>NC_058099.1:24415000-25665000 GCF_020171115.1 Neogale vison
GTGGGGGAGGGAGAGGGTGGTTGGGTTATGGACATTGGGGAGGGTATGTGCTATGGTGAGTGCTGTGAAATGCGTAAGCCTGGTGATTCACAGACCTGTACCCCTGGGGCAAATAATATATTATATGTTAATAAAAATAAAACAAAAAGGCCCATCTCCAGAAAATAAAACAAAATAAAAATCCTATCCCCAAGTACACTAGGGTTTAAGATTTCAAAATATGGATTCTGGATGGGGACACAATTCAGCTTATAACAGCCAGCCATTGAGCTTCTCAAAAACAGGCCCCGTGTCTCATTGACACTGCATCACCAGGCCTAGCCCAGAGCGTGCTCACGGCGGACGTCCCAGGAATTATCTGTGGAGTGAAGAGACTCCATGAAATTCAGAGCCAGTCAGAGAGACCTGCTCTCTCTGTTCTGTCCTGGCCAACTCTGGGGACTCCCTCCTCAAGTCTCATTCATTCTTTAAATCGGACAGACTAACCAAATCAAGAGAGAGAGAACGTGCGGTAATGGGGAGGGCTCTTTCGCTGTGGACAACCAGCCTGGACTCCAGGAACTCAGTCAGCTTTAGGTAACTTCTCTGGGCTTTCACCTCTTCAAATGAAAAATGAGTCCCCGGAAAAGAACCAGTAGTTTTCGCCCTGGCTGTCCTCTAGAATCTTCTGTAGGAAGCCCTGGGCACTGATATTTCTTAAGGGTCCCCAGGTGATTTCATAGGCAGATTTGAGTGCCTCTAAGACAGAAGATAGAAATGGTGACCTGGGGACGCCTGGGTGGCGCAGTTGGTTGGACGACTGCCTTCGGCTCAGGGCGTGATCCTGGAGTCCCGGGATCGAGTCCCACATCGGGCTCCCAGCTCCATGGGGAGTCTGCTTCGCTCTCTGACCTTCTCCTCGCTCATGCTCTCTCTCACTGTCTCTCTCTCTCAAATAAATAAATAAAATCTTTAAAAAAAAAAGAAATGGTGACCTGTATCAGTGGTTGTGAATCTTACTGCTACTCACTTAGCTGGGAGGAGGGGCAGGCAGTATCTGTCCCGGCTTCAGTAACAATGAAAAGAGTTTCGAAAGTTCCCTATATCTGAGCAGTTTCAAGTTCTTGGCAGATAGTAGAAAGGAAGGAGCAAAGAATAGATGTGTTAACTCATTCACTGTGCCTGCCAGGCACTGCATTGGGCATGCGATCTCATGGAATCACCCTGATCCTGGGAAACGTTCTGTCCATGTTACAGGTGAGAAGACCCAGACCGAAGGGAGCTGACTTGCCTCGCGTGGCATGCTGGTAGGAAGAGGAGCTCATGCTAGAGGTGAGTGCCAGCCGCACATCCCACCCTCGTGGCGTTGTCATGTGCACAGTGGTGACCATCTGGGGACCGGGACGGGGCCGGTGGCATACAGCAGGTCCTCCGCAAAGATTTGCTAAAGGGAAGACGTGAAACAGCACCTACTGAGCCCTCCCTTGCGCTGTGTGCTGTGCTATGTTTGCACATTCTCCCCTCATCTGAGTTTGGTAGCATCGCCTGATTATACAGAGAGCTGGAGAGGTTCAATATCTAGTCTTTTTGAATATGGTTCGGCACCTGAACATAGACAAAGAATTAGACAAAGAATTAGACAAAGCTAATTCTTCCTGAGAATTAGTGAAAGTCAGACAGCGTATGGGCAGCTAGATCAGGGATTCCAACCCCAGGGTTCTCTGCCTCTAAAGTTCATGCTTCCCCTCCCCGCACTCTACTCCCTGACACACTCAGGACTTTGCCAGGCATATTCCAGGAGGCACAGACACGAGCTCACCAAAACTTCCTCTTCTTCCATGTGACGGGTCTCTCTTGGAAAGGGCTGCGGCTGAGCTTCACGTGCTGCCCGCACGCTCAGCTGCCCGGAATCCTGGAATCCTGTGTCCAGAGTGGAGTCTTAGGAAGGAAGAAGTGCCTGATGGGCTATATAACTCTCGGCCCTGGGGACGCTGCCCTTCTTATGATTATGTAAGCACAGATCAGCAGCTCGTGAGGGCACCGTCGGCTCAGCACAATTTCCCAAGACAGGCAAGACCCAGAGCGGGGGAATTCCCTCTAGGATGCAATTCAGCAGAGTATGTTTGGGGACAAGGGGTAGGGGTGATGGTGGCTCTTGAGCTCTGGCTTTAGAGCCCCAAAGATCAGGAACTTTCCCCAGGAGAAGCCAGTTAAGAGGACCAGCAAGTGCTGTGCTCCCCTTCTGCCTTCTAGGTGGTCCCAGCTGCCACCCAGGCTCTGAGTGAGGCTGCAGGCACCAGAGGGGTTTCCCTAGGAAGCCAGAATAACCAAGACTTGTAAAGTTAAAAATAAGAGCCTAGATGTGGAAGGCACAGCTCAGTGCTCCAAGGGAGTGAGTGATTCATAGCATGGAGTTGGGGTTGGATCTGACCTTTCATTTTCAGCTTCCTTGAAGCAGCTCCTCAGGAGATATCTCTTTTCTGAATTGAAAGCAGGAGGAACGGGTCTGAATTACCTTATTCCGTTGTCCTGTGGTACAGCCCCAACTGTGAGACAGAGATCTCTTCTATACGTGGCGGCCCCCTTTGCTAGCAGAAGAAGCTGCTGACATTTACATTGCAGCGTTTGTGGTCATTAGCGAGCACACACGTGCGTGGCTGTTGCCCCAGCTTTGGGGTCGATGTTTTCTTCATGCTACCCTGACTCCGCGCCCCCGCTGTGTAACATTGGGCTAGTTCCTTTACCTCTCTGAGCCTTCACTTAACAATAGAAGCTAAAATGTATTAAGTGCTTGCTTATTGCAAGTCACCTCGCGGGTCAAAGAGGCATTTCAACTCAGCCAGGCAGCCTCATCACCAAAACATCCCCCAGCCAGTACCAGGGTGTCAAGGCAGCTCTCAGCAGCTTTGATGGCTGTCCTGGCATTTTTATTTCGGCGGAGCTCGCATTTGATTTTTGTAACTGTTCCGTGAGGTAGACCTGGATGATGTCTACCATTTTGAAGTGAAGAAGTGACGTTCAGAGGGCTTGAGTGGTTTTCTGGAAATGGAGAGGAGGGGTCTGAGTGTAAGGCATAACCATGGTGCTATGTGCCAGGTGGGTGTCTCACAAACATCTCCCTTAACATAGAGAGTAGTGGTTGTCAACTAGAGGTCATTCCCCCACCGGGGGACATTCGGCGATGTCCGGAGATGGCTTGGTTTTTATAACCAGGGTGGGCGGGGGAAGGGGAGACTGTTGCTTCTGGTGTAGAGACTGGGATGCTCTACAAGGCTCAGGACAGCCCCTACCGCAGGGAAATCACCCGTTCCCGAATGTCACTAATGCCGAAGTTGAGATACTCTGGGTAAAGCAATAAGGCAAACTATTTCCATCTGACAGCTGATGAGGCTGAGGCTTAGAGATGAGGGGTCACATGGAGAGGACATGGTCAAGGGGGAGTAAAAGCCAGTTTGGACCTACACCCAGCTGGTAACCATTAAGGTATGCTCTCTCTGCAAGGGAATCTGGATAGAATCCATCTGAGTCATGGAAGATAACCGAAGGGACAGACTGCCTTCCAGTGAAGAAAGTACTTTTACGCAGCAATGCTTTTACGCATGTGGGGGTTTAGACCATTTGTCCAGACAGAAAATTTAACCCTGGTCTCAACCTAAGACTAGAGAGCCGGACCGCTCACCCGCAGAGAATCTCAGCCTTGATTTCTTTTACACGGAGTAGCATGCTTCTTTTTCTCCAAAGGAATGTCTATATTCTCCTCCTCCAAATGCCTAAATTCTTAGTCCTCGACTCTAAAATGAAAAGGAAGGACCCGAAGTAGTTATCAGTGAAATCACGGCACAGGGCAGGAGGAAGGCAAGCCTGCTCCCCGGGTGCTTGTGCTTTCGGGCTGAAGTGCCCGGGACTCCTGTACCATTGAGGATCGTGGGATCTGGCTTGTTTGCGTTGGAAGGGGCTGGGAGGTTACGTGGATCCACTCATCCCCTCGTGGGGCCAGCGGGAAGTTCCTCTCTCTCTGGATCCCAGTCCTCCTCTCATTTATAAAATGAGGGACTTGAACCTGACACCCTTTTCCCCCATCCCTACCTGTCTCCAGAGTCCTGGTCCCTGCATCAGTGGTTTACGAGCTTTTCCCTACTACCCCCTGTAGAGAGATGGAAGGTGTTCTCAGATATGGCCTGCTTACGGATATATCCCATCACTGAGGAAATTCTAGTCCAGACCTGTGTGGCTGCTGGAAGGCTCCTGCGGTAGAGGTTCAAGTGAGCTGGAGGATAGTCTCAGGGTGGGTCAGACCTGGGAAGGCCCACTGGGGGGCCCCGATGGGTACAAGGGCAAGTAGCAGCCCCATTCCCTACTTTCACATGCTCTAGATGCCTCGTTTCACTGGTGGCTGATGGGTCCTTTCAGTGGTGGATTAGCCGACCGAGGAGTATCTGCCCTAAGAGTGTTTGCCTTTTGCACAAATCAGAGCTTCATCGTTACTCTGAGACCCTTGTCATAAAGAGGGGCTTGAATTTGAAATCTATTTCATTTTCATGAACAATTGGATATTTACCAGTAAAAAAGGAAGAGCTGTTAGGTTCTCTAAATATAATTTCAACTGTAGAAAAATCTTAGTTGTTATAAAAATGTTTTACAATTTGAACTATCTCTCTTTAAAAAGTTTCCAGTCTACGGTCAAAAGTTTGAAGTCAGTTACTCAAATATGATGCTCAGGGATTGTGAAATCATTTGAAACACAAGGATTGTACTTTTTAAAAGTCATATTAATGGGCATAAGCTCAATTGCTCACTGGAAAATTTAAAAACGTTTATTTGGAGGCTTTATATGAATTCACTATTTAATATTGAATTGTAATTTATCATGAAAGAAAAAAATCATGATTTTTTTGTCTCCAATTTATTTATTTTCAGAAAAACAGTATTCATTATTTTTTCACCACACCCAGTGCTCCATGCAAGCCGTGCCCTCTATAATACCCACCACCTGGTACCCCAACCTCCCACCCCCTCGCCACTTCAAACCCCTCAGATTGTTTTTCAGAGTCCATAGTCTCTCATGGTTCACCTCCCCTTCCAATTTACCCAAAAGCACATACCCTCCCCAATGTCCATAACCCTACCCCCCTTCTGCCAACCCCCCTCCCCCCAGCAACCCACAGTTTGTTTCGTGAGATTAAGAGTCACTTATGGTTTGTCTCCCTCCCTATCCCATCTTGTTTCATGGATTCTTCTCCTACCCACTAAAGCCCCCATGTTGCATCACCACTTCCTCATATCAGGGAGATCATATGATAGTTGTCTTTCTCCGCTTGACTTATTTCGCTAAGCATGATATGCTCTAGTTCCATCCATGTTGTCGCAAATGGCAAGATTTCGTTTCTTTTGATGGCTGCATAGTATTCCATTGTGTATATATACCACATCTTCTTTATCCATTCATCTGTTGATGGAAAAAATCATGATTTTAAAAAATCAAGCCCCATAGGAGCACCACCTGGTCCCTTCCATTCTGCCCTCATGTACCGTACAAGTATCATCGTTTTCTCTGGGTTCAGAACATGAAAGAGATTGGGCAGCTCTATTCTAGAGGACAGGCTGGGCCCGTGTCCCGGTCTGGCGGCCATCCCCACATGCCACCACAGCTAGACTGTAAGTTCTCCATGCTAGGAAGGTGCCGTTTAGACACCTTCAGATATCCTATGAGACATCACACTGGGTTTGGTGTTTTTTGTTGTTGTTTTGCTTTGTTTGAAGGTCTAATTGGCCTTATTAAATGATCCATGAATCAGGCAGCATCCCACCTAGCAAGCAGATGGGCATTCTGAGAAGCTGTACAAAATGGTACTTTTTTAAAAAAAAATCTATTTATTTATTTTTATTTTTAATTATTTATTTTTTTAAATAAACATATAATGTATTTTTATCCCCAGGGGTACAGGTCTGTGAGTCGCCAGGTTTACACATTTCACAGCACTCACCATAGCACATACCCTCCCCAATATCCATATCCCACCACCTTCTCCCGTCCTCCCTCCCCACAAGCAACCCTCAGTCTGTTTTTTGAGATTGAGTCTTTTATGGTTTGTCTCCCTCCCAATCCCACCTTCTTTCATTTTTTCTTTTCCTACTCCCCAACCCCACCCCATTGCATCTCCACTTCCTCATATCAGGGAGATCATATGATAGTTGTCTTTCTCCGACTGACTTATTTCCCTAAGCATAATACCCTCTAGTTCTATCCACGTCGTCGCAAATGGCAAGATTTCATTTCTTTTGATGGCTGCATAGTATTCCATTGTGTATATATACCACATCTTCTTTATCCATTCATCTGTTGATGGACATCTAGGTTCTTTCCATAGTTTGGCTGTTGTGGACATTGCTGCTATAAACATTCAGGTGCATGTGCCCCTTCGGAACACTACATTTGTATCTTTAGGATATATACAAAGTAGTGCAATTGCTGGGTCATAGGGTAGCTCTATTTTCAGTTTTTTGAGGAACCTCCACACTGTTTTCCAGAGTGGTTGCACCAGCTTGCATTCCCACCAACAGTGTAGGAGGGTTCCCCTCTCTCCGCATCCTCACCAGCATCTGTCATTTCTTGACTTGTTAATTTTAGCCATTCTGAGTGATGTGAAGTGGTCTCACTGTGGTTTTGATTTGTATTTCCCTGGTGCTGAGTGATGTGGAGCATTTTTTCATGTGTCTGTTGGCCATCTGGATGTCTTCTTTGCAGAAATGTCTGTTCATGTCCTCTGCCCATTTCTTGATTGGATTATTTGTTCTTTGGGTGTTGAGTTTGCTAAGCTCTTTATAGATTTTGGATACTAGCCCTTTATCTGATATGTCGTTTGCAAATATCTTCTCCCATTCTGTCAGTTGTCTTTTGGTTTTGTTGACTGTTTCCTTTGCTGTGCAAAAGCTTCTGATCTTGATGAAATCCCAATAGTTCATTTTTGCCCTTGCTTCTGTTGTCTTTGGCGATGTTCCTAGGAAGAAGTTGCTGCGGTTGAGGTCAAAGAGGTTGCTGCCTGTGTTCTCCTCAAGGATTTTGACGGATTCCTTTCTCACATGAGGTCCTTCATCCATTTTGAGTCTATTTTCGTGTGTGGTATATGGAAATGGTCCAATTTCATTTTTCTGCATGTGGCTGTCCAGTTTTCCCAGCACCATTTGTTGAAGAGGCTGTCTTTTTTTCCATTGGACATTCCTTCCTGCTTTGTCGAAGATTAGTTGACCATAGATGTGAGGGTCTATTCCTGGGCTCTCTATTCTGTTCCATTGATCTATGTGTCTATTTTTGTGCCAGTACCATACTGTATTGATGATGACAGCTTTGTAATAGAGCTTGAAGTCTGGAATTGTGATGCCACCAACTTTGGCTTTCTTTTTCAATAGTCCTTTGGCTATCTGAGGTCTTTTCTGGTTCCATATTAATTTTAGGATTGTTTGTTCTATTTCTTTGAAAAAAATGGATGGGATTTTGATAGGGATTGCATTAAATGTGTAGATTGCTCTAGGTAGAATAGACATTTTCACAATATTGAAATCCATGAGCATGGAACATTTTTCCATTTCTTTGTGTCTTCCTCAATTTCTTTCATGAGTACTTTATAGATTTCTGAGTATAGATTCTTTGCCTCTTTGGTTAGGTTTATTCCTAGGTATCTTATGGTTTTGGGTGCAGTTGTAAATAGGACTGACTCCTTAATTTCTCTTTCTTCTGTCTTGTTGTTAGTGTAAAGAAATGCAACTGATTTCTGTGCATTGACTTTATATCCTGACACTTTACTGAATTCCTGTACAAGTTCTAGCAATTTGGGAGTGGAGCCTTTTGGGTTTTCTACATATCGTATCATATCATCTGCAAAGAGTGATAGTTTGACTTCTTCTTTGCCGATTTGGATGCCTTTAATTTCTTTTTGTTGTCCAATTGCTGAGGCTAGGACTTCTAGTACTATGTTGAACAGCAGTTGTGATAACGGACATCCTTGCCATGTTCCTGACCTTAGTGGAAAAGCTTTCAGTTTTTCTCCATTGAGAATGATATTTGCAGTGGGTTTTTCATAGATGGCTTTGATAATATTGAGGTATGTGCCCTCTATCCCTACACTTTGAAGAGTTTTGATCAGGAAGGAATGCTGTACTTTGTCAAATGCTTTTTCAGCATCTATTGAGAGTATCATATGGTTCTTGTTCTTTCCTTTATTAATGTGTTGTGTCACATTGATTGATTTGAGGATGTTGAACCAACCTTGCAGCCCTGGAATAAATCCCACTTGGTCGTGGTGAATAATCCTTTTAATATACTGTTGGATCCTATTGGCTAGTATTTTGGTGAGGATTTTTGCATCTGTGTTCATCAAGGATATTGGTCTGTAATTCTCTTTTTTGATGGGATCCTTGTCTGGTTTTGGGATCAAGGTGATGCTGGCCTCATAAAATGAGTTTGGAAGTTTTCCTTCCATATCTATTTTTTTGGAACAGTTTCAGGAGAATAGGAATTAATTCCTCTTTAAGTGTTTGGTAGAATTCCCCTGGGAAGCCATCTGACCCTGGGCTTTTGTTTGTTTGGAGATTTTTGATGACTGTTTCAATCTCCTTACTGGTTATAGGTCTGTTCAGGTTTTCTATTTCTTACTGGTTCAGTTGTGGTAGTTTATATGTCTCTAGAAATGTATCCATTTCTTCCAGATTGTTGAATTTGTTGGCGTAGAGTTGCTCATAGTATGTTCTTATAATTGTTTGTATTTCTTTGGTGTTGGTTGTGATCTCTCCTCTTTCATTCATGATTTTATTTATTTGAGTCCTTTCTCTTTTCCTTTTGATAAGTCTGGCCAGGGGTTTGTCAATCTTATTAATTCTTTCAAAGAACCAACTCCTAGTTTTGTTGATTTGTTCTATTGTTTTTTTTAGTTTCTATTTCATTGATTTCTGCTCTGATCTTTATGATTTCTCTTCTCCTGCTGGGTTCCCTTTGCCATATTAGGGAAATTCTCTACAATTATTCTCTCCAATATACCTTCTGCTCCCCTCTCTCTTTCTTCTTCTTCTGGAATCCCAATTATTCTAATGCTGTGTCCTCTTAATGGTGTCACTTATCTCTCAAATTCTCTCCTCGTGGTCCAGTATTTATTTGTCTCTCTTTTGCTCAGCTTCTTTATTCTCTGTCATTTTGTCTTCTGTGTCACTAATTCTTTCTTCTGCCTCATTTATCCTAGGAGTAAGAGCTTCCATTTTTTATTGCACCTCATTAATATCTTTTTTGATTTCAACTTGGTTAGATTTTAGTTCTTTTATTTCTCCAGAAAGGGCTTTTATCTCTCGAGAGAGGGTTTCTCTAATATCTTCTACGCCTTTTTCAAGCCCAGCTAGAACCTTGAGAATCGTCATTCTGAACTCTACATCTGTCATATTACCAATGCCTGTATTGATTAGGTCCCCAGCCTTTGGTACTGCCTCTTGTTTCTTTTTTTGTGGTGAGTTTTTCCGCCTTGTCATTTTGTCCAGATAAGATTTGCTTTCTCCTCCTCTGGAATTCCGCTATTCTCCTTGGTGAGTGAAGTTGGTCTTGTCTGGGTTTCCTGTTGATCTTCTGGGGGAAGGGCCTGTTGTAGTGATTCTCAAATGTCTTTGCCCCAGGCGGAATTGCACCGCCCTTACCAGGGGCGGGGCTAAGTAATCCGCTCGGGTTTGCTTTCAGGAGCTTTTGTTCCCTGAGCGCTTTCCGTAGAGTTCCGCAGGATGGGAATGAAAATGGCGGCCTCCCAGTCTCCGGCCCAGAAGAGCCAAGAGCTCAGGGCCCTCCTCAGTGCGCCCTCAGAGAAAAGCGCCCAACCACCCCCATCTCCCTGGCCTCTGGTCGCGCTTAGAGGAAAGCGCCCGTCACTTCCGTTTCCGTGGCCTCCGCCTGCGTTCCAAGCTCACCCAGCCTGTGCCAGGTTCAAGGTAACCCCGAGCTGAGAGCGCACTCCTCGGCTTTGTTGCTGTTGCCGGCTTCCGCGTTCTAATACCTGCAAGCTCTATGACACTCAGACACCCCCGGTCCTTCTGTGACCCCACAGGACGTGGGGTTTTGCTGACCCCGCGTCCGCTTCCCCCCAGTTTAGTCTTTGGGGTGATGTCCCTCCGTGGAGCAGACTTTTAAAAGTCCTGATTTTGTGCTCCTTTGCTCCCCCGCTTGCTGGGAGCCGGCCCCTCCCCCCACGGTCTATCTTCCCTTCACTTTGGATACACTTCTCCGCAGGTCCTACCTTTCAGAAAGTGATCGATTTTCTGTTTCTAGAATTGTTGCTCTTCTTCTCTTTGATTTCCCGTTGGATTTGTAGGTGTTCACAATGGTTAGATAAGCTATTTAGCTGATCTCCTGCTACCTGATGTCCCAGCCTGCTTCTTCTCCGCCATCTTGACTCCTCCCCTTCCAAAATGGTACTTTTATAAGTATCAAAAATGATGTTTTTTTAATTAACATATAATGTATTATCTGCCCCAGGGATACAGGTCTGTGAATCATCAGTCTTACACATTTCATAGCGCTCACCGTAGCACATATCCTCCCCAGTGACTATCACCCAGCCATCCCATCCCTTCTACACTCCTCCCATCCAGCAACCCTCAGTTTGTTTCCTGAGATTAAGAGTCTCTTGTGGTTTGTATCCCTCCCTGGTCCCATCTTGTTTCATTTTTCCTTCCCTTCTTCCCATGACCCCCCCCCCCCGCCCTACCTCTTAAATTCCTCATATTGGAGAGATCATATGATAATTGTCCTTCTCTGATTGACTTATTTCACTCGGCATAATACCCTCTAGTTCCATCCATACCGTCACAAATGGCAAGATTTCAGGGGGGTTTGATGGCTGCATAGTATTCCATTATATATACATACCACATTTTCTTTATCCATTCATTTGTTGATGGACATCTAGGTTCCTTCCATAGTTTGGCTATTGTGGACATTGCTGCTATAAACATTTGGGAGCATGTGACCCTTTGGATCACTACATTTGTATTTTAGGGTAAATACCCAGTAGTGCGATTGCTGGCTCGTAGGGTAGCTCTGTTTTCAACATTTTGAGGAACCTCCATACTGTTTTCCAGAGTGGCTGCACCAACTTGCATTCTGACCAACACTGTAGGAAGGTTCCCCTTTCTCCACATCTTTGTCAACATCTGTTGTTTCCTGACTTGTTAATTTTAGCCATTTTGACAGGTGTGAGATGGTATCTCACTGTGGTTTTGATTTGTATTTCCCTGATGCTGAGTCACACAGGGTTTTGAATGGAGTACTTTCCATGCTTATCCCAGACATTTCTTCTCATACGTAGACCCATAATTTGAACTTTTAATAAGTATAATGGTAGCTACAATTTAGTGAGCACCTACTGTATTCAGCACCACACAAGTGCTTTATAAATATTATTTATTTTTGAAATAAAATATTTGGTATACACAAAAAGATATACGTAATGTATCTGTAAGTGGGAGAGCCAATAATATAAAAATCACTCTAAGAAGCATTCATTGTAATCCTCACCACAACTCCACTGAAAGATGAATATTATTGTCCCTTCTTTACCAATGAGGAAAGTGAGACATGAGGAGTATAAGTCACCACTCAGGGCCACCTAACAAATAATGCCATTTTAGGCTATCAATATTTGCTCAAATGACTTAGACCAGCATGTTTCAAAATCTATGGATGTCAGACCAATGTAGCAATCAAAGAACTGAAGAGGACCTGCTACAAATAAAAAAGGAAATATTTATAGAAATCTGATCAGCATCAGGAAATCCACATGTAAAATCTGGGAAATTGTTTCCTCCCATAACTTCTTTAAAAGAAGATAAGAAGAGAGCGAAGAGGAGGAGGAAGAGAGCTCATAGAGGCCTGAGATGAACTGTGATATAAGTTGAAATTCAGCCCATCATATTCTCAATTCACAATGCAACAAAGTTAGATGAAAATAACAAAGCCACAGAGTTCTGATCACACGGGAACTTTTTTTTAATCCAAAATCATGCATGTATCAGTGGCTCAATCCAGAATATGAACAGTAATTTTTATGGCAAAGGACACAGACCACATTGGTCCCACTTCCTTTTGTCTGAAAGCACTTGGATCTGGTTTTCGGTCATCAGAGACACACAATTTGCCATCATAATGGGGTGGGGGTAAGAAGAAGATAAAATTTCTCCCCCAATGCCCACTAGTTGCCTGTCCACAGGTCCTATAGCGTGGCAAGGCAGGATGGGTGACTCCTTTGCCTGGGAAGCTGTCAGATGACAACCAAGAAATGGTGGTAGTGGCGGAAGAGGGGGAAGGGGTGTGGTGTTAAAAGAAATAACTCTGGATTGAAACTTTGTGTGATCTGTCAGGAAGTTTCACATTTTGACCTGATAGGTTCATTACGGTGGGAAGGAGAAGGGATTCCAGGTATCAGACAAAGCTTAGCATATGCCATTCAAGTAGAACCAGTGTCCTGGGTTTACACTGAATCTTCCAGGAATATGTGAGCATGACCCTGGTGTCACAGAGGCTGGAGTGTGTCCAGTAGTGAACCAATAGGTCTAGAAACATAACCAATAAGCAAAGCATGCCCCAAATCCATGGTGTGGTAAGAAATAATGTCTCCACACATCACTAACAAGCTAACTCAGAGTGAAATGCAGTGTGTCTGCAAAAAAGTTATTTCCCCTTCCTCTCATGGAGGATGACCAAGACAGTAGTGGAAAGAAAAATTATTCCCTGAAATATTTTTAATAATGAAAAGCAAAGGAAAAAATGTGATTTAAATCTATTCCTAGTGATTCAAAAAAGAAATAATAGGCTAGATGGCATCTGAAATAAAAGTGGAAACACCCTAAAGAAACATAAGTATCAGTGAACTAAATGAAAAAACTGGCGAGTATATTGTGGAGGCCCGGCATGGTACGTCTAAGATCTACGGGAGAGGCCATCAGGCTGGAGGCCCAGGGAAGATGTGCAGTTCAAAGTCAAAGGCTGTCTGCTAGAGGAATTCATTCTTGCTCTGGGGAGGTCCGGATCTGTTCCATTAAGACCTTCAACTGATTAGATGAGGCCCACCCATATTATAGAGAGTAATCCTCTTTGCTCAAAGTTCACTGATTTAAATATTAATGTATTCCAAAGTGTATCTTCACAGAAACATCCAGAACAATGTCTGACCACATATCTGAACACCACGGCCCAGCCAATCTGATACATAAAGTGACCCATCGCAACTAGTTGATAGAAGTGATCTTTGTTTATTGCTTTGTAGTTCTTGGTGTAAATTTAGAACCTTTATCTATTCTTTCCTTTCATCTACTCAGTACATTTTTGTGGATTAGCAAATTGAGGCTGAACTGCTGAGAAACTCCCCAAGCACAGCTGGAAGCATCTTGCCCAGATTTTCTGATCTTTTCCATTGTACTACCTTCACAGTGGTGCCAACACAGCCAGGCTTGACCCCAGCCTTTGACTCCAGAGCTGTGACCCTTCCCTAGGGTCAGGCTCCTTTTTGAAAATAATAATTCAAAAAGAAAGACCAACATGAACCTCTGAGCCAAAGAATTTATTGTTGTGGGTGTTGAGGAAGAGGGTGTAGGACTGAGGAATACCTCATATTCTTCTTTTTCAATGTTACCTATGAGCAGTTATTTTGCTAACACCTTTATTTTCCTTATTAGAGAAGATCTGGTCTGACCACAAAACTATTTTTTTTTAAACAGTTGTCCTTTGGGGCACCTGGGTGGCTCAGTCAGTTAAGAGTCTGACTCTTGATTTCAGCTCAGGTCATGATCGCAGAGTCAGGAGCTCAAGCCATGTATCAGGCTCTGCATTGAGCATGGAGCCTGCTTGGGATTCTCTCTCTCCCTCTGCCCCTCCCTCTAAAAAAAAATAGATGTCCTTTTAAAAAATCAGTTTCATACATGAAGCTTTTACACATTCATCCCAGTGAATATTCATTCAGTGTCCCTCATATGTTAAGGAAGAAGGTGAATTCCCAGGAGAAAGGCACTGGAAACCAGACACAAAAGTGTATATGCTGTGTGATTCTATTCATATGAAGTTCAAGAACAGACAAAACTGGAGTCAGAATAGTGATTACCTTTCGTGGGACCTATTGACAGGCAGGAGAGACACAGGAGACTCCTGAGCCCTAGAAATGGTCCACATCTTGATCAGAGTGGTTGCTCACAAAGATGTGCATTGTTAGCAGGAAAGTCTCTGAGCTGTACACCCAAGATGTGAGAGCTTTATTGCATGTATGTTATGTGTAAATTTTAAAAAGAAATATCATACTAGACGAAAAACAGAAGAAAAGTCGGGGCAGGGGGACAAAAAAAAAAAAAAGGCATTGTTAAGTACTTGTTTCTAGCCTTGGACTGGTAACCATGAACAAAATAAGAACATTCCGTTTGTTGCAGGGTCAAGGGAGGCAAGACCACAGGATGAGGACTTTCTTTTTTGCAGAGCAAAGCCCAACTCCCAGATGGGATGGAGGGAAGAAAGGAAGTTGGGAAATTTTGCTTAACATAAGGGAATCACAAATATACAATTTCCTGAACGTCTCAGGGAAGGGGTGAATGCAAAGCACGGCATTTTCTTAGGAGATTTACAAGTCAAAGAATGAAGTGAAACATGACCTATTGTATAACAAGTTTTGGAAACGCTGAACAGCTTTTTACTCTAAAACACAAATTCCAAAAATCTAGAGCCATCATCTATGGTTGAGTAGGAGGCGGCTCCTGTAGGATCCTTAGGGAAATGGTATCTGGTCCCGTGGTGGGCTAACATAGTTATCTAACATTTTGGTAGAAAGTTCTGGTATGATGAAATCTCCCAGATGAACATGTCATGTCCCTAACCTTGAAGCCCTTTCCTGGGTAGATGTAGATTTCTATTTACATCCAGGAATCTAAAGGATTAGTGTTCTCTTCCTGATTGGTGCTTCCCAGATATGGTTCTGAAACAGAAAAAAGGAAAAAAAAAAAAAAAAAAAGCTACAGGCATGGATTTCCGGATGGTTTCTAAGAATTGCTTGGGTTTTGGTGAAAAGAGAATTCTCCCAAATAGAATCATCTTGGATTTTCCAATTACATGCTCTAATTGCAACAGAGACGCAGGGCTGTAAGTGACTCTGCAGGCTGCGTGCTGGGCCTGACTCACTGGCAGCAGAGGGAGCTGGCCAAGACCAGCATGGCTCCCAGCCCAGCACTTGCCTTTGATTAGGCTCTGCTGCCAGACCCCGTGTGAAGGGGCCTGGCCATGTCCCCTCAAAATTTTGACTAAGAATGATGCACTTGGTTTCTGGAGAAGCATGCTCTGAGCCATTGTGGCTGCAGGCTAGAAGGGCTAGCGGGGGACTTCACTGGGCTCCTTATGAGCCGTACAAGTTGGGCTGATCCATCCTGGTTGCAAATTCCTAGACGCCAAACCTTCCTGGTAAGGAATATGCCAACCACCGACCATCCTCCAACCACCACCACTGCACAGAGACAGTGACCTGATCTCCAAATCCAAGACAAGATTTTTTTACAGTGAGTATAGGAGGAGCACAGCAAACTGGGCAAGATTCATCTAGCAGTCATCTTCCAGAATGTTTATTCCTCTTCCAGAATGTTCTATGTCCCTTTACCTTGTAGTCACTCCCCTCCTCCTCTTCCTCTTCCTCTTCCTCTCTTTCTCTCTTTGTCTCTCTCCTGTGTGTTCACTCAAAACTCTTATTTCCCTTCTCCCCTAAACTAGCTAAATCTTGACATTTTAGCTGAGGTCTTTCTTTTAAATATGGAAATTGATTTCATGGGAAAAATAAGGAAAATCCTTGACACTCAAAGACACTGGAAGAGGGGACATGAGCACTCAAGCAATCGCGTGATAAGTCATGCGACAGGACTTCATTTCAGTTCAAGGGTATCTGTTGTCTCCGTCAGGCATTTGCTGGGTGCTTCAGAAGATCGACGTGGAAGGGAGGGGTACAGAACAGGTGCACGGACAACAGCCAGCACTTACTGAGCAGTCTCTTTGTGTCATGTTCTGTGTAAGCTTATATCTATTTGCTCATTTAATCCTTCCAAGACTTTCTGAGGAGACCCCTGTTGGCCCTACATTATAGAAGGCTTGGAAGTCTGAATAACTTGGTAGGACTGACCAGCTAGTTGTGGGGAGACTGCTTAATCCTGGAGCATTATTCTGCCCTGCAACACCCTTCATTCATAGTGTCTTACTCTGTCATCACACCTAACTTGCAAAGTAGGCGGCTGTGTTATCCCTGTTTCATAGATGATGAAACCAAGTCAGAAAGGTTAAGTAACTTATCTAATGTCACACAGCTAATCAATGACATAAAAATTTGAACCCAAGCTTGTTTATCTTCAGAGCGTATGTTCTTTCCACCAAACCATGTGGCCACAGTCTCCAAAAGTAAAGAGTTCTTCATTTACTAAGAGTATTTAAGACACACACAAACAGCTATAGTAGAAAAGACAAACAAGGTGCGGAGGTAGAAAGGCCATCCCTGGTTGAGGGCAAAGCAAGGCCTCCTGGAGAGGGAAGCATTGAGAGGGGCGAGATGGATTGAAAACCATGGCCCAATAGTCGCTCCATATCTCCAAGTGACAATGATCGCCTTAGTCCCCATTAGCCTGGCTTGCTATGTCGGGGTCCTAGTTCTCTCTCTCTCTCTGTTTTGGTTCAGCTCTTTCTTCTGATAGAAATCCTTGGTACAAGGATATCCAAATAGAAAATGTAGAAGGAATTGTTATGGAATGGCTCCAGTTTTCCAGGAATATGAAACGATGCTTTTCATATCATCAGAAAACCTACATTTGATTAGTAATAATGACCACTTGGAGTTCTGATGGCATCTTTCACCCAAACGCCTCCCTCTAAATCAAGCAGCCTCATCATCAATCACGAGGCCACCTGCCTGTCCTGATTACTATCTGCAAGTGGGGAAATGCTTCCAGGGCAGCCAAGATGGGTTCTTTTCAGTCTCCTTGAAAAGATGGGAGAAGGACTCCCAGGTGCCCCCCTCCCTCCCTGAGCTTGCTTTCTTGTCCCCCAGATAGAGCTGTGCTGAGGCTGGGAAGTGTGAGGGTCCCGGTGGAAAGGAGGCAGGGGTACTGCTGCAGCAGCTGCCTCCCAACCTCGGCTCGCAGTGAGGTCCTCCTGCCCATTGCACAATGCGAAGCTTACATAACTCGCCTTTAAGCAACCTAGAATCTTGCTTCAAATCAAAGATTTCACAACTGCATAGCTGATTTCCAGCATCCCACATTGCACTTGCTCTAATTATCAGAGACTGGAGAAGAAACCAGGTCACCTCCAAGAATTTGAGAAAACAGTGATCACTTCTTGAGAACTCATTAAATGGGCCAAGTCCATGGATTTGCAGCCAGATCTGTCCATGGTGTAGAGAGAGGGTGGGAATCAGGGCTGTCTCCCCAGAAGGACTCTTGAATTGGGTTTTGAAGGCTGAACAGGGATGTATAGGCAGGCAAAGGAGAAATAGCTCCCCCCCACCACACACACACACACAGTAAAAACATGTGCAAAGGTACAGGGGTACGATGGATAAATGAAACTGATGAATTCATGAAACTGTGGTAGTCTGGCAGTTTGGCACCAGAACTGGTGAGTTCTACTACATTGTTCTAAGGCAGGGGGATTCTTGCAAGTTCACCTAAAAACTCTGGAACATCTGAGATCCTCTCCAATAGTCTATGGGCATGAGTGTTCCGTGGCCTCTTGGAAGACAAGGTAAAGCCGACCCTTCAGACTGGCTCATGTCTCCAGGACTGTCAGGATTAATGCTAGTTTACGGAGATCAGGAAGACTCCCTGAGCTCTGCAGTGGGTCCTCAGGTGACCGTGGGACTCATCTTGGATTCTAAGACCCAAAAGTAGTTGGCCTCAAACTGCAAAGCGGTTGACTACTGGTGAGGATTGTTTCTGAGACTGATATACACCTGTGTTTCTTAGATGCTCTCTCTCTCCAGTCCCTGCAATGGAGAGGGATCAAGTCAGCTGGGATGGAGACCACGTGGGAGTCACAGTGGATGCAAAGCCCTACCAGCTCACGGTGCTCACATGCACTTGGGAAAGACCATTTCAAAGCTTGCTTTCTGCACCGCGGTCTGTGCTGCTGTTACTCAGAAGAAAGTCACAGTCCTTGGGTCGGCTCTTAATTAGGTCAGGACTTCCTTACAAATCCTTCCAGTGTCTGAATGTCATTCTATGCCTTAACATCACCGCTATTAGTCCAGAACACCAACCCTGAAGGCCCCACATGGGGGATGCTGTCATAGCTGGTGTTTTCTCAGTAATAATAATTAAAAGACACAATAATAGCCAGCATAGGTATCTCTTCGCCCTGGAGCAGGCCATTTTTATATATAATATTTCCTTTATCACCTATAGTGTAAGCCTCGAAGAGGTATCTCTAACAGTAGCTCCAGTTTACAAATGGAGAAATTTAGCTTCAGGGAGAATATACAAATCGGGCAATGTCATGCAGATAGCCAAGGCTTTCAAGGCCAGCTCTTCATGGCTCCAAAGCCCATGGCCTTTGTAACGTGTTTGCTATTTAAGTCTTTTGAAGCTCCACGAACAAATACACTTCACTCCTAGGCCTAACGCTCCCAAATGTCCTAGAGTTAGGCTGTCCTTTTACTCAAGTTCAAGTCCTCAGTTGGGGGCAGGAGGAAGGCACCATAACATTGCCTACTCAGTGACCACGTGCTCAGCCACATGCACGCTGGAAATTTCTGGATATTCACAGCAACCTCCCTGAAATGCACCTGTTCCGGAGTAAGGCACTCGTGTTTTTTTCTCTATACCCCGCCTAGTACCTGACACCTGGAAGACAGTCAGTTGAATTGAGATGCTCATTGTTACCCCACTCCTTGAAGAAGGACCCCGAGGCCCCGAGGAGCTAGCTGGCTCACCTGTGATTACAGGGCCTGTGAGAAGTGAGCAGAAGCTCGGACACAGGCTGCTGCTGGTGGCCCCGGAGCCTGCTCTGCCTTCTGCCAGGAGCCAAAGCTGCCCGCTAGCCTTTCTAGCTACCAACTCCTTCCTTCTCTGAATTAAGGAAAGTTAATGAAATTGCCCTTGCATTGCCCAACTTGGACGTCAAAAGGGGGCTTGTATGTCTGTATGCACATATGCTTGTGTGAGCTTGCGTGTTTGGGGAGGGTTTTTATATAGCAGTCCTTTCTAAACTTCATTTGCTTATAATCAGGATAATCTGCATTTCTGAGAATCCATTGCTGGGAGCATTTTGAGGAGCCTAGTCATTTTGCCGGGTTTCTAGATAAATTCTGCATGTCCTTTCATTCTTGCCAGGATATTTACCTTACAGTTAACTGACACTGTCCCTCTTACGTATCTGAGATATGGCTTTTTCCTACAAGCTAGACCATCCTTGAATGCCAAGCAAAGTTGGTATCTTGGTATACGTAAAAGCCAGCTCACTAGGCCTGTCACATGCAAAGCAGAGATTTTACCCCGGTGATGGGCTTTCGTCCTTGGGGGTAAGAGCTGGGGGGAGGGACTGCCTCCTCCATCTCAGAGGCTACAGACATCTATGATTAACTACACAAAAGTGCCAGTTGGATGATAGAAGCTGTACTTAGCATTGACTCCTCTGCTATAGCAGGAGTCTGGGGGGCCGGGGGAGGAGGGCAGCTTTTTTTTTTTTTTTTTTTTTTTAATGGAAGCTTTTGTTAACATCAGATATCTAATTAACTTGGGTTTTTAAAAACTACTGAGGTGCTGTGTCCTCAAGAAAGATAGTTATCCAAATAGTTTCATCTAACACAATCACCCCACATCTACAATAGAAGAAAGAATTAAAATGTTCCTTTTCTGGGGCACCTGGGTGGCTCAGTGGGTTAAAGCCTCTGCTTTTGGCTCAGGTTATGATCCCAGGGTCCTGGGATCGAGCCCCACATCTGGCTCTCTGCTCAGCAGGGGGCTTGCTTCTCTTCCTCTCTCTCTCTCTCTGCCTGCCCCTCTGCCTACTCGTGATCTCTGTCTGTCAAATGAATAAATAAAATCTTTTAAAGAAATGTTCCTTTTCCAAAGAAAGCCAATGTCTTGAATAACACGGAAACATTTTGTTGTGGGATCCCTGTCTATGCAGTTGAGGCGAGATCAACTTACTAACCAGCATTAATTATCATATCCAGAGTTTGCCTCGGGAAATGCCTTCCAGAATTTAAAAAAAAAAAAAAACAAAAAAACAAAAAATAACCCACCACCAAAACCCAGCGTCTGTGCCCACAAGGATGATTGGATTCCCCCCGAGGATGAAAGGCTCCAGCTGCTCTGCACTTATAATCAAACTGACTCCCCCCGCAGCCTCCTCCGGCTCCTCCATCGCACAGTAATAACAGAGCTGCTGCCTGCTGCTCTCCAGAACGGTGTTTAGGACTTCAAATGCTTCAACTACCACCTCTGTGCACGATGACTCCCAAGTGTGTGTCTTCAACCCGGGTCTCCCACTCCCCTAGACTCCGAATCAAGCTCTTCAGCTCCTGTCAGATGGGGGGACGACATCCTGCCGTGCTCTCCAAGACAAGACCCCTCAAACCAAGCTCGCCCTCTTCCCCACTTTACCTCCCAACCCAAACGGACTCCTACGCTCAGTTCCCTATCTTACCAGCCTCATTGTCCTGACGGTCACTCACCGCCCTTGTTTTAAGGGTTAACATTTATCTGTTGGTAGACTTTCTATGCTAGAACAGTTTTAAACTGAGAAGATAGTGCAGAGTTCCCATATATCCGTAGTTTCCCTGTGGTTACGGTCTTGTATCAGGTGGTCCATTTCCCCACTTTCAATAAACCCAAATGGGTGTGTTGTTATTAACTGAAACCCTTACCTCATTTAGATCAACTTGGGTTTTACCTCAACTCTCCATTTTCTGTACCAGGAGCCCATCCAGGATAGCACAGGACATTTCATCATTGTGTCTCCTTAAGCTCCTCTTGGCTGTGACTTCCTCAGGCTTTCCTTGTTTTTGATTAACTGGATAGTTTTGAGGACTGCTGGTCAGGTCTATTCTGTGATGCCCTTCTATCGAAATTTGCCGATGCTTTGTCATGACTAAACAGGGATTCTAGGTTATTGGGACGAAGACCGCAGAAGTTAAGTGCTGACGTGGTTTGTAAAGCATTGCGTGGACATTGGAGAGGGTTGGTCACTGAAGGCAGTGACCATATGACAGAGGAAGGGCTAATGGGAGCTCTGATATTGAACTTACTACACGGAATCGTCATTTTTAATTTTCCTCTTCCCTTCTAGTCTGTAAACTCTTTGAGGGTAGAAACTGTCTGATTCATCTCTGCATCTTTGGACTCTAGCACTGGGCACGAGTTCATGTCCATGACTGATACTTGAGAAATGGGCTTGAGAAATGTTTGAGGTCTCGGTTTGTTTCCTCATCTGCAAAGTGGGATAACAGAATATATTTCTAAGGTTTTTTCTGATGAAATTAAAATATTAAAATACTTGGCACAAGGCTTTGCCCATAGAATGATGAGTGCTCAAATCTCATCATGATGAGTTAGCTGCTACCACTCTCCTCATCATCATTGGGATCTACGTGCTACACAAGATTTACTAGAGACCCGAACACCCCAGTCTGATCTGCGCCAGATCCAAAGTAGTAAAGTTAGCGATTTGATGGAAACAAGAAGGGCCAAACTCTGCCTTACATGTTCTAGAAATCTCTTCTGTAAAATTTATGTTGCGTTTAGTTCACTCTGACAGGACTCCTTTGACAAGACTCCTCAGCAATGGTCCAGATCCAAAAGAAACATAAGGCATAGCTTCTTCTATCAAGGCCTTATGAATTGGCTGTCAGATAATAATACAGGGCAGCATTTGGTGAGAAGCCAAGCAGAGGCAGTGTGGGTGTGGGAAGTTCTGAGAAGGGGCTGTACCTGCATGGGCTCTATTGTTGCTAGGACCTGATCTGTGGGCACTGAATGATAGGTCAAATCTGGATGGCGAGAGAGAGAGGTTGGGAAGTCCTAAGCAAGGATCTAAAAAGACCGAGTATACAAAAATTCAGTGCCCGACAGGAGTCCAGTCTGCCTGGCCCTGGGATTTATGCAGATAAGAGTAGGAAGTGTCATTGGACAGGACATTAGACAGAGCAAGATAACAGGATGGGCGTGGCTGGAAAATTGGCCTGCAGGGTAGAGAGACATTTACATGTTTCAGCAAGAAATACAGGGATAGGGGGACCTGGGTGGCTCAGTGGGTTAGGCCCCTGCCTTCTGCTCAGGTCATGATCTCAGGGTCCTGGGATCGAGCCCCACATCAGGCTCTCTGCTCAGCAGGGAGCCTGTTTCCCCCACCCCTGCCTGCCTCTCTGCCTACTTGTGATCTCTCTCTCTCTTTGTCAAATATATAATAAAATCTTAAAAAAAAAGAAATACATGGATAAAGATGGAATTTTCAGGAGGTTGCTATGCTTACAATGGGCATGAGTGACTGGAGAAGGAGAGCTTAGTGGTGGAGAGATTAACATGCTAGGTTATTCGTTCATTTATTGATTCACTGGTCATATATGCACTCGGCATCTATGCACCTACCAGATCCTGGGCATGTGGAGGCATATAAGCCTTGGTCCCTGCCCTCGAGGGGCTCACAGCTAGGGAGAGAGAGATTAAAGAAGTTACTGCTATAATCCAGACTAGATCACAGTGAAACCAGAAAGAAAAGATGGGAATAATATGTGAGAGAAAGATGAATAGATAAGTTAGATACCTATGTATTATAAAAACAAATGAAACAAAGTATGATTCGAGAAGTCAGAGAAGAGTCTAAGAGGAGAGAGGTTTAAGAAGGGGATAATCAGGGGCACCTGGGTGGCTCAGCGGGTTAAGGCCTCTGCCTTCAACTCAGGTCATGATCCCAGGGTCCTGGGATCGAGCCCCACATCGGGCTCTCTGCTCAGCAGGGAGCCTGCTTCCCCCTCTCTCTCTGCCTGCCTCTCTGTCTACTTGTGATCTCTCTGTCAAATAAATAAATTAAAAAAAAAAAAAAAAGAAGAAGAAGGGGATAATCGGTGATGTCAGACACTACTGGGTACAAGACAGAGAACTTGCCCAGGGACAGTGACGCCTAACAACAATGACAATAAACTACAATGGCAACAACAAAATAGCACTTTGCAGCAACTGCTGTGTCCTGGAGCCCGACGCCATTCCACAGCACTCAGTAAATGCCTGCTCGTTTTCCTTCGCGCCTAACACAGCACAAGGCGTATAGTGGCCCTTGGTAAGCGACTCATATTCTAAGCCAGATGTGTGCACTACAAGGAGTCTGGATGTTTGGATAATAAGGCTGGTGCCAGAATGTTAGAAATGGGGTTTATAGATCAATAGAGTAGTGGTTTCTTCAGGTCGTGCCGTCTGGGTTATATCACTGGTTTACTCCAAGATGATACAGTCCTGTCTGACAGGATGACTTCCCTTTGTCCTGTATGAGAATGCGCTTCTTACCGATGTGGGTTGGGAGGGAACCCAGAATGCTCTTCAACCCAACCTCTCCGGCAAACAGGATCGCCGAGTAGTTAGTTGCCTGGACCTTGGGGAGCTTAGTTATTCTTTTCCTAAAGCGGCTATGTTCCAAAGTCCTTTACAGAGGAGAGTGTGTGTCCTGAGCATGGACTGGATTCGGACAGGGGAGTCTAGGGGTGGCTGGGTGACGGACTGTGTTTCCAAGAAAAGAAAAGTGGTCGATGGCCTTGTTCTCTCTGTGGCATCCCAGAACTGCTTTACATTCACCAAAAACTGACTGCCTTTTAGAAATCCAGGAGGTTTCTGCTGAGTAACTATTGGTTTGGGAAACAAGTCCCTCCCAGAATGCCAGGGGTGACAGCGTATCAAGAAAGACTGTCATCACTGTGGGACTCGGTAACTTGTCCTCTCAGCTGTATACAATTCTTTCCACGTACCTGAGTTAGCCCCCTGCCCCCCAACAAACGTGTTTACAGAGAGCTTTCAGACATACAGTACAGTGCCTTACAGAGATACAGGATACAAATGAGAAAAACAAACACACTTTTATTTAAAACCCAAAAACTGTAAAGAGGAAGCCGGAATTCTGGTACTAAAGTTAACCTTAGCACACAACTCCTTTAAGCCAGCAAGCCTACCTCCTGTTCATAGGGCCTGCTCTAAAAACAAACCGACAGGGGAACCTGGGTGGCTCAGTGGGTTAAAGCCTCTGCCTTCGGCTCAGGTCATGATCCCGGGGTCCTGGGATCGAGTCCCGCATCAGGCTCTCTGCTCGGTGGGGAGCCTGCTTCCTCCTCTCTCTCTGCCTGCCTCTCTGCCTACTTGTGATCTCTGTCTGTCAAATAAAGAAATAAAATCTTTAAAAAAAATAAAAACAAACAGACAAACCAACCAAATACAGGCCTCTCACTCCCTCTGCATCCCAGACCTAGTTCTAAACTCTTCTCCTTGCTCTGATGTTCACTCCACTTCTGGAAGGCACAGAGCATGACACAGGTACTTCTCAGGGTGGAAGATGTCATCCTCCGTCACTCACATAGGGAATCCAGCATTCAAACCTCGTTCTTTTTTTTTTTTACTCCCAAGTTCTTCCTGTCCATTTGGTGACCTTCCAAAGGCTGACACTGACCCCATGACCAATCAAGTGTTGCAGGCAAAATCAAGTTCCTTTAGAAAGCATGACCCAGGCTGGAAGAAAGGAGTGGGGCTGCGATTGTGGGAATTAAGGGGTAGGTGACGGGAATCAACACTATTGGGAAGCTTGGTTAGGACAAAGGAAAAAACTTTGGGTTTTTTCCTTGGCAACCCCAAGAAAGGGTTGCCTATCTTGTCCTTTCCAAGACCTTTTTGCTCTTTACCCTGTGTTTCCTGTAAGTACATGCTCTTGTACATGGTGTTTTGAAATCACAGGTCTACCAGGATGTGATTTGTTTTAAGTTGTGCTTTTCCAATATGTATTAGGACGGGTGCTGTGTAGCAAAGCGGGTTGGAGGCTGTGCTTGCGGTGACGGGAAGGCAACCTGGGTGGGAGGCTCTGCTCCAGCCGTTGCAACATTGGACTCTCACAAGCAATACGAGAGTGGAGTACGGAGGAAGGGGCTGTGAAGGCAAGTGTGAGGACGGACCGCTGCACAGGCACGAGAATGAAAGCCTCTGTGGTCCCGAGGACGCCGACAGCCCTTGGAGCGCTGCCCTCAGAGCACGAGGGGACCTCTAGGGTTTGGCCCCCTGCTCCCAGGGAGAGTGCATCAGGGGGAGGTATGTGCTGGTTCAACCCGCACCTAGCTTCATTTACTTTTAATTCTGTAGCTCAGTGAAAACTTCCAGTGAGTGGCAGGGTTAGCATGGGGTTCCAGGAGCACCAGGTCCTTGTGGGCAAGAATCCCAAATGCTTTTAGCCTGCTCCGTAGTACTCTGGGATTTCCATAACTCCTAACACACAACACACACGCACGCGCGCACACACACGCGTGCGCGCGCGCACACACACACACACACACATTTTCCCGAACCTTCCCCCGTCTCCCTCAAATCCATTGTTCCTAAAATCGTAGCAGATTTGTCAACCGTTGACTTGGGATGGATAAGAAGGAAAATAAGGCCACGGTACAGTAATTCAATTTAACAAGACTCAGTGATTTATTCAATTGAGCTCAAATGTTTGTTTAATCCCCAGTAGGCCCCTCTACGTAGGGAACCGGACAGGGTTTCTGCCCTCAGAGAACCCCAGCCGTGTCGTCAATGCTCTAGGCTTGTGTTTCCTTCACGGCAGCACTGACGTCACAACCCTCCGTTTCACGTCCGGAGCTTGTGGAAATTTGATGCTTCGGCCACATGCTGGGTTAGCAAGATACAATGTCTGGGCCAGAAAGAACCCAGGAATCTGAGTTTTCAAAAAGACATCACAGGTGACTCTGACACACTGTAACTTGGAGATTATCCGCCTTACTTGGGCTCTTAACTAACCGTGGTTAGTTAAACTATGGTGTTTTCTTTCTGGACCTCAAACATGGAACAGTTCAGTGGCCCACCTGCGGATGGCGAGGGACAGAGTGGGGGGCGAGTTTCGCACCCCACATTTCCCGAGCCTCTGACATGTAGGAAACTGCAGCCCACTTCACCTGGGACTCCAGAACCAAAACATCCAGCCAGAAGCTCCTCTTGGCCCACATGCCACAAAAACAAACTGCAGAGAAAAAGATAGAGCCACGACTGGAGGAGCAGAATGAATGCAGTGCCCGGCTTTAGGTTCAAGTGTGCTCATTGTGGACAGGCCCCCTTCTGCCATCCTGTCCCCAGAACCGACCTCCGAAGTGTTAACACAATGAGGATGGCAGCTCGGCAATGTGGAGTAGCCTGCCCATCCTACAGAACTTTTTTTTTTTTTTTTAAGATTTTTATTTGTTTATTTGACAGAGAGAAATCACAAGTAGGCAGAGAGGCAGGCAGAGAGAGAGAAGGAAGCAGACTCCCTGCTGAGCAGAGAGCCCGATCTGGGACTCGATCCCAGGACCCTGAGATCATGACCTGAGCTGAAGGCAGCGGCTTAATCCATTGAGCCACCCAGGCGCCCCCCATGCTACAGAACTTTTAATCCAACTCCCCTAACTCCAAGTCCAAGATTATTAGAAGCTTCCTCCTTGGGAAGAATGTTTCTATGAGGTCACACCAAGGGTATAACGCTTCGACAGGCAATGGGGCAGAAGTCGATCAGCCACAGCCACAGCCACTGGGATGCAGCTGCATTGTGTCCCAGGTCATTGGCCTACACCTTGGATCCCAGGCCTGTCTGTGCTGCTTATTGATTAGGTGGCCTCTGCAGCTCAAAGGCCAGGGGTTGTCCTCAATACCTCCCTGTCACCCTCTACATGGAATCTCCTCTTACTGGTTTTGCTCTCTAAATATCTTCAAGTTCACACCCTCCTCATCCCCACTGCTATCCCCCCTTGGGCCTGAGCTCCTGCGAGAGCGCTAAACTGACCACTCCCCTTGCTGTTTTGCTGTTCCTCCTCCCCCCAATCCCTTCCCCGCACAACAGCCTAAGTCACAGCGCAGGGCACACACAGCACCCTTACTCAAAACCCTCAACATCTCCAATCTGTCTCAGCATAAAACTGAAGCTCTTGCTGCGGCCGACAAGGCCCAGCGCCCCTCCGCAGACTCCCCCCGAGCCACTTTCTGCCTCACTCTCCAGGGTCCAGATATGCGGGTGCTTCTGTCTTTCAAACACTCTCCGTGCTCCTTTCTGCTCAGAAGCCTTGACATACTTTGGTCCTCCCCAGGGAGCACTTTTCACATCCTAATTCACCCACTTAACTCAATTCATTCTTCAGATCTCAGTTCATTATCACCGCCCTTGGGAGCCTTCCTCCTTCCTCCCGCCCTCTCCTGTCCACCACTACATCAGTTCCTCCCGTCGCACACTCCCGTGGCTCCCTGCACTGACCACAGCTTGCAATTATGCCTCCTGTGGCGATTTCCAGCCTGACCCATAGAGTGTGCGCTTATTCCCAGTACCCGGTCACAGAAACTGGGTGTGGTAAAAACAGAAGTCACAGTGCCGGTGCTGGTGCTGCTGATTCCAGTAGCGGATGTCTTTGTAGGAAGCATGTGCCTGTCTTGCTCCTAAGTGTTTTCCTTGCATTGGTTTCCCGAAACCTTGGAAACCCTGGGAATCAGTAGGCACACCACTGAGATCTTGGTGGATTAATGTACCTCATTTCTCTGAGCCTCGTTTTCATTACAGACAGATAAAGAAATACACGAGAGAATCACAACCAAATTTGAAGCACTTTTTATTTTCTTTATTATTTACAAATGAAAGAATTTAATATTTTTAATATATTTTAAAGATTCTATTTATTTACTGGAGGGAGAGGGGGAGAGAGCATGCAAGCAGGAGGAGGAAGAGAGGGAAGGGAGAGAGACAAGCAGACTCTGCCCTGAGCACGGAGCCTGACGTGGGGCTCCATTCTAGGACCACATGACCATGACCTGAGCCAAAACCAAGAGTTGGACCCCCAACTGACTGAGTCACCCAGGGGCCCCAAAAGCATTGACTATTTTAAATTTTTTCTAGGAGTTTTAAAAACATGTAAGCATGGGTATGATATACCCTTTGCTTTATTCTAACACATCATTTCTCAACCTTTATAAAAGTATCACTACCCAATCCCCAACAAAGAGAAAACATAAAATGTAAATTATCCCTAAGGAGATGAATTCTTAAGATATCTTTGGGTAGAGTTGAGCTTTGGAGGGCCACAAATCAATCACTGTAATAGCTAAGATTTTTTTTTTTCACATCCAAGACACAATTTTTATCCCTTCGGTGGTGCTATCACTATCCCCCCTTTTAAGAATGAATGTCCTAAAAGAAATGAAGGAGGGAAGTAGAAAGGGAAGGAAGCGAAGGAAGAGTGAATCAGGGGAGCTGCAGAAATCCCTTGACAGAGAATGGCAGCTGGAAAAGCAGGTGAAGCCAAGCCACCAGTTCCCAGCAGTGTGACGGGGCTGCTGTCTGTCCTCTGCACTGTTCTCTGTTCCTCTCTGCATGAATGTCCATTCCCTTCACTTTTCTCCCATGTCTCCCTCCTCAGTTGCAATCCTGAAACATCCCAGGTGAGGCTCAGCGTTGTATGAATCTGAGTGTGAGCAGCCGGGGCCCAGTTGCCGTCCACAAGGAAATACAACTTGTTGATGATGGCGTCCCACCCAGGAAGAGCTAAGAAAGGCGTAACGCATTTGGGAGTGTCTAGAGAGGCTTTAGAAAGTACCACAGCCTTTGGATTTGGGCTGGAAAGAGGAGCAGGGCTTTGATAGGCAGTGATAGAAGGGGTAAGGGTGAAGGAGAAAAAGTCAAGGCATCCGCAGTAGAGAACACAGGTGGGGAGGAGCCAGTGTAAGAGGTGTGGTATGGCAGTATGCTATGAAGGAAGGGAGTAGAGCTATTTTGGAGATTCTTGAATGACAGGATGAGAGATTTGCTAGGAACCACTGAAAGTTCTCGGTGCTGGGGTGATCCAGGCCAGCAACCAAATGGAGGGTAAGTAGAAACAGAGAGAAGGAACCCAGCGAGCAACATTGTCTCATAGAACAGGCTAATGTTCCTCATTGTAGAGGGGTTAGCAGCACAGCACTCTTGGTCTTTACCCAACAGATGTCAAATGGGACAACAAAAAATGTCTCTAGACATTGCCAGCTCTTCCTTGGGGGACAAAATCGCCTGTTTGAGAACCACTGAGCAAAACAAGGACTAATGAGGGATTGACTGAGGGTGGCCACAAGAAGAAAGGAGGACAACTACCAGACAACTGAAGTTCCAAACCCTACAAATGTTAGGATAAGGCCAACATGGATTCCAAGGCAGTTTGCATGTTTCAAATAGGAATGATGAGGAAAACAGGAAAATTCATGGAGAAGGAGTATATTGGGAGGGATACATATGGAATTTCATTTTTTTAAATGTTTTATTTGCTGTTTCTAGACACACATGGAGATAGAGATGTCCTATAAGTTACAAGATGTACAGCAAAGTTCTCATGAAAGAGAGAATCAGTGATCAGTGGCATTCACCAAAAAAGAGAATAGAAGCTAGTGATAAAACCATGGGGACGAATGAAGTCCCTGCAAAAATGTTTAGGGACAAGAACTGAGCTTAGAACCCTGCATAATGGTTCTTGCAATGGGGAGTAGCAAGGTGTAAGCAAAGTGTGTTTTCTGTGGTGCAGCCTGGCTGGAAAATAAGAACAAACTGATATTCTTGTGATTCTAGGTGCTTGGCTCAAAGCTAACACAATAAGCACACTTCAGGGTCGCCTGGGTGACTCAGCTGGATAAGCATCGGATTCTTGATTTCAGCTCACGTCATGATCTCAGGGTCAAGAGATTGAGTCCTGCATTAGGCTTCACATTCAGTGCGGAGTCTGCTTGTCCCTCTCCTGCTATTCCTCCTCCCACTTGCTCTCTCTCTCTCTCTGTCAAATAAATAAAATCTTTTTTTTAAGGGCATGTTACATTGCAGTAGCAAGTTTCATCTTAAAAATTCTTTTGAGGGGTACCTGGGGGGCTCAGTCGGTTAAGCACTTGAGTCTTGATCTCAGCTCAGGTCTTGATCTTAGAGTCATGAGTTCAAGTCCTGCATTGGGCTCTACACTGGACATGGAGCCTACTTATTTAAAGAGTTCTTTTGAAATATGTGATTTAGCACATATTATGGATTGGTTTGTTTTACTATGAAAATATTTTATTTACTTTCTCCCCATAATGCTTAAACAGTATAGTCTAGTAGATTCAATATTACTGGCCAACAGTTTTACCTGCCCCCTCATCGAGGATACTTGTACTCCAATTTCAGATATAGGAGTAGAGAAAATAACAGAGTTTTGGGAGGTTGACAAATCCAAATGCATTTTTTAAAACTGATGTTTATCAGCTGCGTGACCTTAAACTGGTATCTTGAGCTCCTTGAACCTTGGATTCTCAACAGTAAAATGGGGCACTACAGCCAATCTCCATTGCAAAGGTCAAATGAGATACAACATATAAAGTGAATAGCAGATGTTTAATAGCTCATTTACTATTTGGATGAGGGAGGGGAAAAGGGGGATATATGGAGGCAAAGAATGGAAGATGGGGATACTAGGGAAAGGTAATTTAATATTCTAAAAGCTTGAGGAAGATGGCATTCCCAGAGTCGAATTATTTTGTAACATTATTGATTGGCTCAGAACGGGTAAAGGCACCTGAGAAGAATCTTTGGAATTGGCATGAAGCTTCTTCTCCGTGGCACAACAGAGCAGTGTGAGGGGCCTGCTGGTGGGACCGTGCAATTAACTAGCAAGTAGAAGGTGAATAGGAGATAGGAGAAAACCTAGACCATTCTTCCCACAGATTTGATGAGGTATGGGAGGTAGTGAGACTGGAAAGACTCATGAAAATGAACTTACAACCCACTACCTGAAGCTTTGAAAAATCCATAGGAAAAGAACTAATGGCAGTACAACCCGGATGGAACATCCACAGATAGAACAGTGGTCTTGCATCTTGCATTTTTTGGGCAAACATTAGAAAATCATTCGTTGCGGAGTGCTTGGGTTGGCTCAGTGGGTGAAGCATCTGACTGCTGATTTTGGCTTAGATGGTGGTCTCAGGGCCGTGAGATGGAGCCCCTGCAGCAGGGTCTGCGCTGAGCATGGAGCCCACTTAAGATTCTCTCTCTCCCTTTCCCTCTGACCCTCCCCTGTCACTCACACTCTTTCTCTATTAAAAAAGAAAAATCATCCATTGCTAATTTCTTGCACTGTTATACACACACACAAATACACACACACATGCACAGATGCACCATCATTCTGTAGTTATTACACATATAAGAGATGCCATGTGTAAAGAAAACTGGGCAAAACACAGTTTCTTTATTGCATTGTGATATTCCAAAACAAAAAAATATGTGCCATATCTCCAAGTTCTTACATAATGGACATTTTTTTTCCTTTAAAATACCTCCTACAACTTGTGTTTCAAACTTTTTACATGTTTTTAAAAGTTCTGCCTTAAACAGTCCCAAGCCCAATGTAATCTATTGCCATAGGCTTCCCCCACCCCCCCCCCGTCCCTGACATGGTAAGATCCGTGGGACCCCCCAGACTGGGAAAAGGCTGCAGACCTCGGCAGCCCCCTGCCAGCATGTGTTGTGCAGGCTGAATCACAAAATACACCGAATCACAAAATAACACCGTGTCATAAAAACAGCCAAGTTGATGACAGTAAGATTTTGTTAAAATCACCGTATCGATAGCAACTCTATTTTTAGGCATTGGGATCAGGAACTGAAATAAATATAATATCCTTCTTCCAGACTGTGAGTAGGAAAAAAAAAAATCGTTTCTTTAAAACTACCAGGGTATACAGGGAGCCAAGCACTGTCAACCCTTCCTCCTCTAAACTCCCAGGTGAGTGCACCTGTGACACAGGGGAGCTTCTTAGAAATGCTCAGGTGAGGAGGGGTAGGGGAAGGTGATGGAAAGGCAATTTCTGTTCATGGCTGGATAGCTGATAAGGAAACAGTTTGGTAACAGCTGGCTCCAGTCAGGTCTTCACCACAGAGAACAACTCTGATACTGGGAAGGCCCGTGGAATTCTTTATATTTAGGATTTTTTTTTTCTTATAAAAAAAAACACCGGGGGGGTGGGTGGATCAGTCAGTTAAACATTCGCCTTCAGCCCAGGTCATGAACCCGGGGTTCCTGGGATCAAGCCCCACATCAGGCTCCCTGATCAGTGGGGAGCCTGCTTCTCCCCCTCCCTCTGCCCCCAACTCATGTTCTCTTTCTCTCTCTCTCTTTTTTTTGCTCTCTCTCTCAAGTAAGTAAAATCTTTTTTAAAATTAAAAAATAAAATCATTGTTACCAGTTTAATGGAGTAAATTCGAGAGGCAGAAATAGCTCCATTAAAAAAAAAAAAAAATTCAAAACTCCAAACCTTTCTTTCTACTGGTTCTGAGTGCAATGGGAGAAATCTGGAGCTTCTTCTCTTCCTGAGGGCAAGGGGTGGTCTGTCAAGGTCCATGGGTACTGACATGGTCTTCTCTGGTCATTCCTATGTATCAACTGTAGACCAAGAACATGGTAATTCTGGTGCTTTCTTGTCTAAATACCAAAAGAACGCATCCCCTGTGACCAAACACAGGAACGTCAGAATGATAATTATCTACCAAACATGTTGATATGTTCTGTTGACCTCAGAGTGTCTGTAAATCCTGTTGTGAAAGAACAGTGACAGACAGGCAGGACAAAAATGCGTTGACATCACTTCTGGGCCGAGCAAAGGTGCAGCCATAATCCAGAAGACAGTGGCCGGTTCCTAGCGGGGCCTGTGGCCGCAGCAGGGCTAAGGAGGCTCTGTCCCTAGAGCCCTTGCAACAGCCGGCTAGAGTCAGAGGGTGGGGCCACTGAGCGAGGGGCCAGTGAGACTTTGCTGACCTCCCCGGAGAAATGGCCCACACAGGCCTCAGGCAGGCACACAGAGCTTACCCCAAGCAGCCACCCTTCCTGTCCCTCCATATGGAGCGTCAGACTCCCCTGTCTCCCCCATGAGAGTTGAACAGGCCCTCTGCACCTGCTGCCCGGACCACCATAAGCACTTCCTAGTCCTTCTACTGCCTTCTCTGCTTCTCCCAACCACCTTTTGCATGAACCCTGCAGCGTTTCTAAAGCAGGCCTAGAATGTGTAATTCACCGGCTTGGCCATCTCCACTGGCTCCCTGACCCCCACAACCTCTGGGTGCACTCCATAGGAGATTCCCAGGGTTCAAAGCCCAGCTCAGTACCTGCTACTTCTGTGACCTTGAGCAAATCACCTAACCTATGCCTCAGTTTCCTCAGCTGTAACACATGGGGAGTAATAGTAAATACCACATAGGCTTGCTGTTAGAAATAGATGTGTTAAGCACTCAAAACCTTCAGAAGCGCGCCCATTCATAATAAATGCTCAGTGTGTGGTAGCTATTATTCTGGCCACTAAAATTTGAATACTGTCATCATCTGCTTAGGTGTCTCCTTGTCTAGAGAAGAGGGTGGGGACTGTGTCTTAGTCATGGCTATATTCTTAGTGCCTGACAGTTCCATGTAATGGACCTTCAATAAATGTTTATTGAACAAGTAGATTATTTTCTAGGCAGTAAAATATCCCCATGACTCCAGAGATGATATCTCAGGGAACTTTATTTATTTATTTAGCTCCATGGGAAGGAAGATATTATGTAAATCCATGAGACTCTCTGTCCTGAAAAGAGACACCTATAGTTAGTCTCATGAGTCCCTCCGAGAAGTGGGAGTCGGGCAGCCTGATTCAGAGTCTTGGTTCTCGCAGGGGCTGTGAGTCCTCAGACAAGACACTTTCATTCATTTGCTAAGGACGTTCCTGATGAGTATCAGTTATGTGCCAGGTACTATTCTAGGGACTGGGGGTGGTGGGGGAAGCACTGCACAAGGTAGGCAAGGTTCCTATTCTCAGGGACCTCAAGGGAAGGGAAACAGCGCATCAGACAATGAATAAGAGAAACAGAAAACAGAAAAGTTGGTTAATTGTAAGTTCTGGGATTGAAATAAAATAAAACATGGGAGAAATTATGTGGAAAGGCTACAGTTAAAAAGGAGGTCAAGGAAGGCATTTCTTTCTTTCTTTCTTTCTTTTTTTTTTTTTTTTTAAGGAAGGCATTTCTGAAGGCCGGCAAGAACATTGAGAGTTTAAGGTCTAAGGGAAGAAGGGTCCAGGCAGAGGAGGCAGGTTGTGCAAGGGTCCCATGTGAAACTGAACTTGGAGTGCTCCAGGGATCAGAAGAAAGCCCATGTGCCTGAAACTTGGTAGGGAGGGTAAGAGTAATACCACTTGAGGTCATTAAAGAGAGCAGAGGCCCACAGGCCAGGGGAAGGAGTGTGGATTTTAGACTAAGTGCAACAGGAGGTCATTGGAAGGTTTTGAGCAGGAGAGTAATATGGTTTGACTTACACTCTTAGAAGAGTCTAAGAGAGAATGGATTATGCCGTAAGTGGAAGCAGGAGAATGAGCCATGAGACCAGTTAAGAGGCTGTTCCGTTGTTATAGTACAACTTCAGATAGTGTCTGGGAAGTAGGACTTGATGAACCAGAATCCTGATGCTGATCAACTGAATGGAGGGGTTAGAGAAAGAGGAGAATCAGGAATGGTTCCGAAGCTGTTGCCCATACGTTTGATGCAGTCCTGTTGGTGACATGTTCCACTACCTCAGTTCGTGGCGCGGGTGGCATGGAAGGCTGCCAGTTACTGGATAGGGACAGCTGGGCAGCTCTCAACTGGATGTGGGAGATTTAAGACTTCTGTCTTCGAAATGTTAAGCTTGAGATGCCTAGTAGATATCCAAATGGGAAAGACAGGAAGTTGTATACACAAGTCTTAAGTTCAGCGGAGGAGGTCAGAACTGTAGATGTGCAAGCAGGAATCACTGGCATTCACCCGACATTTCAGGCTGTGGGAGCAGGTGTCCTCACCCGGGAAGAACATACAGTCAAAGAAGGATCCCAGAGCAGAGCCCTGGAAAGGACTGTATTTGGAGGTGGGGTATGGGCGCCCAGCAAAGATACCAGAGGGAAGCAGGGTCAAAGGATGAACTCTAGAAGTTATGTTTCTGGAAGCCAAGAGAAGAAAATGTTTCAAAACAAAGAGACTGGTAAACTGGGCCAAACGCTGCCAAGAGATGAAGTGGGAGGAGGGTTGAATTTGGTAACGTGGAAGTTTTTGGTGGCCGTAGAGGATCAGTTTCACCTTCCATCTCTTGAACCCAGTTTGTCCATGGAAGGAAGGAAGGGAGGGAGGGAGGGAGAGGAAGGAAAGGTTGTTTTTGGATGTTTTTAAAGCAGAAGTACTTTTTTCTTTTTAAATCCTTAAAAGAATCCCAAGACATGAAACAGAACAAAATCAGAGCTGCTATATATAGCCGAAGTCGGGACTTCAAAAACCATCTCCTCCTGTCTCCTTGCTCCTACAATTGACCTGAAGGCAACTCTGGGAGCCGCTGGGACTCCTTGAAAAGGACCTGAAACCGCTGGCAGGAAGCTCAGTGAAGAGCTCCTTGGCTGGGAGGGTCTAAGTAGACACGTGTGGCTAACCCTTGGTCTGCTGAGCAACAGGCTGTCCACTGGCTAGGAGCCTCTCTGTGTGTCGGAAAGGATAGGGCTTCCTAGCGTTATGGGCAGGAATGCTTTAGATTGTCCGTAATCATAATTCCTTCTGGTTTCTGGACCAGTTCCTTCCAGAAGAGGCTATTGGCTGCTCCTGGGCACACCCATTCAACTGGTTTGCCCAGCTCCTGCCCCTCAGCCACGCCTCCCCAAAACATCCAAAGCCCTTCCTTTGTTGCAAAATGATTCAGTTCCATTTCCATAAAACAAGGGACCTGAGCCTACCTTCACACACGCAGCCTGTGTTACTGAGAGATTTAAAGGGAAACTTCCTTTAAGGGAACAGCCCAGCAGGTAGATTCCTGGTTGTCTTAAAGGAACCACTAGGCATAGCAGAGTTTGCGAGGCCTGTGGTCTCTCAAAAATGAGCTGTAGCGTTCTCTTGGGAAAAAATCACAAAAGCGATGTTGAAGGGTGTTTAGAGGAGTAAACGGTAACGTGGAGGATCTTTAGGAAGACCCAGGACACTTACAGAACGAGAGAAAAGTCTTAGTTCACGGGATGCCTACTTTGTGTCAGGTACTCTGCTAGGCCTGCGGAGACAGTGGGACAGATGCAAAAACCAAATCCCTTGGAGACATCCCCTTTCCTTATCTAAAGTGAGTCGTCGTCCCTCGGTCCGCGCGAGGACAGCTTGCCACCAGGCTGTGCATTCGAGTCCCGGGTTTCCCCCAGGAGCCTGCTTGGTCGGACTCCTGGCGTGGGAGAGCAGGAGTGCACGGCCCACGGGGTAATAGCCCTGGTCCCCCACCCACAGCCGGTCCTCAGCACAGACACCTGACAGTTTACAGAACTCTCACTTGTGCGCTAAGGGATGGGGCATCCCTTATGCTTCAGTTCCATGTAGCTTTTATGTTTTCCTCTCATTTTTCTCATGACCCTGCTGCCCTTCTCTTAGCCTCTTTGGGCTTCTTTCATTGTCGTGGTCTGTTTCTCAGTCTCCGAAACGAAGGCCCGACACGGGGAAGCATCGCTGTGGGGCAGGCACGAGGATGGTATTCCAGGGCTCTATAAAATCGTCCGTACCTATTGGCCACTGGCTGATGTCTGCCCTGAGGGAGACTAGAGCCCCTGGGGAAGCCTTTCACAGGGAATGTGGTAGAGGTATGCCGATAATTTGATCTCGATAGTAAAAGGTAAGGAATCTACATGAAAGTGTTAATGATCAGACCTCATGACATTATCACCTCACCCCCTATCAGAGGCATTCAAAGCCCAGGCCAGACCCTATTCTCCAGGCTAGCCCATCAGCATGGTCTGATCCCTGGTACAAGTGCAACTGAGTGATAGAGGCTGGAAAGGAGGGAAGTCCTGCTGGATGCTCCTGGGAGCCAGGAGAGTGGGCAGAGGACACAGAGGGGTTCTAACTGTGGTGTGTTTGCCTCCATTACCTTTGCTCTGGGCTCACAGACAGCTCCCATCCCTGAGACACCTTGCTTCCAATTTATACTTAATGATTAAAGAAATATTGTTTTATGACAACCAGCCTACCAGGAATGTATTTATTAATATTCTCATTTTGGAGACATTAAGTTATGTGAACCAGGTCATTAGAAGACTTAACAGAACACAGACATGTCCCTGTTTCTAAATGCTGTGGTCCTAACTGCCCACTGTTCATTCAGGTGATACACAAAGCAGGAACCGGGCTGAGATCTGAACCCAGGTCTCCTTTCCTACAGGACTAAAAGCAGTCCCCTGACATCGTTTTGCCATATATTTAGATCTTGGGTTCACACCTGGAGTTTTTACATTTGAGTGTACCCTCCCCTGCTGCCTTTCATCTTTAAGAAATTTTGTTGTAAAGATATTCCTCTTGGAAAGTATCTCATTTGGCAAGTTCCCATGGCCACTGGGGATTCGACTTGACGGGATGCACTAGGAAAATCTTTTTGATGACTCTGCAGTAGAGGCAAAGTACACCATTCTGGCTGAATTCCATCCAGAAAACCTTTCTCCAGGTTTCACGTGAGCTAGGGGAAGGGGCAGGAGTTGTGGGGGGGGCATCTCCCCTCCTGGGGTGTCTATTGGAGGTTACCTGTGGTCACTTGTAGCCTGGGATTAATGGGCCACAGATCCGAATGCAGCGATGATAGAAATCACACCCCGATTTGCATCTTAATCCTTGGAGTTGAGCAAACATCAAAAAGCTCCGCAGGTTGGTTCAGATCATTATGATAATGATTAATAACAGGCTTGTTTACAGAGCTTCCGTCTCTGTAGCTCATCATTGCCTTTATGCAGGAGATTCTGCTGCGTTAAGATAAAAACAACATTGAGAACTGAAACAGTGTCCCCAGATAAATAAATTTTTCCATAGCCTTGGACTGCAGCTGTCATGTTGGCCCCTTCTCTAACCTAATTTTCTCTTATTCCGTTGGTTCCAAAGCCATTTTGTCCATGTAAAGAGAACATTTCAGAGAATATGAAATCATAGAAATTTCGAAGACCATGTACACACTATGTCAGCAGTATCTGTATCTGCCTCTCCCCCTCAATCCAGAAAACTCGGGAGATGAGAGCACTTATATTTTACCTTTTTCCTTGTAGCACTTAGCACCATGTCCCCCCAAAAAGTAGAAGCTCAATAGATGTTTGCTGTATTATTAAACTCAAGACTTCATAACTAAGATGAGTTTTCTGGCACAACCCTTTACCTTGTGGAGAGGAAAACTGAAGTCCAGAGAGCGGACATGAACGATCCAAGGTCACTGGGCTACCTGAGTCTGGAAACATTGGCATCTGACGAGTCCCCCACTGCTCTTTCCCCACTATATACTAAAGCCCGGAAATGACAGGCAAATCCAAATCCAGCCTCCCAGGAAGGCAGCTATCAGAAAGGTCTAGATAGTACGACCCAGTATAAACTTGTTGCTAAACCCTCAAGCCTCGCCAGAAACCTTCCCAAGGAGAAGAGCCCCAACAGCACCGCTTTATTCCTGGGATCGAATTCTGCCTGTCAGACTTTTAACCTGTTGGGCCAGAAGGAGCAAGAATGTATTTTCCTCTTACTGCAGCTCACTTAGAACTGAAATGGAGAGAAATCAAAGGAAAGCCCACATTTATTTATTTATCTTTAACCATAGCCAAGGAACAGAAGTGGCTCCATGTGAGGACAGAGAGGTTATTAGCATCACTCATGACCTTAGGAAGTAATGAGCAAAGCACCAGCTAATTATTGCCATTGTTCATTCAGTAACAAAAGGAAAGTCTCAAATGGAAAAAAGGAATTCTGGGCAATTATTTATTCATTCAAACAGCTTAAAGAAGAACTCTCTATCCTTCCAACCTGATCAAGCCGAAAAAATCTCCGGTTGTTCCCTACCCAAAGGGGGCAAGAGAATACCTACCAAGCTTGACTTTGGAAGTCCTGGGCCTTGAGGAATGTCCTGATGCTTTGTATCTGTGTCTCAGACCATTAGGCCTGCACAGGGTGGGGGTGGCGGTTGGGAGGCTGAGATCCTGGTCATTGACCCAACTCTCAGCATGATTATTTCTGTAGATGGATGGATTTGTGTACGATAAGACACGTTCTGCCCAGCCTCTCTTGTAATCCAGCAAAGCTAATTAGATCCAGAGAAGATCAGGCTCACGAACTTGGCCTCTTCAGCCAGAACCTCCTCAGCTGAGATCCCACAGCCTGTCTCCTTTCTAAATGTGCCATGCGTCAGTTAACATGGTGAGCAGTACGGCTCAGGACCAGTGGCAGACAAGGTGGCTGGTTCAAACACGTCTCACTTGGGTTCTCATGGAAGGAACACAATGACACATACCTACTGTTCTGCAATTCTTATGGGTCATGTCTCAAGCAGGCCACAATTGACTTTGAAAAAAATAAATAAGCAATTTAATGAAATATGAAATGACTTACTTAAATGATTTATCTGATGAGGGAAAAAAATGTAAGTATCTTCCACCATTTTTATCAGAAGAGAAAGCAAGATTTTCCTGCAAGAGCCCAGGGATAGGCATGGGACTTCCTTAGGTTTCCGTGATTAATTCACTACCTGGGTGACTCCAGCTAATTATTTAATCTCCCTGAGCCTCTGTGTCTTCATTTTTAAAACCGGAATCATATTTTTAAAAAAAATAAAAATAAAAAAAAATAAAACCGGAATCATAATTTCTCTATCACCAGTGTTGCTCTGGTTATTAGATTTTTCAAACTATTTAGAGCAGAGAACATTGCGAGCATGTAATAAATGCCTCTTTGCTTCTCCTTCTCCTGGTACCTTTGGTTGCATGTTCGTAAACAACAAAAATCAAAAAGTCCCAAACTGAATAGATTCAAATGTGCGTTGTCTTTATTTTTCATGCCTTTACCAGATTGAAGGATGACTCAATTGTTAATGAAAACGGGCGACCGGGAGCAGCGCGCACATTCATCAGCTGGGCGTTCTATCAGCAAGTCTGATGGATCACTCCGCTCATTTTATGGGAAAACTTTCTTTGCTGCTAATGAACCCAGATCAGTCGGGGTTGTCAGACGAGGGTGTGTCCCCGAGAACGCTCGGGTCATTTTCTGTGTGTGTAAAAGGGTACTCTCCGTTTGGTTGCTGCCACACCCGCAGGAGCACCTGCGTGCTTTGTGGGGTGAGGCAGTTATGTCCACATGTGTGGTGTGTGTGTCAAGCTCTGAGTTTGTGCTGTCTGCTTGATGGCCACCACATCATTGTGATTCCCTCAAAGTACAGCACTTGAGAGAAGGGCTTAGAAATGGCCCTCATTTGACCACTAGGACTCATCCTATTACTAGCTCCTTTGTCCTTCTCCCGGGCCTCTTTGTGGCCTCGTCCAAGGGCTTGTATCTGTGTGCACAGACGTGGACATGCTATTCTTAAAAATCACAGTGAATTATGTATAGGATCCTGAAACAGGTAGACCTCTTTCACACCTCCTATGACAGAGGTGGTCCTTCTGCCCGGGACACCCCGCAGCCTGTCCTGCCCATGTGACCTTCTAGTATCAGCTCAGGTGGTAGCTCCCCTAGGAGCCTCTCTGACTGCATCAGGATAGACTGGGTCATTCCTTTTTCTCTTCCTGCTGAACATTTTTATTACTACAGCACTTTCACGTGGTGAATTAATCACCTGTCTGTGAGCCGAACTTCCCAAACCAACGGCGAATGTCTTGAAGACCCGGGGCATGCATTGTTGATTTCTCTCAGCCTCCACAGTGCCTGGTATAGAACCTGGCCGACTGTGAATCTCTCGAACGAATGAATGAATGAATGAATGGGTGGTTACAGGCCCAAGGCCAGGTCTAAGTGTGGTTACAGTAAAAAAACAGAGTTTTGTAAGGCATGGTGGGATCTTGCTTAGCAACCCCTGTGGCATGTGGATTTCAGAGAAGAGACAGCTCCCCAAGGCAGGTGGTCTGGCGTGTATAATACGTGATCGTTGAAGGCCTAATAGATCAAGTAATTTGTCCACTTTCCTGGAGTGAAGGTTTCAGCTTGGGCTCACCTCCACTCCGAGAGCTGAATGTGTGATGCTGCACGCCTCCCTCAGTGGAGTTAAATTAGGCTTAATATCTTATGACTCAAGAGTTTGCACACCAAGGCTTGGCACTTAATATTGTAATTACCCCCTTTTGATTAGAACTGCCTTTCATAAGCAAATCGACGCAGTGATTTGAAAAGCTTGAGGAATTGTGTTTGGAGCTCACCCTACGAGTTCCACAGGGAACTATAATCATAGTAATTACTATTGAAGCTAGATTCCAGTTCTCGATGTACCGGGAGGCGGGTGAGTAAGAGTCACACGCTGCGTGCTTTCCCATCTCAGGATGGGCTGGAACAAGGAGCGAAGGTGGAAGTAAACACCAGCCGACCCACAGGCTGCGGTATTTCTCTTCTGACGGGTCTCGGCCTCTGGAGGTTCAGGACACTGGAAAGGATTCTTTAGCTGTGTGTGTGTGTGTGTGTGTGTTTTCCAAGTCAGCACATGCTTGGTGGCACCCACTCTAGTCTGTGCTACTTTTTGGGAATATGCAGCCAAGGCAGACAGGAATCCACAGACTCTGTCCTTCGAGCAGCTCTCGAACTAGTGTCAAGATGAACGTAGAAACTAAAACCAGTTAGAAGCAGGGTCTGGAGCATCCCCAAAGAGGTGAGGCTCAGAAGCTTTGGCGTGCCAGTTGATTTAGACACAGAACATTCCCTGAAGGATGAGTCTGGAGATCAGGAGGGTCTTCAGAGCATTCTGGGCTGCTTTTAGAGGACAAATGCCTCGGCAGGGCCAGGAGCCTTATTCCACACGCCAAAGAGCCTTGCAGCCACACAAGCCTTTGGCTGACAAGTGAGCGGCGCTGGTCTTCTGTGACCAGGGCCCTTTTGCTTACCTCCTCGGGAGGCTGAACCAAGCCCCAAATGTGAAAGAGGACCACTTCCCTAAGGGACTCTGAGAAATGGTGATTCCTTCTCCTTTTCTTGTAGAAACTGTTTATATTGGGGGCCCCCTACTTTCTGGAAACATGATCTCTGGGGCAGAAACCCCACAATTATGGCGCCCCACTGTCCATACTTTATGGATTCCCTCCCCCACCCTCTGCTTTTCCCTCCCTCAGACACAGCCTGAAAATTTATTTAAAAATTAACAGCACAAGAAGAAAAATGCCACAAGACCCAGATTGCTAGCAGATGCTCTGAGAGGGCTGGCAAGAGAAAAGGCGAGTAGAGGAAGGCAGTCTGAGGCCAGGGTTCCCTTCCCTGCCTTTTTAACAGGGTAGACGGAATCAGGTGAGGCACAACACACCTCCATGCCCTTACTCACTCATTCATCCTTTCGGTAAATATCCTTGGAATGACAGAGGGTGCCAAGCCTGCTGCCAGGCTCAGGAACCTCCACAGTAATAATTAACATTTATCGAGTACTTACTACCTGCTAGGCACTATTCTAAATACTTCATATTTAATAGCATACCAACTCAGTTTTCATAACAGCCCTATTTTTAATCCTTGGGTGAGGAAATAAAGACACAGACAGGTTAAGAATGTTGCGCTGTGTCCCATGAGTTGGAAGCGGGGTCAGGATTTGACACCCTCCCCCCAGTCTGATTCCACAGCCCAAGCCAGGCATCTACACGTGTTTTCTGCAACGAGCCAGGTAGGAAGTGTACAAAGCTCTGGGGGCCATCTGTTCTGGAGCACAACTTCTCAACTCTGCCACCATAGCAAAGCACCAGCCACAGACAATAAGAAATCAAAGGAGGGTGCCTGGGTGGCTCAGTGGGTTAGGCCGCTGCCTTCGGCTCAGGTCATGATCTCGGGGTCCTGGGATCGAGTCCCGCATCGGGCTCTCCGCACAGCAGGGAGCCTGCTTCCCTCTCTCTCTCTCTCTGCCTGCCTCTCTACTTGTGATCTCTGTCTGTCAAATATACAAATAAAATCTTAAAAAAAAAAAAAAAAAGAAATCAAAGGAGCGTGGCCATGTTCCAGTGAACCATCTTTATGGACACTGAAACTTGAACTTTACCAAATTTGTGTCACCAAATTTCATGTGTGGATCTGTGCTGCACTCTGCTCTCCCCCTTAGTGCCCAAGGAGTAACTGATACACTGATGGGGGAGACATGCAAACAGGGTTTAAGACAGGTAAACCCAAAGCCCTCTCCAGACTCCCTTCATCGAGGAAGCTGTTGCTGCCTCATCTGGATTCCTCTGCCCATCCTCCATCTTCTGCTGGCGATGCTATGTGCCTTTCAGACCCCAGCTTTCCTTCATGCCCACCCGATGCCCAGCTCCTCCTCTGTTTTTCCCAAAAATCTGTTCTGTCCTCTGTCATGATATTCTTAGAGTTATCTGGGGACAAGTGGGCTCCGGGAGGGCAGCATGTCCCGCTCATTGCTGTTTCCCTGGCTTCAGGTTGGGTCCCTGGCACCAGTACATACGTGGCAAGTGTTGTAGAAATAACTTAGAGGCACAGGAATGTCAAGAAGGGTCAATGAAGAGGGGAACTTTTGAACTTGGGGTTCACTAAAAGAGCTCTCCAAGCCAATGAGATGGGGATGATTATTCTGGGGAGAAAACTGAACAGCGCAGGGAAAAACAAGAAGCAGGGATGGGAAAACAGGGCATGTTCAAAGAATCATAGGCAGAAATGCCAAAGGCAAGAGATGAGGCAGACGACATCCATATGGAAAAAGTCTGATTCCTGCAGGCAGTGGGGGGCGGTTGAAGGGCACTGAACATGGAAGTGACATGCTCAGATTTGTGCTTCAGAATAGGGGTCAGAAAACCAGAGCCTATGGACCATTTCCAGCCCGTGATCATATAGTTACAAAGGGAGGGGGCTGGGGATGAAGCTCAGGGTGGCGTCAGCCCACATTTCCCTCCACCATGTTGCTTTCCCCTATCTGGGATCTAGACCTGGGCTGGGACGGACTGGCTGCCTTAGGGGGTCCTGCCTCCCTAGACTCAACACCAGCTCACGGGGATGCCATTGACCTTGCAGGAGGAGTAAGGGAGAGGCTGTATGAACCTCTCAGGCTAGCTCCTGAACACATGGGCAGTGGGTAACTTGAGGGTCACTATCCCTGTGTCCAGCTGGCCACTAGTCTCTGGGTCTGCTTCTACTCCTCTTGGAGCCTTTGGTCCCATCCATACAATGAGGAGTTGGGGTAGATGCCCTTATCATGATAGGATTCTAAACATTATAAGTATTCCATATGCCATATTAAAATACTTCTGACTCAAGGATTTATAAGCAGTGAGAGTCCCAGAAATGGAGTGAACAGAGAGAAAGCACTCTCACCTTCAAAATACAGAGGTGAGCAACTATCCAGGGCTTTAAGAGGGAAAAGGAGGATCCACACCAGATTAGCTCTGAGGGGAGGGAGCTTGTTAAGGGGATTTAAAGTCTACCCTCTTAATAACCCTTTGTAGTTCTTTGGCGCCTGGCTTTTCTTGAAGCTCAAAGTGTTTTGCAAACATTAGCTCATTAATCCCGCCAGCAGCCTTGTTAAGTGGGAAGGTGTGAATGTCTATCTTTATTTGGGAACCTCGGACTTCAGGGGAAAAGGGGCTCTGGCTAGTGACTAGTACAGGGTGGGGGAGAGGCCCTAGGGCTGGACTAAATTGTAGAGTCTTTTTGTTTTGTTTTGTTTTTTTAAATTCTACCAAAGGAACAGTGGATGGTGGGAAAAACATGCGCCTGGAACCAGCCGGGTCTGGATACCAGATCCAGCCTGGTTTCTATAGCTATGTGGATTTGGGCAAGTCCCTTAACTTTGATGAAATTCAGTTTTCCCTTTGGAAAGGAGGGTGATGATGCCTACCAACTCACCAACTTATAGTCTGAGAAATGTAATATGCATGTCAAAGTCATTTGATTATTGGAAGTTTCAATAAATACATTCAAGAGATATTTTTAAAGTTCTCCAGACATCTGGCACAAAGTTATATGGGTTTTGTGTCCGGGTGAGTGAGACGGAATGCACTGAGCTCAGGTGTGGCCCCGTGGGGATGGCTCTGTACGGCAGGAGAACAGGAACGGGAACAGGAACAGGAACACGGTGCTGGAGAACGCACTATCTTGGCTTGTTCGGAGAAACCAGCTAACTGGCCTGTGGAGCGTTGTCTTGAGACAAAGCTGAAGAAGGGCTCATATCCTATTACCTAGGAAAGCAGTTAGGTAGATGGTGAGAAGTCCATTTCACTGAGGAACCTCCGAAGGCTTGAGCAGAGAGCCGGCCGGGTGAGCCCTGCAGTGTGGACCCTGCTCCAGCATCAGCAGAGATGGCCAACAAGAGCAGGTCTTGGCAGCTCATAGGTGAGACAATCCCCTGCTATGAGAAGAAAACCGTGTAACATCTCCTTAGCCATTTTCTAAGCCTCATCCTTTAAAAAATTATTTTTGTATGTGATTTAAAAGAAGATAATACATTCTAGAGCTGTATATTAATAATTGAAATGTAGATGTCACCATATCTATAACATACCAGAGAAAGGCCAACGTGGCCAAACAAGAATGTCAAGAAGTTAGCTTTAATCGGCTTCTACTGCCCACATCCCTGATGCCCCCTCTGGCTCAGGGACTCAGCTGAGCGACCACCGGCTCACCCGAACACCATGCATCTCTGCCCTCACTCCTTTGAGCCCTCGGGAGGTCTAGGGTGATTCCGTTTCTTCAAAATGCTCACTTCCAATTTGAAGTCCAGCACGAACATATCCAACTGATGAAGCTGCGGGAAAGACCCTGCGTGATACAGCTGCAAACCTGAGTTCTGATCACTATGGTGGGAACGAGGAGAATGGCCCTACAGAGAGGCTAGCCAGCAGACGGTGAGGAGAGAGGGCTGGACAGGCGGAGCACGGAGGAGGATTCGGGCGGCGAGATGAGTCTGTAGGAGACCACGGTGATGGATGTGTGTCACTACCTATCTGTCCAAACCCGCAGAATGTGCAGCACTGAGTGAGCCCCAGCGTACACTACAGACTTTGAGTGATGATGGCGTTAGTATCGGTTCATCCATTGCTGCGAGTCCACCACTCCATGGGGGATGTGGATAATGGGGGAGGCTGTGTGTGTGTGTGGGGGGCGTTCATAGGAAGTCTCTGTGCCTTCTACTCAATTTTGCTGTGAACTTAAAAACTACTCTAAAAACAGTCTATTAAAAAATATGATGGGCAGCCACAAATATAACAAACATCCACTATTATTTTTTTTAAGGATTTTATTTATTTATTTGACAGACAGAGAGAGATCACAAGTAGACGGAGAGGCAGGCAGAGAGAGAGGAAGGGAAGCAGGCTCCCTGCTGAGCAGAGAGCTGATGCGGGGCTCCATCCCAGGACCCTGAGATCATGACCAGAGCCGAAGGCAGAGGCTTAACCCACGGAGCCACCCAGGTGCCCCCAAACATCCACTAAAATACCTGTATGTTAACTCCAAAGATATAGAGATATAAATAGATATAGATATATAGATACATGAATTTCAAAATAAAACTTAGTAATACTTCATTGTTTCAACAGCACCCCCCCAAGAGGATTTTTTTTTTTTTTAATACTCTAGATGTAAAAAGCAGGCACATAGTATATAAACAGGGGGCAGAGGACTGCCAGAGCGGGAGACCACCAGAGATGGGATTGAATCCCAGGCCTGCCCCTTACCAGCCGTTTGATTTCCATCAGACACTTACTGTCACTGAGCCCCCCTGGAAAATGTCAACAGCAGTACCTATTTGGTAGGGTTTTATTCCCGAGCAGGTATCTTTAGCATTCTCCTGCCCACTCCGCCACCACTCCCAGAAGGAACTCACTTCCCATCTGGTATAAATAACCACTCAGTGTGCTAGATCTTTCAGGGGCCCTTAGCATTCTCCTGCCCACTCCGCCACCACTCCCAGAAGGAACTCACTTCCCATCTGGTATAAATAACCACTCAGTGTGCTAGATCTTTCAGGGGCCCCCAGTGTTGGTGATCCAACTCTCCTGATTGCGTATTCTGTATCTTTCTAATGCTCAGTACGTTCTTCATTTCTGATGGCCTCACTGGCAAGCCTTCCTATGTTAAATGATGGCCGCTCTGATATTTTGTTAATATTTGATAGTGGCAAGGACCAAGACATAAAAGGCTAAAGCTTTAGTAGCCCAAATTATTCAAAGAGCCATAAAGATAAAAACATTGCACAACAGAACGGAAAAATTATTTGGTAGGTCTCCACCTGACTTCTACATAGCTTCTCAGAAATACATGCTTGATGTATCTGATAATGTCATCAACTTTCTTACTGTCTTCTTTTGGCTCTCTATTTGCTTTGCTTTAAGAATCACACTCTTCAGGGATGCCTGGGTGGCTTAGTCGTTAAGTATCTTCCTTTGGCTCAGGTCATGATCCCAGGGTCCTGGGATTCAGTCCCTGCTTGGTGGGAAGCCTGCTTCTCCCTCTCCCACTCCCCCAGTTTGTTTTCCCTCTCTCGCTGTCTCTCTCTATATATATCAAATAAATAAAAAAAAATCTTTTTTTTAAATTTTTTTAAAGATTTTATTTATTTAACAGACAGAGATTACAAGTAGGCAGAGAAGCAGGCAGAGAGATAGGAGGAAGCAGGCTCCCTGCTGAGCAGAGAGCCCGATGCGGGGCTCGATCCCAGGACTCTGGGATCATGACCTGAGCCGAAGGCAGAGGCTTTAACCCACTGAGCCACCCAGGTGCCCCTAAATAAATAAAATCTTAAAAAAAAAAAAGAATTACTCTTCAGCATGCCAGTTAAAGCCTTTTATGTTAGGACCTTACCGGCTTCTCTATCTTCCTGCTTCCTCTTGGTCTCATTCATGCTGTGATCCAGCCACATCAAACTTTAGGCTTTTTCTAAAAATGCACACTCATTCTTGTATCCTTAACCATGGACACAGCTACCTCTCCACTAAATTCCCTTTCCTTCTTCTTTACCCTAAGACCCATTCAACCCCAGTTCTAAAAGACTTCCTGACTCTGCCAAGAAAATGCAGAGGCTCTTTCCTATTTGTTCTCAAAGCACAGTGGCTGTATGTAATAGTCAATCCACAAACCCTTGCTGAAGGTCTAGCATAAACTCTGCACTGTGCTCCCATAATCCCCTGCACTTATATCTAGCATAGTTAAGTGTCACTCTGGGTATCATTATTTGTTTACCTGTCTGGACGGTGCAGCCTGGCGACAGAGAGCCATGTGGAATGTTTGGCTAAGACGGTGGCACCATTTCCTCTTTCTCCAGACCCACCCAGCCAGAGTGACCTGTGCCCTCCGTCTCTGAGCCCAGCCCAGAGCAACGAGAGCCCTGGATCCAGCCTCGGAGAACCCTAGGGAAGATCATGTGCTTCCCTGACCTCATCCCTTGTGCATTAGTTTGGTCCATATGGGTTTCTGGGTTTCTGCCTCAGTTTCCCTGTTAAGCATGCTATTTTCACTGTCAACTTGGAGTCTAACCTGCTGGGTGGGTCCTTCCAGTTGACCCAGCTCACACCAGACTCTTCCTGCAAAGGCTAATTTGTTCCAGGGAGCCCCAGTGGTGACTAGGTTTCTGGCTGCCACGTGTTAGGGACCAGGAACCTCCCAGCAGATATTGTCATTGCCTGTTCCAAGTGCTCTTTCAACTGTGCCCTCCATGAAGCATCGTACCTGAGTGAGCTTAGCCCTCCTGCCCCATGTCCTGAACTGGACTTCCCTCAGAGAGTAGCTTGCCTCTTTGGACTTGTGAGCTCCTCCCTACAGTATTTCCTCCCACTAGGAAGGCAGGCCTCTCCTCTGTCTTCCCAAGAAGCCTCTTCCTACCCCAAGAAGCTTTACCCAATTAGGACAAACAGAGAGTTCTGAGCTACAGATTTGCCATGCCCCAGGGAGAAGCCAAGATAATGGGGAAATGGGGTGATTAAATTAGCCACAGAGAAAGACTTTGATGGACTTTCATTACAAGGATGGGGGGAACATAAGAAGAAAGAAACCCGTAATTGGATATGAGCAGTCTAAGAGAGCCAGAAGAGCAAGGTTGTTGAATGTTTAAATCTAAAATTAAAAAAAAAAAAAAGAAAGGGAGGGGGGACTGTCCACTGTCCACTACAGTAAAGCATACCATGGGATATAATATTAGCAAGTATTTCTTGGGCGCTTGGAATGAGCCAGGAATTCTGCTATTTTACATGCATATTCTTATTTAATTCTTACAGCCTGATCATGCAGGTTCTATTAACCCCATTTTTTTGGGCGCCTGGGTGGCTCAGTGGGTTAAGCCTCTGCCTTCAGCTCAGGTCATGATCTCAGAGTTCTGGGATCGAGTCCTGCATTGGGCTCTCTGCTCGACAGGGAGCCTGCTTCCTCCTCTCTCTCTCTCTCTCTCTCTCTGTACTCTCTTGTGCCTACTTGTGATCTCTCTGTCAAATAAATAAAATCTTAAAAAAAAATAAAAAAATAAAAAACAAAAACCCACTTTTTTGAGGACGTGGCTTAGAGAATTGAAGTAATTTGCCTTGCAACTAAAGCTAAGAATCCTCAGCAGGGAAGTGGTTGAATAAATTATGGTTTATCATGACCATGAACAAATCAAATTGGCATACAAATAATAAATTCAGACTATACCCATTGACTTAGAAAGGGATTTTTCTAGAGGTCATGCTGAGAGAGAAGAACCAGGTGCAGATCAGTGTCTATAATATCATTCTATGTTTGCTGACTGATGAAACGGATCTCTTAGCTGTATGTATGGGTATACATTTATGTATATACTTGCAGAGTAATGAACATAGGACGTTTCTTATTTATTTATTTATTTGTCACAGAAAGAGAGCGCGAGCGTGAGCGCACAAGCAGGCAGAGAGGCAGGCAGAGGTGGAGAGAGAAGCAGGCTCCCCACAAGAGCCCTATGTTGGACTCCATCCCGAATCCTGGGATCATGACCTGAGCCGAAGGCAGCGGCTTAACCTACTGAGCAACCCAGGCATCCCTAAACTACATAGTATGTTTCTATTTCAAGCAAAAAATAGAGCCCTATGTATGTGTCTTTATAATTGATTATGTATGTACGATAAAGGAGAAAATGACAGAAGGATTCAAGTTGTCTTTTGGTCTTGGCTGTCTGGGAGGGGTAGAGGTAGGAGGCTGGGGGTAGGGACGGAGAGCTTTTTGGCACATCACTAGTCTTATTATCACAAGCATGCCCTGCTTTCAGAATTTGAAACCACCAAATGAAGGAAGTGATTTATAATAAATATTTTCCCAAAACATGCTCTTCACCTCAGCACTAAGTAGTAAAAAAGGAAAGAGTGTTCTGTGTGCGAAAGGCTCCCCCCTTTCTCATGCACTGTACCGTGGCTGGGATCCATAAACTTCTTTCAGGACCATCTGCTTCTGGGATAGTCTCAGCTTCACGGTCATGTACAGTCAATTCTATTTTAATTACAATTTTTCTAGACACTATAGGTCACATGTCTAAAGCCACACAGCAGGCACTGAGAGAGAATCCTAAATGGCAGCCCGGAGTTTTGGACTCCCAAGTACAGTGCTCTCCTGAAACTATTAAATTATATAATTTAGAAATGCATTTTAAAAGACCAAAGTTTTAAAACTTGTAAGAATCCATCTAGTTAATGCACTGAAAACTGCTGGAAGATAAAATATCATTATGATAATTATCCCTTAGCTTCCTTTTTGTCTATCATTAGGGTCAGATGCCATCAGCTATGTGAGCGGTAGGTCCTTGATTATAGCCTCACACATTCATTCAACAAACATTTATTGAGCACCTAATACGTGCCCAGCACTCAGTTACGTGCTGGGTCAGCCTTATAATCTGAACAAACAAGCTTCCCACAGGCATTTGGCCAAGAATGATTAGTACATGCCTCCAACATTTGCCCTTTTAAAATTAAAGAGATTATTTTATTAAACATGAAAGTTTAGTAAACATTAAAGACTTTTTATTTCAGAAGGACTCTGAATCAGAAAATACTTAAAAGAAATAAGCATCACTTAGAGAAATATAGACTATAAATAGGTCCAGCATGAATGAGCATGAGAGATGGCAAATGGAACTAGCATTTTTGAGTGCACACTATTGCCAGACATTTTATATATGTCATTATAATAAGTGCTCACAATAACCCTACGTGGAGGGGACTGTTATTATTCAGTTGGCCAGTGAGGAGACTATATAGCTAAGGGAGAGGAGGAAGAATTTTCCCAAGGTCACAGAGAAGGTTTTGGAGCCAGGACTTGAGTATAGACTTGTCTCACTTCAGAAACCATGGCTTTGCATGACCTCCTTGCCCCCTGCTTGCACAGAAGACTGTGCCTCTACAGAGCACACTAGGCTTGCGTGGCCCAGGTGAACCGGTGGCTGGGGATCTCCATCCCTGGGGCCATGTGCACCAAGCAGAGGTCTCTTGTTAACAGCAGCAGAATAGAAATACCAACATGCACTGACATCCCATCATGTGCCTCCTCGTCCTTTTCCCCATTGTGGTCTGCAACCCTGCCTGGCTGGGGGGGCCTCCTGGCTCCTTCCCTCATCGGCCCTACAGCCTCCTTCCATGCTGCCCTCAGAAGAGCCTTCTTAAAACTCAAGGCAGATCAGCTCTGTCTTCTGCTCCCCGTGCTCTTACATACTCTGCCCCTGCCTCCTCGACCCCATACCTCTCTTCTCTTCCCGGGCTGCCTTGACTCTGCCCCTTTTATTGCATAAAGTTGGATACCCTAAATGATCTGAAGTTTTCAAATTGAACTGTCAAAAAACAATTTTCAGATAGATAATTGTCCATCAGTGGGCAACTGTAAGCCTCCTCGAAGCTTCACAAATGAGGGGCCCCTCCAGACCCACGCTCTTGCACTTGCTGTTCCTTCTGCCTGGATTGCCTTCCTGCAGGTGTCCGAGCAGCTCACCTCCTTACAACTCATAGGCGTGGCTCCAGTGGCATCTCAGTGAGCCCTCCTGTCACTGGCCACTTGATTTAACACCACCAACCCCTCCTCCCAGCGCTAGGCTGACATAATTTTTGCCAACATGACCCATCACCTCATTCACTGCCTGTCTCCCTTTCCTAGGATGTAACAGCTACAAAAGCAGAGATCTTGTTTGAATCGTTCGCTGATGTATTCCTGTCCCTTGGAGCAGCGCCTGGCATGTAGCAGGCGGTCCCTGGAAACTTGCAGAATTAAGGAATAAAGCTTCTCCCCACCCCTGTAAAAATGACTGTTACTATCCCCATTTGAAGGCTTCAGAAACCCAAGATCAGACCTCTGTGCACCTCAGTGTTTGTCAGGGAGGAAGAGAGGAAAAAGGAGGAGATAGAGGCTGCCTCTCCCATCCTGGACTCTCCCGGTTCCACGCTCCCCACCAGCAACCACAAGCAGCAAAGCCTCTGTCTTCTATGACATCAGAGAAGTCTGGAAGTGCCTGATGAGACGTGCTTTGCCACTGCTGTCCGTCCATGCCAATGGTCTCTAGGGGCCCATGCGGCTAGCCATGCTGTGCTTCTGCTTCTAGCAACAGAAGTAAAAGAGATGCTAATCAACCCCAGAGTACTAGGGGAAGGGGAGCCAGAGTGCTTCAGGTCCCTCATGTGCAAGGTCCTTTATACACACCTGCTGCCCTGTATGGAAATGAACACGTGTGATAAGATAGCGTCAGCTCTGCTGGAACTTCCTATATGCCCAATACAAAATGCCTACAGTTGGGACCGTCTCTCTCTCTTTCTCTCTCTTTCTCTCTCTCTCTCTCTCTCACACACACACACACACAGAGTCCTATCTCCCCCTGACATCGAACACTGCCTGGATGGTGAGGACTGAGTGTTGGGCATCCTAAGGCCTCCAGGAGGCCAAGCATACCCTTATCCATTGATGAACATATTTTTAAACACAGATGGCAGGACTTTTCTCTTCTTGGCTCTGAACTGGGTCCTGCACACAGGACTGAAGCAGAACACTGCTCTCGGGACACTGGCATTCCAACAGGGAGACGGGCACATGGCAATGACAATGACGGCCGCGTGAGCTTGGCTGGAGAGGGACCGGAGCACACAGCTGGTGGACCCCAGCTCTGGAAGGCTTCTGGAGAGGAGAACATTTGAGTAAGTAAGATTCCCTTTGTAGCACCTGGGTTGGCAAGACTTAAGAGTGTTAAATTAGGCCCTGAAATTGCAGCCTGCAAAGAGGAAACGGGGAGGTTCTTGCACCTCCTGTACATGGAGTGAGTCCCAAGAAGCAAGTGGCCTCCAGGGATCTGGTGTAAACTAGGGGTTAATGATTAACTAGAGACAGAGTGTCTACTCTGCCCGGTGGGGAGCTCAAGGAAGTCCAAACAGCCACAATATCCATCATGCATGGAGAGACGGGACAAGCCCTGTGCTACATACTTTTCCTCTGTTACATGATTGTTACAGTCACTATTTCACACACTAAGAATCCCAGGCTCCCAGTAATGCAAGGCATTGTGCAAAACCTCCCAGCTGGAAGCAGTGGGAGAATCTAGAGTTGAGAGATCAAGATCCAGGGCCCTGTCTCTCTACTTCCTGCTGAAATTGCTCCTAGACCTGCTGGTCGTCTTAGCTCTGGAATCAGTGTCTTGGACAAGTTGCAGCAACAGCTGCTACTATGGGGCAAAAAGGAGACAGACAGAATTTTGTGGCTGAAGTGACTCAGGTTCAAATTTCAGATCTCGTTAAATCTACTTCTCACAACCTCAAGGAAGTTGCTTTACTCTCCCAGAAGTTCACATCTCTCTTCTGGAACATGGACATCATAGTGCGGTGAGCCTTCGGGAGACTGAAGTCCATGAGTTTCCTGAACTTCGTGAAGAGTCAACATGAGTGGGCAGTCCCTTTCTTCTGGAGAACGCTGCTAAGGGTCCCTGCCATGTTCCCCTTCAGGACAGTAGTGAGTCTGACGATGACTATATGCCAAGGAATTTTCATCATGTCCTTCTTTAGTTAATTTTTTTTTTACAATAAATAGGGAAATTAAGCACTATCTCATGTCCATTATTACTGAAAACAAATTACACACTTATCGTTAGAACATTCTTCACACTTTTTCCAGATATCCTGCTAATGGTCATGGGAGACTTGAGGAGGTATGGGCCACTGCCCAATCCTTCCTCCAAATTAAGCTGAGTTCTTTATTTCTGGACAGTTTGTCAGCTATCAGTTGCAAACCCTCCACTGCCAAAGGTGTTTGGCCCTGAGTAATTACTAAGGGAATGTGGTGATTTCCGGCACGGGAAATATAGTGTGAGTTCCACTGTAATTACTGTGGAACCCGCGAGGTATAATTACCAAACAGCCTGCACAAATGACATCTGCTGGCACTGATCAGTCTGTGTACTTGTTGTCAAGCAGCAGCTGTCAAGCCTTTTTATGGCACGAACTGAAGTATCCTAATCAATCTTGAACTTGTTTTTCTTTTTGAAATGCCTGTCAATTCACAGGAGTTACAGGAAATAATACAGAGAGATCCCCAGTGTCCCTTTTACCCCCTGGTAAGTCTGGAAAAACTACAGAGCAGTATCACAACTGGGATGTTGACACAGATACAGTGAAGACACGGAACATTTCTACCACCAGAAGGATTCTTCCTGGCCCCCCGTAGAGACGTACTCACCTCCTCCTTGCCCCCCCCCACTCCTCACCACCTGCCAACTGCTAATCTCCCCACTTCCATAGTTGTGTCTTTTCCAAAATGTTTAGATAAACACAATCAAACAGTATGTAACCTTGGGGATGGGCTTTTCCACCCAGCAGGATACTCTGAGGACTCCTGCACACAGTGTCTCATATCAGAGCTCGTTCCTTTTTACTGCTGGGTAGGGTTCCACGGTAGAGCTACCCCCAGTGTGCCTCACCACTCACCTGTTGAAGGACAGCTACGTTGTTTCCAGCTTGGAGCTATTAGGGATAAAGCTGCTATAAACATTCATCTACAGGTTTTTGTGCGAATGAATGTAGGTCTTCATGTCTCTGGGAAAAATGCCCAGGAGTGCTGGATTATATGGTATTGGCATATTAGATTTTTAAGAAACTGTCAAATAATTTTTCATAGTGTCTGTACCATTTACATCCCTACCAGCACTGTAATTGTGATTAGCTCTCCATGTAGTCCGTGTGTGTGTATTTCATTTCCCCATCACTACCTTTTCTTTCTCTCTCTCTCTTTCTTTCTTTTTTGGTTTTGGGGATTTTGTCTTATTTTGGTTTTGCTCTATTGTGCTGGCTAGAACTTCTACCAGTATGTGTATTTTATAAAGTAAACTGGAAAGTATTCCTTCCTCTTCTGTTTTAGGAAAGATACTATGTACAACTGCTATTAATTCTTTAAATGTTTGGTAAAGTTCTTTAATGAAGCCATTCGGGCCTGGAGATTTTTTTTTCCTTTTTAGTTTTTCAATGACAAATTTAATTTCCTTAATGGTTGTAAAGGTACTAAAATTATGTCCTATTGAGTGGATTGTGGTACTTAGTATTTTTCAAGTAATCAGTTCGTTTCATCCAACTTGTCAGATGTATGTTCATAGCTTATGGTTTTCCCTTAGTCTTTTTTGGTTATTTTCAAGGTCAGTAATGTTACCCCTGTTTTATTCCCTAATATGATAATTTGGATCTTCTCCATTGTCTCTCTTTTCCGTTTTGCAGGTCTTGCTAAAAGTTTGTCAATTTTATTGATCTTTCAAAAGAACTAGCTCTTTGTTTCATTTATTTTCTCTATAATTTTTCTGTTTTCAATTTCACTGATTTATGCAACTGTCTTTGTTATGTAATTCCTTATGCTTGCTTTGGATTTATTTTGCTTCCCCCCTACTCCACCCTTAGGTACTTGAGGTAGGAGTTTACATTACTGATTTGAGCCTCTTCCTCTTTTCTAATTTATACTATAAATTTCCCTTTCACATTGTTTTAGCTATGCCCCACAAATTTTGATAAGTTGCATTTCCATTCAGTTCAATGTGTGTTTTGTTCATTTGGTTTGGGTTTTTTGGTGTGTGTGTGTGTGTGTGTGTGTGTGTGTGTTTTCCAAATTTCCCTTGAGAGTCCTTTCTTCTTTGACCCATGGATCTAGAAGCGTGTGGTTTAGTTTGCCAGTATTTGGAGATTTTCCTCTTATCTGTCTTTAATTTCTACTTTGATTCCATTGTGGTAAGAGCACATATTCCATATGATTTCTATTCTTCTCATTTTTTAGAAGTTTGTTTTATAACTCAGGATATATTTTGTATGTTTTGTGGGCTCTTGAGAGGAATGTGTATCCTGCCGTCATTGGGTTGAGTGTCCTCTAAATTCAACTGCATCACGTTGGTTGGGGGATATTTTCTCAGGGTTTAGGGTTCTGTGCTGACAGTTCTCCTCTCAGAACTCTGATAACATGAATTTTAGTTCCTTTGTTATAATCTCACAAGTCCCTGAGTTTCTCTTCATTTTTTTTTTCCAGTCTGTTTTCCCTCTGTTGTTTGGAATAGGGATTACTTTACTTCTTCCTTTCCAATGTGGATGCCATTTATTTCTTTTTCTTGCCAATTGCTCTGGCTGAAACATCCAATACATGAGCTTTTAAGAAATAAAAGAATATCCATATGAGGGACTGAATAACGGCAGAACCTCAGAGATGCTGGTAGAGCCCTGGAGAGAAGTCTAAGGTTGTAAGGGTTCTAACAGAAATCCACAAAACTGGGCCCTCAGATGTCCACATCCTCATTGCAATAGTGAGCTACAAGTCAACACGGCCCCCACCGCCTTCAAGAAGGCTGTGAAGAAACCTGCATTTGTCACATGCCACTGGTACAAGGTCTGATTTCTCCCTTAACCCTTCAAAACTGCAAGCTGCCCTCCTGTAGGCTGTACCCATACCTAGACCAATTTCTACATGGAATATAGACAGTAATAGCTTTGAACTACAAAAGCCTTAAGAATTCATACAAGTCTGTACTCTAGGTTTTCTCAAATCAATGCAAGGAATAGGAAGAATCCAACAAATGAGAACAAAATCCTTTTAGATATCCTTTCCTCTTCTTCATCTCTCTCATTGTCTTCCCTTCATTCCCTACCTGGGCATCCCTACCTGAGAGAGCTGTGTACCTCTCAGTGCCATGCTCCTTTTACCTTTCATCATCCCTTTCACCCTTTGGGACATACCATCCTCCCTCTTTTTTTTTTTTTTTAAATATTTTATTTATTTCTCTGACAGACAGAAATCACAAGTAGGCAGAGAGGCAGGGAGAGAGAGGGGGGAAGCAGGTTCCCCACCGAGCAGAGAGCCTGATGCGGGGCTCAATCCCAGGACCCTGAGATCATGACCTGAGCCGAAGGCAGAGGCTTTAACCCACTGAGCCACCCAGGTGCCCCCATCTTGCCTCTTTTTTTTTTTTTTTAAAGATTTTATTTATTTATTTGTCAGAGAGAGAGGGAGAGAGAGCAAGCACAGGCAGAGGCAGAGGGAGAAGCAGGCTCCCCACCGAGCAAGGAGCCTGATGTGGGACTCGATCCTAAGACGCTGGGATCATGACCTGAGCCGAAGGCAGCTGCTTAACCAACTGAGCCACCCAGGCGTCCCCCCATCTTGCCTCTTGATCAGCAATGACCACCCCCGCCCCCAAGAATTTCTTCCACTGTACATAGGCTATGCTAAGCTGATTCAGGATAACTGGAGAATCCCATGGCTCCATGCTCCTGATTCTCTCTCCTTCCATATAAAGGGAAGAACAAAGAGCCTTACCAAAATGAAATTCTTTATGATTCTTAGTTTTTATTATGAATACAATTTTCACTTTCTTCTACAGTAAAATCTAAGCTAATCTAACTCAATGAAATCATCCCCACAGACCAGACGGAACCACATACTAATGGAACCATACCAACTGTGGACAGAACTATACTGTCCCCAATGTTGAGAATCATTCATGTGTACCCTGAGTAGTCAGTCAGGGCAACACAGGAACCATGAAGAAAAGGGACATGTTACCATGGTTCTTGTGTGGGAGGAAGAAACAACATGTCATTGTGAAATACTTTGCTACATTAAAGTATCCCATGAAATGCAAATGTACAAAAGATGTCCCAACCATTGTCACTTTGGGAGAATTCCAGAGTACCAGGAAATGTCATGTCCAGGAATACCTGGGATTATAAGGGCTAGTGATTATCCCTGCAACAGTCACCAATGTGTCATCCTCAGAATTACGAAAGTTCTCATTGCTGTAATTAATTAGCTTCACAATGACACGGGTGCACTCCCTCATGGGCCTCCTTTCTCTGGGTTCACTGGTGTACTAAGATGACCTAACACAAAACAGTCATTTTTGTCACAAAAACACCACACAGAATGGGACCTAAATATAAGATTCAAATTCAGCCACATGCTGGAGAGGCTGATCATGAGCAGTCCTCACAGCAGTCATATGAATGGGCTGTATTTGATACATTTTACAGACTCACAAGTTAATGCTCCAACATTAGGTTAGGTAATTGCCCCCAATTAGATATCTGTAGATTTGGACTCGAAATCCTTAAATCCTGTTTCTCTGACTCTAAATGCTGTGCTCTTTGCACGGGCCAACTTGGAAATGAAGGCTGGAGCAGTGAAGTAGGGTTCCAAACAAGTCGGGAGGTTTGTAGTGTCAGCAGAACTCACCATGGTGGTCAAGGTTGTAGACCTGGTTTGGGGCAATTAGCCTTTCCCTGTTTCAGTGTCCTAAATTCTCAATCCTGCCAGTTTAGCCAAATTGCTCAAAATAGCAAATGAGTAAGAATTTATAGATTATCAACAAAATTGGTAATTTCTCACAGGCATACAGTATTTCTGCACTTAAAATTTTCCTTTCCTATCTATTACCCATTTTTCATGTCCTAAATAGGATAGTATGGGTTTTCCCTTCCTCACTCTAGAAAAAAGGGAACAGGTTCTGACCGTGCGCTATGACTTTCCAACCACACTACCAGTAAGTGAAGGAGACTAGAACTGGAGCCAGGGTCTCTGACCCCATACTCGGTGCTCTTCTTGCTGCCCCAGAACAAACCCAGTCTCTCCCAAATGCCCCAAATCCTGTCATAAAGCCCTTAGTTTCTCAAGGGGCAGTGGCAGCCTTTGGGGGTGGGGGGGAAGCCAGGCCTTCGTGTCCTGCCAGTTGAGTCCATGCTGTCCTCGATCACCCTGGCACTCACCTAGCTTCTCACACACACTCCTTTCCCTAGAGCAAATGCCAAAGTGTGAGGCCAAATGCCTGATCTCCAGGTCCATTTCCTCAGGCACTTACCCATGTAGGATCATCTGCGTAAAAGCCGGAGCCTCACCCAAGCGGCACATGTGGACATTTGCTGGTTGTCTCCAACGCCTGGTACATACTTGTAACTCAACAAATGGCAACTCTAGCCAAGACAACTCTAGTTACGACTTGGCGCGTAACCAGCCAAGTCATCCAGGTAAATTGTGCATCTTCTCTGGGCCTCTGATTCTTCATCTATAATATTTTCAGGCCTTGAGTTGGTCTTTAAACTCCCAGTCAACATCTAGATTTCATTATTTTGTGCATTGTCTTTCTACATACTAGAATGAATTAAACTGGAAACTCACAGGCCCTGACACATGTTTATAAGCCAGTGCCAGAGGGATAATATACTGGTATTTGATACCAGCCTGGGGTCTTGGCCGTGACAGCAAGCAGGGCTCTGAGATGACTAACACTTGGTCACCACGGAGCAGATTCCAAGTAGTAGGTCAGATTTGGGAAGCCGGCTGGATAAATATTAGCCTTTATCTCAGCTCAAACAACCCCAACTGCCAAACCAAAGAGTTCTTGCGGAGGAATCGTATTCCCCCTTCCGCTCTGGAGCATGAGAAATCACAATGCAATTTTGTCACAGTGCCCAGCCGATAACTGTCTTTTCAGATAGTATATAAAAGTAGGCACCACCCTATGTGTTTAAAGATATTGCATACCTATGCTCACTCTCCCTTCAGGTAAAGAGGCGTAGAGTTGGATTGACAGACATGGCCAAGACATTGGAGGTGGGTTTCGCCTCTGGCCAACCTGAAAATTCTCCTCATGAAAAGGCCAGTCTGGAAAGTCTGAAGGATACTAAAAGATCCTGCAAAAAGTCACATGAGGAAAAAGAAGTTTCCAATGTTATGCTCATGGCAGAATTCTTTCCAAATTTCAAAAGTTGGTGTCAGCACTAAGCACAGGAGTTGGAGAGCTGAGATAATCATCTGGGTGTTTGAAGTCAAAATGTCTTCCCCCAGATTGCTCAGCTGAGATCAGCTGAGACAAGAGAATTTCCATTCTGAACTACCTTGACAACCACCTTACCTTTATAGCTCCTATCTGTGCAGTACATTACAATATTCCAAATACAGCCCCAAATAACTCTTGTTCAGAGGGGAGAATGTGACAACAGTCTTCCTAAGTGACAGAGATGAATTGTAAAGGCACACTGGCATCCTGGGCTCCAAGAAGTCTGCAGCCTACTAGGAGCTTATATCTAGGTTTTATTGAGTGAGAGAGAGAGAGAGAAAGAGAGAAAGTTAGAGGGAGAAAGAGAGAGAGAAAGAGAGAGAATGTGTGTGTGTGTGTGTGTGTGACACAAGCTTACTTCAGGCCCAGAGTGTCTAATAATCCTTTTGGATGGCAGTCAGCTTTGGGCCATAAATCACCAGGGCCAGCATCTCTTTAGGGAGAGGTTTGCAACAAGCCTTGGGTTAGAGAGAATATAAATTTCCTGGAACCCTGAAAAAGATGAATAAGCATTTCTTTTCTGGTTATTCATACAGACTGCATAGCTCTCTCTCCTGAAATAAAACAGGACTGTCAACCTTACATGCTTCGCTCTAGGTTTCTGGAAAGTATAACATGTCGGGGCCCAGGAGATACGCCTCTCCATGCAGGGTTGGTGACAAGCAGCCATCCTAGAGTGGAGATTGTCAGGCACAAAGGATCAAGTCTGAGCCACATGAGAAGCCCTGTAGGGCTCGGCAAGGCAGGAGAAAGATGCCCTTCCAGCCAGGCGCATCTCCAGCCAGGACCCCCTGAGGCCGAGAGAGGAATCAGAAGAAGAGAGGCTTCAGACTGGGAGAGGCCATGCATGCCCTCAAAACAGATGCCGAACCAGGGACTCTAGACGGCTCTGCTACCAGTTGCTCCAAGACTTGAGGCCAGTTCCTTCTCTCTGTGTTCAGAAGTCTTGAGCTCTTAAGATAATCAAGTGGATTCAGCTCAGCAATCCAGGCCATGTGGAAATCTCTATAATCAATCCATCCATCAATCAGCTCAACCCAATGCACAGTCAGCGAACATTCCCGAGTATCGGGCCCTGGGCAGGACTAGAGTTATGGGAGGGCATTGCACACAACAGCTCCTCCCAAGAGCTCCTGTTTCGTGCCTGACACAGACCAAACAGTGACCTACTGTTGAGTAAGATGCCAACAGATGTACAGGAAAGGGAGGAGATGGGGGGAAAGAGTGATGACCCGTCTGCAGAGGAGGAGGTCTGGGGCAACTGCTGGGGGAGGAAGGCTATGCACTGGCCTTTGAAAGGCCAAGCAGAACCACCAGCATGGATAGAGCCCGTAGGGAGAAAAGGATTGAACATGTTAAATAAGGGAGAATGCCCTGCCGTGGCTGGAGTATCTGACGAGGGTCCCCCACCACCCAGGCTGCGTCTCTGGCCTCTGTCCCATGTCTGCACACAGGGGCCCCTCTTGTCACTCAGCTGGCACTGACAGCAAGGAAGAGGAGGCCATGGAGCTTCCTGCTCCGAGCTCAGGGAAGGGCACACGGGGCAGAAAGGAGAGGGCAGAGAGCAAGGCACCGCAGAGCATCTCTGTCGTCAAGAGGGAGCGGGGGCAGAGGAAGTGTTGTTTTTTTTTTTAATTTTCTTCTTTTTATTTTACGTAATTTTATTGTATCTATGCTTATGCATCCGCATATGTTTACTTGACCCCAGAAGTGTGCTTTTGCTCTTTTCCTTCCCAGCCTGGCTGCCCATCTCCCTCTCCTCTCCCTCCATCACTTTCACAGTCCCCCTCAAGATGCCACATCCACAGCCATGTGAGTCAGGGTCCTTGCAGGAAACAGCTGGTGCCCCAGACCAAGTATTCCAGGGGATTTTAATAAAGGGACAATTTTAAAAGTGTGAGCATGTTGAGAAAAAATAGCAACAGATGGTGACACAAGAGCAGCTAGACCTCTAGGCTTGAAGAGTCAAAGATAAAGATTAGAAGACAAAGAGAACGGGGAGTCCCCCCTCCCCAGGGGCTGTGGTCCTCCGTGAAGGGACGGCAGCTACCTGCAGCCACCACCACTGGCAGGAACGGAGCCAGGGGACTCTACTCTGACCTCACATCGCTCCCTCCTTCTCACTCTTGGCTGGTACCTCCCATTTGCCAAATCAGCCAGAAGCCCAAGGGTGCACTGGGCCGCGGACACAGCCCACACAGGTCAGGCTGTGGGATGCACCACTGATGGGGGGAAGGATGGGGAACGGATTGGGGAGGTAAGCCAAAAATACCCGGCCCAGCCTGATGTGCGCTCTTCCAAAGATTTCTCTGCAGACATATAATTCTCTAGATATCTGTATATTCATATACATCATACATGAGAATTTTTGTCATTTCTTTACAAAAAAGGTATATTGCATATGCTTTGCTTATCTTGCTTTTCTCGTTCAATAATAGCTCATGGACAAATCCTCTGTCATCTCGTAGGGCTGCGTTCATTCTTTTTTTTTCTGTTTAAATAGGTGCAAAATATCCTATAAAAAGGATGTATGATCAGTTACTCAATAATTCTCTTATTTTCCAGGCTTGGTTTTGTTGTTGTTGTTAGTATAAGCCATGCTGCAAAAAAGTCTGTATATTCGTGCCATTACGTATTAGCGGTTTATTTTTTTTTTTTAATTTTTTCCATTTTTATTGAAGTCTAATTTAAATACAGTGAAATGACTTTCAGGAATTGCATTTGACGTACATCAACCGCATCCTGCAACAATACAGAATACTGCCTGACCCTCAGAACATCCTGTAAGCTTCATTCCAATCCTTGCCTGCCCCTGCCTCTGCAGACAACTACTGCTCGGATTCCTTTTGCCATAGATTGACTTTGCCTATTTCAGAAATTCATATGAATGGAATCACACAGTATGTACCCTTTTGTCTCTGTCTTCTTTTATTCAGTATAATGATACTGAGGCCCAACCAGCTATCACAAGTTTTTTAGTGTTTGTTTTCATTGCTGAGTAGTATTCCATTGTATGTACATACCAATTTCATTTATTCATTATCCTGCTGATGGACATTTGGGTTCTTTCTTGCTTGCTTTTTTGAAGATTTTATATGTTTATTTGACAGAGAGAGAGTGAGAGAGGGAACACATGGAGGGGGAGTGGGAGAGGGAGAAGCAGGCTTCCCACTGAGCAGGGTGCCCAATGCGGGGCTCAATGCCAGGACCCTGGGATCATGACCTGAGCTGAAGGCAGACACTTAACGACTGAGCCACCCAGGCACCCCGTAGGTTGTTCCTAGTTTGTTCCTATTTTAGTTGTCAAGGCCAAGATTAGCGGTTTATTTATGCTGTAAATTCCCAGGATACAGATGGCTTGGTTTAAGAGTATATCGGAGAACCTCTGCCTTCTTCTGAGTTTTGCTGTAAATCTATAAGTGCTCTAAAAAATATTCAATCTTTTTTTAAAAAGCGAACATTTGAGTCTGTGTAAGTGTGTATATTTGTGATAGATGTGGTTAGAATGCAATTATGCTGTAACTGTTTTCCAAGTACTTTAGAGAACACCCAAAAAACAGTCATGTCAAAAAATGGGCAGAAGACACAAGCAGACTCTTCTCCAAAGAAGACATACACATGGCTAACAGACATATGAAAAAATGTTCATCATCATTAGCCATCAGGGAAATTCAAATCAAAACCACATTAAGATACCATCTCACACCAGTCTGAATGGCCAAAATTAACAAGACAGGAAACAACAAGTGTTGGAGAGGATGTGGAGAAAGGGGAACCCTCTTATGCTGTTAGTGGGAATGCAAGTTGGTGCAGCCACTTTGGAAAACAGTGTGGGGATTCCTTAAGAAATTAAAAATAGAGCTACCCTATGACCCAGGAATTGCACTACTGGGTATTTACCCCAAAGATGCAGATGTACTGAAAAGAAGGGCCATCTGTACCCCAATGTTCACAGCAGCAATGGCCACAATTGAAAAACTGTGGAAAGAGCCAAGATGTCCTTTAACAGACCAATGAATAAAGAAGATATGGCCATATATATAAAACGGAGTATTATGCCTCCACCAGAAAGGATGAATACCCAACTTTTGTATCAACATGGATGGGACTGGAGGAGATTATGCTGAATGAAATAAATCAAGCAGAGAGAGTCAATTATCATACAGTTTCACTTACTTGTGGAACATAAGGAATAACATGGAGGACATTAGGAGGAGGAGAGGAAAAGTGAATTGGGGCAAATCAGAGAGGGAGACAAACCATGAGAGGCTGTGGACTCCGAGAAACAAACTGAGGTTTGGGAAGGGAGAGGGGTGGGGGAGGGGTGAGCCTGGTGGTGGGTATTAAGGAGGGCACGTACTGCACGGAGCACTGGGTGTGGTGCATTAACAATGAATCTTGGAACACTGAAAAAATTAAATGAAAAAAAAAGAACAGGCAAAGAGGGGAAATGAGCCCCGTGTCTCCATTCGTATGTCACCTGCTCCCAGAGGCCATCCCTGACCTCCCCACTCTCTCCCATGTACTGTCACTGCCCCAAGTCCACCCCTCCCCATCCACACCCCCCCCCATTGCAAAGATCTCGAGCTTTCAGGGGTTATATGTTGTGTCCAAGCTGTCGCTAAACCTCTGTCATCTAGTGTGGAGCCTACAATATGTCAGACTTTTCATGTTTGTTAAATGGACAAATGAATGAAGTAAACAGAGGTGACAAGAACCTTCCACCGGCCGCCCTGTCTTACCAAGGCCGGGAAAGCAACGTGGATTCAGGACTGATGTTCTGTATCAGTACAGAGTATGCTGTCACATGGGACATCCTCTAAGGTCCCCTTCCTGTGTCCTGAGTTGGGGCAGTGGGACTGATAAGGCGTCTATGGGGAGAAGCAGACCTCACGTGGGGAAGAACATGAAGTGACCACAAAGCAGAGAGTAGACCTTTCCCAGATATAGTGTATGTCTCACTCACAAGCAGGGAAAATACAAAAAGACTCCAGCTCACTAAAAGCCTTTAGGAAGGCTTCTCAGTAACAAAGCCTAGCTGCAGGTAACAATAGGGTCTCCCCCATGCCCCTGCCCACCCCACAGACTCCTTAACTCCCCCCCGCCCCAGACTACTCCCTGTGGAGCTGCTGTCTGTGCAGACCAGCGGCTGAGGTTGTTTGCAGAAGTCCTTCTTCTCAGAGTTGATACTTTGAGAAGAAATGACAGAGTAACAATGATGTTTCTATATTTCTGTTCTTCCCCAACAGGAAAAGTTGTTTTCAGTGTTTCCTTTTGTTTTTCTTCTTGCATTGTAATATGTGTTTTTCGGTGTCTGGCCGGCTACACTGTGTTCTTCTGGAAAGTGCATGTGTCCTTGCCACAACTGTCAGCGGGTTTTCAATGGGTCTGAGCTGAGGGTTGTTCTCCATAGTTCTGAGTTGAGCCTACGTCCGACTAAATGAAAACAGCTTTGCAAAAGGGATTGGCTTTTGGTGGACTGACTCACGGGCTGTGGCTGACTCCGCTGGCACCTTGTGCCCCTCGTGCCCCTCAGCACCCTGGAGAGATGATGTTTGGGAGACAACAGAGGAGGATAAGAGCCTGCATGTGCTGCCATCGGTAACAGGTGACGTGCAAGGTCACTGGTCGGAGAGAATGTTCTCATGGAGCCAGACTGTCCGGTGAGGGTGATACTCGGGGTTGGTCCACCGGAAGTGGCTGGAGGTAGGAAAGGCACAATCTGGTCCTCCAGGAGAACCAACGGAAATAACAAGTGACGGAAGGAAGACCAAGTTCTAGCCCAGGATTTCTCAACCTTGGCACCTTTCACATTTAGGACTGTAACCTAATCTCAGATGTGGCATCCCTTCAGGATTGCTATAGTCTATTTGTTAGAAGCAACTCACTATGTCTAGGGGAGGACTTTATACAGGCTCGGGTACCCGTGGGCGGGGATGCTGAGGAGCCCTTTCAGAAACTGACTACACAGAGGAGTTATCGGAGCACCTTGACCTTGAGAACCACTCCCGCTGTGAAAAATGTATTCCTGTGTCAAGGTGTGGCCTGACCTGTGTGGGCAACTAGAGCAGATCGGCTGTACGAAGAGGAGTTATGACGTCAGCCTCCTCCAGTGTTAAATGCTGTGGTCTCTGGGATTAGCTGTACACCTTCACGCCACCTGGCTCATCCCCTCTAACACATGCGTTAATAATGTTCGGTCTCTCATCCTCGGCTCTATCTCAGGGCCTGGGACAGGCTAGTGCTGAGTCTGCTGTAAATGAAACCAAACTCACACTTGCCATCTATTGTTCTAGCAAGGGGACAGGGACCCCACTTTTCCCATTAGACTCGGCTTTCTTTGATGAGAAATCTTCCCACTGGGCTGGAGTGGTAGGAAACACCAGTGGGGTGGGGCGGCAGCAGGGAAAGGCCCTGGGCCCAGGGTTAGGCACAGCTGGCTTGGCCTCTCCTGAGTGGTACAGAAAGAACATAAATACGGAGCGGGAGTGTCTCCACTATTGAGATGGCTTCTATTCTCAAAGGAACAAACACTGAATGTTTAAATGGTTTAGTTTTGTTTTGCTTTGCTTGCTTTTTTGGAAGGAAGTTCTTGGATCCTTGGAGTGTCAGGTAGTACTGGAAAAGGACCTCTTGGAAGAATTCCTCACCCTTTGTGGGAGATACTTGGATTGACTTTTCAACCTCCATTTTACCCTTCTTATACTTGAAGAGGTTGGAAAGCCAGTTGGATGCGTTCGTACGATTTGAAAGAAAAAAGCAAAGTAGAGGTCATTTCTCTGGCTTCTGATGGTCACTGCAGCTTAGGAAAGTTGGGATTTTCTTGCTGTGGGTCTCAGTGTCTATTCTCCGGGATCCTAGATGCCAGCAAACAGTGGTGGTAGTGCCAGCTTTTTGATAGGACTTGCTGATTCTCCGACTGCAGCTTTGGGACAGCCTCCTGTCCCCTGCTATGGTGGTGACTCCCCCTCAAGGTGTGTTTAGCACCAGGGGCGCCTTCCGAAGCAGTAGCTTCCCTACTGGGTCAGCTCTGTATTGCTTGGAAGTCATCCAAGAAGCCCAGCCTAGAACCTGCTCCTTCAGCCTTCACAGCTATTTTGTAAGCACTCAGTTGTTTATATTAAATCCTATCCTGCTTAAAATAACTAGAGGGATTTCCGATTGCTGTATTTAAACTGATACGTACTTTGTCATCTGAGGTCCACCATTTTAAAGCCCTCTCTTGGGAACTCAAAGCTATTAATTTGCCATTGTCTCCGACATAAACAAAAACAGAAAGAATCCAGGAAGTTCGGAGCCGCGGGTACCAGCCCAGCCCAGCCCAGGGCTAACTTTCTTCCCTGCGAGCAGCCCTCCTGACTCGTGAAATGATTCTCTTCCCTGTATTCCCCAGCTGTGAACTCTATACTTCCAGTAGGCTATCTAGATCTCAAAGGCAGAGCAGGAAATGTGACGGACGGACTCCAAACTCCAGGTGCCTTCCATGGAGGGTCTAGGCGGATGTCCCAGGGGGCCCACCGGCTACTCCCTCTGCCCATGCGCAGGACTGAGTGCAGCTCCTCTTTTGGGCATGGGAGAGAATCTATCCGCCCCAGGAAGACAAAACCAGCAAAGTCAATGTCAGCAACCGAGTCTCCACATTTTTACTTGAAAACACAGTTATGTTCTAAGTTTCTTGGAACACTTGAAAATACTAAGAATGGACATAAAGGTTGAGTTGTCTTAAGGAGTAAGGGAGTCTTAAAGAAATGACCAGCCAGCCCTGAGTCCCAGGCACACTACCACTTAAAAGAAATACAACCTTTAGCATACACTGCTCAGCCTCTCTGGCCCTCAGCTTCTCATCTGTAAAATGGAGCTACCACTTTGCAGAGTTAGTGCAAAGATCAAATAAAGTTATCTGACTCCTAATAAACGTTGAATGGTAGTTCCTTTCTCTAAAGTCCCCTAAGAATGGAGGCAGTTTCAGAATCAGGTTCTGATCACTAGCATTCAGGAGACAGAAGGGGCTAGCATGGTGCCGGGCAGAGAGATGGCAGGCAATAAATGTTTGCTGAACTAATGGATTAATTGCTGAAGAATGTAATTTAATAATTTTACAACCCCCATGAAACTCAAAAGCTTGGGGCAACTCGCCAAAGTCACATAACTAATTGGTGACAGGACCAGAAATCAACATAGAAAGCTCACTTCCCAATCAGTCTTCTCTGCCCGGACGCATTTTTTTTTTTTTTTTATAAAGCCATATACAGTTCTCAAAATGATTTGTAGGCAAAATAGCACTGATTTATGGAAAGCAAATCATAAATTATTCTCAAATACTCATTTCTCAGCATCTGAGACTCATTTTACATGAAGCAGGAATTCAGATTTCCTATTGAAAATCACTTCAGGAACCAAGGATTACAGAGCCCATTTCCCCAAAGCAAATGTTCCCCACCTCTCCACATCACACTGGAAAAAAGACGCCGCGTGTGAGCAGAGCAAAGCACTGGATGCTGGAATGCAGAGGGGAGGGAGGGAGACCTTTGCGCCCTGTGCTCTAACGATTGTTCAGAAACTTTCTCCTTTCGGGAAGTGAGAGTGAACTTGAGATCTGGACAAGGACATCCTTAGTGATACAAAAATATTATGGGTCGGCAACCCGAACTACCATGATTCACAGCAGCAAGCCCCATTCAGCAAAGAGAGGCACAGAGAGAGAAAGAAGAGAGGGCCAAGGTTGAGAAGCAACCAACACTCCAAAAGGAGGAATCGCGAGGTTCTGAGAATGGGCAGCTCCAGAGAAAGTTGTCATTGATTGTAAGTGAAAACAATCCAGAAGTTTAGGAATAATAGGATCATCGCACTGGCTTATTTTTCTCGTCCATACCCCACATATCTCTTTTCCCTGCAACTCCCAAGGCAGATTCTTCTCGTGGACGAATTAGGCTGGGTGAAGAGAACAGGATTCTTGCCCATAATTTTTTCAGCATATCTAGTTGATTTATCTGTTGATACCACTGTGTTATGGCAGTTAAAACACTGCAACATTAGAACAAGCTGGAACAGACTTGAGGCATTCATAAAAGCCATATGAAAACCACATGTAGGAGACGTGGGAGAACCGGTCCAGATAAGAAAGTGGATGCAAACATTTGCAATACTTTGCTCAAAGCTGAAGTCAAGTGGAGCACTTGGCTGCAGAACTGAATTTGGGGATCATCGCCTCATGGGATCCTGGAGATGGAGGTCGTTGTGCTTGGGGACAGGTGGATGGCCAAAGCTAGGAGGGTCAACACCTTTCATCTCCTACTGGGAGAACCACTATGCCCAACAGGAAGTTTGTAACACTCCTCTTGTCCAATCTCACCCGCTTTGAATCTGTGCCCCTCTCAGTCTTTTAGGGAGAAACTGGAGCCTTTTAGTCGTTCTCTGGCTAGAAAACCAAAATTTTTTCATTTTCTTAGGAGTTAGCCTGGATGGACTTATTGTCAGATTGGAGGGAAACTCTGTTGGTTCCTAGGTCTGTGACCTTGGATACAAATCCAAACCTTCTTCAGGGTCCTGATCTGTAAAAATGATTGTTATAACACTCATTCACATACCTCAAGGAGAGAAGAGGAAGTGTTTCCGCAACTGGACAAGGAGACTGGGACTGACTTGTCCCTGAAACTTCAGAGTTCCTGAAACTTGCGTAACATATCAACTTTTGTAGTTGGCAGGGGAACCCTCCTTGTAGAACCCTAAGACAATGCCCTCAGACGTGGGACACAGTCTCATTTTGAGATCCACAAAGTAAAGCAATGAGTGTTTTATTTTCTATATTAAAAAGAAATGCTTCCATTTCAAATGATCACTAAGATTGGGAAAAGCAGTTTTTAATGTAAATAGGTGAAATGAGGTGATTTTAAAGATCATCATCAAAGCAGAAAACGCAAAATGTTTGGAATGGTGTAAGCCTGGGCTCCTCAAGGATGAAGCACAAACCAGTCCTTGGTTGAGAAACACGAGCAGGGCAGTTAGGGATGGAGGAGTCAGATTTGAATCCTGGCTCTGCCGTTTACTAGCTGTGTGATTGGGGGCAGGGAACATAATCTCTCTAAAGCCCCCATTTCCTCATTTCAGATTACTGGGCCCAAAAGTCCTGATTAAAGGTGAGAAAGCCTCCTGGAATCCTACTCTACAAACGAAATCATACAGGAAATTCTCGTCGAGGGATCATAAAGCAGAGGGTCAGGGCCAGCTGTGGAAGCTCGGGCACACCCCTGACCCTCTCTGAGCCCCAGGCCCCTCCTGGAGGCCAGAGGGCCATCATCTCTCCAAGCCTCTCTGCCTTGCCCAGCTGCCTGGTGGGTCGTTATGTCTGTGTGAAGGAGCCTGCCCTGCAAACAGGGAAGCCCCACACAGAACAGAACTTCTCCTGCAAACAGGAGGCTTTGACATTGCTCAAGGCTTAGAAACCACCATCCGTATCTGGAAAATCGAACCATCGTGAGGTTAGAGCTCTAGTTTATGAGCCTCTGCTTCTCGTGCCAGCAATGAGCTCAGCCGAAAGTGCCATTAACTACCCGCTGCTGGGGTGGGTTCCCTGTCAAGAACCTTTTTATCAGTCAGCTGGCTGTGAAAAGCCAGATAGGGCTTAAATACAGCCATTACCCAGAGAGCGCAGCAGCCCTGCTTCCCAAGGCTCCGTCACCTGCCAGCCCTCTCAAGACCAAGGTGAAACTCTCCTGAGGTCCGGAGCGTCGCCCTCCCAGGCTGCCGTGCAAACCACGGTACCCAGAAGGAATAAGTGAGAAGTGAGGGGCCTCCCTGAGTGGTTTACCTGCTCATTCTCCATCCTTCCTCGCCTTCCTTTTGCCTCTGTTGCCCCTACCAGTGAGGCACACATGAGGATGGATGGGGCTCCAGAGAGGAGAGCCCAGAGCCATCTCTTTCCAACCTTCCAGAAGTGATCTGAGGATAGTCAGCTCATATTTCAGGCCATGTTAATTCAGGTTATCTGTGTGGGCCAGGAGCTGAGACACAGGCTTTTATACAACATCGTTCCATCTTCACTAGCATGCTGAAACGTTAGAATTATTATTCCCATTTCACAGCAGGGTTGGGGGGAGCAGGGGAGAAACCAATATTCTCCGCAGGGGCCCTTCCAATGTCATGCTGCTGGGTCTACAGCATCACTCGTGACTTTTGTCACTCTGACCGTGCTCCTCAGAGAGAGCCCCCAGATGGGAGGAGGATGGCACTAGTCCACACTGGCCACCCCCAAACACTGCTGTGCTCTGGGGCCTCCCGGTCACTGGTCTGGGCCAGTTTAACTTCCACCCATGTGTAACGTGCTTGTGGGTTTCCCTGAGAGAATACATGTGTATTCTCTATACTTCGTGAAGCGCTGCATGCCCAGGAAGATGGTTCTTAAAGCCCCAGAGAACACTGTGAGCTCCTCACTCAGACCATTAGTCATTTTCTGCTTGAAGCAGGTGTTGTGCTAGCATCCAGTGAAGAGCTTCGGACAGTGCCCAGTGTGTGCTCTTGATACTGAAGTTCAGGCTGATCATATCCACCTGCCCTCATGCAGAGCAAGTTGCGGTCAGGAATTTGGTGGTCCATCATGACCCACAAACTATGATACAGAGTTCATGTATCTCTCTGCCTGCACTGTATGATGACAGCACTAGCTCTTTGAACCTCGGTCTCTCTCTAAAATATAGCTGGTAGTCGCTACCTTACCTTATAGGACTGTCATAAAGATAAAGTAATAGAAAGCATGTGAACACATTGGCATGGTGCCCAGGATGTTGGGGAATTTCAGTGGGTGTTTACTCCTTCATGTGTTCATCCTGAAAACCTGGATAGGTCCACACACATCATGCTACTGCTGTTCACAAAGGAGGAGCTCACAGGCTTGCAGAACAAGAAGGGCTTCACTGCCCATGTGTAGATCTGTGGGGAAATTATTATCAGAATTGCTGCTAATGTCCTCAATAGCCAAACTATAGAAAGAGCCTAGATGTCCATCAACAGATGAATGGGTAAAGAAGATGTGGTATGTATATACAATGGAATACTATGCAGCCATCAAAAACCTGAAATCTTGTCACTTGCAATGACGTGGATGGAACTAGAGGGTATTATGCTAAGCAAAATAAGTCAATCAGAGAAAGACAATTATCATATGATCTCTGACATGAGGAATTTGAGAGGCAGGGGCAAGGGGGCTGTGGGGGTTTAGGGAGGAAAAACATGAAACAAGATGGGACCAGGGAGGGAGACAAACCACAAGAGACTCTTAATCTCAGGAAACAAGCTGAGGGTTGCTGGAGGGAAATTGGGGAGGGAAGGGGTGGCTGGGTGATGGACATTGGGGAGGGTATGTGCTATGGTGAGTGCTGTGAAATGTGTAAGCCTGATGATTCACACACCTGTGCCCCTGAAGCAAATGATGCATTATATGTTAACTAAAAAAAAAAAAAGAAAGGCTGCTGAAAAAAATGTTTATCCTAAGAAAGGTATTTAGAGAATAATCACCAGTAGGTATTCTGCATCTGACCCCCAAAAGAGAAGAAACCCAAGAACACTGCCATTTATAGTCAACTGCTTGCTTGGATAGCAAATGTTGCCAGGATTATTAACCCAGTTTCATTGGGATGGTTAAGCAATGGCAGTGTCCAAAGGAAATTTCCTGATTGCCAAGAATTGCTACTTTGATGGAGAACTGAGTCTCACTATCTAATCCACCTGGCCAGTAGTAGCTAACTTCCCATAGTTGTCTTTCCCAGATATGGACTAGACATCCAGCCAGATGAACTTAGTGACTGAAGAAGGTGATACGATCACTAAGTCCAGGGAAGAGCTTCTTCTGAGAAGCCATACTTGCTTCTCCACTCATCCTCTTGTCAGTTCCCAAACAAACTGTGACCTTAAAAGGCAGGCAGAATTTTATCCAGGAAGAGAACACAATTTTACTTCCAGATCCCTGGACTTAAGGTTTTGATTGTGATTCCAAGTTCCACATGTTCCTTTTAGGACTCTGCATTTGATTCATTCAAATGTTTGAAAAAAAAAATGAAGAGTGAAAACAAATGGGCTGGAGGATCTTAAGAGAAGGATAAAGTGCTGTAGGGAAACAAATGAAAGAACAAAATACAGAAGATGAGCAAAGGGGATACAGCCTTTAAGATGCAACCTTAAAAAACGGGTAGAATTTGGAAGTGTAGAAATGGAAAGGAAGTGTATTCTTGGGCTGGTGGGACAACATGAAGACACAGGAGTTGAGCACTCACAGGATCTTACAGGGTAAGGAGTGGACTCTGCAGTACACCGTATACACAAACAAGCTTCTTGCTACAGCCTTGTTCTCAGAAGACGGCGCATTTACGGTGGAGACTGGGAGGAGAACCAGAGTATGGCAGAGTCTAAGTGGCGCTCACCCCTCTTTAGCCTTCTTTCTCTTCCAAACACAGGGAGGATTTGACTTCCCCACCACCATGGTAGTTAGGTGGGGCCATCTGACTAATTCAGTGTGTTATGTGTAGATGTGGTAAGTGTCACTTCCGGCCAAAGCAATTGTCAGTGCAATAATGTCAAGCATCTCTTCCCCTGACATATCAACTGAAAAGGTTATATTTTCCAAATAGTGTGTCTATAAAACAATGGAGGCTACTTATATATGAATGGCTGAATTGTTACATAGAGAGTTAGTGGCTCAGAAAGTCTCCTAGTTCTTAAGTGAACTTTTAATAAGAAGGAAATAACCCCCTGGTGTTAAGCCACTGAGATTTTAGGCATATTTGTTATGGCAGCACAACCTCCTTTATCCTGACTAGCACAATGAGTCTCAAAAGATACTATGAGTCTTATGAACGCCACATTGGATTTAATAGGTTTACTTGATTCTCCGAGGATACTGATCCTAAGCACCCTTATGGCCAGAGAAATAAATCACCAGTCCATCTGTTCCAGGCCTTTGGCACACACAGATGCCTTCCTAGTTCTAGACAGGAAGGATTATGTCCAAGATAGCAGCATTACCAGGGCTCTGTGGCTTTATTTAGAAGCAATGATGAAGGAAAATACTGTTGACAATCCCTAAAGCAACACTGAGATTTGGATAACTTGCACAATGACCTCATAGTAGCTTTACGTAGTAATAATTATGATCATTTAGTAAATTACTGAGATTCCAGTGCATTAGTGGACACCTTACAGTCTTGGCCAATTTCACCCTTACACTAATCCTGAAACATTTAGATGATTATCCCCAATTTGCAGATAAGAAAATAGGCTCACAAAAGGAACATGACTTGCCCAAGTTCATCTAAGTCGGTTAGAGGACAGCTAAGATCCAAATCCAGATATGTCTGACTCTGAACCCAAGCTCTTTTCATGGGGCTATCTTGTCTATTAAAGTTCATAGGAAGGGTAGATAAAAATAGAACCTTACCCAGAATCATTCATCTTTAAAAGGGGGATAAAGTGAAGTGTGCTAGAGATAGTAGTCACTAAATATTCATTTCCTCCTCTACATCTCCCAGCATCCCCTGAGCTTAGTACAGGGGCATGTGACTAGTTTTGGCAAATGAACTCTGAGCAAAAGTGACGTGTTATTTGTAGGCTGAGCTAATTAAAGGCCAGTGGTTTCTTCCAACCCTCTCTGACCCTGTTCACCTGGGAGGCCATATAATCCAGTTGGTGTGAGTACAAGATGGAGGAGAGGAGAACTTCTAGTCCTTCATGAAATTTGATGTACATGAGATAAAAGCCCTAGTATGTAAGGCCCAGGCATCTGCATTTTAGAGATTTTGGACCATAGGTAAACAGAGTTTTGGACCATAGGTAAACAGAGCAGGATCAGTCCTAATGGTTCATGACACATCTTGATCATTGGTCCTTGCATGTATGGCCCACGTTTTCATTTACTATTTAGTTAGTTATTTTAAAGAACGTATACATTCATGAAACCATCTCTCTGAACTGTAAGACCTTGACAATAACCTTCCTCTGACTACATGGTCCTTCTACTAACTCCTTCTCCTGCCTTCTGTCACACATAGAAACCATCACTCTAAACCCTGTATTCTTCATTCTTTCACTTTCCTTAATATATGGTTTGATTGTATCTGTATGTATTCCTAAAACAAGTGTATGCCTTTGCATACATAGTATCCATTCTCCCATCTGCAAGACATAGTTATGAAAATTAAACCAGATCATGTAAGTTGGGTGCTTCTATCAGGCCCTGACATAAAGTAGGCATTCACTTGAATGCTAGTTTTCCTTTTATTTCCCTTTCCTCAGTAGTCAGTTTTCTCAGAGATATTTTGTAAAGGGAACAGTGTCATAGTATGATTTGAAATATCTAAGGAAAATAATGTAACTTACCAAAGCAATATCACTAAGAAAATGGAAGAATCCATATCAGAAGCAAAAAACACTTCAGGTCTAAGAAAGATTTTCACTTTCTACATGTTTGTTTTAGCAAAAGCAAAAACCTAACTTCTTTCCTGGTTGAACAGTGGGAGCTCACAGGATAACTAACATTGTATCTCCTTCTGGATGGCTGGGGGACCTGGGGGAGCCAGTCAGCGGCAGCAAGGACACAAGACCTTGGGGGAAAGTGGACCTTGCCAGGTTTAACCCTGATGATACTCCAAGAAGAGAATGCAGCTTCAGATTGAAAGGAGACACACTTTTACATGTGGGAGAGGAATGCTGCAAGAGAAAGTAGCTCTGAAGGGTGGGGAGGTTTCCCCAAGACTTACTTCAGATAAAAATAAGCTATTCCTAGGAGGAGCACAAATTTGAGAGCAGCTGAGGAGCATGACTTCCTGCCCAGTGGCTTATCCAAGTATCTTCTTCTTTAAAAGCAACGTAGAAGAGAACTGTTCAATATGAAAGAGTAGATCAGATCAGCAGACCCACACAAAGAATACTTAAGACTGGGAATTCTAGCCCAGAATCCCAACCACCCATCAGTGGGGTAATCCAAGTGAGATTCAGTGACTTTGATGAGGGGAAAGAGAAAACTAGGTCAGTGGATGGAGGGCTTTCAGTCAGGGAGCAGATGAGGCCAGGGCTGCTCACTGTCCAATATGGAAGCCATTTCCACATCCACCTGGGCATTTTCTTAGTCATTGCTTATAGTAAAACAAATAATTTTAATATTTTTTGTTATTGTCTCTGATAAGATCTACATGATAGGTACCTAGGTATCAGAATTATTCCAGCTTGCTTAATGCCTTTTCTGCATGAGAAGAAATGACAACATAGCCTTGTAAAGAACTCTTCATAGCAATGCTACCACAGGAGCATTCCCACATAGCTTCCATTGCTGCCAAATGTCCATTCCCCCTTCAGTTCCTAGGAGATAACTCTGGAGATGAGATTTATCAGCCAGTGGGGGTCAGAGCAAGGACCAGATGCCATGTTGTCCTAGCCTAGACTAGGTGAATTAGAAACAGCAGCAATGTATTGCTCAGTTCTGGAGGCCTGAAGTTCAAGATCAGAGGGCCAACATGACTGGGTAAGGGCCTTCTTTGGGGTTTCAGATTTTTCCTTGAATCCCTGCATGGCAGAAGGGATGAGGGAGCTCTCTGGGGTCTCTTTCATAAGGGTACTAACCCCACTGTGGGGGGTCCATTCTCATGACTTAAGCACCTCCAGAGGCCCATCTCCTATACAGCATCAGATTGGGGGTTAAGATTTCAGCATACAGATTTAGGGGGCAGTGAAACAAAATTTTAAACCATAGCACATGTCTAAACCTCCTATCAATTTTCCATTTCATGATGTTAGAAGAACAAAAGTATTTGCCTGAAGGTTCCTCCTTCTCACCCTCAAAATCAGATTAGAATGAAAGCCAAGGTAGGAGAGGACAGAAGACCTAGAGGCTCCTGGCCACCAAAGTCAGCACCCTCAGTGGGACTGTCCAAAGGTGGCTTTTTCAGACCAACTGAACAAGTTTCTGTTGAGGGCCTTCTGTGTGCAAGCCATGAACTAGACCTGTGAAGATCTTAAAATCTGGTAAAAACAGAAATCTACAAATGCCTCAGAAAAAGCCTCTCATCCCCTCACTTTACATTCATACCATATTCTGTTTTGATTCTAAGTTTTTGAGTGTTTTGATACTGAGGGTTGGCAGGAATCTAGGAAAATATTTTTCTATTCTGCATCAGAGTACAAGTTAGTATGGGAGCTATCCAGACGGGGCAGAAAGGACATTCTAGTTCCTGGCAATTAGGAGCTATTTAGCCTTGGGCCAGTCGCTTCACTTCCAGGGTTCCCAGATTCAACAAATAATACATCGTGTCCAGTTAAATTTGAATTTCAGGTAAGCAATGAATGATTTTTAGCATAGGTATGTCCCAAATATTTCATACAGTATACTTACACTAAAACTGATTCATCATTTATCTGAAATAAGAGTTCAACTGGGCATCTTTTAGTTTATCTGGCAACTCTGTTCACTGTTTTGAGCCCATTTCTTCATCTATAAAATGGGGGGTTAAAAAAAACCCTCCTTGACTGTATAATGAGGATTTACTTAGATAGGGTGTGGGAAGCTTTGGCATATAGTAGGTCCTTGATAAGTAATAGCTGACCCCCATATTTGGGAAAGAAAACAGAGATCCTTCGGTTCAGCAACTCCACCCATGCAGGATTCTTTAACAGAATGTGTAGTTTAGAAGGTCAAGGCTTATACCAACAGCTATTAGGGGGCTGCCCCTATGTGAGCCGAGAGGAGTGACTTCTGCACTGAACAAAGTGAACTTAAGCCACAGGTGATCAACATGCCTTTAAAGGAGACTCACAGGCCACTTGATGCCACAAAAATACCAGAAATGCAGGTGGATATGACAAGGTGATCAAAAATGGGAAATGAAAAACTGTAGATTCTGGAGATTTTTACTTCTGCAGAAAGGAGCAATGGACCCAGGGATTGAGATCTGTTCCCAAAAGAAAAGATTTTGGGTTGTGCCCTGCTCAGACTGTGCCCCAAACACTCTGCTCAGCAAAGCCCACAGAACAGTGTGGTTCTCGCCCATCTTGAGACGTGGAGGGGAGGTGGTAGAAGAACCAGAGCTTCAGAAGGGAGGAGAGCCACTGCCTTCCTGCCCCGGAGAGACGCTGAGACTATGTGCTCATTCCATGAAGTTGCGACGTGCATGAGTTGGCACCAGAACCTCTCCTGAGTCACCAGGGCAAATAAGGCTGCCCACCTGTGTTCCAGAAGCACCCCACCAGGTAAGGTTGTGGAGGAGGGGAATTCCATTTTCTCAGATCCATCCCCTGAAGGGTCATGTTGCTGTCAACCATTAATTTGTCATTCTCAGGTATCTATGGTTACATGTGACCAGAAGTCAGAAGGCTGGATGGCATAATGTTCTGAGGTATGTTTGTGCAAGCTCTACCTGAGAGACATCATCAGGCTAGGGACCACATTTTCTACAAAACCTATCCTGCAACAATAAACCAACTTAGAGAAATGAAGTGTGTGGAGGAGGGAAGGGGATAGCGCTTGCCTCCTTTCTAGAATAAGCTTAAAGTTGAAAGAATCGTCATTTCAGACAGTGGTTCCCCAAGTGTGAGCCAGAGACCTCTACAGTCCCTGAGACACTTTCAGGGAGTCCATATGGTCAAAATTATTTCCAGAAAAATTCTTGGGTGTTACCTACCTTCTAAAGCGCCCTCACAGGTGCTCTAGAAATCACTAGAGATTTCTGTGAATTCGCCAGAGTTATCTAAAAAGGCTTTTAAAATTTTAAATTTTAAAATACTTCCCACATTTCCCAGTAAATATCTACATGTAGCCAGATTTTCTTTATCCAGTTTAACCAAAACAGTAGGTGGCAACACAATGCATAAAGACGCTGATGTGAGAACACCACTGTCTTCTAAGATAGGTATTATAGAGATTTGCAAAAATAAAGCAAAACAAAGCCATTCTTACCACTCAACATTTTTAGGACTCCACAGTTATTTTTCAATAAAAAAAGTTTGCTTTTATTCATATACAGTGGGCTTATTTTTGTTCTTAAGTGAATTAATAACTGTAAATTTCTTGGTTTTAATTTCTAATATGTAAATTATTGGTAGTTATATATCTGCATAAAAGAAAGTGATTTGGGGCCTTCCATATATTTTAAGAGTGTAAAGTTGTTTGGAGACTAAAGCATTGGCTTAGGGGAAACAAAACAGGTGAAGAATTATGAAAGTACATGCAATCTGTAAGGAAAACTAGACAAGTCCTTTTGGAGTTGGGGACTGCATTTTTTGGATTTGTTTTGAGTGCCCTCAAGGGATACAGATAGGACCCAGAAGGAAAAGCCAACATTGAATTTCAGCCCAAGAAGAACTCTATAGGGTTCAAGGTGCCAAGACAAAAGGGCAACGCCAAGACAAAAGGGATAGCCTTGACAAGGAGTGAGCTCCCCATCCCTGGAAGGGTATAAACAGAAACATCTAGCAAACATCTTGCAAAACATCTAGCAAAGATATTCCAGACAGAAAGTCAAGTAACAGAAGAAGCTGGGGTAGGGGTGGGATGCGATATCTAAAGGCCACTTAAGAAAGATCCCTTACAATCTGAGCATCTAACTTTAGGAAATACCTAAAATGATCTTCATAAAAGTCAAAAGACTTTTGGCTCAACCCTACGCACGGAGTTGCTCCCTAGTTAAGACAGGGCACTAAAAGGAATGATTCTCCCAAATTGCCTTGTTAATAATCCCTCGCATTTGCCATGGGCTTTGTAGCTGAACCAACTCTTCACTTGCTTTATTAATTGTGATGCTCTCAACTGCCCCATGAACTAGATACTTCATAGACAAAACTCCCAGAGGCACTGTGGGTTGCCCCAAATGACGCAGCTGGTGAGTGGCATATCCTTCTGGCGTCAGGCACGGTATCTCAGCCGCCTCCCTGCTGGTCCGAGCACTGGGCAAGCACCCAGAGTCAGAAGCCTGGCTCTGACATCTGCTCACTCCTCCTCATGTGGCTTCTGCGTAATGAAACTATTTACCTAGCTCGGCTCCTGCCAGGGAAGCCGGTGCCATGTTCCTGCTCCCACACGAGTCTCTAACCCCTTCCTCCCTCCCTCTCCTCCCCTGCAAATTCCTTCCTAGGGAAACACTGGACTCTTGAGAGGCCTGAACTGTTCAACTCTCTTGGGCACGCTAATGAGTTGTTTTAAGCTGTGTGCGAGTTTAATGTGCAGGAAACTGCCGAGCTGAGCGATCGCAGCCCAGGCGTGCAGGCGCGAGGAGCCGCCCGGCTCGGTGCAGCGTGCCCTCTGCTCGGATGTTACCACCTCTTTTGAGTGGCACTTCCACCCTGCAGCCATCCCTCCTTGGGCAGGGATCCCATCAGATTTTACAAGCCAGGCAGGGTCAGGCCTGGTAAAAAACGTGAATGGGAATGCCCAGAACAACAAAGGCAGCGGGCGGTTCCCCTTGGGAGACCGCGAGCTGAGCCACGTGCTGGCACTCCCGGGCCACGGGAGGGAGAGCAGGGAGCGCGCCACCAGTGGACCCCAGGAAGGCAGACTTCCTGGAGGGCAGACCCACCGCAGGAGCCCAGAGCTTTAAAGACAGTTCTTGAAGAGGGGTGCCTGGGTGGCTCAGTGGGTTAAAGCCTCTGCCTTGGGCTCAGGTCATAATCCCAGGGTCCTGGGATCGAGCCCCACATCGGGCTCTCTGCTCAGTGGGGAGCCTGCTTCCTCCTCTCTCTCTGCCTGTCAAATAAATAAATAAAATCTTTAAAAAAAAAAAAAAAGACAGTTCTTGAAGAGACACTTTAGTTTTGATGATTTTCAAACAGCTACACAACCAAGATGTGGGCTTGGGACTTGGGACTATTTCTAGAGCTGGGATGGGCCATCTTTTTCTGTGAAACAGTAAATATTTGAGGCTTTGCGGACCCAGTGGTCTCTGGGGCAACTGGGCCACTCTGCTGTCATATAGGGTGAGAGCGGCCATACTCCACGCATGGATGAATGAGGTGCGTCCCAATAACATCTTAGGTCTGGACCCTGCAATGTGAATTTTCGTATAATTTTCACAGGGCATGGAATGTTCTTTTGATTTTTAAAAAACCATTTACATTTTAAAATGTAAAAACCATCCTTAGCTCATGGACTGTCGAAAACTCCCGGGCTGGATTTGGCCTGTGGGCTGTAGTTTCCTATCTTCTGCTCTGTGGCAATGCTTCTTAAACTATCTGGTAAATGACCAGCTTTTTTTTTTTTTAATTTCCAAGTTTTCCCAGTTAGATACTTCTGTAAATTTATATCAAAATGGGCTGCTATAAAAAGGAAGAAGAACAAATAAGCTACAAAATACAAGTCCACTGAAAACTGATAGCAACATTTCTAATGCCTACTCTGCCACTGAACTTAAGGGAGCCAGGACTGGCCCCCGTGGGTGTGGCCCGCACTGAGGGGGACCCTATAAATCTAAAGGAACTGCTTCGTTGGTCTACAATCAATTAGTGCATCAATTATTTAAATTATCATCTGGTGTTTCTGAAGTGCCGAAAACTTCAATCCTGTTTGCCTGTTCTTTTATTTTTTTTTTTTAAGATTTTATTTCTGTTTGTCTGTTCTTAAAAAATCGTTGTTTTTTTTTTTCTCCCCATCTTGGGGTTGGCAAAGACATGCTTCTCTAGGATCCAGATTTTGTCACAATAGACCATGCTATCTGTATTTCTCTGGCTCTGCTCCTAGCTTCTCAGAGCCCTTCAAGTTCCCACCAACCAACCGTCTGGGAGGCCCTATGATAAGCCTCTCTCATGCCCCATGCTCTGCTCTTCACCTTTTTGCCTGCTCCCGGGCCTCGGTTCAGACATCTGTTGCAGCTTCGACCATTACCACACCACAAAGCATGATGACTGTTCTTCCTTCCTCTCAGGAGACAGCCATTCTGTTCTTCCTTTAAGTGTCCATGTCTACCTTCCTTTGGACCATTCCTAACTTGCTCTCTCCAGCCATTTCTTCCTCCTTCCATGTGTGAATGATATGCAGAATGGTGGCCTCCCACAGATGATAACAACAAAATTATGTACCTCTGAGCATGTTATGTTACATAGCAAAGGACAACAGAGTTGCAGATGAAATTAGGGTTGCTCACAAACTGACCTTGAGATGACAAAGTAACCTTGAGTTAATTACCTTGGGGGAGAGGGCAATACAATCACAAGAGTCCTTGTCAGTGGAAGAGGGAGGCACAGAAGAGAGAACCAGAGAGAAAGCAGCCTGAAAAAGACTTGGTTCAAAGCTGCTGGCTCTGAAGATGGAAGAATTGGGCTGGGAGCTGAGGAAGTAGGTGGTCTCTGGAAGCTGGAAATGACAAATACGCAGATTCTCCTCTAGAGCCTCCAGAAGGCATGCGACCCTGCTGATACCTGATGGGAGCCCGGTGAGACACATTCAGACTTCTTACCTCCAGAACTTCAAGATAACAGATCTGTGTATTGTTTTAAGCCATTAAGTTTGTATTAATTTGTCACAGCACCAATTAAAAACTAATAGAGCATACTCTTAATTTGTCCATTTTATCTAAGATGCCAAATCTATTTCCATAAAATTATGTATGATATAAACTTACCAGCATTTTCAAGTTCATAGGATCTGCACAGAAAGACCCTCTTTTATTGCTAATATTTATAATTTCCATCTTCTCTCCTGTTATCTTGATCACTTAAATTTGAAGTTTATTAATTTTATTGACCCTTTCAAAGAACAAGCTTTTATTTTTTGCTTTTTTAAAAATCTGTTTCTGTTTCATTTACTTCTAACCTTTATCATTTCCTTCCTCCCATTTATTTTGACTTGAGTATGCTCTTCTTTTTCATTTAGATAATTTAGACAATTGGTTTAGAACCTGTTGAAGACAATTCTCTTTGGGTGTCTCTGCACATCCTGTAAGTAAAAGCACTAGCTGCCTTGGTTCTGGACCATCTTTTCCAGGATGTTTGTATGGCGAATGATTATAGAGAATATAATGTCTCCTGCCAAAGCAGAAGGCAGGTGTGTTTGCTATTCCATATAATAAATATAATGTCTCTCTCTGGGTCAAGGTTCCATGGGCTTCTATCCAGTATAAAGGATCTAGATTTCCTAAGCTTGGGATTCTTCTGTAATGCCATTCGCTGCATGTTTGGGTGTCATCTGGTCCTTTCTTCATCATCACCATGTGAGAACTGGAACTCAGGGAATCTTCATAAGTACTTATACTCTGGCTTCCACTGTTGCTATATCAATTGAAGTGCTTTGTTTCTGACCCAAGAGTATCGTGTCTCCCACCAGTATCTAAGAAACTGTGGCAACTCATTTGCTAGCTTGCAAGTAGGGAAAAATCTTGGACCAGTCACAGAACTTATGGACCTTTTTTAAATATAAATATATAAGGCTACTAACTTTCTTTTAAGTATTGTTTTAGCTACGTTCCACAAAGTACACATGGGATATTCACAAATAAAGGCTGTATTATGTACCACATAGTATTTATGTATGTGCATATTTATGTACATCTAGATAACTCACAGGTCCCTAACAGAATCACAAGCAAGGGCCAATCCACCTTAGGCGCCAGTCGCAACAAGGGAGCGGAGCAAGCTGGCATCCCGAGATACCTTTTCTACTTAGAGAAGCTGAGTAGTGACCGCTCTACTTCTCTGTGACCTTGGAATACAGATGCAATAAATATGCCTAATTCTCATATTTCCTTTTTGTAAAAAATTAATAAAAATAAAGAAGTATGACAATGCTACTTTGCTAAGTTAAGATAGAAAGAACACAGATTTTGCAGACCTGTAGACCTGTTCTCAGTCCCCATCCCCCCTCTCACCCACCTCTCATCCCAGTCTCCTGGGAAACACTGGGAAGAGCAGCACCTATTTCAGGAGTATGGTACAGATGACAGGAGACAGTTTACAGGTATCAGAGGTATGGCGTGGCCCAAGCCAGGTCTGCTCATCCTGCCTACCCCTGGCAAAAGCTAACATCATGCCCATGGTCTTGAAGCACCGCAGCTCTACCATCTGTCCCACTGTCCCCTAATACTGCCTCAGTCTCCCCCCTCCTACAGCAAGGGCCAGGCATCAGCATGGCCTATATTGTGCCTACCCAGTACGAGCCACTGCAGCTACAGCACTTAGGACTAGCCTGGCCTGACTCAGGAAGCCTCTGGCCTCCCCACAAGTGACAGTGCAGAAAGATGAAGTAGCACAACCCAGAAATGTGGAAGAGTCAGCACCCTAGGGATGGATTCTGTCCATCACTATAGTCAGGACACAGGAAAGAATGGACCAACCTATCATGATTCCATAAGCCTTTCTGAGATTTCCCACGTGACCAAGGAACCTACTAGACTTTCTTAAGCAGTAGCCAGCTCAATAAATTGTCCTCTTATATACATTTTGTTCTTCTTTCTTTGTCTCATTTCTCTTTTCTTCCTCACTTCTGCTTCCCTGGATTATACTTCTTAATGAAACATCACCATACGAGCTTTGGCTCTGACTCAACACTCTAGGAAACCCAAGTTTCATTGCTACGACCTGTGCTTGGTACACAGTAGGTACTCAGTTAATGTCCTCTTTCTTCCCTCTTAGCTGTGTTATTTCCTTCTTCTTGTACCTAATAGGTTTTAGTTAGGTTCAGCTGAGATAATACGTGAAGAAGCATTTTGTGAATCCTTTTCGTGAACAGCAATTACGCTGTGCAGTTAAAGCATTGCTACGGAGTCACTGGCACAATTGGGCTAACCAGTCAAGTGGCTTTGCTTTCACGTAGTGGGCAGGCATCCTTGTTCTTACTCACTAGGGAAGAATGATTGATATCACATCTTTTGAAGAGCCAGGCTTCCTTGGCAAAGGGGCTTCTCTTCTCTGAGCCCAGGTTCCTCATCTTGAAAATGGGGAACACAGTATCTGTCTTGTCTTATTGTTCTGAGGTTTTTTTTTTAATTTTTTTTTAAAGATTTTATTTATTTATTTGTCAGAGAGAGAGGGAGAGAGAGTGAGCACAGGCAGACAGAGAGACAGGCAGAGGCAGAGGGAGAAGCAGGCTCCCTGCCGAGCAAGGAGCCCGATGTGGGACTCGATCCCAGGACGCTGGGATCATGACCTGAGCCGAAGGCAGCTGCTTAACCAACTGAGCCACCCAGGCGTCTGAGGTTTTAATACACTCATAGGTATAAGCTTGCTTGGTAAGTTCGCAAGTGCTATGGAAATTAAAAGGGTTCTTTTACCACCGGAAAGGTAGTAGTCCTGGTCCTCGCTTTACAAATCTTCCTGAGACGGGCACCTGGGTGACTCAGTGGATTAAAGCCTCTGCCTTCGGCTCAGGTCATGATCCCAGAGTCCTGAGATCGAGCCCCGCATTGGGCTCTCTGGTCAGCAGGGAGCCTGTTTCCTCCTCTTCTCTCTCCCTCTCTCTCTCTCTGCCTGCCTCTGCCTACTTGTGATCACTGTCTGTCAAATCAATCAATCAATCAATCAATCAATCGAACTCCCTGAGAATCTGGAGCGAGAAAATGGGAATCAGAGGCCTTATTTTGAGGGAATGCATGAAATATTGCTTCTCTGGATATTGCAAATGCAGTCCAAATGGAAGGCAGCAATAACCGTGTTCTGGGGTGGTGAACCATGAAGGAGCCCTTTATTGAGATGACACAGGAGTAAGCTGGCAACCACTTTAGGGATTTATCCTTATCAGAACGTACCTATTTTGTTTGTATATTTTCTGTGTTACTTAGATCAATATGTTATTTAATCTCCCCAAACATTCTAGGTGATAGGTATGAATTTCTCCCTATTCAGGTAAAGAAACTAAGATTTGCAGAAGTTTGGCAACATGCCTCAACTACCAAAGCTAATAGTTTTGTGAGACCAGCATTTGAAACAAGAGCTGTCTCCTTTCCAAATCTGTACCTCTACACCAGGCTCCTTTATACCAGGCTGAAAGTTTTATCCCCCCCTTTACAACTTTCTTATTCCTTTCACATTGTGTCCTCCAAAATCGATTTGACACCAAAAATGAATTTCCACAACCTTAAGGAGAACTAAAAACCAAATCAAACCAGAACAACACAAAACCCTATAGTAACTCCCCAACAGCTAGTAGCTCTCAAGAAAAAACAAAACAAAACAAAACAAACCAGTAAGATTGTTCTGTAGCGTTCGCGAATTTCCATGGTGTAAACATTCCCACTATAGCTGATTTGAGACCGACCCGACAACACTGAATGCAAAGTGAGGAGATGTCACCAGCTGTCACCCAGCACGCCACCCCCTTCAGCTGGGATCTCAGTCTTCCAACACAGCACTGTGGGATAAGGGACAATGACAGTTCCTGTCTTCAAATTTGTTTGCTCATTGTTTGTTTATTTGGAAGATAAAAACATCTAATTAATAGAACACTCTGTAATCTCTTTTTACAGCTTATGCTAGAGCCTAGCTATGGAAAAGTTAGAGGTGAACAGATTAAATCTGAAGTCAATAGCAGTATACACAAGTGCAACCCTTTGGGAAAGCAACTGTGTGATAAGTATCAAGTTGTAAAGATGGCCACAGGTTTGACCAGGAATCCCCTGTCATTTATCCAGGCAGCTAGTCCTCGTGAAGCAAAATCTATGTGGCAGAAGCATGTACTGCAGTGCTACCCACAAAAGTAAACAGAGAAATACTAAAACACCTACAAACCTTCTCTTGCTCTCCAGCACCAGGTAATGCTTAGCTTAAGTGCTTGTGGTAAACAGAAGCAGGGCCTCCCCAAAGTGCCCAGGCCCTAATTCCTGGAGCCTATGAATACAGTACAGGGCATGAAAAAAGGGACTCACTTTGCAGACATAATTGAGGTTGCAGACTTTAAAACAGAGATTAACCTGGATTATTTAGATGGGTTCAGGGCCATTATAGGAGCCCTTAAAAGCAGAGAACTTTCTCTAATTAGAGCAGATGAATGTGTCAGAAGGAAAATCAGAGAGATTCCAGGTACAAAACTTGATGCACCATTGCTAGCTCTGAACAGAGGGGCCTGAAGGCAAGAGCCAGAAGGAAGCTTCTCCGGGTTAAGGATTGACCCCAGCTAACAATCAGCAAGGACATGGGACCTTGGCCCTAGAAGCACAAGCAACTGAAGTCTGCCAATAATCTTAGGATACACTTGTGAGCAAATTCTGCCCCAGGGTTTCCAGATAAGAGTCCAAGCCACTGGCACTTGATTTTAGCCTGTGAGGCCCAGAATTATGACCTACAGAACTGTGAAATAATTCATTTATATTGTTTTAAGCTGTTAAATCTACAGTAATATTTGTAGCAGCAATAGAAACCTAATACAGTACTGTTCATCTATATGAAATAATATTGCATTCATATTTTAAAAGCGATCATCATTGGGGTGCCTGGGTGGCTCAGTGGCTTAAGCCACTGCCTTCGGCTCAGGTCATGATCTCAGGGTCCTGGGATCGAGCCCCGCATCGGGCTCTCTGCTCAGCAGGGAGCCTGCTTCCCCCCTCTCTCTCTGCCTGACTCTCTGCCTATTTGTGATCTCTCTCTCTGTCAAATAAATAAATAAAATCTTTTTAAAAAAATAACAAATAAACAAATAAAAGCAATCATCACAAAGATCTTGTTGGAACAGAGAGAACCCTTTGCAGGATGACATAAGTATAAAAACAAAGACTGTTACATGAATTCTTTATGACCTCTCACATTAAAAATATATGTAAATGAAGGCCAGAACGAAAAGAGAATATGCAAAGATAGAAGTAATTCGGACTTGGAGAGGGACACTTCTTTCTTCAAGGGTCTAAGCAACACTTCTCGGGAAGAACTTGCACGATCTCCCGTGACCAGCAGGTCCTCACTCTTTGCAGAGAACTGACATTGCTCGGGGGACCAAGGTGCTCAGGAGCTGCCACCAAGACACTGACACCTTTTCTCCATGGGCAGAAACAATGAAGTCAATGTGGAGAGTTTTCTCTATGCTAAGTCCTTCTGTCATCTTTTCCGTCTTGAACCCATGGCACCTGCTTTCTCCTGGCAGACACTCATTGCTGCCAAATGCACACAGAAACAGAAAGAACAAGGAATGGAAATCTTGGACAAGAATGATCATGTTGCCTTCAGCAGGTTTTTTTTTTCTTTTTTTTTAACTTGTGGTTTACTTTTCTGCTGCCTGTTGTTAGTATCGTCACGTCTGGAACTTGTTCTCTGCCGAATGGATAGAATGAAGCGCTCACCTTCCCAGGAGAAGAGCATGATCCAACACCTTGTCTGCAATCCTGGTTGCCACATAAACGCCCATGACTGTCCCCACCCTGCCCACGGACTCCAGGAAGGGAGAAGGGAATGGTGGACACAAACTGTACTGGGAATATTCTGTCCCGAGATGAATAAAACTGAGTCTCACAAAGGGAAACTTCTACTTAGAAATGGCTCTATGAAGAGAGTGGTTGAAAGCTCACAACATGCCCCCCCCCCACAGCTGGAGGCTGGGCTAGGGAATGTGTGATGCTGCAGACCGAAGCCACCTCCCGCTGCTTACGGTTGGAGTAATATGTCCAAATGGCAGAGGTAATGGTGTCCACTGTGGGCTCCAACGTAGCCTTCCTGGAAGCGGTCACTTCCACCTCTAAGTCACACTTCAAGAGTGATATGGACCAACCCGCTATGTGCAGAATAGCATCATCAGGAAAGCAATTGATCACTAACCTCCTACGGGCCAAGCCCTGTGCTCAGCACTGTGCTTAGCTCATGGAAGTCCCCACTGTGCAGATGAAAAGACTGAGCCACAGAGGCAAACAAGTGGCTTGGCCAGAGTCACGCAGCTTTCCCCACACAGCTCTGTCTCTGCTGACATTTCCATCCCATCACGTTACCTTTCAGATGCCAAGAAAGTGAGGGGTCAGGAAATTGAGTCATTTAAGACATGACTCAGCACACTGAGGATGTCCACTCTGGGGAAAGGACATCAACAAGTCACAGAAAGTGGCCCAGCTTTCAGAAGGGCTGCTGCAAGGGAGTCACCAGCAGAGCTCTTCTTGGTGGCTTTGGAAGACTGATGGGGTTTGGCGGTAGGATGGGGCGAGCAGAAGTAACAGGACCGAAAAGTATCTCCAGCTATGACAGCTCATCACACTGCGTCAGGTCAGTGGGGCGCGGGGACGATGAGGCCCTGCTCCTGCAGCCCTCAGGGCCCCCGCAGGGGTGGATTTCTGCATGAGCTGGGAGAGGCCCTTCCCACCTTGAAAATGCCGTGAGCTGATGAGTCGTGATTCCTCATTGTGTCTACAGTGAAAGGGAAAGGAAACTAGCATTTCTTTTTTTTTTTTTTTTTTGGTTAAGATTTTATTTACTTATTTGAGGGAGAGAGAGAAAGCAGGGGTGGCGAGGGAGAGGGAGAGAGAATCCCACGCAGACTCCGCGCTGAGCCCAGGGCGCCATGGAAGGCTCTATCCCACGACCCTGAGGTCATGCGCTGAGCCAAAATCTAGAGTGGGATGCTGAAATGACTGAGCCCCCCGCTGTGCCCCAGACAGCTAGCATTTCTGAAGCTCTCACCTGTGCCAGCAAATTCACCAGGGCTTCCTCACCTCTCCTCACAGTGAATCCTCACGCCACTCTCTCTCACCTTGCCAGATGTCTCTATTTTCATACATACAGATTCAGGTGCATTGCCATCTAAACTTCCCACACCTGTTTTGGTGGCAAGTGCCAGACTAGGAGGACTGGGAATGAAAACAGCAGTCCTGGCCTCTGGCTCTCCTAATGGCCCGTCTCCTGACTTATGCTCTATAGAGGGCCAGTCTCACCTCTAGGAGAACATCAGTTGAACCCAGCAGGTAGAAGAAGGGGGGCAGGGAAAAGCCAAAAATGCGAGGATAGTTTTTCCCAGCCTCAGGATGTGGAAGCTGTTTCTGTTTTCATTTTTAAGATTAGTATTTTATGTGTGTGCATCAGTTAATTGATTGGGCGCCCGAGATAGCAAGGCCTTCCCCAATAGACAGGTCATGGACCAGCTACCATGGACACAGAGGGATACGGAGGCACGGAATTCCCAAGACAGTTACTCCATCCCAGGAAAGCTGGCAGCCCCTTTGCCTGGCTCTCCTTCCTATCCTCGTTCTTGCCTCTCCCCTGGCAGCTGGCCTGGTGGTAGCCAGGAAATGAAGGCAGATGGCCAGGGAGAATGGAAGGAAAGTGTCTGTGTGCATGTATGCAGAACGGGGCGCTGGGAAAGGAGAAAAGTGGAAAGGGAGAGAAAGCACCAAGGGAAGCAAAGCCTGAGAGGTGGCGGGAGGCGGGGAGGGCAGGAGAGGAGAAAGGGAGCCCAACAAGAGGGGTGCTGGTGGACTGGACAGGCCAGGGAATGGAGAGTGGAGAAGGTAAGGGGAGCCTGATCTAGGGGCGAGTGGGGGCGGAGGGTCTTTGAGCGGGGCCAGGCCTCCAAAAGATGACGTAGAAGCACTGCAGAAATCTTAGAAGGAAGACAAAGAAGAGAAGATGGAGAAAAAGGAGAGCTATCTCATTTCATCCTCACAACAGCCCCACAGGGGAGAGAAAGCCAGGCATAGAGATGCTTAGGCCCTTGCTCAAAATCACACAGCCCAGCTGGGACACAAACCAGGTGGAATTCCAAGCCCACACACTTTGCCACTGCCTGATACTGCCCCACAAGCAATCTGCCAAGAAGTGGAACCCACCGGAACCCTAGCTCATGGGAGGGGTCCGTATCTCAGCCTGCCACCCTGCCCCAGCACGCCAAGCCTCCCTGCTTGGACCAGGGGGGCCTGCCATGAAGGCAGGTGTGGACAGGTCCTCCACAATTAGGAGCCATGCTCTCATTTCTTACTGTTTTCCACAAAAGCTCCTGGAGAGCACCCGCCAGAGTAGCAAGGGTGACTTCTCCGTTTAAACCTAGACCCTGATGATGAAAGCATTACAAAGGAGCACTGGGTTTGGAATGCAGTTTGGAATTTGTGCCTAGGCCATCTACTGATGTTTAGTCCACATGACAAGTAATGCTGGTCATCGAGCTTTGTCCTGAACTTAGTAAAGTCATTTGTCTAAGCTGGGGAGCTCTCTTGCCCATGCAGGAGGTGAGGTTCTACTTAGGTTCCTCATTTTATTGAGTACCTACTAAGTGCCTGACACGGTCCCCCCAGAAACACACAGAAGTTCCTTGTGAAGTACTCCCCTATCATCATCCATGCCATCACTGAGCAATTAAAGCTCAGAGAGTTCAAATTACGTGCCCAGATGGTTTATAGTCAGCCAAACGAGCGTCCCCCGCCCCTCATCACGCGATAAGCTGCACAAAGCACTACAGGGACACTATTTTACTTGTGAGCAAATTCTGATGCATACGGCAGCGAACAATGATTCTTTCCCACCACTCGCCATTAACAAGCCCTCAGTGAGAAGTCCTCCACCTGCCTTCCGAAGTGGCAAGGGCTGAGACGGTTAATCAGACGGGTCTCATAACCTCCCAGGCACTCCTGGATAATAAATCTTCCAGTTACTTTAATTCACAAGAATGCTCTCATTTGAATAATTAAGAAAAACCCCATCCAGATAATAACACTGCAGCTGAGCCTAGCTAAAACCTCTCCCCTCTCCCTATAGTCAGGTCCCTGCCAATAGTGGGAAAGGGGTCATTCTGGCACCAGACAAGCCTTTCTGTCGGATCATTTCTACACTGGGTGGAAGTCAAAGAACAACCTCCCGTGCTAAGCGCCACACACGAAGACTTCTTAGCTTGTCCCTCAGAGCACCTGGCTTTATGATCAAGCAGCTCTTGGTGCTTACCCAAGTATCCAGCATACAGAGGGAAGAGACCTGCTTTCACTTCTGTCGAAGCCCCAACCAGTCCTGGCCACACTCCAGCTTTGTGGACATGACTGCTAACTATTAACGCTGTCACCCTATCCACTGGGCCCATCTTTGTTTATGCAGCTTAATTTCAACGAGAGCTCCTGACCAAAACAGAGCTGGCATATACCTTCATAGAAAGATGAATCATTTGATAAAAGTATTGATTCAATACTCAGAAGCTCAAAATGAATTTCTCATTCATTCTGAGTCACAGAAGCAGCCACTGGCAGTGTCCCTTACAGCACTTTGCAGGAAAAAAGAAGGGCATTCAAGCCAGTGGATTTCCAAGGTTGTGGTCCACCTCTTGGGGCCAGCCCCCATGGGGGTCTGGGTTGGGGGAGGGCATCGAGCTGTTTTATCTGAAGAGGTGACCTTCAAATCACCCATCCAAACCCCCTTGCCAACCAGGAGACCTCTGATTATTGACTGATTCGTCACCTTCCCAGACAGCAGTCACCCATGTGGCTGGCAGAAAGACCTCACAAGGGCACAGCAGGGTGTTTCACCCACTGTGCCAACTCAGGTAGGGTGGAACTAGATTTCCCAGAATCTCCTTCACTGTGGGATTCCAGGAGAAACTGGGCAAAAGAGGAACTCACATGGGATGTGGAAGACCAAGGCAAAGCACCAGCTCTCGTTTTCAGAAGCCAGTCATGAGCACAGGCTGACAGACAGCCGCGGAGGAGCCCCCTGGGTCCCCAGTTGTCCCCAGGGCCCTCTGCTCTGCATGCACCTGTTCTGGGCACACTGTAGCTCCAAGGTCACCACAGCTGCTTGGTCCAAGAAGGTGGGGGTTGTGCAGAGGTAATGGCTATACGTGGATGATGGCCACAGTCAGCAGAGGCATGAAATGGCATGACTGGAGAAAAACGTCAAGTTCCAAGGTTGGGGAAACACAAAGCAAACTCATTTCTTAGTAGCATAGAGTAGTTATTTCTCAGAGTAATTTGAGAAAACCGACTTTAGAAATACTGTTGATAACAGCCAATATTTATAGTAATCTGCAGGTAGATTAGCAGACTTCCCATTTTCAACATCTAATAAGAAAAAGAGCCTAATGTAAAAGGAGTGTGGACTCCAGGCAGTAAGAATGATGAGGCCCTGAGAAGGCAAACAAAGAAGGCAAAGTGCACCAGGGACTGCATAAATGCTAAACACCTGGGCTTACCTTGCGAAGGATTGTATTGGTCCCTTACTATGGAGGAATTTGGAAGATAGTATCTAAACTCCATTTTAAAACTATATTGTGGAAAAGGGAGGAACAAGATGGCAAGATGGCACAGGAGTAGAAGACATAAATATCGTGGGATCCCAGGAGTTCAGCTAGATAGTTATCAAACCATTCTGAACACCTACAAACTCAGCAGAAGATAGAAGAGAAGAAGAGCGCAATTCTAGGAACAGAAAAGCGACCACTTTCCGGGAGGTAGGATGTGCGGAGATGTGACTCCGACACAATATATGGGAAGAAGGACCATGGGGGAGGGACGGTGCGGCCAGCTCCCAGCAGGCGGTAGAGCCATGGAGCACAAAATCGGAACTTTCAGAAGTCTGGGACAATACTCCAGAGGTTAAGCTAGGGTGGGTGGGCAGCCGTGGAGCTCTCAGTGGGGACAGTGTGGTCTCAGGACCCATAGGTTCACAGAAAGACCGGGGGTGTCTGAGTGTGGCAGAGCTGCCAGGTATCAGAGCAGGAAAGCCGGATGCAGAGACAGAGCCGAGGAGTGCGCTCTCAGCTTGGGCTTACCTTAAAACATGATCCGAGGCACACTGGGGCCACTGCTTTTCAAGCAGCAACACCACAAGTGGCAGATCTGGGGAGACAGCCCACTTCCTCCTCCAGGAGAAGCAGCGCAGGCAGGAATCTCCTGGGTTTGGAGCCTCTAAACAAGGCGTGCGCCAGAGATAGAAACGCTCCGTCACAGGCCGGGTGAGCTCGGAGAGCAGCTGGAGACCAGAGAGACGGGAGGGATTGACTGCTTTTCTCCGAGAGCGCACGGAGGAGTGGGGCCCAAGCTCTCGGCTCCTTTGGGGGAGAGATTGGGAGGCCGCCATTTTCATTCCCGTCCTCCGGAACTCTACGGAAAGCGTTCAGGGAACAAAAGCTCCCGAGAGCGAACCCAAGCAGATTACTTAGTCCCGCCTGGGGCAAAGGCACTTGAGAATCACTATAGCAGGCCCCTCCCCTAGAAGATCAGCAAGAACATCCAGCCAAGACCAAGCTCACTGATGAGCGAGAACTGCAGAATTCCAGGGCTAGAGGAAAGCAACACATAGAATACATGGCTTTTTTCCCATGGTGCTGTAGTCTTTCAAAGTTAAATTTTTTAAATTTTATTTTTTTCTTATTCTTTTTTTTAATTTTTCCTGTTTCCTATTTCAACCTTTCAAAATTATTTTATCTAGGGGGTGCCTGAGTAGCTCAGTGGGTTAAGCCTCTGCCTTCGGTTCAGGTCATGGCCTCAGGGTCCTGGGATCCAGCCCCGAATGGGGCTCTCTGCTCTGCAGGAAGACTGCTTCCCCGCCCCCCACCTGCCTGCGTGCGTCTCTGCCTACTTGTGATCTCTGTCTGTCAAATAAATAAATAAAATCTTTTAAAAAATAGAATAAAATTATTTTATCTTATCTTTAAAAAAATCTTTTAAAACTTTCATTGTTACAGTCATAGACTATTCCTTCATTGTATTTAACCTGATTTTTTGTATACATATAGTTTTTCTTTCTTTAAAATTTTGGGATATGGTTTCTTCTAACAGATCAAAATATATCCTAAATCTAGCACATGGCTTTGGTCTAGTCTCTAGCCTGATCACATTCTGTCCTCTATTTTTTTTTCTTTTTTCAACAAACTGCTTATCAATTCCTTTTTTAGAACCTTTTTAAATTTTCATCTTTACAGTCTTATTCCATCCCTTCATTGTGTTTACCCTTATTTTTGTATATATATAAATTTTTCTTTCTTTAAAATTTTGGGAGACCAAAATACACCCAAAATCAAGTGTGTGGCCCTGTTCTATTCACCAGCCATATCTATCTATATATATGTATTTGCTTTTCTCCCCCTCCTTTCTTCTTCCCGCTGATTTCAGGTCTCCTCCAATTTGATTAGTGTATATTTTTCTGGGGTCATTGCTACCCTTTTAGTATTTTGTTCTCTCATTCATCTATTCTTCTTTTTTTTAAGATTTTTTTATTTATTTGACAGAGAGATACAGAAAGAGCACAAGTAAGCAGAGCGGCAGGCAGAGGGAGAGAAAGAAGCAGGCTTTCCGCTGAGCAGGGAGCCCGATGCAGAGCTCGATCCCAAGACCTAGGAATCATGACCTGAGCTGAAGGCAGCCACTTAACCAACTAAGCCACCCTGGTGCCCCTTATTCATCTATTCTTATCTGGATAAAATGATAAGGCAGAAAAATTCACCTCGAAAAAAAGAATAAGCAGTACCAATGGCTAGGGACCCAATCAACACAGACATTAGTAATATGTCAGAACTAGAGTTCAGAATGACAACTATCAAGATGCTACCTGGGCTCAAAAAAAGCATGCGAGATACTACAGAATCACTTTTGGGAGAAATAAAATCCCTTCCTGGAGAAATAAAGAACTAAAATCTAACCAAGTTGAAATTTAAAAAGCTATTAATGAGGTGTAACCAAAAATGAAGGCTCTCACTGCTAGGATAAATGAAGCAGAAGACAGAATTAGTGATATAGAAGACCAAATGATGGAGAATAAAGAAGCTGAGAAAAAGAGATAAACAACTACTGGACCACAAGGGGAGAATTCAAGAGATAAGTCATACCATGAGATGAAACAATATTAGAATAATTGGGATCCAAGAAGAAGAAAAAAAGAGAGAGAGGCAGAAGGTGTATTGAAGCAAATTATAGCATAGAATTTCCCTAATTTGGGGAAGGGAACAAACATCAAATTCCAGGAGGCACAGAGAAACTCCCTCAAAATCAGAAAAAAATGGGTCCACACCCCATCAACTAATAGTAAAACTTACAAGTCTCAGTGACAAAGAGAAAATCCTGAAAGCAGCTCAGGACAAGAGGTCTGTACAATGGTAGAAATATTAGATTCATAGCAGACCTATCCAGAGACTTGGCAGGCCAGAAAGAAGTGGCATGATATATTCAGAGCACTAAATGAGAAAAACATGCAGCCAAGAATACTATATCCAGCTAGACTGTCATTGAAAATAGAAGGAGAGATAAAAAGCTTCTGGGACAAACAAAAACTAAAAGAATTTGCAAACACCAAACCAGCCCTACAGGATATATTGAAAGGAGTCCTCTAAGCAAAGAGAGAGCCTAAAAGTAACAGATCACAAAGGAACAGAGACAATATACAGTAATAGTCTCCTTATAGGCAATCCAGTGGCACTAAATTCGTATCTTTCAATAGTTACCCTGAATATAAACGGGCTAGATGCCTCAATCAAAAGACACAGGGTATCAGAATGGTTAAAGAATACAAGACCCACTGATATGCTATCTGCAAGAAACTCACTTTAGACCCAAAGACACTTCCACATTTAAAGTGAGGGGGTGGAAAACAATTTACCATGCTATTGGACATCAAAAGAAAGCTAGGGCAGCAATCCTTATATTACATAAATTAGATTTTAAGCCAAAGACTATAATAAGAGATGAGGAAGGACACTGTATCATACTTAAAGGGTCTGTCCAACAAGAAGATCTAACAATTTTAAATACCTATGCCCATAACATGGGAAGAGCCAATTATATAAACCAATTAATAACAAAATCAAAGAAACACATTGAAAACAATACAATAATTGTAGGGGACTTTAACATCCCCCTCACTGAAATGGACAGATCATCTAAGCAAAAGATCAACAAGGAAATAAAGGCTTTAAATGACACACTAGACATCAAAGATATATTCAGAAAATTCCATCCCAAAGCAGCAGAGTACACATTCTTCTCTTGTGCACATGGAACCTTCCCCAGAATAGATCATGTCCTGGGTCACAAATCAGGTCTCAACTGGTACCAAAAGATTGGGATCATTCCCTGCATATTTTCAGACCACAATGCTCTGAAACTAGAACTCAACCACAAGAGGAAAGTTGGAAATAACTCAAATCCATGGAGGCTACAGAGCATCCTACTAAAGAATGAATGGGTCAACCAGGAAATTAAAGAAGAATTTTAAAAATCATGGAAACAAATGAAAATGAACACACACCTGTTCAAAATCTTTGAACCACAGTAAAGGCAGTCCTGAGACAAAAGTATATATCAATACAAGCCTTTCTCAAAAAACAAGGGTCTCAAGTACACAACATAACCCTACACCTAAAGAAGCTAGAGAAAGAACAGCAAAGAAAGTCTAAAGCCGGCAGGACAAGAGAAATGATAAAGATCAGAGCAAGAATCAATGAAACAGAAACCAAAAGAACAGTAGAAAAATCAACAGAAGTAGGAGCTTAATAAGATTAATAAGATTGATAAACCTCTGGCCAGACTTTTTAAAAGAAAAGAGAAAGGACCCAAATTAATAAAATCATGAATGAAAGAGGAGAGATCACAACCAACACCAAAGAAATACAAACAATTCTGAGAACATATTATGAGCAACAATACACCAGCAAATTTGACAATCTGGAAGAAATGGATGCATTCCTAGAGACATATAAACTACCAAAACTGAACCAGGAGGAAAGAGAAAACCTGAACAGACACATAAAGAGATTGAAGGACCCATAAGGAGATTGAAGCAGTCATCAGAAATCTCCCAAAAAACAAGAGCCCAGAGCCAGGAGGCTTCCCAGGGGAATTCTACCAAACATTTAGAGAAGAATTAATACCTATTCTCCTGAAACTGTTCCAAAAAATAGAAATGGAAGGAAAACTTCCAAACTCATTTTATGAGGTCAGCATTACCTTAAACCCCAAATCAGACAAAGACCCCACCAAAAAGAATTACAAACCAATATCCTTGATGAACACAGATGCAAAAATTCTCATCAAAATACTAGCCAATAGGATCCAACAGTACATTAAAAGGATTATTCACCACGACCAAGTTGGATTTATTCCAGGGCTGCAAGTTTGGTTCAACATCTGCAAATCAATGTGATACAATACATTAATAAAAGAAAGAATAAGAACCATATGATACTTTATCATATGATAGCATACCTATCTCTATCATAAGATACAGCTATCATATAGCTGTAGATGCTGAATAGATAGATGCTGAAAAAGCATCTGACAAAGAATAGCCTCCTTTCTTGATCAAAACTCATCACGGTGTAGAGATAGAGGATGTACACCTCAGCATCATCAAAGTCATCTATGAAAAACCCGCAGTGAATACCATTCTCAATGGGGAAAAACTGAGAGCTTTTCCCCTCAGGTCAGGAACACAGCAGGGATGTCCATTATCACCACTGCTATTCAACAGAGTACTAGAAGTCCAAGCCTCAGCAATCAAACAACAAAAAGAAATAAAAGGCATCTGAATCAGCAAAGAAGTCAAACTCTTACTCTTTGCAGATGATACGATACCTTACGTGGAAAATCCAAAAGACTCCACTCCAAAATTGCTAGAACTCATACAGGAATCCAGTAAAGGGTAAGAATATAAAATCAAGGCACAGAAGTCAGTTGTATTTCTATACACCAACAGTAAGACGAAAGAAAGAGAAATTAAGGAGTTGACCCCATTTACAATTGCACCCAAAACCATAAGATATCTACGAATAAACCTAACCAAAGAGGCAAAGAATCTGTACTCAGAAAACTATTAAGTATTCATGAAAGAAATGGAGAAAGACATAAAGAAATGGAGAAAAGTTCCATGCTCATGGATTAGAAGAACAAATATTGTGAAAAATATCTATGCTCCCTAAGGCAATCTACACATTTAAAGCAATCTCTATTAAAATACCATTAATTTTTTTTCAAAGAAATGGAACAAATAATCCTACAGTTTATATGGAACCAGAAAAGACCCCAAATAGCCAGAGGAATGTTGAAAAAGAAAACCAAAATTAGTGGCTTCACAATTCCAGACTTCAAGCTCTATTACAAAGCTGTCATCATCAAGACAGTATGGCACTGGCACAAAAACAGACACAAAGATCTGTCTGGAACAAGATCTATGTTCCAAACATAGAACAGAATAGAGAGCGCAGAAATAGACCCTCAACTCTGTGGTCAAGTAATCTTCAACAAATCAAGAAAGAATATCCAATGGAAAAAAGACAGTCTCTTCAACAAATGGTGTTGGGAAAATTGGACAGCCACATGCAGAAGAATGAAATTGGACCACTTCCTTACACCACACAAAAACAGACTCAAAATGGATGAAAGACCTCAATGTTGGACCAGAATTCATCAAAATTCCTTGAGGAAAACACAGGCAGTAACTTCTTCGACCTCAACTGCAGCACCTTCTTTCTAGACATATCGCCAAAGGCATGGGAAGCAAGGGCAAAAATGAACTCTTGGGACTTCATCAAGATTAAAAGCTTTTGCACATCAAAGGAAATAGTCAACAAAACCAAAAGACAACTGACAAAAGGGGAGAAGATATTTTTAAATGACATATCAGATAAAGGGCTAGTATCCAAAATCTATAAAGAACTTACCAACTCAACACCGAAGGAATAAATAATCCAATCAAGAAATGGGCAGAAGACATGAATAGACATTTCGGCAAAGAAAACATCCAAATGGGCAACAGACACATGAAAAAGTGCTCAACATCACGCAGCATCAGGGAAATACAATCAAAACCACAGTGAGATACCACCTCACACCCGTCAGAATGGCTAAAATTAACAAGTCAAGAAATGACAGATGCTAGAGAGGATGCAGAGAAAGCAGAACCCTCCTACACTGTTGGTGGGAATGCAAGCTGGTACAGTCACACTAGAAAACAGCATGGAGGTTCCTCAAGAAGTCGAAAATAGAGCTTCTACTTCTCTACCTCTACCTACTCTTACTTCTACTACTACCCAATAATCACACTACTGGGTATTTACCCTAAAGATACAAATGTAGTGATCTGAAGGGGCACATGCACCCAAATGTTTATAGCAGCAATGCCCACAATAGCCAAACTATGGAAAGAGCCTAGATGTCCATCAACAGATAAATGGATAAAGGAAGATGTGGTATATATAGACAATGGAATACTATGCAGCCATCAAAAAAAACACAACAAAGTCTTGCCATTTGCAAGGACATGGATGGAACTAGAGGGTATTATGCTGAGCAAAATAAGCCAATCAGAGAAAGATAATTATTATATGATCTCTCTGATATGAGGAATTTGAGAGGCAAGGCAAGGGGTTCATCGTGGGTAGGGAAGGAAAAAAATGAAACAAGATAGGACCAGGGACAGAGACAAACCATAAGAGACTATTAATCTTGGGAAAGAAACTGAGGGTTGCTGGGTGATGGGGGGATAGGGATAGGGTGGCTGGGTGATGGACACTGGGGAGGGTATGTGCTACAGTGAGTGCTGTGAAGTGTGTTAAGATAGGATTCACAGACCTGTACCCCTGAGGCAAATACCATATGTTAATAAAATAAAAGGAAAGGAAATAAAGTATGTAGACTGAGAAGGAACAATAACAACAACAACAACAAAAAACAACTATGTTATGGATACATGACTACGTGGATAGGAGGAAGCATGGTATAGTCGCTAAATGCATGCAAGCTGGGGAAGTTTTCCTGGGTTCAAATCTTGTCTCTGACACTTACAAGTGGGGTGAGCTCAAAGTTCTTGTCCCTCAGTTTTCTCATCTGTAAGATGGGGGTAGTAATAATAATACATATCTCACGGAGATGTTTTTTTGTTTGTTTGTTTTATTTAATTAAATTTATTTATTTTCAGCATAACAGTATTCATTATTTTTTCACCACACCCAGTGCTCCATGCAATCCGTGGCCTCTATAATACCCACCACCTGGTACCCCAACCTCCCACTCCCCCCGCCGCCACTTCAAACCCCTCAGATTGTTTTTCAGAGAGATGTTTTGAAAATTAAAGGAGTCAATCTTTGTAAAGCACTTTGAAGAGTTCTTGGCCCCTTGCAGATGCTCTGCAGATACTTGATATAGAGGAACATAATTAGTTTTTATTTCATGGTGTGAATTCAGCCTCCCTAGTAAAACTTTTCTGCTGATCTCCTAATTCTAGAAAGAGACCCTCTCTCCACACCCACATCTAAGAATTGCTGTCACTGGTATTGCTGTCCTGGCAACTGCATGGAGGGGCATGAAGCTGAGGGTGAGCCAACCCAGGAGAGCCCCGCTCCTCCTCCAAAACTTGGCTTTGCAAAAGACTGATCCTTGGCCTTCCAGGTTAGAGTTAAATTCTCTTTCTTTCGTTCTTCTTTGAGAGAGAGAGACAGAGAGAGAGCACGAGCGGGGAGGAGAGAGAGAAGCAGACTCCCCACTGAGCAGGGAGCCCAATGAGGGGCTCAATCTGAAGGCTCTGGGATCATGACCCAAGCCAAAGGCAGACACTTAACCAACTGAGCCACCCAGATACCCCAGGGTTAAATTCTTAAGTGGAACCACTGAGTCTCTCCAAATAATTTCTCTGGATGTTCCGCCAGAGACTGATTTGAAAGACCTCTTCTCTCACCCATACCCAGTGGGTTCTGACTCGGGGTCTGGCACAACTGGCAGGAAGTGCAGGCTCATTACGCCCACTTACTATCACATCACAACTGGTTCTCCTGGGAACTTGGCAAATCAATCAACTTTCCCTGCCCTCCTGTGGGACAAAGACAGGCTGTTCCTCTCAGCTCAGGGCAATGTGTTTTCACTTTAGGAACGATTCCTTCCTTGCTGGCTTTAACATTTTTTTCCCAGTTGCCATATCAAGTCCAGGGGGCCAGTCTTCCCGAACGGGCCTGATGCCCACTAACGCCCTTCATCTGATGGTTCCGCTAGGTCCTGGAAGAAAGCACACAGCTGGTTAAGTGTAATGACCGTGACCTCGGAGAAGCCGTCTTGCTCTGGCCCCACCGCCTCCGTAGCAAGCCGTCGACCGTGGGCTTCCCTGGAAAAGAGTGGGATAAAGGAACGCAGGCCACGTTTTGAGAGCCTCCTTGTCACAGAAAAGCAGCTGAAAGCTATCACTGTTCACAGTTGGCAACTTTAACTTTACAAATGTCCCTAAGTTCATATGCTGGCATGTACTCATTTGTAAGTGGAAGATCCTTACGGTTTCCGTTCCGGGGCCCCCATCCGTGGAGATGCTGTGCCTCAGAAGAACTCACTGAGCATATGCTGGGCCAAGACTCCAGGAGGCAGAAATAAGTTAGACATGGCAGCTGCCTTCCAGGGACTCACAATCATGTGGCGAGACGGGTGAGCAGGGGAGGCAAAGGACAGACGGGCTGAAGGGGGGATGCCCAGGATGATGAGAAGAGAAAGAGCCTCCATGTCCACTGGTCAGGCAGAAGAGGCTTCCCCATGGAGGTGAAGGTGCCTGAAGGGGCTTCCCGGCAGACATTTCCAGGAGGCTGATGGATATACCAGCCTGCTGCTTCACCACGAGGGCTTGACTGGAGACAAAGATGGAGCCCTCTGCGTTGTGACGGTGATTGGGACCTGACCCAGGAACCAGTCGGAATGAGAAGAGGCTTTTGGTCCAAACACAGAATAGTGCTCAAGATGTCCAGGGACTACCAGCGTCCGAGAACCAATGCGGTGTGAACTCACCAAACACCAGCAGGGTGTTTGGTCCTGTTCCAGAACACCAGCCCTGGGGCAGGAAATGGCCTATTCTCTCCTGTCAGCCCCTTTCCCTGGACAGTGACATTTCCTTCAGGTTCTCCACCATTTTATAAATGTGTTATCAAAACTCAAGGAGACCTGTCTCAGGTTCCCCTGGGACAGGGGTCTGTGTGCCTTAGTCCCTGGGTGCTCAGTAGAGCTCAGAGGTCAGCTGTCCCCAGAGCTTCAGGAATGAGAACTACTTCTCCATTCCAAGAAGCCTCCTGTGACCTAATTCCTTGTCCTGGGAAAGAGGAAAACCGGGCTCCGGCTCCCTCTGGGTCTGGCCTGTCACCAGCCCTGCCAGGCCGTGAGCCTGTCAGGGTAGGAAGCTTAGCCACTCATCCTTGGAGGCCCAGAGTCCAATGGGAGATGTCCAGTGCATGTGGGCTCTTTGCTACCGGCACCAAGAGGAACAGCAGTGACGGGACTTCTGTACTTCACTGACATGAGGATGTGTGGGGTTGAGAATTGACCCCCCCCTCCCCAACAGAAAGAATTTTTTCCTGGAGTGACGCTGGAGATACAGCATTTGCAGTGTGTGAAACTTAAAACAGAACACTCAAAAGAGGAGGAATATAAACACCCACCTGCTTTTCCAAGGACATAAAATAGCTTTTAGAATGACACAAAGCCTCCTCTTTGTGCATATTTCACTCCATAGGGCACTTCCTAAATGAGTTGATGAATCTGGGTCCAGAAATTCTATCATGTGACTTAACCAGCTTTTTTTTTTTTTTTCCATCCACCCTGATTGAAGCTGAAACATTCCAGGGAAAATCACTTTCCAAAACTTACACTTCTCTGGAGAGGCAGAAAATAGCTTTCTTTCAAACCCACTGTAAAGATTTCACTTAAAAAATAAAATAAAGTAAAATAAAATGGAACCAAACACTCCTGGCATCTAATCTGACTACAAATTGAAAACTATACTAGTGTTTACATGGTTTGGGGTTTTATTAGGAAAGAGCTGCCCAGCATTAATAATACGATGTTTAGCTGGAATGGAATCCCAGCTCTCCCTCCTTCCAGACTCTGGGGAAATGAGAACACCCTGTCCATGCTCCGGGCCTCCACTGGCTTCTTCAAGAAGGAGATGCTTGATTTAGGATGCAAATAAGAATCACGGCATCGTGGATTTCCACATAGAAGACTGAGGTGGCTTCCCACATCGCTGATAGATGGATGTCATCAATCCCACTGTACAAATGAGGAAACTGAGGCTTAGTGGATTCAGTTCCTTTCCTAAGACTACATAGGCAGTAAGTAGGAGAATACAATTTTGCATCTGAGTTTCTTTATTCATTTGTCAGAGGCTTGATTCATCCAACTGACTCAGTGTTCTCAAAGTGTGTGTGAGAGAGAGACAGAGACAGAGACAGAGGGAGAGAAAGAGATTGTCTTTGCCTCCTGTGGGGTATTTCCCATGTCTGGAGACATTTTTGGATGTCACAACCAGGAAGGGCTCATAGCATCTAATGAGATGTGGGTAAGTATCTTACAATGCACGGAACGGCCCCACTGCCACCAACAAAGAAGACTCAATCAGACCCCAAATGTCAACAGAACCGAGATTGGAAACCCGGAACTGAGTGTAAGGCCCAGATGACTACTTGAGCACCTGATGGTACTGAAGGACACACACAGATGCTTGTTCTCACAGTCACACCAAGACAATGAGAATCCCTGGATAACCGACAAGTTCCAGTAGAAAAGAATACCTACATTTTTCATGAAAATGATTTCAGGGAGAGGTGGTTAACTAATTGTGATAGAAATATTTGGGGGAAGATTAATGGAGCTATTTCCTTTTCCTTTCTTTGAATCATGGTGGAACCTTATCATTCTGGCAACATTACAGTAGAAGTCATAGAGCCCAGCCCCAGAGGCAGGACACCCCTTTGGAAATTTCCTAGGGAGATCCCTGAGAGCCAGTGGCAAGTCCAGACCACTGGCTCAGAGCGTAGCATTGTGACCTTCTGTGACTAGGTGAGGGTCTGAACTGCCTCTTTGGGGAAACCACCCTTCAGAGGTCCCAAAGCCAGAGCTTGATGAGTTGGGCTACTTAGTAGGAGTGAGCTTGACAGATTAGAAAAAGGGGGGAGGAGTAAATATGGAATCATCAGAACCACTCCCAGGAAGATTCCAGAAATGGGAAACAGGAGCAAAGGGGCAGAAAAGAGCTCAGGAGCCAGTAAATCATGGACTTGCACAGAAAATGGCAAACAGGCAAGAACGAACAGGGGCTTGTTGTGAACATGGCCGCACTTTGTCCTGGAGGGCTCCAGCTGCTGCTTTTAGGGGTACTAGATGAGATAAGAAGCCGAAGAACACAGTATAATCCTGCTTCGACTCCGCGGTAGTATCTAGTTCTCCTGCCTGAAGCCCCAGCTTTTCCAGTCATCTGAAATTCAGAAAGGCTAGCTCTACAGTTTGAGACAGTAATGAGGGCTCCGCCGCACTGTGCCGCTGACCAGGGAAGGCCTTTCCAGGGGAAAAGGCACACGTGCGTTCATACTTCCCAACGCCAGCCCTCGTGGGCACTTGAGCTCTAAAAAGGCCAGTTCTGAGCTTTATGGCAACACATGTGGGGACTATGGCCCCGGAAGCAGGACGAGGAAGAAGCGATGTGCCTGGGGCCACGTATGCACAAAGACTCAAGGAGGACGTGTTCCAGGCCATGCAGGGCCCACGGAGCTGGGGCAGAAGCCGGCCTGTGCCATACTGTACTTAGCCTGTGCTCTCCAATTTCATCATTTCTGGCTCAAAATGGGCCTGCAATTTTCATTTCTTTATGGGCTTAAGTAATCTATTGCAAATGTCACCAGCAGGCTGTAATGCATTCTTGCCGAGGAAACTGTTCTTTCTCTTCAGTAACTTTCTGGTTGAAGATCTGCCGGGCCGTGTGACTGTTTTACATTAGCTATAATGGTGTTTACATTGGATGCACCGATGTTTAAATCACTGGACGTATTTGTTATGAGTAGGGAGGCAGTGGCATTGTTTAGCCCAAGTATCTGGGTTCAGGGTGTGTGTGTGTGTGTGTGTGTGTGTATGGTGGGGGGTGCTTCTATTAGTATTGATAATATTTTACAAGAGACCTTGCAGAGATGTTTATAATAATAGCAATGCTGTTTATCTTACCAGGATTATGTTGAAGCAACTTTAATTGTATTCATATTAAACATATCAATGTTAGAACTGATGTAATATGTTTAGCATTAATATGAAGGTTGCTAAGTTGGGGGCTTTTGAGATAGAATTAAAGAGCTAGGAAGACAATGGGACATATGGAAAGCATTTGGGGGGTTTCTGTTCTTGTCTAACAAGAAGGATTAGTGCGTTCGCCGAAATACAGTGTAAGACGTACAGCGGGCCGCATTGCCCGCATCTGTTTCCCTTACGACGGGGCTCTCTTGGCTTGCGCGTGCGCACGCTCACTCGGCGGTCCTCGCGCTCTCCCAGGCTCCACCAAAGCCCAAATGTCAGGGATACCTCAGATGCTTTGCAGCTGGCTGTCGCACCCAGAGATGTTTCAAAATGGATTTTGTAATGGCTTATAAAAGTCCCACATTGTGCACGGGCGGTTATTGAGTGTGATATAGTGTGCACAAGAATGTTCCAAATTCCCTCCGCGCTGTATCCATCAATCTGGCTCTATTAGGGTTGGCAGGATAATGGCTGGAGTGCGGCTCTGGACTTTATCTCCAGCTGAAAGAAGCATCCTAATTATCCACTCATCAGAGCTACCCCACTCCTGGCTCAGGGAGACCACTGCCAGCTCAGGCCCAGAAATTCCAAATCCTCACAGTCACCGGCCAGGCCCTCAAAGGCCAAGATGCAAGACTGCGTCCAGCCCAGCTGGGGATTCGTGGTCCCCCATAAATCCTGGTGATCCATCTGATCCCCCAGCTGGACATACTGTCCATCCAGCGAGCCCATCAAGGCTCCGTTTCCCATTCCCCCTCCTTCCCATCCTGCCCAGTTCCCTGGCCCCAGGCGATGCTCGGATACAGCTCAGGCCAGAGCTCTGGTTTTCTCTAGTTGGAGGATAATAGTTGTATTTCCCTCCTCAGCCTGTTGGGAGAATTAAATGGGGGAATAGTGACAGACGGCACCTAGCAGAGTGAGACCATCACATACGTGTTTTTGGCACAACTAGAAAACATAGAGGAGCTTTAGGGCTTTATAGGAAATGAAAGGTTTGCTTGACAGAGACACGTCTGTTTTCTGCAAAATACTCAAAGGCTATAAAGAAATTTCTTCTCTACACAATACGGCTCATGGATATTATCCCATAAGCTTGTATTATCATCATCCTTATTTTCATCCCCATTTTACCAATGAGGAAACTAAGGCTTAAAGAGATGAGATGAGTTGCCCATTTGCTCACTAATTATTTCCTGAACTCCTCTGTGCCGGCCACTCAGACTATAGAGGTCAGCGTCCCTTTTCCATCTCGGTTAACAAGTGACTGGGAACCGAGTGAACACACGGGTTTGCCTGCTCCGTGTATCTTTCCCTTCCTAAGCCACCCTGCTGCCTCCCTTCCAGAAAATTCCCAGGTGTGCAAATATGTGGGAGGGGACTAGGATGGAGCACATGCATAACTAGTTGTGTTGTAAGATACAGAGAACTTCACGGAGAGACGGTGCGGTGGGATTTGAGAAAAGGAGTGGAGAGGGACTGGTAAACACAGAGGCCTCATGGAGGAGGTGAAATTTGAGCTATGCTTGGGAAATCAACAGGATTTAAATATGCAAAGGGAAAGTAGGACACTTGAGGTAGAGGGTGAGCAAAGGTATGGGGCAGGAATGCAGGAGGCACATGTGGGGACTACCAGGTAGTTTCCTTTGGATTCCAGGGATGGGTATAGTCGGCACCTGCTGAGTGCTGATGAGTAGTAGATCAGGGCGAGTGGAGGAGGTAAGTTTTTCCTTCAAGAAATAGGGAGCCATGGGAGGTTTTAGAGCAGCAGCATGACATACATGACCAGAGCTATGTTATCAGAAGATTAGACTAGAAGCTTTGGATGAAGTGGGTGTGGGAGGAGGAGGGACAAGCTAACCAAAGGCACAGTAATCCAGGCAAAGGTGGGGGACTGGGGGCGGTGATAGTGGTAGACAGGGTCAGAGAATCTGCATGCCAGAAGTAGAAATGTGACTACATATAACTGTTTCCTCCCTTTGCCCCCTAAAGGAGCCATAATAGCAGCTCAAATGTGCTACCAAGATTCAGCCAGGTGGTGCCTTCCAAGCAGTGGTGGGTGGCGTCCGTGCATCTCACCCTGAACGCACACTTGGGAGGATGGAGGAGATTGCTGGGGCCACTGGAACAAAGCACCACAGTCTGGGCGGCGTAAACAGAAATGGATTTGCTCACAGTTTTAGAGGCTGGAAGTCCCAGATCACGGCATCAACAGGATGTCGCTTCTGAAGTCTCTGTCCTTGGCTTGTGGATGGCTGTCTCCTCTGGGTCTTCACGTGGTCTTCCCTCTGTACCTGCCCATTTCCAAATTTCCTCTTCTTACAAGCACACCCATCATACAAGATTAGGACCCAGGCTAATGGCCTCTTTAAAGACGATCTCCAAATACAGTCACATTCTGAAATAGTGGGGATTAGGACTTCAATCTATAAACGGGGGCAAAGGGACACAATTCAGCTTATATTCAGAGAGAGAAATTTACAGTTTCCCCCTCATGCTTAGTGTTGTGCAAACCCACCCCCAATCATAAGGCAAACTCTCAGGTTCTGCTCAATGGCTCCAAGGAAGGCTCACCTCACATGGGAGCAGACAGAAGCAGGCGCAGGTAGAGGATGGGCTCTAGCCTGCCGGTCCCATCCGGATCACACCTCTGCCACTCCCTAGCTATGTGACCTTGCCAAGATTACGTATTCTCTCTGCACCTGCATTCTCTCATTTGTGAAGTGGAGATAATAGTAATCTCCACCTGAAAGGCTTGTCATGGAGGTTCACAGGGTGAATGTATGTAAAGATCTCACTTGGTGCCTGATAAGTGCTCAACACATGTTAATTATGACACGCATTCTGGCCACTGGCTGAGATGGAGGTGTTAGGCAGTTAAAGGCAATAGGTCAAGTAGGGCTTTACCAAGGACAAATCAGGTCCAGAGTCTTTTATTAGCATTTTACAAGCCCACAGCCATGTGCGTGTTTTTCTTCTCCAAAAGGCTGCACAGGCTAAGGAAGTCCACATCCTTGCCTTAAGGTCACTCTTCAACCTGAGGACTTCAACCTGAGGGTGCCTGGGTGGCTCAGTTGGTTAAGCATGGGACTCCTGCTTTCAGCTCAGGTCATGATCTCAGGGTCATGAAATCAAGCCCCAAGTTGGGCTCTGTGCTAAGCGTGAAGCCTGCTTAGGATTCTCACTCTCTCTCCCTGCTCTTCCCTCTCTCTCTCATAATAAACAAACAAACAGTTCATGGCCAAAATAAATAAATAAATAAATCCATGAACGAAATATCAAAATTTTCAATGAAGCTAGGATCGGACCCCACACGTTGCCCAGCAGCCTTGCTCACCTCACCCTAATCCTGTCCCTGGACACCCCGGGTTCCTTCCTGAGGCCAGTCTCTGTGACCTGCCCTCAGGGGAGAAACCATCTGGCCATCGCTGAGCCGTGGGACTTGAGGCCTACATGGAACCGTCTAGCATCACCTACGCCACAAGTGATTGAGTGGCAGGCTGAAGATAGACGAGCCTCCTAATGCAGTGCGGGGAGCATAGTCGGCACCTGAGCAATGCTTACGGGAGCTAGAGAAGTCACGGTAGGCACTCACATCACTGGGTGTGCACACTGAGTCGGGGAACGGGCATCCACGTTCAGGAGGACATCTTCACGAAACAGAGGCACCAAACTATGACCTCAAGAGGAGAACAGATGTGCGTCTCAAATAGTTCCAAGTGGCTCCTGCAGAGCCAACAAACCTCTATAAAATCAGAATACCCCGGAATGGAGGAGACGGGTGAAGATCAAAGATGGTCTGTACCCTGACCGATGCTGCAGAGTGGAAAGACCAAACAGAGCTCCAGACGGTGCCCGAAGCAGAAGCCTGGACATTATACCTGAGCATCAGAGTCACGCATGGGCCTGCACAGGAGTCCCATGGTGCTCTGGGTGGGTTTGTTGCTGCTCCCAGATGCTGAACAGGGTACAGCCCAGAACATACAGGGGAGCCACAGAGGGACTCTGTGGCCAGGTAGGGGGTAGCCCAGGCTGCACAGAGCTGATGCTACCCACCGAGCTGCAAGTTCCTCATAGTCTGGCTAGCACAGCCACACTTCCTGGAGGCCCAGCAGAGTCCCAGTGCATGCCCAGTGTTCTGGCTCATGCTTTTACTATCAAACATGTCCCAGTCTGGACCTATGCCTGAAGAATCCCCGAAATACAGCACCTCTCCAGCAGAAGACATGGAACTGTGGCTTTTTCTCCTCCACACGTAAATCCTTTCCACCTGACTGAGAGCTTCCTAAGGGCCAGGTCTGGGTCCCCAGGGGCTGGCCCAGAGTCCGGCTCAGAGCAAGCACACTGGAAATCTTTGCTAAGCAGAATGAAATCAAGCAAGCCAGACAATGCCTGTCCCCTGCCGCGGCGTCGGCCTTCCCGGAGCTCCCCATAAAGGCCTTCCTTCCCCGGCTCTGCGTCCTCCCAGGCAGAGACGACTGTCTTGGGGCCACTGTGTTGGGCATGAGTCAGAGAGGAAAGCAGAAGTGAAAGCAAGCCAGAAAGCAAAGAGGCACTCCCTGGCTCGTACTTGGCATGGAACCAGTGCAGAAGGCATATCCTATGGGACAGGGACAGGGACAGGGACAGGGACTCTGCTCTTTCCGCAGGAAGGGGAAACCCCAGTCCTGTTTCCCAAGCCCCTGCAGCAAGCCCCAGAGTGCCCGCAGCTGGGAGAGACGACATACCTTAATGCATAGCATCCCTCATGGGCCCTTTAGCTGAGGACGCTGCTCTGAGTGTGAGGAACTCAGGGCCAAGAGGCACAGGCAGCTTCCGGGATTGGGAAGAGGACGAGTTCAGCATCACTCTGGGCCTCAGTGTGACCTTTCTGGATCCCACGTTTGTCTCCCTCAAATGTTCCTCTTGGGCATGAAGTCTCTCCTGAGCAAAGGTCCACCCTGGTGGCTGCCTTTGCCCCTCCCCCCAGGTTCTGAAGGTAACAGGCTTTATTCCCTTGGCCACCATTACACGGTCGGTGTCCTCAGGGCCCCTCGGATCTGTGGTTCTCAGACTTCAGCACATCAGAATCTCTGGAAGGGCTGACGATACAGATCGCTGGGCCTCCCCACCCCAGAGCTTCCGATTCAGTAGGTCTGGAGTAGAGCCCAAGAAACTGCATTTTCTTTTTTTTTCTTTTAATATTTTATTTATTTGACAGACAAAGATCAGAAGTAGGCAGAGAGGCAGACAGAGAGAGAGATAGAAAAGAGGAAGCAGGCTCCCCACTGAGCAGGGAGCCCGATGCGGGGCTCGATCCCAGGGCCCTGGGATCATGACCTGATCCAAAGGCAGAGGCTTTAACCCACTGAGCCACCCAGGCACCCCGAATCTGCATTTTCTAGCGAGTTCCCAGGGGACACTGATGTTGGTCTGGGGAGCACACTCTGGGTCTGGGGTTGGTCTGGGGAACACACTCTGAGAACTGCTATTCAGGGATCCTCTTTGGGAAGAGGCCTGCTCCCAGCAGCCGGATGGTTCCCCCACGCAGCACCCCTCCATCTGGCTGCACGATATAATCAGCCGGGGAGCTTGGAAATGGTCCCACACTTCAGCCCACACCCTGGACCAATTACATTCAGATCTGGCAACGGGACCCAGGCCACGAGTATTTTTTTATGTCTGCTCAGGTGATCCCAGGGTGCAATCAAGGTTAAGAAACAGTACTCTCAAGCCGATTTTCCACAAACCTGATTTTCCTTGGCCCTTCTGCCAATCACAGCTGCCCATCCAGTGCGAAATGAGCTGGTCCCCTTTCTCCTCCACGTCCTCTTGGCATGATTTTTTCCACCTCATCACAGAGTCCTCTCGGCTTTCATCCATCTTCACGGGGTGCTGGGTGGGAGCTGGCAGGATCGTAGTTTGTAACAGTTTAAAATAAGATTCTGTAAATACTTATGCAACATTTACTTAATGGGGATGGCGAGAAATTTATTTTCTCTCAATACAAATTGTGTTCAGAACCGGGTTCTCCTGATAATTTACCCCCACGGTCAAATGACATCCAAAAAAGACATTTCCCATTTTTCTGTGGTTCTGAAACTCCCTTCAGTTGTCTTTTGTGATTTTCTGAATCAGACCAACTTCTTGGGAGGACTAACAAAGGTTTAAGTTGCAATAGCAAATGAATCACTAACCAAGAACACCACACCAGCATACACTGGGGTTCCAGAGTCTCGGCTGATAGCTCCTGCCTGAGCAGGCCAGAGAAGTATGCAGCCCAACTGGGCAATTGCTGGCAAGGCTTTTTTTTTTTTTTTTTTAAACTTCCACTCAAAGGCGTTTTGTACGTTTTGTAAGGGTGAGAGAGAGACCAATTTACATTTTGCCAATTATGTAAAGTGTTACACAGAGTTTCTAAATAAACTGGCACCATATTCCAATTCATTCCCAGGAAATTTGGCCTGCGAAGCCTTGGTACCCCTGGAGGTGGTCCAGCTGGCCTCCCCTTCCATCCACTTCGGCTTCCAAGTTATTCTTTCCATTACAAGCATTCATGGAGGTAGGTACGATAACCATTCTGCTCACCAGCAGAGCTGGCTCTTACCAAAATCAAGACAGAGACATTCTCAGGCTGGGGGACACTGTCGCCAACGCCCAGAGGCAACCGAGAGGCCCCCGTAAGGCGAGGATCACAGGCAAGGAGAGGAGAGCATCACTGATCTGAAGAGGATATGTCACGGGATGGAGTGGAAACCGTGAGTTTGGAAAACGTTTTTGAAAGTCTGGCTTAGGAGAGGAAGAGGGAAATGAGAGAGAGAACGCTGGAAAGAAAGCAGGCCCAAGAAGGATTTTGTTTGTTTGTTTGTTTGTCCTTGAAGATGTGAAGTCATACCCCCAGGGTGCAAGGGGGCGGGTGCAGACTAAGAGATGAACCTAGAGGAGAAGGAGCTCCTCACACGTGGGGGTGTCCTGCGAGGGGCAAGGAGGAGCAGGTGCGGGGGGGAATTTACCCAAGTTTGCTTGGCTTTGCTGCCTTGCTGTGCTGTTCCTGCCTGTTTTGTTCTCACCAATCGAGGAGTACTTTGATTCTAACAAACTCCCATAGAAGGTACACATGACCGAGGGAAAGGAGGGTCTGCTGTAGGGACAGGGATTTCTTGGAAGCAGGTGGGGTCACAATGGCAAATACGACAACCAGGTTTCTCAAGTTCTACTTGGAGTGATTTTTTAAAAATTTCATTAGTTTTTGTTTTACTTTTTAATTAAGTTTGAGCATGTGAGAAGTATACTAATCTTACTGTAGGACCTGTTGAATCTTTACATATGTATACACCCCCGTAACTGCCATGAGATCAAGATATAGAACACTCCCAGGGCCTCACGAATGTTCTCTGCTGCTCAGTACCCCACCCTGTAACCACCATTCAGACTTCAGTCATGCAAGTTAAGCCTCTTGTTCTTGGGCTTCATAGAAATGAAATTACATAAAAATGGTTTCTTTTGATCAGTGCAATGTCTGTGAGATTCATCCGTGTGCTGGTAGGTATCACTATTTTATTCACCTTTTTTTACTGCTGTGAAGTATTCTGTTACATGAAAAATTACAGTTTATGTAGCCATTCTTTTATTGATTGACATTTGACTGCTTCTAGTTTGGGGCTCTTATGAAGATAAGTGCTATGAACATTCTAGAATTTGTCTTTGGTGGGCACGTGCACTTTTTCCTCTTGGTGGTATATCTGAGAAGTCCTAGGTTGGCCTATGTTCAGCTGTAGAGGTGTGTTAAGGTTTGAGGGCTTCCCATGACCCACAAGATAAGGCCAGAGCTTTAGAACACATGGCACCTTCCATTCTATGCCCTTGTCTACCTCTCATTCACCACAGCCCTCTGACAAATTGGCCAGAAGCTATCTGAACACCACACATTCCCCCTGATGTTCTTCATTGTCTGGTGCCTGGCCCCAAGGCTCCTGCTGTCTCTGACACTGGTGACAGCTTCTTCCCTGTCTCTGCTGGAGAGCTCCTACCACCCCTGAAGACGGCAGGCAAAAATGACTCCACCCCTGAATCTTTCTTTTCCCTCTTCCCTTACCTCTTACCTTTTCTCTTACCTCTTCCCTTCTCGCCTGCCTAGAACATTATTATCTGCGCACTCCACTCCAAGCCTTCTGCATGCACTTTTGTTAATTCCAACCAATCACCATGTTGAGATTACGTGTTAATGGGACTGTGGTCTCCTACAATGTCTACATCCTGGTCATCCCTCTGCCCTCAAGTTGTGCACAGGACCTCAAACTAAGAAGGTTCTTAATAACACTTTTTCATATTTAATAAATGACTGGGATTGAACAGGGAAGATGTCTTTTTCTTCTTCTCCACAGAGATGTAAGTCTAGGAGGTGAACCAACCAGTTCCCTAACATTCCAAGTGTACTTGCTTGTCAGGTCTGCCACAAATAATGAAGATAAAAGTGGACAAGACGTAGGATTGGGACTTCTGGGTGACAATTCCTTCTCTTCTTAAAGGAATGTATTTGTCAAACTCTGAAAGATGTACTGAGGATTCAGACTTTGTCTCTGTACTATAATACCAAACACTCAGATACAGAGTTTTTTGTTTTGTGGGTTTTTGGGTTTTTTTTGCAAACTGTCCAATTGTTTCCAAATACACAGATGTTCTCCCCGATATAACCCAAATAGCTCTGTGTCTTTGTCACATTTTATTAAGATATTTGGTATCATGGAAACAGAGCATGGATAAAGTTGAAAATTCAGTAAAGACAGAGCCAAGGGCAGGAAATTTGGCCTAGTCACTGGTCTCTAGAGAGTCCCTATGAGATGTGGCCCAGAGATGAATCCAGAAGGTATATATGAGATGAGCAAGGTCATCAAAACCCAACCATTCCAGAGAGTTCCCTGGTCGGTGCACTTCTGTTGGTCAGATACAGTTGTGTGAAGGATCCCACCTCCCTGCTCCAATCCTTCCTGGCCATTCTGGACAACCACAGCCTTTTCTTGAACCAAGCACTGTGAACCTCTAGCCTGCACTTATGCTCACTCCATTGTCTGAAATGCCTCTTCTCCCAGCCCTTACCCAGACCAGATTTTTCACCCCAGGCCCAGTGCCCCCAGTCAGAGTGTTCTTTTGCTATCTTCTCTCAATCCCCTCAGTCCAAATCCTTCAAGAGTCAGCTCACGTGCCTGCTGCTTCAGAAAGTGATCTCACATTATCCGGATACAAGTCTTCCTAACACTCTCCACTCCCTTTTGGGGGGCCACTTGGCATTTTCTACATTGTAGCACGACTTTCTCTGCATATGTCCCTGCCTCCCCCAAGTAGGTAAGTGCTTTAAGGGCATGGTCTGTATCTCCTATATATTTGTGCCCCCCAAAGAAAATGAGAGTCAACTAGAAATATTGCCTGATTGTGAGAATTTCCATTTATGACTTGGGACCATAATCTGGATGTCTTAATACCAAGGGAATGGTGGAAAGAGCTCTGGATTCGGAGTGAGGCTGACCCAAGTCCCATGCCAGATCCGCTACCTCCAGTTCCCTGTCTTTAGACAAGGTGCCTCACCCCCCTGGGCCTTAGTCTTCCAGTCAGTAAAGGAACAATATCTCCCAATCTGCTGGTAAAGCAGAATTAAATGGGGGTGCCCAATTATGTCAACATTTCTCTTTCCTATTTGGGATGAAAAATGAGTGATTATTTGGGGCTATACCTCCTTTGTTCAGAGAAAGACACATTTGGTGTGCAGATTCAACATAGAGGAGGCTGTAGGCCATGGGATGGGGCCTTTTTGTGGAAGACTGGGATTCAGGCCGACTTCTTCCTGTAGCCCGGTGCCCTTCCTGGCCTGGCCTGGGTCATCATTTAGTGAACGAATGAGGTTTTACCCAGATGAGAGCCAGAGGAAAAGGCAAGGACGTTGTTCCCAGAACTGGGGACAGGGAAGGAGGCCGGCCTTTTAGAACTGAAGCATTCAATCAAAGAATCTGTATCAGTCAGATTAAAAGGCAGAGTCTTCTACAGGAGTAAGTAGCATTCGGCCTCTTCAATCATACTCTGGCTCCCATTAGGATTCCTCCTTGAGCCTGGGGTCAGGCTCAAGCCCTGCCTGGGAGTCAGGTGACTCCACGTGAGGTAGGAAAGACATCCAGAGCTTGACAGCACCTGCCTGGGTCCTGCTGGAGGGCAAGGCACCTCCACATTTCCTCTGGGCCCTTCAGTTCCCAAGCCTCCCTAGCTCTCTGCCTGTCTGCGGAGTGCTGAGTGCGGAGTCCTGACCCCTCCCCGCTCATCCTTTCTCTTTCCCCTCTTTCTCCTCTACCGCCTTGATCATACAATGGCGGGGTACACAAAAGCCGCAAATTCCAAGCTATATGTAGCAAAGAGCGGCTGTTTGTCCCAAAATACCACGTCGCTGACTACAGCAAACACAAATTACAAGCTTTATCTAATCACAGTTATGTGACCAGTCATTTCTGGTTTCCAAAAACGGTGGTGAGTGGCGTGCTCCTGCAGCTGGTGGTGGCTCCAGCTCGGGTTTCAGATCTCAAGTGCACACAGATGCGCATGGACATGGGCATCCCAAGTGACCCATTCAGAAAGGGAAACAGGAGAGGGAGAGGGAGGAAGTACAACTCACCAGATAAACAAATTCCGCTGGTGCGGGCCTCAAAAATAAATGATTCAAGATTAAGCAGCATGGCCACTGTGCCAAAGGCTATCCGCATTCATCTCCCTGACATACAGTTTGACACCAAATTAATTGTCCAATGGCCACGCCAGGGACTGGAGAAAGTGAAGCTTGTTTGGAAATCACATTTCATTTGGGGCTTGGGTTCGTCTGTCCTATCTTTTCAAGAAGAGTAGCTGGCTGTGTGATCGAGGCAAGACTCCAACTTGGAGTCTGGAACCTGAGCTGGTTATGACCATGATCTTGAGCATGCCAGCCCCCTTCTCTGTGGGGCCTTGTGACTAAGGTGAGGGCTGGGCTGATGGGAAAGAAAGATGGGGGTGCCTATGGAAGGGTCACCAGTCCACCAGGGACTGCTTGCTGGGGGCTGGATGCCCTTTGTGCAAGCTTTCATAAGCATTCTGACTGCTCCTTACTCCCCTGCATGTGGGCTTGGGCTTGCTAGGAACAGTCAGGAGAGAGGTTCAGCCTCTTTCATCACATCTTGTGGCTTCTATCTCCTGCGCGATGAACTCAGCCTGTGACTCCGTGTCAAAGACTGTCCCTCAAAATACACCAGGGCTCCACCGAGATCCCTGGCCACTTGTGCACACTCAGGAGGTGCTCCTCTGACACTTCAAATAGTCCCGGGATGGGCCTGAGTGACATTCTCTGTAAAGCGGGAAACCATGTAGGAAAGAAAGCACAGCCCTAGAAACATCTACATTCTCCACACCAGTGAGAAATTGCACAAGGCCATCGTTGACAGAGGATAGGAGCGCTAACAATGAGCCTCTTGGGCAGCACGGGCCTGACTTTCCAGGGCCCGCAGAGCAGAGAGGGATGGGCCATGGTACCAGCTGCTGGAAGTAATGACAATGAACTGAACAGTCCGAACTCAGGCAGACTCTCACTTCCCCAAACTATAAATAAAGGGGCCTTATTTTTTTCTTTACTTGTCTTCCATGTCGGCCCTTCTCATGAATGGGTCCTTTGAGAGAAAGAACCAGAAATGAGAGCATCGAAGTCTAACTGGGTAATGCTGGGAAATTCAACCCCGCCCACTACCCTAAGAAGAGAGGGTGTCTGGTGCGCGATGGTGGCTCCCGGGAGCTTTAGCAGCCCGTGCTCGTGAGGCCGCCGCATGTTGGGGAATAGGTTGGAGTAAAGATCTTGCACAAAAGAACGTGATGACTTGTAGCTGCCATCTATCACACCTGCCGCAAGGAGAGAGCTCCCTCCGTACCCCTGCCAGATCAGTAATGGGGTCAGCTAGAGATCATTTCCCAGCCTCTGCCATGTCAGAAAAGGGATAATAGAACTCTGGAGCTAAGTCACCGGAAGCAAGCAACTGTGGAGCTGAAGTGGCTTGGTCTCTGACTTCCAAGGGGAAACCCTAGGAAAAATATCATCAGAAGAGCAACAGCCAACATTTGCAGAGTCTGCACTGTATGTTACACATTTTACCTATGGGTCTCCCATCCTAATTCTCTTTCGTCCTCAAAACAGTCCTGCGATGTAGGTGTTTTATTGCCATTTGGCCAGCAATGAAGCTGAGATGCAGAGATGAAGTGACTCGTCCAGAGACTTCTGTTTCTTTTGATGACTAGGAAACTTGATGTTCAATTTGGCCAAATACAAGTACACAGGGATTTGCCCTTGTGGTTTCCCAACTCCTTGTTTTCCTCCTTCCCTGACTCCCCTCCTCCCTTTCTCCTCTGCTTGGAACTTATTTCTGCATGTTTCCTAGAGTAGAGAGCGACCTCCAGTCCTACCTGGGAAAGAGAGAGGGAGGTGTACGTGAGTGACAAAGCAACAGTCAGGTAGCAGCACAGCCAGAATGAGTGCTCAGGTCCCAGGTGCCACCTCATGGTTTCTCTGCTCCCGGGGTCTGTTGGCCTGGAACCAACCGCGCATTCCCAAAGATGGAAAGTCCACAGGAGGGCAAAGGGAGACTCCCAGTCTGAAATGCTTGAGTTCTGGCTGAGCATGGAGTGAGAGATGCAGAGGGGGAATTCAGATCTGGAATCTTCCTATGGAAGAACTTAGTTCCTTTGGCTGAGAGTGTCCGAGTGGAGACCCGGAAATGAAGTCCTTGAGGGAGCAAAGCAAAAGGAGCTCCTGACTGTTGGCAGAGGCCTCCTTGATATGGCTCACGGAACTGAAGCATTCTGGCATCTCTTTAGGGACGTGGCTAGGGCTTTCAGAAGCTAGAAGCCAAAGGGCAGCCCCGTGTCTACCTGGAAAATCCACAAGAACCTGAAAAGAACATCCACAGCACTACAAGAGCTGCACAAAGGCATGGGGTACAGGATAAAAGGGCAGCAATCGAATCTGAGAAGGTCAAATGAAGCTACAAATTGTGACTTGGGGAGAATAAAAAGGAAACGAAAGCAAACAGCCCATACTGTGGCAGGTACTGTGCTGAGTGTTTCCTATCCCTTCTCTCGCTGAATTAGGATGACGCTCCTCTGAGCTAGGCCTTACTATATCTGTGTGGGCAAGAGGGGGATGAGGCTCGGGGTGGTTAGTAACCAGGACAAACTAGCCGGTGGCAGGACGAGACTCATACTCAGGGACGATCCAACTGGAAAACTAGCTCTTTCCACCCAGCTACCCTACTTAATCAGAAATTAGTCAAGTTCAGCCCATCCTGACCTACCCAATAATGGATATGTATCTTAAGTGCACACACTAACCCAAATATCAAATGGCCTTCTTTTAGAACTCAGCAATAAATCTAAAGCTCATAGAAAATAAAACTGCATGAGAACACATAAAAGAAAATGCTGGAAAAAGAAGCAATAACAGAAAAAGCAGGCCTATTAGGAGTTAAACCAAATCACAAAGCAGAGATAACAAAAAATTAAAATACTCAAAAAGTAAAGAACATGAATTTTTATAATAGGAAAAAGTACGTAAGATTACTTGGTACATAATCAAGTAACCATTAAACCTAATCATCAAAACTTATTTAATCAGATCACAATGTATAGATGATTTAAATTATACCTTACATGATATGAAAGCATAAACACCAAGTATATAAAAAAGCAAGCTATTAAAATGAGCCATAGAACTAACAGAAATAAAATAGTATTTTACCACAATTTGGGATTTGATTATTTGATAAATAGCAGATAATAGTATAACATCTCCCCCCCCAAAAAAAGAGAAAATTTCAATTCTACAACAACTCATCAATGAAATGTAACTCTGCAATAAAACAAACCCTACTGGAATGTCTTCTTTGGAAAAATGTCTATTTAGGTCCTCTGCCCATTGTCTGACTGAGTAATCGAGATGGCCAAAAGACCCATGAAAAGCTGCCCCATATTACTCATCAGCAGGGAAATGCAAATCCAAACCACAATGAGATATCACTTCATACCTGTCATAACCGCTAGTATCAAAAAGAGAAAAAAGTATAAGTGCTGCCGAGGATATGGGGAAAAGGGAACCCTGTGCACTGTCCAGGGGGAAGGTAAAGATGGGCAGCCGCTCCAGAAAACAACCCGGAGGCTCCTTGAAGAACTGAAAATAGAAGTACCATACAATCCACTCATTCTACATCTGGGTATTTGCCCAAACAAAACAAACACACGATTTGAAAAGATATACACACCCCTATGTTTACTGCAGCTAATTTACAATACGGAAGGAAGCAACGCTGGTGCCCATCAATAGGATAAAGAAGGTGTGATGTGTATACATACAGTGGACTATTACTCAGCCATAAAAAAAGAATGAAATCTTGCCATTTGTAGCAACATGGACAGATTGAAAGGGTACTGTACTAAGTTTAGTACTTAAGTACTAGGTGAAATAAGTCAGAAAAAGACAAATATACGATTTCTCTTACATGTGGAATCTAAAAAACAAAACAAACAGCAACAACAGAAAAGAGAGAAACAGACTAATAAATATGGAGAACGAATTAGCAGTTGCCAGAAAGGAAGGGGGAGGGGAGGAATGAGGGAAAGGGAGGAAAGGGAGGAAAAGCTACAAACTTCAGGTTATAAACAAGACAAGGATGAAAAGTACAGTAGCGGGAATATAGCCAATACAATTGGACTAACTGTTTTCTGACAGTGGGTGACTGCATGGATCATGGTGAGCATTTCATAATGTGGTGAAGTGCTGAATCACTATGTTGTACACCTGCAACTAAAATACTATTAGGCTAATATAATAGCATATATAATATTATTAATATATATGCTATTAATATAGTAGCATATATAATATAATATTATGTCAACTACACTTCAAATAAAGAATAATAGTGTCAACTACACTTGAAGTGTCAACTACACTTCAAATAAAGAATAATAATTAGTTAATTAACTTTTAAAAAACATAAATAGAAAGCTATTTCTACAACTATGGCTGAGACAGTTAAGGATAGTATCTATTATGCATGGGTAGCCGGTACAATTAGGACTCAGGACAGTATCTGGAAAATACCAGTTAGCACAAGACAAAGTAAAAATGTAACAAAGCACCCTTTGGTACCTATTTTCTGACAGCACTGCATTTGATGCTGTTCTTTTAGAAAACAGTATAATAATATGTAACAAAGTCCTTAACGCCATCTGTACCCTTTAAGCTAGTAAATCTATCCTAGAAATTTTCCGGAGATAATCCAAAAGAATCAGATTTCAGAAACACAGTTCTTTTCATTGTATCTGTAGGAGAAGGTGAAGGTCAGCTGCACCTACTGCGATCGCCACAAGACATCTGTACACCAAATCACCGTACTGTACACCTTCAACTGATATAGTGATGTCAGTGAATTACTTCCCCATGAAACTGGGACATTATAAACACAAAGAAGTTCTTCACAATGTTATCTAAATAAATAGGAAGGAAGAAAATATCATTCCAAGTAACGACCAACAGGGACGAACTGGTGAAATGACTGTGGTGTAAGGACCGGAGGAACTATCAGGCCAGCATCATCACATGATGTAACAGCAGCTCTGGGGGCGGGACCAAGGGCTTGAGGTGCCAAGCACATACCCACGATTACAAATGGAAGACTGCTGGCAGGGGCCATTTCAAATGAAAGTTTTATGAAGGAGGAATGCAATGAATATTTTCCGTATTTTGAATTCCCCTCCATCCTGATCTAATGAAGTTTTCACCATAAATTAATCAGGTTCAAACAAGGCATTCTTGAGCATCCACGGGACACTGAGCGACATGTAAGCTGGTACTTCAGAATGCCCCTTTTGAGAAGGCCACTGCCCTTCCCAGCCCAGATGCAGTCCCCCTCTCACATAGGCAAGAGCATTGCTCCTGGGGCAGGCAGATAGGACGGGAAGAGTCTGAGTCTCTGTCAGCAGTCTATGTCTGCATTAGTTACCTAGGGGTACCTGGATGCAGTGCCATAAACTGGGTGGCTTTACCAATGGAAACTCCTTCTCTGACAGTTCTGGAGACTCAAAAGCTAAAATCCGGGTGTCAACAGAATCAGGACCCTCTGGACTCTAGGAAGAATCTTTCCTTGCCTCTTCCCAGCTTCTGGTGGTGGCCTGCTAATCCTTGGTGTGCCTTGACTAGCATTTTTCTCACCCTGATCCTCTGTCATCACATTCACATTCTCTGTGTCTTTACTCATCTTCTTGTAAGGACAGCAGCCATATTGGATTAAGGGTCCACCTTAATCCAGTATGACTCTATCTTTACTTGACTAATTGCCTCGACAATGACCCTGTTTCCAAATGAGGTCACATTCTGTAAAGTACTAGGAGTATGGACTTCAGCACACCTTTCCGGGACATAGTTCACCAGTGACTAAGCCCATCAAATTTCGAATCTAACCTGCCGATCTCCAAGAAACCCAGATGATTGTGAGCCTTATTCCTGCAATTCTCCTGATTCTCCCATTCATATGAGATAGGTAGGAAGTAGGGCAATAAAAATTAAATTTCATGGTAACGATTTAAGGGTCACCATTTTGCCCCCAATCATAGACACTTCTTGCTGGAATTGCCTTGGAGGGGAGATCTGATGATTGACTTACGTAATGGCCTCAAGGAAGGTTTTCAAAGGAGCTCTCTGACTCCATGGGAGGGAGAGAGCGATTGAGTTCTGTGGCACTCTTTCATCCCTCCTACCACTCTGGCTTCAGCAACATTTACATAAAATGAGCATGGGATTCACCTAAGATTTATGGCTACAGTCGCTGGTTTCTGTAACCCTTAGCTTTGGGGACTTTGGAGGCCACAATGCAGGGCAATCACACGATGGCCTAGCCTCAACAGAGGCAGAAGTAAAGTGGGGGTCATATCCAGGTCTGGAAAGCCTAGAGATGTTCATCAGAAATCCAGAACTGTTTCTGCATGACTTGAATAAATATGAGAGGCCATTCAAAATGTTCTAGATAAGACTTACAAGGCTTCTAGGAGATTCTTGAGCTCTGATGGAAAGAAAGTTCTTGCACCATAATCTGTGTAGTTACCCTTCACTGATAAGATCAGGTGCAAACACAAGTGCATGCCCTTCTGATTTGTCCTCTACCAGCCTCTCCAGGCTCATATTACTCAGACCTAGATGCCAGTTTATCTCCTACACAGCCCTTAGGACTTGGCATATCCATCGCTCCGAACATGAGCTCCTTCCTAGTGGGCTGACTTTCTGGCTTCTATGCCAGGGGAAGGGAGCCCTGGAGCCCAGAGATTCGAAGACCCCAGCTCAAATGCCAAACTAGGAGCCCCCCACTGCATCTGACTGGGATCATTTTCTGTTTTATGATTTTTCCATTTATTTATTAAGTTCATTCAGCATCCAGTCTGCATGGATTATTTAGGTATTTGTTTGTTGTTTTATTTGGCCAGGACCCCTCTGAAAGCTCTAGGGAAGAACACTTCCTGCCTCTTCGTAGCTTGGTGGCTGCAGGAAATGCTTGGCCTTCTTTGGCCTGAAACTGTGGCACTCCAGTCTATGCCTCTGACATCAGGACCTTTGTCTTCTCCCCTTTCTGTATGTCTCCATTTCTCTGTGCCTGTGTTCAGTCCCTCTCTCCCTTCTCCTATAAATAGACCAGTCATGTGTTAGAGGTCACACTCATTTGGTAGGACTTCATCTTGCCTTTTTTCTTTTTTTTAACTGAGGTATAACTGACACACTGCTGAATATTTACTGAAAATGTGCCAGGGACTGTGTGTGAGGGACAGATGGATGGATGGATGGATGGATGGATGGACAGAAGGATGGGTGGATGGTAGGTGGGTGGATGGATGGGTGGATGGGTAGGTGGGTGGATGGGTAGATAGATTGGTGGATGGATGGATGGATGGATGGATGGATGGATGGATGGAAGGATGGATGAATGGGTGGATGGATGGGTGGGTGGTTGGATTATGCTCTGAGCTCTCAGGCCAGAGAAGAGTTTGGGCTTGTGGGTAGAGTTAGAGGTCGTGGAACTGGAGAGCTCTGTGGAATGGAAATGAGGGGTGATTACAGACACCGCACCCACAACAGCCCCATGTCCAATGGCTGTATGGCACTTTAGTTTCCAACTCAGCCTTTCCTCTCCATGTGGAATGCTGCAGCCTGGATGTGAGAGGTACCCTTTGCGATAGGCATTCTCACACCTAGTGGGGAGTCTGGGAACAGAAGGCATTCATGGGCCCAGCCTGTCCCATCAGTGGCAGGAGCCAAACCAGGTGGCCTGAAGAGGAACACAAAACCTCTGAGAGCAGTCTCCCTCTCCTCCCATGGGAAGCCCTGAATATCCCTCCCTGAGGGACACAGAAACACCCAGGGCTTTGCCTTTGACATCTAGCAAGTGGCCCTTCTGGACTGAGGAGGCAGGGTCCATTTCCTGAGCCCAGTTCTACGTCGGAAAAATAGCCCAGCTTCAGAAGCGCCAAGGAAAGTGACTCATCCCTGGTCCTTGTCAGGCCCTCTTGTGCTTCTGTTAGATTAGAACTTTTATTTCCTCCTCGTTCCTCTATTTTTGATAGCGTACACTTCCTCTATTTGCTGCCCCAATGGTCTGAGCCACCACATATCACTTCCATAAGAGAAATAAGAAGAGGTAAATGAACCACTTCTTCCTTGGTTCTTCCTCAGGGCTCTGCCCTTCCCTCCACCACTACAAAAGTTACAGCTTCTGGGGACTGTTGGTATCCCAGGCGATCTGGCCCATCCTGGGACCCTGCCAGCTTCATCTCTATCCCCTAAGTAGAGCCCAGTGCTTAGTACATTTAAGTATTTTCTGCATGGAAAGAATAAAAAGAAAGTTGGTTAAGCTCATGTGTTTTGATACTTGCCTTATTTCTCATGTATAGTTTCTCTGGGTGAATACAAATGGGAAAAGTCTGCCTCTGTTCTCCCCAAGCTGCAGAATTTGCTATTTCCAGGCCTGCATCTAGATGCACAGTTAATGACTTAATGAACGGATACATGAATGAATCACAAAAAGGCAGGACTGGAATGCCGTTCAGAGATCAGCTCAACCAACCCTCGGGACCATATAGATCCTGACACCCAGACCTGAGTCTGCCAGTGAGTCAAGAAGAAAATGCAAGTCCCAAGGAAACCCAAGAACAAAATGCAAGTCTCCAGATTCTCAGACACGGTGCCTCCTTCCACACATCATCTCCTCTGTGCAAAGATGTCCAGCACATGGACGATCGAGGTGGAGGCATCAACCTCCAGCCAGGACTCAGCTAGCTCCTCCCTGACTTCCCATCTATGAGCTTGGCAGGGCCTAGCTGTACCCTCAGTTCTATCAAGAATGCATGCAATTTCCCAGTGGGACTAATAATGTTTGCTAAGGACACCTAGAAAAATGGCAGCAGCACATGCACAGAGCAAGGAGCTCTGTCTTGCCGGCTTCTGCTTCCCTAGCCCAGGGCCACCCCGAGTTGGCGCTTCCTCCTGCCCAAGGAGGCAGAGAGAAACCTGAGGTTCCTGTGGGGAGTTGGACCACAGTGCAGGGGGAGCACTGTCCTCACTGATATTTCAGGGCTATTTCACAATTGCCAAACCACCAGGCACATGCAATCACTGGCCGAAAGGCAAAAAGTGCACGTTTCAATTGTGTGTGTGTGTGTGTGTGTGTGTGTGTGTGTGTCGGCAGGGGAATTAAAACACAAATAATAAGGTCTGAAGGAAACACAACCAGCCAGCAGAATTCCTTGTGATGGCAGTGTAGATTTTGGCCAAAAGAACATGTTTGAGACAAGGAGAAGATAGGCTTGTTCAAGTCAAGAATCATTTGTTCGATCACTAGATAACAGAAAAAAAAATTCTCAAGGCAATCACAAAATGTGATATACAGACACAGAATTATTTCTTGGGACGCCTGGGTGGCGCAGTTGGTTGGACGACTGCCTTCGGCTCAGGGCGTGATCCTGGAGTCCCGGGATCGAGTCCCACATCAGGCTCCCAGCTCCATGGGGAGTCTGCTTCGCTCTCTGACCTTCTCCTCGCTCATGCTCTCTCTCACTGTCTCTCTCTCTCAAATAAATAAATAAAATCTTTTAAAAAAAAAAAAAAAGAATTATTTCTTAAGTCTAAATAAGTAAATAAATGCTAAATTAAAAGAAAAACTGGAAATACTTTTTTTAACTTCTGCATTTACCATTTTGGATGCTATGATGTCACAAATTGAAAGGTCAAAAAAGAAGATTTTACCAAGATAAAAAGACCCAAAATTAACAAGTTTTTTGTTTGTTCATTTGTTTTTGTTTTTGTTTTTTCAATCCTTTTCTAAAGGGATAGAAAGGACAACAGACTTTCAAGGTAGGGTTGCCAAAAATGTAGGAAATTCAGATAAATCTGAATTTCAGATATACAATAATTTTTTAATATAACCATGTCCAGAATATGGAATATACTTATACTTAGAAAGTATTTGTTGTATATCTGAAATTCAAATTTAACTGGATGGTCTATATTTTTACACAGTAAATCTGGCAACCCTACCACCAGGCCTCCAGCTGGGAAGTATGGGTACTATATTTTAGAAGATTATAACAGTCTCCATGCCTCCCTCAACCTTTCCCACAGTGTTAGGCCTAGAAGCTGATCTGGCCCAACATCCTCATTTTATAGATAAGGAAACAGGTCAGAGAGAAGAAGTGACTTGCCCAAGGTCACACAGAGATTCTGTGGTACAACCAGGACCTACACCCAGTCTCCCTGCCCCAGGATGGTTTGCCACAAACGACAGAGGCTCATATTACCATCGGGATATCCACAAGAGTTGATCCAAAGCTCCAAGCACTCATGGATCAAGTGAATACAAATAATAATCTATATCCTGCCTTTTCGTGATTCATCAATGTATCCATTCATTAATTCACTAACTGTGCATCTAAACATCTAAAATTTGCCTGGAAATAGCAAATTCTGCAACTTGGGGAGAACAGAATCAGGCTTCCCCATTTGTATTCACCCAGAAAAACTATACATGAGAAATCCTTGGGCCTATTCACTTGGAAATGTTGGGTCAAAAGGTAAGGAATCGCAAATTTTAGCACTTCTTAAATGTCCAGAACCTGAGTCAAATGAAATTGTATATGAAATCCAGTGTATAAAATAAATCAAAACTAAAACTGCCACGATTAAATCAAGATTAGGATGGTGTCCCTCCGGCTCTGCCTTCTCTACCAAAGCATCCCAAATTTGCACTAGGGGATTCTCTCAAGCTGCATCCCGTGCCATGGGACGACCACCAGTATGAGCAGCACGTACCAGCTTTGGATTCAGAAACCTCACAGCCTTGGGCCCAGTGCCAACTTCTCAGAGTCTCAAACAGAGAAAATAACAATTGTTATTAGCAAGATGTCGTTGCACACACACTAGCAGGTGTGTAAACACATCGGACGCTGTAGGGCCCTGGACCAGCACTGGTTCGAACAGCTGTGTGCTCTCATGTCAATGAAAGAAGAATGAATAGAAAGCTGGGTGGACTATCTGTTAGTGCTATATATTTTTTAAAGATTTGATTTACTTATTTGAGAGAGAGAGTGTGCGAGACAGTATGAGCAGGGGGAGGGGCAGAGGAAGAAGCAGATTCCCTGCTGAGCAGGGAGCTCAATGTGGGGCCTGATCCCCAGGCTCCCAGATCATGACCCGAGCCCAAGGCAGCTGATTAATCGACTAAGCCACCTGGGTGCCCCGTTAGCTCTATTTTTGCTCTACTTCACAATCCATTCTCTTGCAATCTGTTACTGGTACTCTTCTTGAGATCTTAGGATGAATTCTTTTTTTTTTTATAATCCACTAATTTTATTTATTTTTATTTATTCAAGGATAGGTGACATACAATGTTCCATGAGTTTCAGGTATAGGGAGAGATTCTCACAGGTCTGCCGTGACTCTTGACACCGGATTCTATAGTGTTCAGCAGTCAGATTATGACCACAGTGTCTGTGAAGGTTGGTCAGGGAAACAAAAAGCCATGGTAAATCTTTGGATTTCCTTGGCAACCATGTTCGCTGACTGGAAGCCTCTGTGGTTATAAAACCCCTTGACCTTCCAGTATCCCAGGTGAGTTTCTGAGAAGTCCAAGGCTCTTGATTTCTGGAAAGACATTGGATGCCCTAAGAATATCTAGTGCATACATAATACAAAGGCTGGGGTCCATACAGAAGACCACCCTTGGACCAGTCTGTCAAGAATGAACTTGCCGGGGCACCTGGGTAGCTAGTTGGTTAGGCGGCTGCTTTTGGCTCAGGTCATGATTCCAGGGTCCTGGAATCAAGCCCTGCATCGGGCTCCCTGCTTAGCAGAGAGGCTGCTTCTCTCTTTCCCTCTGCCTGCTTCTCTGCTTGCTTGCGCTCTCTCTCTCGCTCTCTCTCTCTGTCAAATAAATAAATAAAATCTTTAAAAAAAAAAAAAAAGAGTGAACTTGCCTGGGGCACCTGGGTGGCTCAGTGGGTTAAGCCTCTGCCTTTGGCAGTGGTCATGATCTCAGGGTCCTGGGATTGAGCCCCACATCGGGCTCTCTGCTCAGTGGGGGAGCCTGCTTCCTCCCCTCTCTCTGCCTGCTTGTGATCTCTCTCTGTGTGTCAAATAAATAAATAAAATCTTAAAAAAAGAGAAAAGAGTGGACTTGCCCAAGCCATGCCCAATGGTGTACTTGATGCATTACATTCCCTCCCCTGACCATTGTCTGCCCTTGCACTTTTTGAACTGTTTCATGCTGAGATCCCTTGGATCTCATCCTCCTCCATTTCAATTCAACATTTGTCATCTGGGACCTTGCTTCCTAGGAACACAATCCATGGCCTTAGGGAAATCCTGAGAAGCAAGAACCCAGGTGAGTTGGCTTGGATTGGGTAGCAAACTATTTGTGTATCCTTAGGCAAGACACAGCTTCTCCTTGTGTTTTGGCTTCTACAAACGAGCACAGACTTGCCTGCCTCACCGGAAGACTGAAAGAACTTAAAAATGATGGGCATATTAGCAGAATGATCTGTAAAGCACTATTCAGACACAAGATTTTGTATTTCTACTGGCGGTGTGGACCTCTAAGCAACTCTATGTTCTCCTATTTTAATGCTTAGTAGAAAGCAATTGATCAGTAAATACTTATTCTCATTAAAGTGAATTCCCAATACTATTCAGATTAAAATAGTTGCTGAAATACACAAATAGATTGGCATTTCAAATCTTCTGCCTCTTTGGTGAGTTGAATAATGAGATCTGCCCTCTCTGCAATAACTTTGTCATCACGATCTTCTAAAAGAAAGGTTTACTTGGTCAGAGTTCCCTCTATGGCGCTGGTTTTCTAGTGCAGGTAAGAAACACATGAGGAACTACACTTCATTTGGCAACAGAAGTGGTAGGATAAGACCAAGACAGCTCCATACCCTGGGAAAAGATGTAGACGCGCATGAATTTCTCCTCAACAGATCAATCAGCCAGGACTGCGTCAGGCTGAGACTGAAAAGAAATAAATCTAGAAGCCTCTACTGAAAATCCACCACCTGGCCTCTGACGTCTTAAATCTCTTAAGAAGCCATCTCTTACATATGAGGAATCCTTTTTTCAGAGGAACACTTACATTTGATGATAAGTATAAATAGGACTACAATGGCACTTAGAATTTTCCAGTGCACAAAAGGACCCAAAGATCCTGCTGGGACCTTTGCGTGGGATGGAAGAGTTCACGAGGAGACACGGAGACAGGGGCCACATGAGATGACTATTCGCAAATTCCTCGAATTTTGAGGTTGAGGAACTGGCCTGACAGAAATATCACTCCTTTAGCTGAGGGTAAAGGGGCATGTGTGAGAATGAGTTGTGAAAGGCAAGGGGAAATAAGAATGTGGAGAAACCTGGGTCTTGTGTAAGCATTTCTCAGATTCTTCAAAATGTGCTAATGGGGTCCGTACCCAGGACCTAGTTGCACTCCACAGCCCTGTCTATCACCCCATTCTCTCCAGAGATCAAAAGGACAAAGGGACACAGTCTTCTAGAGCTGACAGCCTGTCCAAGACTGCCAGTGGCCGTGTTGCCTCCTTACTTTTGAGTTTTGGAGCCTGGAAACATGGTCTCATTTGCTCCTCTCCATCACCCTAGGAATAAACACATTGTCATACCCATACCCCAGATAAGGCGGCCAACCATAGCCTGCCTGCACAAGAAGGGAAAAGCCCATGCAGTTATGAAATAATATTTAAACTCAGGGATAAATGGAGTGAAGAAATTTCCTGTCACATTTATGTTTTTGGAAAACAGCCTTTCCAGAGAGTAAGCAGAACCAAAACTAAGTATTAATTGCCTAATAACCACAGTTTTAACTGGATGGAATTTTATGAGATGCCCAAATTGGGCATGCTGTGTTTCTAAGCAAAAGGACTGAAAATTGTCATTTTGATTTGTTTCTCTCAATAGATTTTAGTCCTTTCATTAATCTTTATTAACGGGATGGGTAGAAATGGAAAGCAAAGCCAAAAGGATGCTTAAATTCCTCAGAATTAGAGTAGTGTGACATGTAAATAAAAGCTTCCCCCTTACCCACACCAACCCCTACCGACGTCTGTCTTGCTTAGGGAATAAAGTCATTTTTCTCCATTAGGCCAGCTCTAGGGAAAATGTCAGCATTGAATTGGAGCCACTGTAGGCAAGACTGCATTGTAAGTGCCCGCAAATAAACTGCTTTGACCCGAGGCATTTCTGTTTAGAACAGAATGGCGAGGCAGTGGTGGTTGCTGGGCACTGCAGGAGAACACGCTGGTGGCAAAGACTTCCCCAGGCCTCTGGAATAAGTGAAGTGCTTACCAGCCCCTAGTTTGCAGATGAGGAAATGGGGGTAGAGCTGGTGAAGGCCTTCATGGCCATGGCAGCTCCTGGGCCAGGATCAGGGTCTGCATTTCCCACACGGACCCCACTGTGGTGCAGGGGTGGGGTATGTATGCTGAGGTGTGACGTGTGGCTGGAAAGGGTCTTCTGGGAGGTGAAACCCAGCTGGGTCTCAAACAGAAGCAGGAGTTATGAGGGCAGGGCAGAGGGAGGGATGGTAGATTTAGGGAAAAGTGGGAATGTCCCTGTGTTGAAGCGATTGCGGGAAGTCTGCTTTGTCTGTGGAAGCAGGTGGAGATTGGGAAGGAGAAGGGTAGGAGCCTGATCAGAGACCCTGTATTCATCCTAGCCGCCCCTGCCTGCTCCATGCCAACGATGGCTCCTAGAGTGTGGGTGAATGTCCACCAGCTGTCCGTCCTTCTGCTGGGGGCCTCACCTGCTCAGGCTGCACCAATACCCCTCCAATGTCTATTCCACCCCAACCAGAGCTCACTCTTGAGGTCCCTCCCACCCCCCTCTCCCCATCTCTCTTCCACAGGAGTTAAAAGATAACGCTGCTACCACTCTTCTAGGGGAGAGAGAGATGGAGGCGCTGGGGAGACCAGCAGTAAGAGAAAAAAGGCTGCACATTCTCACCCCTTAAGAGAGTCACACTCCAAGGACCCCTTGTTCCCTTCAAGGTTTTATTTGTAGTTCCAGAAGGCTGGGCATCGAGGGAACCACTGGAGTTTCGGGCCTGCCATGAATGACTTACACAGCAAGGTTGAAGGTTGTTTGGCTGGGGGGGGATTCTTTTCCAGGGTTCATCTCCTGCAACAACCCAGCCTTGCACTACTGTCCTCCAGCCTAACCCCAATGCAAGTAGGATGATCAGGCCACCCTGAGGCCTCGGTATTTGGTGTCTGTGTCACTAGGGTTGGGTTACTGCTGAAGGATGCAAGGGTTTCCCTGGGGCTGATGACTGGCCACCACTCTAGACTGGTACCGCTTTGTAGAAGTCATGCTTAGAAACAGGCCTGCCGGGCGCCTGCGTGGCTCAGTGGGTTAAGCCGCTGCCCTCGGCTCAGGTCATGATCTCAGGGTCCTGGGATCGAGTCCCCCATCGGGCTCTCTGCTCAGCAGGGAGCCTGCTTCCTCCTCTCTCTCTGCCTGCCTCTCTGCCTACTTGTAATCTCTCTCTGTCAAATAAATAAATAAAAATCTTTAAAAAAAAAAAAAGAAAGAAAGAAACAGGCCTGCCCTTGTGACCTGGGGAATGGCGGCACTGTTTTTACTCGCTGTCTTTGATAATTTGAAAATTCTGAATGGAGGGCATTTGATCGCTTTGGGAAAAACAAAGCATTACAAAAACCCTGTAATTGTACTGGGTTCCGCCATTGCTGGAGTTGGCTGCTACCAGCCCACGAGAGCAGAATACGCACCTCCCTTCTCAAATGCATGGTCAGCGATGTCAGTTTGGTGGCTCAGAGACAGCTGTGAAGTATTCGCACCACAAATAGTGGCCGATACATCAAATAATCACTGATCTCATCTCATTCCTGGGAAGAACCACACAAAGCCACCACTCAGAGCAGAAAACAGACTTCCTGGTGCAGATGCAGTGCCGAACTCCAGCACGTGGGAACGGCCCCAAAAGCAACCCAGAAAAAACCATCACACCTTTCGTGAGTACTTGCCTGATGACTGTGAAACAAACAGACATCATTTTTTATTTTTTTTCCCTCCAGAGCCGGGATTGTTTTTGGAACACAGTAACAAGAGACCTCCCTGTGGAACCAGAAGGCATGGGTGTGTTTGAGTCCTCACCGTTGCCTAGATATATGTCATCCTGGGTTGGTCCCCAGCCTCAGTTTCTAGAGCTCTGTGATGAGGCTGACGAACTATTTCCCACCCTGATCATGAGGACTGATCAAAATCATAGCCATGAAACAGAGTTCGGGGCAAACAGCAGACAGTAAGATGAATATCAGTTGATGGGGAAAATGTGGGAACCACCTTGCTAGCGAAATGAAGAGTTCCTCTCTTCCTTCAAGGGGAAGTCCATCCCTCCAGGTGATCTACCACTGCCCCCATGGTAAACTCATATTTCCATCTGCCCAGACCATGGCAATCCGCACCCGCTCGGAAAAGCTAAGGGGAGGAAGGTCCGATCCCAGGCCCTCTTCACTGGCAGTGCTGGTGGTGCTGGCAATGACTCCCTTGGGAGCTGTCACGGCCAGATGCCGGCAAGCATGACAGCCCTAGAAACTTTTCCAGCTGTAGCATCTTTGATCATGGGGAATTCTCTAGACTCGGGAAGAAACAAATCTTATTAACTGTGCTGTAAGCATGCTTTCTTCCTCTAAGATCTCTGGAGAAAGAACTGTCTGTTGCTGGGAGTCTTAAAAGACAAGTCTAGCAGAAGGTCTGAGGGCAGGCCTCTGCTTATTGTTGCCACATAACAAATCGCTCCAACACGCAGGGGCTTATAACAGCCGTGTTAGCACACTCACACATTTTGTGGGTTGGGGATTTGAAAAGGAAACAGGCTTGATGCTACTCCCCAGTGCCTGAGGACTCAAATGGGAAAACTCAAAGACCGGGGGTGACTCAGCAGCGAGGAACTGGGATCATCTGGAAGAATCGTCACTCACGTGTCTGGCTGTCGGCAAGGTCCTCCGTTGGTGGTTTCCGCCAGAGAGCCTGCACGTGTCCGGTCCTTGTGGCCTGGGCTTCCCCACAGCATGGCAGCCACATGCCTCTCAAATGTCACCTAAGGACTCCCAAGGCAGATGTCCCAACTTCCCAGAGGGAAGCCCATCTCACTCTCCAGCCCTGACAGTTCATGACCTGGCATCAGAAGTTACTCTGTCACTTCTGCAGCGTTCTGCTCTTTCTAAGCAAGTTGGAGGGCCTGCCCAGACTCAAGGAGAGGGGAATTAGAGTCCACATCTTGATGGGAAAGTGGTGAGGTTCTAGAAAAGCAAAGGAATGGAACATGATACTACTTCCATCCTTAAAAAATGTGCTCTGTCACAGGCAGCAACAGTGGTACCTTCACTTCCCATCTGTATATTATGGAAAACTACAGCTTTGATGTCTGCCCTTGGCCTTCTCCTCTGCAAGCCCCAGGCTGGGTCAGGTCCATTGTTCCTTCATGATGTCCCCATTAAAGGATTTTGCAAGCAGCTTGGGAGCCAAAGCCATGACTTGTTCATCTGGAATCTCCCATCCACATGCTGCTCCTGGCACAGAACAAGGCCCAGAAGTGGCTATGGGATTGGGATTATTATAGAACATAATAGTAATTTTAATAAACATCTAATAGGGCTTCTTATATGTCAGGTACTGCTTCTAAAACTGCTAAGTGCTTTAGAGATATTAACTCATTTAATTCTTCAGGGTGTTTTAGGAGGTAGGGACGAGGGTCATTGCCCATTTGGCAGACAAGAAAGCTGAGGCTCAGGCAGGTTTAATGACTTGCCCAAGATCGCTCAGCTGACAAGCGGCAAAGTCAAGATTTGAATTCAGCAGCCTGATTCCTAGAGTTGGCCCTCTCGAGCACTATGCCACACTGCTTCCCAGGGTGCGGGCAGCCCTTGTCAACGAGACAGGCGATTGAAGTTTCCATGCTGAACCTGCCACCTCCCTGCACAAATGCACACCTTCTGCCCTCTCTGGGTGTCCATGTGCTTGTCAGGTGACACACAGAGACCAGACTTCCGAGGGCTTTCCAGGCCTGCTCCGTATGCTGTGTCTTCGCAAGTAGACTAAGCCAAAAGCTCAACCTTTTATGAGACAAGTTTTTATGGTCCTCTAGAAAGAGCTTAATGGGGTCTTTTCAAAGGTTACTGAGGACCCGAAGTGCTGAGATAAAAAGCTGTAAACCAGAATACAGCATTCATTTCAAGTCATTCATCCCAGGAATGTATGCAGAGCACCGACTGGTACCAGATGCCATGTGAACCTGTGGATATCAGAGCGAGTCAAGGTCCTTCGAGGAGCTCATGGTGTGTGTCGGCGGGGGGGTGGGGGGTGGGTGGGATGTGAGCTGACCCAAACACAGAACCAGAAATTACAAGGGAACAGGGAGAGGAGTGTGACTCTGGGGTGCCAGGAGCAAGCAGCACAGCCACGGGACCCGGCTTTGAGAGGAAGAGAAAAAACTGCCTGATTCTCATTTTGCGATCCTGGCCAGCTGAGACAATTTTCTGGGACTGCTCAGAGCTCTGCAGGAGAGGCAATCTGCTCTGAGACACGATGTTCCAGTCCGTGCTGTCTTTTCTTGACATCAGATTCTTGCCTGACCTACACTCATTGCTTTAGTGGACTTTTGGAGATCCTACCAGGCCAGCAAAAAGAATGAGGGCACATGACCCCAGAGTGACATTTTGATCTCCTTTTTAATTTTGATAGCTCACAAAAACCCAGCACGACAAAGAAGAGCTGACAGGTGGACGGCAGCATCTCTCCACTCAGACGGGCCATCGCCAGGTGCCTTTCCACTTAGAAAGGGACCAGAGGAGGAGCAGGAAGGCCTGGTGAGGTGAGCCTCCACTAGGGAAGTCACAGGCCAGGACGGGACTACAAATTGGACACCCCCAGCCCGGCTGCCTGCAGCCCGTCCTGATGCCTGAACTGACTGCCCCATCAAAAGGCAGCACAGGGGAGAGCTGGTGAAAGGTAAATGCCTTCCATTTGTTCCACTCAGCAGTGCCATTAGTAGCACACGGAAAGAATTTTGGTGTCAGATTTTTATCCCAAAAGCCTCAGTGGGATAGCGTGGTATTTTGCTTCCACAGCAATCTGCTTCTGATAGGATTTCCCTCCTGTTCGTTCAAACTCCCCCACTTCATGCCTCCCAAGAGCAAAGCTTTGATTTCTGTTTCTTCATCCCTTCTCTCCTCCATCTCGAGGACAATGGCCGACGGCAGCCATTTTCTGGCTCTTAACTTGCTGGAGGCCCCTCCCTGCCCTGACGACTTCCTGGCCACCCTCCTGAGACCCGGGTCATGATCTCCCCTCACAGACGAGGCTGTGGGGCTCCGAGAAGCAAAGTCACTGAGCTGGGTTCCCGCCTCGGGGCAGTGGCAGAGGGATCCACAGCACCTGCTGCCTGGACCCCGGAAGGGCCGCACAAACACCAAGTCCCTGGGACCCGGTGTCCCCTGAGCTGCTCCAGCTTCTCATCGCTACTCCCTGCAGACCAGCCGACACTGGCTGGGGGCCGTTTTCGAGCAGCTTTGTAGCTTTTCATAAAACCCCTTGCATTTTCCCTCCAAAAGTAATTTTTCCGAGTTCAACAGAGTCAGTGTTTCACTGTTGTTATTTAACAAATGGCAGAGGTTTTGACGATCGCCTTGTTGTCTTACTTGGTATCACTGAGAACTTGTTACATCTACTTCAAGGGAATAAAATGATACCAGAATAGATTTATGGAAAATGAAAACAGGAACTGGCAAAGTCAATGCTATTTCACAATTTTTGCTAAAGGAGTTTGCAACATTTGGATTTAGTTGTGCTTTTCTCTCTCTCTCTTTTTTGTGCTGTTTCAAATGAATTAGTCTGAATATAAAACATTTTGAACTTGCTAGAATGCCACGTGCCTCGCTCAGAGGCGGAGGGGGAGAACTCCATGAAAAATCCAAGTATTAATTTGCATTTCATAGGAGACCTTCTCCGCTCCCTTTTCCCCGAAATCAGGAAGCTGATTTCTCTGTAACCTCAAATGAGCTTGTGCTGTCTCTTTAGAGAACAGAAAGAACAATATCCCCTTTAAAGAGAAGCCGCTCCTGCTATGGTGTAGGGGCCACCGCTGGCTCTCAGGTCCAGGGACAAAGGCTGGTGGTGAGCCTTTGAAACATCTCTGAACCTCAGTGTCGCCATGTCTGAATCCACACAATGCGCCCCAGAAAGGCTGCTGAAGGGCTAAGCTATCCCATGTAAGTGAAAGAAGTTTGTAAAAGGGTTTTAAATTTTTCTTGACCTAGTGAATGGGGTGATCCCTGAAGCCATCAACACAGTCGTGATCTAGAATATAACTTAAGGCAGGACGCGCCTACATGAAACAGTTTCCACACAACGACCTCGGCGCTCGTTCTGGCAAGCGTGTGATTTTATGGTAAGGCTACATGTTTAAGAGTGATTGCAGGAGTCTGTGATGATTCAGTCAAGGGCTTGGCTTACACTGACCTTTGGTACAAAAGACGGAAAAAAAAGACTCACTTTGTCATTCATTCATTCATTCAACAAACCTTGAGTGCCTTTTACGAGGAAGAACGTAGGTGCCAATAAGGAAGAACAGAAGCATTTTAGAAGCACGATTTACGTAGGCTTCCCACATGTTAAATATTCATTTACCAAAAATGGGTGGGAAATTGCCCTGCAACCTACTAAGGTCATAGAGAGGTGAGCCTCTCACTCTAGAAATCATTTGGACTTCTAACTTAAAGTAGGCCCCAGAGATTCCCCTCATTCCTTGTTGGACCATCTGATGCAGTTTTAAATGATCAAGTATATTTTAAATGTGTGCCCTACCTTCATCTGTAACATATCTCTTTCCAGGTAGATTTTCTCCAGTCCGTTGGAAGCAGGAAGATTCTACAATTAATGGACATCGAGTGGAGGGCAGGACATCCAACAAAGACACGGGCCTTTTCCAGTGAGGGTTCCTGGAGGCCTATGACTCCCATCCTCTGCAATGCCCTGAGGTATATGGACAGTCTCCGTTGGTCTTTCTGGACTTGAATTTTCTTAAAAGATCAGGTGCTACCAGCCTGCCACCCTGACTCATTCCACCACAACGTGTGCAGGCCAGGCCTTTTTAGGGGATACATGGGCCTTTTTAGGGTCTCTTGGGCCATAAGAGACTTCCTTTTGTTACCTGTGCTTCTCCCCATTCCTCTCCGCTTCCTGGGTGCAAGTGGAAATGCACAAGAGGGGCATTTCCTGGGGCAAGGAGATGCTGAGGTGTCCTGTTCCTTAGACACAGGTCCCACAGGGTTTGGGGAAAAGCTCCTCCCTGAAAGGACACTGAGAACTGGGAAACGCAGGACATAAAGAGGGTGCACCATTTTCTCTAGCTTTACCGTTAGCAGGAAACAGGGGGTGCAGAAGAAAACACACATGCTCTTTGGGGCTATACTGAGGTCCTTATACAAAGTTGTCCTTTCAGCTCAAGCCGTGTAACCTCTGTCCTCACCTGTAACAGGGGCATGACAATAATAACCCTAAAAGATGTGTGTTGGGAAGACTAACCCAAGAAACTACTATCTAAAAAGCAGCAAGGATTCTATCCATGCAGAATAATAGGCCCAGAAATAACAGTTAACACCATGGCCCTGAAGGGGCAGAACATTTTTCCGTATGCCCTTCTGCACTCTTTGGCTGGTCCAATAATCAAATTGGCATAAGAGAGATTAACAGGAGAGAAACGAATTTCACATGTACAATAGCCCCATAAAAACAGGAGAGCCCAGAGAGCAGCCAGGTAATGGAGGCTTACAGAACATCCGAAGCCACGGAAAGGGGTACCAGTCTGAGTCTGGGGTCCAAGGGGAGCGAGGCCTTTCACAGGAAGGGAGAGATGTTTGGAAAACAAAGCAGCCCTGTTGTGCAGGTCAGTTTCTCAGGTAAAAGAGGTGTCTCTGGTAATAACTTTCTTCCTGGCAGCTTTCCAATGCAAATTTAGGCAGGTGATGGGAGGAAAAGAACTTCTCCTGAATCTGCTGGGTTTTAACTGCCTTAACTCAAAACAATACTTACGTCAAAGAGGCATATTTTGGGGTAGCAAAACCAGCTCCCTTTTTATCCCATTATGGTCTCAGTCATAAGTACTAATGCAAGCGGGAGGCAGGAGCTGCTAGTATCTTCCCAACAGTAGGGATGACTGGAGATGAGCCCACGGCCCCTCAAACCTCCTGCTCTGACCTTTTCCTGTACCTCCTGGCTGTCCTTCCCAACCCCAAAGCTTCTTCAAGGCACCATCTGCCTTCCCCACCAAGAATCTTCTCCCTCTCTTCCTTCTGGCATCCCTATCAAGTTCATGTCCAAAGGTTATGGGACAAGGGCCTCCACCATTGTCCTCAGTGAGCCATCCTCACTTCTTCACGCCCTCGGGTACCCAGGCGCAAGCCCACATCATCCCCCTGCTGTGCTGTAGCACTGCCCCTTCTTTGGCCTCCCTCCTCTGATCCTTCTCCCTGCCACCCCCTCCACATCCATAATCTCCAGACCATATCAACCTTCTATACAGCAGCTCTGGAACGGGTTGCACATGCCCCGTGGGTCCTCAAGCCAATCCGCTGAGGACAGAAGATAAGTGTCGCCACTTTCTGTTCTATATCATTCATTTTCATTCCTATTAGTGTTTTATACTTTGAGCTAACATTTGCTGAGCTCTCACTTCACTGAGCCCCACTCTATTTACTCTATATCCTCATCACAGCAGCCCTGGGTGTCGTATTTTAGAGGCAGGGAAACTGAGGCCCAGCTACACGCAGTAACTTGCCTGTGGTCACATAGCCAATAAGTGACCAAAGTTGTGCCTGTAGAAGTACTCAGATACTATCACACACATGCCTAATTTATGAATAAGTAAATAAAGATTTACAAATTGGGGCAGAATGCTTGAAAAAAAAATTTTTTGCCATGGTTGTACAATTTTAAAAGTTTTAGATTAAATGTATACTCTTTACCTTGGCCTTCCAGATGAATTCTATCTGGCTACTGCCTACCTCTGCACTCTACCTTCTAGGAACTTCCCTCCCATTACGGAAGCACAAGGCTTCCGGTTTCCAGGTGTTTGCGTCTGCTCTTATCTCTGACTGGAATGCGCTTCCTTTGGGACCTGTCAGCGTGGGCGAGATCTGAACTGCAGTAGAAAATTTGTGCTTTAATGGGAAACTCGGATTGTCTCGAAGACACCTTTTCCTGGTGATCTGACTCTGATTCTATGGGAGCTATTTTACAACTCTGGAAATTGTAGCTAGCTGATAGCAATGCAAAATAACCCTTGTTTATAGACATGTAAATCCTGTCCTATCCACAGAGGTTCAACTGACTTTTCTCCTCAGTGAAAGAAGCTGGTTTTGCCTCTATTTGCACATTCATTTCAATATTCCTCCCTGAGGCATGTGCCAGTTCTTTGGATTGTCCCCGTTTTAACACTGCCTGGTTCCCTCATTGATGATGAGGGAAATGAAATTTTGAGCACATGTCTAGTTTCTACCTGTATGGGAGGGCAGATACCATCCTTGTTTCAAACGGTCATTAGGCACCATGGATTTTGACCCAGAGCCCATGCTCTTTGCTCTCATCCTGTTCAGACAACCAACCGTCAACTGAATACCTACTTAGTACCAGGCCCTGTGTTGGGAGCTGGGGATCAGCGATGAGTGAAACATGGTTCCCACCACCCAGAGACTCCAGGCCAGGTGAAAAGGAGAGGCAGAACACAAAGAGAAACTGTGGTATCAAAGTGAGTAGTCCCTAGTCCCAGCTGGGAACATGGAGAAAGTTTCCTGAGAATAATAATGAATATAATAAGATAATCCCATTACAACAAATACTAACATTCTACCCAAAAAACATTAGACAAAATAAAATTTTGTGGTGACTCTTACTTAAATGAAGTGAAGCAAACCTTGGCCACATTTGGTTTTTCGTTAGATATGTTGGTAATGCTATTTGGCCTACATGGCATTTTAAATAATAATATACCCCTTTCCAAAGAATACAATCCAATATTTCCAAATCCCATGTACAGAACTGATTAGTTGGAATTATTCAAACAATCATCATCAAACAGCCATCCCCGCAAAAAGAGAAAAGACACAGCTATACAACAATGGGACAAACAGCTTTCCTGACACCAGGCCAAAGGAATCGCAAGCATGTGTGGATCTGAAATTAAAACTAAGACATAAATGTATCTACCTGAGTTTTGGATTGGTAATCCACATGCAAACTTGTCTCTCACCAAGGGAAGTGATTTTATTTATCTTCATTCCAAGCTCCATCCCCACTTCACTTACTCATTCATTCACCCATTTTCAGTTCATCCATTAATTCATCCTGAAATCTGAATGACTGTTTGGGTCTATAGAAGCTTAAAGGGGTATCTGATTGAAAAAAACCTCAGTTCTTGTCTTCAAAAGATTCGTATTCTTGTTAAGGGGGGGTCTGGGGGCAGGGCCCACAGGTAAATACCCATAATGCAAAGTAACTATGTTCTCATAGAGGTTATATTTGGAGGGAGATGAGAGCAGAGGGGACAGTGATGATAAGCAGACGAGTTTCTACCACAGGGAAGACACAGGGCAAGGGTGGGCCAGATGAAGCTGACATGTAAACTCATTCCCACTTCCAGGAGCAAGTGTGTCAAGAACATGGTTAAATATAATTTTCAAAAAGCTAAAAGCATGACTTTTCTGCAAACATAAAACAGGTCAAAGATTTCATTCATCCTCTCTCTGCCTACCTCTCTGTCTACCTGTGATCTCTGTCAAATAAACAAATAGAATCTTTTTAAAAAAAAAAAAGATTTCATTCAACTCCTTAATTAATAAGATGTTAAAACCAGTTCAAATGAGAATTTAAAATGTAAGAATAAGACTGCAGATTGGATACCAACCTGGTTAATGTCTCAAAGAGCCAAGAACAATCACCTTTGGGTCATTTCGAGGATCCTGACCATGCGGCCTTTCTTTCTAGGTTCAGCGAGCTGGGCTCCATACCCCACCAATCACTTGACTGCCTTGGGGTGTGTGGCCCCCCTTCAGTCAAGCCCAAGATGACCCGGCAGGATCACCTTCCTTCTTTATGTCACTTCTTACCAGGTTCTACTTGAAGGCTATAATGACAGTTTATAGGAAAGAAGTATTCAGGGATATGATATTGAGTAAAGGGAAGCACATCCTGTTGTAAGGCCCACGGTGTCCCAAATTAACTGTGACTTGGAAACAGGCATTAGATCATACTGGATGTTCTTCCAATGCACTTCTGGGCTTTCAGCTTTGATTGGCTTTCTACTGAGTGGGCTATTCTAAATTCTTTAGGGGCTGAAGTTAACTTGCAGACTTTATTTTATCCTTTCCTTTCCGTCCCTCCCCTCCCCTCCCCTCCTCTTTCCCTTCCCCTTCCCTTTCCCTTTCCTTTCTCCTTTCTCTCTTCCTTTTCCTTTTTTTTTTTTTTTTTCTGTTTGGTAGAGATGCAAAATCTCTGCCTGTACTGAGCTCACATGGTCTACACCACAATGATCTCAGTGATATTTATTTCAGGGGCAGTGGGTTTACCTGGTTTGGAGTTTTTCCACGTCAACTATAGCAGCAGTGATGGGACCAGCAGAACGAGCTGATTTGTCAAATCCTACTCCCCAGAGTTTTGAGACGATTCAACCAGCACAGAATAAGAAAGCGTCTGGTGTTTTTAAGAAACAAAAGGAAGCTCGTTATGACAGACAAGTAGTCTGGGGCGTGGGGACAATGGGGCAAAGTGGTATGAAGAAGTTGTGAGTTGTGTTTAGGAGCATGCAGATTTTAAATCCTGGACCTGAATGAAAGGTGAGGGATCACCCCCAGGGGGGCTTAAGTCAGAGTGAGACATGGTCTGTTGTGCAGGTTGGCAGGACTGCTCTGAAAGATTTTGGAGTCAGGACACTCAACAAGAGCATGGGGACTAATTGCCAGCTAGATGATGAAGGCTTGGGCACTTTAGAGAAACACTGAAGTGACAGAATTCAGAGAGTCAGGAACAATTCACTTGAGAAGTGAAAGAAAAGAAAATTTGAGAATCTCTCAGTTTTTAAATGTGAGTGTCTGAGAGGAAGGTGGTGCCATATTAAAAAAAATAAAGAAAGAAAAGCGGGTTTAGGAAAATGGATTGAAGATGACAAATTTAGTCCCATAGTGGGCACTGGTAAGGTGCTGAGAAATCTCAGTGAACTAGAGAGACTCAGAAAGCCCATTGAGTCTTTGTTTTCCATTAGGAGTCTGCCTTGGAATAACGTGTGCCCTTGAAAGTATTTATAGAAGCAACACAACCCAAGTCTCATGTCACAATTCTGGCAGAATGGGAAGCTTCCACTGTCTTTTCGGTCAATTATTTCTGAGGATTTGAGTACCTGCCCTGTGGCAGCCATGTGCTGGGATGCAGAGGCTGCTCAGATGTTGTCTCTGCCCTGTGAAAGTTCACAGCATCTGAGAAATGAGCCAAAGCAGGTAGCAGTGGCTGGGGAGGAGGGGCGGAGAGGGGGCAGGAGTGTCACAGAGAGGAGCCCACCCTTCTCCTGGCTGTAGACATCCACTCTCCAGGGGCACAAGGTCAGCTGGCCAAAGGGTTTATGTGCTGCCTTCCTCTGATACAAGAAGTCACTCACAGGAGGAAGGGGAGAAAGTAACTAAAAATAAAGTGGTTTCTGATTTGAGTACATTGCGACATTCTTTGGGTCATTTTAAGGAACAAGTCCCTGTGTTCTTGCAGGGAGAACTTGGAAATCAGCAGCCGTAGGTGATTTGATTACAATATGTTTAAGGGCTGGACCAGGCTTTCAGAAATCCTTCAGACATTGCTTCTCCTTAAAGGAAAGAGAGAACTTCATTTCCTTTCTTTCTCTCTCTCTCTCTCTCCCCCTATCTCCCTTTCTCTTCTCTCTCACCACCCCTGCACCCTACCTCCCTCCCACCCAACCCCTACCTCTTTCCTTCTGGAACACAGGTGCTAAGAAATAGACTGATTTATTTGATCCCTTTACTTCCAAAAGCATAGTGTCACCAAAAGTCCAGGTTCAGGTACAAGGTCTCAAGCCTTTTAAAAGCTGCATATATATTTCCAGAAGTCCTTATTGGAGAGAGGTGAGGCTTTTCAATTATCCATCTCAATCTTCCAAAGACTACCCTGTCGATGAAGCCGCCTCCCAATTAGACATGACTCTCTGTCCTTGAAGCTCACAAAGTGCCTGACCTGCATCTTTCTTTTCTGTTTCTTATAATAACAACCCACAGAGACAGTGAGTCTAACCTTGGCATCCTTAGTGCCTAGCACAGTTCCAGGAACTTAGCAGGGGCTCAGTAATTTTTGATGGATGAGGGAATTTATCCCTAACTCCTCAGCACCTGTCATAGTGCTGACCACCCAATAGGCTCTCAGTGGTTCTTGAATGAATGCATCAACATAAACTCAGCTTCTCTCTCTAATAGGTATTAGGGATTAGCTGAGTGGTTACTATATGGTTTCCTTTCCTTCCTCACTCTGCCCCCACCCCAGAGCCCAGACTCACATTTTGTTCCTGGTTAGTCCTGGGCATGGATTTAAAAACATTATTTTAATGAAGAACTCTCTGTACTTTGCAACTTTCATATAAATCTAAAATTATTCCACAATATGAATTAATTTTAAAATTTAATTTGTTCTTCCTTTGGAAATTTTCTTCTACCAGTTAACCACCAAAACACTGGGGAAGTTCTTTTTTATACCTCTCTTCATTGAAAATCCTGCTTTTTATTTAACAATTTACATGTATATGCAAAATGCCATTTATATAGCATTCATCCTATGCCAAGAACCATTCTGGGTCCTTTATAAATATAACTCATTGGATCCTTGTAACAACCCTGTGATGGTAGTAGTCTCTTCTTACAGATGAAAAATTGAGGAGTGGAGAGGTTGGGTAATAGGCATCAGGAGGGATCAGACAGCATAAAGTCTGGTCCTCTTAGGATGTGACTCTTTTCCTGGAACTTCTTTTCTCATGAGCTGAGACATGGTCTCCGTCCATGCAGTCTGAATAATGTAGTATATGAGGTTCCACCATAAGAGAGCCCCTGAACCAAAGCCATATGACACAGCTCAGAAAGAAAGGTACGACATTCGTTTTCCCTACACATTTCATGGAAGAAAGAATGATCTCTCTTTCCAACAGTCTGCACCCAAAGCCAACTTCATGTCCTTTCTCAGAGGCTGAGTCAAGGCCAAAGACTAGCCCAGCTGACAGTCAAGCCATTGCTTTATTCTTGTTGACCGGAGCAGAAGCCTAATGCGTCTTCATACCACATATGCTGTGTTTTTCTAATTGCATCAGCTCATCCATTCCCAAATCTTTTTTTTTTTTTCATTCCCAAATCTTTTAACGATTCCTTTTACACTAAGCACTCTTCCCAGTTTCTGTCTATAGACTTCTCTTCAGAGATATGGTCCTGCGTGTTCCCCTTCCCTGTTGTGTGGCTGAGACTGTTCTCTCTTGGGTCACCCAAGCTGCCTTTGTGGCCTTATCTTCCACCTCCTGTGCTGAACTGCTGTCCTACTACATCCTCCCACCTACAAGGCTCAGATACTTCCAACTCTTTTTGATCCACAGCATGGTTCTTCCTTTCCCTCTCCCTGAAATAAACTCTAATCCCTGGTCCATCTAGTAGATTACTATCTATTTTTCATAACTTATCCCAAATGTCTCCTCTTCTTAGAAACTTCCCTGACATTACTAGGTTGCAGAGAAATTGCTTCTGGGGCCACACTGACTGTCCAGGACCTGAATTCCCCATGCCATAGGCTTCCAAGTCTGTCCTAACGTGAATCTCTACAATTCTTCTCAGGATTCTTTTTTAATTAACAAACATAAATTGAACTGCACACATCTTAAGTGTATAATTAGATGAGTTTTAACAAATACAGACACTCACAAAATAAACACATCAATTAAGAATTAGAACATTACCAGCAGCCTGGAATATTCCCTCATTTCTACCAATCAATCCCCATCTCTAGCCCCAGAGACAATCATTGTCCCAGATCTTTCAACAAAGATTCAACCTATGACTCAATTTTCATATAAACTGAATCTTACAATCTCTCTTTCTTTTTGTCTGGTGTCTTTCACTCAACATGTTTTCAAGATTAATCCTTGCTGTTTCATACATCAGTAGTTCATTTGTTACTGCTGAGTAGTATTCCCCTATATGAAGATACCACAGTTTGTCCATTCTCTTATGGATGGAAATTTGTGTTGTTTCCAGTTCTGTGCCTCTATGAATAAAGCTATTGAAAACATTCTGTTATAAGTCTTTTGTGAACATGTGTTCTTACTTCTCTCAGGTAAATACTCTTTCAAGGTGTCTGATATTGCTACTACCAACTTATCAAACTAATTTCCCATTTTAAATATTTTCAGTGTTTTTCCTGGACTTAAAGGCCCAGTCCAAGTGTTTAAGGACCACTCCCATAACAAGTCTATAAAAGAGCCATAATTAACCCCAAGGAGCATGTCCAAGGTGTTGCTCAAAGAACAACACAGAACTAGAAGATAGTTTCCAATCCCAAGGCCCCAACTCTTTGCCTTCTGAGAAGAACGCCACCAATGGTATGTGTGTTTGGTATGCTCCCAAACACATGTGCCACCCCCCATCCTTGAAGCGCCTTCAAATTAGCTCCCTTTCCTCCAGCCAGAGTTTTGAGGCCTTCAAAAGTCAAGCGTCCACAAAGGGTAGGCACCCCAAGTCCAGGATCCATTTTTCTTCTTTATTTTCTTGCTACCCCTGGCAAATAAATATCAACCAGCCAACTGTGGCTATCTCAATATTTCCTGATAACCCTGTTATGGAGAAGAGGGTATAGTTAATTGAGCCATCAAAATACGAACTCACCTGGTACCAAATCCAACGGAAGGAAAACCTTTCTTTACATGTTTATTTTATATCAGATGGAGGGGACATAAAGGTGACTAAGGGCCAGTCTTGAGTTTCAGGGCAGTCTTGAGTTTCACAGCCTGGTGAGGGCAGACAGATTATTAAACATGGCAAATAAGAGAGGCCTTCGTTTTAGCTCTAAATGGTGGGGGTAGAGTCCCTTTCTGGAGAAGTTGTGACTGGAAGCTTTCTTGAAGGTGACAACACTTGTGATAATCCTTGAAAGTTGGTCTGGGTTGGGCTAATGCTACTACAGACTGTTGGGAACAAAAACATAGGGACTCTCTCTCAAGATTTAACTGACTGCTGAACAGAAATTAAATTTGAGAGGATGTGTTCCTCCTCTCTTCAGAGACCCTTAGCTCTGAGACCCTGAGGAATTCAAATCACTTCCCACTTAGCCTGTGGTCCTCAGCTTCCTTCATTGCTGTAGCACGCGCCTTCACCACCCTTGAAAGCTTGTTATGAAGATCAAAGGATAATGCAAATGAATGAAGTTCCAGAAAGCATGGACTGCTACACTGAGAAGCTAGTCTTGCTGACATCATTATTGCTTAGTGAATGCCACCGGTCAGGAAGGGAGACCTCGTGTTGGCACCAGCCCTTTACGCCAACACCTAGAGAAGGTAAAACCATCACTGGTAACCTTTCATTTGGCCCAAGAAAATTTAAATGCTTAGTGCGTCTTGACCCAAAACCATGACACATTTTACAGTATGTTTCTAAGTAGCAATTTTCCATGAAAAAGAACAATGTCCCATGGCTTGAGGGGTTTTTAGCAAGACTTACTTATTTTTTCCCCCTCAAAGAATTTCTAAAGATTTCTGGAAACACCAAATCACCCTTGAATCCTTTAATTTCCTACCAATTACCCACAAAAGTACTTCTCACTAATATAATAGAGTCTAACATTCTGAAGTACATCAAGCATTCATTTGGATAAACTGTAGAACCTAGACAGAGCAGGGAAGGTGAAGGAAAAGGGAATTCACAGGCTCCCCCATCTCATGCTCATGTAGGGCTTCCCATCTAAAGTGATGTTCTGAGGGAAAGGGGATTTTTTTTTTTTTTTTTTTTTTTTTTTACAAAAGAGGCAAATTTCTCATGGATAAAGAAAACCAGAGTCTGTGCTGGGGTGGAAAGTTCTTGGCTGTGTCTGTAACAAACACCTGTGGAGCACATACACTACCCACCGTATTACCACCCCTGAGAAGACCCTGTGGCCCATTCACACTAAATGAGGTTCCTACATTCTAGGAGTTTCCAGAGTTTCTCAGGTTACTGAAAAGCAAGCCACTGACTACTTATCTCTGCTTGAAAGAACTTTAGCTAAGGGAGCTGCCTATTCAATTTCATTTTCAATCAACAAAAGTGTGACTTCATTACTTCAATGTCAGTTCAATAAGATTAGTCTGCCACTTTGTGCCAGACTCATTTTCCTAGGCCCGGAGTTAGGTGGCCTCTGCCTCATGCTACTTACAACCCAGGGTATTAAACTGATTGTGGGTCAAGTGCAAGATGTGATCATTAAGAATCCTTTCTCTTTGCAAATGTCAGACTGCCTGAACGCTGCAGTCTCCTATTTGTTTGTTGTTTGTTTGTTTTTGAAACTTGTGGTTAGTCTTCTGCCAACCCAGAATGACATGAAGAACTGAGAATGAATCAGGTTAACGTGACCCCTGTAGACAGAGAAGATGGACATTTAGAACTCCCCAAATCTGCACAGAAGTCAGGATGTTCTTTCTGTTTAGCTGCATATAGTGGTCAGATTAACCTAAACCCATCAGAAATCTAACTGTCCTTAGCCAGCTCAGAAAAGGTTTCAGGTTGCAACATAGGGGAAGCAGGGCTAAGAATAATACTACGATTAAAAAAAAAAAAAAAAAAAGTTGGTGAAAGAGGAGGGAAAAAAAAAAAACCTCTAGGCAAGGACTGGGCAAAGTCTCACAAACCAGTATGAAGGATACACTGGGGAATCCTTCTCAAGGTTGAATTGGTGACTGGACCAATTTGCCCTCCCTTAAAAACACTGGCATTGATTAGCGAGTGTGACTTTATGGGTTATTTGCAGCTTTAGTTTTCATTCCAAGAAACTGGCAGCGTCTCTCACCACTGATCTCCCCAAATTGATGGATGGTAGCAATTATATAGAGTTATTTATGTAATGTGTTGTAATAGCAGCGCAAGTTGGCTGTCACTTTGACCCAGGCACCCCCTCACCCAATTATAAAGAAACCCCACCACAGAGCTGCCTTCAAACAGGGGCTAGGGAAAGAAAAAAAACAAAACAAAACTCTTCATCCCACCTCTTAAGGAAACCTCTTGGGAAGTTTGAAGGCCTTAGAGAAAACCATGCCTTTTTAGTAGAAAAACTGAGCAGTACTGCTCTAATATTAATTTGTCTTTATGATTTATCAGTCCATCCGGGCATTTATTCCTGCCTGTTCTTATAACAAACTAAGATTATTAATTTAAATATTAAATTCTATTTTTTCACTAAGGGGATGCTTAATGACTGTATATTATGTGCAAAGTAGTGGTCTTGTTTCTAGCGTGATGCAAAGGTGAGCCATCGCTCCTGTGCTCAGAAGCAGGTGACTGGCAGCTTTACGATGAGAATAAGGATAATAACCACCATAACCACAGCTCTCATTTATTGAGCACCTGCTGTGTACCAGGCACTGCACGAAGTACTTTGATACACAATCCCTTACAACTCATGGATGAGAATACCTTCTCTCCTGCCCTCTGGCCTTTAGTCATTGCCTTGTCTACTCCCCCATGATCACGGGTTATACTCCCACCTCAGGGTCTTGCCCTGTTTCCTCTGCCTGGACTCTTCTTTGCCCAGATACCCATGACTCATTCCCTCACCTTGTTCAGGTTTCTGCTCAAATAGCCCTTTATCTGGCAGGCCTGTCCTGACCACTCTGGGTAGACTAGCAGCACGTTCACCCCCACGGACCTCACTCCACTTGTTTGCCTTCGGAACACCTGACACTCCTGACAAATTATACAGCCACTTGAAACTGCCTGGAAATGAGACAGTTACGATAGCTGCACAAAACCATGATGTACTGAAAACCCAGAGTGACCTTTATAGTACGGGAACTACGCCTCATACAGCTATTCAGTAAACAAACAGTATGAAAATAATTTATTGTCTCTTTCTCCCCCTCTAGGAGGCAAGCTGGACTTTGTTCCCTTTTCAGGTGTGTTCTTGGGGCCTAAAGAAGCACCAAACACAGAGGATTTGGTAAATATTTGCTGAATGAAGGAACATATGAGAAGCAACCTTAGAAACTAAAAAAAAAAAAAAACTGATCAGCCACAGGATGTTGATGTTTTTGATTTTGTCGATGATTATCAGTTTTTCCTAGAAGTCAAATAGAATAACTCCTGGCACAGGTTGTCTGCTTCTCAAAGAATCCATTGGAATCCTTATTCTTTTCTTTCCTTTGCTTTTCTTTTTTTTTTTTTTTCTAGTCAATTGCAATGTCATCAAACTGAGAAATTTAAAAAAAAAAATCCTTAACTGATAGGCATTTCTAGATTCACATACACTGGCTCTACCAATTACAGTTTACGACCTCTGTGAAATAACTCATTCTGTCAAACCTCTGTTTCCACATCTATAATATAGGGGATCATAATATACTACTGAGTTCTTATGAGATTATACAACAGAATACACATGGAATATTCTAGCAGCATCTAAACATATACTAAGTGGCCGAGAAATGTTTTCATATCTGCCAAAACACCAGACCTTGCGGATACTCAAATTCCATCTGCAGGTACAACAAAATAAACCCCACTTCTCAAGATGTGTGAACCCAGACTTCAGAGCAACAAGAAAATGCCATGACTGCCCTTCCACTGGAGGTCTAGTTACATCCCCACCTCACTTCCCATCTTCATGAATGCAGACCTCTTTACTTCCACACCATGGGACTTGCTCAGCACAGCAGAGTAGAGAGAGTGCTGGCTTTCCTTCCTCTCAGACAGATAGATGTAGGTTTGAACCTGAGATCCACCTAGCTATAACCTTGAGTAAGGAACTTGAATACTATGATCTTCAGTTTCTTTACCCATTTAATAGGAATCACATCTCTCTCTCTCTCTCTCCTTCTCTCTCTTCCTTGATGAGTAAAAGTGGAATGAAATAGGCAGGCAAACACAGTTTGTCTTTTCTAATAATATAGGTGCCTTCTATTCCCTGTCCCTTTCACTGGGTGTCATCTTTAAGGACTATACAGAAATACTTTCTCTCAATTACTATTCACTCATACAATACTGAATGAGTGCCTACCCCTATGCCAGATGCTGGGTTTTGAGGAAACATGGGTTTATGGGACAAATGTGATCATTCAACCCTTACCCTTGCACAGTGTATAGTCTGCAGCTGCCCAGGCAGAAACACCCTCTACTCTGCCCTTGAGCCACATTCCAAGGGGACAGTAAGACCTGGGGTTAGGTGGAGCAAACAGCCCTCAAATCCTTCCTCTTCTGTCCTCTCACAGTTCCAGAAATCTAGGAATTTTAATATCTGGAGGGAGGAAGCTTTGGTCCCTCCTCTTGATTACACACATGAATGAAAGCAAACCATCTCTCTAGCTTCTGAGAGTGCCAGCTTCTTTAAAAAGATGGAATCCAATTCTGGGCCTCAAAGGTCAATGGTCCAAGAAGCTGGGCTGCCCTTAGACAGGACCCCAATCTCAGGCAGCATTAAAGGAATGCCAGATAAATCGTCCACACTTGGAAATAGTATCCACCTATTACTAACATGATAAAAAAATAAATAAAAATAATTTTTTTAAATGGATGTACCATTTCAGTGAATTTTCTCTGCAAGACTGAGGTTTTCATTCCCAAAGGGCACTTTTTCCTTATTCTGTGGCCCAAAAGCCTCATTGGAAACAAAGGCATTAATCCTCACAGGTAAAAAGATGATTTAAAGCTTTGAGTAGAATGCCAATCAACTTGACTTCTAGCCTCTCTCTATAAAAAGCCCTGTGTACGTATCAGAGCACCTTCATTGCTTGCTCCTAGGCACAGTTTGGTGGAGGAACACCTCCTTCCTTCCAGTAGATGCACCCTATACAACCCTTGGGAAAGAAACGGAGTTCACCCTGGTCCTTGATATGAGCTCAGACCTTTTGACCTTGAAAAATGACCTTCCAGGCTGTCACAAGTCTCCACTGCTTGGTAACACTGTGTCCCTATACACTTACATATTAGATCTGTTCCCAAAGTATGCACTGGGACTGTCTGAATGTAACATTTACCACATGGATCAGTTTCTGTCTTAAAAACATCAGATTGTTTCATATCTAATAAATGATTTTATAACAAATCACTACATGCATAATGTCATTTAATGTCTACAAAAGTCTTGTGAGGCAGGTATAATCCTTTTTCTAGGGGAAAAAACCAAAACTTAATAATTTTGTCTAAGTAGTAAAATCAAGACCCAAATCCTCATCCTTAAATTTCCAATCCAGCATTTTTCATCTGCTCCACAGCTGCCTTACAACATTTTCCTGGATCCCTCTTAGAAATTATATATGTATATAACACACACACACACACACACACAAACACACATACACACAAAAGGAACATATATAGAAAGAGATACCTGATTGCTATTCTTTCACCGGCAACAATGAGAAACTGAAGCACAGATTAGCCATGAGGAAGCAGAGAACAGAATTCCCTTCCTTTTTCTGCCTAGCGCTTTTGCCCTATTCCTGAAAATTTAAAGTAGTTTTAATGAACTCAACTTTCTTTAGAATGCTCAGTCTCCATCTGAAGAATCAGTATGGATTCTGTTTTCTCCATTTGTAAGGGAACCACTGCAAGAAAGATCCCCGGGCAGGGAAACGATCTGGGGCTCCCCACAGTCAGAACCGCTCACGAAGGGCAAACTTTCTTGAGGAGTGCCCACAGAACCAGCCAGGTTCCGCTGTGGCTTCGGAGTACATACACACACACTTCTGACTTCATGGTTTTCGGCAATAGATGAGTTCCGAAGAGTCGCATGAAAGCACACGTCTATCACTTCGCTCCATAAACAGCTGTAACAGATACTCTTTTGGGAGGAGTATGTAATTGTCTTTTTCTCCCTTTGTACTGCACATTTCTTCATTCAGCATTTTCCCACTATTAACATCTGTTCGTATTCTAAAATACCTTTCTTTACCTATTGCTCCTGAACTTCTTAGAATGCATGGTTATAAAAGAATAAAACGGGATTTTTTAAGTTATCACATTCCTGGATATATACGTAGGAAGCCACTGTTTGTACCCTCTACCCATATTTAGCCCACAGCAAAGCATCCCTCTCAGTGCTCAGAGCAGATGGAGAGCAGAGATCAGATACACCAGAATCTGACCATCTAATCCCAACTGCAAAGTATGTGGAAGAATCTGGAGGAATCTGCTGCAGAATGGACTTCCAACCGCCCCTATCAGCTGCTTTTCATCCTACTTCCCAACACACCACGGTCAAGGCTCAGGGGCAAGAACCAAGAAAGATAATTTCAAAGAGGAGACGGAAATGCCATGCCCATGGCTACTTCAGTGCCTCCTCTCATTGCTCAGGAGCATGTAACTGAGTGCCCACCATGCACAGCAGCAGTAAGAGGGGGTGGGGATGGCCTACTGTTGATGGTGGCTTCGTTTTCAACTCTATTCCCCTGATCCTACTTTCCTAAAAAGTGAATGTAGCTTTCTCCACTCTCCAACCTGAAACTATTATCACTTAATTTTCCTTAAATAGTCCAGAACCATGGTGAAAAAAGAAAATCAGTAACACTACCTTTCTTAGTTAAATGTAACAAAATTAAACATGTATACACCAGTCTTTATTTAAAACCTCTTCCACAGCATATCTGAAATATGTGAAAGCTTTGCTTGGTCAGTATTTAAAATCAGCTTTCAGGGGCATCTGGGTGGCTCAGTCAATTGAGTGTCTGACTCTTGGTTTCAGGGCAGGTCATGATCTCAAGGTCATGAGATGGAGCCCTGCATCCATGCTTAGCACGGAGTCTGCTTTGGATTCTCTCTCTCCCTCTGCCCCTCCCCACACTCTCTCCCTCTCTCTTCCTCTTTAAAATAAATAAATAAATAAATCTTGGTTGGGGGGACAGCTTTCACTGCCAATGTCAAAATGAGGCAAAATATGGAAACAGCATCAGCCAGCAACATACCCCCTCAAAATATGTCTCCTCAAGTGTAGCAAAAAGAACATGAAGTGAAAATCAAAAGACCCAGATTTTCCAGATCATTGTTTCCTCTATGCTTTGCTATGGGACATTGGGTAAGGAATTTTCTCTCTCTGGAGTTCAGTTTTTCCATTTCAGAACAAGGAGTTTCAATTCAGAAACTTTCCTTCCTTCCTTCCTTCTTTCCCTCCCTTCCTTCCTTCTCTTCCTCTTCTGCTTTTCCTTCTCCTTCTCCCTCTCTCTTTCTCTTACTTTTACTTTCTTTCAAAGAGTAGAAACCCTCACCCAAATGAAATCTCATTCAATTGACCAGCATATTAACCATGAAGGTGAAGCTGGGTTTTTTGTAGCTCTCTGCATTGGTCTCCTCTTTGCCTTCAGTAGTGCATATGGCAGCTAACCAATAACCCAGATATCCTTAGAGCCCAGTCTGTTAGAAGGAGAAGGAGGAGGAGGAGGAGGAGAAGAAGGCAGAGAAGGAGGAAGAGAAAGAACAAGAAGAAGAAGATATCAAACTACAGGATGAGAACCCATACTGTACAGTGCGAAGTGCATGCACTTTGGAATGAGACAAACCTCAGTCCAAATCCCTACACGTATCTGCTTTCACTAGAGCATGAATGAGGAGCCATTTTACAGGAGTTGCTCCTTGAGCCCTCATCTCTTCATCTGTAAAATGGGAATAACGAAAAAAAAAAAGGGGGAATAACGATATCTATTAAATAAGGTTACCCTGAGGATTAATTAGAAGGATTATTAAAGAATGAGTTAAATCCCTAGCATACAGTAGGAGCTCAATAAACAGAACCAATTGTTTTTTTACTGAGAAGACCAAGTGTCCCACCTAAAACCTAGTGTCTTGGTATAATTTTCAGTAACATATTGTCTCACTCTTAAAAGGTCCTGGTTTGGACAATAAATTATATGAGTATTTAAACCATCTCCTAAAGTCATCCCTCCAGTTTTGACTCTGGGGTTCTCAAAATATGCAGAAGTCTACTGGCTGAGTCTTCGAATCCCACAAGGAGTCACAGATGACTTTTCATTGTCAAGGCATGAGAATGCAGTTGGAGCCACTAGGGAGGCAGGCAGGAAGCTCACAAACATAGAAGAAACATTTGTTTAATGGTTTTATACTTCACCAGGGGAGAGATTCCCTTGACCCAATAACTAGCAAATTCCACGGCTATACACAAGTAGAGTCAGAGTGGAAAAGAGCCAGGAAAGCCAGCATTTGCTCATGTTAAGAGGGTATGTGTTTGGAGTAAGCAATCTCTCATTCATTTCATGTCTCCTACAATCCTGGTGTTTCCCCTCCTTGTTGAACATAGGCAGGGTAATCCACTCATGTGGCTGGGAAATGAAACACTTGAAACCCGGAACTGGGCCTGAGAGAACACTGATCTTAAGAGTGTATGCTGATACAAAGAAATGTGTTCAACTGAGTAGGTATTGTGTGTGTTTGTATGTGCCTTGTGGTTATAATTAAGCAAATCCATTATAAGCTAACACACATTTGTGGACTTCTTTTAGTGTTACTGATTACATTTCCAAACCATTGCCTTATTCGTAGACTTGACTAGTCTCTTCACTAAAAACTAAGCACTTCAAAATTGTTTTAAACTTTTGAACATCAGTCTTGAGAACAAGAGAGTAAATAAGAGCATCACTTATCACTTTGGTAGTCTCAACAAATGACATTTTGGAGTGTTAGCAGCCCTTAATAGAGACTCTCCTGGTATTAGTTAAGCAAAAAGGCATCAGGGTGAGGAAGGCAATCAGTGACCCATCTCTACCATAACTAATCGTTATCTGGATTGGCCTCAGCTGACGTGGCGCACATTCCACTCCAGAACCTTCTGAGAGTGGTGGTGACCACCACCACTTCTGAGTGGCTGGTGGTGACCATGCCATTTCAGGGCTGGATCTATGCTCCAAGCTGGGCTGCCATTAGCACCGATTAAGATTGCTTTTTAAGGAATGGACATCCTGGAAACTGGGACCTTCAGTCTTCTAAGCATTATGATGCCATTTACATAAAAAAAAAAAACTAGAGATAAAACTGAGGCAGAGCAGAATTGTTCTGCTTCACGGAAGAGAGGGATGAACATATGGAAGTAGGGGAATGGAGTGGGTATTGAGATGGAGAAAACTGGTATGAGCAAGGCTGGGGAAAAGGGAAAGAGAAAACCCATGACCCTAGCTTATGGCCATGTCCCAGAAGCAATTTTGAGGAATGAAAATATTTCAGGAGAATGTTGTAAATTGTTTGCTCCAAGATGTGCAAAGCCATCTCCCTCCTGCATCTCCCCTTAGTAATCCTGAGTAAAGAGGTGCTGGAAGCCTTCTTCACATTGGCAAGGGAGAAACCAGTGAGAGGAATAGAGAAGCAGAGTAAGAAGATGAAAAACAGCGCCCATCTGGCTTACACATGCGGGGCTTCATCTCCTAACAAAGCCTGTTACACAAAACAGGTGTTCAACAAGCATTTGTCAAACAAATGAAATAAGTCCTGAGGAAAATCTCCAAAGGAAGGCTTTGCTTCCTACCACCACAGAGGACTGACAAGGGTAGGAAGAGAAATTAAGAGGCCTTTTCCTTATTGGTTTGCAAAAGCAAATCCTGACCTGCTCACCTCGATGCTAACATAGCACATAAGTGTTTGCCCAGAAAGAGCAGCCTCATAGGGCCAAAGAGCTCTTCATGTGACATTGGCTTAGCTTTGGGTGTTTGACTATTGTCACTGTTTTGGAAAGTTTTAGCAGAGACAATAAAGAGGGCATTTAACATACAGAGAGAAAACCTCCCACATACCACCCATTCTGATGTGTCCAGCAGTGATCTAAACGCAAGGAAAGCAAAGGACATCCATGTGACCCCAGCTGGTTGAGTGGAATTTTGCCCTGAGTTCCATCTGTTCTAAGCCAAAGTGACAGACACAGTCTGAGGGTCGCACTTACAGTTCAGATTTGCACAGCTCAGCTGCATCCTCCCTCAGCTCTTCTCTTTCACTTGGAAGCTATATATAGTTCTAGACCATGACTTCAGGAACAACGGTCCTGGACTAACACTGATCATAGTGAGACCTAAGGAAGAAGCAGGTGCATGTACTTTCTTATGCTAGTGCTCTTGCGGTGCGGTGGATAGCCTTTGTTTTTATCTGCCCAGCAGAATTCCTGTCTTTGGCAGAGCTCTCCTCGTCATTCAGTGTCTCCCCATTATATAGTGTCCACATCTGCCAGCGTCCCCTTCCTGATCACAGGGTCGGTCATGTGACTCCAGATCAGCCTGTCTCAGAGCGCTGTGCCTTCAGCAATGGTGATTGGTCCAGGTGCACTCCTCTCATCCAAGCAAGGCCCATCAAAGTCTCGCCTGGATGGATAAATGGGCATTGGAAGTCAATAAGCTCAAAAACATGTGAATCTAGAGCCCTGGTGACCAAAGCCTGTTCACGGGATCAGACCCATACCCAGAAGGACACTGAGCTAAAGGGAGAGGAGAGGCTGAGCTCTGATGTCACAGCTGGAACCCCTAAATCCAGCCTGAAGGTCGATCAGCCATGGACTTGCCAGATGCATAGAATTTCATTTGTTCATTTATACTTAGGCTAGTTTCAAGTTGGATTTCTACAACCTAAAACGGAAGTGCTGTGCTCAATGTAAGTGAATATAAGATGTTTATATTCAAGTAACTTCCATGTGGCAAAATGGAATAATCATCGCAATTATTGCTTGAAAACCCATTTGGAGTCAGGACCTGTACCAAGAAATTAAGTGTGTATCTCGTGTGAATGTCCCATGAACAAACGAAGGCAACTGAGACCAAGAGAGATTGCTTGACTTGGATAAAAATCATGGAGCTAATGGATGGAGGAGGGGGGATCCTAAACTCCATATCAGAGGGTACTCACTCCACTTTATGCTCCCAAAGGAAGAGCACATACAACAGCTTCCTTACGTACAATCAGCAAATCTTTGGTGCTTGTTTAGTTAAGAAACTGTCAGTCCTTTGCCGTGAAGCTGAGGCCCACTGCACAGTCCTGTTTGTCCTACACAAGGCTCTAAGCTTCCAAACGAGCTCCTGGGGGAACCGGTCCAGGCGGGAATAGGTGGTAAGGCCTCTGTGCTGGTCTGTGGGGCTGCCTGTGCCACGTGCCAGGTACTCCAGAGGCTTGCTCTGCTATCAGCACTTGCTGGCTGAGAGTGGGGGGTGGGGCAAACACTAACATGGGGAGTTCACCCAGGACCAGCCATTTTCTTGGTCCCCGGTGAGCTCATCCAGCCTTCTCTGAAATGAAGATGCTCAGGAAGGGGGATGGCTCTTAATATACTAGAAACAAGACAACCCCCGTGTTTGACTGACCTGCCCATCCTCCTACTCCCTCTCCTACCTCCCCCCGCCCCTCAGATGGGGCAGGGGAATAGCAGCCTATGAAATACATTCCAAAGGCCCATTGATGAGTCTTCCCTTTATTTGAATGTCAATTCCCATTCCCAGTTGTGAAAAGTGCATGGCTTCCCCTATTTAAATTCCCATTCCAAGTTTCGGAAAATGCATGAATGTAGCCCTGCACTACCATTCATTGCCTCTGTGACTCTGGTCAAGCTAACCAGGCTCTCCAAGCCTCAGTATGCTCTTCTGAAAATGGGAATGAGGCTGCCTACCCAAAGGCATCACAAGAATTTAACAAGGGATGTGCTCTCACTCCTCCTGGAGCTTGGCACGGGGCAGACGTTCCATGATGGTAAATATTGTCAGGGCTTCCCAAAAGTGTTCATGGGAACAAACTTAACGCATGCTGCGCCTAGTCTTCAGTTGGTGCCTATTAAATAGCCAGGTTCTTTCAAATTGGGCAGCAAGTGAGGGATGGTGATTCCCATTTTCCATATTTGAGAATCCCCACAAACAATCCCTGGCCACAACGGGATAGATGGCATATATCCTAAGATCATGGCATTCCTGCTCCAGCCTAATAAGCATCTGTATCCCAAGATCTATATCCTAAGATCATGGCATTCCTGCTCCAGCCTAATAAGCATATCCTAAGATCCTAAGCTATATCCTAAGATCATGGCATTCCTGCTCCAGCCTAATAAGCATCTGTATGAATGACTTTGATGATAAGGTTAGTGGGGGGCTAAGTGTGGATGCTAGGGAGGAGGAGGAGATAAGAGGTCCCAAACACTAAGGTGGCAGCCTTTTTTTGTGGCACCTCCCATCTGTCAAGACCCAGGACGTAGCCCATGTATCCACCCCTGGTGTGGAGGGGTCACCCAGGCTCTGGACAATCACAGAAGCATTAAGCTCAGGGCAAAGCCTATTCTAGGACATCCCTGCTGTTTCTTGTGTGGGCAAGGAAGGCAGGGGTCCTAAGAAGAGGGGTTGCCTCTGTAAATATTTCTGCCAAGGTGGAAGCATCAGGAGAGTGGTTTTCAATCCTGAGTGTACGCTATGAATCACCTGGGGATCTTGTCAATTATGGATCCCCACAAAGGGGGCCTGGAGGGACCCCTGAGATTCTGTATTTTTAACAAAATCCCAGGCAACATTGAGGCTTCCTGCCCAGACACCACGTTTTGAGAAGAGCAAGGCTCTAAGACATAAGAAGTTCATAGTAAATGTTTGCTAATTAATTAGTAATAGATACATTGATGACTAAACATACAAGTGAATAACACAGGGGGAAGTAGATTATAATGGAAGGTCTATTATTCCAGCTAGACGGGGGTTAAAGTCCATACCTTCCAGACTTCCGGACTTGACATTTAACCCCCAGCCCCTGTATGTTCCTTTGACTCTTTTTCCTTTGTTATTTCCTTCTCTCCTCAGTGACAGGGCAGTAGAAAGAGCAAAATCACTATCTCTCTCATAATCCCTGAGTCTCCCTGGCCAAACCCATACAATGGCAACAATACCATTTATCCTACAGTTGTTGCAAGGACTAAACACCTCAGGAGAGGAGCTCAAGAAATGGCTACTGACTATTACGTAATTAATTCACTGAGGAGGTGACAGATTTCTCTCCTGTACGTAGAGGGAACAGGGGAGACTATTACTTGTATGCATGTGCTGGCGAGGTCCCGAAGCCTTTGTTGTCCATTGTGTTATGCTAATTTCACATACAGGGAAAATGAGCCTTAGAAAGATTCAGTGACTCTTATCCAAGGTCACAGAGCTGAGTAAGCGGTAGGGAGCAGTTGTGTCCGACCCCAAAGCCGCATTCTTTCGCCACCATCCTGCCTCTCCCCTGTGCCCCAGGGTGGGCAGCCTGCCCCATCTGAACACAGTGCTCCACAGTCAAAGGCTGTGGGGATTAGCTGTCAAGGCTCCAATTCGACCCAAGTCCGGACTCATTCCTTGGCTGGGAAGCAGACAGCCTGTTTACACGACACAGGTCTGGGATGGCAAAGTCCTCAGTGCCTGTTTGTCTGCTTTTGCCTTCTCCTCTCACTCAGACCCTCAGTGAGTCAGTTTTGGTCAAATGCAAGGACAGTCTGTGCTGAGCGTGCTCCAACTTATGGGGAAGGTGTATGAAGCCCTGAAGGTCACTGGGTGAAAGTGTCAAAGTGGACAGACAGATGGCCTCTCACATCTTTGTGGGAGGGAGCTGTTTGCCAAGCAAAGGGTTCAAGGACATCCTCTCTCCGAGTCCCAAACAGGCCTGATTCACTGCCCCCGCTTTCCGACCACAGATGTTTTCTTGCTCACAGCCAGGTTCCAAATGGGGCAGGATCTGCCAGATTGAGTTCTCCAAGAGACGGAGAGGAAAGAAATGGGAATCTGACACGTTGTTTCCACCTCTATAAACCTGGCCTCCCTGTCCAGACCCCAATCCCGCCTCAGTCTTCCCCTCCTGTGGCAGCGACAACTAATTTAACTGTTCCCCAGAGGCTCCCCCCACACCCCCCTCCGCCGCTATAGCATGGAACTACCCAGGGACATGGCTGCCATGTCAGCCATCCCACGTCCAAGCACCCCTGGCTTCTTGGGGGGGCCATGCGACTGCTGCTGACCAACCAGCGGAAGTGATGTGTCTCCCTCTTGGGCCAAGGCATGCCTCCCCCGCCCTCTCTTTTTTCATCCCAGAGAGAAAGAAGTCACAGGTGGAAGGAGCTTATGTCGCTGACTCACCACGTGGAAGGCTTCCTGCCGACCAGGAACACCCACATAGACAGTTTGGTGAGTGAGGAATAAAGCTTTATTATTTTGAAGCCACTGAAACTTTCAGATTTGTTTACTAGAGCAAGTAACATGAACTGTGAGTACACCCCAGGGCTGGGATAGCCACCGAGACTCTGATTGGATCCTTGGTATGGTGTGCAGCACAGGGCGCTCAGAACTTCATCCCTGGGATCTCACAGAACCCTCATACAACTCTGTCAGCTAATTTCCAGCCCCATCTGCCACCACAGAAACCTCGGCTCTGGAATAGTAAATCATTTGTTCCAAACCATACGGCAAGAAGCAGCAGCTAGGGTTCAAACAAATTTCTGTCTGACCACACATGCAAGAAGCCTTCTCTTTAGCCACTTCTGGACAGTGCAATCCCGAGGTCCTGAAGAAAGTGCATCTTTCTACAGTCAGCCCTGGGCAAGAGTGCATGATCTGAGCTCCTTTATTGGTTTATAGGGCTCCTCCCATACAGGTCCCTGCCTGGAATCTGGGGAAGAGGAGGACCTGGGGAAGATGCGGACGGGGAAGAAGAGTGGAAGCTGGTTCCTCATTGCTCTAATCTGGCCAGCCAAGGGACAAAGACAGCCCTTGAGGGACCGATAAACCTTTCCTAAACCCTTTCCTAGATCTGTCACAGACCCCAAAAGAGGAACAGCAAGTCTGGAAGAAGTCCCTTTGGAGTGAAATGTAGTTGTTTAAACTGAGTCTAAAACTTGCTGTTGAGGGGTGCTCGGTTGTGGCTCAGTGGGTTAAGGGTCTGCCTTCAGCTCAGGTCATGATCAAGGGTCCTGGGACTGAGCCCCGCTCAGTGAGGAGCCTGCTTCTTCCTCTCCCTCTGTTGCTCTCCCTGTTTGTGCTCTCTGTCAAATAAATAAATAAAATCTTTTAAAAAATTAAACTTGCTGTTGGCATATCATAGTGAAATAGAATTTCGGTAAATTTCCCAATTGAAGTGACTCAAAACTATTTATTTATTTATTTATTTATTTAAAAGATTTTATTTATTTATTTATTTGACAGAGAGAGATCACAAGCAGGCAGAGAGGCAGGCAGAGAGAGAGGAGGAAGCAGGCTCCCTGCTGAGCAGAGAGCCCGATGTGGGCCTCGATCCCACGACCCTGAGATCATGACCTGAGCCGAAGGCAGTGGCTTAACCCACTGAGCCACCCAGGCGCCCAAAACTATTTAAATTAAAATGTGCAAAGGTGGCCAAATTGTAAGGTATGAACTATGCTGTACTGAGTTTGATGCAGGCTCACCAAGGACAACGCCGGGGGTGCTTATGACACCGCAGTAACATGGTACTCAAATGCAGAAAATATGGACATTGGACTAAGAAGCTGGAGGTCCTGGCTTCCTCATTTCTGAAGACGGGATGAGGGTGGGGAAGCTGCAATCCTCTCTTCCTTCTCATGTTGGCATATTTCCCTGTCTTTTTCATCTTCGTGCTCAGCATCAGTACACTAGTTCAAGCGTAGCAGGAGAGGGAAGAGAGTGGTTTCAGGACCTTCTGCTCCTGCTCCCCTCTCACTGTGCCCAGGGAGAGAGCTCTCCAGCTTAACCCTCCTAGAGCTCCCCAGCCTCCTCAGGATAAAATCCAAGCTCTTCAGACTGCCATTCAAAGTGCTGCATGATCTAACTCTGACCTTCATTCCCACCATACATACCTTCATCCAATCCTTCATCCTACACTTGATCCCCATGGCAGATTTCACATTTCCCTGTGCACCTTCCTGCTACTCTACCCTTTCAACTTCCCTGAAATGCTCTTCCCTATCTTAATTGTTAGAAGTTCAAACCTTACCCATCTTTCAAGGCTGATGTCAATATACTCACTTGTAGAAATCCTGTCCTGACGCCCACAACTAGGACCTCCACTCCTGCCTTCTAAGCTCGGGCAGCACACTTCTTAGGGACTGACACCTTTGGTATTTATTGACTCATTATTTGACCCCATTTTTTAATCTCCCCTCCTAGCTGCGTGGAGAAAGAACTCCACCTGCTTCATCAATGTATTTTCCAGCACCTACAGGAATAGCTAGTACAAAGTTGGTATTTGGCAAGTTTACTAAGTTAATCCAAAATTTTAAGTCAAGGAAAGACTCAGGGAAGACAGTTGATAGAGAGAATGCAACTAAGCCCTGCTGCAGTAACAAGTGAACCCTGACACTCATGACTTAATACGGCTTCTCATTCTAACCCCAGTTCCTCTGAGGTCAGGCAGCTCCCCAGGGCAGAACTCCACCAGCCACTGAGGCAAGAATCTAATCTCCTTCCCTTATCATTTCTAATCCCTTATAATCTCTGCATCCCAAGTGTTTTGCTTCCAGCTGTGCAGACAGGGCTCTAAGATCGTGGAAGTCATTGTAGGACACTTTATGGCCAGGCTGGAATTACGGTCCATTTCTAATACTTGGAGGATTGTCTATGAAACCTATAGCACTGGCATCACCTGAGGGTTTACTGAAATGCAGAATCACAGCCCCGACTCCAAACCGACTGAACCTGCACATTAACAAGATTTGCCAGGTGATGGGTGTGCACAACATGGCATGAAAACACTCACGGACATCATTTGTGCCCAAGTTCCTTCATCAGGAACTCATTCCCGGGCCCAAACTAATTGAGGAAGCTTGGAAAATGTTTCTATCCTGATGCCTAGAATGGGGAAGTGGGTTTTACTCACCATAGACACAGCCCCAAGCAGCATGTAAGGTGAAATGGATCCACTACTACTTCCAGATGAACCATGTCATGTAGAAACTCTGTACCTCAGTTACCTGCTCTGCCACAGCAGTCGGCAGGTACAGTGTCTATACCTGACTCAAGTTTCAAGATGGTGGAATCCAGCAGAAGGGCCCGGGATTCCAATATATCTGCAGAGAGACGGAAAACAGATGAGAAAGCACATTAAAAAGCCTGAAATTTAAAGAACATTTAAATAGTGTACTCTAAAAAAAAAGTTGATGCTGAAGTTGAAAAAACATTTAAATAGTATACTCTTAAAAAAAAAAATAGAGAGAGCTCCTCATTGCTCTCACCAATGGTCATTCAACCAGTGCAAAGGCCATAAGCAGCCACAGTAGCAAGCTGGAATAATCCACTGTTGATTCTCTGTGAAGTTCTGACCTGTTAGACCCAGCTGTTTTCACTATTTCCATTGGTCATTGTTTCTGGTTCTCATTAGTTGAAATTTATTTTAATTATTCTGTGACTCTATTTTTTCCAGAACACAAGGACTTGAGGTTCACATACTTTCATCTTTTATTTATGATTGATTAATTAACCAGCACTGCAGAGAGGGATGAGGAGAGCAGGAACTTTTCAAAAATTCTTTTCTCATGTAAATGTGTAGACTACTTCACAAGAAAACTCAGGTCCTTTGTAATATTTGTACTTGATGGCGTTTTACTTGGGAAATACTGGTAAGCCAGCTCTGATCTTAAATTTGAAAGCATTTCATTCAAATAGAAAAAGAAAACTTAGTATTTCATAATACGAATTTGCTTCATTTCGCATGCGCCAAACACAGAAAAAAATCAACCTCAAAGCAATCAAAATTTCCCCATCAACATCGAGCATGTAATTTTTATAGCAGAATATCCCTTGACCAACTACATTATACTTTTATTTTCAAACCATGGGGAAATAAATAATTTAGAAACTGAATAGGAAAAGAAAATAAATCCTTAAAAAGTATGTATCATGGAAATATTTTCTAGTGCTAAGTATGAACTGACATTCCACATCCACGAGTATGATTCCATATTAGGAGTCAATATCGTGTTGCATAATTCACTCATGAGCTGCAAGGGTGAATGGGTAACATGCATATGTATGCCATCAACCATGGGATAATTTCTGCATTGTTCCAGGGCCACATATCTTTTCCTTTTACTTTTATTTGAGGCTCAACCGCCACTCTTGATGAACCATCCCTCTCAAGGCTTCAACAAATTGAGGACTTCCAAGTCTCTCTCTCCAGAACCCACCTGGCTCTTCAGCTTCACACTTACATAAACAATTTAGTGTAGGACACCTTTATTTCCAGAAGGACCCCGAATTCGCCCGTCCCAAAAGTAGTCTGCCATCTTCTCCTAAAATTTCTTATTCCTTCTTGTATTTTCTAAGCAAGTACTAAATATTTGCTGAATTAAGGGGGGACATACAGATTCATTCTTCATTTTCCTCGTTTTTATTTCCTGGAAATTAATATGATCCTTTATATACATTTACATTAGCTCCACCCACTCCTCCTCCCCTCAAATAACCTGAAGTGCCTTAAAAACATCTGCATGATAATACAAAGGAACCGGTTAAAGAAATGAAGGGAATGGCAAACTAGCTGGCAACATTGAAAGAAACCAGGAAAAGACTGATTCCCAGCACTGCACAGCAGAGATACAAACCAGGTTCTGAGTTTTCCAAAGGCTAAAAGCAAAGTGGGAAACACTTATCAAGGATGTATGATTCATACTGTCTGTCAGATTAAAGGAAATGCCAGCTGTTCAAGGAGCATGATTTTATTATATAACAAAAGCAATGCTAGCAAATGTGGTAGGTACATGCTTCCATGCTGTTTGACTTCGGCCGGAGGATACCTCTTCTGTTGCCTGCCTTCTCTATTTAACCATTAGGTTAAGTGAAAATGGACTTACGTAAAGACCTTAGTGAATACCTAAATTAACCTTTCCTTGAAGACTGAAAAAGAGTGGAAGTGGGCAAAGAATGACCTAATCTCCGTAGTCTTTTCTACTGCTCCGAGTACCTGATTCCAGTGTCCTCTAGCATCCTTAAGATGAAAGGAGAGTCCAATATAGATTTCCCCACACTCCAGAAGTAGATTCCTCTGAAACCTTTCCTAAGCCAAAATGAAGTAATAAAGCAAAGAAGCAACTGCCATCAATTTATATGGAAATTTTTTTAGCAGTCCCAGACCCCCACAATAACCCCTCTTCAGCTTTTCTGATACCTTAGGACACATCTTGCTCACAGCACACGGAATAATTGGAGATAAAGCACAGACCCTCACAGATGCAGCTCAGAGCTCCAGTGGCTTAATGCTGAGGTGCGGAGTGTACTGAGTGCCCTTCCCGGGGAGGGAAGGAGCGTGGCCCGGGGCAGGGGCAGTCCTGCTGCTGGGGGTGTGCACTATATAAGGCCCACTGCAATACAAATGCTGAACACTATTTTGGCTTTTCACCTTTTTTTTTTTGCAAAAGCAAAAATCGTCTTCACATGTATTTCGGTTCGTGAAAATGGGTCCTAATATGGATAGATCTTGCAGAAAAGCGAATAAAGTTTACTTTTGAAAAATGAGGGATACCTATGTAAAGTCTACTTTAGTGAATCAAGGTCCTTTGTGATCTGGCTTCAATTTCCTCTTTTGCCAGTAAACTTCATCAAGATTGCCAATACTTATTATTCCTTAGACAGCATGCTCACCCCGCTGGTCCTTGCTGGTGCCGTGTCCCCTACAAGGAACACTCGCACCCCAAATCTCTGTCTCATATTCTTTTTTCATAAAGCCCAATTTCTTCTGCAAACTCTTCCCTGGATCCAGAATCAGGAGCTCCCTCCTTTAGACTCTACACCGGTCGGGAATGTGGACGTGGCTTAGCTGATTGACACCCCCCCAAGGCCTTGGAAGGTGCCACTGCGAAGCAGGCTGAGGCTGTGTGATATCATCTGAAAGCTGGGAATTTGGTGGTGGACACATGAGGATTCATTTTACTAAGCTTTTTACTTTTATATGTGTTTGAATTTTTTTGTCATAAGAAGGTAAAATAAAATCTGAAGATACATAACATTTCTAAGGTCAGGGAGGAAGAAGAAACCATGGGGAAAATTCCTCACTGAATCCCCATAATACATCTCTGAATGAGCCTCTAATATCCCAGTTTGCAGATAAGGAAATTGAGGCTCATTGAGATTAGAAGGCCCTACAGTTGGGGTTTGTAGCCATGTCTGTTTGGCTCCAAGGCCAACATGTTCTCCACTAACACTATGTCTGCATCTAAGATCCTCAGGTTGGTCTGGATTCTGGGGACACATGAAGTTACATTAATGCCCACCCTCTCAGCCTTCACTGCCACCAGCTGAGGTCTCCCCCAGTTACCTGGGTGTCTCACCTGAATTAAGTACATAATGTATGCCAGTACTAGCCCTTAGTATCAAGTCATCTTCTCCATCCCTCTGAAAGGTAGATATTGTTACTCTCCTTTCCGAGAGAGGGGGTTGCCCCTTAGAGAGATGAAGTCATATCTCAAATCACATAGCTAGACCAGGTGGAGTTCAGATTTGAATCTAGGGATGTCAGATTCCAAAATGATTGCTGTGTTTATAAAGCATTTAGAACAGTGACCTAATAACAGAAAGAAAAAAAAAATCCACACTAGCAGTTGGATGGCCTGAGTGTCAACCACTTTTCTTGTTGCTTACCAATGAGATCTTTCTCAGATTGCTTTCTCTCTCCCACCGAGTCTTCGCGTTATAGAAGAGAAGCTGTTCTCCGTGTCCCTTAAGGTGGGGTTTTCAAACCATAGCTCAGACCCATGAGCAAGTAATCAAATCAACAGGTCACCACAAACATTTACAAGGAGAGGAGAAGAAAGGAAAAAAAAGAAAGAAAAGAAAAAAAAAACCACATCAGAGTAAAGATGAGTTGTTTCCATAAAGAGGCATAGGCATACACAGGCACACACACAAACATATATGGGTATGGTGTATGTGGAGGTGAATGCACTGGGTCATGGTGTGATATCAATTTGCCCCTGTGGGTTGTTATCAAGAGTCTGCAAGTTAGTACTTTAATGCATCTCTCAGATGAGGGACTTCAGGCTGAGTTACGTCTGACAATTTGTGAATGCAAACCACCAGTTTCGTGGAGACTCTGTAGACCAACAGAAAAAGAAGAACTTTAGAATCAGACAGCTTTGGATTTGAAAGTTTGGATGTATGAACCTTAAAGAACTGAATCTTTGGATTTGAATCTCTCCTACTTCTGACCGTATGGCCTTGGACAAGTCATTTCATCTTTTTGGGCTATGGTTTCATCATCCGTAAAATGCAATTAATAATGCCCATCTTATGGGAAAATAATGAGGCTTAAGTGAGAAAATAAACACTTAGCAAAGTTCACAGTGCACTGTAATGCCCCAAAAATGTTAATTATAACAATTATTATTAATTTTAATATTTTTATTATGACCAGCAACATTATTTTCAAATTGCATTGAAATTATTTGTTTACCTGTCTCTTCTGAGACTGGACTCACAAAGAAATCTAAGCTACTCTTTGCCATTGTGTTTCCAAAACGTATTTTATTCAATGCAAACTGATTACATGGTCAGCACCTCCAAAGTTAGAATTTGGACTAGAAGGTATAAAGACTACTCCATACATCCCCAACAAATTTATGGAAGACTTTCATTCAGTTAAGAACTCTTTGAAAATAGAATTCACTAACTTGAAAAGGAATGATGAAGACTAAGCACCATAAGGCATTTCATCATTACAAGGTGAAGCCGTGCACATTACTCTATTCAATCTCACTACCACAGTGCAAAAGAAGTGTTACTCTCATGCTCCATGCTACAGGTGTGGAAACTAGAGCTGAAAGAGGTGAAATGACTTGTCTATGCCATAGAACCACGACTTGATTTCAAGTTCTATGTTCTTGCTCTGGCATCAGTGATTCTGAATAATAGTAGGCTGTGTGGAAGAATAATCAGAGATCCATTATGGTGCAGGTGATTCTGACTCTGGGGGTCCAAAAAAGGCTACTCCTCTCACCCACTGGGTCTCTTAGAGATACCCACTTACAAGCAAGGCCTGGTTGTACAGCCTGGCAAACCCATGAACACATTTGCACAGGCTATTCTCAGTTACAATGGGCAAGTACAGAGTTGGAATCTGGAAGACTCAATTTCATTTTGCCTCTTGACCAAGCCTGAAGCCCCAGTGCTGACAGACAGTGGTAGGAGGATCATCTTTGAATGGCCTGTCCTCTCTGGCCAACCGCATGCAGCCAGGAGTAGGGCCAGCCTAGATCTATACCACATCATGGATGTTCCAGAGCTCTGAAGGGCTCTGACAGAATGAAGTTCTGTCCTCAGGGAAGTCACCCTCAACTCCTTCAGCCAGAGTTTGTGGCCTCAACCACAGCTCCCACAGTCTTTGTATACAGAGTGGTATAACCGTTAGTTTATAAGCCTCCCTCCCAGAAAATAAAGGTGCAGGAGATGGCGAACAGAGGACCCAAGTACCCAGTCCCAGGCACTCAGCAGATACTCACTGAGCATGTGAATGAATGAATAATGGATGGATGAATGGATGAATGAATGAATACAGAGAAAACAGAATCATGACTTAACTCTGACTACAATATGTAATAAAGGTTTCCTATATGCTTTTGTCCTTTTCTAGTCATCAGGTTTGACCACCTCTGGAATTCAAAGGCAAAGATCTTTTTCATTTCTTTTCTTCTTTCTTTCTTTTCTTTTCTTTTTTTTTTTTTTTTTTGGACCATGATAGAAACTTATTTTTCTTGGAATATTTTACAAACATAAAAAAGAACACTTCTCAGAAAGCTATGAGCTCTGCAGTTTATAAGACATGAAACACCATAAACTACTTTTGAAAAGATCATTTTCCTGGAAACAATGTATTTGGAAATGAATTAGCCATCCCAATAGTCAAATCTTGGCCTTCTAATTCCATAGAGGAATATGGGAGAGGAGGCTTTGTGGTATAACCAACAACCAACGCTTCACAGAGCGACTGCCCCAGGACAGGTCCTATGCACACAGCCTCTTGTTCAATGTCCTAATGGCATCAGATATGCCTCTGAAGAAGGGGGCACATCCCCACCCTGCAGCTGCAGTAACAGAGAATCACGAGTCACAGAGCTCATAAGAAGTAGAGCTGGACTCAGACCCAGGTCTTTCTGAGTCTCCATCCCAGGGATTTCGGGTAAAACTCAGATTTCTCTCACTTCAGAGGCGTCATCATTAATCACTTTCAATTAACTCTACTCTAATACAGACCAATGAAAATCCAGACCAAGACAACAACAACAGCAACAACCACCTTCCCTTCTCAAAGAACTCTGTTAAGCTCTTTTGCAGTCTCCCTTGCCAAGTTATTTAACAGGAACCACGCTCTTTTGAAGAAAAGGCAGAGAATGCCATCCACTATGAGCCATATAAAACATGCAAAATTCCCCAGTAATAGTCGCATCATTACCAGAGGTCTTGAAGTCATGTGGGCTTCTAGAAAAATCAGGCTGCTACAAAACATAAGTAAGGAATGAATGTTCATCAAATAAAGTTTGGAATAAATGGAAAGTGGAATAAAGTGCCCGTAATTTACCAACCCAAAGGCCAAAGCATTTGGGTAACATTTACTTGGAGATGCATATGGAATCCCAGCAGGTACCACGTAATAGGACATCATTTGGCTTTCCCACTTAACATTGAAGCAGACACATTTTTCACATGCACTGAAGTAGTCTCTGTGGATTTTACTGGGTTCATAATACTCCATCAAGGAACTATCCATTAATTAATCATTCTTTTTTTGTTGTTGCTACAGATTTAGGTTGTATCTAGGTGTGAACAGCACATCAGTGGCCAAACACAGTCTCTGAGAGGCGGTGCCACACTTGCTTCATCACAGTGCATTTCCCTCCACTGGGCCCAGCACCACCTTCCCTGGGAGCGACCTGTGCAGATGCATGGAACCCCACACTCAGAAGGGCTCCCTGTTTGGCTGAATGTTCTGTCGGCATCATCTTGAAGTTATTAACATATATTTGTAGGTATGTGTGATGGAACACAGAAAAAGGCAGGTGAGCAGAGAGAACTGGGTAATGTGTGTGTCTACCATTCCTTGTCTCCTGTTCACATAGAATGTTGGCCATGCCTCACAAGGATAGCATTCTCACAGATCCCCACTGTCTGGAGTTCAGTGATGCTCAAAGCAAATGTAAGGTAAATGTGTTCCTTCTGGGGCACCTGGGTGACTCAGTAGGTTAAAGCCTCTGCCTTCAGCTCAGGTCATGATCCCAGGGTCCTGTGATCGAGCCCCACATTGGGCTCTCCGCTCAGCAGGGAGCCTGCTTCCCCCGCTCTCTGCCTGCCTCTCTGCCTACTTGTGATCTCTGTCTGTCAAATAAATAAATAAAATCTTTTTTTTTTTTTAATGTATTCCTTCTACTAAGTGAGCTGGGAGGACCAGGGCACTGACTCTACTAAGGTGCTTATTAGAACCTCAACTTGTTTCCTGCAACCAACCAGCTGCTACCATGTATTTTAGCCAACTACTCAGTTCCCGTTCCCTTTGTCCACCTTATCCAACAGGAAGCCAAGGGTAGAGAATGTTGGTAGAATGTACACAGATCAGGAAGTGAATTTTTTAAAAGTTGAGTTTGTTTTGTGCAGCATTTACACCAGGAAAATGAGAAGTATATGCATGCACAAAGTACAGAATACAAATTTCCAGTGTGACACAAATACAGAATATAATTCTGGTGTTTCCACCTGGGAGTTTGCCTCCTTCTTCTAAATGAATCCAGTCACTTCAAGAGAGTCAGAGAAGGATTTTACTAGGTGTTCCTCCTCCCCTCCTTTCTCCAACTACCTTCTGGCTCAACAGCCGGCTGATGGCGTTTTCACCAATCTAATCAGGAGGCCAACTTCTCCAAATAGTGCGGGATTAATAGCAGTGTTGGCATGGGGGCTAGTGGTTGGGAAAAGGCAACAAGGCTAATATTTATTTATTGCCATGTGCTTCATAGTCTGCTTAGGTTCTTTATTTACATACTTGCTGGTAAATTTTTATAGCCTCATTCTGCCAAATATTGCTCTCCTTTAGGTTAGGCCCTCACTTCCGAGATACTTTAGAACTTTGACCTGCAGTAAAGTTACTCTTGCTCTTATGAGCTGATCCTTCTTTGTAAAATTGCCAAGTTTTTCTTTTAAAGACGTTATTATAGCAAAGTCATTTTATATATATTATAGCCAGTGTGCAAAAATCCCCTCAGGCTGATAACCCACAGTTTGGAGAAGAATAAATGTAACCTGGATGGCAGTTGCTTTCAAATGTGGCAGCATGTTAAAAGGGACTGAGACACTTTGCAAAGTAGGGATGCCCAGGTCTCACTCCCCATCATTCTGACTCAGTTGGTCTGGGGTACGTGCTGGGCGTTGAAAGACTCATAAGCTTCCCTGAGGTGAGTCTGTGTGCAGCTCTGCAGATAGGATCTTAGAGCCACTGCTCTGAGATCCTATCTGTTTAAATTCAGAGGAAGAAAACCACACAGTCAGTCAATGAGACCATCAGCCTCCATATTAGTAGGATTCGGCAAATCATCACAGAGCCCTGACTGACAGGCCTGATACTGGGCCCTTTAGGAATGGCCAAGTTGAATAAGATAACCTCCTAGTCCTGGAGGAAATTTCAGGATAGAGGACAAGTGAGAAAGTCAGCAAGCTAGCATCAAGAGAGTGTCAAGAGTATCTAGAACTGAGACAGAACCTGGAGCTGATAGGATGTTATACATGTATGCTGTGTCTCTGAAAGGGACTTTCCACTGTGCCAATGGTGCATCAACAGGAAAAGCCCAAAGGGTCGCAATGCAGTCCACGACAGGAACAGGGACAACATTTTGTTTGACTTTGTATCCCAAGTGACCAACACAATGTTGGCACCTCGTTGGTGGTCATCAACAAATGGTAGAAAGAATAGATGAATGGATTAATTTGTAGCATAAACTGTTTTAAGGACCAAAATGTTAAAGTTTGGAGAGCTATGTCTGAGCCAGATCATGCAGGCCTGGAAAGTTCTTGAGCTGTCAGTTTCATCATCTGAGCTGTTCAAGGGAAAATAAATCCCGTAGTAGTTACACATGATACTTTGGTTGGAGAATAAAGCTGGAGATGGTTTAGGAGGCAAGGGCCCAAGAGGGGGCTCATGAGGACCTGAACTAGGCCAAGGGAAGAGGGGATACAGTGGTAAGTCATGGGGAAGGATTGTTCCTTATTTTTCTGCACCTCACCTCGATCCTCTCCTACCCTGACACCCAGAGAACCTCAAATGCTACCCCTGTCACCCAACTGGATTGTTTCAGCAGGACAGACACAAAGATAAGCATCGGCTCCCTGGTCCTTCCCCATCAGCCCCCACTGCGTTCCCAGAGCCCTCCTCTGGCTGGAATAGTAGGGCCCATTCTTTCTACTACAACCACCCTTTTTATGTTAGCTGTTCTGATATACAGCGAGAATCTCATCTTTAAACTTAGCCAGTAAATATATGGAAAGTCACTCCACCTTCCTAGTTATCTAGGAGTACTAATTAAAATGACAGCAAGATTTCATTTTTCACTCAACAGACTGGCAAAAATTAAAAGATGAATAATACCTAGTGTCAGGGAAGGAGACGGAAAAGTGTACTCTTAAATTCTGCTTGCGGGAATGTACACCCGTGGACTTTTTGAAGGCAATTTGGCAGTATCTATAAAAAATGTTAAATGTGTATTCTCTTTGATCAAGTGGTTTTCGTTCTTGATTGTGACCCCAGGGAAATACTTTCACAGGAGTACAAAGAGGTGAACACTGCATTTACTGGTTGCAATGAAATATTGGTTGCACCATATCCCCCATCACTAGGGAATGGTTGAAAAGACCATGGTGCACCCAAGCTACAGAATCTCTGGAAGAATCCAAAAGAACGTGGCTGGTTCAGCAAAACAAGCTAACTGTTTATGACCCCCACCCCCAAAAAGCACCAGAATGACTACGTTCTTTGTCCACATACATATAACTTCACTAATAGAATCAAGGCCACATACACGAGGGAAAGGAAGCAAGCTAGCACTTTTGCTCTGATAAGTTATTGATTGAGATTTCACAGTTAGAATGCATTCACGTTGTTGTGCAATTATAATAAATAAATATTCAAATATTCAAATATTCACCCTATTTCCTTTTTGCTTCCTCTAAGAATAACCTCATGGAGTACAGAGAGTAGGATTACTCCTCCAACATTCTAAATGAGAAATCAGACAGTGTGAGAAAAGAAGAAACTTGTCTGAGGTAGCAGGATGGGCTAGGGACAAAGCCAGGATGAGAATCTAGGTCTTTAAACTCTGTCCCAGTGCTCAGTGGATTACACGCCCTGTGACATTCAGCTTTCACACCTTCACACCATCTTGCCCAGGATCAAAGGGAGCTCTTGACCCACTCTTTCAAGAGAACCTCTGACCCTTACAAACTAACAAGTTTTCAAAAATTTTCTCTCCCTTTTCTGTTTTTATGGGGGCCAGATTCCTCTGAATTTCTACGTGAAACCTGCAGGTTCAGTGTTGCGAAGGACTTGTCTGATGTTCTGTCCGATTTCCATCCAAATAAATCTCATTTTGCTGATGTCTGTAAAGTCTGACTTTATAGCAGAGAGCTCTCCTAGGACTCTGTCTTTAATAAAAGGGGAAAGAAGTGGAACTACTAATTTAGTTTCTTTAAAAGGCATGTATTTTCATGCACATTAAGTCCATCTGTTGGTGAAATGGATGCCTTTGCACAGTGTATAATTTGATAAAACCCAAAAGAACTCTGAGCTCCCAGCTTGAAGCAGAAATAGAGAAAGTGGCTGGGAACCTGACTTAAGTGGATAAATCCACCAACCACTATTTTTAGAACTAAAAACTGATTTGAAAAAAAAAAAAAAAAACCATCATGGAGAAAGATTAGTGTTCTTAGTCTAAGAGACTCTCAGTACATTTTCACTGCTGTAGGGACCAAGACCAAAGGGCCCACTATCTCTGCAGCTCACTGATGGGAGATACCATTTTCACAGTGCTGTGCAGTCTCTGTGCACCTCGCTTCCTGCCCTCACACTGTCCAATGGCTCCCCTCTGCTTACAGAGAACTTACAAGCTAGCAGCTATGTCTTAGTTCTTAGTGTGAAGTGCTTTTCAAATTTTAAATGTTGACACCTTGGCATTTCGCATTAAAACATCAGACATCTCACAGAAAAAAAAAATCAGAAATCAGGATTCTGATCTCTCTTGAAAAATCTAAAGATCTGGCCATGTTGGGTCCAAATTCCTTCAGAGCATTAACGGGCTGATGCTGAACAGTAGAGGCATCCTGTGGACAGCATTCACCTCTGGGTTTGCACAGACCCACCCAAGCCTGACTGGCCCCTCTAGACACTTGAATTTGCAACACTTGGCCTTGAGGATGAAAGTCTAAACTTCTGAAAAGGACATTCAAGGTCCTGTGGTATTGGCTTCTGGCCAATACCTCCATCTTCATTCTTTCCCTGCTTTTCATCTATTTATATAGTCCACAGACCTTCACTGATTGCTAGCATAAACCAGTCTGTGTGCTAGATGGTTCAGAAATGAATGAAATGCATGTATCAGACAGGGTCCCAGCAGATGGCATACATAAACCAGGACAAACCAGGATTGGTTGAATTTTAGGAGAACCACAAGGATAGTGCATTACCTTGAGACTAGAAGCTTCGGAACGGCTAGTACATTTAGGTTTGAAGTGAGAATGTTGCTCAGCTCAGAGATGCTATTACCTTCTGCTGAGAATGCAGCCAGCCCATGACAACCTGCAGGGCAAGGGGGAAGATCACCTGCCCTCACTCTCCTCTCTACCGCCAACCTCCAGGGGGACTCCTCCACTGCCCAAAGCCAGAAGCAAAGGGCCAGGAGGCCTCCTAATACAGTCCACAGAGGCCAGCTTCCCTGGACAGAGAACGTGCAGAGTAGATCTGAGATTCAAATAGAAACACTGAGCCAAACCCAGCTGGCCTTCAAGGAACTCACAGTCTAGTGAGGAGAAAGGCAAAATCTACAGCCAGTGGCAGTGCGTGGGGGCAGTACTGTGTTAATGCACATCCTGGCAGGCTACAGGAGCTCAGAGGAGAGAACTAGTCAGGCAGAGGCAGTCAGGAAACCTCCCAGGAGAGAGTGATCTCAAAGCTGAGATACAAATGACAAAGAAGTTAGCCAGAGAGGTGAGGAGGGAGGGGTGGGCTGTCCCGGGAGAGGGCGCATCCCACTACTCAGCCTTCATGGGCATCATATGCTCAGTCCCCTGGGTCTCTCAGCACTCCCCCATGTGTCTTGGTCTTTTTGCACATGCTTGGGCACAGACCCTTCCCCTGCTAGAGGAGCTTCCCCCAACCTTTTTGGGGAGTTCTCTCAGCCCCATCATCTCCAAGCAATTCCACTCCTGAATAGACCCAGCAGAAATGTGAACATACATGCGCCAAAAGACACACCCTAGAACACTCCCAACAACACTGTAAGCACCCAGTAAGCACATGTGCATCAACAGAAACCGGTCAGTGAATGACAATATATCCACAAAGCAGAATGCTATACAGCAATGAGAATGTGTGAGCTATAATTATATGTAAAAATATGTAATCATATCACAAATACAATGTTGAATGAAAGAAACTTAATGCAAAAGAGTATGTTCCATGAGATTCCATTGATTAAAAAGTTCAAAAGTAAGCAAAAGCAATCTAGGTGTTAGAATTCAGGATAGTAGTTACCACTTAGGGGAGTAGTAGTTACTACAACGAAGCAAAGAAATGGGGTCTGTGTTGGTAGTAACATCCTGTTTCATGGGGCACCTAAGTGGCTCAGTGGGTTAAGCCTCTGTGTTCGGCTCAGGTCATGATCCCAGGGTCCTGGGATTGAGCTCCACATTGGGCTCTCTGCTCAGCAGGGGGCCTGCTTTGCCCCCCCTCCCCCGACCCCGCCTGCTGCTTTGCCTACTTGTGATCTCTCTCTCTCTGCCAGATAAATAAATAAAATCTTAAAAAAAAAAAATCCTGTTTCTTGAAGTGGGTGCTGGTTGCATGGGCTCATAAAAATTCATTGACCTGTACACTTTTGATACATAGATTTCTCTTTAAGGCACACTTTAAGTCACTTTCACCAGGAAGACTTCCCAGGTTACTGAACGACGAGGGCTTCATGTCCAAAGAGCTCAAAAAACCCTTCCAGAAATCCACCTCAATATCTAAAAACCATTGAGGACAGAGCAACCCAGGACTACACACTTGCCTCCATTTTCCTAGAGATCCTGGACATATCCTGCTCACTCTCTTGGCCCCATCTACTGCTTTAAAATGAGGCAGTGGAGCAGATGTGCTTCCAGTTCTTTTCCAGTGGTTAAGACAATTATAGGTCAATGGGTCATCCAGCTTTCTGAATTTCCTTGTCAATCCGAACATCTGGTCATTAAACAACTCTGAAACAGCTGCAACTCTCAGATGAGTGGCACCCAGACTTTTCATCAAGGAGGGACACCGTCACTCATTTTCTCCCATGAGCCCCACATAATGGAACAAGATGCAATTTTTAGGGGTACTTGGGTGACTTACTAGGTTAAGTCTCTGCCTTCGGCTCAGGTCATGATCTCAGGGTCCTGGGATACAGCCCTGCACCGGAGGTCTCTGCTAATCAGGGAGTCTGTTTCCCCCTCTTTCTCTGCCTGCCTCTGTGCCTACTTGTGATCTCTCTCTCTCTCTCTGTCAAATAAATAAATAAATAATCATTAATAAAGATGCATTTTTTAAAAAAAGATTATTTGTCCAGATCCATTTGTTTTAATCAAGAGATTTATATACAGTAGCCAACCTGGCCTTGTGACCAACATGCAGTAACCAGTTTCCCTCCAGTGGGTTGGAAAACTCCCACTCAAAGCAGAGGAATATGATCGTGTTGTCCATCCCACCCCCACCCCGCCCAGGAAGATCCACAGCAGGGGCTCAATGTAGGATATCTGCCATTAATTTTATGATCCAGAAATGCATTTGGGAGCCCCTATTTCTTTTTTTCAAACCTCTCAAGATGGCACCCCTAGGTCAAGGCTACTGTATCAGTTCCTTATCCCACATACCAATGAGACTCTGGGTTTTGTCTTCAGATATTTCTTGGTGCTATTTTCCTAACTTCTTTTTAACAATGATATCAGAAGGAAATGGGCTTTTGTGATGTTATGTAACCCAAGTGAAATGAAATAGGACTGTTTCAATCATACCAACACTGGCTGCCATTTATGCTGTTCCTCTTATCCAGGCAGCTACTATCCTACTGTATCATACTATGTGGGTTCACTTGAGCTGCGCAGTCAGGTAACATGGGTTCAAATCCCACCTCTGCTCCTGACTGACTCGGAGTCCTAAGTGAGTGGGCACTCGGCCTCTGAGAGTCCTCATTTCTTATCTATAGAAGGAGACTTCTGACATAGGTCACTGAGTGACATACCATCCTTGGAAGCAGACAGCCCCATCCTTGGCACAGAGGAAGCACTCAAACTGTTAGCTATTCATAGTAATTCTATTTTCTTCACAACAACTCTTTCAAAAAAGCATCAGTATCCCCATTTTTGTGAAGAAAAAACTGAGGCTCAGAGACTTGCCTGAGATGACACAGTGGTTGGATGGGCAGATCTAGGATTTTCGATCCTAGTTGGACTAGACGCCAAATCCTGACCTCTTTTCCCTGGTCCGTCCTTCAACCTCTGCAGATTGTAGTTAGAAGCCTCTGTGTTTATGTTTATAAAGGAACTGAAGCAATCATGTTTGAGGGAAAGAACATTTCCATTTTTGTGCTTAATCACTTAAAAAAAATAAAATCATTAGGTAACGCTTTTACTCGTGTCATAAAAACCTAATTTTTCTCAAGTTCATTTTTTTATGTTCCTATTCAAGGTTATCAGCCCTAATTTTGTGGTTGTTGCCAATCTTGTTTTAGGCGTTAGCAAAAAGGTTCGAAGCACCCTAGCCAAGCGACATGACCTTGGGAGGCTCCTTGCCCTCTCAAGCGGACCTCAGTTTCTCCCTATTAGAACAGGGAAGTGGATGGAGGCTCTCCCAGTGCCCACAGCCTTGACAGGGAAGCATCCCGTCTGACATCCTTTCGGGGTCCTTTCCACACATGAGCAGCTGGGCTTCCCATGTTTGATTCCTGCCCTGTCTTCCTGAACTCTATCACTGGAGGAAACCAAACAACAACAACAAAAAAGAATCCAACATCTGTTTTCACACCATGACTGGGAATTCATTCCTCAAACATTTTTCATACTTGACCATAAGGGCATTTCGTCACGAGTAACAGGATCCGTCCCTTGCTCTCTGGCCTCCTTTGCACTTTGCTGATAAGACAGTAATGAATGTGCTGATGCGTATTTCCAGGAATCAAAGCTTCTCCCTGGCCCAGGCCAGCACTGCTGCCTTCTCAGAGGCAGGTGCCAGAGCCCAGTGCCCTTCCCAGGCATGCTGGCCAAGTCACCGTCCTTGAGGCTCCATTCCCTCCCCAACAGCACTTCCCAAGAGACCCTGGAAATGGGCTGGTCACTGCAGCAGCCACAATCAAATATCCTTCTTCCCGGCTTCCTGGTGTGTGGGCCACGTGGGGAGAAGGACCTCCCTGTTCCAGACTCCAAACACCCTCAGCTTTACACACGAGGAATAGGAACGCCTCCCTCCCATGGTTAGGGTGATAACCAAGTGAGTAAAAGTGTGTCAAGAACACTCTGTGAACGCACCATCTGTGAAGAAACATGCAGACACCAAGCGCTGTGTTGAGTGTGGCACAAATGTCATTAATGAATGAGAATCTGACCGTGAGACCCACCCCCCTGAGGCAGCTTTGTCGGCGCAGCCCGCAGCTGCTTGCCGAACTACACACTTAAGCAGAGACCACTCCAAAGAAAGCCTTTAAATCAAAATATATATTCTTTGAGGGATACATGGTGTTTCTCTCCTTTTTCTAAATGCGGAAATGCAAATGCAAAAGAGCAGCTGTGATTTCTTCAAGACAAAAGTCTTGGTGATTCAGAGTGTGTCTTTGCTCAATTGTTTATCTTCTAAAGCCAGCCTCCCTCCCAGGCCTCCTGGGGTGTTCGGTAGAAGGCCTGTGGTGCCGGGAGCCAGGCCCTGGGTCCACCACGGCAGGAACACTGATTCTCTGTGAGCTTAACGAGTTTCTTCTCTTGTTTGGGCCCCAGTTTTCACACCCATGAAATGGGTGGGGAGACCCTGGGAGACCATGGCTGTAGGGATAGTTTTCCAAGGGCAGGCACAACAATGATCCCTGTGGGGAATGACTTCAGGAGTTACAGGCCTGGAAGAAAACAGCTGAATAAAAAAGGTAATGGCTTTTCAATTCTCCTTTTCGCCTTAAGATTACACATCAAAGAGAAAGCCTCATGTTGGTGCTTGTATGACAAGAGCCTCTGCACTTGCTCCTTTACTCCTCAACTGAGCGCCTATCTCAGGACTAGGCTTCGACAGGCGGGAATAGCTATAATTTAATCTCCTTATTTTGTCATCCCTGGGCCTGTGTCTTGGTTAACTTCTACTTTAGCAAGTAACTTTGTTTTTATTTACTGCAGTGATATAACATTTCCTTTACAAATATATTCATTTTATTTTTTAAAAAGTGAAGACTGTGGACTCTGAAAAACAATCTGAGGGGTTTGACGTGGCCGGGGGGGGGTGGGTCGGGGTACCAGGTGGTGGGTATTAGAGAGGGCACGGATTGCATGGAGCACTGGGTGTGGTGAAAAAATAATGATACTGTTATGCTGAAAATAAATAAATGAAAAAAAATAATAAAATAAAACACACAAAAAAAAGTAAAAAAAAAAAAAGTGAATTACTGGGGCACCTGGGTGGCTCAGTGGGTTAAAGCCTCTGCCTTCTGCTCAGGTCATGATCCCAGGGTCCTGGGATCGAGTCCCGCATCGGGCTCTCTGCTCAGCAGGGAGCCTGCTTCCTCCTCTCTCTCTGCCTGCCTCTCGGCCTGCTTGTGATCTTGTCTGTCAAATAAATAAAATCTGCCTGGGTGGCTCAGTGGGTTGAGCCGCTGCCTTCGGCTCAGGTCATGATCTCAGGGTCCTGGGATCGAGTCCCGCATCGGGCTCTCTGCTCAGCAGGGAGCCTGCTTCCCTCTCTCTCTCTCTGCCTGCCTCTCCATCTACTTGTGATTTCTCTCTGTCAAATAAATAAATAAAATCTTTAAAAAAAAAAAATTTTTTTTTTTTTAAAGTGAATTACTTAGAGGCACCTGGGTGGTGCAGCCGGTTAGGCATCAGACTCTTGGTTCGGGCTCAGGTGGTGATCTCTGGGTTGTGAGTTCGAGCCTCAGGTCAGTGGGGAGTCTGCTTACGATTCTGTCCCCTTCTCTGTCCCTCCCCCCAACCTCTCTCTCTCTAAAATAAATAAATCTTTCAAAAACAGTAAATTATTTCAAGGGAGTAGCAGATGTTATAGGAAGCACATAGCTATGGCAACAACCATAGCCCTGCCACCCCAGTTAGGGAACTCTGGGAGCCAGTATCTAAGGTTACTTCCCTCACTCATGTGAATGGCTCGGTCATGGGATATTCTCACTGAGGTCCATTCTTCTGGCTACTTGGGTGCTGACTCTGGGTCAGGGGTAGGGAGGACCAGGTGGCTGGGGAATTTTGTCCTGCCACGGGCAGAAGAACAGGCACATCCTCCATGAATAATCCTACTTAGAGCCAGGGGAGGACTCTGGCTGTGGTTGCAGCTGTATTCAGAAGAAACTGCCATCCATGGTCATGAGTTCTGGATGGTGCAAGAGCTTGCAACTTGCCAGAATGCACAGCAGTTCAGGAATTCTCACCACACGCCTCTCATTTAAGTATTTTTTTCCTGACTTCATTGTACAGGTGAGGAAGCAGGCTCAGAAGTCTAAATGACCTGAAAAGTCACACCTCTAGAAAGAGATGAAATGAGAACTTTATTTTTTTTAAGACTGATTTATTTAGTTTAGACAGGGAGAGAGAGCAGAGGTTGGGGAGGAAGGGGGAGACAAAGAGGAAGAGAGGCAGACTCCCCACTGAGTGCAGAGCCCAGCTCGGGGCTTGATGTGGGGATCAATACAGGGGCCTCGATTCCATGACCTCAAGACCATGACATGAGCCGAAATCAAGAGTCACACACCCAGCCGACTATACCACCTAGGCACCCCTGGAATAAAGACTTTAAATCCAGATCTTTTGCCACCAAAGTTCATGCTCTTTCAACTACAAATGAAGCTAAAGAAGGTTTAGAAGGAAACCAGGAAGAAGAACAGATATTTTGTGGTTATAATAACCCATTCTATGAATATACTATATAAATAGCTTTCTACTTTGGAACAGTTTATATCCAACAGATGAACAGCGTTTCTGGCTTAGCTTTTGAGTACATCTATAATATGTTTATACAATAGATTTCTAGAGAAACAAAACAGGAGGTATCACAATTCCATATTTCAAGTTATATTACAAAACAATAGTAATTAAAATAGTATGGTACTGGCATAAAAACAGACAAAAAATCAGTGGAATAGAACAGAAAACCCAGAAATAAACCCACAGCTATATGGTCAATTAATTTTCAACAAAGGGATGAGAAAAAGACAGTCTTTTCAACAAATGGTTTTGGGAACACTGGACAGCTACATGCAAAAGAGGACCCACTTTCCTTTACTATACAAACATAAAAAAACTCAAAATGGATTAAAGACCTAAATGTGAGACCCAAAACAATAAAAATACTCGAAGAGAACACAGGCAGTAATCTCTCTGACATGAGCTGTGGCAATATTCTTCTAGATTTGTCTCCCGAGGCAAGGGAAATAAAAGCAAAAATGAACTATTGGGGCTACATCAAAATAAAGTTTCCACACAGCAAAGGAAATAACCAACAAAGTAAAAGGCACCCTACTGAATGGGAGAAGACATTTGCAAATGACATATCCAATAAAGGATTAATATCCAAAATATATAAAGAATTTTTACAACTCAACCAAAAAACAATCCAATTAAAAATTGGGCAGAAGACATGAACAGACATTTCTCCAAAGACGACATCCAGATGGCCAAAAAATACATGAAAAGATGCTCAACATCACTCATCATCAGGGAAATGCAAATCAAAACCACAATAAGATACCTCACATCTGTCAGAATGGCTAAAATAAAAAACACAAGAAACAACAAGTGTTGGTGAGGATGTGGAGAAGAAGGAACCCTCTTGCACTATTCATGGGAATGCAAACTGGTGCAGCCCCTGTAGAAACAGTATGGAGGTTCCACAAGAAGTTAAAAATAGAACTATCCTGCTATCTAGTAATCACACTACTAGGTATTTATCCAAAAAAAAAAAAAAAAAACCCACTAAACCAAAGGGACACATGCACCCCTATGTTTATTACAGCATTATTTATAATAACCAAGATATAAAAGCAACCCAAGAGTCCATCCATAGATGAATGGATAAAGAAGATGTGGTATGTGTGTATTTGTGTGTATATATAATGGAATATTATTCAACCATTAAAAAGGATGAAATATGCCATCTGCAACAACATGGATGGAACTAGAGAATTTAATACTAAACAAAAGAAGTCAGTGAGAGAAAGACAAATACCATGTGATCTCACTCCTATGTGGAATTTAAGGAACAAAACAAATGAGCACAGGGAAAAAAAAAGAGAGAGAGAGAGAGAGGCAAACTATATAGGACAAACTGATGGTCACCGGGAAAGGGGGGAGATGGGGAGAAACAGGGCATGGGCATTAAAGGGTACACATACCATGATGAAAAAAGAAGATAAATACCTAAAATTCTAAATGCTGTGTCAAAAGCTATATAGATAGATAGATAGATAGATAGATATAGATATAGATATAGATATAGATATATCTTTAAGGCTCTTGACATATACTGACACATATTGCTAAAATGCCCATCAGAAACATTGCAACAATCAATTCACGTGACCTCAGCATGAATGAGAATGTCCCTTCTCTCACATGTCCCCTGATTCTGAGTATTTAAATTACATTCCTTTAAATAGGAAAGAAATGGCACTCTAGTGTTTTAATTAGCATTTCTTTGATTATCAGTGAAATTAAACACCTTTCGATTTGCTCACTGACCATTTGGATTTATATGTGGAAACCTTAGGGACAAGTTCACTGTTTCCTTTTTTAATATGTTATACATTCAGGATTCAGGATATGGAAAAGGTTTCCAGAAACTCTCTGCGCCCCAGTCTTCCTAAGTGTAAAATGGGTTTTAGATGGAACACTTTCATGACCCCTCAACTGTCACCCTAGCTGACAGGGCAGCATCAAGGTTGCTGGAAGCCTGAGCACATCTGCTAGATTGGTGTCTCCAGTGCGCCCTCCCTCCAGTCAAGATGGTCCAGGCTGTCAAATAGGCTGGACCAACTCTGCCAGAATCACCACCATAACTCCACTTCCTCACATGGACACCCCACCCTCGACCATTTATTGAGGCACTGACTGACTTTTGCATCCATGTTAAACAAAATAATTTGTAATAAAGAAGTAGTTTAGGTTTTGTTACCTTTGTTACCTTTGTTACTTTTGTTACCTTTGTTAACTACACCATCTAAGGAGAAGGTAAGGACATCCCTGCCAGCCCCACCAGCAATCCTATCCTTGAGGAACAGACATGCAGAAGCTGGACTTGACCACCTCTGTGGTAATGTGAGGTGACATTTCCTCCGTGTGTATAAAAGAATATACCCCTAGCCTAGAAGAAGAAAACTGTAAAGCCTTAGGAGAAAACCACACCTATCTCTCCAAAAACAGTAACTGGAAAGATTAATTTTTTTTAAGATTTTATTTATTTATTTGACAGAGATCACAAGTAGGCAGAGAGGCAGGCAGAGACAGAGGAGGAAGCAAGCTCCCTGCTGAGCAGAGAGCCCAATGTGGAGCTCGATCCCAGGTCCCTGAGATCATGACCTGAGCCGAAGGCAGCAGCTTAATCCACTGAGCCACCCAGGGACCCTGAAAGATTAATTTCTTATCACAGACTTCCTTTAACAATGATTGTTATGAAGTTAGAAAAAAAATTGTCATTTTTCATCTTGGGTGGGTGAGTGGTTAAGATGGATTCCATTTAGTTGAAAGTGCAGGGAGCTGAAATTCCTTCAAACTGATCCTTGCTTGAAAATGAATATGGAAGCAGAGTATAAGGAAAGTAATGAAACTGTGTATCTTAATGCCCTGGGGAGGGTCGTATAATGTTTTATCTCACGTCTTCCAGAAAAAGTAGTTGTACATTTTAACATGGGTCTCCCTTTATATCCCATGCCCCACTCTTGGCTGGACTGACTCCCCGCACCTCACCCCCAGCACACTCATGCTGTCTATAAAAATGAGCTGCAAACAGCAGATTTATCATTCATGAAGTGTCCCCCATCTTCCATGCACCCCAACCTGCTCCCTCTCTTTCTGAACTCCTGGCCCACTCACTGCTGTCCTCTGCTACCCCTCACACTTACCATCCCCTTCCTGACTATATACCTACAGTTTCTAGCTTTGTCAGGCCTTGCATTCTGGTAGCTCTTGATGTCCCAGTCCTCATAGTCCCCGGCTCCATCATCTGGGCTCCTAAACACTCAGCAGAGGAAGGAAAGGTAGATGTCAACACATTCCTGGTTCCATCTTGGAACAAAGGAAATCTGGCAGACTGTGAGTGCTTTACTACGTCCTGATGCATCCAACTCCAGAGCTCAAGCTTACCATTCACAATGCTAAGCAAGACGTTCCTCGGCGTCTTGCTCCATCAGGAGGGCCCTGAAGGATTATGAGATTCAGCCTGTCCATGGGGCTCCATGCCTCTCCATGGATGTGAGGCTGTGTGATGGGTGCAATTTCTGTGGGAAGAAACCTACTCCCACCAAGGGGTGGATGAGAAGGAAGCTGTGAGCCCAGCATCTCCTGTCCCTTTGCCTCGCCTCCCATCATTCAACTCTTAGCTTCATTCACCCCAGGATGAGGGCAGGAGAGAAGAAACTAGAACTTGGTGCACGCTTCTGTGCTGGGTCTGCAGGGAGAGCTGAGGGAGGGATACTTTTGAACCCTGAGTGCATTCCATCCAGGCATGTCCTGAGTATAAGAGTTCATTGCTGCCATTGAAAACAGTGGGGGCCAGAAGAGGAAAGCCCCCAACTCAAAGCCCCTTGAAGAAAACCATCGCAATAACAAACTGACGAACAAGCCGGCGGAAAGAGAACAGAGAGGGAAAAAGAAACCAGATGATATTCTTTTAAAACTAAAAATCCCTCAGTAATTTTTCCCCAGGTTTCCAGCTGCAGCACCACAGAAATCACCTGCTGTTAACTTAGGGGAGTGACTTGACCTTTCTCAGGCGACATCTTCTGTAAAAGCGTGGTAATAATACATACCATGGGGTGCCACAGGCTTAACACAGCACTCAGCAGACAGCAGGAGCTCTGTAAATGACAGCTCCTTCTCCGTGGACACAGAGCCTAACTGGAGAGAAGTGGTGAGCTTATAGGAAGCACTAAGGATGGGCACGTTGGAGCCTGTGAGCCCTGTAGCCATGGGGAGGTACGGACGGGGAAGAGGCTGGAGCGCTGGAAATGACGGTCAACAGCAATGAGGAGCTCTGCATCTCCGATCCAGCAACCTCTCTGGGAAGACTTCTGCCTCCTCCCCCAGAAGTGCCTCTGGCCCCTGCAATGGTTGTTACCCACTGTGCTCAATGAGATGGAGGAGTCACCCAGGTGACAGAAGGGGCCTCACTCCAGCCCCAGCCCACAGAGGTGAGAGGGAGTCTCGGGAGTCAGCTTGCATTCCAGCCCCTGCTCTCCCGGGCTTTTTAAATTATTATTTACTTATTTGAGAGAGAGAGAAGAAGAAGATGCATGAGTAGGGGAGACAGGCAGAGGGAGAGAGAGAAGCAGGCTCCCCCTCCCACCCCTGCCCCTGAGTAGGGAGCCCAACACAGGGTTCAGTCCCAGGACCCTGAGATTATGACCTGAGCTGAAGACAGACACTTAACCAACTGAGCCACCCAGGTGCTCCTCTCCTGTTTCTTAAGGTATGACCCCATAACCTCCAGCAAGTCTCTGAGCCCCAGACCCCCATCTCTAAAATGGGTATGATGATAATCCGTGCCTCAAAGTGTCACTGAGATGGTTACACTGGATGAGGAAATTATGTGAAGTCTTGAGTGTGAATCAAGTATCTTCACTCAGCACTCAGAGGTTGCACTGTTGTCCTTAGTATTAGTATTTGGTCTTACGGATTGTTACCGGGCCCCTGTGAGGTTCTGACCTTTATGCAACTCTTTTCATGCTGTTTGAAGAGTCTCGTTGACAGAACCCCACACTGCAGCCCAAATCAAGCTAATACTGCCAAATATCCAGGTTGGGGTTGAAGCTGCTCGGCTCAAGGGACTGGTCTGAGCCTCTCCTTCCTCATTTGTAACCCAGTGTCATCTGGACACTGCAGAGGGACTGGGAGGATCCCACGAGGGAGTGGGTGGGAAGTGGCCAGCCGCGGGCTTGGCACAGAGGAAGGCTCGAGGAATGGGAGTTCCCTGAGTTCCCTTTCTCTTCCTGCTCCCCCTGGGAAAGTGTCGAGTGCGAGGGTGAGGACCCCCTGGGGCACCTCTGGCCACCTGACCGGAGGGAGAACTCGGGTGGAGAGCAGGAAAGGGGGGTGTGGTGTGGAACAGGTCAGCCTCTTTCCCCTCTGTGACCCAGCAATTTGGAAACATCCTCCCGATCTGCTGTGCTGTTCTCCTGATGTCCAGCCCACGGTGGCCAGAACAATGGCAGGATACAGGCCTGTGCTTACCAGCAATGGTGTGCCGGCCTTCGGGCCAGGCAGAGCACGGCTGGTATCCAGCACAGAGGGCTGGCCACCTCAGTCTCAGATGAGGGAGCCCTGGCACATCCCTGGAATTTTCACCTTGTGGTTCCCCTGGGAGGCCTTCTGAGGCCTCCCTGCCACACTGATGGAAAAGGCTTCATACTCACAGATTTCCTCCCTCTCACTTGGCATGAGCTGGTGTTTGGATTCCTTGTTTCCCCTAAGAGATCTTTGCAACCTTATGCTGTTTCTGATTATAATATAATAAGCTGTCATTTTTTTTAACTGAGCACCTACTATGTGCCCTGCCTAAGGTGAAGTAGTCAGTCAGTCCTCCTGGCTCCTGGATTCTGTGTTTACACATTCACCAACCCCCAAATCAACACTGGAGCCACATTTCTCATTTTCATGGTTATTCACAGACATGCACTGAGTCACCCCACACACACACGTTCCTGCCTGAGGTTGAACAGGGGGAAGCTCTGCTTTTTTGCTTCAGATCTCACGCAAGTACACTTTTTGCAGTCTATTTAGTGCCAAGGTTTTCACACTGGGGAGAAATTTGTTGATAACTGTGCTGTTTGAAATGGTCCCCAGGCATAGTGTTGAAGTCTCATCTGACGTCCCTAAGCATGAAGGCTGGGATGTGCCTTGCAGAGAAAATAGACATACTAGATGAGTTTCTTTTGGGCATGAGTTAAAATGCTGTTACCATGAGTTCAATGTTGATGAATCAACAATACGTATTAAAACAGACAGAGCTAAACAACAATACACACGCAAGGCTATGCATCAATCAACTCATGAAAATGTGACCAGAGGCTTCTGGGGGCCTAACCCTGTATTTCCCCCTAGGAGCAATAGCTTGGTATTTGCTAAATAAGTGTTTTCAGTGACATAATGAAAGATAACTACTGTGAAAAATGATAACTATATTTGTCATCTTCTGGAGCCCTTCAAATAAGCACAGGGATCAGTATTTTTATCCCCATCTTACAGACGTGGAGATGGAGGCAGAGAAGAGCAGACTAAGGTCCCCTGGCTCACAGGTGGCCAGGCTAGGATCACACCTGTCTTCCTCCAACGCCTGCATCCTTCCAACCACGTGGGGCTGTGCAGCTGCCTACTTCCCAGCTGCCAGTGTGACTCTCACACCCATAGGGACAGAATGTGGATGCCGGACCACGCCGCTGAGATACAGCCTTATCCTCACTTTATGGGGAAAGTCAGACCTGGAAGAGGACAAGGGAGCCCAGGGCACGTGGCAGTGAGGCCTCACATAAAGGCCTAGAGGGCAGGGGCAACTTTTGCATCCCTTCCTTTCTCCCCACCCTCTGAGAGGTAGTCTGGGCTTCTGAGGCCTCATTCTGTAAGTTCCCCCATAAACCTTTCCTTGGGGAAAATACTGGATTTTTATAAAGAGGACACAACTAGATGATGCCAGGCACCAGGTATTACGCCTTTTGTTCTCACAAGTCTGAGTATTACTAGAGAATATTACTCCTGGGATTGTCTTTACGGAAGCCCCGCCCACATCCACAGTACTAATTGCACACCAGACCTGCTTAATGTGATGTGAACACAAGCAGCTTTCTTTTTTTCTGGTCATTGGAGCACACTTGGCCCAAGGGCAGGGCAAGACGTGGGGCCATAGAGTCAATGCCCCTGGGAGCAGTCCTCAGACAATGATGGTGGGGTGCTGTGCGTAAAGGGTCCAGACTCCTAGCCCCTCGGCTGGGACAGTCTCCCATCCTGTTCCGTACTCACTCAGAGCTCCCCAGTGAGACTGGACTCGCATCACCCATAATGCTACCTGGCTTGGTATTTCCTTCCCCTCCCTGTCTTAGATCTCCTCCCCAATAAACTACCTGAGCCCAAGTAACAGTTTTCCAGATGAACCACACACCCAGAACACGGAAGCAGGCAGTAAAAATGGTAACTCAGCTTCACACGATCAGCACCCACAGCTATGACATCTTGAACATACAGCTGCCTCTGCAGAGCAAGGACTAACATGAGGCAGCAGGGAGCAGGGTGGGGGTGGGCAAGACGATGGATTTGCCACCAGAGAGTGACAAACAGTAGATGGTGGCTGCGTGCCATACCCCCTAGTTGGTGCTCCAACCTGGGATTCTGAGCAAAAGATTAAAATGGGGAAAACAACACTTTGGTGCAGATCCGCCATGTTCCAGTCATCTTGCTAAACAACTTTGACAGATTCATCATTTCTTTGAATGCTCTTGGCATGTCCGAGTAGATAACCCGTGTGTTACACACACATCTCAGAAAGGCAAACACAGGCAGCATTGCACTGTAGCGTGGCAATGTGGTACCAAGCCTATCTGACTCCAAGCTTTTGCTCTTCCCCTTACCTGCCTCACCCCCAAGACCCTAAAAGTTTTACTCTTCAACAGCCAACATCCAATGGAGGGTGGTCAGGGGCTGAGGCACATGGTGGGGCAGCACTGAGTCTTGAACTCGACTCTGTGGGCAGCTGCAGGCGCTACATCGGTCCCAGTTTCTATGGGCCAGGAGTCCCGCCATGACTTAACTCTGTTTGGGGCTTCCCGGGGCTGCAGTCAAAGTGCCAGCTGGGCTGCATTCTCATCTGGAAGACCTAGTGGGGAAGATTCTGCTTCTAAGCTCATTCAGGTTGTTGGCAGAATTGATCTCCTTGCAGATGTGTCATTGAGGACCCCAGCTTTCAATGGCCATCAGCTGGAGACTAACCACAGGTACTAGAAGCCACCCACAGTTCCCCAACATGTGGCCTGTCCAGAGGCAGTTCACAACACGGCAGTTTGCTTCTTCTCTCCTTCCAGTCCACTAAGATGGAGGCATAGGTAATGCAGGATAATCGTGGGAGTGACACCCCACCTCCTTTGACGTATGATGCATAGATTTCTTATTTGCATGACTATCACCATCATCCTCACTTGTCATTAATATTATTATTTTTTAGGGGCGCCTGGGTGGCTCAGTGGGTTAAGCCTCTGCCTTCAGCTCAGGTCATGATCTCAGGGGTCTGGGATCAAGCCCCACATCGGGCTCTCTGCTCAGTGGGGAGCCTGCTTCCTCCTCTCTCTCTGCCTGCCTCTCTGCCAACTTGTGATCTCTGTCAAATAAATAAATTTTTTAAAATCCTTTAAAAAATTATTTTTTATAATTATTATTAATTCACTATTCTGAAGTATAATGCTAAGATCTCATTTACCTTTTGGACAGGAACCTTCTATAGTTCCCAAAGCCTCTGGAGTAAAATCTGAATTCCAAGGCCTGGCATTCTTGCCCCCCTCATAGCTTCCTAGCTTCATCTTCCCCCTCTCCTGACTCTTCCCCAGCCATGCCTGGCTCTTCAGCTCTTTTTGGCATACGCAGCCCTTCTGCCCAGGCTGCCTTTACTTCTCTTTCCATCAAGTTCATGTGCACATCTTTGCCAACTCCTCGGGAAGATGGTCCTAACTCCCCCGGGGCCGCTGAGCCTCTCGCCTCTCTGGGCTCTGCAGCTCCGTGCACGTGCTTCTTTAGTACTGGTCACACCAGACCGTGTGACGTCACCAGCGAGTTCCAGCCCAACTCTGAACTCTGGCACTTGACATATCAAAGGTCTCGGTAAATCACACTGAATGAATACATAATCAAGATGATCAACATTTTCTTTTATGGTCACTTAAGGTTTGCAACATACATGAAATGGATATGGACAAGTCTGGAGCGAAGACACTGGGCCAAAGACCAAGAGATCCACCTGGATGACCTTGTAGGCCCAGAACCTTTGCCCCATTCTTACCGACTGACAGGCTCTAGAAAGAAGCCCCATCTCTGCTGCAGAGCTGTCGGCCCAGCACTTCCCATATTCGCTACTGCTATTCTTGGGGCTCCTCTTCCCCAAAGCCTGCTTGCATATTTTCAGGTCTTTGAATGTTGCAGCCAAACCACTGCTGTACTTCTGAAAGCAGAACCAAAACACACCACCTGCCACTGTCCTCGCTGACTTCCTGCTCCCGGGGCTCCAATGCCAGCCTCCCCTTCATCTGGGCTCGGGGCCCTTGCTTGGGAGCCAGGTCCCCTTTCCACATGCAGGCGCTGCACACTGTCCGGGCTCCTCCATCCTCCCCCCTCCATGGTTCCTCCTCCAGCCGGGCTCCCTGAGACCTCTGCCCGCTCTGAGAAACCCTGCTACTCACCCTTCTCCTCCTTGCTGAACCACTTCCCCATTTGAATTCTTTGTGTCCCTCCTCCATTTATTCTGGGGAAGCCTGTTCCAAAACCCAGTTGTGACTTCTGTGGGCTAAAGGGCAGGATTAAAAATAAGAAGTTACCATTGTTGGCACCCTAGCTCCTTAGCAGGAAGGAGCTACAAACGTAATGTGACTTGACTAGGCACAGAGGCTGCTAGAAATGCCCATCCCAACCAGGTCCCTGGGAAAGGCAGTGGGGAAAAACTAGGCCCACCAATGAAATCAGTTTTCAGTTTCTCCAGAAACTCCAGGGATATTAAATATGCCCATTTCATAGATGACTGCTCTCAATTTTGAAACTAACTGAAATCCACAGAAGCAAGACTTGAGCCAGGGAAAGGGAGGGACAAGCTTGTGACCCATGACAAACCCCATAAAACCTGGTGAGGCCAAGTTTCTCCCAAAAATGAGAAAGATTAGATCCTCCACTTAGGAAGACTGAGAGAATCAAATGAGATAATACTTCAAGGGACTAGCATAGCTTGGAATATAGAGAAAAGTCTTGCCAAGCAAAGCCAATTACCTTCTCCTTTAAACTTGCTGCTGCTGCCCTCCATGGACGGCCCCCAGGGGGGTTGTCTGCTCTCTAGAGCCGCTGTGGCTGGAACACACCAGGTCCCATCAGAGGCTGCAAACAGGCCTGCCACCAGTCCAGCTGGGGTAGCAAGTGGCCCTAAGCCAGCATCCTCGGCAACTTCAGGAGCTGCTCAGAGGGGTGGATTTGATGTGAAGCCAAAAGAGGACTTGTTACAATTATCTAAATTATTCAAGGCCCCGACAACAGTCAGAGAGCTACAGGTTGCTTGCAAGTTCTAGATTCCCTGCTTGCTGCGCCCTATCACAGCAGCCCGATTCTCGGTGGCCCCATCAAGTCAGGCTGTCTCGCCCTCGGTGCCTTGGCACACACTTGAGTCCCTACCTAGAAACCCCTTCCTTCCCCTCTGTAGCTAACAAAACTCCCCTCCTGCTGCAGGTCTCAGCTCCACGGCCCCTCTTCTAGCTGTCTCTGCCTGTCCCTCCCCAAGGCCCTCCATATGTGGCATCTTTCACTCTCTGCTATTATTAGCCATGTATGGGCCTGGGTCCCCAACATGTGGAGGGTTCACAAAGGGCAGGGAGCGAGCTTTGCTCCCCCTCTTTGCCACAGAGGAGTTCTCAACAAGTGTCTACCGAAATGCATTTCTATGATTATGTGGTAGGAGTAAGAACCAAAGCTTTAAAACTCAGAGACCTCTTTTTGAATTCTAGCTGTTTGACAAAAGAGCCCATGACTGGTTTGATTCTTTAGCTTCTGTTCACCTCGATTTCCATTTCATGAAAGAGAACAATGAGCTGAATCTCAGAGAATGACTCTGAGAAAACACACACACACACACACACACTCTCTCTCTCTCTCTCTCTCCAGGGACCAGGGTTCCCCAGTTAGAGAGACCCAGAGAGTGATCCATTTACACTGACACTCTACTCAGTGGTGTTTCCTAGATGACTTGGTCTCAGACTCCTGAATATCCAGACACTAAGTCCTAGGAGTTGTTGGCTCGGGAGGCAACTAGGCCTCCTAAGCTTCCCTCTCAAGAACAGATATGCCTCAACCCTGGCCAAGGTCAGAGCCCTTCCCACATACCTCAGCCAGAGCCCACCTCACTCCCTGTACACAGCCTCCAGTGACTCTGAGCGGGGTACTTCCAGTGGACCCTCTCGTGGGCTAGACTGCACAAGGCTCGGCTCCTCAATTCAGATCCTGGCTCGCTGGCACACCAAGAAACAGAAGGGCAGCTGGAAACCTCAAAAGAGGACCCATTTTTCCAGAGCCCAAGTCAAGAGTTTCAGCCCACGATCCTTTTCCTATCTTCAAGAAGATTTATGCCATGGGTAGAATATTAGTTAGGATAAGACTGAGTGATATTTCAGTAACAAATAACCTCCCAAATCTCAGTGGCTTACAATCACAAAGGTTTCTTGCTCCGGTATTTGATGGCTCCTAAAGGCTTCCCAGGACAGCTGCTCTCTACACAATGGCTCAAAATGGCAACTCCACATCAGCATGGCCAAGAAAGAATGAGCACGAGAGTCTCACTCAGCAGTGACGCACTCCACCGACATGGATACGCCTGTGAACTTCATCTTTTTACTCTTGTAGGGTGTCAGCTCCTTCTGGATGTCAAGTTAAGGAGTTAAGAGTTTCATCCCATAGGAGATGGGAGGCTTTGCACGTTTTTCATGAAAGGAGTGACGCAAACTCCCATGAGGATGTGAGTTGACCCGGAATCCCTAGAAACCTGGAACTGGTCAAATATTTTCACAGTAGACTGAACCCGCTCATTCTCTCCGAAAGGTAGGACTTCTAGGTCCTAGTTGTGTGGCAAGAATTCCTCTGATGTCAAGAGATACCTCTTCTCTTATTCACGTGTTTGCATGTGAATATATACATATGTGTATCGCAGGGTATGTTAAGACATTTTGATATTGGTTTGTGTATAAAAACTCTCCGAGGAAGACAAGCAGTAAGAAAAACTGAAATTACCCAGAGCTTAGTATTGAAATTATAGAGGAGGATGGTCACTTTTTCTACAGAAAGCTAGAGCAAAGGAGTCCTTGACCCAGTGCCCATGTGTACAGTCCCTGGCATGCAGATCGTTTAATGGGGTTTGATGCTTTCTATTTCTGCAAGGAAATAAGCCAGGAGATATCAAATATGCCATATCAATGTCAAAATGAGATGACCTCATAAGTTCTTCCCTGCTCTGACATCTATAAAACTCAGGTGCATAGGGGCTACATGACCTACCCAAGGTCTGTGACCCCCTCCTAAGCACTGCGGGGTTATCAGAAGCCTGAGACAGTGACATCTGGTACAAATCTTGTGAGGTTGGTCAGTTTGTTTTTGTTTATTTTGTCATCACAAGCTACTTCTCAGAAGTAGCCCATGTCTGAGTCCACACTGATTATTTTATAGCCAAATGATCAATTATTTATGTAGAAATAATATTTTTAAGTTATTAATAAAAAAGTTGTTTTTAAGAATTATTGTACTGGGGTGCGTCAGTGGCTCAGTGGGTTAGGCCTCTACCTTTGGCCCAGGTCGTGATCTTGGGGTGCTGAGATCGAGCCCCGCATCGGGCTCTCTGCTCAGCAGGGAGCCTGCTTCTCCCTCTCTCTGTCTGCCTCTCTGCCTACTTGTGATCTCTGTCTGTCAAATAAATAAATAAATAAAATTTTTTTAGAAAGGATTATTTTACTGAGAGGCGCCTGTGTGGCTCAGTCAGTTAAGCGGCTACCTTCAGCTCAGGTCATGATCCCAGGGTCCTGGGATGGAGTACACATGAGGCTCCTTGCTCAGTGGGGAGCCTGCTTCTCCCTTTCCCTCTGCCATTCCCCCTACTTGTGTGTTCAGGCTTGCTCTCTCTCTCTCTCTCTCTCTCTCTCTCTGCCTGCCACTCTGCCTGCTTGTGTGCATACTAGCGCATGCTCTCTAACTCTCTCTCTCGCTGACAGATAGATAGATGAATGAATGAATGAATGAATTATTTTATTGAGGGGTACCTGGGTGGATCAGTCAGTTGAGTGTCTTACTGTTGATTTTTACTCAGGTCATGATCTCAGGGTCATGGCATCCAGCTCTATGCTGGGTTCTACACTCAGTGCAGAGTCTGCTTGTCCCTCCCTCTTCCTCTGCTCCTCCCCTGGCTCACATGCTCTCTGTCCAACTCTAAAATGAATAAATAAGGGACACCTGGGTGGCTCAGTTGGTTGGACGACTGCCTTCGGCTCAGGTCATGATCCTGGAGTCCCGGGATCGAGTCCCACATCAGACTCCCAGCTCCCCGGGGAGTCTGCTTCTCTCTCTGACCTTCTAGCTCATGCTCTCTCTCACTGTCTCTCTCTCAAATAAATAAATAAAATCTTTAAAAGAAAAATGAATAAATAAAATCTTTTAAAATAAATAAATAAAATAAAAATGGCTGATTTTTTTAAAAAAAGAATTATTTTATTAATTTTATTTATAAAAGAGCAAAATATAAGACCATCACTGTTAGCCCAGTACTGGTTCCTGCTCCATCTAGGTAAATGAGAATGCTGGGATCAGACCAAATAGTTGGGATGGGTACATAATTATGGAGGACCATTCAGTTCTGACTGCCAATTACATCACAGAAAGCTACTCTGAGCCGTGGTTTTAATAAAATCTTAAAGGATGACAGATTCACACCATAGCAGATGAGGGCTAACCATGATCCAGAGACTGGCTACAGAATTCAACAGGCATCTCAAACTATCACTACAAACTTTTTCTAAGGAACGATGAGGTAGGTGGTTTTAGCTTCATCCCTCTCCCAATTGAGGCTAAGCAGACCAGGTATTTAATAAATCAGACCCACCCTCCAAGAACATTGTAGAACCTTAGGATAAACTGGCCTTTCATCAAAATCTGTGAATTTCTTCTGGATTATTTGATTTCATTTAGACTGTATGTATCAACAAGATTTCTCTAGAAAAACAAAATCAATAGCATCTATCCATCTACTTACCCCTTTATCCATCTATCATCCACGCACCCATCTATGTCTATGTGTGTATAAACATGTATGTATATATACAAATATATGTGTATGGATATGTATACATAGTCTAAAGTCTGGAAAGCAGACTAGAAACTCCAGCATAAATTGCTGCTGTGGGGTGCCTGGGTGGTTCAGTAGGTTAAGCCTCTGCCTTCTGCTCAAGTGCCTAGGCCTTCAACTGATGAGATGAAGCCCACCTACATTCTCAAGAGCAGCCTCCTTTATTTAAGGCTGATTGTAGACGTTAACCACATCTACCAAAACCTTCACAGTAGCACCTACAGTCATGATTGATTAAGAAATTGGGCACTGCCACCTAGCCAAGTTGACAGAAAGCTAACCATCACACTGAGTTAAAGTCATTTCTCAAAACCTGTGATTCCACTGGATGTGGGGCAAATTAGCTATAGGAGACCTACACTTTGTCCAGTTTCCAGGAGTTCAATCTATCTGTCCAAATCAACCACATACACTTTTGTTTTTGTCCTTGTAATTTTGAGTTCAGTGTGGCCACATGTCTTGTCACATACATCAGTTTTGGAAGCCAACGTATGAGTCATGGAGTGTCTGGCAGGATGAACTTTTAAATCCCCTGATGAGGCTTTTATGACCCAACTACCTGATTGCCCTAAAATAAACCCAATTCCCATGCTCTGCTTCACCTTCTTCTAAGTACCCTGTGGCCTGGAAGTGACTCAGAGCTCAAGAATGAAGAAAACAGTCAGAATTCCAATCACTTCCTCCAACCTACCCTCAGTGAGCCTGACTTATGAAGTAGAAACCCTCCAGATGAATGAGGAGAGTGGAAGCTGAGCCCAGCAACCTTCTCTTTGAATTGAATGAACAGTTGTAACATTCTTTTCCATCTGGGTCAAGGAAAACTCGGTTTTTCCGCTTTTAGCCTGCGCATCTTGGATGCCACATTGGCAGGAGGAGAGCCCTGCTTTTTTTATGTGCTAGAAAGTTGATAATTTCTCAATTGCAAAACGAAAAAGAGAGTAAGCAGCAAATTCTCAGAAGAATGTGGAACAACCATCAAGCACAGCTGATAAGAGTATAAATGAGTACAACCACTTTGGAACCCGGTGTGGCAATGGCTGTGATTTTCCAGTGGTTCTTCTCTTGCGTTTATATCTAACAGAAATACACACATGGGAATGTTCACAGCAATGCTCCTCATAATAGCCCAAAGCTGGAAACAACACAAATGTCTATCACCAGTAGAGTGGATAAATAAATATATTCACACGATGGAATACAGCTATGAGAATGATGATCTGTAGCTACACGCAACATCAGAGAAGAATGTCATAAATGTAATATTGAGCCAAAGAGACAAGACACACAGAAAGGGACATGTATAACTATCACAAACAGATGGAACGAGTCCATACTGTGGGAAGTCGGGACTATGGTTTACCACAGGAGGGAATACTGGGACAGCAAAGGGTCACCAAGGGCCTTCTACAGCAATTAGTAATGTTTGACTCTCTATCACTGCCTAATAAATTACCCCCAAACTTAGGGTCTTAAAACAATGACCATTTCTTGCTATCTCATGAGTGTGTGGGTCAGGAATTCATGCAAGGCTCAGCTGGGTGATTTTGTCCCATGTGCTTTTTTTTTTTAAAGATTTAAAAGATTTTAAAGATTTAAAGATTTTATTTATTTTTAAAGATTTTATTTATTTATTTGACAGACAGAGATCACAAGTAGGCAGAGCAGCAGGCAGAGAGAGGGGGAAGCAGGCTCCCTGCTGAGCAGAGAGCCCGATGTGGGGCTCGATCCCAGGACTCTGGGATCATGACCTGAGCCGAAGGCAGAGGCTTAACCCACTGAGCCACCCAGGTGCCCCTGTCCCATGTGCTTTTGATGGACACCCCTCAGTGGTCTTTAGCTGGCAGAAGGACCGCTGCTCTCTGGGGCCCAGAAGAGCTGTCCTAACAAGTGCTGTGCTTGGCAGGGATCACTGGAAGTCTGGGCCCCCTGAACTCTCAACACCAGTGTCTATAGGTGGCCTCCCGGACAGTGCAGTCTCCAGGCAGCTGTACATCTTATACTGTCTATCAGAGATCTCGGGCTCTTTCCAAGGTGCCCAGGAGGAAGCTCCAAGATTTCTTATAATCTAGCCTTGGCATTATTTTCAGTTCATTCTGTTGGTCAAAGGAGTCACTAGAACCAGTCTAAATTCAAGGAGAGAAGAGGAAGAGATTCCACTTCTCTGGGGGAAGGGCATGCCACACGTGGAAGGAAGGGCCATCAGCCATCTTGCACACGAGCCAGCACAGGTGATGTTTCTCAGTTTGGGTCGTGTCTACAGACAACATTCAGTTGGTGAAAACTTACCAAGCTGTATACTCATGACAGGTGCCCCTTGCTGCATGTGTATGGCCATAGACTGACTGAACATTCAGTCTGGGTCACCCCAAAATTCACATGTTGAAACCTAATCCCTAAAGTGATGATATTTAGATGCAAGGCCTTTGAAAAGCGACTGGAATTAGAGCCCTTATTTATAAACACAAAACAAAACAGAGAGCTCCCTCATCCCTATCTCCATGTAAGGGCACAGCAAGAAGAAGGCCATCTGTGAACCAGGAGCAAGGCTCTCACCAGACACAGAATCTGCTGGTCCCTTGATCCTGGACTTCCCAGCCTCCAAAGCTGTCAGAGCAGACTGAAAGGATTAAAACAGTATGATTTTAAGTAAAAGTTTACTTTTGAAAAGAATCATTAAGCAGCATGGCCCTGGGAAGGAGCAGCCCGAGCGTACTCTGGCTTCAGGCCCTTTACCAGCCCTGTGCTCTGGGGCCACATCGATGAGAATTCTCTGGCTCATTTCCCTGTAAGGCCCTATAATGCCTCCGCCAGTTTTAATGAGGAAGGAACATAACCACTGTCCCCTGGATTACTATGAGGGAGAATGAGAAGATCTAAGAGAGAACTCCTGGTGTACCCTGGCTTCTCAGTAAATAAACTTCATTTCACTTCAAACACTGCCTCTGACCCCCAATTCCAAGCTGCAGAGGAAGTCAGCAGCTAAGACTTCCTAGAAGGCCCCATACGGATCCAGAGAGCTTGCCGCCCCCTCCCCATGGTCTTCACCTTGTAAGCAGAGAAAAGGGTACATTCTCAGGTTCCCATGCCTTCGGGGAGGCGGTCCCCAGGTCAGAAGCCAATGAAAACACTCTGTGACTGCCAGAACAAGACCAAAGTCCCCAAGCGGGGTGACAAGTGAATCACCTCAACTCATGCTTAGTCACTACAAGGTACTTTCCACACAGACACATGGAGATGGTTACCAAAGAAATGTCTGCTGGCCACGCTCACATTAGCTCAAAGAAAATGTTGTTGTAACCTTTACTTTGGAGGGGGAAAAAATAGCATCACTTTCCCTTTTCCTTTCCTTTTCTTTTTGGAGAGAGATCTGTTGGCAAAACAGTCAAAGTGGTTGTTTTTGTTTACCCTGGAGAAAGTTTCCAGATAGCTCTGAATCCCAAGCCTTGTGTATGTGTCAGGCCCTTCAAGTCTTAAGCACTTAATGTCTAAGTGTGTAAACAACCTCCTTTAAGGGGACTGTTGTAGGCCTTCCAGATCACGGGGGCCTCCCACCGTGTCCTCTGATCACCGGCAGTTGTCCAGACTTAGAGGAGCAAGAGGGCCAGGAGTTCAAATCCTCACTCTGACCTGTACTGTTCGTACAAACTAGGGCAATGGCATTCCACCTTCCTGGGCTCCTTCCTTCCTCATTAACAATGACAAGGGTTAGGAATGCTTATCATGGAGTGGTTATGAACTTTAAGTGAGGTGACGTGTGAAACACCACAAACAATGCTCGGCACTTACATAGTAGTTGATTAGTTAAAATGAGTTCATCGCCTCCTCCCTGTCTCCGGATCCCTCTTTCCTTCCTCATTTACCTCTTCACCTTTCTCTTCTTAAATTCCCTCTCTTCCTCTTCCTTTCCTGCACTCCAAACTCAATCAACCCCCAATTCTCTCCTCCCCACTCTACTGTCTGCATTTTTTTCCCTCTGCCTTGTTTTCAAGTCTCAAACCCCTTCATGTGCACTCATAGCCATTCCTCTGGCTGGTACAGCCTTGGCAGGGTGTCTGTTGAAAGCCAGCCAAATTCTGGTTAAAAACACTGCAATTCTTGGCCAGACTTTCTCTCCTTACAAACGAGGGTGATGTTTCAGGCACGGGAAGTCTTTCCATCCATTTAGGCCCCAGAGAAAAAAAAATAGCAATGCCTCAGTGTGTGGCCTTAGGTGGACAGCGATGTGAGGCTCTGGATATTGACAGAAATAAATCTGGTGTTTCTGAAAATTGTGAAGCATGCGCAGTGGATGTGTCATCCCAGCAAAAGTGAGTCAGTCCCCAGGCTGGGGCCCAAATCTGGCTGCATTCGCATTCTAAATAGAAAGTATATTCCTGGCTAGCCTAACATTAGCAAATTGCTGGTCAATGAGCACAGAAAGAGAGAGGCCAAAGAGGAGACATGCAAATCTATATTTGCAAGAAGTTTTACTGGAAAAATAAAGTTCTTGCTTGGTGATTTTTGAAAAAGTCTTTCCTTCCCCTTCTTTCTCTTTCTATCCTGCTATCTGCTCTCTATACAAGCTTTTCCTTCCATTATTACCTTAGCAGAAACTTCTAGAACGGCCTTTGAAAATAGGACCAGAGCATTGATGGATGAATGGATAAAGAAGATGTGCTACATCTCCACCATGGAATACTACACAGTCGTAAAAAAGAAGGGACTCTTGCCATGTGTGACTGGATGGATGGATATTGAGGACTTTGCTGTGCAAAAGAGGTCAGATGGAAAAAGACAAATACCATATGAACTCACTCCTTATGGGTGGAATCCAAAAGAAAAAAAAGCAACAAGCTCATAGGTACAGAGAAGAGATTGGTGGTTTCCAGAGGGGGAATGGATGAAGGGGCAAAAAGGTACCAATTTTCAGTCATAATAAAATAAGTAAGTCATGGGGATATAACATACGGCATGGCAACTATAGTTAATAATACTGTATTGCAGATCTGAAAATTGCTAATTTTTTTAAAAGATTTTATTTTTATTTATTTGTCAGAGAGAGAGAAAGAGAGAGCACAAGCAGGGGTATGGGAGAGGGAGATGTAGGCTTCCCACTGAGCAAAGAGCCAATGCACAACTCAATCCCAGGACCCTGGGATCATGACCTGAGCTGAAGGCAGAGGCTTAACCCACTGAGCCACCCAGGTGCCCCAGTGAAAATTGCCAAATCTTAAAAGTTTCATCACACAAAAAAATATATGACTATGTGAGGTAATGGATGTTAGCCAGCTTACTATAGTGATCATTCTTCAATATATATAAATATCAAATCATTATGTGTTACACTTGAAGCTAATATGTTACATATCCTTTCTCTCTCAATTATTTTTTTTAATTACTGAATACTAAAGGTTTTGTAAAGTAAAAAGAAAATAGTATCACAACACTGCACTAATGCAATGCAATCAATTGGATGTTATAACCTTTGGAGTAAGGCAGGCCTGAGTTCAAATTCTGATCCTCCAACTACCCATGGCATGTGTGTCTGTGTGTGTGTCTGTGAGAGATAGAGAGAAAGAAAAACCATTAGCAAATTTCTAATCTCTTCTGAGTATCACACTTCAACCAAAAGGGAACATTCTGCTTCTTCCCCAAGAAGAGCAGAGAAGGTAACTTCCGTGGTACCCGACCCTTGACAGGTGCATCACGTCTATGCCACCTTCCTCTTCCTTTCCCTGGGAAGGTGAAGAGTCTGTACCTCCAGTGCCTCTTCACCCCCAGTTCCCTGTACCTTGGGCTGGCCTTCTGGAAGCCATGGGCACTGAACCCCTGTGAGCAGCAGTCACAGCAGCTGGCTCCACCACACCAGCTTCAGCTCTCTGCTCCAGACACAGATTCTGGAGAAAAGAAGCCACGCCGGCCCAGGGCCTCTTGTGCCAGCCTCCCTGGCAAGCACAGACGCCTGAATCACGTGGTCTCCACGGTGCCAGAGGAAGTGATGCAACCACCCTCAGGCTTTGGGTCAGCCAGGAGGAAAGTGTCCTGTTACAGCGTGGGTGTAGCTGGCTTCAGGGCTCCAGGCCTGCACCCTGTCCCGAACCCACAGCAAAGAGGCAGCAGGAGATGCTGTCTTTCTGCATACACTGTCTGCTGTTTACCCTGCTTTGTGCACCACCATCTGGGCCCCACAAAGGGCCAAGCCAAGCAAGTCATCCCTGGCCCTTGGCTTCTCCCTTCCCCTTGCTCCTGTTTATAAGCTGCCCTCACTACAAACACCTGTTTCCTTTCGCTTAGACCCTGAGGGGTAGAGCTATTCTACTGACTTCATATGCATAGCAGGAACATAATTGAATTCAATTATAATAACTATACTCATTAAAAACCTATGTAATGTTCATTAAGTAGCCTAGGTAATATGCAATTAATAGCATTAACATATGAATTGTGCATTGGGTCACTAATATGCACATTATGTATCATATGTATACATTATGTATAAATGTATGTATTAATTACAGCACATGCCAGAAAACACAGCATTCAAAGCTTGCAGGCCTATCCCAGTTATAAACCCTTTGATCTCATCCAAACCCCTTTTATGGAACAGCTTTTTCATTAATTGGAATATTTGCTTTTCAGCTCTCTACACAAAGATGGCTGTTGGAGAGAAAGGACTCTGAGAAGCTGGTCAATGCTAGAGTTGAATAAACCTGAGAGGCCTGTACTGGAGTTTATCCTGGAGAAGGGCCATGATCTTGAGAGAGTAGCATTCAGATTTCTGGGTTTTGTCCTAACTTCTGCCAACACTTCCCCTGCCAATCACTACAACCTCCAATGGGACATCCATTATCTGGGAAATGGGCATAATAGTACTTGACATCATCAGGACATTAAGTAGTTTATCTCATAAGGAAGACTAACTTGCTTTGGAAACACAGAATGGCAATAGCATTGAGCATCACTGCCAGGAAGTTCCCTATTGGTAACTTCTCCATTAAGGAAAAATAGCTGCTCCAACACAGCATGCCCTTGACATGCCCTTGTCCAACGGTACTCAACCATGATGAGCAGGCATCAGTAATGGCTGCCCTTTAAGTAGAGCTCTTTCATAGTTTCTCCTCAAGGTACATTCCAGCATTGCCTGGTGCCTCGAGTTATCTGCCATCTCCATTTTATAGAATTTGGAAGGTGAGTCCCTGGTGAATGAAGTAAGTTACCCAAGGTGAACTCAGAAGACCTCCCTGGCATGAAGGAGATGATTAAAGATAGAAAGACATGCATCCCAATACTCTATGCCTGATTTCTGACTCTATACCTGGCCTTCAACTCCTTGGCTGTAATGAGGCAATTTTCAAAAACTCACACCCACCTACTTATTCTTCTCCTTATTTGTTGCTGCCTCTCAGGAGAGCTCTGGGGATCCCACCTCTAATGGATCTGCCAACCCATACTATATACTCTTCCAGCATTTGAGTCTTCATTGACCCCCTGCTTTAATCCAGGCACTGTGCTGGACACTGGGGCTAAAAGCATAAGCAGGTCATGACTCCACCTTCAAAGAGCTCAGTGACACAGTCTCAGGTTAGGCCTTGGCTCCCTGTTTCTCAACTATGGATGACCTACTGGCTTCTTTGCTTTGAATATTACCTCCTTCCCAGCCAGCCTTCTCAACAGCCATGAGAATATGCTTTCTAAAATGCAAAACTGGCCCTGTATTCACTCCCCTTCCTGAATCCTTTAATGGACTCCTATCTTTTACAGAACAAAGTTAGAGCCCATTTATTTGGCATTCAAGGACCATTTGGATGTGCTTCTGTCTCTTCCTCTTTCCCACCTGCCATATGCACCAACATCACTGGATTTCCCACCCAGAGATTCTTCCATTCCTGCAGGATGACTTGCGGCCCCTTCCATGAAGAAGTAAAGCTGATTTCTCTACCCACTGTATTTTAGTTGGCCATATAACTGTTTTTGACCAATAGGACATTAGCAAATATGAAAGCAAGCAAAGGCCTGGGAAAAAGTATAGTGCATTGGGCCTGCCCTTCCTTTTTTGCTGTGGGCATCTTCTGCCACTATACTCACAAAGCCCAGATAGACTTCTTGAGGATAAGGCCCACGTGTAAGGGGACCCCAGCTGAGAATGAGACATGCAGGTAATACCATCCCAACTATTCGGCTAAGCTGGTTCAGACCAGAAGAATAACTCAGCTGTCCCAAAAAATATTTTAAAAAACAATAAACATCAGTAGCGAAGTCACTAAGTTTTGGGCTGATCTGTTACACAGCAAAAGATAACTGATACAAATTCCTAAGTGCACATGTTCTTTGCACCCCTGTGCTCTACCCCATATGGTCCCCCTTGACTGGAATGCAGTTCACCATCCTCCTGTGCCTGAACACACTTCAGTTCTGTTCACTGGATGACAGGATTTCACTAGGCAAAGAAAGAAAGAGATGTCCCTACAGAAAGAAGGCGATAAACTGAAGTTTACATTGGATCTGCATGTTGCCCTCAATATTCTTTGCTTCTCTTAGACTCATTCTCCTGGGTGGGCAAAGAGCTCTCAGCAGTATATGTCCTCTCCTTTTTCAGGATGGATGAAACACTGGGTATCTCTCAGACCACAGACCAAAACCGAACTCGCACTAAGGCTGTGCCTGCGCCTGACTCATCCTCCTCAACCTCTTCATCCCTCACCCTACGTCTGTGTCCCTCACTTCCCTAGGAGGGCACTTTGTCCAGCATAGGTTCTCGGTTCATCACTAAGTTTCTTGAAAAGACCCAAATCAGTCACCTGGGCATGCAAACAGTGATAGCCCCCAGTGTGTCTTCTTCATCTTTGTATCCTCATCCAATAGAATCACAAAGAATTGGTTGAACTAACTAATTAATGTATCACAGAGGGAGCTCCAGGGAGTTGTGCAGGAGAGAACAAGAAGTTTGGAGTCAAACAGATGGGAACTTAATCTCCACTTTTACATTTCAGGTAGAGTGTCCTTGGACAAGCCACTTAACCCTCTACATCCTCAGGCACTGAGTCGGTGGCTGAGGGCAGGAGTGAGGGAATGCCTCTAAAGTGAAGGTCAAAATCCTTTCTGCACAGGAAGGTCGTGAGGACTCATGAGTCTTACAGCTAAAACACCTGGCACCTGGGAGACCCTCAAGCCAAGTTCTGGTCATCTTCTGTTTCTCTGTAGCTGACCATGAGCTCTGGCCACTCTGGGAAGGAGGTAGAGCAGGGCCTCACAGCCAAATGGGCTCCAGACTCTGGCTTCCTCTTGGATCATAGGACGCTCTCTCCCACACCACATGGATGTCCTGAGCTGGAAGGAAACACAACCCCACGTTTGCCCAGCACCCACTTTTTGCTGGGTGCTTACCTACCTTATCTCACCACCCTTCTCCTTTATGAAGGGAAATGAGATGGTGCCTGCTAGTGTGGTTTGTGAACTATAAATCAAGATGCAAATTCTTAGGGTTACCTTGCTAGGAGGAAACAAAGGCCTCAGGTAAAGAGTTCAGTGCTCACCCCCGGTCCCCTCCCAGAGCCTGCACCTGTGAATGGCAAAAGGCCCTGGCTGAGTTTTATATTGGAAATGGTATTAGTGGAGGAGGGTGGAGTTATAGTCATTTATTCCTTCCCTCACTCACTCATTCATTCACACACACACACACACACACACATACACACTCCCCACTGATTCACTCATGTGTTTATTTGTTCTCTAAAGTTGAGGTCTCTGTTGTGCTGTGTGTGCATGTATGTGGAAGGTAGGCATGAGGGGAGCCGTGGTGGCTCAGCGGGTTAAGCCTTCAGCTCAGGTCATGATCCCAGGGCTCAGGGTCCTGGGATCCAGCCCTATGCTGGGCTCCCTGCTCAGTGGGAGTTTGCTTCTCCCTCTCCCTCTGCCCCACCTGTTCCTGCTCTCTCTCTCTCTCTCTCAGATAAATAAAATCTTAAAAAAATAAAGAAAGAAGAAGGGTAGGCCTGAAAGCAGGTGGGCACCGTTTGCCTTCTAAGCCTATCACAGGGCCTACAAAGATGGAGTTAGCCTTTGTGAGAGGCCACAGTGGGGGCACGGTGTGCAGAGGGCAGGCTGAGTACAGAGAGGACACTGAGCTGCTAGGATATAGAAGCCCCCTCCAAAAGGTTACTGTTTGCCCCCATGCAAGGTGGAGCAACTGAAAGCCCAAGAACAAAGAGCTGACTAAGGTACTTATCTAGTTCTTCCTGCCATCAAAGGCACCTGGATCTGCTGTCCCACCGCAGTTCCCCCAGGGGACTAGAGTCCAAGTAATTGGGGTCCCAATTCCACCAAGCACTCCCTTGTATAAACTTGGGCAAATCACTTTACTTCTTTGAACCTCACTGGGAGGTTAATGGCCTTCCTTGCCGAATGGCTGTCATTCAAGCAGTTACAGCTCAGTGGTGAAACGGGCGGCACAGGGATCAGGTGACATGCCAACTCTGCTATCTGTGAGCGGAATCTTGGATCCTCAGTTTTCCCAGCTGTAAAGTGGGCATTATCACGTTTCCTTTGAGGTCATGGAATTCAAAAGGGGGGACTGCATGTAAAAAGATTAACACAGTGCTCAAACATAGGAAGCACACAATACCTGGTCTCTCATTTTCTATCCTTATTTATAATATTGATAGGATTACTGCCTGACACTTGGGACTCTACCAGAACTGTAAGCTCATTCCATGCTGTTGCCTCACATACTCCCTAAGATCTTGGGCCAAACTCTGACTCCAGGCCCATGCAGTGCCCCCTCGCAGAGTTCCAGTGCACATTTTGAGAAGGAAAGAACTGCCAAAGAAAATCCAGCGGCATGGTTTTCCTATCACAGAAAAATAAAAAATGCAAAACACTTGCCGGAACACATCAGTTTTTTTGCCCAGGGACTTCCTAAAAATCTGAGGGCCTTTCCACAGCTATCCCGGCCCATGCTTGCCACCAGGATATTTCCCAGCAGACATGGCTGGTGCCCCGAGCCAGGCGCCGAGGAACAGGCTGGGGAAGTCCCTGCCAGGCAGACGCGCCCAAGGCTGAGCTGTGCTCACCTACCCAGTTTCGCTGGCCTGCAGGGAATGTGGAGAAGGCTCTGGGTTGTGTCCAGACTTCTGAGGAAGAAGCCCTGTTCACCTCCAGAGCAGGAGATGCACGGTTCTCCCAGCACCCTGGCTGTCCGCCACCCTGGTCCTCTCCAGAGAGAAATTCCCATTCTTTACCATGGCTCCTGCCCCCTGTGGCTCTCTTGTTTGAGCAGAGCTGGGCCATGACCCAAAGCCCTCCCTGTGCCCTGGGGAAGGGAATCTAATCCTCACAGTGCAGAAGGATGGAGATGCTGGATGCACCCCTAGAGTTCCCTGAGAACAGAAGCTACTCAGATTCATCACCACGTGCCGGCAGCTGCTGGCATGGCTTCTAGTACACAACGGATGCTCCAAATTTGACAAGCAACTAAGCAACTGATCAGGTTCCTGAGCAACTATGGCATGGGGGTGGGGTGGGGTATTGGGGACAAAAGAGATTAGCCCTTACTGAGTACCAGTGGCTCTAGGTGCTCCATTAGCTCATTTAATTCTCAGGCTAACCTACAAAGCAGATCTTCTTAGCCCCATGTTGCAGGCGCTTTGTAGAACAGAAGCTCAGGAAGGCTAAGTAAGGTGACCACTGGGACAGGAACCAGGTTTATCTGACTCCACTGCAGCCCCTGCTTCTCAGGAAAGGGGAATGTGGATTTCCAGGTAAGCAAGACGTCAGTCTCCAGATGGGCCTGCATAGTGCTGCCCCACTGCTCCAGGCATGGGGACAGAGACAGACTGAATCACTGCTGACCAAGGCCCTGCATCCTGATTAGGATGCCAGTCCACAGAGAAGATGCAGAACAAGGATAAAGGAAGTGGCATTGTTGGTGAGCTGGGGGTGGGAGAGCCAGAGGGCACACCACGAGCCTTACCGGTGAGTCAGCACAAAAGGGCTTTGAACATCCAGGGCCATACAAGTGCAAAGCCCTAGTACTCCCTATTGTGTGCAGGTCAGGAAGACTCAATGCAGGAAGAGCCTCTGAAGTCCAGATCCAGGCAGGAAAGTAGTAACAATAAAAATGAGAACTGCCACTTTTAATTGCCTACACTGTCCAGACACTCTGCTAGTAATTGTATTAATTCTGCTACATTACTGTAGTTAGTCCTCACAATAAGTCTAAGAGGTGAGAGCTATGATCCCATTTTATAGATGGGAAAACCAAGCCTGGGCTACATTAACTGACCACACAGCTGGTGAAGGGCACAGTCAGAATCTGCACTCACATCCGACTGACCGTAGTGCCGGGTCTATTTCATAAGCCCCAAAGGCCACAGGTGCCAGGCAGTTTCCACAAATGAGGGAAGTGTGGTGGGCATGATGGGAAGTGGTGGAGAGTGTAGAAAGCTGGAGAGCTCACGCTGTCTAAAGAGACAGTTGCTCCTCAGCTTCGGCCAAGGCTTGCCATTTCAGAACACCCACCCAGCGTGGCCAGATCTTCTCATTTCAAGATCACCCAGATGTAATTTCTACTTCTGGGTATAAGATCCAATATCTAAATGTTGGCGATTCATTTTTTAAAATCTTAGTCACTCGGCAGTCTAAACAAAGCCAGTCTGAAAAACAGATGGCCTACAGGTCATCATTTTGCAATCTCTGTACCACAGTGTGGGGTGGTAGAGAGCACCCCGTCACGAGAGGCACTCAAGCACATTCTCTACAACTGATCTGAGGGCTGGCAAAGAAGGAGTTGTAGGGAGAGATGCTGAGGGTGGGCCCTTAAGGTTGCAATTCTGAGACTGCATGAGCCATGAGCTGGCAGAGTGGAAATGGGAGGGTGCCCCCAAGCCAGATAGGAAGGGAGCCGGGAACATCCCCTTCATCTTCTTGCATCCCCAACTCCAAAAGATGGCTCCCCATCGTCTCTTTAGCCTGGCATTCAGGAATGGTTCTGCCCTAAACAACCACTGCCACAGCTCTAGGAAAGACTTCCAGGACACCTGCCCGGCCTTGCTTCTCCTCCTCTCCTGGCCACTTCTGCAAACTCTCATTCCCTACAGGACCGCAGAGGAGGGCTGCCTGTCGCTGGTCTCTTCCCCCCAGAGTCCGTAAACCCCTTATACTTCTTCCCCAACCATTCACAGCACCCGACCAATACAGCAAACAGAGCTCAATGCTAGGCATTCAGGACACCACCACAGACAAGACACAGGGTCCCTTCTGCATGCAACTCCAGGGAGACCACACCGTCGTCCTGGCCTGGCTGTGCAGGAGATGTGCAGCGAACACTTGCTGAGTGGAAACAGATGTTGATGAAATGGAGATGACTTTGACCCCCCCGCCCTCCTCTCCTCAAGCCCCTGCACCTCCTCTGCCCCACAAGCACCCCACCCTGTTGCATCTTCCTTAATATCTCTCGCAGGCATGGGAAGAGGCACAGTGGAAAACAGCCCTGGGAACCTATAAAGAGTGGTGTCTTTTTTTTTTTTTTTTTTTTTTTTTTTTAAATGTTCTCACTGCCCCCACCCCCGCCGCCAACCATGGCAAAGGCCCGCTTCCAGACACACTCCTCATGAAATTGGAAGCTGGATTGGCCTCTGCTGTGGCAGGCAGCCCTGGGTTGGCTGCCAGGGCCTGGGGGTGGAGTACAAATAGCCCCATCCCCCCCTCAGGGAGACCAAGAGCCAACAGCTCACCCCTCTGGGCACCCAGCCAGGTTACTTTCAAGCCAGGGCCTGAGCACAGGGACCCTAATCAACTAACAACCCCCACCCTTCCTTCTGCAAACACCCCCGTGGCCAGCCATGGGGCGCGCCAATGGGCAGAGCTGATTGCCCTGAACTCCCTGCATGGCTCCGCATCGAAGGAGCTGGCCCAGCACCCTCACTGCAGCCAGCCTCAGGGGGTCACCTGAGAAGGGCTGTCAGCCGCCCTCAGGAGCGAGATCAGAGGAGGGGGCCGACTCTGTGGGACCGCTGCCCTCACTTCCTCCAGTTCTCTGCTCGAATGCCACCCCTCCAGAAGCCTGCCCATACCTCCTGCAATAATACACACAGCCCGCCACCCCTTTCAAAGCTTTCTCTCCCTTGATAGGAAATTTCTAGCATTTGATATGGCATGATATATCTGTTAATTGGAAATTCGCTAGAATGAATGTCCTATGAGGACAGGGGCCTTTTGGTTCCATTTACCACTGTTTCCCAAGTTTCTATTCCTCATAGGTACTCCGTAATTGCTTGAGGAAGGAAGAAGGGAGGGAGAGAGAGAGAGAAGGTAGGAGGGAGGGAGGGAGGGAGGGAGGGAGGGAAAAAAAGAGGGTTTCTGGAGAGGGTAGCCCCCTTCTTTCCCCAGTTGGCATCTGTCCTTCAGACCTACCCCAGACCTTGGCCTTCCAAGAGAAATGACTATAGGCACCACTTTTTCGACTACAGTGAAGCGGGGCCCTCTCTGTACTGGGCAGAACAGATGCGTGATCTCACTGACCCTATCAACAACTCTGGGCTACATCACTGCTTTGACTCAGGCTTTCTCAAGCTTGGCACAAATGATATTTGGGGCCGGATAATTCTTCATTCCGGGGCCGTCCTGTGCACCATAGAATGTTTAGCAGCGACCCTGGCTCCTCCCTGCCAGATGCTAGTAGTACCCCTCCCTCAGGCTGTGACAAGAAAAATTTTCTCCAGACATTGCTAAGTGTCCTCAGGAGGCAAAGTCGTCCCATTGAAGAACCTCTGTATTAACTCTGTAAATGAGGAAAAGTGTACATCAGAGAACCCTGGTGTGCGACAAAGGGCACTGTCCCCCCCATCAGGGAACGGCTCCTGGACAGACCCCGAGACCTCTCTGCTTGTGTCCCAGCTGAGGGCAGAGCGAGGCCTCTGACGTGCGAACAGAGCCTTCCCAGGCAGCCTGAAAAACACTTACTCACACTCTGGCTGTGCCCGGGAAACATCGTCAATGATAAATCATATCTCTTAATTATCTGTGATTTCTGAGGCCAGCCAAGATTTCCTCTTCATGACAAATATTTGAGATTCCTTTCCCCCTGGAAGGGAGAAGCAACACACAAGGAGAGTCCTGGGGCTGCTCTCCTCAGCGCAAGCCCACGAACATCTCTGGTCAGCCCTCACTGCCACCCAGGCCATCCAGGGCTGGGTTCTTGCCCGGGCATGCCTCTTCCCTCCATGCTTCCAAGAGTGACAACCCCAGGTTTCTGTTTTGGTTTGATTTTTGGATTTTGTTTTCTCAGAAAGGTTTCTGAATTGGAGATGTTCACTCACTCAGACGTTTGAAATCACAGATGGGAGAAAATAAGACAGAAAATGAAAGGGCACGGGTTAGAGGTGAGAAGGGCAGGGTTCCAGTCAATTTGAACTTGCCACAGAAGTAACTCTACCCCTCTCAGGCTCCTCTGCACTGCAAGAAGAGTGTCTAGGCTTTTCAACCTCCATAACTTTTAGCTCTTCATGCTTTGGGGTGTCCATTCCCCCTGTCCCTCCCTAGGCCTAGTCATACTGAACTCACCTACTAGTTTTTAAACATGACTTTGCACATGTTATTTTCTTTACAGTCAAAGCTTTTCCTTCTTCTCTTCCTAGAAAACTCCTACTCATGCTCTAAAACCCAATGTAAATATCCCACCCTTCTCCCATTCCCTGCCCCAACCCAGGCCAAGTCCATCCCTCCCTCTCTAGGGTCCCTCAGCAGCCTGTACAGACATCAGCATAACTTGGTTTATACTGCCTCAGAGGTATTCATGTAACAGGAGTCTGGGTTAAAAGGCTGAGTCAGCAGCCAGAGCAACCAGAGATTATAGCAGAGAAAAGACATTCAGGCTATTTTTCTTCACAGCCTTTGTACCCAGCATGCTTTTCCTTGGTCCACTAACATGTATGGCTTTCTTATGTGGATCTTCTAGATGAACTTGCAAGGAAGTTTTATAACACTCAAAGACCCTCACCTTATTTCATTCTAGATTCCGAAGCAGGTGACATGGGCACCACTTTCTCTGAGATCAGTCTGGGTTCTGGTCAGGGTTGGGTTCCTTGGGTTCCACCGTCATGGAGCTAGGCTCACTGAAGGCTACTGATGATGGTCAATCCCTTTACTCTTGGTGTACAAAGGCAGAGGCGGCAGAGTGGAATGCCTTGTCTGGCTGACAGAGAAAGTAGAGAGCTGGTGGCTACCTCAGCAGGAGGCCTCCAACGATAAATCCTCACCTCCCCCACAGAACACCCGCAAGCCTGGGTGGGACACAGCAGCACCCCTCTTCTGCTCTGGTCCTGGTGGACAAGGGAAGAGGTCAAAAGCCTTGCCTCGGCTGCCTATAATTAGCCTGCCTTTCAGTGAAGTCCTGAAATGTCACAGTCCACCTTGAGAGAGCCTCCCATGCCTCCCTGAACTTGTGGGATCAATGCTAACTGGCATATGAAGACCCCTAAAGAGCTTGACTTTCCAGGTCGCAGTCCTCTCTGCTTCTCAAGCATGCAGCTAGCATGCTGGGGAGAGTGCAGAGAGAAGCACCCTACTCTTTTATCTCCTGAAAGCCATGAGTTCATGGAACAGCAGATGTATTTGGACTGTTGCCCCAGTATAGTCATGTGGATGGTGGCTCCAAGCCCCACTTGGGAGTTGCCAGGCTGTTATGGCATAGAAAACCCAGAAACTTATATTTGATGGTAGAGGACTGAACTAAGGGTGAGGGTTAAGTTACTTGAGAATGGATGGGAGTAGATATTGAATGACATTAATTAACTTAATTGAATTCAATGAAATAGGTACTGAAATTCAGAAGTTTGGTCATAGTTTTTTAGGAAGAATTACAACCAATTCTCTGCAGCCAGAAGAGTGGCATGATTCTAACGTGGACTCAGACAGCCCGTCCCCAGCCACAAGTGGAGGAGAGGCCGAAGGGCAGGTAGAGCCAGGACCCAAGGAACAAGATGGGGAAGAATTCCTCAAGACATGGACCAGTGCAGGAGCTGGAGAAATGGGGAGGAAGGGACTGCTTTGAAAAGCATGGAATCAATCAAATCACAGCACTTGGTAATTTATTAGACTGGGTGGCTGAAGAGTCATCAAGGTGGGGGCCCTAGCTTTAGCAACTACTGGGTGGTGGTGCCATTAACAGAGGCAAGGACCAGAGCAGAAGGAGCTGACTGGAGCCTAGAGAGATGGGAGGCAGGGGGAGGTAATAGGCTTTGGTGTGGATCTGCTGCGCCAGAGGTACCTGGTCAACATCCAGCTGAGTATGGATATGCGCACCTACACCTCAGGGTAGAAGTCAGGGCTGGAAATCCATTGTTAGAGTTCTATCCAATGTTAATAGACATTGTTCAGTCGACAGAAAAAGATGCATCGGCTCAAGAGAGTGGAGAGGGAAAAGAGGCTCCCTGGACCAGAGCCAGATTTGCAGCCTGTAAGGGAAAGTCAAGAGAAGAGTGATGTGTGCGACAAAAGAGAGCCCTCAGCGAGGTCAGAGAGAGCTAGGAGGTGGGGCAATGGCCCTGGGGCCTAGGACTGCAGCAGCTGGCGCAGCACCTGGCACCTTCTAGGTGCCTCGATACTGACAACCTTCTACCTGATGACAGTAAGGAATGGCACCTGTGCCATTGGCACAGCAATGAACACAATCCCTGGTCCCACATCCCTGCTCCATCTCCCAGCTGCTGCCCTGCAGACTGTCACCGCAGAGCACAGAAGGTCTGGACTTCAAGTCAAAGGGCCAGAAGAAGAAAAAAAGCCTCCAAGGTCCCCTGGCTGCCAAACTATGATTACAAAACGACTTCAGATGATTTAACTGGAAATGAATCTGAAACATACTGACTGAATTTCTCTTGAACTACACATTAAGTTTTTCATTTAACAACAACCAAAAAGGGGGACTCTGTTGAAAAACTGTAAAGAAGAAAAACAAGGTGGTAATTATGTGAGGGTCAAAGGGTATGGGAAGCCAGGAGCTGGTAGACAGAGAACACTTTCCACACTGCCCAAGTGCAAAGCAAGTGAGAGATTCTGCAAAGGGCCGTAAATTTGTTCTGTCTCTCATCAGAGATGCAGCCCTCGTGAAAGGAGAGCCAGTGTGCGGTGACCCACGACTGCTGAGGAGTATGGCAGCTTGGGGAAGAGGAAAACATATACACAAGGTGCGTGCGTGTGTGTGTGTGTGTGTGTGTGTATGAGTAATTGTTCAGGAAGGAGTATATGAATCACACACACAATACACACATAGGTACAGGAGCCACTGTCTCTTTATAGAGTGAGAGAGCATGAGAGGGGAGGTCAGAGGGAGAAGCAGACTCCCCATGGAGCTGGGAGCCTGATGTGGGACTCGATCCCAGGACTCCAGGATCATGACCTGAGCTGAAGGCAGTTGCCTAACCAACTGAGCCACCCAGGCGTCCCACTGTCTCTTTATAGAGCTATAAATAAATAAAGATATATACATATATATATAATTTTAAGGATTTGAAGTCATTCTATATATAAATTTAATTTATAGGTAACATTTAAATTTTACATAAAGAATACTTCTTTCTTTCCCAAGCAGTCACTTGGAGGTATAAGAGGGTGTGTGTGTGTGTGTGTGTGTGTGTGTGTGTGTTACAGTATATATATATATATATATATATATATATATATGGTGTGTGTATATGAGAATATTATTCATATATATGTGTGTATGTATGCATATATACACAAATATAAATATGTATATTGTATATGTTATATATACAAGTAAAGTATTACTATTTCATTTATGTTCTAAACATATATTCAGAAAGCATGTATTTAAATTTTAAATACATATTTCCAAATATATATTTTTAAAATATAGTGTATGTGTGTGCATACACACACACACATACACACACATATTCTCAACAAAGCACAGAAGGCACAGAAACCTGTCTGAGAGCAGTGGGAACTTGATAAACCTCAGCCAGCTCCCAGTCTCCACACCTGGGAGGCAGGGGTGAGTCAGGGATGGCTATTGGGATTTTAGGAGCTGTGCTTCCAGTGCCTCTGAAGGAGTCTAAGAAGCTGGCTCCATGGAGGGGGGGGGGGCTGAATTAGACCCATGGGGAGGGAGCCATTCATCAGGCAGAGCAAGGAGCTCCTTCCCCAACAGACCCCAGCATCTTCACACCTGCATTCTTCGACGTCTGAATATTTTCAAACCATCTGGTGTGTACAACTTCACACTTACTGGCTGAGAACTTCCAAAAAAGAGAATCCCCCCAGCCTAAATAAAAACAAAAATCACCTTTGCCAGAGAAAGATCACCAGCTCAGAACTCTGCTTTCAAATTACGGAAAGCCCAGAGCTACAGCCCAGGCTTTTTAGTGGCGGCCGGTGGGTGGTGGAGGTGGCTTATCTCATTTTTCCTCCCCAGTAAATTCCACAATCCTGCTCCGTTTTATTTTCTCTCCTCTCCTAACCAGTGGCTGTTAGGAAATACTTTGGGGAAACCCTTGTGTAAAACACAACAGCAGAAAATGGGTTAGCAGCCGGTCTGTTTTTCAGGAGAAGTATTTGGGCACCCTGGAACAGCTGACTGTTGCGGGCCTACCCTCAGACTGCAGGGTTCCAGATGTCAGAATCGTGAACGTTCAGAAATACGTACAACAACACCTGGACTCTCCATCCAGAACGCCTGTCCCTGTCAACACTGCAGAATGCTTGCAAAGAGAAGGCAGACCGTTCAGTCACAGGCCCTTCCCTGAGCTGCGGTGGGCCCAAGCGACAACGCAACTAAGGACTGGAAATTCCTTGACTCAACCCAAATAAACTAGAGTCTTGCATGCACGTCTCTGCTGAGAACAACTCTCTTTGAGGAGAGCCCTGTCAGTGGAGGGGTCTGGGAATCTTCGCCACAGTTTCAATAAGGATGGATGTTAAGCTCTGCCAGCAATCGGCCAGTTCTTCCAGCACAAGGCAAGATTATTAACCCTTGATATTGCGCAGAAAGTGAGGTAATCCACCGCTGCCATCCAGAGCCCCGACTCAGGAGCCAGACTGTATCAGCTCAAAACTCAGCTCTAAAACTTGTTATGGGATTGTGGACAAGTGACTTAACTCTCTATGCCTCAGTTGCCCCACTTGTAAAATGGGCGCAATAATGGTAACTAAATTGCGACCTGCCTAATGCACAGTGAGTTCTCAGTAGATGTAGGTGTCATTTTTTGTTGCTTGTTATTGTTGTTGGTTTCAGCTCACCAAAATAAAGAAGCAGGATAAATCTGCTTTGCTTAACTTGGCACTAGTAAAAATTTACTAAGAACTGTGTACAGGAACCTTTTCTACTGAGTGCCATAGGGGTATTTCTTTTTTTTTTTTAAAGATTTTATTTATTTATCTGACAGAGAGAGATCACAAGTAGGCATAGAGTCAGGCAGGCAGAGAGAGAGAGGGAAGCAGGCTCCCTGCTGAGCAGAGAGCCTGATGCGGGACTCGATCCCAGGACTCTGGGATCATGACCTGAGCCGAAGGCAGCGGCTTAACCCACTGAGCCACCCAGGCGCCCCCACAGGGGTATTTCTAAACCATGAAGACTCCACCTGAAATCGCATAATACTCACTGCATCTACTTCCTAATCCTCTGATTGATTTATTCCTCCATTTCTGAGACACTAGCGCTGAGCTATGTAATTTGAATAGAACACGGTTCCCACTGTTAACATGATCCACACTCTAGTTAAGGAGATAAATGTGGACAGAATGGTGTTAACAAGGCAGAGCCACCCACATTCTAAATAAGAGGGACTAGGATGCCTAGGTGGCTCAGTCAGTTAAGTCCCTGCCTTTAACTGAAGTCATGATCCCAGTGTCCTAAGATCGAGTTCCGCATCCAGCTCCTTGCTCATCAGAGAACCTGCTTCTCCCTCTGCCTGCTGCTCCCCCGGGTTGTGTGCTCGTTCTCTCTCTCTCTCTCTGATAAATGAATAAATAAAATATTTTTTAAAAAAAATAAGAGGTGGGGCACCTGGGTCGCTCAGTCAGTTAAGTGGCTGCCTTCAGCTCAGGTCGTGGTCCCAGGGTCCTGGGATCAAGTCCCACTTCAGGCTCTCTGCTCAGTGGAGAGCCTGCTTCTCCCTCTCCCTCTGCCTGCTGCTCTGCCTGCTTGTGCTCACTATCAAATCACTATCACCTCTCTTTCAAATAAATAAATAAAAATAATCTTTTTTAAAAAATAAATTTAAAAAATTAAAAGAATAAGAGAAACCATATACGACAGAAGGAGGAATGGGGAGTTCCAGCTTAAGGAATCTGGGAAGCCTTCATGGTGAGGTAGCACTGAGTTTAGGCTTAAGGACGAGTAGGATGCCAATAATTCTAGAGCAAAAGCACTCTCTGCAAGAAAAAGAGAACAGAGGTTCACAGGCATCAGAGAGCCTCACAAGCTTAGCAGAGAGCAAGTGGTCAGTGTGCATGGACCATGGGGCTTGTCAGAAACTGCATGATTGCTGAGGCCAAAGACTGAAACAGGGGCCGAAGAGCCAAATGGTCTGCTCAAGGGGTGGTAGTCTAAATTGAGGTCAAAATGGCAGAAATATGGGTCAACTGGATTCCTGCTTGTCACTTTGGGCTCCACTCAGACATCACCTGTCACAGAGCACCTCCCCGACACCCCCCGCCGCCCTCAGGCTGTTATGACCTTTTCTCCTTTAGCACTCCCAGAATTCAGGCGGACCCATCCGTCACTTTGTCTTCTCTGCTAGATTGGGTTCTCCTCGAAGGCGGGACCGACACCGGTCTTGTCCATCCTTGTACCCCCAGCACTAACACACGGCTGCCACTCATAGAATAAACGTGTGAATGGAGGAGAGGGTGAAAGAAACAATGGATCAAGCAACAAGGGAAGATAATAATTCTGAATTATCAACGAGAGCCCTATTGGGAAGCAGCAGCACTGGCCTGGGGTAATTTCCTTGAACGATACTATCTGCGTAGCATAAAGTCCCAGGCAGAGAAACAACTAAGCACATCACTGAGTCTGTCTTCGTCGTGAAGATATGCATCAGGGCTGAGGGCTGAGGATCGCCAGGGTGAGCTGCTGCTCTTTTGGCCTGAGATCCATGGAGCTACAGGTCAATGTGTACCATGTCAGAGTAACAAGTATATTGATGCGGTAACATAGTTACCATGGAAATGGGACATCAGGAAACTTGCTTAAGCATGACCCATAGCAAGTTGCCTCTTAACTTTGTTTTTAGAACACAGCCTTTCAGCAAGTAGGGACCCAAAACAGAATGAGAAGGGAAAGGAATGCTGATTAGAATTCCCTGATAATCCATGTACTGTGCTAAATCTTTTATATACATAGTCTTGGAAGCTAAGTAGTAGCATCTCTGTTTTAGGGTTCCTGAGGCTCAGAGATGGCAAGCAACTCATCCAAAGTCACACAGCTAGCAAGAGTTAAGGGTGGGAGCTGAACCCAGGTCTGCTGACACCAAAGCTCTGGCTTTCAAATCACACTGTCCTTCTTGTCTCTCATATTATCATGGGGTCACTCCAACTTCAACCATAAGGCATCTATTTCTCAACGGAAATCTTAGACTGCTTTTTTCATTATCATTTGGCAATTGCACACAGTTCTTCAGGGAAACTGGGGAACCCAGGATGAAAATCCTGCCCACGGATTATCTTAAATTACTTGCATTTCCTTGAAGAATGCCTGGTACTGCCAACAACTCCGGTCTGGTTTCCAGCAGTGGCCGGGGCCTTGTTCAGCCAGGAGGCTCTGAGAATCAATTGGCTGTGGTCTCCCTGACGGCTGACGCCAACAGATGCTATGAGTCACAAGTTACCATCTGTCCATGACACTCAGCTTTATGGGGGCCTCCAAAGCTCCCCAGCCTGAAGAATCAGCCCCAGCCCCGTTAAGGCACTGCCATAGCAAATTTTAGGCACCAATGGAATGCTGGCCTTCCAGTGGGAAAACCTTGGCAGGCTTTGGGGTCCAGGGTGTGCTCAACTATAGAGTGGAAAGCAAACGGAATACAGTGCTCTTCTGGAGACTAAAGGCATGGCAACCCCCAAAAGATGCTAAATGCAGAAGAAAGGGGGGGGAATGTGCAGGCTGCTCAAAGGGAAGAGTTAGCAAGAAAAACAGCTTTGACACCACTTGGGAGAACAGGGAAATGGAGACTCTGTACCCTGACCATTCTGCACCACACCTGAGTAGGAAGGACACTGGATTTGAGACCGGGGACTGGATTCAGCCCCTGGCCTCACCACTTACAAGTGGACTACGTAAGCGATCACATACTTCCACTGTACCTCAGTGTCGGCATCTCTGACAGGGGAACGGGGCCAGGTTAATCCAGAGTTCTAGTAAGAATTAAACAAGATAATAATGCAAAACACCTAGCATGGAGCTTGGCAACTTACAGGCACACAGTAAATACAAGTGCTGTACACACCTCACCTCTTCCTCTGCAGTGCAATTACATCACTTTTATCAAGTGTTTTCTTCTGATTCAGCTCTTGCATCAGATCTTCTACTTGAAATAAAATCCTAAACCAAACAAACACCCATTAAGAGGTACTGCTTTTGCACAGGTTGTGATCTTTTTTGCAGGCAACAGTGAAAGGCCCACTGGCCTATGAACGCCCTTTCAGAAAACAATTCCAGCTGTGGTCACACACACCAGCTTGCTCGTTCTCCTGCTCCTGACTCTTACTCTGGCTTTTCTCTAGGAAGTAACATCTGCCTCCGCCTGACTTCCTTGTTGCTATATGTGCAACCACAGAAAACACTGTTAATGCCAAAGCATTCTAGCTCTTTCCCAGTATCATGACACAAAGAAAAGGATTTCTTCCAAACTCAAGGGTCATCTCATAACTGATGAGTCAAGAGGATCGACATTCCTCTGATTTATACTGTACTGTCAGGATGTCTGTGCTTGTATGTATGTATATAAACTTGATAGAAACAGTTCTCCAGCCACCTTGCACTTCTGTAGGTCAAACAAATCATTTTAGGGTTCCCCACATTTGGCCAAGATGAGCAGGAATCCCCTCAAGAGACTTCTAAAATGTCTTCAGTTTGCTCACGTTAAGGGTGTTAATTGTCATCAAAAGGTAGAATTTCTTATGGGGATTTCAGTTGTCAAGGACATCATCTAGTGAGTGTGATAAAATTTTGAACCAAAGTAGGTATTAGACAATATTGTTGATTTGGTTTTCTCTGACTGATATGAGGACTTTGAGTGGGAAACAATGGTGCTGACAGAGATAGTTTTAAGCCTTTCAGCTATAAGATACTCTTGGACAGAGTATGCATAACTTTGACTCAAGAGTTAATCCTCTGGGAAATCTGGCTAAATCTAACTGTCTTATCATGGCTACCTTCATTCCCACCTCTAACCACCCCACATCCTAAACACATTTACTAATCTGCCATGGCCATCCATGCTCCTCAGACTGGTACTCGTGGCCCTTCTTAGCCTGGCCCCAGCCTTCCTCTTCAGTCTCATTGCCAATTTTTCCTCCCTCCCTGGACCCTATTCTGTAGATACAGGGACTTATCAGGTTAGAACAACTTCTGAAACAAACGACCCCCAAATCTCAGTGATCTAACCAATAATTATTTTCTAGTTTCTGTATCAAAGTCCAATGGGTAGTTGACTGGGTCCATGTTTCCCACACTCATTCAGGAACCCTGGCTCTAATCATCTTATTGTTCTATTACTATCCTCTTGGTCCTTGGAGTTCTCTTCATTAAGCCATTGGAATAGGAAACAAAGAATGTGGGAGACTGTGCACATTTCACCAGTCAGAACTTGGTCACAGGGTCCTGCCTAACTCCAAAGGAGGCTGGGAAGTATGGTCTACCCTGTGTGTCTAAGAGGAAAGGGATGGGGGTGGGGGTGCACACACACATCATTTCTGTCACATACACTAAGTAGTTTGGTTTTGCCAAGCATATCTGTTTCCTATCCGTCTGTAATTTGCAAGCACTGTACCCATGGCCTCATCCCTCCATTTGTCTACCCGTGATCCAGGTCAATACCACTTTTTGGTGTGAGAACTCTTATTCATCCTTCTCTAGAAGGTCACAGTATCCTACTCCTTGGGTGGTCTATTGTCTCCTCCTCTGCCCCTGTCATCATCACCCACATCACCACCGGCCATCTCTGTGGTACACTACTGTTGATGACACTGAACTCTGTAAAGACAGGGACCATGCCTATTCACATCTGCACCCCCAGGCCCCAGCACTGTGCCTGAGGCATGCAGGGCATTCTGTATATGTTAGCTAAATTGCAGAAAGAGACCAAAAGACATGGTTTGCCAGCACTGCATGAAATGGGAGTCCACAATGATGGATCCTCCATTCTGACACATATTCAGAATAACCTCAAAGAATTATGTTTTTAATGAAGGCTTCTGAAAAACTGTCTTGAAAAAGAAGTGGGAGAACCAAGCATCATGAGACTGGGCAAAGTATCTGTGACAGGCCACCGGCTGTAGTGCCCAAAGCATAATCTTGAGCAAATGGCTGAATCTGAGGAGATCAGCAGTACCCAATGGGAAGACGTAAAGCCACCAATTGGAAGGTGACAGGAGGAACTACTTCTGTGAAAAACTGTGAGAAAGCTTCCCCCAACACACACACACACACACACACACATACACACATACACACACACACACACACACAAGAATTAATTAAGAAGAAGGATATTTGTGGCATTTCCTATGAGCATGAAGATAGGAATCTTGGTGGGATTCAAACTCAGGTGGGAGGGAAAGAGCACAATGTACTTTATACAATTCAACTTAATGTTGATCTCCTGAGCTCTTTCCTGCCAGAATGGAAGAAATTCAGTTTCACCTTTCTTTAAGATCCCTTCATTTCCTGAGGTTGTATCAGTGACTCTGGGGTCTCGCCTGGTACCAAGCTATTATGGAAATCCTTCTGTGGTTATAATGGTTTGTCCAGAGCACTTTCTCCTAAGATGCCCATTCCTCCATCGTCTAGTCTGCATGGTCCCTGTGCACCTAACACCTTGCTGTGTAACAGCAGGTCTTCTGGATAGGGGAGCCTCTAGTATACTGCCAGCCTCCTGGGTGAACCATGAAGAGATCCTCTCTAAGGTCTTACCATATGCATAGGGTACTTCAGGGGACAAGGTAAAGATCGCTCTTCTCAAAAAATCCACACTGACACCCCTCTCTACCTATAGCCTGGGTGAATTTCTCTTTCATCTGGGGGAATCCTTCTCTCCTCAAACCCCGTATCCCTTGGCCACACCAGAGGCCTACCTAAAACTGCCAGGATGGGTTTTATCCAACAGACTGTAGACCTGTGCCTGTCTTAAAAAACACTAAGTTGAATTAACTGCAGAATGTTAAGTCAGGAGATTTTATACAGAGATCCACAATGGTCTCTTTGAAAAGCTTGAAGATCGGGCTTCTCTTGGACCAGAAACATAGTTGACCGTTCCATGCCGACAGAATGTGTGTTCTTCATTTTGCCCCAACTCCTCCACCACTGCTCATTAGATTTATGTCTCCTCTGTGTTTTGCTTTTATCTCACCTATGTGAACCCTAAAGAACGTTGCTTTTTCAACACTCAGCTTAGACCACAAACCTCCCACCATGAGCCTCCTGTTATAAACCTCTGAGATAAGGAATTACAGACTTTCTACGGACTTGAACAGTGGGGGAAAAGTGAAAGAGAAAGGAAAAGAGGAAAATCCAGGGAGATAAAAACAAATTAATATTCAAAATTATCCTGCCTCAGAGCTATTAACCAGGATCATGCTAGGGGCACAAAAGCACACCGCTGGGCTTCTCAAATCCCCCCATGCCCATCTCCCCAGTCATTGAGGGAGTGAGGAAAACATTCAGACACCGGCACTCTGCCAGCAAGACAAATGGGCCGATGAGGGAACAGTGCCGGAAGAGCCACTAAGTGCTCTGAGGCCTCGGTGCCTACACAGTGTGAGGAAAGGGCCTGGCACATTCTGGGCATCCAGTCAACGGGAGTTCTCATTACTTTAAAATTCAAAACACCGTATCCGTATTTATTCTCACAATAACCACAACTAGCTTAGATCCCCCTGTGTTCCAGGTGAGAAAACTGGGGCTTCAGGAGATGAAGCCTCAAAGCTTGTGAGGGGCAGAGAGGACTTTGGTCAGTCAGTCCTGTTAGAACTCTTTGCACTGTTTCCCTCAAGTGAAAAAATCAATGACTCCAAAGGACTTGGGGATCCCCAATATTCTGGGTGGGGAGTCTGGGCACCAGTCATGGAGTCCTTGGCATCAGCAAAGGGAGCACCCAATGAAGAGTACAACTGGTGAGCAGCCCACTCCCACAGACTCTGGCTGGAGGGCAATCCCTGTTCTGTCCCTCTCTACGCATGAGTTTCTTAGCTTTTATGTGCCTCAACTTCCCCTTGATGGTTTCCCCACCCATGAAATGGGGAATGTGACAGTACCATCCTTGTAGAGCTGCTGAGTGTTTCAAAGTACTATGTACATATGCCCAGTGTTTGGCAAGTGTTGTACAGAGTGACTGTTGACTGTGTGTCCTCATGTCATGGCGTCAGGCAAGGCTGCCCCTGGCCCCTGGGCAGAGTTGCCCCATGCAGTTATGGTGCTCTCCCGCAGGCATCAGGCACAGAGGCTGTTTCTGGAGCATTTGCCTCCGCAAGGCCCCCATGATGGGACCATGGCACTCCCTCACAGTTCTCCCTTAAACTCCTAGGCCCAGCCCAGGAAGTCAGCTCAGCTCCAGGATGGAGCTGTGCTTGGCAATACGAGCAATGGAAGCAAAGCAAAGGAGACTCGACCACTTAGCATGGAAGCCTTACTATGTGCGGCTCACTTCTACACATGACCTTATTTCACCTTCACCAGCAGAAGAGCCATCTGAGAAGAGAGAGGGTCAAAGTCCCATGTGCCAGATGAGAAAACCATAGTTCTGTGAGGACCTTTCCTAACATCTGATCACTAGGAACCAGTGGACACACAATCTGAAACCACACCAGTCTAGGGGGAACTGGGTGGCTCAGGTTAAGCATCTGACTTTGACTCAGGTCATGATTTCAGGGTTCTGGAATCAAGCCTCGCACTGAGCCCTGTGTCAGGCCCTTCGCTCAGCAGGGAGTCTGCTTGTCTCTCTCCCTCTGTCACTCCCCCAGCTCATGCTTACTCACTCTCTCTCTCTCTCTCAAATAAACAAATTTTTTTAAAAATCTTTGAAACCACACCAGTCCAGCTCTAAATCTCATGCTCTAAGCTCTTTCCTTACTATCTCTGGAGAATTTGATGAGCTCTGTGCATCTAAAAAGCCTCAGTGCTTAATACTTTTTTCTTCCTTTTGTGTATCCAATATTTACTGAGCACTTATGAAGTGTGAAACACTATTCTCCATTCACACTGGCAGTGATGGACCATACAGTTCCATTTTACAGGAGTGAGAACTTATTCACTCCTGTGGGGAGTGGGGAGAAGTTGTTTCCCTAGCAAAGACCTCTCCCAGAGTGGACCACAAGCAATTCTGTGACCCCTAGAAGAAGGAAGAAGAGCAAAGTCTGAGCTTCTCTACCACACACATGTGTTTTCACTCTTTCTCTCCAGCTGGTCTTATCTGCCCACGGTGCTCAAGTCCTGTTTGCAGGCAGAAGCGCATTTGAGAAAGCCTTTTATCTGATTTCTCTAAATCTTCCACATGATCCTTCCTGCAGCACCCTACGAAGTTACAGACTGTTCTCCCATTTTTCAAGATGGAGAAACTGAGATGAGGGGCTGAGTCTGAGACCACACAGGGAACAAAGCTCACAGCCTCCAGGGAGGGGCCTGGAGTTCCAGACCAAGGGTCCTCATGGTCAGCCCCTCTGTCCCCGCACTGAGGCCACCGTGCAACAGACCCCACTGCCTGCGAGACAAGCAAACAGGCACTTTCACTTACCATGGCGACAGCTGTGGACACTGGTTCAGCAAAACAACTGTCCCTGTTTAGACAGTTCACACTGTCACCTGCAGGCTGGGTCAGGTAAGATGGAGGTTTAGGCTGGAATGCCCAGGAGGCTTGCTGAGCCTGATGCCTGAGTGGCCCCTTTCTGTCCACCCAAGGAAACATGCAGACCTTCACAAGTGAAGTTCTTATTTAGCAGGAGTAAACTTTCAAAAATTTAAATCTAACCAAGAAATTCCTTTTCTTAAGAACTTCGAGTGCTCTAACCCACTCTAGTTACCATCAGGATTATGTCCAAGCAGCTTAACCAGATGTCAGGAGCTGACCTCAGCCTCCCTCTCCAGCCTCATCTCCCTCTTCATGAATACTGTGTTTCTGTCAAGACAAGCAACTTGCTCCTCCCGGACTACCCATGCTGCACAATGACTTAGTCTTTTTGCTGTTGCTTTTACCCATTTTGCGAATTCATAGCCTCCTTTCTATAAGTGGACAATATGCCCTCAAGCTTCAAGATGGATGCTTAAACATCCTCCATCCCATGACAGCATCCCTTAATGTACCCCGTAACTACCATCACAACTTGACAAAATCCACACACATCACTCTTAATGGCCCCCTGCCTCCCACATCACACAGGCATGCGCAGGTCTCCATGCTCTGGCATTTAACACTCTCACTGTTTCTTCATTATCCCCTCTGCCCCTATCCCCACCAACAAAACTGTGGGCCCTCGGGGCATGGACTGTGTCCCATCAGACTCCAGCTGCCCAGTATCAGCACATAGCCTGGCCCTGGTCTCCATTTGGTGAGTCTGCTAAATGGTTGGGCCAACAGTCCTCTTCTCATGGACATTTTCCTCTCTGCCGAAACTTTAGGACATGTGTTAAGAGACAGAAAGGGAGAAAAACAAGCAATGTGCCTTGGATTACAGTGGTCCTTTCACTTGGAATAAGATTCCGGACGTCTAGCGCTGAACTGCCATACCCAGATCAAAGGGCAGGAGTGACTCAATTTTAGTAATGTCTAAGATGACTCCCTTTTCTGTTCTGCTCTGAAACCCACCCCATATACAATCTTTCATCACGTTCTGTGGGGTCCCCTGATAGAATACATCTTGAACCCAAACACTTCTCCCCATGTCCAACACTTCCACACTGGTCCAGACCACACCTATCCTTCATGAGGTTTATTGCTGTTGCCACCAAATTGTTCTCCCTGCTCCTAACTTTGTCCTCCTACTGCCCATTCTCCACCCAGGAGCCAGAAGATGGTTTTTCACAAACTGAAAGTCAGATCATGTTTTTCTTCTGCTTCAGAGTTTCCAGTGGCTTCCACTCCCATTTGTAATAAGATTCAAACTCTCTCCCATAGCCTTCTAGGCCCTCATAATCCACCTCTGCTTCCATCTGACCTCATGTCCCTCACTCTGGTCCAGAGCCACTGGCCTCCTTGACATCAAAATTATCCTCAAGTCATTCCCAACTTAGCACCTTTGTGACTGCTCTCCTCCTTGACAAGAGTCATTTCTCCCCCATAAATCCAATGCCCCGTACCCCTTGTTAGTCAAGACTTCTCAAGTTTGACTTCCTTACAGCAAGCTGTAGTGGTCACCCTATCTAAAATAGCATGCCCCCATCCCTCCTTCCCTTTCCTCTATTTTTCTTCAGAGCACTTTTCCTCATCTGACATTACATTATAATTATATGGTTTTTCATATTCACAATCTGACTCTTGCACTTGAATGATGATGTCAAGAGAGGCGGTGAATTGGTTATCTTTTCACCAATGAAATCCTAGTCCCTGGAATAGTTCTTGGAACATAGTAGGCACTCAATAAATGTTTGCAGAATGAATACATAAATGAAAAATTAAGAACATGGATGTGCTGTGTATTTCTGGACAAACTTCTGAATCTAAACTCCACTACCTACTGACCAGATGACATTTGACAAGTGACATAATGCTCTGAGACTTGGTTGCCTCACATGGATAGTGTGAAGATTAAGACTGAGTGCCGGGAGGAAGGTGTAGTTATACAGGAGCAATGTAAGGGATCCTTGTGGTATTATGTGTGTTGAAATTAGCAGCAGATACAGAAACTACACATGCAGTAAACTGCACAGAACTAAACACACATACACATGAGTACAAGTATACTGGAGAAATGTGAATACAGCTGGAAGATGATACCAATGTCAATATTATAACTGTGATATCACACTATAGACTTGTAAGGTGCTACCACTGGGGGAAAAAAATGAGTACACAAAAATCTCTCTGTACTTTGTTTTACAACTATATGTGAACCTACAATTATCTAAAAAATTCAATTAAATATTAATTTAAGTTAATTAAACTAATTAAAGAGAACGGTCTGTGCATTGAAGCACTCAGCTCACAGCCTGGCACATAGAATTTACTAAACATGAAGGGCACCTGGGTGGCTCAGTGGGTTAAGCCTCTGCCTTCCACTCAGGTCATGATCTCAGGGTCCTGGAATCGAGCCCCACATCAGGCTCTCTGCTCAGCAGGGAGCCTGCTTCTCCCTCCACCTCTGCCTGCCTCTCTGCCTACTTGTGCTCTCTCTCTCTCTCTGTCAAATAAATAAATAAAATCTTTTAAAAAAAAGGAATTTATTAAACATAAGTCCCTGCTCCTAAATACTTATTTAATCTTCTGTTGGCTTCTTTCATATTCTATCCCTAAAAGGGATTTATGTCTAACTGTTAGTTCCTGTCGGCCCAACCTGGAGCCTTGAGTAAGGGATATAGCTTCAGGTTCCACCTTGCCCTGATGGAACATTTCTCATGAAGATACATATTCCACCAGCAGGCACACCACTGCGCACATGCTGCATGCGTGCATGTGTGTGAGAGAGAAAGAGACAGATCGATAGAGACAGAGAGAGTTTGAGAGGTATGTTGAGTTGGGTGGAGAATTAGGGATCCATACCTGCTGAACAGTTAGTGATCCCTGGCTAGCCCTGTGCCTTTTCCCAATCATTGCCAAGTTGTTGGAACCATTTTGAGGGACTTCTGCCTTAGATTTTTCTGTCCTATAGTGGGAATCTTGACACAGAATTCACCTTGGTTAGCCAGGCTCTACTATCCTGCAAAGCTCTGACATATTTCTCCTCCAGGAACAAGATCCTTGTTCTCCCCACCACCCCCAACACTGTCCAGTGTCCCACGTCCAGAGTCTTGACCTGGCTCTATATCTACCCACCCAAACCTAAGACACTTGGATTTGGGCAATGAATCCTTCTTGGAAAGCTTACTTACATTACATTGGCATTTACCAGTTTCCTTTTTTACTTGCATTAGCTCAATTTAACACTGACTCTGGGGAGTCCTGTATCCCACAGAGAGGTCCAATCTTAAAGGCTCCAACTCTACCTGTTTCCATCTCTTCTCCTTCCCCACATCCTCAAACTGAGATTCCAATATGCCCCAAGGTTAAAGTCCCAAAGGCTTCCCCAATACTGACCGTGTGTCCAGCTATCTGACAAATGTTCAGAGAGCAGTAAGATGCACTTCCCTCCCTTAAACTCATACAAGCTCATGAAGAAGAGGGAGGAGAGAACAGATGATTCCAAACACTGGACACAGAGGTGTTACAAGATGTTACAAGAGGATAAGAGAAGGAAGAACCTCATCTGACTTAAGATGTCAGGGAAGGGAGTCTTAAAGCTGAGACTTGCAAGATGTGCAGGATGATGTAGAGAGACAAAGTGAGGAAGGGCTTTTCCAGGAGAAGGATCAACAACTGCAAAATCGTGGGTTAGCAGAGCTGCTTGGGAGACCCCAGGATGCTGGTACAGCTGGTGTGTGAACTGCCAAGGACGAGAGTTCAGAGATGAGGCTAACAGAAAGACAGGCAAGGGCCAGATCATGGCAACCTGAGAGTGCCTTCCTCAAGTGCTCAGATCTCTAACATGAAAACTAATGAGGAGAAGGAATTTGTTGTGTAACTCTTAGATTAAATTTTTTTCTAAAAGGCCCAAATCAGAAAAAGGGTTATCTGGAGATGTTAGTAAATCAGTCTACGTGATCCCATAAACAGCTGAATTTTAGCTGGCTGCTGATTAACGTGAGTCACGTGACTTCCTGCAAACTCCATGTTACTGGGAAGATAATACTTACCAGCATTGCTCTTCTCAATTGCTGGGGCATAAAAATGTAGGAGCCACAGGTGAATCTCCATGCCTCCTTAGCTAAACGCTCACCAAGAAATAGCAGAGTGACTCATGGTGAAAGCACTCTGCCATGGAGCGCTTTGTCAAGATTGCCATCATCTCCAAGAAAACGCCATATCCTCTTGGCATTCAGCCAGCGTATCTGGGCATCTGTTCAGCAGATGCTCTTTCCAAAGGCTGGATACAATTGGGTTCATTGCTTCCTGGCTCACCATGCATAAAGGAGAGAATGCAGGGCAAGCATTGGGGCCAGGCACATCTGTGTTCACAACCAGGTCTACCACTTACCAACTATTTCAGTGGGGCAAGGGACTCCTAAGCCTGTTTCCCCATTTGTAACATGGAAATAATCATCCTTTCCTCAGAGTATCGTGAAATAATATAAAGTAAGGAAAACACCAAGAAAATAAGAGCTTCTCAGAGAGAGAGAAAGGTATTATTACTATTGGAGGTCAAGTCCTGTATTCAGCCTAGTCTGGGGAGCGAAGCACTGAGGACCTCTGAGAGCCAAGCTCTCTTCCACGTAGCTGCCCGTCATCCTAGGGCATGCACTGGCTTGGCCAAGGAGGAGCTGGCAAGTGGCCGGTCTTTCTGGCATGAGCATCTGCCTTCTTCTAGCTGTTTGGCTCACCATCCAGATATGGGGATGACTGCCCATCTCCTAGATGACACTTTTATCACTGCCAAGGAGGAGTTTGCCAAGGGATCTGAGTTTGATCCCTTGATTGAAGGGCAATCCTGGGAAGAAAATATTTGTGCAAATCCATTTAGAAATCCGAAGTTCCAAGGCTGTCATTTCAATGAGGCACACAAGCAAATATCTCCCATGTCCACTGCGAATGGACTCGATCCAGCAGGAAAGCACGGGGAATGGAAGTTAATAGACATCAAGCAGCTACTATGTGTCAGTGAGCCCACGTAATCTTGGGCAATCACTGAGTAAACAGCATTAGCCCAAGTTAAATTTACGTCCTGGTGTCAGAGAATGTCAGATATGTTACGCAGGAAAGGCAGTGGGCTTGCAGTGGTATTCTGCCCATAGTTCAGCACAGAGTGATTCTTCCTGCCAACTGCAACTCAAATGCTTTTCTGAGGGTCACAGCAGAGAACAGTCACCCTGACGCAGGACATATTCCTCCAAATAGAGGGTGGACGAGAGTGTTCAAGTTAGAAAAAGCTCCCCACATCCACTGTCAGCAGGCAGAGAAGATGGCATTTAGATGGGGAAATCTCCAACAGAAATCAGTGAGGAAGCACTTTCAGAATCTCCTTTGAGGAAGTCTTTAAGTAAAGACTAAGAACTGTCTGTTAGTGATAAAGTCTCTGAAGGCAGAAGCAGGTGTCTCAGTATCTACTGCCTGGGATCAGATGGCATGGAACATGCCAGAGGACTCCGGAGAAAAGAACCATCATGGGAGCAGAGCTGACTCCTCACCCACACTGAGTAAGCTGCAGTTGCTGAACAACACGAGCGAGAACCGCACACCAGTGGCGAACGTATAGCCCTTCTGAGTAGCTGACAAGCATCCATGCCACCTTCATCGTTGCTGTTGCCCTTACGTTTACAGAGTACAGACTCAGTTCCCAACTCCTTCTCAGCAAATCCTCTGTCAACTGCATAAAGTGCTAAGTCAAAGAACTACTCCAAGTACAGGTATGGAAAGATTCCTAGCTTAGAAAGACCCTACGTGACTGTCATCGTCACAGTTCTGGTGCTCAGTGTGGATAAAACCAGGTAAGCAATTCTCTTAGAGACCTGGGCTATAGCCATGCTTATTTCTCTTATTACTTTAGAGGTGTGTTGCACGTAACACCATGGTTGTGCCCAGCCTTCCAAACTGGGACAGATGTGGACGGGACCTGCTCAGATTCCCCTTCAAGAAAGAGCTCACCATTCAACCACAAGGAAAGAAGAAGCAAGCTAATAGCTTCCAATCATAACATTTTAGGTTGCGTCTCAGCTTTCAAAGGAAACCTCAAGCCAAAGACTGGGTGTCATAGGCCATTTCTACCCAGAATGAGACTCCTTGCACAGGTCATCTTTGCTCCAGAGCAGCCAACTGGGTTTAGCAGAGACTCGATAAGATCTCAGTCATTTTCTTAAGTTCTCCTTGTCTTGCTCTTCCTTTTTCTTTCATAAATGTGAGATGCACATCATGGCCTAAAGGGTGTTTCTGTCCAACTCTGCTTCCTCCCCCCTCATAAGCAGTACCCCTCCAAAAAACTGCATATACTCCTAACTCCATCTCCTGGGCTGTTTCCCAGAGGATCCAATTGAAAAATACATGTCACCTTGTTTAACATCACTACCACCTTGCAAAGTAGGTGGTAATATCCCTATTTTTCAAGTGAGGAAATTGAAATCACATAAAGTAGATGGGGAACTGTAATTCAAACCCAGGTCTGCCTGACCAGGGAGAAAAAATGGGAGGTAACACTTTCTATTCAAATTGTCAGTGGAAAGGAACATTTTTGCCAGTGTTATCTTGGTCTGAGCAAAAGGAAGACAAGAACCGAGAGTGAGATAAGGGTTCTTTGGCCCCTTTGGAGATTTGTCTGAGCAAAGGTGAGTTCTGCGTAAGGTCCTGACCGCTAAGGCTTTCAAGAAGCAGCTGCTACTATCATGATAGGCATCATTTTCTGTGTATGAACCCTTTTGGCAATCTGATGACACCTACAGACTCCCTCTCAGAGTCAATATTTTTTAATGTGAAAAATAAAATACAGAAGATTGCAAAGGAAACCAATCTGGGTTAAAATGAAGTGGTAAAAATAATTTTTTTAATCTGCAATCTGGTAATACATGTGCTTCTTTATTAATGCATTATGTAACAAGATCTAGTGGCAAGTCTTGAAAGTACTATAATTTTGAAGCAGTTTTGAACTTAAAAGACACTTTAAGATGTCTATAAGAGCTCCAAAAGTGATTATGAAAAATATGATTTACACTGGTGATAAATCATAGGTCATACTAATGTTACTGTGATTCATTACTTACATTCATAACTGAAAAACACGCTAAATTTCAGGTAGAGATTAGTGAAAATGAGATTAGATTAGAGATTAGTGAAAATAAAAAGCAATTTATTCCCATGTAAATTTACAAACCCAAGGTTAAGAAGCCTTTCAATAAATTCTGGTAATACCTGAAAATCATGCCATCCTAACTCATCCAAACTTCATAATAATTCTCAAAAAGGCAGTATGTAGTCCTTTAGAGGGAAGCCAATGAGCTCTAGGAGCCATTAAAGGATCCCCAAAATAAATTATAGCAAGGAACCCTATTTGATTTGTGATAGAATCAGAGGCTAATAGGCTGGGAAGCCCTGTGTATAGCCATTTTATGTCTAAGAGGCCCCTGACCCAAGCTCTCATATCTTTTAGCTAAGATAAAGAGATGTGTGCTGAATAGTAATGAAGTTGGTTGACTTCCCAGCCACTTCAGCCACAGTCTCCAAAGGGTCAAAGCCAAGCTGGACAGTGTGTTCTAATCACATCTTGGAGGACTCAGCCCCTATCCTAGCTGCTCCAACCATTTTTTTGTAGGGAGTTGGCTCAGGACTAAGAAAACCAACTGAGCCAATTCTCAAAAGATGTGAAGCCAGGAGGCTTGGTAAATACTCTGGATAGCAGAGTCAAAATCCGACAGTTCCTGGGAGCCAGGAAAAAAAAAAAAAAAGGAACAAAATTTCTCAAGGAGGAATTTCATAAGGATGGATGCAAAGTCAGACACTGAAATGCACAAGTAGGACTACAGGTGCAGAGGATGGCAGTGGGGGGCGGGGGCTTACGAGTAGTATACATGGTGCTGAAGACTTGCGGACGCTCTAGTTGTCACATATATAAGCCTGTGCTACCTTGGACTGCAAGCTAACGTCCAGAGCAGGGGAGGTGAGAGTCTCTCTCTTCTCTAAGCTGGATGGCCCAAATCCAGGGGTGGGGGTGAGCTGGGGTGTGTGCTGTACTAGGAGTCATACTCAAAGGACTTGTAATCAACAGGATTACACTCAGAGGAGAGCTGAAGGATCCAAACTCTATGACATACGAGTAATGATTTAAGCCACCAACAGCATTTGGTCTGACAAAGAGCACTTTTGAAAGGAAAGGGACAAGATGATATGATCATTTTTCTCCAAGGCCGTTATGCAGAACTGGGATCAGCAAACATTTTCTGTAAAAAGCCAGATGGTAAATATTTTCTGCTTTGCTGGCCTGGGGAGTATCTGATTCTGTCACAGCTACAAACTCTGCCACTGTACCCAAAAGCAGCCGCAGAGGGGCGCCTGGGTGGCTCTGTCAGTTAAGCTTTCAACTCTGGATTTTGGCTCAACTCCTGATCTAAGGGTCGTGGGATTGAGCCCCACATTAGGCCTCACGCTCCTCGGGGAGTCTGAGATTCTCCTTCTCCTGCTCCCTCTGCCCCTCCCCTCACCTCTCTCTAATAAATATTTAAAACACACACACACACACATACTCACACACACAGACAAGACATAAAGGAATGAGTGCAGCTGTATCCAAAAAAAACACCCTGATTTACAAAAACTGGTGAAGGATCAGATTTGGCCTACAAGCTATATAGTGTGTGGACCCAGGAGGAAAGTAACGTTTACTTAGAGCCTGCTCTGTGTCATAAATCTGCACATGACCCCATGGATTTCCCACAGAACTCCTTCAAGGTAGGTATTATTGCCCCATTTTTACAGATGGGAAAACTGAGACTCCACATATTCTCTTACTTGTATACTTCCTATATACATTATTAAGAAAATATGCTCCCAACCCTCCCCCAAGCTATCACGTGATAGCCCTAGGATTCTAACAAGGCCCCTAGGGCTATCACGTGATAGCCCTAGGATTCTAACAAGGCCCCATCACAGCACTCCCTTGAGAATGGAAAAGAGGGGTCTCCTTCTGACATGATTCATCAGCACAGCAACAGCAAACAGCACATCTGTGAGGACCACCAAATCCCGGAAACATCCTGAGAAATACAAAGACCATGATTCTGGCCCTGAAGGGGAGACCTGGTTCGCTGGGATTGGACGCTGTGACAAAGTGACCTGCGGTGCCCGCTCTTTATGGGAATGAACAGGCTAAGGGTCTCTCTCATTGTTTTGTTCTGTCTGGTTTTTTAATTAGAGGATCCGTTAGCCACGGGAGTATTTTCAACAACACCGCTTACCGCAGCGCTTCCTGCCAAAAACAAGGTTGGAGGTGAGGGTCTCTGCATGGGTGCAGCCTCGAGGACAGAGCAATGCGCTAACATCTCCTTCCTGTCCAGGCAGAAGGATCGCTCTCACCTCTTTCCACCTCCTCTCAGTCTTCCTTCCCTCTCCCCTCCCTGCTCCCTGTCCCCCTTGGAAGCGTCCTGGAGCTCCAGCCAACCTCCAGGCAGTGCCTCCCTCGCCTGTATTCTTCCAAACTGCCATCAGCACACCTCACATCATGCCCATGGCACAAGGGGCATATGACTTGTCCCTGCACCCTGGCACTCAGACAGTGCCTGAGACACAGACTCATTCCGTCAGTCTTTAAGTAAACTTCACTAACTAATGTCTCTGCCAAAGGCAGTCACTGACATTTCCCATCTAATTTCCATGGCCATCACTGAACAAATTATTCTGTTTTCTCTTACAGACAGAAGAAACTGAGGCTCTTAAAGGTGCCGAGATTGAGGCAGAAGGAACTGACAGGGCCCACTGGAAGCCAGGCCTGCCTCTGTGTCACTCCTGCACCTCAGGCCAACAAGAATATTTACAAGGATACCAGCCACATTGCCAGCTGGCACAGCTTTTCTTTTTCTTTTTTTTATTTTTTATTTATTTGTTTGTCAGAGAGAGAGAGAGAGAGAGAGCGCACACATAAGCAGGCAGAGTGACAGGCAGAGGCAGAGAGAGAAGCAGGCTCCCTGTGGGGCAAGGAGCCCGATGCGGGACTCGATCCCAGGACCCAGGGATCACGGCCCGAACCCAACGCAGCAGCTTAACCCACTGAGCCACCCAGGCGCCCCTGCACAGCTTTTCTTTAGTGATCACTGAAGGAGACTGATTTTTTTTTTCCTATTTCAAATCAGTATCTAAAGGCTACTTCTAGAACAAACTGAGAATAAACTAGATGGCCAATCCTACCCTGGACCCCCCTCTGCCATTTTATTGCTAGAATCTTCCTCACGAGTAACTTCCTAGAAGCAACACAGTATGAAGAAAGCAAGGTTCTGAAGTCAGGCAGACCTGATATTTAATCCTGGCTCTGTTGTTTATCAGCTGTGTGACCTTAAACAGATTACTTATCTCCCAGGGCCTTGATTTCCTCAGTAGCAAAATAGGGTTAAGGGGAGCCCTCTCACACTGTTGGTGGAAATGCAAGCTGATACAGCCACTCCAGAAAACAGTATGGAGGTTCCTCAAGACGTTAAAAATGGAGCTACCCTATGACCCAGCAATTGCACTACTGGATATTTACCTCAAAGATACAGATGTAGTGAAAAGAAGGGGCATCTATACCCCAAAATTCATAGCAGCAGTGTCCACAACAGCCAAACTGTGGAAGGAGCTGAGATGACGTCCAACAGATGAATGGATAAAGATGTGCTTCATATACACAATGGAATATTACTCAGCCATCAGAAAGGACGAATATCCAACTTTTGCATCAACATGGACGGGACTGGAGGAGATTATGCTGAGTGAAATAAGTCAAGCAGAGAAAGACAATTTCACTCCTATGTGGAATATAAGGAATATCACGGAAAACCATAGGGGAAGGGAGGGAAAACTGAAGGGAAGAAATCAGAGAGGGAGACAAACCATGAGAGACTCCGGACTCTGGGAAACAAACTGAGGATTGCGGAAGGGGAGGTAGGTGGGGACATGGGGTAACTGGATGATGTGGGCTTTAAGGAGGGCACATGCTATGATGAGCGCTGGGTGTCACATGCAACTAATGAATCACTGAACACGACATCAAACGCTAATGATGTCCTGTATGTTGGCTAACTGAATTTAAATTTTTTTAAAAAGGATGCCTATTTTGTAGGCTGGTAAGATGAAGAGAAATAATGGGTCAGGAAAAAGCAGTGGTAAAACATTTACACAGACGAGATAGAGGATACATTGATAAATAGATGTTAGATATCGTATAGACGCTAGACACAGGACAGATGACAGATGAGGTAAACAGATGGATAAACTGCAGCATGTAATATGAAGCTCATTTTGTAACCTGAGAAATTGAATGTCAGAAGTTAAGGAAAGGGGGAAGTAATGACATTCTCATTTCGGATGAGGGGCCTGAGACTCAGAGATGGTAGCTAACTGGCAGTCATCAGCACAGAGCTAATGGCTGACCCCTCCCATCACACACCCTGCACTTACATGCCGCTGCCCAGCATCCCCTAGGCACTCAACAAGCACTTGCAGGTGAATTAAACAAGGAATGATGGCATGTGGTCTAAAAACCCAGCAGCATAATCCAGCAATCCAATACGGTTCTCTGGTCTTCAGGCAGGATCATTGCTGTTGCACCTTACTGCAATTTACGTGAGTTTTAGTGACTCCAACAACCTTTTCAGAGAAGAGAGGCCAGAGCTTACGAACACCAAGGAGTTTAACTGCTCTGATCTAGTGCTTACGACTATTCTTAAGCAAGTAAGTTCAAGTTCTCTTGCCCTGAGAAGACTGCAGAAATAGAATTCCACTTAATGATATTCAATATGCCGACAGTTCTCATGTGTTTTAATGTTACAGAACTTGGCTGAGTTCCACAGAGAGAGCCATGATGGTATCGTGGAAAGTGGACGGGACACCGTGTGAGGAGACGTGGGTTCAAACTCAGCCCCTATGAACCCTTAGCCCCTGTGCCTCTGTTTCTTCATGTACAAAATGGAAAAGTAATACTTGCCCCGTCCATTATAATTAAGTGGGATCACAGATATTATAGTGCCTGTTTTGATGCGTTACGCATAGAAAGTGCTTAATAAATATTCATCCATTTGATGGAATGCACATGTGGCATCTAGCATGATACAGACACTTAATAAGATGTTATCCATTCTGTTCAATCCTAACATTATATCTGAGTCCCTAGGAGGAATGTCATAAATGTTTATTCTCTCAATGGAATATTTAACCAATGACTGGCATAGTAGTTGCTTAATGAATGTTCATTCATTCAGTGGATTCCTAGCACAGTGCATAGCACTTGGTCGACACTCAATAAATGCTGGTTGAATTCAAGGAAGGAAAATGGAACGTTATTCATTTAATGAGATTTTGCAATCCCATAAATATTGTATGCTGTTGCCAGTGCTTTACAAAGTGAATCAACCATTGCTGAAATGTTCTCAGCTTGTGCTGGTTAACAGACACTTGTAAACTATTTTCCAAACATCCAGCATTCCATCAGTGTGCCATAATAACACTGGTAATGCTGAACACCCCCCGGACCCTAAACGAGGGGCAGGATAGTGCAGCACATGAATTAATTTAGAAGTCAATAAAAGATCCATTTCCACAGAGACCAATGCAACTGCACAATCTTTTCTCTGCTTGCCTGGAGTTCTGCTTGACAGTTGTTCTGGGAGATCAGAGACACACTGGATCCTGAGGAAAAATTCCCAAGCGTATATAGCAACTGTCAGGAATCGGAAATGCATTTATGCAAATGTGGGTATGCATGAAAGTACACGTGTGCCTTAAATCGTTTAAAGGATTAGTCCTCAAAAGTTTTGCTTTATTTAAGTTCTTTCCAACAATAAAGCAATTCCCTTAGGGAAAAGGGAAATGTTGTTGGTTTTTTTTTAAGAATATTCTTTTTTTTTTTAAGATTTTATTTATTAGTTTGAGAGAGAGAGAATGAGAGAGAGAGAGAGAGACCATGAGAGGGGTCAGAGGGAGAAGGTCAAAGGGAGAAGCAGACTCCCCACCAAGCAGGGAGCCCAATACTGGACTCAATCCTGGGACTCCAGGATCATGACCCGAACGGAAGGCAGTCGCCCAACCAACTGAGCCACTCAGGCACCCCGGGAAATGGCTTTTAATTGTGCAGTTTCCCCTTTTAGAGACCACATTCCTTAGAATGAACAGCAAGCAAAAAAAAAAAAACAAAAAAAAAAAACCCAACAAAAAAAAAAACGACAACTTAAGGGAAGGAGAGATGCTTTCAACAGACATTTGTTTCCCCAGTTAATCAGAGGTCCAGGAGGACTCTACAGGATTCCTTTGCAGAGAAGGTAAGTGATACTGGAGTTCAGATCTGAAGAACGTGCATGAGTTCCACAGGCAGAAAAGGTGGTAAAGAGCTTTCCAGGTCTCAAAGGGAAAGTGGCATTTAAGGTACAGCAAGGAGTCCTGTATAGCTGGGGATCTAGTGTGTAGGGCCAAGAGGTTAGTAGCACTAAGGGACACTAAAGAGGTGGGCCAGGCTGAGACTGGAGACTTTGAAGCCATGGCCCATGATCAGTGAGGAATACTCGCTTGTTTCTCTTTCATAACACTTATCTCCATTGGTCTTATTTTAGACTTGGTTGTTTCATATGGGTTTTTTCCCACTTCCTTCTTCTAGTCTGTTATCCCTGAGACCAGGATGTGTGTGTGTGTGTGTGTGTGTGTGTGTGTATGTGTGTGTGTGACCTTTATTCATATCTGTAAGTCTAGCTTAGCACATTATCCATAATAAGCACAAAACAAGTTCCAGAGTAAATACGAAGCCAGGATACCCTCCCAGAAATGCCAGTCCGGAGTTAACACCAGAAAAAGTTTCTCTATGGAATTTTAAACCAAAGGGTATTTAATACAGGGGATGAAGGGCTTCTATAATCCTTAGCGGCTAGAGGAACCACTCTGGAGGACTGCCGGCTCGAGCGCACACCTCCAAAGCTGAGGTTCAGAAACCAGAGCAGTGTTGCTTTGCACTTAAACTTCTAACACGTTTCATTCTCAAAGAGCCAGTGACCACATCACATGCCATAAATCGGAGTCAATCTGCAGAAACGCCATGTGTCTATGACCCCACTCACTGGGAGCAATGACAACACGACTATGGATTCTAGCTCACCTCCAACTTGCAAGTCTACTTGCAATTTTATGTCATTCGTGGGACCTAAATTGCTTCCAGCACCCCCACCTGCAAGGGAGTCAGGGAAATAATAGTTTTTAGTCTTCCAGCCCCTGTGGTAAAGAAAGATCCCTAAGAGGGCAGCTGGGTGGCTCAGTCGGTTAAGCATCTGCCTTCAGCTCAGGTCATGATCCCGGGGTCCTGGGATTGAGTCCCAGGATGGGGTCCCTGCTCAGCAGGAAATCTGTTTCTCCCTTTCCCTCTGCTGCTCCCCCTGTTTATGCGCTCTCGATTTCTCTCTCTCTTTCTCTGTCAAATAAATAAATAAAAATCTTGAAAAGATCCTTAAAAAAGGGATGGGAATGGATGCCTGGTTCTAACTGAAGATACCCAGTACATTAAGGGATAATTTAAACTACTCCCTGCTTAACACATGAAGTATGTTCAAAACAAACAAACAAAAAAAAACCCAATGCATCCAAAAATGAAACAAAAAGGAAACAAACAAATCACGTCCTTCTAACCTGGGTGCAATTTTCTAAGAAATAAAAAGATTATTTTTAGTAGCCTTATTTTTTGACTAAAATGAGAAGTACTTGCTTTTTCCCCTTCTCCTTCCTCCTCCTCTTGCTTTCTCTTCCCTTTCCTTTCTGAATGAGTCAGTCTGAACCCACTAGTCGGGACAAAGCAGGTCCAGCTGGGGTGAGAAAGCCATGGTGGTTAAGAGGAGGGTACCAGAGCCCAACCTGCAGAGGGGCAGCCTGGCAAGAGGTGTCAGCTCCTGAGCAGGATCAGGAAAGATCCCTAAGGGCACATAGACAGGAGTGGGGTGTCAGAGTCTTATGCAAGGAGAAAAGAGCATCCATATGGGGGACGGCCCAAAAGGCGGAGTTAATGCCCAAGAAAGGTGAAGAGAACATCCAGATTGGGGGATGTCGCAGTGCAGGGCATCAGCCTGAGCTGGGATGAGAAGGCATCTACACAGGAGGAGGGGGAAGAGGCAGAAATGGAAGACAGGTCACACCCGGACCAATATATAAGTAAGTATGTTATAAATAAGGGAAGCCAGGCTTTTCACTATGGGAGAAAAGAGTCACAGTATAGAAGAGGAGAAAACTAAAACAAATCCTATGATGTTAGTCTGTAATAGAACTATGAGTGTAAACTCATTATTTTCAATATATATGTAAATATAGAAAATGTACATGTAAATATGAATCTGCACGTGCGTGTGTGTGTGTGTGTGTGTGTGTCTTGGCTCTGCGCACACAAGGGACCTGTAAACAGTGACACCTCAGTGAGCACAATTAGCTCTCAAATCTTGGCTTTCAAACAACGCTCTGTACTAATAAGAACCTGGGTTCCTTGGACAAATGGCTGATTCCAGGACCAGGAAAGGGAAAGTACAAGATGAGCCTGAAACATCTTGTTGTGCCAGAAAATAAGGAAAGACTCAAAGGATGATGAGAATATGCTAAAAGGACACAGAAGCCAGAGTAAAAGGACTCCCACTGGCCAAATCTGGGACACTTTGAACATCAATAAATAATGAGAACAAAGGATGATGATTCCTTGAATAAACCAGAAAACAAGGCATCTGCCTTGGACGTCTGAACAAGAATAGGGTCTTTACATGGTTTCCAAGTAGCTCCCCACAAAATTACAGAGAGAAGAAAGAGGACAACTTGACGATAGAGAAGCCTGGCCAATCACGCTGCAGGAAGTCACCATAATGAACGCCATGGGTGATGGGACAAACTGGGACTGTGCACCGCGTGATGGAATGCAGTGAGTAAGGGTGATGTTGCTTCCAGAGATGCACAACGGGGACCACATCACAGAGGGACTCAATCCAACGGAGGGACATTCTGTGAAAGAACTGTCCTGTAATCCTTACCAGTGTCAAGATTATGAAAATAAGGAAAGTCTGGGAAACAGTTCCGTGCGAAAGGAGGATCAAGAGACATGACAGCTAGGGACAGTGATTCTAAAGTGGAGTTTTTGAGAAGGACTCACAGGGCATGATTGGTACAGCTGGTGAACTTGGAGTGGAGTCTGAGGGCTTGCAGGAAACACCCGCTTAAGTGTTCTGGAGTCGTAGAACATCAGCTTGATAACCTATTTCTAAATAATCCAAATAATCCAGATGGGGGGAAAAACGTTCTTTGTGTTGCACTTGCAACTCTTCTGTAAGTTTTTGGATATTTCAAGATAAAATTTATTTTTTAAAAACTGTAAGTATGCAAGCACCAGGGGAATCTAAGTTTATGAAATCAATAACCAAAACCCTGACCTGTCTTACAGCTTCAAAAGCACACTCCAGGGGCGCCTGGGTGGCTCAGTGGGTTAAGCCGCTGCCTTCGGCTCAGGTCATGATCTCAGGGTCCTGGGATCGAGTCCCGCATCCGGCTCTCTGCTCAGCAGGGAGCCTGTTTCCCTTCCTCTCTCTCTGCCTGCCTCTCTGCCTACTTGTGATCTCTCTCTGTCAAATAAATAAATAAAATCTTTTTAAAAAAAAAAAAAAAAGCACACTCCATTTAAACTCTCCAAACAGATGAGAGTTCTTTGTTTCTCCACACTAGATGTGGGTAATATAAAATGACCCTCTACTGCTGAGTCTTCTGGAAGAGGCAATCCTCCTGGAGGCTGTGTTGGGACATATATACCCACCTATAACCTTCCAGCATCTATCATAATGTGTGGAAAGAAAACTTGGCTAAGAGTAAGACGATCCAGAGTCTGAATGTCATTTTCGCTGCTTCCTAAATATATGCCACTTTTTGGTGACTGCCTGCCCTCCCTAAGCTTTGGTTTCCTTAAATATAAAATGGAGATCGTAATATTTACTTCACAGTATTGTTGGAAGAATTCAATACAATAATGGGCATGAACCTGCCTATAGAATGACTGGCATAGGAGCACAAGGGTTTTGTTCTGTTTTTAATTGCACTAACAATTTAATCTTATATAACCCAACAAAGTTCCTTTGACCCTAACGTAACTTCTCCCGCTTCAAACTGGACACATCTGCCATTCACTCACTCATTTTCACTCATTTCTGCGCTTACTGTTTGACAATTACCTACTGGGAGCCTACTCTACCCAGCACTGTGTTCCCAGTTGGAAGAATAAACCCCACGTTACCTTTTTTGTTTTCCTTACGGAGAGGAAGACGCAATGGGAAACAGTGCTTTACATACAGCTGTGGATTATGAATTTAAATCAGTTTAATAATCCAACCCAGGGTGTGTTTGCATTTCATTCTCCCTCTTTTATTGTAGCTATTAAACCCACCCACTTCTCCATCACATACATATTTATTTTCCAATGAGTTCTGAAAGACTTCCAAGGTAGAGCAAGAGACAGGGAATGCAGCTGACGTCTGCCTCCCCCTGGGAATTATGTCACTCCTTGACTTAATTCCTCCTGACATTTTCCCCATTGTACTTTCTGCTCCTCATCAAAATACATCCCTTTCAGAAAACAAATGTACTTATTGACTGCCTAGGACAATCCTGGAAACTGAAACGGTTGCAACTGGTCATGTGTAGGGTTAAAAACAAAAACAAAAACAAAAAACAATCAGGCAACAAGATGTGGAGACACTTTCTGTAAGGTCTACAGAGCACAAAAGGGTCAATTCGGATATCCAGAGTCCTGGGGTTTCTCTGTAAACCCCACTTAGGCAAGATAGAGGGATTTATGTTTCATTTTTAAGCCACTGACAATTTTGTTTGCTTAAGCTTAATTGTTCCCGGATATTGAGAGAGTACAGAAGGTGACTGTATGTTTGATTTTAATGACTCTTTTTGGCCTTGATTTAACATCCTTGCTGAAAAAATCACCAACGTATGTGCAAACAGTACGTTTCTTGTTGTTTTTCGGTTTTCTTTTTCCAGAAGAAATTCTGACGGAGGTGAAATGCAGATAAAATCCAGCTGTGCAGTCCAAGCCCCCTCCTCTAGTGGACGGTTCTCCATCACTGAGCTGGACGTCACAAGCACAGAGGCTGGAGAGTGCTGATCTTTGCCAGAGGCGAGCAGACAGTGGCTGTGCCCTCGCAGCCAGCTAGCAGGGAGTCCACATGCCTCCCTTCTCTTGCCATCTACCACCAGCCCTTCTGCCCCCTGCAATCTGACTTCTACCTGCACCGTTTCTTCCAAACTGCCTTGGACCAGTGGCAATGTCTTGGGGTCACCCCCCTCCCTGACTGCCTAGGGACAGGACAACTTTAACTGCCAGACATGCGGCAGAACTTTCAGAAGAGCATGAAATCAGCTAGGTCAATTGTGAAATAACTGTTGTGTGACACCACCAAGTCATGCAGCCAAGGGCCCCTGGAGGTGGGGAGGTGACCTCCACCCTCCCACCCACCGGCATCTGGCTCCATCTAGGTACAGCATGGGCCCCCCACAGCCTGCCCTTCCAATCTCACTTCATCAGGGAGCACCAGGCACAGGTGGCCCACCCTTTAAAACCCTCTCCTTCCTGGACTATTCCCCACTCCGCTGCCCCTCCCCTTTTACCTCTCCAGCCCTGCCCATTCTGGGGGCTCTCATCAGGCTTCTTTCTCAGTCCTCCCTTTAAAAAGCTGGTGTAACCCAGGCCTCGGGGAGGAGAAGGGAGAGCAAAATGCCAGCCATATCAGAAGACCAGAGATAGGGTAAATAGATTTTGAAAAAGTATATTCAATAGTTTTGCTTAATATTTAATAAAGGAAATAGAGGTCTACTTTTTTTTCTCCCTACAATCCTTGAAGGTAAAGCTCAGAAAAATCTCCTTGGTTGTGAAGGCACAAGAATGAGGCAAGGATTCTCAGCTACACCTGTGATCCCCAGAATTCCATCAGTTTCTTTCTCTAGTTCTTTTTGTGCCGGGGGTGGGGAGGATGTTTACCAAAACAGTATGAGTGTTGCACTGAAGGTTGAGAAATGCTCTTCTCAATAACCTCATCTACTCCCACAGCTTCGATTATACCTAAAACGACAACTCCCAAAGCTCTATCTGCATCCCAGATCTCTCTATGGAACCTCTGATCCATGCACGGACTGCTAGCTAGATGTTTCCATTTGTGAGTCTCAAACCCAGCAGGTCTGAAGGTGAGGTCACCATCTTCCCCACTCCCTGCTCCCCATCTCTGCAAGTGGCACCACATCTTCCCCATTACCTGGGCCAGACTGGGGATGCCCCCTTTGTCCTTGCTCTTCCCATGCAAGGGTCACCTCCAAAACATCTCATATACCCACCCTCTCCTCTCCTTCACTGCAGACACTGCCTCAGTTCTGGCCCTGCCGACAGGATCTCTTAGGAGCATAAGAGCCTCCAAACTGGGTTCGTTGGCTTCAAATCCTCCCTCTTGCCTATCTTCCACACAGTTGGAAAATGGCCCATTTAAAATATAAGTCTAAGCAGTTCACTCATTCCCTTGCTAAACATAGCCCGGTGGCTCTTTGTTGCTTACAGAATAAACTTTAATATTCTCAGAACCACCACTGGAAGGCTCGTGGCCGTAGGACTCCATCCGAACTTCTCTGCTTCTTTTCCTGCCAGCCCTGCTTCAAATTCTACTTTCCAACTACTTTATTTTCCCAGGCCCCCAGTCCTTCTCATCTACAGACTTCAATGCATACAGTTACCTCCACTTGGAATTCCTGCTCCCCATCTCGCTACCTAGTGAACCCCCATACTTCCTGCAGAACTCAACGGGGTGTCGCCTTCTTAAAGTGCCTTTTCAAAATCCTCCAGGTAAAAACAATTATTCTCTCTGTTTTCCTGCTGTACTACCCAATGGACTTCTTTACGCCTTTGTCAAATTTGTAAATTTAATTATTTGGTTAGTATCTGTCTTCCCCTGAAAATCATGTACTCTTATAAGTATAGAAACTTAAGCAGCATGTACATCTATGTTTCCCCAGAATTTAGTAGACAGCCTGGTACAGAGTAGGGAATGAATGAATGAATGAATGATGAACTGAGGGTGCCTACTACCTTTTCCCAGGATAACTGTCCTCTCGGGTCCTCTGGGACATAATAGGCCCAGACAGGGTCATGAAGGATTACAGTATCTTTGCATCAGTTCTCTAGTGTGGCATACAAATTTCCTCAAATTTAGTGGATTAAAAATCAATCATCATTTATGATCTCCCTGTGGATAGGGAATTTGGAAAGGGCACTTATCCCTTTCTCATGATGTCTGAGGCCATTACTAGAAAACTCAAAGGCTGGGGGCTGGGATTTTCCGGAGGCTCATTTGCTTTCATGTTGACATTGATTGTCAGCTGGGGTTTAGCTAAGGCCAGAACACTTCCATGTAGCTTCTCCGTATGGCTTGAGCTTCCTCACAACTGGGTGGATGGATTTCAAGGACAAATATCCTAAGAGTAAGGGGGAGGGGGGCTGGAGAAGAGGTGGAAACTATGTATTTTTATTACATAACTTTGGAACTCGTGCAGCATCACTTCCGCCACATTCTCTTGACTGAGGCCATTATAAAGGTCCATCCAGGGACGCCTGGGTGGCTCAGTTGGTTGGATGACTGCCTTCGGCTCAGGTCATGATCCCGGAGTCCCGGGATCGAGTCCCGCATCGGGCTCCCAGCTCCATGGGGAGTCTGCTTCTCCCTCTGACCTTCTCCTTGCTCATGCTCTCTCTCACTGTCTCTCCCTCAAATAAATAAATAAAATCTTTAAAAAAAAAAAAAAAAGGTCCATCCAGGTCCAAGAGAAGGGGACATGGAACCCACTACACTAACTGATAAAACTAATGCCACATTGTAACAGGAACATGTGGAATGACATATACATTGGTGTGGCCATATTTGGAAAATACCTGCCATGATTTTCTTCAAGGAAACCGCCCTCTGCTATTATGGGCTAGCATGGGAACTATCTTAACCTCATGAGGCACTGGCAGTGCATTAACATAGAATCCAAAAAGGCTACCCAACTTTGTGTTCTGCATCTCAGATGCAGAACTTTCCATTCAATTTCCATTCAATTAGCAAGAGTCCCATACTCCTCAGGGACATGTTATTGTTCTAGGAAGACTGCAGAGACTGATGTAGGATATCCATTTACTAAATTTACTCACAAAAGACCAGACCCCACAGATGAATCACACATCCCCTGCCTTCCAGAAGGAATTACACTCAAAACCACTTCTCCTTGCTACACTGCACCATCACACCTGAACTAAGTTAGCACACTTCCACTGTCTTTTCCCCCTGACACAGAACCTTGGTTCCAGACGTAAAATGGATTGCAGATATGGCAAGTTATGCCTGAGTTCGGGTACAAATACAATTTAGGCTTCCAAGCTGAGGCTTTCTATTATGCAAGGAAGAATTTTTAAACCACCATAAAAATAAAACAGTTAAAAAGATAAAACATTTACCAGTGTTTGAAATGTGTAGATACTATAGGACTCAGTTTCCTTATCTGAAAAAAAACTACAACCCTGGTTGGGGGCCAGGGGCCAAACCTTGTGAGCAGCCTGTTTTTGTAAATAAAGTTTTATTGGAACACAGCCATGCCCAGTGATTTAAGAATGGTTTATGGTTACTTTTTTGTGGCAGAGTTGAATAGCTGCAACAGAGACTGTCTGAACCCACAAAACCGAAAATATTTACTATCTGGCCCTTTACAGAAAAGTGTGCTGACCTTGCTTGAGACTAGACTAAATCTGTTCACCAGCTGCCATTTCTCATGCATTACCTCCACACCAGCCCCTACACTGAGAGTGAGCTGTGTGTGAGCTTCAAACTTTGCATAGAGCTACCAAGGAAATATTATCTTCATCTTGCAGACAGAGAAAACCAAGACTGCAGGTAACAATTTTGTACAAAGCCAGTGGTGGAATTCAAACCCAGGTCAGTGTGATTCCAAAGGCCATGCTCTTTTCTTTACTCCTGTCAATAAAAACAAAAGAAATAGATACTGCTGCTTCCTGGAAGGCCATCTGGGTGAGAAACAACTGCCTTTCTTGCTGGAATCTAGAAACTGTTGTACACGATTATCAGCCTAAGGAATCTGCACTTGAGCAGAACCACTTTTCCCAGATGACTGCTTTCAGTGGAGACGATTCATCTTCCGGGGAGGCGGGGATCCCAGACAGTGTCCCTGGAAGCCCTTGGACAGAACAGAGAGAGATGGACCACGAAGCCTACAGCACACCCTTCCCATGAGCTGAGACAGGGGATTGGAGCTATAGACGTGGACCTGCGGAGACCCCACAGCCTCCCTCAGAGCTCCTCAACTTGGAGGAGGTGCACAGGGCCTAAGGAGCATCGGGCACAGCGGGTAGCTTTGTCTGGACTGTAGCCACTGCTGTGAGGACACTCCCACCAGCATTTGCCAAATTCCAGGCATCTCGTTTCGCTAGGAGCCGTACCTCTGAGTGGAAGTCTGCATTCTCCAGCTCCAAAGGGGTAGTAGCATCCCTACAAGGGGGACAGAGAGGTGGGGGGGGGGCACAGGGCACACAAGACATGGGCATCTGCCACATGGTGCCTGAAAACTCCCCTGTCACATCCTTATTGACACTGAGACCCAAGTCTTAGTTAGCTCTGCTAATGAAAAAGAGAGCTTTGCCTACAAGATACTGAGGTGGGTTTTCGTTGTTGCCATTTTTTTTATTCTCTCATTCATTACACACATTTTTATTGAGAACCCACGGTGTGGCACTTCTAGGCATTAAGCATCAGCGATAAATAAACGAGACAGTATTCCCTGTCATCAGTAATAATTCTTGTGTGCTTATGACATGCCAGGGACTCTTCTAAAGTCTGTACAGGCAGTAACACAATTAAAACTCACAGCAACACTACAAAGTAGGTACTAGTATCGTCTCATTTCACGAAAGAAAAAACTGAGGCACAGGAATGTTCATTCATTCAGCAAATACATTACACATGTACATAGGCTCACAGCCCCATGAACATAATCCTGGGCTAATATTCACAAAAATGGAATGTATACAGTTGAAGACCCAGAGTTTTAAAAAAAAAAATCCTTAAGCATACACATTTACACATTTCTGTTCATTCCCATCCCTGCTAAGAAAGCCGTTTTTGGATGGATGGTAAAGTCCCGAGTGGTTAAAGCCGCATAAGATCACGCAGCCATGTGGCACAGCTGTCAGGCCAATGCCGTTCCATGGACGGACTGGATGAAGAGATGCGAGCGGCACTTCTCAGCTTTAGAACCTGAGGGATGATTCCCAAGTGCCGCCTTCTCCTGCCATGCCCCATGGACCCTCATTAGTCTTCCCAAGCCCAGGTACCTTCCAAAAGAAATTAAATATCACTCAACAAGTGCAAGGTAAACTGAGGACCCACCCCCCGACCCTCACCACCAGCACCAGGAGGTGAAGAGGCTGGAAGCCAGCCGCCTGGCTTCAGAGTCCTACGGCTTTGCTCTAATCATCAGGGCAGAACTTCTCCACCCAAATCAACCCAGTGGGGCAGCCAAGTGCTCCCACAGGCGGCTCATGAAGCCACCTTCGCAGCATGTTTGCCTCCGCCCTGCAAAGCCATAGGGGAGTCTGACTGTCTGAGAGGCACGATGGGAGCGAGCCATCACCCACAGGGCGGAAGGAGGATGGCCTTGGAGAGAGCTAAAAGCAACCTGGGAGTGAAGACAAGGTGCACGGGGGAGCTGGGATAGGATGTTGTGCCCCCAATGGAAGGGAGCCTGAAAAGCAACAAGTCTGACTTCTCATGCGACTTGCAAATGCATTTGGGAAGCTTCTGTGAGGCTCTCAGAATCATTGATGGCAGGTCTGGCGGCGGGGGGGCAAGACGTGTCTCCCAGTACCAGCCCTTCCACTGGGTTTTACTGACTTAGACAGTGGTAGTGCCCGTAGTGCAAAACCAAACTTACCAATGCCAGGCATCCAGAGTTGACTGCAGTGTCCCAGTGTAGAATTCAATGGTACTCACCGTGCAGATAGGTTGTAAAGACAAAATGGAGTCAGCTTAGGATCTCAATGTGGGTTTGCTCAATCACTGACTTATTCAGGAAATACTACTGGCATACAGAGTGTCAAGCATCATGCCTTGTTGCTAGGGCTACAAAAGGGACTAAGGCAGTAAGGCATATCCCTGCTTGTTCTGTGGGACAGACAAGCGAGTACACAGTGTGAGGAGGGCTGTGACTGGGGGATGGGCAGGAGAAAGCAGCACGAACTCTGATGGGACCAGGAATGGGGTGACAGGGCTAGCAACACTAGCAAACACTTGTTTGAGCTGTGAGCCCTTCGAGCAACTTAACTTCCTCAGGCCTAAGTTCCTTGTCTGTGAAATGGAAATAAACCAGTTGTCTCCTTGGAAATGTGTTGTGAGGATTCGGTGTTAATACATACAAGGGCTCTGAAGCAGCACCCGGCACATCCTGAGGGTCACATATGAGTTGTCACTGTTAAACAGAGGCTGTTCCCTCCTGGCCTCACTCACCTCCTCACCTCTTATTTCCTTCTCCTGCCCCTAACTACCAGCTGCCCGTTCTCTTGCTGGAACAGTGGTGGTTACTTTCACTTCATCTGGCTCCTTTGTCCAGAAAATACTCTCTCAGTGCTCTTCTTCCCCTCTGGGACCTCTTTCTCCATTTCTTCCTCTGTCCATCCCTAACCACTGGTGTTTCTGGGGCTTCCACCAACTGTCTCCTCCTTCTGTCCTGGCACAGTATTCCAGGGAACTGTGTGGCCACACATTGACCACGCCCACCTTGATGTGTCCAGAGCAGACCACCCTTTCGAGCTTGCGGCCCACATCCCTATCTACACCTCCACTTGGATGTCCCAATGCCACGTTCCACACTGGAGCTATCCTTTTCATCCCCACACCTGCTCCTCTGGAATCCCAATCTCAGTAAGCAGGACAACTACCTGCCCAGTTGCCCAAGCCAGAAACTGAGAGTTGTTCTAGAACCTTCTTGCCATTCCACCTCCACATCTAATTAGTCATCAAGTCTTGTTGATTTCACATCTTTTGACACTATCCCCTTCTCTCCAGCTCCACTGCCCCTGCCTAGATCAGGCTCCTGCCATAGTTCTCTCGGTTTGGGTATGGCTTCCTAACAAAGCTCTTTTCAACAGCCTTTGCCCACCTTGAATCCTTCCTCTACATCACAAATATTTCCTGTCAAAGACCAGAGAGTAATTATTTTAAGCTCTGCAGCCATAGAATCTCTGTCATAACTAGGTTAAGTCTACCATTCCAGTACAAAAGCAGTGACAATGCATAAATGGGTATGACCGGGTTCCAGCAAAATTCTACTTAGAAAACAGGAGCTGGACAGATTCAGCTCATGAGCCAGAGTGTCAACCCTTGTTCTAGGTGGTTGTCAAGGTTGTCAAACAAAACGAAGTGCTTTAAATAACATGTATGCTGGGTCCACTTAACCCCTGAAACTCTGCCCTACAAATTAGGTCCAGGCAGGTCCCATACAGCAAAGCAGGCCATCAAGAATAGCAGCCAAAATATAAATAAATCTCAAAACACATGACACCAAACTCCTACTAAGCAGAGTTATGGAGTTATAATTACTCATTCAACAAGATTAACGGTGCACCTGTTACATGCCGCACATGTGGGGCTGTGAGGCTCTCACAGCTACAGGCTCTGGCTGCAGCGCGCTCACCATGCAATGGAAGAGACAGAATAGGGCATGACTACAGGTGAGACCCACGGACATGCGGCAAAGGAAGTCTTTCAGGGATGCGCTCCAAGCAGTTTTCCGTAATTGTACACGAATGTTCGCAGTCTAGTGCCTGCTCCTATAGCCTCATTTCCCCTCACTTCCCCAGCGCTTCCTGAGCTCCAGCTGCACAGAATCCCTCCCTTTCTGGGGCCCGTCACAAGTCTGTGTGCTTGTTCGTGCTCCTTCCTCTGCTGGAACTGCAAGTTCTCTCTTGCTCATTGTGTATCACTCACAAGCAGCTCATAGGTTCAGTGTCCCTGACAGCTAGCAAGTCCTTAATAAACCGGAATGAATAATGAAACTAATACAACATTGTATATTAACTAACTGGAATTAAAATAAAAACTTTTTAAAAATTTGAGTGAATAAATTAAAGGCCCAACTCAGGGGCTCCTGGGTGGCTCAGTTGTTAAGCATCTGCCTTTGGCTCAGGTCATAATCCCAGGGTCCTGGGATTGAGTCCCACATTGGGCTCCCTGCTTGGCGGGAAGCCTGCTTCTCCCTCTCCCACTCACCCTGCTTGTGTTCCCTCTCTTGTGCGCTCTCTCTCTCTCTCAAATAAATAATATTTTTATTAAAAAAATAAAGGCCCAATTCAATTGTCTACCTTTTCTGTGAAGCCTTCCTTGATTTTCTGGAGCAGAATTAGTTGTTGCCTTCTCCATCTTCATCTTCATCAGAGCATATACTACACAGTACTAAGATTATTGATTTATGTGTCTCATGGCCCAGTTATCAGTTCCTTAGGAGTAATATGTTGGTGGACATCTCTCACTTCCCTAACAGATGTACCCTCTCCCTGAAATTATCACTACTTAATACATATTTTGTGCTCAACGCTGATTGATAAAGCAATCACTATAAAAAGGAATGAATGAATAATGGATACAAAATAGAATAGTGGATATAAATAATCCATGTGATGATGCAGGCACAAAGAAGAGAGGATTCATCCTTACCCCAGGTATCAGGAAAAGCTACACAGAGAAGATGGCATGAAAACTGAGCCTTGAGAAATTATTAGAAGTGTGCCTACTAAACAGGAGAGGGGAAGGCACCCCAAAAGAGGCAACAGTGTGAGCAAAAGTGAGGAGGAATGAAAGAACATGGCAGATTTAGAAATGATGACTACATAGACTGGGCTGGAGCTAAAAAGGAGTGGACCATGGAGAGCCCCCGCAGGGGGGCTGACGTGGTCAGACTCACATTCCAGCAAGGTAAGTGTGTGCTAATGACAGGCAAGAGATCAGGCGCCAAGAGGGGCACCTGGGTGGCTCAGTGGGTTAAGCCTCTGCCTTCAGCTCAGGTCATGGTCTCAGGGTCCTGGGATCGAGCCCCTTATTGGGTTCTCTGTTCGGCAGGGAACCTGCTTCCCTCTCTCTCTCTCTGCCTACTTATGATCTCTGTCTATCAAACAAATTAAAAAAAAATCTTTAAAAAAAAAAAAAACTGTGCTTAGGGAAACTTTATTTTTAAAAAAAGAGAGAGAGAAATCAGGCACCAGGAGACCCTTCAGAGGTGGCTGCCCTTACCTTTGTCTGAGACACGTATGAAGATTACGTGGCCTAAGACAGTGAATGCCAAGGTGGGGAGGAGGGACCACTCCAGAGACCTTTAAGAAAGGAATCAACAGGATCACTACTTTGCAGAAAAACAAGTGCAGACTCAGAGAGAGAGGAGCCAATGAGAACATGAACTAAATGAAGTGGAATCAGATCAGGCGATCTGAAATGCAAAGAGATCAGCCTTCTCGAAGGAACTGGGGCAAACTCTAGAGTCAAAGAGGAGTTATGGAGAATGGGAAACTCGACCACAGAGACATTCCCTCCACATTTTACAGGAGCTCCAAGACTGGCGAGGAGAGCCGGGTGCCTGGCAGAGGTTCATACCGCAGCAATGACCCAGAGCAGCACGTGCATGACTAACAACCCCGTAACAGGCCCTTCCTTATGAGCTGTAATGGGAGCTGTGCATACAGATGGGTCGGGTGTTCCCAGTGACCCTCAGGGAGGGACAACTGGAGGGCTCACTTAGGAAAACAGGTGAGACTCCTTCTTGAAACGTCCTAGCTGTTGCTGTGTGAGCATGCTGGGTTCCCCAAGCATCCCAAAAGCTTCTCTTGCCCCTTAGGAAGGGAGTGATCCCAGTATCTTCTTAGCTGTGACACTTGGACAGCCGCCCTCCTGCCCTACTGGGCTTGCTGTCCTTATCTATAAAATAGAAATTACTATCCAAGCTGCCCTGAAAGGTGAATGTGAGCAACCGATGAGAAAAGGGATGTGAAACTAGCTTCTCAGGAAACTAAGAAGCACTAATAAATGTTGGGGGTTAGTATTATTATTTTACAAGCCATGAACTGTACCTGACATTATTTCTCCATATTTCTGAGAAAAATGCGGTCTCTGTCCAAATCATCCAAAGTGTTAGCAATTTTTTTTTCCTGATAGAAAGTAATTTCTTCTCTCAAAAGGGAAGTGACGATTTGCTAATAGCAGACACACTGGAAAGTTTGAGTGTGGTCTTCCCGATGCCACTCAGCGACACAGGACAGCCCAGCAGCATCTGCAATGCTCCGAAGGGGCAGACGGCAGATGGAGCGGACCATGAGGCAAGGAGAGAACACTTTCGTGGCTTATTTCTCAGAAGGTTCCAAAAGAAGCCCTCAAGGGCTTGTCACATCTCCACCAGAACTTAACCAAGAGCAGAAAGAACAGCTCAACATCTAAAATGTGCCACCTCCGATTAAAAATTGGTCTCTAGGGGGGAAGAATGTAGACTAGAGAGAGCTGGACAAGCTCTTTGTATTATTCATAATTAGTTACCAGATTGGTTTTCTTTTGTGACAGGATCTTCTGCACATGGGTCTTTTTTAGAAACCACAACCCTCTTTATTCCACAGCCCCCAGTGAAGCCATCAAAGATGAGCATTACTGCGATTGTTAACGCGAGGATTCAAGAGGGGGAGAAACCGCAGCCCAGGGTGACATGCAGTTTGTAGCAGGACCGTGACTCCTGACTCTGCACTCACCACTCTTCGTGTACTCAGCAGGATGGCAAGCTCCCTGGGGCAGGACCGTGTCTTCCATTTCTTACCACCTAACCTCCTGCTCCAAGTGGAGGCTTGGGAGTGCATTCTAACTCAACTACCTTGTTTGTATTCATTCCACACATATGTAATGGGCACCCAATAAATGTCCATGAGGATAATGAAGAATTTAGATGCAAACTAAATTCTGCTTGAAACCTGGAAGCCGGTGGTGTAGGGAGAAGAAAGAGCAAGAGCCTACAGTTATTTCAGGTTGAATGTACAGGAAGAAACACAAGCATAAAACAGCATTTAGAGAGATGGGACTCGTCGCCATTGCCAGTGACAGAAGAATGCTATTGGGATCAGAAGAGGACCTTAGGGGCGCCTGGGTGTCTCAGTGGGTTGAGGCCTCTGCCTTCGGCTCAGGTCATAATCTCAGGGTCCTGGGATCGAGCCCTGCATTTGGCTCTCTGCTCAGCGGGGAGCCTGCTTCCTCCTCTCTCCCTCTCTGCCTGCCTCTCTGCCTACTTGTGGTCTCTGTCAAATAAATAAATAAATAATCTTCTGGGGGAAAAAAAAAAAAGAAGAAGAAGAAAAAGAGGACTTTAGCCCACTTGCTGTATGCCAGTGGTTCTCACTTCGGTGGGTGGTAGAATCACCTGAAGAGTGACTGAAGAATGCAGAGGCCGAGGCTCCTTGAAGTAGGATATGGCCTGGGCCTTAGTATTTTACCAGAGTTCCCCAGGTGACACTGGCCAAAGTCTGAAGAATGCTGTTCCAAGCAGACTCTTCTTAGGACAGAAATTCCATAGCCAGTGACTCTGAATTTTCCCCCTTCCCTGGCATGATAAAGGGCATGAGGCTTCCAGTAGAGGTTAAGTGGTTGACTTCTGCCTATCAGGGGCATCATCGCCTGTTTATAAATCCACAGGACTCAGTCAAGCCTGCTCATCTCTAACTTAGAACTTAAGGGGAAGCTGGCATGGGAGAAGCTCTCTGGGGTGCTCCATCACCGCTGGGAAAAATATTGTTCCAGTTACATTCTCGTGACACCTTTCCCAACATACACGTTTGCTCTTTAAACCACGTTTTTTCGGTGAACACCGACTAAGCCACTACCAAGAACCAGGTCACATCCAGAGATGAATTAGGCAAGTTCCTACATTCAAGGGCCTCCCAGGCTGGTAGGAGAGACCAGAGATCTATGGAGTTAACTCTGCAAATGCTGTAAGAAAGACATGAGCTAGGGGAGGGAAGACTAACTCAGACGGGGCCAGGGAAAGCTTCCTGGGGAAGTGACGTTTGAAAAGTACAAGCATACCAGGCAGAGAAGGGGAAGCAAGCTCTTGGTAGGGAAACCAGCTGGTGGCAAGGCCAGAAGGCTGCCCTGGGGAAAGCTTCCTAACAGACTAGTGTGGCTAAGACGCAGGGTATGGAGGTCACAGAGGAGGGAGGCGAGGCTGAATGAGGGCCTTGAATGCCACACCAGAGTTCAGGCTTAATCTTTAACAACAGAGAGCCTTCCTCTTCTGTTACCTTCCCCCCGCTTCTACTTGTTCTCCTCTCGGCTTCTCTTGTCCAACCAGGAGGCTAGAGAAGAGAGAAAAGCAAAGGAGGAAGAGAGGGTGTTCAAAGGGAGAAGGGAGAAAGGAGGAGAGGAAGAGAGACATTCCAGTTCCCTTTTTTTTTTTTCTTGGCCCCACCTTGAAATGCTGTTGCTTATGTTTTATAAGAAATTAACAATTTGGGGCACCTAGGTGGCTCAGTGGGTTAAGCCTCTGCCTTCAGCTAGGGTCATGATCTCAGGGTCCTGGGATGGAGCCCGCATCGGGCTCTCTGCTCAGCAGGGAGCCTGCTTCCGCCCACCTGCCTGCCTCTCTGCCTACTTGTGTTCTCTCTCTCTGTCAAATAAATAAATAAATTCTTTAAAAAAAAAAAAAGAAAGAAAGAAATTAACAATTTAATGATTTCTGGCTTCACAAGAGACTTAAGTGCTGAACTTCAACCAGGAGGGCTGGGTTCAGCTGAGGTGGTACAAGTACAGCTGAGAGTTGTGGTTCCCAACAATTTGACCTCAAAGGCTGACCCTTGCCTGCCATAGGTTTTGGGGTTTTTTTTTTGTTTTTTTTTTTTAATTAACATATAATGTATTATTTGTTTCAGGGGTACAGGTCTGTGAATCATCAGTCTTACAAAATTCATATCACTCACCAGAGCACATACCCTCCCCAGTGTCCATAGTTTTACTTAGGTTTGTAACGTCTACTAACTGTGAAAATAAAAAAAGAAAAAAAATTCTGCTGTTACTTCAGGAGCACTCTAGAGTAAATTTATATTCATTCTATGCAATAGTATCCACATGTTTGAAATTTCATTAGTGCACATTAACTACATCAAAAAACAAGTAACTAAAAAAAATAAAATAAAATAACATACATGGATAAATATCCGCAACATGTGTGATAGGCCAACGGCTAATGCCTTAATATATAAAGAGTTCTTACAAATTAATGAGAACAAGACCAACCCAATAGGGGGAAAAGATGGATAGCAAGGGGCATCTGCAATGGTGTTGACAGAAAAAGAAATATTAATATCTTAATTTTCTCATAATGAAAATATGTATATATATGGAATACCATTTTCTTAACCTGGTAGAGTAGCAAAGATGAAAATATTTGATACTCATTGAGTAGAAAGGAGGTGTCGAGAAAATACCACTTTCATGCATCACTGGGAAAATGTAAATGGGACCAGATAATTTATACAGCAATTTGACTACATCTATTAACAACTTTTTTTCTTTTTCACATTTATTAAAATTTTAAATATACTCTTGTTCGCACAGAAATTCTACTTCTAGAAATTCATGCTACATGTAAAATTACACGTTTACCAGGAATGTCAAATGAGCTGGACTCAATACGGGGCAATATAATGCAATTTTACTTCATTTTTTTCACCCTGTAAATTAATCACCTGCTCCTTAAACTCACACACACACACACACACAAAATCTATTATTTCAAAGCACACTCCAGTATATTTAATCAAATTCTAAACAAATTGACAAACTGCATTTTTTAAATGGGTGGGGGGCACCTTAGTGTCTCCGTCGCTTAAGCATCAGCCTTCAGCTCAGGTCATGATCCCAGGGTCCTGGGATGGAGCCCCACATCAGGTTCCCTGCTCAGCGCGAAGCCTGCTTCTCCCTCTCCCTCTGTTTACTGCTCCCCCTGCTTGTGCTCTTTCCCTCTCTGTCAAATAAATAAATCTTTTTTAAAATTTGAGGAAGAGGGGCGCCTGAGTGGCTCAGTGGGTTAAAGCCTCTGCCTTTGGCTCTGGTCATGATCCTAGGGTCCTGGAATAGAGCCCTACATCGGGCTCTCTGCTCCGCAGGGAGCCTGCTTCCCTTCCTCTCTCTGCCTGCCTCTCCGCCTACTTGTGATCTCTGTCTGTCAAGTAAAAAAATAAAATCTTTTTAAAAAAAATTTTTTTTTGAGAGAGAGCGAGCACGCATAGGTTGAGCAGGGTGGATATTAAGCCTGCTCCGTGGAGACTCACTGTCATGACCCTGAGATGATGACCTGGGCAGAAATTAAGAGTTGGATGCTTAAACGACAGAGCCACACAGGCGCCCCTGAACAAACTGCATTTGAAAGTTTCTCCCTTCTTCAGCTCAGGTCTGCTTCAAGGCTGGATGCTAGTGTCGGAAAGGGAGACAAGGTTGTCTTCTTCTTCTCCCTCACCTCACTGGCCCCAGAGAACAGGACCCAGATAAAGAGGACAAAGGAAAGGAGGCGGAGCTTCCCATGGCTGGCACTGCTGCTCCCTGGGCTGGGGGGCTTGTGTGGGTCTCCCACATATCCCACTTTGGGAGCTTCCACTGGAGTGCCCTAGATGCCCTGGAGACTCCTCTGTCCCACTACTTTCAACTTCTGCCTTAAGCTGTGGGCTTTCAACACTTGTCTCTTCTATTGTTTCAGAAAACCCTGCTGGGAAGAGTCTCTCTCCAGGTGGCTCGTCTGTCCCTCTCCTGCTGGCCCATTTCTAGAACCGTGGAACACTGGTTCTTTTCCTTGCCTCTGTAGGTGGAGGGTCCCTGGATCCCAGCAGGGTGCTCTCTCTCTTTTTTTCTTTCCCAACTCAGGCCAGCCCAGCCTCTCCTTCCCAAACTCAGGTCCCAAGGACTGACGCCATGCTCTTCATGTGTTCTGTCTAAGCCTTTCTCAATTGGTTTCATTCAGCCTCCCCCTCAGAGATGGGAGGAGGGAGGGACAGGGGACACACTGACAACACTCTCCAAAGAAACACACTCTTCCCAGCCTCTCCAATCTCTGCCACCTCCTGAACACTGGGGTCAAGTGATGGTCCATGCTGGTAAAAGGTACTGTGCAATCTCAGTGGGGCTGTCTAGGTGGGCTTGCCCCTCCTTTAGGACTGCAGAAGCAGATGCTCAGTACTGTCTTGTTCTAGGGATTTGGAGCTTTGGTCAGAAACTGAGACTAAAACAGCCCCATTTTAACATGCTGTTATATGGATTTACTACACACATCACTTACAGCATTGCTTATAATAGGAAAAAAAATAACCTAAATGTCCAGTAAGCAAATTATGGAACGACCATATGATCATCTGTATATGTCATTATAGGAAAAACTCTACATGATATATTATTAAATTTTTTAAAAAGAGAGGAGAAGGGAGTTGGGGGAAATTGGAAGGGGAGGTGAACCATGAGAGACTATGGACTCTGAAAAACAATCTGAGGGGTTTGAAGTGGCAGGGGGGTGGGAGGTTGGGGTACCAGGTGGTGGGTATTATAGAGGGCACGGATTGCATGGAGCACTGGGTGTGGTGAAAAAATAATGAATACTGTTGTGCTGAAAATAAATTAAAAATAAATTTTAAAAAAAAGCAGAGTGCAGAATACCATAGGATCCCATTTGTATGTGGGTTGTTTTAAGGGGACATGTATATATTATATACATGGTTGAGTCTGCACAGAGGAAATTCTGAGGAGTGAAATGGTAAGCAGACCTACTATTCACTGCATATATTTTTTACAATTTTTGAATGTTTTACCATAATGCACTAGTTTTATCATCTTAAAACCTATTATTAAAAAAATAAAGATAAGCATAGTGCGGTGCTCCTTTTTAGAAATCCCTGCTTCTTTTTAAATTATGTAATATAGTCACCATACAGTACATTAGTGTTTGATGTAGTGTTCCATGATTCATTGTTTGTGTATAACATCCACTGTTCCATGCAATGTTGATTTACAAAAACCAAATGCCTTCATTCAAACAACACAGAAAAATGAAAAGAAAAAAAGAAGATAGCTACAAAAAGTATCTATAAAGAAAAAAGTAGAAAATACATACCTAATAACATTTTTAAAAAATCCATTTCCCACCCACTCTGCCCTGCCAGATTACCAGTTTTAACAGTCATGTGTATATCTTCTTCTAGGTGTTTCTGTATGACTCTATAGCATATATAATTTTCCTTATGCTAAAAATAGGATCAGACTATACAAAATATTTTTTTCACTTACAAAATATACGTTGTACCTCCATCCCTGCCACCCTACTCTTCCTCGTCTAGTTTACTAGTTAACCTCTGTGTGTCCCCAACCTACATACAGTTTACTTGACCAAAACTTGAGACAGATGCTCTTCTAAGCAAAGCTGTAGTAGCCACCCTTACGCACGCACACTGTAACATCTCCACCATGACATCCCTTCAATAGGACTGCTGGGGCACTTAACATGGTGACAGACACTGCCAAAATTCCACACAGCTCCTCTCCCTGCCACCCTTCGCCACAAACCCTTCTTGGACAACACCACAGCAGTGTAAGCCACCTTCTGGACACCAAGATAAACCAAACCAAGAAACTCAAGACTTGCAGCCTGGGACCCATAGGCCTTATGAGAGCTTGTCCATCAGGACATGACCATTCCTGCAGCTATCTGACAGAAGAAGACAAAAGAATGATAAGGAATGTTGTATTTATATTACACAACCACAGATTAAATTTGGGATGAAAAGACAGTCTGCATCACCATCACTATGGTAAAACATGAATCACCCAAGAAATGTCTTGCTTGCGCTCAGCGGCTTTGAGCTATGCCTCAGACCCCTTGTGTTATCCCTGTCCACTCTCTTCTGCCCTTAGATAAGCCTATAGAAATTCTCCAACCTTATGGAAAAGTGGAGTCAATAACCAGGCCTGTAAAGATTCCAAACACCGTGTAAGAAAGGAATGAAAGCCACTTGGTCTAGAGAAGAAAAGAGCCTGGGAGTGGTGAGTGTATTCATCACAAATCTCAGATGGCTATCTCGAAAACAGAAGAGCAGACTAAGTATAAAACAGGAGTGAAAGTTTGGAACAACTGGCAGGCTGATTTTCCAGCTAGACCAGAGAGAACTTTCTAACCATTAAAACTGTCCAGAGCTTCTAAGGAAGGCCTTCACAACCACCTGGACTACAGTCAATGCCATCTTTGGAAGCCAAGAGAGAAAGAGGACAATGTGCATGGCAGCAGGAACAGTACTGTCTGAAGAAGTCCAACTGGCTATCCCCAAGGAGCCACAACTGTCTTTATTTTATTATTTTTGTGAAATCCTCCTACCCCAAGATTCAGACTATGATTTTCTAGCCCATAAACCTATTCTGATTAGAACATGAATAGGTTAGTCTCTCACAAAGATTTATATCAACCAAGCACAAAAAGATGGCTTGTACAAACCAGAATGTCAATGCACTCATTTACATTCAGCCATCAGGTAAACCAGAAACTCATGTTTGATGAGGAACTTCTCCTCTTGGCAGACAGACTCAATGGGAATAGTTGTGTCCATGGAATTTTAATTCTCAAAGTCTATCAGTCAAGACTTTGGCTTGACTGATAGACTTTGGCCAATGCCAAGATGGGCTCTGCCCAGACACTGTTGTGACTTCCCTCAATCCTCATTTGCATGGATGGCTTCAGAATGTTCAGCTCCATCTTCTCAATCTTGCCATTGATAAGTCCTGCCAATGTAGGAGACTCTTTTCTAAAGTGACTTTATAAATTTCTACTCTTATTAACTGTATTTGAGTTTCATGTCTCAAATCTCACAGGACAGATCTTTTTCTGATAAAGAAAACATTACTTACATAAGGGGAATAGAGGGAATTCTCCTGCACAAGCTGACTGAATATTGTACTGAGAAGCAGTATCAAGTGATAACTGAGAGCCAGATTCCCCCAAGTGAATCCCAGTTCATCACTTACTATGTGACCTTGGACAAGTTATATAATCTCCCTTGCCTCAGCTTCCTCTTCTGCAAAGCAGGGACAATGATATCTGCTCATGGGGTTTGTGATGAGGATGAAATGAGTTAATGAATAAAGTCCTGGCACCGAGTCTGCCACATAGAATGGTTTGCCACCACGATTACCAGACTCTGATATAAACTCTGCCTATGTAACAAGTCGTATTCTTGTCTCCACTTTACCAATGAGAAAACAGAAACTCCGCAATTCCAGACAGAAAGCTGGAATTGAAACTCAAGTCTCTCTCACCATGAAGCCAGAACCCACTTGGTCACCCTCACCCTCATCTCACAGATGGTGGGACCACTTTTTTCTTCACTCGGGGCAGGGGCGGGGGGAAGTCTGGAGTCTACTTTCAGCACCACAGTCCATCCTTGAGCAAGAACAATGGTCACGTTCTCTGCCTACGGTGAGGCCAGAGCTAGCTGGTGAGAAGCTAAGTTGTGCAATGTGAACAGCTGCCTTGGCAGATGTGTCCACAGCTAAACACGACGGAGTTTCATTTCCAGAGTCAAGAGAAAAACACCTATCCCAAAACATTCTCCATGACCTTCTCAGAGGTAGATGGGCTGAAGCAACGGCCAGCCCTTCCTCTCTGTTGTTTTCTGCTATAAAAAATTGCCCAAAGTACAACTCTGCTAGCTCCCCATATAGCTGTTGGCTCTGATCAAGGGTCCCTGGCCCCCCGGGTTTACTGGACATTTGAACACGGTTCACTAAACCTCTAAAATAGAAAATATACCTAATGAACCTATAAAAGAGGAAAGGAGAGTCGATGACTTTAAAATTGAAGGCTCCAGGGTGCCTGGGTGGCTCAGTTGGTTAAGCTACTGCCTTCGGCTCAGGTCATGATCCTGGAGTCCTGGGATCAAGTACTGCATTGTGCTCCCAGCTCCATGGGGAGTCTGCTTCTCCCTCTGACCTTCTCCCCCCTCATGCTCTCTCTCACTCTCTCTCAAACAAATAAATAAAATCTTAAAAAAAAAAAAAAAAAAAAAAAAAAAACTGGGGGCGCCTGGGTGGCTCAGTCATTAAGTGTCTCTCTCTGGCTCAGGTCATGATCCCAGGGTCCTGGGATCCAGACCCCCATCGGGTTCCCTGCTTGGCAGGAAGCCTGTTTCTCCCTCTCCCTCTGCTGCTCCCCTGCTTGTGTTCTCTCTCTGTGTATCTCTCTGTCAAATAAATAAATAAAATCTTAAATAAAAAAAATTTGAAGGCCCCAGAAGGAATGCTCATCCATTGAAAGCAGGTGGACAAGTCGGAATTTCAAGCTGTCCTTAACATTGTTGTATGACTTTAAGCAAGGCATTCAACCTCTATGACTTCTGTTTCCTCTCTTTCAGAATGGAAGAATCTCTACCTTGCAGGTTTATTGTGACGAAGAGCAAATTTACATAAAATGCTGGGACTATTATTATGGAGATATAAAGAACCGCCATGAACCTAGGACAACCAAAGACTAGGATGGATAGAAATATTTTTCAAGGGACCAAGAAAGCTAAACATTGAAATTCTTATACATGTAAGTTAACTGCAAAGGGAAGAGAGAAAAGGAACAAATATTTTTAGTACCTACTACAGACCAGAGATCTCATTAGGCTCTTTACCTACACTAAATCTCACAAATCCCATGTGGCAGGTTTTATTACCCTCATTTCACAGATAATGAAACTGATCATAGGAGAGGCTTTACAAGACCACATAGCTAGTGTGTGTATGGTGAGGCCAGGAACCAAGGGCTTCCTGACCCCATCCAGACCTCTTTCTGATCCATCATTCATCTGCTTCCAAAGTGAAAATGCCAGGAACTCCCTGGAGAAGAATAATGCTTGACATTTATAGAGTAGCCCAGAGCAGTGCTTTCTCAAAGCATCTTTGGGGAGAACCCACTTTGTTTTGTCTTGTTTTAATTCATTAATGTATCACAGACTGTGACATTTGTGAAACATAATAGAAATAAATTACTAAAAATGTAAAATTTTAAAGGACATACAAAAATACTCAACTTTTTTTTTTCCATTAGAGTCAACACACACAACATTCCTCTGTCAAATTCTTGTAAAATCTCCCTAGCATTTGCTCTCAGTTTTATATCTCACCATGCACCAGCCTTGTGGACCACATTTTGACTAGTACTGTCCTACAGTTAAAGCCATCCATATATCCCAGAGAGAGATCTCAAAAAGTCCTCTAGGTTTGCCTCCTGTTTCTAGGCAAGGTTATGGGAAACCCCCAGTGCTGCTGGGCTCTCTTTCCTTCTTAACTGTTGAAAGCCTCACCCCCGCAGGGAGGGCATAAATCAGCCCATCCATGGTTTGCTGCCTGCTGTACCAGGGCGACGTGATTCCCGAAGATGTCGACACTGCCATTGCCACCACCAAGACCAAGCATACCATCCAGTTTGTGGACTGGTGCCCCACTAGCTTCAAAGTGCGCATTAATTACCAGCCTCCCTCTGTGGTACCTGGTAGAGACCTGGCCAAAGCACAGCGAGCTGGGTGCATGCTGAGCAACACCACAGCCACTACAAAGGCCTGGGCTCGCCTGGCCCACAAGTTTGACCCGATATATGCCAAGCATGCCTTTGTTCACGGGTATGTGGGTGAGGGCATGGAGGAAGGAGAGTTTTCTGAGGCCCGTGAAGACATGGCTATCCTTAAGAAGGATTATGAGGAGGCTGGAGTGGATAGTGCAGAGGGAGAGGATGAGGGTAAAGAGTATTAACCTGCTATGATTTTACACTCTGTTGTCTTGGGACTATCTCACTTCTATTTTTTTTTCTTTTCATTAAACAAATTTGTAGTTTATTTGGCTTTTTAGTACGGCTGTTCCAAAATTCAACTCAAACAGAAGCCTAGAGGCCGCAGTAACATCAGGGGAAGTCACCTCTGTCCAGTCTGGATCAGAATGTTGGATCCCAAGGTTTATCTGAAGCTTCTGGTTCAGCCCTCATCCCTTCTCCCCTAGTGTCCACACCCCGCTCCCATCCACTGTGTTTTCCCCTCACTGTCTGCTCTCCTCTGTAAACACCTGGCCATTGTCAGTTCTCCTCAGGCCGCGTAGAGGCAGGAGGTAGAGTCACTGAGCAGGTAAGGGAGGCAGGACAGGTGGAGAAAAAAACCCACAGTCACTACCTATTTAGATTTTCAGGTGCCAGCCCTGCATATATTAGCTCTCATTATCCTCATGACCCCATCTGAGGCTAATATCATTGTCCCAATTTTACAGATAAGATTTGAAGATCAGACAAATGTTGGAAGCAGGGAGTGGGACTCAGATCTATCTGAGATTTGCCAGCCTAAGCCCTTAGCTGCTAGAGTGCAATGCCCAGCAGAAGGGAGAGCGGAAGCCGCTCTCAAGGCCCCACCATGGCCAGCCTCAAGCTCCATGCCCTCCAGGGTCCTAAGCAAGCCACACCTGCAAGGCCCACAGTGCCTATTTGCTCTCACGTGGCCAGAGAGCGACAAATATGCCAACAGCACTCCCTCACTACCATCCCCTACATCCAGGGGCAAATTAGGAAGGTGTCCTCCCTCGGACCCCTGGCTCCATATTGCATCACTAAAGCAGAGACCCAGAGGAATTTCTTGAAGTCTCCCCTTTGCTTGCTCACCCCAACTCACCCTTCAGGGCTCACCCAGTCTCCTCAGCCCCACACAGACACCACCCTGACCTCTTTCCCTCAGGCTGGATGGGGCACCCCACTCTGCCAACAGCGACAGCAACCGCTCGCTGCACGCCTGCTCATATAATTTCCAGAGTCTCTGTGTATCTTACCTCGCTGCATTTTTACAACAGCCCTTTGAGGAAAGGTTCATTACCCCTGTTTCCACAGAGGGTAATTGAGGCTCAGAGAACTTAAGTAACTTACACAAAGTCAAAGAGATAGTAGGGAACAGAGATGTGATTGGAACCGAGGTCCCTCCATTGCAGGGCACTGCCACCTATGAGGACAGATTCACAAAGAATTCAGCACATGGAAGGTCTCAACAAATAATTCCCTGACAACTACCAAAATCAGAAGCAGTGGACAAAACAGGAAATTGGTTAACATTTTCATGGCAGATCAGATCACAAATTCTGCTTGACCATGCAAAATGATATTATAGAATAGCTACTGGCATGGAAAGATATTCTGTCTGTTGGATGAGCAAGGCAGGCTACAGAAAGGTACAGCTTAATCCTATTCAATATACCTACTACCTAGCCATATAGCTAGGTACACACACACACACACACACACACACACACCTTCAAGAAAAAATACAACAAATGTCAACAATGGGCAAATCTTCGTGATGAAATTGGGAGTGGCCTGTATTATTATTTTTTCAATCCACATTTTCTAAAGTCTTCACACTAACTACGGCCTCCCTAGCCTTGAAAGAGCATACCTGAACACAACTGTAGGGATCACATTGAGAGACGCTGTGTGACAACAATAAGCACAAAAGGTTGTTTTATTTTGCCTTTTTTTAATGCCCTGTGAGTGAGTTAAGATTATCTCGGTCTTTCATCACCACTAATCCAGAGCATTATTTATTCCAGAAGAGTCCAATGACTGAAATGTGGAAGGAATTAGGGTCTTCCAAAGCCAGAATTTTTAGTGATGCAAACTGAATTTGCTCAATGTTCCCCATTGTTTATTTCTGTTGGATGCTCCCAGGCCCTGTTTATTTATGATGAATTTGTTTTCCTGATTGGCTGATAATGAGGGGAAAGCAGAGTAGCCAACCACCAGCTCTGTGCACTTTTATTATCCTCGATGTCACTATCATGAAAGGCTTTGGGGTCTAGAGGTGCACATTTGTCTCGAACCCAAGAAGTGTAGGCGTTGTTCACTGGAGTGTAAGGGAGGCCCCTGAAGCTCCACAGTTGACCTCCCCACCAGATCTTCCAACCAAGTTCTGTTACCCCCAGATGTGGACTTGTAGAAGGTCTCTTGCTAAGCTTACTGAGATTTTTACATGGTAATCCTGTTTTCCAAACCCCAAATTGACTATGAGGGAGGTAGACTATTGAGAAAAATAAAGCCTCCGGCATCAGAAACACCTGGATTGCCAGTCCACCCTCACTTACGAGCTGTGTGACTATCCACCAGCCTCTTACCCTCTGCTGACTTCCATGTCCTCCCTATAAAATGGGGTAACACTGGGTTGTTCAGGCCACTAACTGAGCTAAGTTGTGTGAGATGCTGTGGCCTTCCCCAGGTGTAGCCCAGTATCAGTAGGTTTTCAATCCACAGAAACTGTTGTTAGATGAGCTGGCTAAGGCCGGAAATGCCACTGGAATTTTTATTAACTGAGTTATTAACAAGTTGGAGGTTGTAGCCATAGGTGAAGATGCGGTGGCTTATCCCAAATTTACAGGACAGCTCTCAAAACGGAAGCCAGTTTTGAGGTATATGTATCTTCTACCTCTTTGTTAGCAGGTAAAAGAAAGTTACTGTGAGAAGTGTACAGATGCACTCCACTCCTGTACCCTTCTTTACTCGGTCAACATCAAAAACATCTTTCCATGTCGGTACCTTCTCTTCTACAACATCGTTTTTCATGGATGAGATATAATTCAATAACTCACAGGACATTAAAGAAAGACAAAGGCAAAACAGAACAGCCTCTCTGCATGAGGCCCCAGGGTGGTGTGCAGGCAGAGTTGTCTAAGACGAGACAGGCCAGATGTGGCACAACACTCCCTCCACACACGCTGTATGCCCACCCCTCAGCCAGAGCCCTCCCTCAGGCCGGCTCCTGAGATGGCACTGGCCAAAGTTAGAGCCATGGCATGGGAGCCCACTGTGAGGAAGAGGTTGCAGGGAGGAGTGAAATCATGCTCTAAAATACGGCGGGTTTTTAAAGAACGACTGGGCAGGAGGGGAAGGAGGGGGGCTGGGAGATGGGCTGGTCAGGAAATGCCAGTTTAAAGTTAGCTCTGACCTATTAATCAGCAGCAGGGACAATGATGCAGGAGGGGCGGGAAGGCCGGACATGTGTTCGCGCCAGATTTATGGGCCCAGAACAAAGGGTGGCCTGCTCGTTTAGAGAGTCTCTTTCCCTTTTCCTCTGGCAAAACGAGGACATTGTTTGAAAAGCCAAAAAGAACAAATATTCTAAAGACTGAGGTCATTTCCAGAGATGCAACAGGTCCTGATGGGGATCCATACCCTTGCTGGGCGAAGAAGACTGTGCAGGAAGCTCCAGAGTGGCAGGTTGGACGACAGTGTAAAGCAGAGGCCACAGACCCCTTACCTGAGCTCTTGGAGGAGCTGGGACCCCTGCCTGGTGCCGCCTCAAAGGCATCTGATGAGCCTACCTGAAGTCCCTCAGGATAAATCGGAAGGCTTTGGGAAGGTTTTCTATCAGGCTAAAACCATCTGTCTCCTTCCTTCTCTACTCTTGCAAGATTTTCTGGAAGGCTTTCCTAAGTGTGGGCTGCATAGGATGTCATGGCTCTCAGCTGCCCTCACATCAGGAGATGGTTGTGTTTCGGCGCGTTTTTCATTTCACCTGACAGAGGGAGAAGAGTCAAGTCAGAAGAGTAGGACAGGAAGAAAGGAAAATGGGCTCATTACAAAAACAGCCAACCAGGGGCACCTGGGTGGCTCAGTGGGTTAAAGCCTCTGCCTTCAGCTCAGGTCATGATCTCAGGGTTCTGGGATTGAGCCCCACATCAGGCTCTCTGCTCAGCTGGGAGCCTGCTTCCTCCTCCTTCTCTGCCTGCTTCTCTGCCTACTTTGTGATCTCTGTCTGTCAAATAAATAAATAAACAAATCTTTAAAAACAAAAACAAGGGCGCCTGGGTGGCTCAGTGGGTTAAGCCGCTGCCTTCGGCTCAGGTCATGATCTCAGGGTCCTGGGATCGAGTCCCGCATCGGGCTCTCTGCTCAGAGGGGAGCCTGCTTCCCTCTCTCTCTCTCTCTGCCTGCCTCTCTGTCTACTTGTGATTTCTGTCAAATAAACAAATAAAATCTTTAAAAAAAAAAAATAAAAAATAAAAACAAAAACAAAAACAGCCAACCCAATGGAGAGGGAATGATGACCCTGATTCTTCCAGTCTTTTAGGGTTTGAGGACCAACCAGCTGAGGCCTTACAGACTCTCCCTCCCCATGGTCACCACCTTCGGTCAGATGCCGCTTGCCTCTCACATGGAGCTGCCAAAAGGGTATCCTTGACTCTTGCTTTGCTTTTCTCCCAGAAAGCCAGCGCACAGGATGAACTTCCTAAGTGAGACACATGACCGTCTCTTTCCTGGCTAAAAAGTGTTCGGTTACTCTGCATTTTCTTCAGAAGAGAGGTTCAGAAACCTCAGCCTGGTAACAGGATCGTTCCTGTTACAGTCCCACTTGCCTTTCTAGCTCACCTCCCATCTCTCTCCAAGTCCTACCATGTCCTTTAGCTCCACAGAATTATTTTCTGTTCCCTGGACGTGGCATACCCCTCCTGGAAAAATTCTAGTCATTCTTTAAGACTGAGCTCCCTCCATGAAAGTAACCTCTCGTATGCCAAGACCCTACGCCATGTGCCCACTGTATCAACCACGTCTTTGTCTGAGGTTTCGTGCCTGTGTTCACACTAATAATAACAATAACAATAGTGGAGCACCTGGGTGGCTCAGAGGGTTAAAGCCTCTGCCTTAACCTCAGGTCATGATCCCAGGGTCCTGGGATGGAGCCCCACATCCAGCTCTCTGCTCAGCAGGGAGCCTGCTTCCTCCTCTCTCTCTGCCTACCTCTCTGCCTACTTGTGATCTCTGTCTGTCAAATAAATAAATAAAATCTTTTTCTAAAAAATAACAATAGCAATAACAATAACAATATAGCCCTTGAAAAGACTACTCCACTTAACTGGGGGTCATTTGAAGGCTTGAACTCCATTGAATGACTTCCCAAATGAATGAATTAATGATGGCCTACTAGACAAGGTTACCCTTAGAGTATGTGGAGGTCCATGAAGATATCTTTGTGGGATGGAGATATACACACACACATACACACATATACATACACAATCTGAGTCACCTAAAATCAGTGTTTCAGCACCATTCTGACAGCCCAATTTCATGTGATTCTGCAAAAGAAATACACCCTGGCCAGCAAGAAAAGATGCTTTAACTAAGCAGCCCTCCTGGAACTGGGCCAAGTCAGGAGTCCCTAGAACAACCCCACGGGCACACATCTCAAAGCTCCTCTGGGGTACCTGGTCAACCCCACGCATTAGCTAGAGGATTGCAGACCATGCTAAAGAGGAGAAAAGAGGACCAGTACTGAAGTGGGTTCAAGTTGGGTTCAATAGCACCATTTGGATGGCACAGCTGACCCTGGTTAACCGTGATCACCTGAGAGGCCTGGAAAACGTTGGGAATGGCATTCCACAGTTCAGGGGCCCTTGAGGCCCAAGACCTAGGCAGATTCCATACTTGCCCAGGTGATACTGTTCCTTGGTAACCATGAGATTATACATTTTGTCTCTCCACAAACATTTTCTGAGCATCTACTATGAAGTTGAAGTTACATATTTATCATTATTTATTGCTTGAGATAGCAAGTTATCTCTATCAAGAAGCAAACTTAATAATAATACACCAAGACCTGCAGAGTGTGGGAGCATAGCTATCATTCTGCTGATCAGGAAACTGAACCGGAAAGGGGCTGTCATATATTCCATGAAGGTCCAACCATGCGCTGTACCCCTGGGTGTGGTTAGAAAAGCAGCAGAGAGGTTCCTGAAAGAAAGCAAAGGGCAATGCATTGATCTCACTTCCAAAAATAAACCAAAACGTGAGGAGAGAGAAAGAACGATGACTTAGAGCCTATTCTAAGGTTCAACGGAGAGTGGAAATAATGACTAAAATATATGTGAATGTCTCCACACTGTGCTTTCAGAAACTGCAGAGGCTAAGTTAGCTGGTAAAGCCTCTTGGAGCAGAGCAGTGGCAAGTGCAGTGACCCTGGCTCAGGGGACAACGCCAGCTTCTACCCCTCTCTCTGAGCCTCAGTTCCCTGGTCAGGGAATCAGTGCCCTTGCAGGTCATAGCAAGATTCAAATGATATTGAAGGTCATGATCAAGGTGTGGGCACTGGAAGCACCGGCCCTGTGTTGCTCATTATTAATAAAGAGGTAGAGGGACTGTTTTGTGACTTTGTCACCTCACCAAACAAAAACACCTAGAAAAGGGAGTCCCACAACGTGGGTTTTTTAAAAAGATGAGATAGTCAAGAAAAGAAATAGATCTCTCCTCAGACTAAACCTGAAGCCCTCAAGAACACAATTTCCACGTTGTCCTCTCAAGTGTTGTAAGTGTATGCGTGTGCATGCGCATATATGCGCACACCCGCTGTACCTTGATGCTCAAGCATCCCTTCCTCCAAGTCAGGCTTCTCATCCTAGGGGAATTAGCCCCCCAGGAAACACTTGGCAATGTGGGGAGGACTTCTGGGTTGTTACACCTCATATGGGGAAAGGGTGGCTGGTTACCAGGATCTAGTGGGTAGAGACCAGGGACGCTGTTAAATATCCTACAACACACAGGACTGCCCCCACAACAAATAACTATGTGGCCAAAAATACCAATAATGGGGAGGTTAAGAAACTTCACTCTATGTCTTTGTTTATGCTGCCGCTTCCATTGTAAGTGTTCTCTTTCCTCTTCTCTGCTTATTTAAATCCTACCCCTCCAGGGAGAGGAAAGGCCCAATCACGTGCTACTGGAGGTTTTAAGCCAATATAACCTTTTTGGTAATTTGGCCAGAAGCAACAGAACTGTAAACACCCATACCCTTGGAACGAACCATTTCATTGCCTAATCACACAAAGTCCTATGCACAAGGATGTTTACTGCAGCACCGTGTGTGATAAGAAAAGAGTAAACACAACCTAACTGATCCCTTCAGGAGGAATCAGTAGCTTTAAATTAAAAAGCTTCCATACAAATCATTTATCTATAGCCCGTAAAAGAAGTAAGGTCATTTCCCAAAAAGGCTGATAGGGGAAGGTCACTCAGACACATTGTTCAGTAAAGGAGCAATGTTCAGAACAGACTCGTTTATATGTCCCACTTGGTAAATAAACAAAAGGAATGTTCATAAATACATATCTATGGAAAAGTATAAGCATGTGTAAGCAATCTATAAGCATGTGTAAGAAAGTGTAATATGGTTGCCTTAGTGGAGGAAAACATGGTTAGGGCAATTAGAAGATTCACTTGCCATTTCACTATCCTTCAGACCCCTTGGATTTTTTTAACCACATGCAGGCATTTCTTTAGGGGGAAAAAAAAGCAGTTATTTAAAAAAAAAAAAAAACAGGGACGCCTGGGTGGCTCAGTTGGTTAAGCAGCTGCCTTCGGCTCAGGACATGATCCCAGCATCCTGGGATTGAGTCCCACATCCGCCTCCTTGCTCAGCAGGGAGCCTGCCTCTCCCTCTGCCTCTGCCTGCCACTCTGTCTGCCTGTGCTCGCTTGCTCTCCCTCTCTCTCTGATAAATAAATAAAAATCTTTAAAAATAAATAAATAAATAAATAAACAATTTTTAAAAACGGTTATTAAAAAATTCTTAATTGATGAATTTAAGTGAAAGACATACATAATTCATTATACTATATTCTTGCAACTTTGCTGCTGGTTTGAAAATGTTTCAAAATAAAAATTTTATGAAAAGCTTCTAAAAAATAAACAAATAGGGGGCGCCTAGGTGGCTCAGTGGGTTAAAGCCTCTACTTTCAGCTCAATTCATGATCCCAGGGTCCTGGGTTCGAGCCCCGCATCGTGCTAACTGCTCAGCAAGGGAGGCTGCTTCCCCTCCCCTCTCTCCGCCTGCCTTTCTGCCTACTTGTGCTCTCTGTCTGTCAAATAAATAAATACAATCTTTTATTTTTTTTAAATAATTTATTTATTATTTTGACAGACAAATCAGAAGCAGGCAGAGAGAGAGGGAGGAAGCAGGCTCCCCGCTGAGCAGAGAGCCCAATGTGGGGCTCGATCCCAGGACCCTGAGATCATGACCTGAGCCGAAGGCAGAGGCTTAACCCACTGAGCCACCCAGGTGCCCCAATAAATACAATCTTTTAAAGGGAAAAAAAAAAAGGAAAAGAAACAAATAGGAGGACATCTTCATCACCTTGGAGTAGGTAAAGATTTCTTAAAACAGCACACACATACACAAAAACTAACCTTAAGGACAAAGAAACTGATACACTGATTTTCATTAAAATTGAGAATTTCTTTCATCAGAAGAAACCATGAAGAGGAAGATGTCAAGTTACAGACCCAGAGAGGAGAACGGCAGTATGTATATCCAAAAAAAGACTTATAAACTCCATAATATATAAAGGACTCCCCCAAACCCATGAGAACAAGTGACTTTTAAATGAGAAAGTGAGTTGAATAGGCACTGACCAAAAGGATATTCAAATGGCTAGTAATCATATAAAAAGGTGCTCAAAATCTTTAGTCATTAGGGAAATGCAAAATAAAACAACAATGAAATAGCACTGCTCTCCCACCAGGAAGGCTAAAATCAAAAAGACCATCAATATCAAGTAAGGATGTAGCGTAACTGGATTTTTCATACATCACCAGTGGAAGCAGAAAATAGTACAACCACTCTGAAGGTTCTTTGGCCACATCCACAAAAGCTGAACGTTCCAAACTCACTTCCCTGACCTACCAGGTTTTCCTTCCGTAATCTTTCTGATCTACATCATGAGTTTACTGCTCTTTAAATTCTTCTCTAAGCTCTCAAACTTTGGTTCTGTCTAACTGGTATGTGCTGAACACTTACTTAAGGAGGCACTTGGAAATCTTATCACTGGGAATAAGGAGATGACCTCTTTTATATGCCCTGTAAAACCCATGGACTAGAAGGAGATGGAGACAGACAGACCGTATAGAAGACAGATACCACTTCTGACTAACCTTCTTTTCCCAACTAAATTCCCAGTTTAGATCCCTGCCTCACGCCTCCTTCATATTCTCACAGTACCTGAATCTACACTGACCTGAATAAGTAAAAGCTTGCTGAGCTGATGCAGTCAGCATGTGTCGACAACAGCCAAGAATGATCTGGACTAGGTAAAATCAATCAATTTTGGTCACTGACAGCTTCAATAAGAAGATATATAAAACCTAGTGTCATGCTGGCCAGTTTTATATCCATTAGCTCATCCCATTTTCAGAATAATCCTGAGAAATATTCTCTGTTTTTAAGATTTTATTTATTTATCTAACAGACAGAGAATACAAGTAGGCAAAGAGGCAGGCGGGGGGGGGGGAGCAGGCTCCCCGCTGAGCAGAGAGCCCGATGTGGGGCTCGATTCCAGGACCCTGAGATCATGACCTGAGCCGAAAGCAGAGGCTTTAACCCACTGAGCCACCCAGGTGCCCCGAGAAGTAAGTATTCTTACCACCATTTGGCAGATGAGATAACTAAGGTTAAGACAGATTATGCTATTTGTTAAGGTCATGTAGCCAGGAACTGGCAAGGCTGGGAGCCAAACACCTGACCCCTTATTTTATTTTTTTATTTTTTTTATTTTTTTTTTGGTTCTTTCCACTACATCAGAAACGGTCCTATACAACTCCAGAGATGTGTAAATCTAAATTTGTCTCTGGCTTTGGTCCCTTGCACATGCTCTTCCTTGCCCTGAACCACACTACACAACCACCAACTTTTCTCTCCTCCCATCTCGCATCCTCATGACGAATTCCTCTTCCTTCTTTAGATCTCAATTTTAATTTTAGTCTTTCCAAAAGGCCTTTTCTCATTCTCTGAACAAGTTTTGATGTTGTGGTCATGAGAAACCAAAGCTCCATATACCTCAGACCTTCCAACACCCTATGTGGTCATTAATAGTTTCAAGCCGTCTTCCCCTCCAGGCTGTGAGCTGCTATCTTTCCGGTTCGCTGCGGAATTCCCAATGCCTTGCACATAGCAGGACTTCATGAAATACAGGTAAATGAATGGATAGATGGAAACTAACAGCATTCTTCCAAATCTAAGTTGAACCCTAACTGTTCCTCACCCATCCTATCTACCGAAAACTGGTAAGATCAAAAAGGGAAGACCCTGTACATCAAATGGATTAAGAGGGTACAAATTCTCTACTGTTCTTGGAGTTATTTGTTGGGATATCCAACCCTCCCTCTGTAACTTAATTTCACCAGTTACACAATAGCAGCATCATACCAGAGTAATTCTATAAGCTTGCCTGGTACCATTGCTCTGCACCTTCACAGGACTTGGCCAGGCCGTGTTAGGAAGTTAGCTCAACCCATGTTAGGAAGTTAGCTCTGCTTAGACCCAACTGCATTCCCATCTGTGGGAGATCAGCTACTATGGCTTCATCTGGTTTTGTGGAAAATCTGTGGCTGCGAGGCAATGCATGGTGATGAAATAAAACTCATGAATGACAACATGTGACCCCTACCATTCCCCTGGTATGCTTTCTTAAAACAATCAGTGGTTCAGAACTATTTTAATTCGTTGCTGCCAGCTCTGCTACATCAACTTTGGTCCAGTTGTTCTTGGAAAGCCCACATTTTAGATGGTATCACAGTTTGTTGTTTTTTTTTTTTTAAAAAAACCCCAAACTTCCAGTGTTTTGTTTTTTTTTTTAAAGATTTTATTTATTTATTTGACAGAGAGAGATTACAAGTACGCAGAGACAGGCAGAGAGAGAGGAGGAAGCAGGCTCCCTGCTGAGCAGAGAGCCTGATGCGGGACTCGATCCCAGGACCCTGAGATCATGACCTGAGCCGAAGGCAGCGGCTTAACCCACTGAGCCACCCAGGCGCCCGGTATCACAGTTTTGAGAAAAATTCTTTTGGAAGAAATGAGAATTAAATTATTGTTATCCCATTAAAAAATCTGCCTTGTAAATAATTAAAGATGCCAGAAGCAATCTACTCTCACCACACAGCATCACTGTCCAATGGTCACGCAATCCGTCTCAAAAGTCCCTAATTATGAGTGACCTCACTACCTTCAAGGCGGCACATTCTACATTTGACAGTTCTAATCGGAAGAAAGTTGTTTATTATGTTTAGCTGAAGTCTGCCACGCTGCACCTTTACTCCCATTGGGCTGGTTCTGTCTTCTTCATACACTGAGTAAATGTTTAATCCTCTTCCATGTGACAACCATTAAAAATATGGAAAGATGGAAGAAATGAGTAGAATTGGCTACATAAAAACTTTAAAAGTCAGTTAGCAAAACAACCAACAAAAATAAGCAAACCACCATAAAGAAGTTTAACTGGCACACTGGGGGAGAAAATATGTGTGACAGGTATAAGAGTTAAGGTGTTATATTACACATACAAGGAACTCATAATTTATTCAAAAGAAAAATGAGCAAAAGATATTGACCGGCAAATTATAATAGATGCAACAGTAACAAACATCTGAACAAATATTCAAATGCACCAAAGTAATCTAAGGAATGTAAGTAAAAAAGAGATAATCTCAGAATGCTGTTTTTCAATCTTTCTGAAGGACAATTTAATAATACCAAAATTTTAACATTGAAACTCTGCTGACCCAGAAGTTTTACTTCCAGGAATTTATCCTAAGAAGATAATTAGCCAAATGGACAATCATACAAGACAAGGATATTGATTAAAATAGGTGTTTATAACAGCAAATATATTTAATAAACTAAATTTCTACCAACAAAAAATAGTAGTAAAACTACATAAAATATGCTAAAACCATGCAATGAATTTCTAAACAGGCATTAAATATGATGACCTAGTTGACAGAAATATGCCCATTTCATAGTGTTGCATGAGAAAAAGATTACTATTGTAGCTTTTATATAAAAGTGTATGCATATTGTTATGTGTTTGCAAAGTCTCTAGAAGCACGTTCATTAAGACATTAATGGCACTCCTCTTAGATAATACAGTTCAGGGTGATTTTCCTTTCTTCTTTATCCTTTTTGGTTGTGCTCACCTTTTTGCATTAAGTATCTATAATTTTATAATTTAAAAAACAAAAAAGGTGGAGAGCCTGGGTGGCTCAGTGGGTTAAAGCCTCTGCCTTTGGCTCAGGTCATGACTCCAGGGTCCTGGGATCAAGCCCCACATTGCAGCAGGCTCTCTGCTCAGCAGGGAGCCTGCTTCCTCCTCTCTCTCTGCCTGCCTCTCTGCCTACTTGTGATCTCTGTCTGTCAAATAAATTAATAAAATCTTTAAAAAATAAAAGAGGTATTTTTATTCTGAAAATACCTGAAAAACAATTTAAATGTTCCTCTTAACTTTTTTTTTTTTTTTAGCTAAGCCTTCCCAAGTCCTTCAATATTTCTTTAGATGAAAGGAAATGGAGCCTCTCCTTTCTTCAAAAGCCCCTACACCTCCAGGTTACCTAGATCCCCCTTAAGCACAGTAGCAAGAACAGAACATACTGTAGTGTAGATGTGATCTGTCCTGCCCAGAGTGTAATGCCACTCACTTCCAGATTAGCACTGATGGCACCACACCTCAGTGTTGATCTACATGGAGCTTCCTGGTCTTTTTCACACATGACATTTCATCAGCCTACACTGGCCTCATCTTTTCAGCCTGTAAAGAGCTTTATGAGCCTGAGTCACCCAACCAGGGCCTTTGTTGTCCCCCTGAACAACTGAGAATTCTGAAATGACATGGTCATCTTCTCCCAAGGTTATCCCAGTTCCTCCTCATAGAACAAATTTAGATGGATTCCCTGAGCTGCTCTCTCTATGCCCTGCTAGATGAAATGGACTACTCTGCAAGTCAAAAGTATATTTTATCTCCAGTCCATTATTGGTAGGAATGAAGGCTGATACAGAGTTTCAGGAAGGCAACCAGAAGATGAGCAAATAAACATTAAATGTAGATAACCTTTGAAACTAAAATTGCGCTTCTACATATGTCTCATCATGCATTATCTTAATTCTGTAACTTGACTTTAAGGATAACTTCCTAGAGGGGTGCCTGGGTGGCTCAGTCAGTTAAATGTCTGCCTTCAGCTCAGGTCATGATCCCAGGGCCCTGGGATTGAGCCCCACATAGGGATCCCTACTCAGTGGGGAGTCTTCTTTTCCCTCTCCCTCTGCCTGTGTTCCCCCTGCTTATGCACTCTCTCTGTGTCAAATAAATAAATAAAATCTTTTAAAAAATTTTTAAAAGATAACTTCCTAGAAGCATCTTATATATCTGTGTATGTTCATTATTAATCATCACAGTGTTTAAGATGATTAAAAATTTGAAGCAAACTAGACACATCTCCAGAGGCAAAAGAAACAAAAGCAAAAATGAACAACTGGGACTTCATCAAGATAAAAAGCCTTCACACAGCAGAGGAAACAGTCAACAAAACTGACAGGCAACCTACAGAATGGAAGAAGATATCTGCAAATGTCTTACCAGAAAAAGGGCTAGTATCCAAAATCTATAAAGAAGTTATCAAACTCAACACCCAGAAACAAAAAATCTGGTCAAGAAATGGGCAGAAGACATGAACAGACATTTCTCCAAAGACAACAAAAAAATGGCCACAAGACACGAAAAAATGTTTAATATCACTTATCAGGGAAATATAAATCAAAACCACAGTGAGATACCACCTTACACAAGAATGGCTAAAATCAACAACTCAGGAAACAACCAATGTTGGTGAGGTTGTGGAAAAAGGGCAGCCCTCTTGCATGTTGGTAGGAATGCAAACTGGAGCAGTCATTTCTGGAAAACAGGATGGAATTTCCTCAAGTTAAAAATAGAACTACCCTACGACCTAGGAATTGCACTACTAAGTATTTATCCAAAGGATAAAAACATAGTGATTTGACAGGGCACCTGCACCACAATATTTATAGCTAAATGTCCACATGAGCCAAACTATGGCAAGAGCCCAGATGTCCATCGACAGATGAACAGATTAAAAAGATGTGGTATGTATGTGTATGTGTGCGTGTATACATACACATATGAAGTGGAATATTACTCAGCCATTTAAAAAGAATGAAATCTTGCCATTTGCAATGACCTGGATGGAACTAGAGGGTATTATGCTAAGCAAAATAAGTCAGTCAGAGAAAGACAAATACCATATGATTTCACTCATATGTGGAATTTAAGAAACAAAACAGATGAACATAGAGGAAGGAAAAAATAAGATGAAAATTGAGAGGGAGGCAAACCATAAGGAATGCTAACTCTAGGAAATAAATTGAGGCTTGCTAGAGGGGAGGTCAGTGCCGGGGGTGGGGAGGGATAATTGGCTGATGGGCTTTAAGGAGAGCAATTAATGTAATGAGTGCTTGGTGTTATATGCAACTGATCAATCACTAAATTCTACCTCTGAAACTAATTTTAAAATTAATTAATTAAGTTTTTTAAAAATTGAAAGCAAACTCTTAAGCAGTGGACCAGGTAACCAACGTATGACAGTCTACAGAACACAGACACTAAGAATGATGGCACGGTACCGTAATTGTTAATATGGATATTAACAACATTAAATGGAAAAAAGTATGATTAGTTCAAACTCTCTTTAAGAAAAAGATATACAGAAAAGAAAAATGTTTGAAAGGACAGGTTTCAAAGTTTCAAGAGGTTATTTCTAAATTGTAAAGTACAGATAACCTTCATTCTCTTATTATGCTTTTCCATAGTGCCTACATTTTCTATACTGATCCCGGGTCATTCTTTAATAACTAGGTTATCAATAATATTTATCTGGGGATTCTTAAAAGATGTGCTATTCTACCTGTATGCAAATGACAGTTTATAGTTAAAGCCCCATTTACTGTTATAACCTACATTAATTTTTTTCTGTAAAGAGCCAGAGAGTAAATACCTCAGATTTTGTCGGCTGGACAGTCTTCATTATAACTACAAAACTCCCGTGTTGTAGAACAAAAGCAGTTAAACTATGTTAACAAATGAGTTTGGCTGTGTTCCATTAAAACTTTATTTACAAAAATAGGTTGTAGGCTGAATCTGGCTCCTGGGCAGTAGCTTGCCAACCCCTATTCTCCACCCACATCAAAAGTGCATTTTCCTTTTCCTACTTGGTGTTTGCAATCTGTCACATATAGCTTGTAATAATTAGTTTTTGCTGTATAACAAAGCATCCCAAAACTTAGCAACCAAAATGAATAACCATTTGTTCATTTAAGATTCTAAGAGTCAGAAGTTTGTGCTTGAATCGGCTAAGACAGCCCAGCTCTACTCCATCTGGGATTGACTGAGCCACTCACATATCTGAGGTCAGCTGCCCATCGACAGCCTCACACAAGTCTGGCAGGCTGTCAAGCAGGGGTGATGGAAGTAACAGAGCCATCTGTCTCTCATCACCTAGTATGTTGCCTAGGTTATACTTCGAACAACTAAGAGCAGCCAGAGGGGGCTATCCCTAATGTGACGAATTTTTGAAGCCTTGGACGACGACATCATACTTGCTAGTATCTCACTAACCAAACCAATCACTTGTTCAAGTCCAGATTCCAGGGTTGGAGGTCCTAACTCCTGAGGAGAGAAACTGCAGTCACATGCAAAGGGCTATGCCTACAGGGTGGAAAGTAAGTTGTGACCGTTTTTTGCAATTTGACAGAGTCCCTCGACAATCTTAACTCTAGTCCTATGGCCTTCCAGAAGCCCTTCCAGGCATCTCCCACTCAGGGGGTGGCTATCCTACAGAAGTCTCCTCCACTTCTCCTTGAGCAAGTCTGTTGCAATATCTTTGGGTCGAGGAGCACAATCTCAAACATCTTTTCCAAAGTCAGGACCATAATTCTTCTCACCTGCAGTCAATTGTTATTCATCTTGGAAAAGTGAGTAGAGCAGCTATTTATAAATCTACTCAAACTCCTTCTCCATTCTGATTTCCTTCTTCGAAATTTATATTTAAATCATTAGCCTGTATCCCTTCCCATTCAGTGAATTTTCCCTGCTTTCCATGTGTTCATATTCAGTCCTTTGAAAACTGAAGATTATAAAACTGGGACAGTTCCCATGGCGACACATTGGCTTCTTTGATCCTCTTACTGTCACATGGCAAGTGAACCACCCAGACAGCTGAGGCTCATTATAATCCTTTCTATGAAGAGGGATCATGCCTTCTTCATTCACCCTCCTTCCCCCCAACAGCATATACAAGACTGCTGGCAACCTTTAAAAGAAAAGACTTTGAAATCTTGCTCAACAACCATCCCCGATGGCGATATTAAACGACAGCTGAGACGTACAGGAAAGAAGACCAAACATGGAGTCAGAAGGTCCACCTGGGTTCACAGCCAGCCTCCACCACTGGCGTGGCCTATGACAAGTAATTTTCAGTTTTCTCATGTGAAAGCACCCAGCATAATACAGAGAACAAACAGAGTGTTCAATCAATGTTTGCTCATTCATGTTTGCCCACAGTTGTGTGCAAACCATGACGGGAAAGGACCACAAAAGGTTCAGAGATCAGGGAGACCCAGTGTGCCGCAGGGAGCTCACAATATGGTGGTGAGTGCAAGTTCACAGCCCAAAGCTTCCATTTTTTCTTATTCACAATAAAAAGACGACATAGGAAAAAAATAATTTTAAACACATGTGAACTTCTGGGCCTAATAAAAAGAAAATGCATGATAATTACAATGGCCTTCAGACTCATTTTGTCATCCAGGTCATCATCATCTTCAGCCCCAACTCCTGACTGACTTCCTCTGGAAGAAACTCTCCAGTATCAGCCACTGTCAGGGCAGCTTCCGGCATCCCACCCTTATTAGGTGATACCTCAAGTAGGGTTGAGAAAGCTCCATTCACCCAAGGAGCAGACAGAACGGGGTAATGAGGTCATTGAGTCATAAATGACACCTGCTTTGGCAAGAGAATCTCTGGATAGAAAAAGAGTAAGCACAAAGAGCAAAGGCAACTATCTTTTTACAAGAAATACAAGTGATTTCATTTTGGCTCATACCACTTGGTTGTTTATTTTCATTGTAGAAAAAAAAATGACAAGAGAAAACTGAAAATAAAGATTCAGCTTAAATTAGAGTTTACTGCAAACCCAATCTGTTATTTGGGTGACCATGAGAAAATTGAACTCTCTGAAGCTTAGAATATTCCTCTATAAAATGAGCATAATTATCTTTATAACCTCTGACAACACCTAGGAGAGAGCACTCCAAAAATAAAACAATAGATGACAAATGTACTCTACACTATTTGGTCTTTGGTACCCTCAAAATGGTGTTTAGGAGAGAAAGAGAGAGAGAATTTTGCACCTAACGTGGAGAGCTCCCAGAAAAGATGATAAAAAGATGCTTTCTATTCAATAACCCCATCCTCAGCAACATTTATCTTCAGTTGTACAGATCAGGCTCAGAGAAGTTAGGCAACTGGACCAAGATCACAGAGGTACTAAGAGGCAGGTGTTCCCAGCTCCAGAACTAATGCTCCTTTTCAGCCACTGCCCAAAATGTGCTTACTGTAGCCATAAACTACAACAGAATGAGGCTTTGGTAACCCACTGGGAATGTTTCTCCCACAGAAACACCTGGATTAGAGCTTGGTGGAGGGGAGGGGTGCCTGGAGAATGGTGGAAGTGTCTGGCAGGCACCCTGGGGAGCCGTGTTCAGTCTGGCCTCATGCACAGTCTGCACCGATGAGCAGGAAGAGGGTGTAGCTCTGGTTCTAATGAACTTCACAGATGCTGGAGACATGTTGTAAACACCAGTGGGTGTGGGTGACCAGGAGGGTGGAGGGGCCACAATGGCCTGCTCCAGCCGCTCAGAGCCGGTAGAAATATGGGCAAGAGGTGACGAAAGAAACTCCATCCACTGAGGCTTGTTTGGGAACAGAAGGTAGGCCAGTGACACTCTCTGCACCAGAGGCAAGGGTCTGTGGAAGCAGAAGTGGCCCGGATTCCAGAGGGAGAGCTCCCAGGAGAGATGATAAAAAAGATTGTAGGACTCCAAACTAAGGGGCCGTTATCCCCCAGCAAGTGTTGGTGGAGCACTTCCTGGTACTCAACTCTTCAGAGAAGGTCTGAGTCTAAGACTTGGTCGCTGCTCACCAAATAATAGTGCAATTAACATTAATTAATTTGAATCCTGCCTCCCCCACTTATTAGCTGGGTGACTTGGTAAATCACTAGCAAGTTTAAGCTCTACTTTTCTCAACTGCAAAATGGGTATAATAATTAGTACCTTCTACCTGCACTCATCGTGAGGATTAAATGACATAATAATACATGTGGAAAAAGAAAAAAACAAACTTGGCACAGTGCCCAGCCCAGGCTAAGCCCTTAATAAATGCTGGCTGCTAATATTATTAAGCCTCTTTTCTGTGCCCAGGTACTAAGCTTGACATTGTCTGACTGCTGGCACAGGGAAGGAGATGACACACTCAAAATACATTTTATTAAAAAGACTATTTGGGGGGCACCTGTGTGGCTCAGTTGTTGGGCGTCTGCCTTCAGCTCAAGTCATGATCCCAGTGTCCTGGAATCGAGCCCCACATCGGGCTCCCTGCTCCGTGGGAGGCCTGCTTCTCCCTCTCCTGCTTCCCCTGCTTGTATATTCTCTCTCTCTCTCTCTCACTCCATCTGTCAAATAAACAAATAACATCTTTTTAAAAATAAAACAAATAAACAGAAAGACTATTTGTTGAGGTCTGGGTAGGATGAGGGGGAATAATGACGGATTTTGAGATACCCAGGAACTAACAACATTAAGGCCCTGATTTCCACACCCCCCACCCCGACTCCTGCCACCCAGCCTTTGTTGAAAGCTAGAGTCCAAGGGTGCTGGCCATCACCAATGAGAGCTGGAGGTACAGTGTGGAGTGAGGCATGCACTATTGGCCAAGAACCAAGCAAAAGCAGGGCAAGCAGTTAGGGGAACACCCCCTCACACACAACTCACCCCACATGCCATTCAATCTTCTGCCATGACTTCCCCCTGGCTAAGCTCCAGAGGGCAAAGAGTGCTATCACAGTCTCCTGGGCACCAAGAAGATAGAGCCAAGGATGGTGGAGCACGAACTTGGCGGGAGAGCAAACAGAACAGCAGTCCAGGCTCACAAATTCATTTAACTGGTCTCATTAACCCTAAGAAAGTGGGAGTCATGATGTTCTTTTTTCAAGACGATGGAATTTGGTGCAGTGAGGTGCAGTAAATCATTAGAAACTCAGCTAAAGGATGCCTGGGTAGCTCAGTTGGTTAAGCGACTGCCTTTGGCTCAGGTCATGATCCCGGGGTCCTGGGATCGAGCCCCGTATCAGGCTTCTGCCCGGCGGGGAGCCTGCTTCCTCCTCTCTATCTGCCTGCCTCTCTGCCTGCTTGTGATCTCCGTCTGTCAAATAAATAAAATCTTTAAAAAAAAAAAAAAAGATTCAGCTTGTCTTTATAGACTACCATTTAGCCCACACTTATTTAAAATCCTATGTAATCTTTTGGTTTCATGTGGGAAAACCCTCCACTCAATCCTTTTGGACTACAAGGGGCCTCCAGGTCTATTCTGTTGATGGTTAGCATGACTGAGGCTGTTGAGACAGTGTGGTGAGTTGGATTTGGATTCCAATGGTGGAGGGCTCCACCATTTTTTTTTTAGCTGAGTTTCTTTTTTTCTTTTCTTTCTTCCTTCTTTCTTTCTTTTTTAAAAAGATTTTATTTATTTGACACAAAGAGACAGCAAGAGAGGAAATACAAGCAGGTTCAGTGGGAGAGGGAGAAGCAGGCTTCCTGCTGAACAGGGAGCCCAGTGTGGGACTCAAACACAGGACCCTGGGATCATGACATGCGTCGAAGGCAGATGCTTAATTACTAAGTCAGCTGGGCACCCCTCTTTTTTTTTTTTTTAAAGATTTTATTTATTTATTTGACAGAGAAAGAGAACACAAGCAGGGGGAGTAGCAGGCAGAGGGAGAAGGAGAAGCAGACTCCCCACAGAGCAGGGGAAGCCCGATGTGGGACTCGATCCCAGGACTCTGAGATCATGACCTGAGCCAAAGGCAGCGGCTTAACCCACTGAGCCACCCAGGTGCCCCAAGACAAGCTGAATCTTAAAAATGGGGCCCTGTGTGCCCATTTGGGTTAGGAGCTCATCATCCCTTCAACAGATGTCAGTGCTCCCTAGGGGACCGGAAGAGAGATGACAGCTAGCAGGCACAGCTTTCACTAATACAGCACTTCCAAGTGCCAGCACTATCCCAAGTACTTTATGTGTGTTTACATGCTTTATAGTAGACTTAATTCACTTAATCATCAGTAAATCATTATCAAACATGGACACTGCCCTTGAAAAACTGGCACAGTCCAGGATAAGAGATTTAGTTACAGACAATTTCAGCAATGTGATCACTGCTAAGTCAGAGAGGCAACCAGATGTTTAAGAGCAGAGAGAAAAATCAGTAAACCAATGGTGTGCGGGAGGTAGCTCTTCAGCTTCCCGGAGCCCTCTCTTCCTAACCAAGCATTCAGTGACCACACTGAACTTGAAATCAACCTGCAATGGTGGGAGTAGTTGGTAACCGCTGTAAAAGAAGGTGGTTGCTGTTGAGTGTTTGTTTGTTTGTTTGTTTGTACTACTGTTTAACATTTACCCACATGTCATCGCCCAGAGGACTGCCCAGAAGAGGAAGTACTTGAGGCACTCATTTCTAAGGGGATAGAAAGGTGCCCTCCTCCCCTTCTACTTCCTTCCCACATCCCCTGTTCCAGCCTCATCGTGCAAATCAAGGCGTAACTCCACTCATCCCCTATATGCTGCTCTGCCCTCTGCCCTCTGCCCTCTGCCCTCCGCCCTCTGCCCTCTGCTGAAAAGACTCTTCCTCTTATCTAGCAGAAAAGCTCTTATTCCTGGTGAGTCTCCTTGCAAATGTTGTACATGCAAACACCTGCTCAGGACTCAATGCCAACTGAACAAGCTTGGCCATCCTCGCCATCTCGGAGCCCTGTTTTCCTAGGTTATAAAACAGAGGAAATACGAGCTGCCCTGTATACTCCATAGACTTGTGCAAATGGAATAAGGTGGTCCAAGGGCCACATAGGAGAGGTTCGTGTCAACAAAGGCATGTAATGAAACACGGGACGTTGATGCTGGAAGCAAGCTCAGAAACCATTGAAACCAATCTTCTCAATTTACAATTGAGAAAACTGAGGCGCTTTTAGCTAGCGTGTTCCTTGGCTAAGTTACTTAGGGCACTGGAAAAACATGATCCCGTGAGTGTCTCAGAAGGAGATCTGTCCTGGGTGCCCACCATGGGCTTGTGGGCACCACCAGGCCAGACTTCCCAGGAATGAGATTCTGGAATCACTGCAGAAATAACAACTACCCAGAACCTTCTAGGCAGTAGGCCATGGAGGAAGAGGGCTCCATCTTGAGGGAAGAGAGAACCAGGTGGACCAGTGCTATGCAGAGATCTGGCCGGGCCCTTTGGAGTATCCCCTACTATGGCATCGTGGCTCATAGTGTCATACCCTACCCCAGCATAAAAGAGGAAGGAGGAGAGACAGAGACGGGGGTGAGGAGAAATGGAGAACCACAGCACGGGGCCTCTCTCAGACACAGGGCTCTGGGGACAGATACTCTCAGGGCAACTGAGACGAGGCATCGCCAGCCACAAGAGTAACACTGAGGCAAGGTTAAGTCTTGGGGGGCAATCTCAGGGGAGACACAGGTGTAGAGCAGGTACACACAGGACAGGAACACCAACAGAGCCCCAAGACAAGAGGCAGATACCAGGGCACCTGGGTGGCTCAGTCAGTTAAGCGTCTGCCTTCAGCTTGGGTCATAATCCCAGGTCCTGGGATTGAGCCCCACACCAGGCTCTCTGCTCAGTTGTGGGTCTGCTTTTCTCTCTCCTTCTGTGATCTCTCTCACTCTCTCTCTCTCAAATAAATAAGTCTTAAAAAAAAAAAAAGAGAGAGAGAGATGGCTTCCAAGGAACTGAAGAGCTGGAGGACACTGCCCAGGTCCCTGAGAAAAGGCAGGAAGGGCAAGGCTACAGTTCTGCACACTCTCCTCATAGGAGCTCTCAGTGAGGACTCGGTTGTGTTTCTAATGATGTTTTTATTACCCTAGTACTGCGTCAATATGTTCTCAATGACAATAATGCAAATATGACAGACAAAGTAGAAACCTCCCTTGCTATCCACCCCAACCCACTACCCTCCCCAGAGGCTCATTTTGATAGACATCCTTCCAAGCCTTTGTCTGTGAGTTTGTATCCGTAATATGTTCACAGGGGAAATATGCATCTGTGTGTGTGGTTTTGTAGGAAAGGAATCAACCATTCACACTTCTCAGTCTTACTATTTGAGATGGCTGCACATACACACATGGCAGAACCACCAACTTCTCGTAACCGCTACCCCCCATAAAATTCCAAGGTCTGGGGGAGTGAGGGATTATCTATTCAAGCCCTCATCAATGGACACCATACACTGCTTCCAGTTTCTTGTGTTCAAGCAAAGCTCTAGTGAGCATCCCTTCACAAACTTGTCACCAGAAAGCAAACTATATGTCATATGTATTATTTTTTATTTCATACATATACACATATATGCCTATATGAAACATGTACGTGTGCATATTAGGGAAAAACTTATTTTCAGTAGTGAGAATCACTCAGGAGAAGGGTGCTCTTCAACCTCTGATTGACGTAGCCCCGGATTTCCAACCAGTCTAGACAAAGAGCATGAAAGAATACCATCAGGAACTCTGACTGCATGAAGCCGAGTTGGGACCAAAGAATTTCCTAAGTCATTACCATCTCCACTTGGGAGGACTCTGTATATTTTGTGTCCCCTTAGTCATCATTTGGGTGAGTTCTACATATTTATGCTTGTTCTTTTTTTCATCTGTCCTCATAAATCAATCCCTGCCGTCTCCTAATCAAAGCCAGCTTTTCAAACGAAACTGTAGCCGGGTGTTTAACTAGCTAAATATTGTTTTTCCCCCAGCACTGACAGAGAGGGGGTGGGATGCGGCCTCCATAATTGTCCTCCCTTCCTCAGCGACCCCAGGAAACCGCATGCAGCCCCAGCAATTACTGACAGAGCCCCAGGTGGGCGGCAGCAGTGGGTCTGGAGGGAGCGCAGTCGTGAGGCTTTCCTCTGCTCTCTGGATTTGCTCTCTATACCCCTGGGATCCCCAGGAAGTAGGTCACCCATCCCTGGGCCACCCTCAGTAGAGGAAGGCAAAGTGTGAAGCTGCCTGGAATGGCAGCCAGCCAGCGATACCGCCTGCCTGTGGAGGGACCAAGCCTCCTGCACGCTTCTTCCCCCAGCCTGGCCAGCCTCAGGCTGCAGCTGTCCTTGGAGAACAGATGCCAGCTCCTGATACCCTGAATCCAATAATGTCCTACTCTGGTCTCAGGTGGCCACTGGTGTAACCTCAAAGCCAATTAGATTTGTCCATTTCCCCCCTGAAAACTGTTCTTAAACCTCACCTTGAAACCCTCCTCAATTCTCCAATTTGCCCACCCACCCCAGCCTACTGTCTAGAACAGTGATTCTCAAAGCATGGTCCCTGCACCAGCCACAGCAACATCTGGGAACTCATCAGAAATGCAAACTCTCAGGCCCTATGCTAGACCTACTGGAACAGAATCTTTGGGGGTGGGGCCCAGCCATGCGTGTTCCACAGAGCCCTCCAGGTGATCCTGCAGCAGGCTCACATTTGAAAACCACACTCACAGGACAATGTCCAAGCTCCTAATACAGACACCCCAGCCTTCAATGCACTGGCCCCATCAATCCCTCCAGACCTATCTCTCACTGCTCTCCCTACAGAATCCTATAGCACATGGAACAAACACACCTAGGAGGGTGTCTTCTCATCTCTGTTGCTCGCTGTCCCTCTGTCTGGCGTGCCCTTGCCCACTGCCTCCAGGTATCAAATGCCTACCCCCATCTTTTAAATACCACTCAGTGTCCTCTAGAAAGCCTTCCTTCACCTCTCCAAGGAGAAATAAAAACAGTTAACATCTATAGGGAGCTTACTCTATTCTGGGTACTGGTCTAAGAATTTATTTAATAAAATTTAATCCTCTCAATAACTCTACAAGGAAGGTATGACTATTACTCCCATTTCACAGATAACGAATATGAAGAAATAGAGGCCCAGAAAGCTTAAACGAGGATCAAGTTAGTAAGAGATGAAATTGGCATTTGAGCCCTTGGCTCTGGAGGGTTTCTTCTTTGTTCTAATCGCTTCCTGTGATGTACCCAGCCCAACAGTTTTAGTGCCTCACCTTGAGTCCTCTGCCCCACGACAGCCCTTCGATTGTGTAAAGAGGACTTTTGTGTGCTTCTCCAGTGTGACATCCCCTGTTCACTTGACTGGCCTCCATGTGACTTGGCTCCACACCCACAGCTGCCAGCCTTCTCACCACAGCTGGCTTCTGAGCAGAGGAGGCCTGCACGCTGCCCTCTCATTGGCCGCCTTTGATTTCTCTGATTTCCTGTTTCAAATTGCAGGGCCCAAGACTTTGCATCAGAATGATGACATGACATGCTTTCTGAAAAATCTCATTTTCTAAAGGCATTTCCCATTGATTTCCTTCCTTATGGAGGCCCCTCCCAACCTGGCTTCTGTTAAAAAAGAAAGAAAGTGGGGAGAAAAAGAAATCTGTGTTTTTCCAAGCTCAGTCGGGCTGGCAGAGTGCTGCCAAGCCCCCCTGGGGATAAGCTGCTCAACCAGTGCTTCTCAAAACCATGGGCTCCAGAACCATCTCTAAAAATCCAACCACCAAAATTCCCCTTAAATCCCTCCCCTTACCACCTGTGTTGGATTTGTGGCAGAGTCGTTTCTCTTAAGGAATTCTCTGGAGGGAAAGATCTGCCTTGGAACTAAGAGGACCCCTTCCCATCTTTCCTTGGCTTAGGGAGTCCAGTTTTCTCCTCCTAAAAGGCTGGCAGCTGTGCTCATGAGCGCCCCCACTGGTCACTCAATGCAGGCCTGAGTGCTGGCTTTGGAATCCCATGAGCCCGCACTCAAACTGCGGCTCCTTGTTCGCTGGACAGTGTTGAAGAAGGCGTTAACCTCTCTGATCCAATGTCCTCATTTGTAAAATGGGGCAAAGATAATGCTATTAGCTTCCCAGGGCTGTCATAACAAAAGAACACGAGCTGGTGGCTTAAAAAACGGAAATGGGGGGCGCCTGGGTGGCTCAGTGGGTTAAGCCACTTCCTTCCGCTCAGGTCATGATCTCAGGGTCCTGGGATCGAGTCCCGCATCGGGCTCTCTGCTCAGCAGGGGGCCTGCTTCCCTTCCTCTCTCTCTGCCTGCCTCTCTGTCTACTGTGATCTCTCTCTGTCAAATAAATAAATAAAATCTTTAAAAAAAATGAAAAACAAGGAAAATGGTCTTTCCCAGTTGTGAAGGCCAAGAGTCCAAAATCAAGTGTTAGCAAGGTTGCGCTCCTGCTGAAGGCTCGGCGGGGAATCCTTCCTTGCCTCTGCCAACCGCTGGTTGGTGTGCCTTGGCTTCCCTGCCTCATTCGTCCCTCTGCCTCCATCTTCACACAGCTTTCTTCTCCTCTAACCATGGGTCTCTTACACGAACATCACTCATCTGCATCTAGGAGCCACCTGATGATCAATGATCTCATCTCAATATCCTCAACTTAATAATATTTTGCAAAGACCCTTTTTTTTAAGTCAGGTAATATTCATAGGTCCCAGATTGAGACATTGGCGTCTCTTGTGGGGGCCAACACAGAATGCACTACAAACACCTACATACATCCTATGGTCACCAACAGAAGGTGCCTGGTAGAATGCCAGGCACAGGGTGCCCAGCAAGCGTAGACATGTGGTTTCCCTCTCCTCTGCCTCTGTCACCACCTTGCCTCATTCCCCGTCCTGGGAATCTGGCCTCAGTGGGCTGCTTCCAGCTGGCCCAAAGCCAGTAATGGTCACATTAACAACCTGTATGTGATCGTGGATCACAAAGCCCTCCTTCATATACAGACCCATCTGACTCATATCAAAAGCCTGATGAAGCAGACATGGGAAGTTCTTCATTTATCCCCATTTTACAGATGGGTATATGGAGGCTCAGAGAGTTGTATCACTTGCTAGACCTACTCAGCTAGTAACTGGCATACCAAATGAGGCTACTCAATTTCCCTAAGTTCTAAAGTATGAGCAGAGGGTGACCCTGGTGATGATGCCCAGCTATGGGTCACCTGGAGGTGACAAGAATGCCCAAGAAATGTCATTCCTGCCAAAGGTCAAAATCCACCCCTGCCTTTGCTGCCAGCCAGAGGATAAGTACAGACAATACAGCAATTGCTGAGCTTGTGTCAGGGCACCTGCCCACCTCACCCCTCCACTGATGTCTGAATGAACTCGTAGTAGAAGTTCTTACTTCAGGGTCTTATGGTCAAAAGGGTCAAGCAGAAAATGATCTCAAAACAATGAGTTCCTGGCCTAGTGCAGGTACTACAACAAACTTTTGCAGGAAAAGGGAAGGAGGAAGCTCTGCCTGGATTGAAGGCCCAGCTCAGATGCTCACTCACAAGCTGCGTGACGTTAGACATGTATCAAGCCTTCTCTGTGCCTCAACCCAGCAACACGAGGGCAAAGCAGGTTTGACAAAGATGCTGGCCTAGTCTTTCCATGTTGTCTTGTCTGAAATGATGCACGGAGATGGGATGAAGCTTTTCCTGCTAAGCTGTGTGACTTTGAACAAATCATCTAACCTCTCTGAGCCTGAGTTCCCTCATCCATACATTGGAACAATAGCAATATCCATATTATTGGATTAGATGAGAGTTAAATAGAGTCATATATATGCATGCAGTGGCAGGTATGTGAAAAGCACCCAAATAAATCATTATTGCCAGAGTCTCTTAGCCCTCGATTTATTCCACATGAATGGCAGCTCAAACGTAGTTCTACCAAATCTTCCTACAGGTTATGCTGGTCCCTTTGATCTCCTTCCTAGGTCTCCAGTGCTGACTTAGGAGAAGCTCTTCTCCTGCCTTTCTGGGCTTCTTGGGTTGAGCTGAGACTAGGAAGATGCTCTAACTCCAAGCCAAGAGCTGAACTTGGGACAAATAACCAAACCAACTTCAACTGCCATAAGGGAACATTCTGGCCAAAGCCCTTCTAGACCAGGCTGCTGGCATTAACCTCTATAAAAAGATAATCTCCAGGTGTGTGGGACATACGTTTTTGGTGGGGTTGGGGTATCTTTGTGTCCAGGCTAACCTGAGCCTAGCCCTCTCACTCCTGGCTACAAAACCTCTGCTAGTCACTTCCTCTTCCCCAGGCTCGATCACCCTCTGGTGAGCAGGGAGAATAATGTAGGATGACTCAGTGATGTCAAGCAAGCATAGGATTATATTAGTAACTGCATTTTCTCTTCATGTCAGGGACAGGGAAGGAGTCCTGGAAGCTCAGAGCTGGGGGACATCTCTGAGGGTCCAGAGCACCACACAAACATGTCGGATGGACTGTGGTTTCCACAGAGGATGGGCTGTTGCTTCATTCATTCTCTTATTCATTTTACAGACATTGAGACCACTCCATAATGGGGAGCCATGCACACCTGGGAAACAAAGACAAACAGCAAGACCCCGCCTGGAGGAGCCCACTGACCAGTGGGAGAGGCAGGCACATCCACAGATCACTGCTTAAAGTCCAGTGAAGTTTAAGCAGACAGCAGAGCACAGAGGAGGGAGGCAGCTGTCCCTGAGAAGAAAAGCAGCAAAGGCCTCAGAGAAGAGGAAGGCTTGCATCTAGGCCTGGAGGAGGAGAAGCTCACAAGGCAGTGAAGAAAGGGAAGGGACATTACAGTGGAGAGGCTATGGGGTGTGAACAGAGCAAACGGGGAGAAGTTTGGTGTGAGTAGGCTAGAGAGGTGAGTTGGGCCAGGAGAAGAAAGAGCACCATGGGCCCTGCCAAGGAGCATGGACAAAGGGAGCCAGAGACAGAAGCAGACCTGAATTTTCCACACTGCAGTTCAGTGTGCTCTGTAAGCCAGCAGCAGCAGCACCAGGAGCTTGTTAGAAATGCAGGTTCTCAGGCCCCACCCTGCAACCCCCGAATCAAGAGCTATGGAGTCATGCCCAGGAATCTGCGTTTTACCAGATGACTCTGCGGCAAGGTGCAGTGTGAGAAGCACTTGCATAGAGTGTAGTAATGAATGGCTCCTGCCTATGGAACACCTACTTTGTGGCGGGCACTGGGCTTAGTCTTTTACATGTTTTATCTGATTCAATCTTCACAATAAGCCTATGAGATGGGCCTGTCATTATCCCCACTTTATAGGTGAGAAAACTGAGGCTCATAGAGACAAAGAAACGTGCCTGAAGTTGTGAAGCTACTAAGCAGCAAATCTGGGATTTTTTTTTTAATTTTTTTAAAATATTTTATTTATTTATTTGACAGAAATCACAAGTAGGCGGAGAGGCAGGCAGAGAGAGAGAGAGCAGGAAGCAGGCTCCCTGCTGAGCGGAGAGCCCAATGCGGGGCTCGATCCCAGAACTCTGGGATCATGACCTGAGCCGAAGGCAGAGGCTTTAACCCGCTGAGCCACCCAGGCGCTCCCAAATCTGGGATTTAAACTAAAACTGTGAAAGGCACAGGTCCATGCCCCCCGAAAAGCCCTCCGCCACAGTGGCCCTTTGCTGGTTTTCATTCCAGGACATGCAGAGGAACATCTGAGAACCTGAGATTTTCTGGGAATAAACAGCAGGTTCTGTTGACCTTGAAATGTATGGGGAGGAAGAAAGAATAGACAAGAAAGCCTCCAAGCTTGCTGTGTTGAGAAACAGAGGGCATGGGGACACCATTACCTCACAAAGGGACATCAGGAGAAGACTGCAAAGGAGACATAAGGCTTCCCGCTGGGATGTGCAGAGCGTAAGGGAACATCGAAGATGGAAAATGTGCCCATGAGAGCTGGAAAGCAGGGCTGTTATCTACCTCTTGGTGGGTGGTATAGCCACAGGTATATTGGATCAGACCAAAAAGTACACTTGGGTCAAATTACTACAGCTTAGAAGCATCAAGAATGGGGGGGGGGGTTAAATCACAAGATTTATGGGAGTGTGGGGAAGAGGCTTGGGTTAAGGAATGCTGTTCTCACCATGAGCCGCGGTAAGGAGAACCCAAGTCTCTGGAAGCAGTCCCATTCCTCCAAAGGTGTACAGACTTGACCTTGATGTGACACTTTTTTCTGCATCTCAGGAAGCCGGGTAGGAAGGGACTGGCCCTCATGGTATAGGGTGACAGAGCAATTAATAAGGCAGATTCTAAAGCTTCTGAAATGCCCCAAACCAAGGACCCAGGTGTTGAATTCATCTGCTCTAAAGATGAGAAAATGGAGAACTCTCTTTTGGTTCCTATTTGGGTAAAGCTGGACATAAATCATTCTTTGAAAAGGTGTCATGGGTGCCTTTGGTTGTAGGGGCTCAAGCTCTTTCCAAACATCACCTCATTAATCCTGGCAAACACCAGAAGAGAAAGCCATAGAGGCTGCACCTTTAGTGTTACTGAACAGATGAGACTTGGCCTCCAACTTCAAGACACAGGAAGGTTCCAAGTGGACCTGGCAAGAGACCCTGTTCACTGGCTTTAGCTACGCTGCCCTGGGACTGGGAAAGCACAGGGGAGAGTAAGGGGAGGGTGGGTGGCATGTGTGCATGTGTTTGTGTGTGTGTGCACACGCTGTGTGTGTCTTTCTTCTTCTTAATGCCTATCATCCCATGAAAAGAAAGTGAGGTCCCAGCAATGGGTTATTCACTGGGTGGCTGAGTGACAATCTACTGGGGAATCTACATTCTGCTCCGAAACTGCCAGATTTTTGCAAGGATTTAATCCCATTTTCTTGGTGAATTTGTCCTTAATAAATGCGCCTGTGTATTCCCAACCTTTGCACATGTTTGTGCCTTATTGCCGCGTATAGGGCTAACCCAGAAAAGGGCGTCCAGGCGAGAACTGAGAAGACAAAGAGCAAACTCGGAGGGCAGGGGACAACCAGTGTCATTTGCCCCTGTGGGGGGTGTGAGGCGTTGAGTCCAGTTTCGTGTTTCAAAGTAAGGGAAAGATTTAAAAGGACCAGGTATGTTAGAAATGCAAGTCATTTGATATGGACTCTCTTTTTCTTTCTAATAGAGAAGGGAGAGGATATAAAAGAGAAAAAGAGAAAGAGAAGGAAGAAGAATAAGAAGGAAGGACAAGGGGAGGAGGGGAGTCAGAGACAGGGAGAGGAAGAGGGGACAGCCAGCACCGGCCAGGCAAGCGCCAGCCTGGAGTCCGGCGAAATCCGGCTTCCTACCCAGAGAGAGCCGAGTGCCTTTCCGCAAGCGGCCGCGGGCTCGGAGCTTTTAAGGGTTTCTAATCCTGGAAGGCTGTCTGACATCACCCCGTTTCTTGTCGGCTGATGTTTCGTACAAGCCTCTCATTTCCTCAGTGTTTTCGGAGCCACCAATTACTGCAACAATCTCATGTTTATGTTTTCTCTCTCCTGCCTCGCTGGCCCTCGGCCTGGAGCCTGTGCTGCTCCCGACGCACGGAGCCCAACGGGGCTGGGTGGGGGGAGCGGGTGGGGGGCCTGGATCGGGCATCGCAGAAAAAGGGAGGGGTCCCCCTTAATTTTTTTTCATTGACTTCAGCACCATGTGATCAGGAAGTCTGGCCTCCCTCCATTTCCCCTCCCGACTAAAGGGAAACATTGTGTAGCAGCCGCCGCGGCCACTGGTGGGATGGCCTTCGCCGCCTGACGTAGGGAGATAAAAATAACCGGCATATTTAAGGCCGGAGCAGGAATCCCGGCGCTCACACGCGGCCTGGTCAGTTCCCGAGGCCGGCTGGCGGCGCGCTCCCGAGCGCACAGGGGCCGGGGCCAGTGCCAGCACCAGCGACCTTGGGCCCCGGGGCCCAGCACCCAGGCCCTCCGAGCCTTGCGGAGCCTCACAGAGGGCCAGGCCAGGCTGGTCGCCGGCGGCCTGGCTGCAGAGCGCCCGCCGGGCCTGGGTTCTGCGTCCTGCCTCGCTGGAGATGGGGAGGAAGTTATGTGTCGGCAGACGGAGGGTGGCCCGGAGCCTGGTGCCAGGCGGGGAGTTAGGCACACACCAAAATGCCACCACAAAAAGCTGCCACCAGCAAGGCCCCCAGTCTCCACACCACTGTACATAGCGGCAAGCACACACTCAAATCTAGTCTCCCCTGTCCATACCCTTTATTCCCTGGAATTAACTGCGCATTGCAAAGATCTGCAAACTGGAAACAAGAATTAGCTCATCAAAGAAAATGGGGGAAAATCCTCGCAAATATCTGGCAATTTCAGAGAGAATATAGATTTCCCAAGGAGCATGCTGCCCAGCCGCCTACAGGTTTCCTCGGAGCTCCTGACCACTGCCACAACCTCTGACCTATGAAGGGACCCAGAACATAGAAAAGGAGGAAGTCTCCCGGTCCCCTGGGTAAGTGCACATCCCTGGTCTCAGGAACACAAACCATGATGAACGGCCCTTTACCCTGGACAGTACTAACTGGTTTCCATTTTCTTGCTCGCTCTTAAACCTCAAACTGCACCACACTGTAGTTCTATTAGTCTAGTTTTACATACAGGGAAACTGAGGCTCACAAAGATGAAATGATTGCCCAAGCCCACACTTGAGCAATGTTCTCTCCACCACATCAGTTGCCTCCCTTGACTGCATTTACATGGCCACGTTGATTTATCATTCTGGAAACCACCTTCCTTCTGTTCCTCCTACTCCCTCAAAATTAATACCAAGCAAAAACAGTGATGGTGAGCTTTCTGCTGACCTGTGAAATCACAATTTTGCCCTTGCTCTGGACCACAAAGAAGTTTTTATTTCCAATTAATAATGGGAAATCTCCGAGCCTTCTGATGTTTAGAGTAACAAGATATTTCAAAATTTCTGGCAGAGCTTTTCACCTAAAAGCCAGATGTGCTGACGAAAAATGAATCAACACTCACCCCTAATTTTTTTGGCATTACAGAGATAACAACAAATAGCTATTTTTCTGGGTTGGAAGAGGCAAAGGACTTCCATTTAGAGAAATTCAGGAATTTAACCACCCATGTGGAGACCCCAGGGTCTGGCATAGTCACGGCTAAATCCCCACCCAGCACAGTGCCTGACATGGAAAATGCTCAACACGTAACTGTCAGAGAGAATGAACAATGGGTGGTGGGAAAGTGAGGGGCAACACTCAGTGGCCCATCCAGGTGACAGGAACTGCTCACGCGTTTAGGGATTATAGAAACATGATGACATTTAGTCTTTACAGCAGTACCAGCCCTCGGAGGTAGGCATCACCAATACCACTGCCTTGCATAGAGGCAAACTACAGCACAGAGAGTTACCCGCCCAAAGTAACACAGTCTAGGGAGTACCAGCATCAGAATTTGAACCCAGGCAGTCTGACGCCAAAAGCCACGCCCTTAGCAGGTTAAATCCAAAGACGTGCCCTGATGAGACGTCAGAGAAAGGAACCCATCATTTACTAAGCATTCCCTCTAACTCAGGTTCCATGCTTGCTACTGGAAAGGTGGATCAGACACCTTCAGGCTCCAGGTCCTCACGCAGGTGAGTCAGGAAGCAGGACTGCACTCACTGGAGGCTCCCTGAGGGCAGCCTCAGATCTCCTTCATCTCTGTATTCCCATCTTTCCCAACATCTCCTCGCACAAACGTGTGTTGAACTGTTCCTCCTGAAGCCTTCTTTGACCACTGCCAGCCTGGTATATCCCGCTCTCCTCCCAACCCTCCCACGGACACTGCACATGACTGCACGTGACTGCATTAGAGCACCAGTCACACACTGCTTACCTGCCTGCTCCGCCTGGGGGCTGGGAGCGCCTTGAAAACAGTCAAGATCTGGTTCATCTCTGTACTTCCACTGAGGACTGGGGGCATGATGGCTGCTCGCAAACGTTTACTAAATAGGCAATGAGGGGCGCCTGGGTGGCTCAGTGGGTTAAAGCCTCTGCCTTCAGCTCAGGTCATGATCTCAGGGTCCTGGGATCGAGTCCCGCATCTGGCTCTCTGCTCAGCAGGGAGCCTGCTTCCCCCTCTCTCTGACTGCCTCTCTGCCTACTTGTGCTCTCTTGTCTGTCAAATAAATAAATAAAATCTTTTTTAAAAAAATAGTCAATGAATGTGTCTTGGACCTCCACTAGCCTCCCCACCGGTACAGGCCCCCTATCACCACCAGTCCTGATTCTGTCTATCTCAACACCCATTCTGTTGCCTCTGGAAGGTGTTTCCTTTCCCTCTCCCATAAACTCAGAGGAGCCCAGGAGCCACATCTATTTCCCCACCATAGCATACCCAGCATCTATTAAAGTGCAACATACATTGTAGGCCCTCAAAAAACACTTGCAAATTAAGTGAGGAAATGAGTGAATGAATCAATTGATCATCAATCAACACAGCTAAGAACAATTCTTACCTTTTCCATGTACGATAAGTTTTTCTAAAGTCAATCACAAGTGAGTAAAACCACTTGAAATAATGTCACAACCCAGACATTTGTCTTCACAAAGTAAGTGCTTTCTGTTTGGTGACCACTTCAAATCCAAGTCTCATCCATATTGATGATAAGAAAGACTTAAAAGTGGGCTATTGAATGGGGCCCTTCTTCTCCTACAATGTGGGCTCTAGTGACCACTATAGTTGGAGCTACACAGACTTCCTTTATGCCCCTCTGTTTTCATTAGCTCGGGTAACTTGCCCAAGAGTGATCCTTTTGGGCTGAAATTTTCCATGCTGGGTCTTGGCAAAAGGTGAATTTTGGGGGAAAGTTTGAATAAAATCCCTTCAGCCATTTTTTAGTTTGATGAGCATGAAAAAAAAAATACATTTTTTTCTTGCTTATAATTGAAGACATTTTTAGGACACAGGAAACTCCAAACCAGTTGAACTTTGAAAACTTGAAACTCCTGTCTAATCCCTTCTAAGGAAACTGTGGAGATCATTTAGGGCTCAAAAAAATTTTTTAATTAAAAAAAAACAGCAACACTAAAAGGTAATTGAAAAATCTCTTTGCAGTCTTAGCAATCAAGGCATGTTTCTCCCCACTTGGGCTACATTAAGTCTTTCTGTGATTCTAGCAAGTCATAAAAGCTCAGAACTGTTTAGAAAGGATTATAAAACCTGGACTTCAACTCCTCTACCATCAGCGATTATATTATTTCCCTCTTTCTTTTGTCTTAGAAATCTTCCCTCTACATCATACCAGGAATATATGATTTAAACCACAGCCTCAGAAAACAAAAAAGCTAAAGTTCCTGGAATACGAAAGGACCACTCCTTCAAAATCAAATATACAATTTGCTTTCCAAAGCTTTCTGAGACAAATGCTAACCAAAATATTTTATCTCATGCCGGATTTTCTCTATACTCCAGTCAGGATCAGATTCTTGCTTTCTTATTCACTGGAAACTACCTTAGACTAGTCATATTATAGTTCTTGCCACAGGATTATTTTCAAAAAGTAGCGCTGAGCTGGAAAGTCAGAAAGACCCGAGTTTGACTCTCTGCTCTGATATTTACCAAGCAAATACATGAACCTCCCTAAGACTCAGTTTATCCACCTGTAAAGTGGGATAACAGAATTACTGTAGGCCAAGTGCCCAACAGGGCTCCCCCAAAATAAGTGTTCAATAAATGGCAGTGTCTTTCTGCCCCCTCAGCCAGCCACTTAATCACATTTGTCCTGTCTTTATACTACCTTGTTGGCACTTCACGTCTTCTGGTTTCCAGTTCTTCATCGTATCAAGTATGGTGTCTAGTACCGTCTGACATGCAGAGACACGCAGAACAGCATTAAGGGAATGCTGGCCATGTTGTATATTTCCAGTGACACCAGCAAATGTCTTATCTTTACCTTTGTACTTGCCTTTCTCTCCTACTAGAAGGATCCCTTTCACCTTTATAAGCCCAGGATATAACTGGGTAAAGGAGTGGATGGATGAACAAACTACCAAAGGCCTCCTGTTCCCTTACAGGATCTGAGGGCTGGATCATGGCTTTGATTGTCTAGTTTCATTTTAGCTCAGGTATTGTCTGACAGGGTTTGTTTGAAATCTCACTTACATTGGTTATATATCCAAGATCAGCCCCATCTCAAATGATCTTTACCTGAGGTTTTATTTTTCTTAGTAAGCAGACAGGGGACCTTCAACTAAAGTCCTTTACTAGGGCAAAAACTGCCCCTATTTGAATTTCCCACTGCACAGACACAGAACCAGAACCACCCCAAAAGAGGAAAACACTCCAGGAACTCAAAAAGAAAAAGGGAGGGAGAGAGGGAGAGAGGGAGAGAGGGAGAAAAGGAAAAAATGGAAGGCACAAAGATCTAGCATACTTCTAATCACCCTGAATAATCTAGATCTAAACATTTGTTTGTGTGTTTATTTCCTTCTGCAAAGTTGCCTGACCTTCTTGCCTCCTCTTCAATAGTTAAAAAAAAATCTTTTTTAATTAAAGATGATCAGTTTCTAACTAGGTGCCATTTCTTTTGGCATATATCATAGCCCATCATTTCATCCTCATCTCCTTTCATAGATGGGAAAGAGGCTGGGAGAGGTTGGGAAGCTCACCTTACCTCACATACCTAGGTGTCACTGTGCACTGTAAAGTGTTTCTGATTCACAAGGTTTCTCCAGTCTTCCCCTCCACTTCCTGTCCCATCCTTAGAACCCTAACCCAACACAGTGCTTGTGAACACTTAGATTTTACAAAGGACTCAAGAGTGGAGGAAGCCAACCTATCGAAACAAACCGGGGTTAACTATCAGCGTGGAAGGATAAACCACAAATTTACTACAGGGTTAGCTCCGGGGATGTGGAGGGATGACAGTCAGGAAAGAGTGCATAGAAAGGTTCCGCTGCATTTTGTAAGTTTCATCTCTTCGGCTGGGTGGTATTTATATGGCTGTTTTTATGTTGGACTTTATAAGTGTTCATTTGTCTTGCATGTGTCATAATACATTTTTTGAAGACTTAGCAGCATTGCCTGGTGCTCACTCCCAGTTCTTGCCATTTGCACACACACACACTGCACACACTCCCCCAATGACAGGTATGCTCCAGGACTGACACATCCACGCACCAGTCACAAACATTCACACATTCACCTACACGTAATCAGTCACGAGGACCCACACACTCACTCAGGTGGACAAAACCCACATACACACACACTCACTGTCTGTTAGCCCCAGTCCTCACCCGCCACTCCTCTCCCTGGCTCAGGGGCAGCAGGGTCACCCCCAGGGGCACGGAGGGGACACCAGCAGAGCACTGGGGCCCTGTGGAAGAGGGGAGAGTGGGGATGCACAAAGCCGGTCCCATCGGGACCAGTGTGTGGCCCCAGCCTCAGGCAGATGTTCACCCGCCCCAGGCTCATCTGGGAAAGGATGGGGTTGAGGAGTGGAGGGAAGACACAGTCTCTCACAGCTCGGGGTGGGAAGCAGTAACTTGTGTGGGGAACAACCTCCTCAGAAACCATAGCAACACCCATGTGGCGGCTTTGGATTGGCCCCCAACCAGACATTTATTAAGCAGCCTCATAAGCTGTGGTCTCCAGAAGAACAATACCAAACTGATCAAATGTTAATGGCTTCAATCTGTTCCTCCTCATAGAACTCCCGCCCCATCCCCCCCGCTCTCCACAAACTGCATTTCTGCTTCCCAGCCTCAGCTGCAAACAGCCTCCCCTGCCGCTGCCCCAGAGCCCAGGTTCAAGGCCAGGACTGTAAGGTACAAGTGACTTAGGATACAGAGATGGGAGAGGCAGCTCAAACCTGGAGACCCCTGGGGGCCAAACAGGGCCATTCTCAGGTCAGACTGCCTGGGGTGAAAAGTCTCCAACGTCATCTGACCAAGTAGTTCTCAATCTGGCTGCATTTAAGAATTACCTGGAGAGCTTAAAAAAAAAAATAAAATAAAATGCCAGTGTGTAGGTTCCACCCTAGTCCAATTGAATCTAAATCTTCAGGGGGTGAGGGCCTAATCATTTGTACTTTTTAAAGCTCTCCAGACAATTCTCCTATGCAGCCAGGGCTGAGCAGCACTGAATTCATTCAAGGGCTGTAGAAACAGGGGTGGGGAGGGGAGGGCCAAGGACCCCAGAGAGTGACAGGGACTTGCCCAAGGTCCCATAGTTAGTGAGGCACCATACTGAGAATGGAACACAGACATCCTAAAAACCAGCCCAGAGTTCTGTTCATTTGCCTGAGCTACAGCACCCCACATAAGTCTTAAATATATCTCTCCTCTTAACTCACCATGAGTCCTGCTCTTTTCTACCAGGAACTGGAAGGTAGGGGTAGGAGGGGAGGGGATAAAATGGATCCAAGGAGGTGCAAGGAAATGTAGTTTTAACAAAAATATGAGACCAGACATTCAAGAAATCACAACAACCGCACTAATTCCCAAGGTCTACGTGGTCACAACAAAATATATCACAGCTAACCATGTGACCTTCACTCAGACACCCAAACCCCCAAATCTCTAAGCCCAAAACCCAGAAAACATCTTTAGCTCTTCCAGTTTCCTCGCCACCATATGTAATTGGTCTCCAAGCAATTTAGAATGACCTCATAAGGCCATAGCTTCCACTGTCCAACTCACTGGTTCTTGCCCAAGCTCATGCCACCTAAAATGTCCAAGAGCCTCCTAACCAATCTCCCTAAATGCGTACACACTCTCCAATCCATCCTCCATAGAGCCACCAAAATATTCTCTTTAGAATGCATATCTGCCTATGGCCCTGCCAAAGCTTGACAAGAAAGTCCCTGTCTGTGGGTCCAGATGTACCCAGGTGATATGTTCTTCACAGACTGACCATACACTTTGCTAGGGAAAGACTCAAGAGAGAAAGAAGATAAACACAGTGCCTACGGATGTGCCACTTACATTCTTAAGGAGGAAACAGATGTTGACTATCATGTGATCATTACTAGGAGGGAGTTAAGAGAAAAGCACTAAAAGAATATAAAGGAGGAGCAGCCTAATCCATTCTGGGAATGTCAGGAAGGGCATCTCCAAGCAAAGGATGGGATGTTTAACCTGATTATCTGATGGGTAAAGGGAGTTAAGCAAAAAAGGAGAAATGTTCTAACCACAAGGAACAAAGAAAGGTACAAATGCTCTGAGTGGTGAAGGAATAGAGTCTGCAATCCCCCTCAACCCCCCTCTCACGGGGTGGGGGGGGGTTGGCAAAGAGGAGGCTGGTCAGGATAAGATTGCCCAGGGCCTTTTAAGTCATGATAGAGACTTTGTGTTTAGACTTTGGATTTTAGTAGAGTGACCAACCATCCCAGGGTACCTCGGACTGATGGGTTTCCTGAGATGCAAGATTTACAATGCTAAATGGGGGGTGAGGAGGTAATGGAGAAGAGTAACCAAGGATGGCAGGTCTGTGACCTGTACCGCCAGTCTGCAATTGAGCCACTGCCTGGAGGGGACCTAGATAAGGGGGAAGGTGACATATTCTGTTGTTGAGACTGGAAGGTTGGGGCCACATTCAAGTAGAGATGCTAGCTAGACTCCTGGTTCTATGGTTTGAAGAGATCTCTACAGAAAGAGGTAGGTTTGGGAGCTATCACCAGAGATATGGTGATTGAATTATGGGAGCAGTTAAGCAACCAAGAGATGAAAAGAAAGCTGACAGAGGGACCTACATCCCAGCCTTGAGAAATTCCAATGTTTAAAAATCTGGTAGGAAGGGGTACCTGGTAGTTCAGTCAGTTAACTGTCTGACTCTTGATTTCGGCTCAGGTCATGATCCCATGGTTGTGGGATCGAGCACCGTGGGTTGGGCTCCACGCTCAGCAGGGAGTCTGCTTGATCTTCTCTCTCCTTCCTCCTCTACCTCCTGCCTCTGCTTGTGTTCTCTCTCTCTCTCAAATAAATCTTTTTAAAACCTAGTAGGTAAGAGCAAAACCCAACAAAAGAGGCTGAGAGAGAGCAGCCAAGGCTGTAGAAGGAAGGTATGGTGAGCAGGGCAGAATGGTCCATCATGTCCAATGCTATGGGAAAATCAAATAAAATGCCTGGGCAATGCCTACTGAGGAATGCAGAGGTCACGATGACCTTCTCTGACACATTTGAGTGAAGCAAGGAGGTAGAGAGAGACTCAGGAGTAAGTGGGAGGGAAGGAAATGCATAGCACAGAAAATTTATTTGGGGAATTTGGTTGGGAAGGAAAGTCATGCGGCAGGAGCTGGAGACAGACATGAGGTAGAGGGAGATTGTGCTCTCAGGGGAGAGAGCTGAACACTGGGATATGCTGATGGGGAGGATCCAGTAGAGAGGAAGATGGGACAGACAGGAAAGAGAAAGGCTCATCACCACTCCCCACGGTCGACCTCCTCCTGGACCTCAGCCTGCAGCCCCTGCACACTGCTGTGCCAAGCTTAGCCTGCTCTGAGTGGGCTCGCTGCTTTCCCTCTCCGTCCACAGTAACTCCTCCTGGGATCAAAGGACCACCACTGCACTCAAAGCTGACTGGTTTCCTTGTGGGCCCTCCCACTAAATGGGGAGCTCTACAAAGACAAGACAGTCCTCTCAATACTTGGCCCAAAGCATTAGCCGGCCCAGAGTCCATACGTGCTCAGGAAACATTTGTGGAATGACTGAAGGATGACTTCAAAGGTACACATGGGTAGGTGTGAGGACTGTCTGGGCATGAGGAGGGGTCTATGTTCTCCAGAAGTTCGGCCCTCAGAGAACTGGGCTTCTGCGGTTTCCATTGGGGCAGGGAGGCAGGGTGGGGTAGACTCCTCACTGAGCCTGCATTCTTCCCTTCCATTGTTCCTGACAGCTACACATGGAAAGTACAACATCCACCAAGGCCCATGTGTTTCCCCTCCTCCCCTCCCTCAGCAGGGAGGGAACAGATGGGCGTAATTTATGCCCAAACCCCTCCCTTGCAGCCCTGGCACTGGGGAAAGGAGATGCAGGGGCAGAGATCCACCCAGGTTCCACAAGCTTCTCTCAGCATCTAGGCAAGAGAGCCGCAGCAGGGGCCAGCCAGGGTCAGGAGCAGAAGAGGACAGCGGGTAGGGAGCGGAGCGAAGAAGGAGTGCCGGTGGGGTGTGACTGTGGCATTCTAGCCCGTGTGCCATCAGGGCATATGCATTCTCTCAGCACAGTTCTGCAAGCAAGAGACTCTTACACCTGTTTCAAACACAAGGAAACTGAGGCTCACGCAGGTGAAGGACGTGCTCCAAGATCACCCAGCTGGTGACTAGCTGCAGAAGCAGAATTCCAATCCAGGTCTGTCCAACTCCAAAAACTGTTGAGCTCTCCAGCAGACCCCACTGAAGGAGGAAGTCGTGTCTTCAGACCTCTCCCTACCCTCCCTCTTATGGGTCATCTAGGGTGACAGGTGAAGGAGCCTTGAAGCCCAAGCACCTCTGCTACAGGGGACAGGACACTAAGGCCAAAGCTGTAGGAAGTGAATAAATGAGGAGAAGACTGTACGGGAGGGAAACACAGAGGCATCCTGGGGCGAGGGGGCGGGGGGAGAGGCAAGGACCGGAGTCCTGTCGGGTGGGCATTACTTTGACTGGCTTTTGAGGTCAGCCCTCTGTAAGGGCTGCTCCACAGACAGCCTTCAAAGCTGGGAGACAGGGTCAAGGTGAGATTCTGAGGGCTACTGACCTCCGACTCACCACAACCTGTCTCCCAAGCCACCCAAGCCTTTTCCACCAACTGCATTTGAGGCAACTGGCACAGAACCCACACCCAGTGGAACCTGAGTGTGAGCATGTGTGAGCCCCGCAGCCTCTACAGGCTAACTGGGCACCTATGGGCAAGCCACTCTGCCTCCCGGGCCCTGGTCTCTTGACCCATAGAGTGGGCTTGTGTGAAGCGGGAGGATGAGCTCCCCCAGCAACTATGTCCACTCAGAGTCCATTCAGTGTCTTGGTTTGTCTTCTTTTTGCCCTATCAGATCTGTGGTTCCTTTTTAAAACTGAGAGACTACACCTAAAAGTATAAATTTCCAATTTCTCCGAATAAGGTCTGCCACTTGGGCCTGCATGGCCTGTGGTTACAATTTCGAGGGACACTCAGGCTCCAGCTTCCCACTGTCCCCACCGCTCCCTCTCTCCCTCACAGATGCCCAGGAGATGTGGCATTTGCTACCCCTGCTATGAAAATGGCTTTATGGGGCTTCCATAGCCCTGAATCTCTGAGTCCTTTGAGAACAGTAAGCCCAACCCATTCTAGTCCATCAGCACCTCCCCAGCACCCAGCACCAGGCTTCGCTTCCAGGGGTGCTCAGCCATTCACTTGTTTAACAAATCCATGTACATGCTGGGTCCCTACTCTCTACAGACACCTCGTAAGAGGCTAGAGACTGAGCAATGAACAAGCCCAATATTCACGGTATGCTCACAACAATCAATGAGATCTCTTCTGACATCATCTCCATGGAACAGATGAGAGGGAAACTGAGGCACAGAGAAAGGGAGGAACTCGCCCAGGATTCCAAAAGGAGAGGCAGAGGGAGGATCCAAACATGGCTCAGCAGACTTCCAACCAATCCGTGTTCTGAATCACCGGCCTGCAAACTGAGGCTAAATCCCAGACCACGGCCGTGTTTATGAATAGCTTTACTGGAGCACAGCCACGCCCATTCACTTACCTTGTCTGTGGCTGCTTTCCCACACAATGGCAGAGCTGAGTGGCTACAGCAAAGACCGTGTGGCCCCCCCAAAGCCTCAATATTTACTATCAAGCCCTTTACAGAACAAGTTCACTCATCACTGCTCTGAGCCACTATTCTAAGCATCCTGCCTTCACAAGAGGTCACTGCTCTCATAAAATTATTCTGGGGGGAGGGACCAGGCAATACACACACACACACACACACACACACACACACACCATAAAAAAGGCACATCCTGCAGTAGAGAGGGCCTAGGTAGCTCCTATTCCAAGTGCCCCGGGAAGGCCATCCAGCTGAGATCTGACTGACAAGGGGCCAGTTACACAGAGACTGGAGAGAAGAGCATTCTGGGCAGGGAGACCAGCTGGGCAAAGGCCCGAGGACACCAGCAAGCACTGACAGCAACTGGAACAGAGAGAAAGCCAGCAAGCCTAGTGCCGCATAGACAAGGAGATGGGCACAAGGGTGGAAAAGGGTCTGGATGGACGGACTTCCTGAAAATGCTGAGCAGATGAGCTAAGCAGCGCCGGGAGGAGACTGGAAACCCCCGCCTGGCATGTGCTAGCCTTCTGGATCCAGACCTTTCCTTTACACTGGCAGGGCCTCCTCTCCCTGGGCTATAAAGTGAGTTCTCACTATGAACCGCCCTTCAGAGACCGGCGTGGGTCGGAGGCAATAAAAGACACGACATGACGGAAAAGCCCTTTGTAACCATGTACGGCATTCCCCAGACTTGACGGCTGCCCCTGACGTGCATGCTGAAGTGCGCCGGGAGGTTCATCACCACCGGGGAGCTGGAGACCCCTGAGATCCAGCCTCATCCCGGCTCCCGCCTCATCAGGGAAGCCTGATGCATCCCTCCCAGCCAGGCTGACTCATGGTGCGGCTTCATATGTCCCCCGAGACTAGGGCTGTGTTCCCTTCATTCAGCCCTCAGCTAAGCGGGGAGGTCTGAAAAAAGAAAAGGTAGCTGGTAGAGGGAGGAGCCCCAAACAGTTCACCACATACACTGACCGAGCTTGCAAAACTGAGCAGAAGGCTGGGAAGCTGAACAGAAAGTGTGTGTGCATGCATGTGTGTGCGTGTGTGTGTGTGTTGGCATTGTGGGTAGGGGCCGAGGAGGGAGATGCCTGAATAATATGTGACCAAAGCAAACGGGTTTTCTGTCATGTGTCTTGGCTGCCCTGGGTACTGAGCACCTGTGTGAATGACTGACTTAAGGCTTCCGGCCACATCTGTGAATCTGTAAGGCTTTGAAAGGTGAGTACATGAAGACGAGTGAGGCACACATGAAAGATTTTGGAGTCCAACAAGCCAGGGCCACCTTCCCAGGCCATATGACCTTTGGAAAATGACATTCCCATTCTGAGTCTTAGTTTCCTCACCTGTTAAGTGGGAGCAACACCTCCTTAAAAAAAGTTGGGTTGAGGGTAGCAAAAGTAGGATAGTTATAAGCACTTAGCTCAGTGCACCGTTCATAGTAGCTCTCAAAAATATTAGTACCTTTCCCCTTAGAGTCTAGGTGTCTAGCAGGGCCCATGGCGCAGCTAGGCTAATGGGATTCTGGACAGCAAGAGAGAGACTGGCTTTCTGAGCCTCTGTGTGCAGAATGCAGAATGGGCTAGCTCTTAGGACACATGGGCAAGAGTCTGGGAAAAACCCAGGGTGACGACTGGTCCTATGATTTAGCTTCAGTAATTAATTAATTAGTTCACTCAACAAAACTTCATGGGTAGACCCTATGTGCTGGACCCCACAGGAATGCAGGGCATACAGAGATGGGTAAGAGAAGAGGTGTTGGGAAGTTAACAGATTGCTAGATCAGAGAAGGACAAGCACATAGCAGATCCGCAAATGGCTGAACAAGTACACAGCTGAATGGCCACTGTCGTGTGTTTGTGGGACACTGACACAGCTCAAACACATAGAAAAACATCACCTCAATCCAAAAGCAGGACAATGAACAACTCGGGTTTTATATTCCAGACAGGTCTGGATTCAAATTCTGACTCCTCTAATAGCCAACTCTGTGATCTGGGCAAGTCACCCACTCCTCTGAGTCTCCAGGTCCTTAAAATTAAATTAGCAATAAAACCTACTCACTCTGGCCCAGAGGTTTGGAAGCTCACACTGTGGGGCTGACTTGAGTTTTCCCCCAATTCTAGTTCTCCCCTTCTCTCTTGGTATTAGAAGCCCCCAATATGAGCTGAGTACCCAGCCACCCAAAATAAACCTCAGCCTCTCTTGACACTTTGGCCAAATGACTAAGTTCTGATCAATGGGGTGTAACTGGAAAAGGTATATGCCGTTTCCGAGGAGTGTGCTTAAAGTATGTTTGTCCTTATCTCTCTGCCTTTCTTCCTACCTGCTTTCTGCAATACAGATATAATGGCTGGAGCTCCAGTTTGGACCAGGAGGTGACTTTGGAAATAGCAACAAGACAACAGCCTGAGCCCCTGACACTGTACCTACCAACCTTGAACCAGATAACTCTGACTTCTTACATGAAAACAAGACAAAACAAAACAAAACAAACAGAAATCTCTTTTTTGCTAATGTTATACTTGCTAAGGGTTTGGAGGAAGGGTAATATTTTAAATGCCTCCAACTGAATCCCAATTCTTACCAACCAATTTTCACTAGTATTAGCAAACCACATTCAGAGGCTAGGGAGATCTCTTGCAGCATGCATTACTCAGCAGGCTATGGTCTCTGTTTCCTCCTGACTGAGGACCCATCTTCCCTGAATGAAGTGCCTCCCACACACCAGCCCCTCCCTTGTGCCCACTTCTTCTTCAGTGAGATCATAAGCCTTGTAAGACACCTTCAGTGCACCAAGTTCATTCACATATAAGAACAGCTCTGCTGCAGGGATCAGGTGGCTGCAAGATCAAAAATATGGGAACGTGTTTATAAATGAACGAAGATGAGAACGCTTCCAAAAGCAGGGCTCAAATTTGTATACAGACCAAGTCCAGCTGGGTGATTCAGCACCAGGTGCCTAAAAAGAAACCCATGTATGCACTTGTTCAGTATGTACCCATGGAATGCCTTCTCCAGCCAAGGCACTGTGCCAAGCCCTGCAGAGCAGAGGCAAGGAGAAAGCCCCATCCCTGAGAACCAGGAGCCAACGTCCAAATGAGGAACTAACATGTTCACACAGTGCTGTTCATTCATTCATTCAACGGCTATTTACTGAGCACCTATTATGTACTAGGAACAGGGCCAAGGGGCAACTAAGTAAGGAAGGGAACCAGGAATTCAGCCTGGGGCTTGCAGCTGAACATGAAGACATCTTTCCTCACCCCCGTCAGTCCCAAAGAAGTCTCAGGTACCCCCAAACTGTTTCACTTTGAAGTCCAAATATTCCTAACAATGAAAGGAGGTACACAGCTTTAAATGGGATTTTAGAAGCTGATCATAGGCAGGTCAATAGTACCGGTAAAAGACCTGCAGTTTCCTATGTAGTCATGGTGTTTCTGAGTCCAGGACCATTAGCTTCCTAAGGCCATACCTATGACTCTCTATCCCGCAACTCAGCGTGCTCATCTGTACAATGCTATTGGAATCACAAGAAAGCTCTGTCATCAGGCACACCTGAGGTGGAATCCTGACTTGGCCACTAGCCTGTTTCTGGTATAGGGAATTTGTTTAATGTTTCTGTAAGACAGGAGCGATAGGCCACTGACCTCATTTGGTACTGGAAGGATAAACAATATGGGGAGAAAGGGAACAGGAGGGAAGAAGAATCTAACTAATCTCCCATTCCGCATAAAGCCCTCGCCTATGCCTTATCTATTCAATTTTTAATCTTTTTTATTGTCATAAAATATGCATCCTACAATGTGTGCCTTCCCCTCTCTGGGCCTCAGTCTCCACATTTGAAAAGTGAAGGGCTGGCCTGGAAGGTATTTGCTGCTTTGCCTCTATTCAAATGCAGTGGATCCTAACATTATAAAGGATTTTCTGGACTTCTCTGGAGACTGACTTAGCAGCATAGCTTTGTATTTGCAGAGCATTTCAGTCAGTCATCTCGGAGCAATATCCAGGCAAGCATTTCACCAGAGAAGTAAAAGGAGGGGTGCGCAGGCGACACAGGATGCAGCCAGGAAGGGACAGACCAGGCGTGGAGCACAGCGTGGCAGGAGCTTTGAAGGCTACATTCCAGCCTTGAGCACCAGAGAAGCCAATCACATGGCTCCCACTGTATCCAGAAGTCTTGTTAAGTTCATTTTATAAGACTTTTTTGACAAGTGAGGCCTTTAAAACATGCTTCCTCATTGTGCAGAGGTTGAAGTTCAATGCAAACATTTGTCTACAGAAGAAATTGGGCAGATCCACTCACACTCGTACTCTGGGGCCCCAGGAAGGGGTGCTTCTCCAAGATATCCTGATGGTGACTCTGCTTAGAATAATGCAAACACAAGGAATTAAATACCCAGCATTCAAACACCTTCTGGCTGCCTATGCTTTCTATGATTTGTAACTCTGCAAAAATCAGTATTTTTAATCCTAGCTTCTCTTCCAAAGCACACAGCTAGGCAGGGCTAAACCGTCATTCCCTTTCTGGTTCCTCCGGTGCCAAAGCCTTAAACTTTTTCTGTTCCACCAGCTACCTGCCAATGCAAAAGGGCAAGACGGTGGTGCTGGGAGCAAACTCCCCAATAGCCCAGCTTTCTGTGAAGCTATTTCAGGAGGTGACATGACCTACATTTTTTGTGGGTGGGGGGCCCAGGGAAGCCCAGAATCCTCTACAGCCTTGTCTTGGCATCGTGTGGAGTTGGAAAAGCTGAGTTGAGGCTGAATTCTCATCAGGGATGAGGCAGCCCGGCCGGAAGCAGACTCACCTTGCAGCGATCAGCCACCGGATTTGAAAGGCCTTGCTGCAAAGTATCTCAGGGACAGATCAGGGAAGACCGGCCACCTGGGGGCCACCTGGGTGACTACTGAGCCCTGCAATTATCACAACCATGCACTTATTCAGAGAAGGTCAAGGGGAAAGCCAGGCCCTGAGGGAAGCAGGGGGACAGGACAGGTCATGGGAAATTCCACTTCCCAACAGCCTCCCGAAGAGACTTCTCAAACCCACCCGAGTGAGTCCTCAATGCCTGTCGTCGAGGGCAAAGTCTGGCTGCTCTGAACAGGACACACACGTCCTTCAAGGGCTGACCTGTGCTCCCAGGCAGCCATCCTCCACCCACTCCCTCCAACCTACACAAAACCAATCCTCAGCCATAGAAAGGTGAGCACCTCCTGCTCATCAGGCTCCCCCATTGTCACACAGCATGTGCTTCCGTCCTCCCTTCCCAGTGTCTGTTCTACCTCAAGCAATGTCAACCCATCCTTTGAGGTCTTTCTGAGTTCCCTGGTCCCTCATTCTGCTCGGTACTGTTTGTCCCTATGTAAACTCCTTAGCCAGCTGGTGGCTCTGTTCCCGTCTGTGTTAATTAGAGATAACAATAATAATAATAATAATACCTTTTTCATAGGGTTGATATGAGGATTCAATGAGACAAAACAAGACAGTGCTTAAACAGGGGCTGGCCAGACTCTGCTTGACACATGTAGCCATTATCATCCTTACGAGGCTTGGATTCCAAGGGAACTGGTAGGGAATTTGCTAGCAGGAGCTTTGACCACATGGCTCAGCCCTCACCTTCCAGGGGGGACATCTTTCTCCTTTCGGGGCTCAGCTCAAGCTTCTGTGCTGTGAAGACCTCCTTGGCTACCCCAGCAGAGAAGCCCCCCACAGCTAGAGCCCCCTTGTGTATGGGCCACCATTCAGGCCCCTGATGTCCTATACAACAGTGGTCTGATTTGCATGCCTCTCTCCCACCAAACTGAGATAGGGCGGCTATTCCTTTTATTTTTATTTTTATTTTATTATTATTATTATTTTGGAGGTTTCACTGAGACTTGAACATGGGGAACCATTTCTGAATACTGGCTGCCTCAGTGAGAAAAGAAAGCCAACAGGAAAATTGTTTGCCTCACAAATCCCTAATAATCTCCCTATTTGCCAAGTAAGACTCCAGTTATAGAGGAGAGAGGTAACAGTCACAATAAATCCTGCATTATTTGCCATGGGCTGTTGTCTATGGAAACAAAAAAGCAAGGATTTTTCAACGTACATTTACTTCAGCTGATCTCAGACTCTGAGACTTACATCATCACATTATTGGGCAGAAGCCTGAACCAACTGGATATTTGAATCACCATTCCAAGAACACACATCCAGTGACAGGGCACTTACTATGAAGATAATCTATTCCATTTTTAATCTGACTATTGTAGGGTTTCCCTTGTATTGATCTACAGCTTCTTCCATCAGTCATAATTCTGCTTCTTGAGCCCCATAAAATTCCATCCTCCTCCTATTATCAGGATAGACATTTCAAAATAGGACTCTTGTATCTCCAGCCTCCATCCTCCAAAGTAACACCCCAGTTTCTCTGGCCAAGTCTTCAAGGCCCTCCCCATCTACTTCCATGTCAGTGGACATCCACCCAGTGGAAGTGGTCCCACTTTCAGCTCAGGACCCAGAGATACGGACAGAACTGCTGGGTGCCTCCACCCAGCACAAAACAGCAACTGAGACTCTCAGAGTCAGAGGACCTCAGAGATCATCCCAGGAAGTTCAGCTCCCCCCACCCTTACAGATAAGACTGAATGCCACAGACTCCTGCTGACTCCCAGTACAGGAGAATCACGTTGGTTGACAACAGTAAACAATATCATCATCGTTGTTATTGTTTTCACTGGCAGCCATATTACAGAATGAACTCATATTAGACCTAGGTCTTAGAATTTTGATATTCTCCTCAAAAACATCAACATTAATCTTGGAATTCCCCCTCGTAAACAACTCAGTAAAAAGAAAAAGAAAAAAAGAGATGATAGATGGATAGACAGAAAGATAAAGGAAATCCTTAGAAACAGAAAGTAGCTTCGTGGCTGCCAGAGAGGCTGTGGGGAGGAGAAAGAATGGAGAGTGATTTGCTAATGGGTATGAGGTTTCTTTGGGGGGTGATAAAAATGTTCTGAAATTTGATAGTGGTGATGGTTGCACAACTCAGTGAACATATTAAAAGTCACTGAATTGTGTGCTCATAAAGGGTGAATCATATGGTATGTGAATTATATCTCAATAATGCTATAATTTTGAAAAATGGAGGAACAGCTGACTCTCTCCAGCTTTCTTCACCTCAGCAGCCTTTCCTTCGTGCCCTTAATGAACGGACTCTCAAAAGGATCCTAGGGATTTAAAGGATTGATGTCACTAGTCAGAACAAACCGTGGAAATTCTTTATTGGATGTTTTCTAAATTTCTTATTCCAAGTCAGCATTCCAAGAAATGGACTCCATCACAGTTTGTTTTGGTCTAAGATGTGAACTCCCAGGCTACAAGTTATGAACACTGTGTGTCAAATGCCTGAAGTAATAACCTTGCTTAGTCTTCCCAGAAATCTGTAAGCCAGCGGTTCTCAAACTTGAGTGAGCCCCAGCAACACCTGGAGGGCTTGCTGACACACAGACTGCTGGACTCCACCCTCAGGCTTTCTGAATCAGCAGGGCCGGGGTGGGACTCAGGTTTCCAGAGGATGCTGTTGCTGCTGGTGTGGGAACCACACGCGGCACTTATTCTTCTGTTTTACAAATGAGGAAACTGGAGCTCAGAAAGATTTACTAAATTGCCTGGAATCACATGATGTGGCAGATAGGATTGTGTGCTGACCCAGTGGCATTTCTCAAATCTCTTTTCTCTTCCTATGCTCAAGAATGAAGGTTGGAAATATTTGTAATCCTTTTCCAACATTCCTTGCAGCTAAGGATGGCTGGACAGCGTGATTCCAACTGGTGTCGCCTTCTTCCCACTTCAAATGCTGACAGGATGCTGGGAGATGTGTTCTCCCCATGAGAGCTCCATGCTATAGACGCGGAGCCAGAGGACAAAGTGATAGCAGATCCATGAGGACTGGTGGCTCACCCAAGGATCCCAATGCTACCCCAAGACTTCTTGTTATGCATGAAAAATAAACCCTTATTGGTTTATGCCACTGTCAGTTACTCATTCTCTTATTTATAACCAACATTGTCCTTAATGATACACAGGAATGATCAACACTGGGGTCAGGATTTATATCCAAGTCTATCTAACCTCATGCTACTGAATCAGAATCTGCATATTATCAAGACCCCCAGGATCTCCATATGCACATGAAAGTTGGAAAAGTCAAAGTTCTAGTTCAATGGTACCCAAGACTGACCATCAGAATCACCTGGAAATCTAAAACCAAATACACAAACCAAAAAAGAGAGTCCTGGGCCTCACCACAGACCTACTGAATCAAAACTCTGCTTAAGTAGGAACCAGAAACCACATCACTGGTTCTTTATACGATTTTGCTCCAGGACCTTTCAAAGAAACTGATTAAACCCAGGGCCCTTTTTCCCAGAGACCTGCATATATACACAGACATGTTTTACACCTAATTTCAGGGATTCCGGGAAGATCACCCAGAGTCCTCCCAGGACGTGTGAACTCCAGAAAAGGAGCCCTCTCTACGTGTCTGGGCAGTTACAGAAACACACTCAGGATCCTAATGAGAAGAGGCAGCCCAGCTCCTGTCAGCTGGGCCAGCCCTGGTTCGTTCTCACCTGAAGATGACTTATGTAACCAGCTAGAGCCCAGGGTCACAATTCAGTTAACAGCTTCTGCAGCAACTACAGCTTTGTGCTCCCTGGGCTTTCCCATCACCCCAGATTACAGAGCTTTTCATTTCATTTTCACCAAATTAACCTAATTCGCATGGAGGATGACTTCCTGCTCAACCACTGCCCACAAGGATGCCACAGAGGCAGGTGCCTCATTCAATTAGGAGGAGATTTTGAAAAATACACGCAGAACACGCTCTTCAAAACAAGGCATTCAATAATCCAACACATGGGGCAGAGTATCACTGCCTCCCCGCAACCAACGGGGCAGATTAGTCTCCCTCCACCTACAGTTTCTGCTGCCATGCTTACTTCAGCATTCTGTCAGGTAATTGCCTACTGGATTTTGCAGACCACAGGTTTCTGGAGGCAGATTGACAGGTTTTCATCATTATGGTACTACACCTAGACCTACCACAGGACGTGGGGAAAAGTCGGCACTAAAAAAGATGATGGTTAGATGAATGGGTACATGATAAAGGGATAGACAGACGGGTAGACAGATGGAAAGATGGGGGATTCTGTTCTTTAAATATAGTAACCTAAGTTAGAGTCTCAGAAATGTAAATGCAAGTTCCACCATGCACTAGATACATCTGAGGTCTCAGCAAGGCATTTAACCCTGAGTTTGGTTTAGCTCTTTAAGATGGGGTCACTAAGGGACAAATGGGTGGCTCAGTTAGTTGGGCATCTGCCTTTGGCTGGGGTCATGATCCCAGGGTCCTGGGATCAAACCCCACATCAGGCTGAGGGGCACCTGGGTGACTCAGTTGGTTAAGTGTCTGCCATCAGCTCAGGTTATGGTCCTTGGGTCCTGGAATTGAGCCCTGCATCAGGCTCCCTGCTCAGCAAGAAGCCTGCTTCTCCCTCTCCTACTCCCCCTGCTTGTGTTCCCTCTTCTCTCTCCCTCTCTCTCTCTCTCTCTGTCAAATAAATAAATAAAATCTTTTAAAAATAAATAAATAAATACTAAAAAAAAGAAGAAGAACAGCATACCTGATCTAGATATTATGACAATTAGAGAATACATGTGTACACATTTCCATACAAAGCAGCCCTCAGACTAGAGCTGTGGAAAGGAATGGGTCCCCAAATCTGACAGAGCTGGGCTCTAAGTCTGACCTCACCATCACCAGCTGTTTGACCTTGAACACGTGTCATAAGCTCTCCATACTTGCTTCCTCATTTGAGTAACAAGGGTGGCAGTAAATCCCCTCCCAGGAGCCCTGAAGGAGACGCGAGACAACCGGCAGTGTGGGTGCTGGCCAAATGTGTATCCCCTTCCCTTAGCCTCTCACCCCTCACTGCCAGATGGTGTATGTAAGTTTGTGGAACTGGTAAGTGGCTGAATAAGGAAAGTTGCCATTTCAATAAATCTGATCAAATTGTGTGGGAAAGCATGACCCAACAACCAGATCTCTAATTAAACGTTGGGGGAGTGGGTGTGCTATGAGATTTCTTGCTACACAGGCCTCATAGCTTAGAGCTCAATAGAACACAGAGCTTTCAAAGCCAAGTTTCACAATTTTCCACCACATGAGCAAACTCCATTTGCCTCGATGAAGCAATAACTGTGTGCATTGCTTTATGTATTTCCCCTTTCCTCTCCTCCCTGGCCCTCCTCACTAATCCATTCTGCCTTCTTCAGAGTCCCATGCTTCAGGGTTTTTCCCTCCTAGACTCCAAGGCGGCAAAGTTGTTCAGGGATTTGGGGCCAGAGTCCTGGGTTCAAATCCCAGCTGCTACATCTTGGCTACATGACCTTGTACGAGCCAGTTCACCTCCATGAACCTCAGTTCCCTTTGAATCTGGGGTTATCCACTCCAGCCTGGGGGCAGGGGCTGCTCTCCAGATGCAGTGAGATATCCCAGATAATACAGTAGGTCATAGTTTCTCTCTCCCTCTGTGCATGTCAGGGGATCCAGCCAGAAGCAGCTCAGATGGACCTGATTCATTTGTTCAGGAAGAGGGGGAAGTGAGAAATCCCCAGACCCAAACCAGTCTTGGATGGAAGTCAGGCAATGGGAAAAGCCCTTATGGCGAAGGCCTATAGAAACATCCTGGTATGTTTCTGGCGCCTTCCACCAGGGCTTCAAGGCTTATTTGGCTAGAAGGGCCAACAGCTGTTCTCTTAATGGCCCTGATTCTCCCTGTCTCTCCGCCTGTCTATCCCGACATTCTTAGAAGTCAGCTGCAGAGAAAGAGATACCCTTTTCCCAGAAGATTCTCCTAGAAACCCCAACTCAATTCAACCCAAATTGTGGGAAAGACTGTAATCAGAAAGAGCTTTCACCTCAGATGAGCAGTGGGGAGGCCTGTGATGGGGCCCTTGTTAAACCACCAAAACCCAGCTCCCTGGATTAGTGTCCAGCTCTCCATCCACACTGTCTGAGCCCTCTCACATTCCAGGGCAGCTCACACCATGCCCAGGCTCACTGGCACTGTGGCTCCTGCTCCCTCAGTTCTTCTCAGGACATGAGAGGAGGAAGAACAGCTATGTGGCCCTGAACAGCCTCCTAAGGGCCAGAGGATGGTCTGTGAAGCTCAGTTCTCGGCTTTCAAACATGCTGGCTTCCTCACAGGCATTCCCTCATCACCTCTCCCCTATGAGATGAACTCTGCTGGACCCGTTTTGCAGATGAAGACACTAAGCCTCAGGGAAATGCAAAGCGCCCAAGTAAACTCAGCCAGATCGTAGCAGACCCAGGTTGCAGATGTGTGTCTGACTGTGGTTCTGTGGAGTGGCCTTTCCACACAACCCAGGAACTGTCAGACACCCACCTCCGTGATCTGTAAGTTTCTAGTCTTTCTCCATCCAAGTTCCCAGTGTTGGGACACGCAGCTCGAATGGCAAGCAAGAGAAAGGACACGGTGCCAAGCAGCAGAATATACTCAGGGGTCAGGCTCTCCTTCTGCACAGTCATGAGGCAGGAACACCATGCCTCTGCCTATGGCAGAACTAACCAGGGCTCCCAGAAGGCATCCCATAGCAGAACAGGGCACATAAGCATTCCCATATACACCTGAAATACCTAGAAGCTCCACAGTTCACTAGCTGTCATTGAGGTAGCCTTAGATCTAGGAACTACCTATCATACAGCCAACTTGAGCCCAAAAAGTGCCTCTCAAAAGGCTGCACTTCCAGCAGAGAAAAAAAGACTGACTGGACCAATGTGGCTTGAGCCTCTAGGCCAAAATGCCAACATTAAATCATAGGCTAGGGAGAAAAAAAAGAAATCATTTATCAGTAGAATGATAGGAAGTCCATGGGTAAAGTCAGAACTGCATTTTCTCACCAGGCAGAGTGAATGTGTAATTCCCCCCATTTCTCTGGAAATAAGGGGCTAGTGCTATCAGTGAAATAATTTACGAGCCAATGTGCTCCACTGTAAATGGCTGCTATGTTTACTGGCTATAAAAACATCTCTGAACACACTGACCTTCAGCAGGTGAGCCCTCAAGTTTATAGCACTGAGGAATTGTTTTACTGCTCAGCACAAGTAACAGGTATGCTGGACATCTGCTGTGGGTGCGGGGCGGGGGATGGAGCCCTCTGGAATGTCAGCTAAATGAAACCCTCAGGAGCACGAAGTGCCCCCAGTGGGAGCCAACCAGATAAAACAAACCACGGAGCAGCTCGCCAGAGCCTGGCCCATGGTGAGCATCCAAGTCTAGGATGAGCCAACAAAACAGGCCCAGGCTATGTACTGAGGCCTGAAGTTCAAGAGGATGGAGTCCAAGACAAGTGCTGAGGGAATGCCAAGAACTAAGCTGAAATAATCTAAATAAATTGATAAAATTATATGGGGCAGGGGCAAGAGAAAGATCCAATGGCGTGTAAGTCAGGGTCTCCACAGAAAGAGAACCAATAGGATGTACATAGATATATATAAGGGGAGCTCTACCAGGGAATTGGCTCGCGCAGGTATGAAGGCAGAGAAATCCCTCCATCTGCCATCTGAAAACTAAACGACCAGGAAAGCTGATGGTATAATTTAGTCTGAGTCCAAAGGTCTGAAACTCAAAGTCATGTCTGAATCTAAACACCTGAGAACCAGAAGCACTGCTGTCCAAGGGCAGGGTAAGATGGATGTCGTAGCTTAAGCAGAGAGAGAGAGAATTTGTCCCTCCTCCACCTTTTTGTTCTATTCAGGCCCCCAGAGGATTGGAAGGTGCCCACCAATACTAATGAGGACCAACTTTTACTCAGTCTACCCATTCAAATGCTCATCTCTCCTGCAGACACGCTCACAAACGCACCTAGAAATAATGTCTGACCAGCTGTCTGGACTTCCCTCAACCCAGTCAAGTTGAGACAGAAAATTAACCAACCCAGATGGGAGCTACAGAAAGACCCAATATTGAGCAAATCCAGGACGGAGACAAAGCAAGAAATATTCTGGAATGTGTTCATGAGTCAAAGCAGCAGAGGGTATGGCAGACGCCATATGAAAGAAACAGGGTCAGTAAATAAAGATATGCTTTCCTCTTCACCCTTTAACTTTCTCTGAGGAGGTATTACTTTTCCATCAATGACTTAGAGTGGAGATTTCAGAGATGCCTCAGTGTAGAGCTCACCTTCCCAAAAACCAGTTACCAAACTGTCCATGAGGATATCCGCATGGGCCTCAGCTAAACATATATTCTATGAGTCTTCACCAGAAAGCTAAGGTGACATCTGACAACAGCTCATGAGTTTTGAACCACATTACCAGTCCCAGACCCTTTGAGAACTGACAGACATTTGCAAAAGAATAAAGAATGCCCAGCTAGCACACACTTAGAGGTTCTGAGCCCTCAAAGGCAGTGATGAAATCAAGGACTGTGTACAAACTGTTCACATGAAGAGTCCTGAAAGAAGGCTTTACGTTCAGCCAGTGTCTTGGCCAAATGAGGAAGAGCCAAGTGGGTTGGCCTACAGTTGCCCAATACCCTGGCCCTCTGGGGAGAAATAAGGAGGAAACAAGCTATTGTGTCCAGACCAAGTTAGAAACCTAGTGATTTCCATTCCTGGTGTTTTTAATTCTGCGCCTTTGAAGGTCATTTTCATTTTTTAATTGAAAATAATATTATGGTTGATGACCTGCCAGTTCTTCACACATAAAATTATCTTTGAAAGCCAGAAGCCCCCACCTTTTTGTAAATAAACAGGCAGAACAATCTCTGAGACAACCTGAAGCTCAGTGGGAGGTAAGGGGAGAACTTTCATTCCTGTCCCTGCTCTCCCAGTATACACATCACATGCAAGCACACAAACACACACACATACACACACACGTATGCACACAAACACACACATTTATGCATATACATACCTGTAGTTCTCAAGCAATGCTTGTCCACTATCATAACTCAACATCTAGCACTGAAGCTAGGATAGTACTATTGACTATTTGGCAAATAAATTGATCCATAAATAAGGATATAAATGAGTGAAACCAGACACACAAGGAAGAGAAGGATGAAAAGGTTCAGAACAGGTGGGGCTTGGAACCCTGCACCCAGAGAGCTCAAAGATCTATTGACAATAACAAGCCCTGACATCTGCATAACACTCTTCAGATTACAAAACCCCTCCACATCCTGTATCACTTTTAATTCTCACCTGCACCTCTCCTCCAAGAGGTTAGGAAGGAACTTTGTGCTAAAGTTATAAAAGAAAAGACTAAAGCCTATAAAGGTCCACAGCCCTTTCTAAGGCAGAAAGAAGCAGAGCCAGGAACTGCAGCTTTTGAAATCAAAGCTTAAACTCTGGTGGATACCGGTCTATAGGTTTAGGACCACTGGTCTAAATGTACACTATTTAAGCCAGTGACTCAATCACAATCCAGGAACAGTGGAGAAACTAACAACATCCATCCATTCATGTCTTTACTCAACACATGGGTAGTGGATACCTCTCACGTTCCAGGCTGCATTTGAGGAGCTAGAGACAGCAAAAAAGAATACAAACATAGTCCCTGTCCCCGCCCAACTTTACATACTAGTGGGAGAAATCAAAACCAAGGGGTAAACAATAAGACAAACAAGATAATTAATTATAGACTGTGAGGAGTGCTATGAAAGAGAGAAATGAGGTGATGGACTAGAAAATAATTGGGGGAGTACACTTGGATGGATAGCCAGAGAGGCTTCAGAAAAAGGGTTATTGGAGCTAAGAGCTAAAGGATGAGGATGACCCAGTATGACTTCTGGAAGTGGTCCAGGCAGAGGAAGGGAACATGTGCCAAGTGTTGGAGACAGTAAAAAAATCTGGGGTTCCAGGCTGAGGAAGGAGGCCGATGCCACTGCAGTATAATGAGTAAGGGAGAAGGACCTTCCCATGGATGCAAAAGTAAATGCATAAAAAGACACAAAGATGTAAATCATTTTGCTTTTGCCTGTCTGCCCAACATCTCACTTCCCACTGGCGGCAGAGCATCATTTGCCTCTGAATAATTAATTACCCTTGCACTATCTTCATCCCATGAGATTTGGGTGGTACTGACCCAACTTCCCAGTGCCAGAATTGGCTACATAAGCCACACTTAAGACAATCATTCCCTGCCTCAGTGTATCCTCCAGCATTCCAACCAACTCACCCACCTGCCCCCCACCCCACCCCCTGGCCTGCCACCTGGCCACCATGTAACTCAAACGGGCCAGTAAACAAAACTTTAGCCAGAAATGTTGGTAAAGATGTAAGTGTACCCTGCTGGTGGGGACCATCTTCCCATAACCAAGAGAAAAACATGCCTAAGAACAAAGCCAGCCCAGAGTAAAGCAGAACTGAGAACCAGTCCTGTGGCTATTGTTTGAGCCCCAGGATCCAGCTGAACCTAGACTTTGCATCTATGTGAGCCACTAAATGTTTTGGGGTTTTTTTTTTTTTTTGGCTCAACCACGTTTGAGATGGGAGTTTCTATAACTTGAAAGTCATACATAATCCATACTTAGAGTTATGCTAGCGGCTGAGTGGCAGACTGATTGAGGAGGGACAAAATCAGAAAGAGAAATCCATTAGGAGGCTACTAGAGGAGTCAGAGAGTTGGACTAAAGAGTTTCCCCAAATAGGATCCAGATTTTTGGAGTAAGTCACTGCACTAAAACGTGTGCTATCTATATACTGTATACTGCTCCCATGTCAAGCTCACCGGACCTGCAGAGGCACCCACACCTGCCTGTGCTCCATCCCTCTGCTTGGATCACTCTCTCTGGGTCTCAGCTCAAATGACCATTTCTCGGAGCAGCGTCCAGGAAATCTGTTCAAGCAGACTCCCCCCAATTTTCCTCCTCCCACCAACCAAGTCATCCCATCCCTTTGCTTATCACTTCATAGCACTGTCACTGTCACTGTCATAGTTATCTTGCTTATTTCTTTGCTCTCCCCACTGCCAGTGGATATAAGCTTGGTGAGGACAGGAACTGTGTCTGTTCTAGTCACAGCTGTGTTTCTAGCTCCTAAGCACAGCCAGAACACAACAGTGCTCAATAAGCACACACTGACTACCCTTTGACCCCAATAACCCTTCGTTGATGATGCCATAAGGCAGCTCAAAAATTAACCTTTTAAATGATTTAGACACCAATAGTTATTGCAAACTAGATTGTCCAAAAATTCACTTTCAGTCAATAACAACATAGCCACAAGGTGGTTACCAAAGGAAATCATAATTACAGAGATTTACAAAAACATCCTCCAACAAGGTCAACTGATAATGGAAGGATAAAACATTGCATGGATTGCACCCATATTAGGAACAAATATGTACCTATAATCAAAATCTAAACACACATGTTTAGTACAGGAAGGGAGGGTGCAAAATAAATAGGTGATGTGGAAAGTGCACACATCCAGGTGTTTCGAGTTTCTTTACAATGTGTTTTACTCCCTTACAAGTGCATTTAGCCATAAATAGGCAACACAGAGTTGTGCATGACGACCAGATTCAGAAAAAATTGTTATAGAACACTGAACTATAGGAGTAATGCTAACCTCTGAGAGCTATTGTGAAATTTAAATGGGATCCTGGATTTCCAAGTGCCCAGCATAGGTCTGGCATAAATACTTGCTTCAACAAATGTAGTAATAATGACATAACTACTATCATAAAAGCATAATGCTGGGGCGCCTGGGTGGCTCAGTGGGTTAAAGCCACTGCCTTCGGCTCAGGTCGTGATCCCAGGGGCCTGGGATCAAGCCCCGCGTCGAGCTCTCTGCTCCGCGGGAAGCCTGCTTCCTTCCCTCTCTCTCTCTGCCTGCCTCTCTGCCTACTTGTGATTCCTCTCTCTCCGTCAAATAAATAAAATCTTTAAAAAAAATAAAATAAAATAAAATAAAAGTGTAATGCTGGTAAATACCATATTCTGAGGATAGAAGGATGGACTCCACCACTACCAATGTGACCTTGGAGGAACTACTGAATATGTCTAAAGCCTCAGTTTCCCAATATGCAAAGGGAGATGATGAAAAGTATCTACCTTATACAGTTCTTATGAAGCTTTCTTGAATATAGCAAGCACTCAGAAGACACCACTACCACCAGCACTACCATTATCCAGCAATAAGAATTGCAGGAAACAAAGTTTCAGTCAGTCTGCCTATTATTCTATCCCATGATCTGGTTGGTGGTGACTATGTATTTACTGTTGCTGAGTGCAAGGAAAAGGGCTTCAATGGGCAAAGAAGTACAGAAGGAAACCAATCACTGACCCTTCAACAGAGGAAGTTTTTTATTATTCCAATTCCAGATCAAGAGGGCACTTACTAGCTACAAAACATTTGCAACCACATATTGGCTACTTGCTGGTCACCGTGTTGGGGAAGCCTGAGTCATCTTTATTCCCTTGTGAAGGTCGGCTGTGTTCCTGAGCTCTGGGATCGAGTGGAGTAGCCCACAAGAAGCTGCCTCTCAAGTTTCAGAGAAGAGTCAGGAACTGAAGGAGCAGGAGTACATGAATGTCATGCAGCAGAGAAGCAGAAAGCTCTGCTCTAACCCTTCGTGTTCCAGTGGCTTCTCCGTCTTGGGGTGGCTTACGTCCGTCGATTGCCTTTCATCCCTTCACCAATCATCCCAGAGTGGGCCCCGGACATCCCAGTGAGGGGAACAGGTTTATCCTCACACTATATCTATACTCAAATTCTAGCTCTACCTCTTCTAGCTGTGTGACTTTGGGCAAGTTATGTAAACACTCTGAGGTTGCTTCCTGATGGGCCTATTGTGAGGATTAAGAGAGATGTGGGGGGGCGCCTGGGTGGCTCAGTGGGTTAAGCCGCTGCCTTCGGCTCAGGTCATGATCTCAGGGTCCTGGGATCAAGTCCCGCATCGGGCTCTCTGCTCAGCAGGGAGCCTGCTTCCTCCTCTCTCTCTGCCTGCCTCTCTGCCTACTTGTGATCTCCCTCTGTCAAATAAATAAATAAAATCTTTAAAAAAAAAAAAAAAGAGAGAGATGTGGGGATGGTGCTTATTAGCACAAAGCCTGAAACATACATAGCGTGTGTTCCAAAAGTGCTAGTTATTATTATTACTACTACTACTAATTGAGCGGAGGGTATCATCAGAGGCCAGTTAGGAAGTTATTAAAAAAAAAAAAAAGAGAGAGAGAGAGAGAGAGAGAACAAAAGAAAGGAGGGAGAGCAGGAGGAATGTGACCAGGTGCATCCCCAGCCCAAAACCTGTCAATTGATTCCTTTCATTTATAAAGTCTATCCTCTAGACACAACCAAGCAAGGTTCCCCATGGTGCAACCTGAGCTACTCCCCAGCCTCCCTCTAGCTACTCTTAACTTGGACACTCTGCTCCACTGACACTGAACGCCTAGCAGCTCCCCCAAACATCATGGCGTTTCAAGACTGAGCGAGGGGCCCCATCTCTGTGCTCTAGGTACCTGGGGGTCTTGCTAGGGGGACACTTCACTACTGAGCTTTTGGGATACATTTATCTTTCAGTGTCCTCAAGGAGTTCATGAGTCGCATGCAGACTAGTGTCTGATTGGCTTCAGTGTCCCTTGTATCTCCTGCTAATCCCAGCTCAATAAACATATATTGTATTGAATGGAAATATAATAAACTGTTCATTATGCTATAGAAACAATACTGGTAAAAGGTACAAAGAAGGGGCTGAGCAATTGTCAAGGGGCCTGGAACATGAGCTCTGTACTCACCAAGAAGCCCTGCTTATTACAACCAAGCCCAGCTCTACCTTGCAGGAAGGGTCAAGTCTCCTGCTTTCACTCCATGGGTGCCCCCACAATGAGCAAATTCACACCTCATGTTGTCTCTCTACCTACCTGGAGCTACCCGGGGCTTTAAGGAAAATCAAATGAACAGTGTATGTGCACATGGCCAGAATTACCATGCCCCAAGCCCCAAAAGCCTTTCTTGCTCCCTCCTGGTTCAACCTCTCTTTCTGAGGCTCAACATGCAGGCATGGAGGTGAGGGATGGGAAGTAAGGACTAAACCCTAATTGCAGCTCCTCTCTGAGAAGCAAAAACACAAGTTCTGGAGAGATGGAAATGAACACCCATGTCCTGGGATGCTATGCTTTCATGGTGATGCTAGTTGCTAGTTCACTATATAAAATCAGACTGATTCCCCCCCAAACTCATCTTCATTTCCCCCTGGAGATCATGAGTTCGTCATCTCCCAAGCTCAAAGCCCTGGCAGTGTGACATGATATCCCTGTCCACCTGCAAAGACACTGCCCTTCAGGTTAGATTTATTTGTTCCCTTCTACAATGCTGTGCAGATAAGATGTAAGAGCCAGGGGCGCCTGGGTGGCTCAGTGGGTTAAAGCCTCTGCCTTCGGCTCAGGTCATGATCCCAGCGTCCTGGGATCGAGCCCCGCATCGGGCTCTCTGCTCTGCAGAGAGTCTGCTTCCTCCTCTCTCTGCCTGCCTCCCTGTCTGCTTGTGACCTCTCTCTCTCTCTGTCAAAAAAAAAAAAAAAAAAAAAGATGTAAGAGCCAGTACATGGGGACATGTACAGAATTGAGGATTAACCCCATCATCACTAGAATGGATCATAAAACTGAACAGCTGCCCAGTTGAGAACCAATGATGACCTGAGACCCAGATATATCATGTATGATACTGCACTCCTCAAAGGGAGGATTCATAATTTCTTAAAAATGTAAAAAAAATGTGGCTATGACATTTCCCACTACGATGCGCTTGCTGGCTAGGTCATTTATTGAAATCAGTGCATACACAAACCCAGATTTTCTAATGATAGCTGAAATGAATCTCTCTTTCCCTGATATATCCCAGATGAATTAAAAATCCAAAAGTGGCAGGAAAAACAATATTGAAGTGGCACATAGGTAGTCTCTGAGAGACTGAGAATCCTACAAGGGAGTATGACGTGAGCACCCTAAGTGCTAGTCAGGACATGACTTCCTCAAAGACAGCCTCCCCCTCCATTGTGTTCCCAGTGGCTGGCATATGGGAGGCTGAAGAGATTCAAATGAGTGAATGAGGAGGTAGACTGCATCATTTTTCAAATACAAGCTTGCTTGTCTCTCAGATTCACTATGAAAACTTAGAGCCAAATTCGGAAATCACATACTTCTCTATGTTCCTAAGCCTGGTGTTGCACCCCCGTGTCAAGCACTCACAGTTATAAGTACATTAAAGTGTTTTCAACAGAAAAGAAGAAGCCATCCGATTAAAAGTGGCTTAAAGAATTAAGAAATCTATTATCTCAAACACAGCAAGTAAAGGGGTTTCAGATGAGTTACACAGAAGGCCCTTCACACACCCACCCACACTCCTACACATACACACCCTTTATAGTAAGTCCCGAAAGAAGAAGAGAATCTTGTAGATCTCAGAGTGGCCATACAAGGCAGGTGCTGATTTGAACACGTGTCTTAACAAGGTTTCTCCAAAGCTTCTGATGACATTCAAAGGGCTATGTCACTGTCCTTTCTCACTCAGGGCTTATTACATCACTAAACTACAAGAATTTACCCTAACATCTAAGGCTTCTGTTTACAAGAGTATTTAAACATAGCAAAAGTGAGTACATTTCCTCACCTATAGGAAGAAAGCAGAGTCCATGCCCAGAAATCAAACATCACTCTGCTGTTTTAGCTTTGCAAGGTAGGAGAAAACTCATTTCCTCACATTTTACTTGAGAATTTCGATGCAGAATGCTAGCACAATGATTACAAATCCATTTTCCCTAATTCAGGTAACACAAAAGCTCAAGGTAGATGACTTCACAGTTGATTTGACAGTTTTGTCAAGTATCCAGATATTTCCATGTCTCAGCATATCATCCTTGTTACCTTCATGGTCGTGAGAGGGCTGCCACCATTTCAGGCATCCCAACTGGACAGGAAAACATCCACAAACAAAAAAGAAACTGAATCTTCTAGCCTCCTCTTTTGAAGAGCTGAAGAAAACATTTCCACATGCCTCCCATCAGCTCCCCCTCTGCATCTCCCAGGCCATGGTAGAGGACACACGCACCCGAAGGTCCATTGCTGACAAGGGAAAACAGGATTACTACAGTTAACTACTCACACTTCACCTTTGAACTGGAAACAGAGACACCTTCCATGACCAAACTGGAGTTTTGTAAGCAGACAAGAAAGGAGGAGGGCAAAGGGCAGGCAACTAACAGCACCTGGACAAAGTAGCCCATCATCAACAGGGACCCTTCGGGGTTCTACACTGTGTGGGTGCCAGGAGTCCCTTCAGGCAGAGAGGCCATGGAAGAGAAGGGCTTTGGGACTTGAGTCATCCATGGGTTTTTCTTCTGGCTCCTCTTGGGGCCTCAGCTAAGCATGTAGGGAATGTGCTGACATGGTGATTTGGGGCACTGCTGCCACCACTGGTGATCTGTCTGCCCATGCCACTTCCAGAGACTCACAAATCTCAGAGGATACAAGAGGAAAAAAATAGAGTCAGGGTACAAGGACAAAGGAAACCACTTTATTGGATACCTACTAGACACAAGACTTTTTTTATATATATTAGATCATTTTGTTCTCATGATAACTGCCAGCTAAGTATCATTGGCATTCTGTCATAAACAAAGACGCTGAGCCATCATTAAACAATTTGCCCAACATCCCACAGCTAGAAAGTGACAGAGCCAAGACCCAAACTCAAAGCTGTCTGACTCTGACACCATCAGCTCCTATCTGCAAACACGTTACCTTCCAGTGCAGAATAGAGTGCTAAGCTACAAGGAGCAAGCAAGGGACACTCCAGAAAACATTAAGTCAGTGTAGGAATGTGGTCAGAAAAGCTGAAGAAAAATAATATTCAGGAAGCCAGAAATCCGCATCGTAGTTTGACCCCATAAATACAGATTCCACGCATATCCCATAAATACACATCCCACAGATAAAGCATCCTCTGCTCCTGAAGTCCTACCCCTGGGTTGCTACGGTTTGATCTCATAAGACCCCTCAAAGTATGGTCCAAGGACCAATGCTTATCTGCAAACAATTTCCAGTTCACAATAAACACAGACATGAAAGTGAGTGGCTGGAAACCCATTTAACACTTTGACATTAATGTGACATTCAAGCTTGTAATTAGAGGACTTGTCTCAAGGAATAAGGTGCTGCTGAACACAGGCTACATATGGCACTAGCTGCATTCTAGTATTGGTCTACAACAGATTAGAAGATTTTAAAGTTAAGATAAATTAATATATTTTTTTAGCCTTGTAGTCACAGAAAGTTGGAAAGGACCACTCTGGAGTTTGGTTGGTTATATATAATCACTCCCATTTTACAGGTGAAAAGAATGAGACTCAAAGAGACTGAGGCACTTGATCAAGGTCAACATCCTAGGTAAGAAATCTCTCAGTTCCTGGTAACAGGAAGAGTGTTAGCCAGAAGGGGCTCTAGAAGGGTACAGGCTTGTAAAAAGTAAAGTAAAACAAAACAAAACAAAACAAAACATAACATAACATAACATAAAATAGAAACATTTCCTCTGACTCTGCTGTTGCCAAAAGTTCAGCTGAGAAAAGATGTCTCATGTGAGAACAATCTACAAAGAGAAGCCAGGAATAAAAGTGAGATGGATGGATTCACTCCTGACAAAGGCCAGTTTTTCACAACCTGATTTATAGATTGACTTGGTAATTGTTATTGCCATTTCACCTCCCTCTTTTGAAAGCCTTCCCAGTCTGACTCTAGAACTCACCAGTCCCATCATTGACTCTAGGCCCAGCCACACTGAATGTCCCACCTCCTCAGAGCTTGACTCTTTCTAGAATGTTCTACTATGACCTCTCCCCCTTCCCCAACTGGAAAAGCCCTGCTCTGCCTGAAAGTATTTTTGGAATAGAATACTGTTATAGCCAAGAATGCGATTCAAGAACCAAAACGCATTCAAGCCCATTTTAAAAGGGAGGATACATAATAGAACAGAACTGTTCAGTGGCCTCCCACAGACATCCCAAGACAGGAGACAAAGTGAAGGAACACATTAGGAACTGCAAAAACCACCGCCACCTGAGGAACCTCTTGCTTCCTCTCTCTGAGAAGCCATCACTCTCTGTCATCCTCCTGACATCTCCGCTTCTTCTCTCTGCTGACCCACCTCTATTTCCCTTCCCCCCTCCAACTTCTGTTGCTTTACCACCTCTGTACTTTGACTCCACACACTCATTGTAGCCTCCCAACCTCAACTCTCACCTTGCAACTTAGCACATGCAGCAACAGCACCAACTAGAACCACCTCCCCAATCCCAGGTCTGAGTTCCTGAAAAAGGAAAACTGATTAGCTAAGGTCATCTTTGTAAGCCAGCCACTAATCAGTCATCACCAGCCTACCTAAGAATCAGCTCTGCTTAGGTCCAAGGTCAATCTTTGATCTCAGCAGCTATTGCCAGAAAAGGCCAGGCATGCAATATGGTGAATGTCTGCTTTAATCAAGGAGACTGTAAACAGGCAGGCTGATACCACTAACATAGTCTGCCCAGCAATATATGAAACAAATAAACTCCTGTATAATCTTCAGTTCCCAAATCTGGTGCCACCTTCTCTGGAAGGTCTTCCATGATTTCTCCAGGATGGCTTTTATTCCTGGTATTCTTGTAGTGCAGTGTGAATCCCTCTACAGGAATGTTCTCCTCCATGTTGACTTGAAACTGCCTTGCTTGCATCTCTACCTCTCCATGAGACAGTGAGGACTTTGAAGACTAGGAGCATACCACAGTCACCTTTGTATTTAAAATGTGTAGCATGGAGCCTGGTGTTGAGCACAGAAGAAGCTCTATAAATGAGCAGGAAGTGAACAACTGAATGAAAGGCTGAGCAGCACCTCATGCTATCCAATTTGACCAAGTTAAGTTCCTCTGCGTCCTCTCCAGATTTACTAAGGAGAGTGCTGCGAGACAGGGAGAGGAGGAGGAACTGAAGCAAAAGGTTCCTACAAAGAAAAATAAAAAGAAAAAAAAATTAGCCCCAAAAAAGAAAAGATGAAGTAGGGAAAGTTCTGGCTTTGCTGTAGCATTATTTACTTCCAGGCATTTCTTTTGGTGTGTCTGGATTGCTTGCTAGAGCCCATGAGAATAAAGGATCAAAGCCTGGACTCAGTTTCCCCATCTGTAAAATGGAGATAGTACTTGCAGCTTTGCTGGGTGGCTGAGAAAACAAAAATAGGTAACCAATGAAAGTGCCCATTGGAGCACCCAGGGGCAGATGAAAGAAGCTCATGGAGTATGGGGAATCGTTTTAGAACTGCCCAGAGCATGCCAGGCAGGCTGGCATGAAGGTGGGATGAACAGGGACTTTCACAGGGAAGCACTGAATCCATATGAAATTATTCTTCACCCAGGGGAAAGCCTGAGGTGGCCAGCAGCAGAGAAGCCACTGACCACTGACATCAGGAGGCCAGTGCAGACCAGCAACAATGTTATGATGTTAATCATTAAAATACTTTGTCTGTTTTTGTCTAGGGACAAGACATTTTGATCTTTGTTCTCCCTCTATAAAGATGAAAGGTAGGGGTGCTACCAAAGGTAGCAACTCTAAGCCAAGAGAATGTCAGGCTTGCTTGGCCACCTAGACAGAAAGGCTTCTGCTCTCCCAGGACCCAGCCTGGCAATCCCTGGAGGGCAAAGCCTGAGCAGATGCAGATGGAAAGGGAAAAAGGCAGATCACCTCCTCTAGGGAAGCCACGCTCTCCCCATTAAAGGGGGAGTCTTCTGTATCTGGCTGGCAAAAGAGAATTAAAAATCAAAGTTAAGGTCTATCCAAAAAGAAATAAAATCATATCTCCATATAGAAACTTTTTTTTTTAAGATTTTATTTATTTATTTGTCAGAGACAGAGGGAGAGAGAGCGAGTGAGCACAGGCAGACAGAGAGGCAGGCAGAGGCAGAGGGAGAAGCAGGCTCCCTGCCAAGCAAGGAGCCCGATGTGGGACTCGATCCCAGAACCTGGGATCATGACCTGAGCTGAAGGCAGCGGCTTAACCCACTGAGCCACCCAGGCGTCCCTCCATTTAGAAACTTTTACATGGGGTGCCTGGGTGGCTCAGTTGGTTAAACATCTGCCTTTGGCTCCAGCCATGATCCCAGGATTCTAGGATCTAGCCCTATGTCAGGCTCTCCGCTCAGTGTGGAGCCTGCTTCTCCCTCTCCCCCTAACCTGCCTTTCTCTCTGTGTATGTCAAATGAAAAAAAAAAAAAAAGGAAGAAAAAGAAGAGAAAAGAAAAGAAACTTATACATGAATATTCCAAGCAGCATTATTCATAACAGCCCAAAGGAGTACACAACCAACTGCCATCAACTGATGATGGGATAAACCAAATGCACTATATTCATACAATGGACAATTATTTGGCACAAAAAGGAACAAAGTACTGATATACCTAAGGATGGAGCTGGAAAAATGTTATATTAAGTGTAAGAAGGCTGTCACAGGGCACCTGGGTGGCGCAGTGGGTTAAGCCTCTGCCTTCAGCTCAGGTCCTGGTCTCAGGGTCCTGGGATCGAGCCCCACACATCAGGCTCTCTGCTGAGTGGGGAGCCTGCTTCCCCCTCTCTCTCTGCCTGCCTCTCTGCCTACTTATCTCTCTGGGGGCCAAAAAAAACAAACAAAAAAGGCCTGTCACAAAAGACCTTGTATGATTCCATTTATATGACATGTCCAGAATGAGTAAATCCATAGAGAGAGAAAATAGACTAAGGTTGCCAGGGGCTGGAGACAACAGAATAGGGAGTGACTGCTAATGAATGGGGAGGGGGTTTCTTTTGAGGTGATGAAAACGTTCTATTCTGTAAATACACGAAAATCTATTGATTGGTACACTTTCAACAAGTAAATTATGTGATGTAGGAATTATAGCTTAATAAAGATGTTACCATTTAAAAAAAAAAAAATAGGGGCGCCTGGGTGGCTCAGTGGGTAAAAGCCTCTGCCTTCAGCTCAGGACATGATCCCAGAGTCCTGGGATCGAGCCCCGCATCGGGCTCTCGGCTTAGCAGGGAGCCTGCTTCCTCCTCTCTCTCTCTCTCTGCCTGCCTCTCTGCCTACTTGTGATCTCTGTCTGTCGAATAAGTAAATAAAATCTTTAAAAAAAAAAATAGTGTGGAATAGCAGTTCATGCCCGAACTTTCAATCAGATCCTTAGTTCTCATATTTTCACTGAGAAAACTCTGAGCACTTACTAAATGCCAAGCACTGTTCTAGGTGCTCAGTCCGCAACAAGAAATAAGACAAACAATGACCTGCTCCGTTGGCACTTATGTTTTTACAGGAGAAATCTACCCAAAACAATTTTTAATTTAAAAAGGTAAATGAGGGGCGCCTGGGTGGCTCAGTGGGTTAAAGCCTCTGCCTTCGGCTCAGGTCATGATCCCAGGTCGTGGGATAGAGCCCCGCATCGGGTTCTCTGCTCGGCCGGAGACCTGCTTCCTCCTCTCTCTCTGCCTGCCTCTCTGCCTATTTGTGATCTCTGTCAAATAAACAAATAAAATCTTTAAAAAAAAAAAAAAGGGTAAATGAGCAGGCGCCTGGGTGGCTCAGTGGGTTAAAGCCTCTGCCTTCAGCTCAGGTCATGATCCAAGGGTCCTGGGATCGAGCCCCACATCCGACTCCCTGCTCTGCAGGGAGCCTGTTTCCTCCTCTCTCTCTCTCTCTCTGCCTGCCTCTCCGCCTACTTGTGATCGGTCTGTCAATTCAAAAAAAAAAGGTAAATAAGCAAATAAATGCAAGTGGGCAAGTAAAGAGCTTAAAGAAAGAATCCCTTAGAATGTGAAAGTATGCATAGGAAAAGTTCTGGGCAGAGAGGCTAGCACAAAGGGCATGGGGCAGAAAAGGAGTTGGTGTGTTAGAGGCACTGAAGAAGACTGGAAGGGCTCAGCCACATTCCCACTTCTTCACGCAGACCTGAGACCAGCAGACCTGAGACCAGGTCCTTCCACTCTGAGCTCTTCTATGGTAGGTTCGGGAGAAAAACAGCACCTGTTCACACGTGGGGGCTCCTGGCTGTGTGCTGGGCAGAGAGAGGGCAGGACCCAAATATTTCTCTCCTCCAGCCCCAACTCAGGTGCTGGCTACAGTCTATGCCTCCAGGCTGGATTTGGGTATTCTTCCTCTCTCTCCCTTTAGAAGCATAGACATTCACTGGGAGAGTCAACAAAACTAGCGCATGAGCTACCCAGTCCTCTTGGAATGGTAGAGCCTGACATATTCCCTGCATGCCTGTACTACATGGGCCACAAGAATCAAGCTGTGATGGTTTGTGAACTGTTTATCCTTGAACAACATGAGCTGTTAGGTCCTTGTTGACCAGTATCCCTAGAGCAGCTGCTATGGTTGCCTTTGCCCCTCAACAGCCTGTTGGCAGGCTCTAGGGTTGGTCTGAAACTGCTCTCTGAGTCAGAAGCTCAGCAAAGGGAGAAAATGTGATGGTGTTGATAAGGGCAGATTCCAGACAAACTTAGTTCAACTTCTTCCTGGCTATGTGCCCTGAGGTAGGGGACTCCCCTCTCTGGTCATTCTTCTCCAGCAGTATCAGCCTCTGCTACCATTACAACATTCAAGTATCTACTTGAATCCTCCCCATCACCCATGAAATTTAGCACTACTGTAATTCCCATTTCACAGAAGGGTACACTGACGCTCTGACAGCTGAAGTCAAGTACCCAAGGTCATACAATTAGTTGATGAAGTTACTGGATTTGAACCCAGGAAACCTGACTCCAGAATGTATGATCTGTACCACCACAGACTATAACATCCCTCAGCTGTGAACCAGGACAGTAACACCTGCATGGTGAGGCTGTCATGAGGAGGGACTGAGCTGATGAAAGATAAAGCACCTTGGTGCCTGGATCATAGACAGCATACAGTGAACTGTACCTAGCCTACTGTCCTAACCCCCCTAGAGTTTAAGGGGGATTCTGCTGTTGGAAGGGATCAAACTTCCAGGTAAGGTGTAGCCGGAGAGAAACTGACCATGCCGAATCCCTTCCCAGGGGAGCTCTCTACCAGTCACTGAGGTTTCCATGCAGACCCAGGAGAAGGGATTTGAGTTTACAAGGGAACCTGCTGGTGTCAGCTGCAGGGAAGCTGGAGACTGACTAAAGCTCTGAGCTGGAGGTTTCAGTAGCTAACTGGAGGAACTGGTAGGGTTACAGGAACATGGGCTGGGGGATCCAGTCTACTTGACTCTCTCAGTGTCAAGGGCTATCAAAGTCAACACCGAAGGTCTCCAGAGTCGCTGAGGCAGAAGGAGACTTTCAATGAGGAATTTTCAAAGGAGTCTGGGACCCCCAGTTTGGCAATGAATGAGAGCGCACCACAGTAAATCAAAAGGAAAGCTGCATTTTTTTCCACTACAGTGTCAAGAAAGTAGTGGAGCGAAGTGGAAGGAGCCTAATCTCATTTCTGACTTACTAAAAGGGAGTTTCTAACCTTTCCAAAGACTGTTTCTCCATCTGCAAGATGAAGCAAATAACACCTACCTTACAGAGGGTCATCAGAGTGTGTGTGTGTGTGTGTGTGTGTGTGTGTGTAGCAAGCATCTAGCAAAGGGGCTGGCACAAATTTTTATTTAAAAATAATAATGGGGTACCCGGGTGGCTCAGTCATTCAGCGTCTGCCTTCGGCTCCAGTCATGATCCCAGGGTCCTGGGTTTGAGCCCTGCATCAGGTTTCCTGCTCAATGAGAACCCTGCTTCTCCCTCTCTCACTGCCCCTGCTTGTGTTTCCTCTCTTGCTGTCTCTCTCTGTCAAATAAAATTTAAAATTTAATTAAAAAATAAAAATAATAATAATAAAGGCTCTTTTTTACTGTTAACTTTTTATTTGATATTCTTTGATATTCTCATTGAATCCCTGCAACCACCCTATGAGATAGATTTTATTAATAGTCCCATTTCCCAGATGAGAAAACTGAGGCCAAAGGGTTACAAGATCACATATCCAGGGTCATACAACTTGTGAATGGGTGCCAGTTCAAGGTCATATTGCTTACGGGTGGTCAGGCAGGGCTTTAAATCCAGGCAGTGAAACCTCAGAGACTCCACTAAGTTGGTTCCAGTCTCCACAGGCTTTGCCCTGCCCTTTCTCAGGAGTGCATACTGCCAACCCAACTCTGACCCATGTTTATGGGGCCATTCATGGTAACTGGGACAGTGCAGAGGAATGGCTAAGACCATGCATGGGCTTTACACAACACTAGCTCCTTCTTCACGGAGGTGGTGTGGCAGTATCTCCTTGAATCCTTACAACAGCCCCATGAGAGACAGAATAGATTAACTTCATCGTGAAGACAAGAAAACAGAGACAGAGATGGAGTGAATCATCCAAGGTTATGGTCAGGCAGTAAGAAGGAGAATTAGAGCCCACTTCAGCCCTAGGCTGGGTTCCAGGGAAATAGCTGCTGGATAATAACTTATCTCACCTCTGTGAGGCCAGGCAGCCTTGTGTCTACACAGGAAAACAAAGGTAGATAAATGCAGGAATTCACAGCCCTATAAAAAATGAATTAAGATAAAATACGTACCCTTACTACTTAATGAGGGAGGTTTATGAACACAAAGGCATGACAATGACTCAGAGGAGCACAATTATCTTATCATAAGTTAAAGGCAATAGATTTTCATTTCTAAGTAAATATCGTATTTCCTCGATCCTAAAACACACCTATTTTTGTTCGCATTTGGTCACTTCTGAAGCCCAGGTGTAACTTATCATGGATGTACATGACATACATTCAGTATGTCTTTCTTACCACCTCAAACCCCTAGAGGTTGGTATTGAATTGAGAATGTCTGAGAACAAGGGATTTTGCCTTAGAACTGAGGTCCCTGCTTCTTATTTCTTTTTTTTTTTTTTTAAGATTTTATTTATCTATTTGACAGAGATCACAAGTAGGCAGAGAGGCAGGCAGAGAGAGAGACAGAGGAGGAAGCAGGCTCCCCGGTGAGCAGAGAGCCCCATGCGGGGCTCGATCCCAGGACCCTGAGATCATGACCTGAGCCGAAGGCAGAGGCTCAACCACTGAGCCACCCAGGTGCCCCCCTGCTTCTTATTTCTGTCCTAGGTAAAGCCCCCACCCCTACACCTGCCCTCCTTTCCCTCTTTCAAGTCAGAAGAGGAAAAGCCTGCCCATCTTGTTAGGAGATAAGAGATAGCCAGCACTCTCTTATAGGAATTGGAGAAGAATTAAGCGATGGAGGGAAAAAGAGATCTTCTCTCCCCAACCCCAGGACTACCTCTATTCTCTGATCTCTAACGCAAGGACATGGGAATAGGTGACTAAGCCTGAATCCCTGCGTCCAGGGTCAGCAGAGAGCATGTCTTTGTGCAGCAGGACATGTGAGTCCAGACAGGAAGAAGTTCAGGGCAGACGACTCAGCAACTCCATCGTAGAGCCTGGTTGCAAACCCAAAGCGCTGACTTCCTGGAAGGTATGGTTCTCACTCTGCTGCCTCCAGTTTGTTCTCCCAAACTCTCTGCCTGGAAGGAGCCCTCAGCTAGCTAATGAGAGGTGACACTGCCTTCTTGGAAGAAGCACAGGCTATGTGCCCCTGGGTAAGTCACTTCATCTCCCCTCCTGCGGCTCCAACTCCAACTCCAACTCATTCTGCCCCAGACTCCTTCTCAGGATTAAAAATGGGCTTCCTTTAAAGGCTTCCCTTCTTAAATGTAGGATTAACAGCCATCATAAGCCATCAAGGGCCTCCTTCCCTCTCCTGAAGTTTTAAAAATAGAGTTAAAATGTAAAAAGAACAGAAGAGTCAAGAGAAAAATGCCCAATCAGGGATCATGAATGCTGGCTTCAGGCCCAGACCCTCACCCTTCCAGTCTGTGAAATGAGCACAACACTTTCCTATCTCTGAACTTACTTCCCAGTCCCCTCTCAGCCTGGCCCCGACTGCTCCTGGCAGGCTTATGGGAGAATCCTGCTATTGAAGCCTCTGAGGTCTGAGCTCTCTGGGAGGCAGCCTCTGGCCTGCCTTGTTACTGTCTGCTGTACTGAATCACTCAGAAGCCAATCTCTATCCTCCTTTAAAATGGCAGACAACAAAGACAGATACAACTTCGGTTTAAGCCTCCTTAACAAATCTTTGGCCTAAGGTGCTCTGCCTCCACCCCCAGGTGCAGAACAAGAAAACAGAGCCTGCTAGAGGTATAAGAGAAGGTGTGTGGAGGAAAAGGAAGGGAGAATAAGGGGGTGATGAAGACCCCAAGATGGTCCAAGGATGAGTCTCATCAAGGCCAATGGCAAGCAGCTCCCAAACCAACTGAGAACCTCTGAGCCCACCAGTTCACAGGAAACACACATCTTCCCAAAGTAGAGGGGTACTAGTTAAGAATCAGACTGCTGGCTTCATGACCCAGCTCTGCTACCTAATGTCCTGTCTGACCTTGGGCCACAACTTAACCTACCAGTAAAATGAGAGTAAATAGTAGCAGTCTCCTAGGGTCACAGAATGCTCAGAATAATGCCTAGCACAGAGCTAATTCTAGGGTATTGTTCACTGCTATTACTGACCCAGAGGCTGACATACATTATTATCTCACAGAATCTTCATAAGAAGCCTGGGAAAAAATAATTATTTTCCAGAAGAAAACCTGAGGCTCAAGTCACACTGCTGATTTATAACAGGGCTGGGATTAAAAGGCTCTCTCTATTCTTTCTAACTTCAAGTTCCACTGAAGCAGGTTCCCTCCCAGAGACAGGGGACAGAAAAGCATGACATCGTGGGGCCAGGGAAGAAAGGAAGACAGTGCCAGTGGGAAAGGCTCAAAGAAAAGAGGCTGACTGCTAGGGCAGACAGATGGGACATCTTTCCTGCCCATGACCTCTCTAAATGGTGTTTTACAGGGAAGATGCTAGCTGCAGCCTAAGGGCCTGTTGGGGGCTAAGGTATTTCCCAGCAGTGTTGCAATCTCTGAGCCTCAAGAGAAATCTTGCTGTAGACCACAGCTCAGCAGCTATGAAGGAAGAAGGAGAAAGGGCAGGCCAAACTGGCATCTCTGGGTCAGAACTCTGCACGGACCATGGGGCTCTAGAAATGACCACAGGCTAGGAGAGCACAGTGACACCCATCATCCCCAGGCTGCTCAGGTCCCAGATGCCACATTCTGACAAAGAAAATGAGGAGGCTGGGCTCAAATAGGCAGAGCCACACTGGTGGGTGGGCAGGATCCATTCCAGCAGGGAGTAGGACAGGCCAGTGGAGAGGCAGGCAGGAGCCCAGAGGGCTGGCAGCTGTGACCACAGGACAGGCAACTCTCTGGCCACAAAGGCTGGCAAAGAGAGACCAGACTGCCTTCTCAGACTGGAAAAAGGAGTCCCTTTAGCTTTGAGAAATTCCTGACCAATGCCACTCTCCCATTCCCAGACTCGCCAAATGCTGGGGCAGGAAAGGGGCTTCCCAAGGTCAGCCAACAGGGCCTTCTTATTCTGTAGTTGGCAAAATAAGGTCACTCAAAGTTGAAAGATGCAAATGGGACAAGAAGGTGTGTGCCCCAACACCAAAACCTGGTCCCATGGTCTTTTGGGGACACATAGGAGGCTCAGATCGTGTCTCTAGGGCTCTGCCTCTGGATCTCCCCCCAACAGCAATCTGTACTATTCTAGGAGCTTCCTTCAGCTTGTGGACTCTACAGTGCTAAGATACAGAGTGCACATTTACATCGTGTGTGTGTGTGTGTGTGTGTGTGTGTGTGTGTGTGTGTTTGCGCGTACACATGTGTGTCTGTTCATTCAACAGCAAATATTTATCAAGTGCCTCGGGCCAGGCTCCATTTTAGGCCCTGGAGACAAAGCAGTTCCCAAAACAGATAAAGCCCCTCCTCTTGTAGGACTGACTTTCCAGTGGAGGGACCTACGTAGGGCCTTGTGGGAGTCTATGTAAAAGGACCCTCGTGGATCATTCGTGCAGGGACTCTGACAGGTGGGGAACGTCCTGTCAAGGCCAGTTGAGAGCCACAATCCTGCTCCGGGCCTACCTGTGCTTCAAAGGGGGTTTTGAACAAATCTTGTGGAAGCATCTCCTAAGCCCACCCCCACATCCCAGCTCTTTGCTCCCACAGCACCCCAGGGCGGCATTCTGTGCCCTGCCTTACAATCACTGATCTTGTTCTCTGATTTCTGAGCAACCTAAATAGGGACAGCATCTCTGTCTCCTCTAATTGAATAAAGGGCTGATGGAACAAAGCCATTGATTCTGAGCTCCGTTTGCTCATCTGTACAATGGAGGCGATAACTATCCTGGTGACTCCTGATGGTCCCGCAGATCAGATGAGACTATGAGATGAAAGGGCCTTCCAACCAGCAAGCTGTTCTTCCAGCGATAGTCCTTATTATGCCCCATAAAAATGGCACCAGTTAAGTGCCTCTCTCTGGGAAAGGACTCAGCCATGGAGATCCCTGGTGTTAGCTGGGCTCCTATGCTTGTACAGGAACACGGGAGTGAGCGTGGGTGCACGTGCTGGCCTGCAGGGCCAGACTGGCCTTCAAAGACACTCTGTATGTTCAAGGAGACTGCAGGGACATATGGCTGCCCAGGCCAGGAGGGTACCAGATCAGTCAGCCCATGGCAGAGAGCAAAAGGGAGGAAAGAAGAGAAGACACCCTGCAGTCCGCACGTCCATCCATCCGTCCATCTGTCTATCTGCTGCAGCCAGTGGCTCGCCAGGCAGGACGGAAGCACTGCCCGGCCATAAATGAATGCTGGCTCCAGGCTGGCCGCTGGCCCTGGCCGCCTGCACGGAAGGCCGGACTTTACCCAGCAAATCGGGAAGGAACTGGAACCTCTGAACTTGGGACTTGGGCTCCGTCGATAAGGCCCATGGACAAACAGAGGGCAGGGGCTGAGGCTCCCCTTTATACACACAGAAGCCTAACTCTGGGCTGATACTGGCGAGATCTTTGCCCTTTGGTTCAAACAGGAAATCTTAAAATGGAAAATGAGCTGCCTGAGGAAGGGGTGCGGCCACCAGCCTACAAGGAAGCAGGTTGTTCGCAGCAGAGCATTTGAGCTTCTTGCGGGAGGAACGCAGCCAGCCGGGGTTTTGGGGAGGGGGCAGGAGCCGCCTGGGGAAGGTAGAAGGCAGCCTGAGCGCCGGGAAAATGAGAGGCCTGGCTCTGACCCACAGTTACACCATGTATTCGTTGTGTGGCTTGTGGGGAGTAAACTCGCCCATAGGAACCTCGGTTTTCCCACCTGCAAATGGGGCTAACAGCACCATCCACATCCGAGAGTACTCAAGAGGATCCAGATGAAGTCATGAGTGTGAAAGTGGCCTGCAAATCACAAAGTGCCTGACTGGCCAACATGCATCCTGGCTGAGGCCCCCTCAGAAAGTATTTCACAATCGAGAGGGGAAATCCAAAATAACACCTCCTGTTCTACATGCCACCCCCATACACCCCCATGCCGACAGTTCAAAGAAGAGAAAATTGGGAGAAGATAAATAATTAGAGAACCCCAGCAGTCTCCCTGCTGAGGTTTCCAGGTAATTATTCACCTGACAATTACTCCTCTCACGTTAATTCTACCTCCAGATCCTTCTGACAAGGTTCATCTATGTACATCTCTAACTATCCTGCTTTGGTAAACATTCCAACAAGCTTGGATGGCCCATTAAAGAAAAAAAAAATGAAAAAGTGAGGTAGGCAGGAGAGAGAGAAATTAACTCTTGGTCATTACTGGTACTTACAGAATTAACCTTCGAGGATAATTAATGAGGAATCAAAGCCAAGGCAAACCTCATCCCCAGCCAAAAGGGAGCCAGTGGGAATGGCAGGAGGCCCCTTTTCCACGGGGCTCACACCTCCCACCAGTAGGAGCTTAAAGGAGAATACTGGAAGGTTCTGGAACCTTCTGCCCAGGGGAGGAGTGGGGGCTGCACTTTCACTTTTAGGAAGAACCCTCTTTGTCTGGTGAGGTCACTCTGGACTCTCCCTTCCCATTTACAGACTCACAACTCTATCAGGCCACTCCCCAACCAAGGCCTGGCCATTTCTGTGCCTAGCACATCTTAGGCATCAATCAATAGCTGCTCAAGGAATGAATCAATGCACTAATTCATTCAGGGTCTTAAGGCCTCTCCAATTTGTGAAACTCCATGGTAACCTCCTCCTCTGAGTAAGGCTGGTGCCATCTTTTGCCTAGACCAGAGCCTCCTATTGTTCTCTCTGTTTCCAATTCTCTCCCTCTCATCCTCTAAACAGACTTATCTTCCTAAAAAAACAAACTGCAAAAGGGATCAAGGTAACACTTTAGCTCTGGCCACCGAGGAGAAAGTCGTGGTTAAGACAGCGGCTGCTGGAATCAGACAGCCTGGGTTTGAAGTCTGGGTCAACCACAGACCACCTGTGTGGTTACTCACCATGTCTGAACTTTGGCTTCCTCATCTATAAAATGAGGCTAATAACAGAAGCTACAGATGCTGCATGCATTATGAGTTAGTGAAGAAGTGCCGGGCACTTAATAAACATGAGCTATTAGCAGCAGCATGGTTATCATTGTCAACATCATCATCATTGCTTAAAATACCTTCACTGACTTCCCACTGTCCTCGAATTCAAAGCCAGGCTCTCTACCATGGTGCAGGACACCTGGGCTTTACTTGCTCTCACCCCAACCCCCACCCCCAATCCAGCCACAAAGACCTTGCAATTTCCCAAATGCTTCATTCCCTCTCCACCTCAGCTCTCTGCACAAGTGGCTTTCTCTGTCTTCCAGGACCCCAGCGTGCGCACACAGTGACCCAGAGAAGCAAGGCCTATTCCGGTTTGGGCAGAGAACATGCCTGTATGCGGCTCAGAAGTGGATCCTCCAGCCAGCCTTTCTCAGTTTATGTGTCTTCTAAAAAGAGCACTCTGGGCGCCTGTGTGGCTCAGTGGGTTAAGCCGCTGCCTTCGGCTCAGGTCATGATCGAGTCCCGCATCCGGCTCTCTGCTCAGCAGGGAGCCTCCTTCCTCCTCTCTCTCTCTGCCTGCCTCTCTGCCTACTTGTAATCTCTGTCAAATAAATAAATAAAATCTTAAAAAAAAATAAAAAGAGCACTCTGGTGGCTTTTAAATATCCAACAATCTTTTGAAAAGTGATGGTAGATCTGAGTCTCCTGGTTTTAGAATGAAAGAACTATGTCCACTGAAGACCAATGACTTTCCCATGGTTACCACTTAGCAGCAACAGGAGTGGGATCCTGAGCCTTCCCAGACCACAGAATGGGGTGAAAGACCCAACATTTGGAAGTGCATCCCCAGCCAAGACCTGGGGCAAATTTTCACATCTCTAAGCTCCCAGCTTCTTCATCTAGAAAGCAGAGATAAGAATGACTTTCTCACAAGGTAGTTTGGGAAGATGAGTTGAAACATCTACTGTATGAAGAAATGCCCAGCCACTGCCTGGCCTTGGAAATGAAGAGCAAAGAGGAGAGTGGTCTGAGTGCGCTGCACTGAGGCAGGACTGAGGCAGGGAGGAAGAATTTGAAGTGGCATGGGAAAGTGGAAGAAGAGACTTCTGCCTCTACCCTGGGCTCAGGGACCTTCATAGCCTTCACCCCCCAAGTCCAGGGGCAACTGGTGTCTTTGGCAGACAGGCACAGGTCAGTTCAGACAGGAAGTAGAGGCAAGTTTGGGGTGGGAGACACAGACCTGGGGGAGTCTGAATTCATGAGGAAGTTGCAATGATGCGATTAAGAGAAATTTCCCAGGGAGAGAGCTTAGGATGGAAGCCAGACATGCACCCAAGACCAGAAAGCAAGGCAGGGTAGGGCAGGGTCGGGATGGCTCAGTCCATCAATTATGCCACTCTTGATATCAGGGTCCTGAGTTACAATCCCCACATTGGGCATAGAACCCACTTAGAAAACAACAACAACAGGGGCACCTGGGTGGCTCATGGGTTAAGCCTCTGCCTTCAGCTCAGGTCATAATTTCAGGGTCCTGGGATTGAGACCCGCATCAGGCTCTCTGCTCATCAGGGAGCCTGCTTCCCTCTCTCTCTGCCTGCCTCTCTGCCTATTTGTGATCTCTCTCCCTCTCTCTGTCAAATAAATAAATAAAATCTTATAAAAGAAAGAAAGAAAGAAAACAACAGCAACAAAAGATCAGGAGAAAGAGACTTGGAAAGGGCAGGTACCTAAAATACACAATGATTACAGAATCATCACCACAGCAATCAGCTCAGAAATAGCAACTCTATTTATTCAACATTTTCCTTCAAGTGTTCTCTAAGAGATATTTTTATATTTCACTAAAAGAACAAATGATCCCACAATGCTAAGAATTACATTAGGGGAAGACAACCCAAGTTTTCTTCACTTTCCAACGAGAATATGAAATTCTTTTATTTTTTTTTAAAGATTTTATTTATTCGTTAGAGAGAGAGAAGGAGCGAGAGCAAGCACAGGCAGACAGAATGGCAGGCAGAGACAGAGGGAGAAGCAGGCTCCCTGCGGAGCAAGGAGCCCGATATGGGACTCGATCCCAGGACGCTGGGATCATGACCTGAGCCGAAGGCAGGTGCTTAACCAACTGAGCCACCCAGGCATCCCGAGAATATGAAATTCTTAACAGCAAGATACCGACCCAGAACCCAGGCAAGATACCGAGCCTGCCGCAGGGTAGCCTCCACAGATTTGTGAATGGGTACAGAAATTAATAAAGAGCTAGCACTAAGATCAGAAAGGGAAATACCCAGATAGCCTTTAAATATGAAAACAATGAATCATGGAACACTACAGCAAAAACTAATGATGTACTATATGGTGACTAACATAATAAAATAAAAATAAATTCATATTTTCCTAATACAGTAATATTATATCCATATAATAATAACCCAACTTTATTATTAATCTTATTTGCCAAACGAATGACTAAGCTATTATATGAGTAGAGAAAACTATTTTGAGTTAAACTAACCTGAATTAGCTCTTAACTCTTCCACTTACCTCTTTGAGCCTCAGTTTCCTCATTTGTTAAATAAATATTATCTTGTGTTGGAATCTCTGTTGGGAGAAGTCAAGATAACATATATACAGTGCCATCCCTGTGGCTTTCACTTAATCATACAAAAACCTCGTCTTTCAGACATAAAGCGAGTCCAGCAAGATTCAGAAGCAAAGCATTTATACAGCATTCTCTGACCACAAAGCAATTCAGTTGGAAATAAACAACAAAAAAGACAACAAAGAAAATCTTACGGTTTTGAAAATTTATGAGCCTACTTCTAAATAAGTCAAAGATCAAAGAAAGAACTAAAGTAGAAATTAAAATGTACATAGAGCTGAATGTCAGGGAAAATGCTATACATCAAAATTACTGAACACAGCCAAGTCAAAACTTGAGGAGAACAGGTAGCTTTTTTCTTAAGATTGTATTTATTTTAGAGAGAGCACACACACGTGCACGCAAACAAGGAGAGGGGCAGATGAAGAGGGAGAGACTCTCAAGCAGACTTCGCCCTGAGTATGGAGCTGGATGCAAGATTCAATCTCACAACCCTGAGATCACGACTTGAGCCAAAACCAAGGGTCAGATGCTTAAGCGACCCAGCCAACCAGGCACCCATAGGAGGAACAGATAACTTTAAATGCTTAGATTAGAAAAGAAGAAAGTTTTTAATATGGCGAGCTAAACATCTAAGTTAAAGAATTAGAAAAGGGGCGCCTGGGTGGCTCAGTGGGTTAAAGCCTCTGCCTTCAGCTCAGGTCATGGTCTCAGGGTCCTGGGATTGAGCCCCGCATCGGGCTCTCTGCTCAGCAGGGAGCCTGCTTCCTCCTCTCTCTCTGCCTGCTTCTCTGCCTACTTGTGATCTCTGTCTGTAAAATGAATAAATAAAATCTTTTAAAAAAAAAAAAAAGAATTAGAAAATAACCACGGAATAAATCCAGGAGAGCAGACATAAGAACTAAAAATAAGGGGCACCTGGATGGCTCAGTGGATTAAAGCCTCTGCCTTCAGCTCAGGTCATGAACCCAGGGTCCTGGGATCGAGCCCCCCATCAGACTCTGCTCAACGGGGAGACTGCTTCCCCTCCTCTCTCTGCCTGCCTCTCTGCCTACTTGTGATCTCTGTCTGTAAATAAATAAATAAAAATCTTTAAAAAAAAAAACTAAAAATAAGCAGAAATTAGGAAAACAGAAAATGGAAATATGGTATCTTTAAGAACATCAAAAGTTGGTTCTTTATGAAGACTAATAAAACTGATAAACTTACAGTGAAAATGATTTAAAAAAATGGCAGAAGGCTCAAATACGTAATATAAGAAATAATAAAAGGGATGAACAGATATCTGGGTAGCTTAGTCGTTTGGGCATCTGACTCTTGATTTCAGTTTATGACATGATCTCAAGGTGGTGAGATTGAGCCCCAACAGGGTTCCATGCTCAGTGTGGAATCTATTCGAGATTCTTTCTCTTGCTCGCCCTCTGCCCCTCCCCGACATCATGTGAGCACACATAGGTAAAACGTGTACTCTCTGTCTTCATCTTTCTCAAATAAATAAGTAAATTTTTTAAATAAATAAACAAAAGGAATGAACAACTACAGATAGGTCAGAGATTAAAAAGAGTGAAAATTATCATGAACAGCTTTATGCCAATAAGTTTTAAAACCTAAATAAAATGGAAAAATTACTAGAAAAATATAATCTACCAAAACTGACTAAAAAAGAATTAGAAAAACTAGCTTTTTCTTTAATGGTTAAGAAAAATTAAATCTATGATTTAAAACCATCCCATAAAAAAAAAAACTCACAGACCCAGTGGTTATAAAAGCAAGTTCTAACTAAATGTCAAGAACAGGTAATTATAGATAATTCCAACTCTTGCAGAGAACCAGAAGAGGAAAATGGCTTCCCCACTTATTTGATGAGGAAAGTACACCTTTGATATCAAAATGAGGAAAATATAATATAAAAAAGGAAAATCACTAGCCAATAAAATCACTAGCCGCATGAACCTAGATGCAAAGTCCCCCGAACAAAAGTTAGCAAATCAAATCCAGAAATTATAAAGATATTACACATGACCAGAATTTGATTTATCCAAGAAATGCCATGTTGGCTTAAATTAGATATTTAAATTTGCTATTCATCATCATAACATATTAAGTGAGATGAATCACAAGATCCTGAGTAGTCACACAAAAAGATCCTTAAAAATTCAACATTAATGGGGCACCTGGATGGGTCAGTGGTTAAAGCCTCTGCCTTTGGCTCAAGTCAAAATCCCAGGGTCCTGGGATCAAGCCCTGCATCCCATCAGTCTCTCTGCTCAGCAGGGAGCCTGCTTCCCCTCCGTCTCTGCCTGCCTCTCTGCCTACTTGTGATCTCTGCCTGTCAAATAAATAAATAAAATCTTTTTTAAAAAATTAAAATTAAAACTAAATTTTAAAAATTCAACATTAATAAGTGATTTTTAAAAAGGCATAGCAAACTAAAAATAGAAGGAATTTCCTTAACTTGAAAGACATTTATAAAAATCCAAAGTAAATATCATACTTAATGATGAATTATTAGAAGAATTTCCTTTATAGTCAGAAAAAAGACTTGCTAGTTTAAATTTGACTTTTTTTTTAAGATTTTATTTATTTATCTGACAGACAGAGATCACAAGTAGGCAGAGAGGCAGGCAAAGAGAGAGAGGAGGAAGCAGGCTCCCCGCCGAGCAGAGAGCCTGATGTGGGGCTCAATCCCAGGACCCTGGGATCATGACCTGAGCTGAAGGCAGAGGCTTTAACCCACTGAGCCACCCAGGCGCCCCTAAATTTGACTTTTTATGGAGGTCCTACTTCATGCAATTAGACAATACAAGTAAAAGAAAGGTATAAATATTATCTTTACTCCCAATAAAAACTATACATTATTAGAAAGAATAATAAAATTAAGACAAACCATAAGTGACTCTTAATCTCACGAAACAAACTGTGGGTTGCTGGGGGGAGGGGGGTTGGGAGAAGGGGGGTAGGGTTATGGACATTGGGGAGGGTATGTGCTTTTGGGTAAATTGGAAGGGGAGATGAACCATGAGAGACTATGGACTCTGAAAAACAATCCGAGGGGTTTGAAGTGGCGGGGGGGTGGGAGGTTGGGGTACCAGGTGGTGGGTATTATAGAGGGCACAGCTTGCATGGAGCACTGGGTGTGGTGAAAAAATAATGAATACTGTTTTTCTGAAAATAAATAAATTGGAAAAAAAAATGAAAAAAAAAAAGAATAATAAAATTAACAAAATCGTATCAATAAACAAAACTCAAGGGGCACCTGGGTGGCTCACATGTTAAGCATCTGTCTTCAGCTCAGGTCATGGTCCCAGGGTCCTGGGATGGTTGCCCCCCCTTCCCCCTCCCCACTCCCCATTGGGCTCCCTGCTGAGCGGGCAGCCTGTTTTTCCCTCTGCCCCTCCCCCTGCTTGTGCTCCCTCTCTCATTGTTTCTCTATCAAATAAAAAAATAAAATCTTTAAAATAAAACTGCATTTACAAAACATTACATTTTTAGGGCGCCTGGGTGGCTCAGTGGGTTAAGCCTCTGCCTTCGGCTCAGGTCATGATCTCAGGGTCCTGGGATTGAGGCCTGCATCCGGCTCTCTGCTCAACGGGGAGCCTGCTTTCTCCTCTCTTTCTCTATGCCTGCCTCTCTGCATACTTATGATCTCTCTCTCTCTCTGTTTCAAATAACTAAAAATAAAATATTTTTTTAAAAAATTACATTTTTATAACCCAACAACGATCAGTTTAAAATGCAATTTTTAAAAATATAATTTACTCTGCTAACGAAAATAATTCTAATAAAAAATGTTCAGGGCCTTTATGAAGATAGCTATAAAAATTGCTAAATGATACTTTAGAATATTTAAATGGAAGCAGAGAGTGGGACTATGTTCATGAATAGGAAGTTTCAATAAACACATGTCAACTTTCCCCAAATTGGTCTGCAGATCCAATACAACTGAAATCAAAACATCAGCAGGGTTATCCAAGAAACTGATAAACTTTCAGTGAAAATGATCAAGAAATGCGAATTTCTAATCTGAAATGCATAAGCAAGAGCCAAGGACCAACAGTAATTCAGACAATTTTGATGAATAACAAAGAACAAATGACAAAACTTGCCCTGCCAAATACCAGAACTTAGTATAAAATCATAAAAAATTAAGACAAAGGTCTACCAATATATGAAGAGATATATACCAACTGGGAGAAGATTAAGCCGAGAAACCAACCTATGCACTTATAGATAACTAAAATAGGAAAGAGTTTCAGTGCAAGTCAGTGGGTAGAGATGGACTATTGCATAAATGCTTATGGAACAATCACTTATGCATATGGAAGATATCATAATAATTTTGATCCCTATTTCACCCATACAAAAAAAAAATCACTTTCAGGTATTGCAGTGACTGAAATGGAAAACAAACTTAAAAAGGTTTTTTTTCCTAAGATTTTATTTATTTATTTATTTGACAGGCAGAGATCACAGGAAGGCAGAGAGGCAGGCAGAGAGAGAGAGGGAAGCAGGCTCCCTGCTGAGCAGAGAACCCAATGCGGGGACTCGATCCCAGGTCCCCGAGGTCATGACCTGAGCTGAAGGCAGCAGCTTAACCCACTGAGCCACCCATGCGCCCCAAACTTTAAAAAGTTTTTTTAAAAAAATGTATCGAGGGATGCCCGGGTGGCTCTGTCAGTTAAGAGTCTGCCTTCAGGAAAAAAAAAAAGAGTCTGCCTTCAGCTCAAGTTATGATCCCAGGCCTATGGGATCAAGTCCCCCATAGGGCTCTTTGCTCACTGGGGAGCCTGCTTCTCCCTCTCCCTGACCCTCCCCCTGCTTGTGCTTATGTGCTTGCACGTGCTTGCTCTCTCTCTCTGACAAAGAAATAAATAAAATCTTTATAAAGAAAAAATGTATGGAATATACTGATGATTTCAAGGTAGAGGAGTTAAGACACACCAAAAAAAAATAAATAAACCTTTATCAAATTGATAAGTTCAAAAATGTCTGTTCAACAAAAAACAATAAAAAAGTGAAAAGGCAAAAACTGGGGGAAAATATTTATAATACTGATCAAGGAATAACAGAGTATGTAAAGAATTCTCACAAAGAAAGGAAAGAAAGAAAGAAGCAAAGAAAAGAAAAGGAAAAGTGAGTCAAATCTATTACTAGCCACCTCAAACAAGAAGAAAACTTTGAAGGTAGTCAATCTAATTAGAAATCAAGAAAACCCAAATTAAAATCTGATCATTTTCATCTCCCAGGATGCCAAAAATAGAAGAGTCCAGCAATACCTAGCATTGCCAAGGATCTGGAGTAGCAGGAACCCTTATAATACTTGCCACAGAGTTTAAATTAAATGTGTGATCATTTAAAAAAACAATTTGGCATTTTCTAGCACATTTGGGGATGTACATACCCTAATACCCAGCGTAGAAATAGGCTGTAAATGAAAAACTCTTACATATGCCTAAGAATGTTCATAAATGTTTTGTTTGAAATAGCCAGGTACCAGAAACGACCCAAATGTCTATCCACAGGATAATGGTTAGGTACTCTAACTTAGGATAAATTCATCCAATGAAACACTACACAGCAGTAAAAATGAATAATTAGAAATAAGCACAGGGGCGCCTGGGTGTCTCAGTGGGTTAAGCCTCTGCCTTCAGCTCATGTATGATCCCAGGGTCCTAGGATCGAGCACAGCATCGGGCTCTCTGCTCAGGGGGGAGCCTGCTTCCCCCTCTGTCTCTGCCTGCTGTTCTGCCTACTTGTGAGCTCTCTCTGTCAAATAAATAAATAAAATCTTTAAAAAAAAGAAAGGAAGAAAGATATTGTCATTTCACAAGCATAGAAGGAATCAAAAATATCTTCCTAACCTTTCTTTATGTCTTGACTCAAACAGAAAGGTATAATACTTGTACTATCTACACCACACACCAGGTGATCGACCCAGAGTCACTAGGTAACCGGTCTCCATAAGATTTCTTGGCACTGCTGAGCTCTAACATACACTATGCTGGCATTTACACAGATCAGAAACTTGTAAAATTAAACAACATATTGTTTAGTGACACCTAACTATGTGGAAAACAATGAAGAAAAGCAAGAGAACAATGAACAGACTTACCTCTGGGGGGAGAGGGAAAGAGACATGATGGGAAAGGGGCACACACTGTATTCTGCCATGCGTTGGAACATCCCATTACAACTGTGAGATATGACACTGTATGGGTCATATGGACTTAGCTATTCAAAAGCACAGAAAAAGACCAGAAGAAAACATTATCGAAACATTAATCATGGTTATCTTTGAATGACAGATGTCTTTTTTCCTTTTTTTTTTTCTTTTTTTTTTTTTGGTAGTTTCTAATTTTCTACAATGAACACGTATTTCTTTTTTAATCAAGGAAAGTAAGAAAAAAATGCTTTGTTTCACAAGACAAACCCCCTAATTGTGAGGATAAACACCAGGCAGCTGAAAGGAGAAGAAAAAAAGAAAGAAAAAACCCACAAGATATAAAAATAACTTTCCCTGGGTTGGATCTTCAGGCAACAAGCTACAATCTCAGGAATGCTTTCCCTTGAGTTTTTCTGGGTCCTACACAACAAAGTAAGGCAAAATAAGGCTGTTGACTTATATTGTTCCCTAGTCAGGTTTAAAAAAAAGAAACCTTTTGTGCATTTAAGGAAAAACTTAAATGTACCCTGGTCCTCCCTGGGCCTTATTTTTAGATTTACTGTAACTGGGTTTCCTAAAGGCTCTGCAGCCAAGTGCACTCAGAAGATTTCTTTTTTCCTTCTTAAAGAGTCACTTGTTACTGTGTGTTGTGGCGGTGAGCACAGAGCAGTCATCCTACAGGCAAAGACTTCCCTTTGATTAGCTTGTTCCATGGCATGCGTCTGATTTGGCCTCAACCCCTTGCTGGCCACAGTAGCTGCTAAGTGATGTCCAGGGAAGGGATCAGGAACATGGGGCAGTGACAGGATAGTTAAGAACTATGATGGTCAGCTGCGATCATGGTCCCCCGAATGCAGATGTCAAATCTGAGCTGCCAGAAGGTGATGACCTGCCTTTGTCCGCAGTGGGAAACAGGTAAGGGACTCAGTGCCCCGGCCTGGCCAGTTCTGTCTTGTGTCTTGCCCTACAACCCTCAGACCCTGTCTTTTAGGTAGTAATGTCCTACCTGCCTGGATGCCAAGAGCCAGCTTGAGGGTTCCAGCCAGAAGCCCTTAAAAATCTTCCTGTGGGCAATTATCAAGAGAGAAGGAAAAAAGGTGAGACAAGAGGAAAAGGACTCTCACAGTAATAGCTAGCATGTCTGTGGTGCCTTGCCATTACCCCAGACAATTCATACTATATTACATCATTTGACCCTCAAAATAATACAATGAATTCGATGGGTTTTTCTGTTTGTTTTGCCTATTCTTCAGAGAATGAAACTGAGTTTCAAAGTGGTTAAGCAAATGGCCCACAGTCATGTGCTATTAAGAACTGGAACTAGGACTTGATCCCCATCATATGGCTCTGGTGCTTGAATCTCAATATGATTCCTCCTGTAGAGTCCCTCAAGCTCAGGACCCTGAGGAATTGAATTTTACCTCTCAAATTTAAAAATTAAAAAAGCTAGATGTGGCTCAACTGCCCACAAACATTCAGGGGTTCCCTATTTTCAAAATTCCACCTCTATCTCTGCAATCTCTTCTCATCAGGACCCTCACACACCCACCCAAGTACCAAGTTTGTGCAGAATGCCCGGACACCCCCGGGTCTCCACCCCTCCAGGTTCAAGGTTGTCTCCGGTTTTAACTGCCAGGCTGCTCCACTCCTTGTGCCAGGGTCCCAGAATGTCTTCTTTCACCCCTGTAAGTCAAGGTCCACTTCCTGCAAGAATCCTTCCCCAGTTTCATTAAATTCATTAATCTCATTCTTTCAAGCTATAAATGTTACTTAAAGTGACAGGCCTCATGAATTAAATAATAAATACACAATTGAAACTCGGCAAGGAGATCAAGAGAGGCTTTTCTAAAGAATTGGTGGTTGCTCGGGGATCTGCAAGATGAGTGAGAGACATTAATAAGAAAACTGGAGGAGGGGCGAGTGTTGGTAACAGGTGCAGACGGATGGAGCACCATGAACCAACAAACAGAACAGAAGCAAAGCACAGCTCCACCATAAACCAGCTGTGGGAATACAGGCAAATCATCCCACCATATTCACAAATCCCCTGGCACCAAGTATGTCACATAGTAGGTTTTCATTAAATCACATATCCTTTCTTACAGAAATCTTTCCTCGGCGAGTAGAAATAATCTTGGCTGTCAAAACATGGTCATTTTTATAGGTGTCAGAGTTTTCAGGCATGTTATGGTAGGACAACGTCAACTCCAGATCCCTGAGGTCACCATCATCTGTGATTTGCGTCTATGCTTCAAGCTCCACTGGAGAAGGAGACTTCACTTACCCTGCTCACAACTATCCCTAGTGCTAAAGCAGTCCCTGCCACAAAATGCTAAGCTTGAAATGTTTGTTGAATGAATGTCTGCAGCTTTCCTCATCCAGGAGACCAATGGTCCTTGAAGACTGATTCTCCAAGCAGCAGCAGCCCAGAGCGTGCTGGAAACGCAAAGTCACAGGCCCACTCCAGGCCCACTAAATCAGAGACTCTGGGACGGGGCAAGGAACTCGTGTTTTCCCAAGCCCTCCAGGGATGCTAATGCCCACTATAGTTTAAAAAGCACTGGTCTGGGGTGCCTGGGTGGCTCAGTTGGTTAAGTGTCTGCCTTCAGCTCAGGTCATGATCCAGGATCCTGGGATCGAGTCCTGCATAGGGGTCCTTACTCTGCAGGGAACCTGCTTCTCCCTCTCCCTCTGCCTGCCACTCCCCCTGCTTGTCCTCTCTGTCTCTGTCAAATAAATAAATACAATATTAAAAAAAAAAAAAAAAAGCAGCAGCAGCAGCACTGGTCTAGAGATAAGCTCCTAGAGCACAGGGATTGGCTAACTTGGTTCTAGGCACACAGCCCTGAGCAAACTCATGAGGACTGAAATCTTCCTGCCCCTTCTAGAACTCAAGTCTGACTGCAAAACTCAAGCGAAACTGGAGAACAGCAGGACCAGGACCAAACTGGCTCAGGGTTAGGGCGTTCCCCTTTCACTAGCTCTGGGTAAGGGCCCCTACCTTTGCCAAGGATGCCCTTCTCTTCTAAGTCCAGTCAAGTCTCAACTGAAAAATCCCCTCCTCTGGGAAGCCTTCAGAAGCAATTCCAAATGAAATGCTTCCTCCTCAGAGTATAGGCTCTCCTTATGAACCACAGTCCATCTGTGGCGTACAAATTAATTTAGAAATATCTCCCCCTAGACACATACCATCAAATAGAGTCACCACTAGCCACATGTGGCTACTAAGTAGTACCGACGAGGCTAGGAAAAATTAAGGTATGTTGTAAGCATAAAATCCACACTAGGTTCCGAAAAAAAATGTAATATGCATAAAATAATGTAAAATATTTAATTAACAATATTCATACTGCTTAGACATTGAAATGATAACATTTGGGATATATTATATTAAATAAATATATTATCAAATAAATTTCACTTGTTTCAAGTTTTCTGTTGTGGGTATTAGACTACTAGACAACTTAGAATTGCTTATGAGGCTTTCTCTCTCTCTCTTAAATAAATAACTAAAAGACTTTTTTAAAAATTGCACATGAGGCTAATATTATAGTTCTACTGAGCAACACTCTCTAGACATTCAGAAACCCACCGTGGTAGAGGAGAGGACTCACTCACTTTTGGATCCTGACTGCATCCCCTCTCTTGTAGTATAATGGGTACTCAAGAAATAAGTGTGGAAAAGTAAGAGAATTCACAAATTCCTCAAGGCCTATAAAGAAGTGTTGATCTTCTTGGGGCGCCTGGGTGGTTCAGTGGGTTAAAGCCTCTGCCTTCCGCTCGGGTCATGATCCCAAGGTCCTGGGATCGAGCCCCGCTTTGGGCTTTCTGCTCAGCAGGGAGCCTGCTTCTCCCTCCCCCTTTGCCTGCCTCTCTGCCTACTTGTGCTCTCTCTCTCTCTCTGTCAAATAAATAAATAAAATCTTTTTTTAAAAAAGTGTTGATCTTCTTAAATATGGATGCATTAATATCAACATCGGGGACCAATTCAGCTTGTCCCAACTCAAAAGTCAAAGAAAGAGGACAAGATTGGGGGAGGGAAGGTTTTAAAGTCCCCTGTTCTGATGCTGACCCCTCAAAAGCCAGATGATTTCACGCAACTCAATCTCCTTCTCCAGTAATAGCTGCCATGCCCACCCCAGAGGCTCTGTTGGGAGCTGAATGAGAAAATAAATAGGAGCCTATTGCTGAGACAATTAGCACTGGAAGGGGTGTGAGAAATGATCCTCCTTTCTCCCACTCCATCCCCTCCAGTTGTCTGGCTTAGATTTTCTAGAAAGCTACAGTGTGTGCAGACATTGTGTTCCCAGAATTTATAACTCATTTTCATAATGTTTTGGGTGAGGCCAGAAACTTTACCTGCACTATTGTTTCCCTTGTCTTTAAGCTAAATAGGATCTCACTGAAAGAGCAGAATTGGGAGAAAAAAGAGAATTTGGAGGAGGTGACGAAGAGTAAGAAAGCTCTTCTCCCTTCCCCTTAGTTACCCAGATGATGATCTCCATCGATGTTCAGGGAACTGGAAGTAAATTATCTTCTTAGAGGTGGGTGTTTATCTTAGCCCAGCCTTGCAAGAATCAAAAATTCAACAGCCCACCAGCTACCATTGATGCAATTATGGTCAACCCTCACTATTCCCAAATTATGATGCCATATTTAGAATCACCTGCTTGCTAAAGTTTCTTTATAATCCCAAATCAGTACAGTAGCCATCCCTTATCCAAGGACAATATTTCTCAAGACTCCCAGTGGATGCCTGAAACTTTCGACAGTACTGAACCCTACATACACTATGTACTAAACCCTACATACATACATACCTATGATAAAGTTTAATTTATACATTAGGCACAGTCAGAGATGAACAATAAAAGTGATAATAAAACAATCATAAGACTGTATGATAATAAAAGTTATGTGAATATATTCTCTCTCTGAAAATATCTAGTCACCCTTCTCATAGACATAATAAAATGCTTGTGTGACTGAGATGAAGTGAGGTGGGTGACTCAGGCGTTGTGACTAGTATGGGGCTACTATTGACCTTCCAAGGCTATATCAGATGGGGGATCATCTGCTTCCAGACCAAAGATGACTGTGAATAACAAACTGTGAAAGTAAAACTGGGTAAATGAGAAATACTGTCTTCACGTTACTTTTGAGGTCATTTGTAGACGTGCAAAGAGCAGTAGACATTTGAATCCCCTGACACGTGCTGTTATGGGCTGAATGGTGTGGCCCCCAAAATTCACATGTTGAAGCCCTAAGCCCGAGTACCTCAGAGCGCAACTAAATTTGGAAATTGGGTCTTCAAAGAGGTAATTATATTAAAATGAGTCCGGGGGGGGGATTAAAAAAAATAATAAAAATAAATAAATAAAATGAGTCCATAAGAATGGGCCCTAATCCAATCTGACTGATGTCCTTATAGGAAGAGATGAGGATACACAGAGACACCAGGGAAGACCACATACAGACACACAGAGAAAGTGACCATCTACAAACCAAGAAGACAGGCCTTAGGAGTGACCAAACCTGCCGACAACTTCATCTCAGACTTCCAGGCTCCAGAACTGTGAGAAAACTAATTGCTGTTGTTTAGGCCACCACATCTGTGGTGTTTCATTAGGGCACATGTTCCCTTGAGGGCTGAATAAGTCAATTCTTTTTTTTTTTTTTAATTTTATTTATTTATTTGACAGAGAGAGATCACAAGTAGGCAGAGAGGCAGGCAGAGAGAGAGAGGAGGAAGCAGGCTCCCCGCTGAGCAGAGAGCCCGATGCGGGGCTCGATCCCAGGACCCTGAGATCATGACCTGAGCCGAAGGCAGCGGCTTAACCCACTGAGCCACCCAGGCGCCCCTGAATAAGTCAATTCTGACTTCCTGTTTCAGCGTTCATACTGCAAACAAGTACCCTCTTTGTGACCTATTCATTGCCATGTTTTTCATATTTTTGTACTTTTTGTTGGTGATTTCCTGTTAAAAATGGCTCCCAAGAGCAGTCCTGAAGAAGGCAGTGATATGCCTTATGGAGAAAATACGTGTCAGATAAGCTGAGTTACAGCTGCTAGCTGCAGGTTCAATGTTGATGAATCAAGATTACATATTAAATAAGATATCTCTAAACAGAAACACACCTACAACAAGGTTATGGGTTGATGAATTGATGAAAACACTGTGACCAAAGGCTTTCAGGAACCTAATCCTGTATTCCCCTAGGAACAATGGTGCAATATTCACTAATTCACTTTTCTTTTCTTTTTAAAGATTTTATTTATTTATTTGACAGACAGATCACATGTAGGCAGAGAAGCAGGCAGAGAGAGAGGAAGGGAAACAGGCTCCCCACTGAGCAGGGAGCCCATGCGGGACTCGATCCCAGGACCCTGGGATCATGATCTGAGCCGAGGGCAGAGGCTTTAACCCACTGAGCCACCCAGGCGTCCCACTAATTCACTTTTCATGGTGACTTTATAGACCATAACTGCAGCATATAATGAAAATCAACTGGGCCCAGCAATTCCACTTCTAGGTATTTGTACAAAGGAAATAAAATCACTATCTCAAAAAGTTAACTGCACTCCATGTTCGTTGCAGGACTATTTACAATAGCAAAGATGTGGAAACAACCTAAGTGTCCATCAACAGATGAATAGATAAAGAAAATGTCACACACACGCGCGCACGTGCACACAAAATGGAATAGAGCCACAAAAAAGAAGGAAATCTTGCCATTTGTGACAACATAGATGAACCTTGAGGGCATTTCTAAGTAAAATGTCAGACAGAGAAAGACAAACCTATGATCTCATTTATATGTGGAATCTTAAAAAAAAAAAAAAAAAAAAACTCATGAAAAAGAGAACAGACTGCTGTTTGCCAGAGGAGGAGGTGGTGGATGAAAGAAACCAGTGAAGTTAAAGGTATAAACTTCCATTTGTAAGATATAATGTACTACAAGAGGACTACTGTTTAAAGAATTTTTTTAAGATTTAACTATTTATTTATTTATTTGACAGAGAGATACAGTGAGAGAGGGAACACAAGCAGGTAGAGTGGGAGAGGGAGAAGGAGGCTTCCCTGCTGAGCAGGGAACCTAATGCAAGCTTGATCCCAGGATCGTGACCTGAGCCAAAGGCAGATGCTTAACCACTGAGCCACCAAGGCACCCCAAGATGACTACTGTTAGCAACACTGTATTGTACACTTGAAAGTTGCTAAGAGGAGATATTAGAAGTTCCCATTACAAGAGAAAAAAACTGTAACCAAGTATGGTGATGGACATTAACTAGACTTTTGTGGTGATCCTTCTGCAATAAACATATGTCAAATCACTGTTGTGTTGTATACCTAAAACTAATACAATGTTATATGCCAATTACATGTCAATAATTTTTAAAAAAACATATTTTATAAGTCCACTGTAAATGTTTTTAAATAAATAAGTTGGGAGTTCTGCTCTTTGCTGCCTTGTTTTCTCCATGCACCAACCTCCCTGAGCCTGCCGCTCTTCTCATTTTTGAATTGGGAATTGCCAGCATACAGCCCAGTGAAGTTCAGCAGATATACTCGGGAAAGACAAGAGAAGGAAGAACTGGTCATTTCTTGATGTTCATTAGTAGGAAAGCATCCTGATTTGTTTCACATTATTCTAAGGAGGGGTTATGTTACTCAGGCACAGGCATCAGCATGTGGACTAAGAAATAAAAATCAAACCCTTAATTGGACAGACAGGTTCCAAATCTCCTGTTATTAAAATTTTTTAATGCCACACCCTTCACCAGTTTACTGGCACATGGAACCCAGCACAGAAGATACCCAGACAATAATAAATGAAATGGGCAGCCTTTATTAGCTACCTGGCATGAAAGCCTACCTGCCTCAGAAGAGGGAAACCTTTGACCCTAATTCCTGAGTCACTCATCTGGCACCTCTCCTGCCCCACGGAAAGGTCAGGATTGTAGAGTCAAAGAGAAGGAGGTTAAAACTTCAGCCTCAGTTTCCTCATCTGTAAATTGTAATTATTAGTACCTATTTCGGGGGCACATGGGTGACTAAGTCATTAAGCATCTGCCTTCGGCTCAAGTCATGATCCCAGGGTTCTGGGATCAAGCCCCGCATCGGGCTCCCTGCTTAATGGGGAGCCTGCTTTTCCCTCTCCCTCTCCCCCTCCTCCTGCTTGCGTTCCCTCCCTCGTTGTCTCTCCCTGTCAAATAATTAAAATCTTTTTAAAAAAAAAAATACCCCCCCAAAAAATAGTACCTACTTCAAGGATTATTGACAGGATTGAGGGAAATGAAGTGCCAATCCCTGGCACATATTGGATTATTCAGGAAGGTTCTCTGATGTTAGTGTCTTATTTTGCTAGCACACGTTTATTTGTGAATATCATCTCTCAGCAACCACTTTTCCTGGAGAAGAAGGGGCCCTGTGTCATCCTTTCAGCCCTTTAACATTTTACTGTGCTTCTACTACTGACCAAGCCCACTGTTATACATCTCATACAACCTTATTCTGAAGGAACTCTCCCTAGCGTCAATGATCATAACTTCATACCTTAAATAATAATGTCTAAGTATCTTATATATCCCTAGTGCAACAGAGTAAGAAGAGATTTAAGGAATCAAGTCTAGGACTGCATAAATTATGCTGAAGATACTATCTGCGTGTTGGTGGTGGTCAGAAAATCTGATAAGACTTCCTGGAAGAAGTGATGCTCCATCTAGGCTTTGAGTAAAACCTAAATTCAGGTAAGTATAGATGAGGTAACAAAGGAGGTAGCTGGGAGAAAAAGTGAGCAGCTTGGTGTTCACAAAAGCATATTTCTGAATTCTGAGGGCCTCCATGGAAAATCATGCAGTGAAATATATCAAGTTAAATTTCTTTCAACACCTCCCATGCAAAACCCAATCTTGCTTCTGCCCTCCTTTTTTTCTTTTATGAAGCTGGAGTTTTTTAATTTATTTTCTATATTATATAAATATTGAAAGTTCAATTAGCAAACTTAGAAAATTTAGACAAATTAGAAGGCCATTCAAATCACCCATATTCATGTTCCCTAGCAATAACCACTATTAATATTTTGGTGAGTCCCCTTCTATATTATGTAAGAGTGTGTGTGTATGTGTGTGTGTTATACTGAACATGGTATTTACAAACTCGGATCATGGTGTCCAGGTTTTAGAGTTTACTTCTTATCACTTGGTTAACATGTTGCAGACGTGTTTTCAATGTCAATAAATATGGAGCTCTATTGTTATCCACTGAATGTACATTCCATAATTTCTTTAATCCATCCTTCTTGAAGAGCTCATTATGTGTCTGTGTGGGGTTTTGGGGATTTTCCTGTTTTATTTGTTTTTCAAACATGATTTTTTTTTCATTGATATATTACAGGTATACAATGTAATGATTCCATATTTGCATATATTGCAAAATGATCACCACAATAAGCCCATACATGGTTACAAAAATTTCTTTTCTTGTGATGAAAATTTTCAAGATCCACTCTCTTGTCTACTTTCAAATATCCAGTACAGTATTATACACTATATACACCATGCTGTATATTATATCCCCACAACTTATTCATTTTATAATGTTGTTGTTGTTGTTGTTGTTTTAAGTAGGCTCCACATTCAGCGGGGAGCCCAGCATGGGGCTTGAACTCACAACCCAGAGATCATGACTTGAACTGAAATCACGAGTCAGATGCTCAACTGACTGACAAGAGGCACATTAGGCTCCCCTAATGTGCCTCTTGTTTTAAACACTGTTCTGATTATTGTAAAATAAATATTTAGTCAGATAGAACATTTGAAAAATACAGAAATGTAGAGATTTTCTATTTTAACTTGCTCATAAAAAGTAATTTTAAGGGGAGCCTGGGTGGTTCAGTCAGTTAAGTGTCTGCCTTCGGCTCGGGTCATGATCCCAGGGTCCTGGGACAGAGCCCCACATTGGGCTTCCTGCAGGGAACCTGCTTCTCCATCTCCCTCTGACCTCCCCATGCGTGTGCATTCTCTCGCTCTCTCAAATAAATAAATAAAACTTTTTTTAAAAGTTTAGGTTGCTGGGGCACCTAGATGGCTCAGTCATTAAGTGTCTGTCTTCAGCTCAGGTCATGATCCCAAGGTTGTGGAAGAGAGCCCTGTTCTGGGCTCCCTGCTCAGCAGGGAACCTGCTTCTCCCTCACTTGCTGCCCCTGCTCTTGTGCTCACTCTCTCTCTCAAATAAATAAATAAAATCTTTAAAATAATAATAATTTTGAATCAATATAAATTATCAGGGTAACAAATATTTACATCAATATAAATTATCTGTCAACAAACTGGTTTCTCTCCACATCCAAGACATCCAAGAAATTCAAAACGTGACAGCAATGTCTTTCTGATAATGTATATAATCAGTGCTAAGTTTTCCTGATAGCTGACTTCATCCTCCTCTTTTTCTTTTTTTTAAAGATTTTATTTATTTATTTGACAGAGAGAGAGATCACAAGCAGGCACACAGGCAGAGAGAGGAGGGGAAGCAGGTTCCCTGCTGAGCAGAGAGCCCAATGCAGGGCTTGATCCCAGGACCCTGAGACCATGACCTGAGCCGAAGGCAGAGGCTTAACCACTGAGCCACCACCCCCAAGTGCCCCCTCTTTTTTCTTATAAAGAAAAATCCAGATACTATAATGCTGGTAATCCACAAATTGCATTATATAGAATTTAAACTATCTAAGGATATATGTTGTTTTGTTTTGTTTTTTTTTAGTAAAAAGCAAACAAATTCTACAAACAAAGAAAAATATGTACAACTGCTTCAAAAATCATTTGGTCTGACATTCTCACACTCAACTGATTTTGGAAATACATGTTTTATATATCTGCAAAGGGAACAATTAACAAAGGTGAACTTTCTTTTTTTTAATATTTTATTTATTTATTTGACAGAGAGAGATCACAAGTGGGCAGAGAGGCAGGCAGAGAGAGAGAGGAGGAAGCAGGCTCCCTGCTGAGCAGAGAGCACGATGCGGGACTCGATCCCAGGACCCTGAGATCATGACCTGAGCCGAAGGCAGCGGCTTAACCCACTGAGCCACCCAGGCGCCCAACAAAGGTGAACTTTCTACACGTATTTCTTTAATGCTTGCCATTTTATTCAATAAAGTACACTAATTTTTTATCAGAACAAGATTAACTTTTTTGAAGACATGAGAAATCAAAAGAAAAATGAAATCCCTTCTATTCCCACCAGCCACTGTTAACACCTTGGTATGTTTCCTTAAAACCATTTTCTATGCATAGTTAGTAGGCTGTTTTTTACACAGATGGGATCATAGCATAAATACAATTTTACATGCTGATTATTTCAATCACAATGTAAGCATTTTCCACTTATGAACTCTTCATAAACATTTTTAATGGCTGTATAATATTCCATTGAGCAGCTATGTCATCTTTTACATAATACTTCCCCTGTGTTTAAACATTTAGGTTGTTTCCATTTTTTCTCTATCATCCACAAAGTTTTGGGCTTGATGCATAAATTCAGGTCTGCACTTTAGATTATTTCCTTAGGACAGATTCCCAGAAGTAGAATGACTAGCTCTAAGGCAATGAGCATTTTTCAGGCCTGTGATACGTATTTCCAAAAAGCTTTCCCAAAAGGGTTGTACCATTTCACACTCCCACTAACAGTGTTGCTCATTTCATCTTTAATAGCATCATGTTACTGAAATGGCCAATAGCAAAGTCTGAATAAATGATCATACAACTCAACAGTGAATTATATGGCCCATGAACTTGATTATGAAGACCTGCATAACAACATGGAAAAATAGTCATGCAGTAATGTCAAGCAGAAAACAGAACTGAACATAATTGCCACTGCAAATAAAAAATAATAGTAAGTCTGCATAATGATGAGAACTGAAAAAGAAAAAAAAAAAGCAAGCATTGATATACACGCATGGTGAAGTGTGTCAGGGTGAGGACTCCAAGTTTATCACTGCCCTTCTGGTTTTAACCATTTTCATTCTCTCTGTTAATTTCACCTTCTCTCTCCACAGCATATTTTTAATTACAAAAACTTTAAACATGGGCAAAATTTTCAGGCTACAAAATTGCATACTAAAGGATTTTTCAAAAGCTGCTACTGCAGAATTCTAGCATTTCCAAGGCTGGCCCAAGCATTTTCGTGGGTAAAGGATCATGGTGGTCTTCTCTGAATTCCCAGAAATAATTAAGTCAATGAATGGAATTTTCTCAAATGTAAATTCTCCCATGATTTTTTTTTTTTCCTCAAACTTCTGGCAACTGTCACCACTCTTCTGCAAGCAGATGACAAGAATGAAGACTTCACAAATAGTAACAGAAAACCACTGAAGCAGCTGGACACATTCTACAGATCCTGCACTCATGGCTGTACTATTTTACCCAGCATGGATGACAGTCATGCTTTCTGTTAGCAAGACTGTTCCAAGTCCTGTGCTTTAGGATGATCCCCCAAAAGCACCGTGATGTCAATTGCTGAAATTCAACATCTGAAGAGACTTGGGTAAAACTGAATCCCCTTTTTTTTTTTTTTTTTTTTTTTTTTTTTATGATTTAACTTATTTGTCAGAAAGAGAGAGAGCACAAGCAGAGGGAGCAGCAAGCAGAGGGAAAAGCAGGCTCCCCGAAGAGCAAGAAGTCAGACAGAGGACTCAATCCCAGGACCCTGGGATCATGACCTGGACTGAAGGCAGACCCTTAAGCCACCCAGGTGTCCTGGGAAAGCTGAATTCTGACCCCTCCTGTCTCTGCCCTGCTCTGGGTGAGATAAATGCAGAGGACAACATAACCCAGGACTTATGGGGTCTCATCCTCAAAGCTGATGAGAAAAGCAACAGCCTCCTTGAGCAACACTGCCTCCCGCCCCATGCCTGTACTGGTGCTTTCCTCTCTCTGGTCTCTCCCCTTATTGGTACATGCCGATTTGAAGTACAGCTACTTAAACTCCAACTATATTCCAGGAAACAGCAGCAGCAGCATAGCCTTGGCAACACGTTAGAAATGCAGAATGCCAGGCCTCACCCCAGATATATGGAATTAGAATCTGCATTTTAACATGACACCCAGGTGATTCACATGCACAGCACATCTGAGAAGCACTGGGTTAAAAAACATGGCTGATGTCGTTCTTCTGCCCAGACACCGGCAGTGGCTCCCTGCGACCTGAAGGAAACCATCCAACTCATCAATCTCATCCCAGCCTAGCTACCTAGCCTCTCCTCCATTAATCCCCATGTATTTAACATTCTCTAAGTACACCAGGCTTCCTCAAACTCAACAAAGCACAGCTTTGCATGTGCAGCCCCCTCTTCAAGAAGGCCCTTCTACAGAAGGTGAAATCACACTCAACCTGCAAAACCTGGCCCAAGACCTCCTCCAGGAAGCCTGCCAGGACTCCTCCCAACACATTCCCCTCTACTTCTCCTTCTGATCACCAGAGCCCTCATATGTTAAGTAGTCCATGTGCATATATGTGTGTATACCTTACTCCTGTGGGTGCTTCTACAGATATTTAATCCATGTTTGCTAGAGGAAAATGAATGAACGAATGAACGAACGAATGAATGAACATATGAACAGTACTACCTTTGGTTCTGTTGCGGAATCACAATTGTGATTTTTTTTTTCTTTGAAAAATGTCTTATCTTGGGATGCCTGGGTGGCTCAGTCGGTTAAGCAGCTGCCTTTGGCTCAGGTCATGATCCCATCGTCCTGGGATCGAGTCCCACATCGGGCTCCTTGCTCCGCCGGGAGCCTGCTTCTCCCTCTGACTCTGCCTTCCACTCTGTCTGCCTGTGCTCGCTCTCGCTCGCTCGTGCTCTCTCTCTCTGACAAATAAATAAATAAAATCTTAAAAAAAAAAAAAAAAGAAAGAAAGAAAGAAAGAAAAATGCCTTATCTCATGAGGACATCATGAAAATCAGATAAGTTTTGCACTGGAAAAGTACTTGTAAACCACAAAGATCTGTGGGATTCAGATTAGCCCCAGCACTTCCCAAGGGCCATTCCTGGATCTGCCTGGGGATGGCCCTGTGATAATGACCTGAAGGGATACTGATGCACAACAGATTCCAAGGCCCCACCTGCAGACGTTCTGATTCAGGAGGAATTCTGCATTTTCAGGTGGCTTCAGTATGAAGCCTGATCTGGAAGCAGCTGGCCTGTGAGACTCACCTCATACTCCTTGACCCAGGGCCTAGACTAGGGTAAGGGAAGAGAGGTACTGGGGCCCTCTCACTCTCAAGGTTGTGCAAGTGCAGGGTCTGCCACCTGAGAGAGGGCCACCTTAAAAACCGTCCCCTCAGGTACCTCTCTTGGCATCCCTCAGTGCTGGTCCTGCCTTGACCACCCCAACAAAGCAGGCCCAGGCCCAGCCTGTTCACTCATCTGCACCCGGCTGCTGCTGCACGGCCCTCCATGCCAGCCATCCTGAGAACCTGGCTGGAGCCTGCTGCATGGGGGAGCTCCCAGACCTCAGCCACAGGCAGGCCCAGGTGAGCTGAGGACAGGGTGTCCTCAGGGCCTTGGAATTCCAGGCCCCACCACTACAGCCCCATTAACGTCTGTCTTCCCTTAAGTGGGGAAGAGGTGGACTGATCCTAACCTCATGCCCCACGAAGTCTGACCACCTCAGGGCAGCAGGGTCCTTTGAAGAACCTATTCCCTGGCACCCAAGCAAGCAAGATTTCCTCTCTTCTTCAGACCCTGAATGCTGGCCCTGAGCAATCCTGGTGGTCAGTGCCCCATCAGGCTTGTGAGAACTGTCCCCAGGTTGCGCGTGCACGAGGGCAGGCAAAGGCCCACTTTTCAAGCTGCTAGCCAACCCCCCTACTTCCCAGAGGGCACAAAGCTGGCTCCCTGACCTCCCTCTTTTCATTTCTCACGGGCTGCCATGGCTGCATGCCTAGGGTGCATCAAGCTCAGTGGAAGGTACATTGAGTATATTATTTCTTTTTTATCACCATCATGACCCTGGCAAGGTAGTTTCTATCATCACTACTTCATAGGTCCGGAAACTGAAGCCCAGAGGTTGAGGGACTTTGCCCAGAATCATGGAGCAAGTCCATGGTAGAGCTAGGATTTAAGCCCAAAGCCCTCCCTGCCCCTCCTCCTGCCTCTGAGTTTGTTTCTTCACACCTTATGCCCCCTGCTTTGCATTCCCAAGTCCCTCCTCTGTTTTCCTGGAGCTTCTGCAGACAACAGCCACCAGCAGCCTAGGGTTGTAGCTAGGTCCCCTGAGGATACTTCCTGGAATCTGAGACTGGATTCTTTGGAGGCTGTGGGTTTTGTGTGTGTATCTGCATGTGTGGGTGCACATTTGTACCAGGGACCTATTTAGCAGTCTCTGACATCTCAAAATAACGTACTTATATGCACACAATAAAATATACAGGATTACAACCCCAAAAAAGCAGTTATATAAAAATCCCAGTTATCAAAATATTAAAAAGCAAAATTGTGATAAAATAATTGGGCATCTTTATTAATGTATTAAATAAGATCTAATGACTCATATAATTTCTAAAAAGCAGTGAGCATAAATGATATTTGAGACATCAGTAACAACAATCATTTGATCTGAAAATACCTGTAGTTTCTAGACAGAATAGACAGACAGACAGACACACACCCACACACACGATCATCACACATCAGCAAAGGTCAAATGGAGTGGAATCTACTGCCTTCAAGAAGGCTAATGGTAGGGCGCCTGGGTGGCTCAGTGGGTTAAGCCGCTGCCTTCAGCTCAGGTCATGATCTCAGGGTCCTGGGATCGAGTCCTGCATCGGGCTCTCTGCTCAGCGGGGGGCCTGCTTCCCTTCCTCTCTCTCTGCCTGCCTCTCTGCCTACTTGTGATCTCTCTCTGTCAAAGAAATAAATAAAATCTTTAAAAAAAAAAAAAAAAGAAGAAGGCTAATGGTGGGCATCTGGGTGGCTCAGTTGGTTACGCATCTGCCTTCCACTCAGGGTCCTGGGATAGAGCTCCAAATTGGCTCCCCACTCAGTGGGGAGTCTGCTTGTCCCTCTCCCTCTGCCTCCCCCACTTTCCTGCACTCACTCATGTGCCCACACTCTCTCTGTATCTCAAATAATAAATAATCTTAAAAAAAAAAAAAAAAAGGCTAATGGCAATGCAATGAATAGCATAGACCTCACCTACGGACATTTCCTCAACGTTTTTTCATTTACAGTGCTTACACATAAATTTTCAATGGGTCCCCAGGATTTCCCAGAAAGATGACGGTATGCCTTTTTTCTTAAAAGAAAACAAAGGTTCTCATTCAAGGTCACAGCTAGTGAAATAAAGAACCAGTAGATCCAGAGAACTCTCTTGCCGTTTCTACCACCCCCTGCACTTTAGCAGCCCAGAGCTGGGAAAGGTGTTTGGACGGAGAGGAAAATGCGTGTGTAAAGATCGTTGCGTTATAAATTCTAGTTCTTCCATGATTTTGTTGAGGCTGCTGGAGTTACTCAAGTAACACGAATCACGCGAAATACACTTCTAAAAACAAACTGGAGTTAAACAACCCAAGGTATGGCAATGGGAGAAGGGACCGCCAAACTCAGCAGGCTGCCCAGCATGGGTACTGGAAATCAGATAGATGAGATTGAGGGCAGGTGGAGGAGGCTGTCAGACAGCAAAGAAAGGGGTATGGAATATCTCTGATTCATGGAAAATGGGGAGGCACCCAAGGTTTTGTAAGAGAGCAGAACCCATCAAGAGCTGTGCTTCAAGGTTACAAGGCTCAGCTCAGGGCAACAAACACCTCCTGGTTTGCTTCCCACAGGTCCTGTGCTAGGCACTGGGTGGGGGGGTGGGGAGATTCAGCTGGGGGTGGGGGTGGTAAGGAAGAGAAAGACAACACAGTCCCAATATCCAGAGAAAAAACAATCTCGCAGTACAGTACAACCAGTATCAAGACAGACAGGGGCTCTGGAAGGCTTACTCGGGAAGATGAGACCTGAATAAAGGCTGGATGACAAACAGTAGTGATCCAGATAAGGGGGAGGGGCTACAAAAGCCTTTAAAGCAATAAGAACAGCCTTGGAGAGGAGAGACAACAAAGGTAAATACGGCAGGTGTACTGAACACATGCTATCTGACCTCAGACTCACACTACACACTTCTTCACCTTGTTCTCTGCCCCAGGAGGCTGACCTTTATGGAATCCATCAGTGATAATCTTGACCCTGACTTCTGGTCAGGTTTGGCATATGGGAGGCACTGGCAGGAGATGGGAGGAAGCAGGGAGAGAGGTTGATATATCGATCCTCTGCCTTTGTCCCCTTGACCCTTCAAGTCCCAAGGGAGTGGGCAAGATGCCCACTATTACTAGGCTCAGAGTACAGCGCTAATGCTTTTTGGTTTCCCCAAAACCCACCCAACCCTTGGTAAAAGTCATTTTATTGAATAACCCCAAGTGTACAATCTCTGTTCTGCTTAGCACCAAGACTGATTTGGTAGGCATGGAGATCTTCCATGATCTAGGTAAAATATGACAATCCCCTAAACTATAGGAGCAGCAGTGATACTACCTTCTGAAAATGCAGCACTCAACAGTTAGTAAGGCCCTCAGAGGCATGGACTTATTCACAGCGCACAACTAGCCTGAAAGCCCCAGGCAAGTCAAGAGTTACTGATCACATCTCACTGGTGCAGTAGCAGAGGCCGGAGGCATGGCTAGTCAGTGAGGCTCGTCAGTGAGACAGCCAGGGCCTGCAGTCTGATTTTTTTTAATACTAATCCAATCCCTTTCTACCAACACAACTCTAAGTAGGCCTAAAATGAAGAAAGAGATTCAAGAGGTCTTTCACGTACAAATACACATGCCTTCATGAGGCATTAGTGATTCATTCAACAAACATTTACTGAGCTCTGACAGCGTTTGCAGACCTGTATTAAAAGCTGACAAATGAAGATTAGATATGGGGAGAAGGAGAATGAGTCAGAGGAAAAGAGGTGGCCCACAGGGTGGTGGACAGAGAGCGGTGGCCCTGGGATCAGGAGACCTGCCTCCCAGACCGAGGCTATGAGTGGTGGCTCTGCTCTGGTTTTAAACAGAACAGTCAAGTCAATGTCAGGTGCAACTGCAACGCTGCAATCCCTTTACCAGCTGTAGACATTTTAACATGACATCCAAGACCCTTCATCACCCAGCCCTTGCTTATCTTTCCAGTGTCACTGCTGGAGGCTCTGTGCTTCCCACCCTGCTACCCTGGATTAGGGGATACCTGTAGCTCCCCATAAGCTTCACTGCTTTTCCTACCTACAAAACTTTGCACTAGCTGTTCCCTGTGCCTGAATGGCTTTTCCCTGCTTCTCAACCCACTTTCTTTGCCTGGAATATGCTCACTCAATCTTCAAGATTCAATTCAGGCTCCTTAACACAACTTTAGTACTAACTAGCTCAATGCCAGACACAGAGGAAGCCCCTAGTGTTCTGGAATTAGTAATTCAATTAATTTAGTAATAACAATAAAATGATTAGTATACAGTGAGAATATCCTGTCTCCATGGGATAATAACTGAAATACCAAATAAACTTTCTGGAGGCTAGAAACTTTATAGAGTAAAGGGAATGGACAGCTAGATAGGTGGGAGGATGGATGGATGGATGAATGGAGCATAGGTGAGTCGGGCGGGGGGGGGTGGATTGGAGAGATGAGTGGCTTCATGAATGGATAGATGGTATGTCTTGCATGAACTTGACCAAAAGGAATCTGGGGTCCCAGTCTCGAAGCAGTGAGACAGGGCAGAAATCTAACTGGTGAGTTTGGGACTATGGAGCTTGGTATTAAAAGAATATCAGGAATTTCATTAGCAGATGTAAAGTGGACAAGTAACACTGCTTGTGGACAAGTGACCATTAGCACAAAGCTCTCTCAGTAGATCAGAATCTACTGCTCCAGGTGTCTTTCTGAGGATAATGTCAGCCATGAACGTCTGCTGACTGAAGGACAGGACCATCTGTGACAGAAGCCCACAGAGGTTAGATCTTGATATACAAATCCAACCTTTCAGCTTATGGGAGCTGACAAAAACAATGGTGATTCCTGCGATAAGATGACAACGAAGTAGACGGGTGATGATGGACGGGTGCACAAGCTGCTGTTGAAAAAGGTGGAAATTCTCTCCTAGCAGCCAGAGCTTTTACATGTAATTCTGTACACAGAGCACCAGGTCGCACACCAGCATGCCCCTCCCTCTGATTCTTCACCGGGCACCCCTTTCGTGGGTGCTCTTGAATCCCAAAGCATTCTGACAGGCAAGCCTCACGCTGCACTGCTCCGTGGGAACCCGTACTCCACCACCTCAGTCCCTGCGGTCTCCTGCACATAGAGGCTATTCAGTGCTTGTCAAATCTGTGCCCTCCGGGGCTGCCAGAGGGCTGGAGAGAGCCCCTGGAGACCAAACCAATGCTGCTGAGCCCAGAATTATTAGGGTGGGGCTGGGTGTGCTTCGGACACAAAGGTAGAACAGACACAAGAGTCTGCTTCCTATGATGGCCTGCACTGAATGGGATTTTTTTTTTTTTTAAGTGCATGACATACTTTTCTTTTAAAGTTAAAGGACAGAATTCAGAGTTAGTGAAGAAAATAAATAGGTTTCAGAAGTACCTCAGCATTGACCAAGCCCTTCCACATCCTTTCCATTTTGATCTCCACAAGATGCTTCAGAGGAGACGCTCTCCTTTGGCAGCACTACAGAATCATCTAGAGAGCTATTTAAAATCCTGATGCCTTGGTCCGATCCCCGAACATGTACTCTTAAGAATCTCAGGGATGAAAAAAAAAAAAAAAAAAAAGAATCTCAGGGATGGGGTGGCTCCAGACCACGATTAATTCCAGAGTCAGCCCAGGTAAATACAAGTATTCTGGGTACTATCTCCATCTGCCAAGGCTTGGGAGCCTCCAGAGGAGGGAAGTAAGTTGATTCCAGGTCTCACAGCCCTAGAGGTGAGTTTCAAAACCCAGTCTTCGGTTCACTCTCAGACTCATCATCCTCCATGTTTTCCCAGGTGTGGCTCCCACCGCCATGTAAGAAAAACAGTTCCTAATGTACTGATAACACCCTGGTATGCACTTTACATGCATTAACTCATTTCATCACCCACGTAACACTCAGGGAGCTGCAGCGTTCCTGACCCTCGGAGAGCTCGCTTTACACTACTTTGCCTCTATGAAAGACCTACATTAATACCTGTTTTCCCTAAGAGAAAGAAACCCAAAGAGGATTTCTGCTGTTATGAAATGGTCTTGGCTTCTTTGCTCTATGTGTTTTGGCTTACAGGGGGTTTCACAGGAATGATGTGCTTTTAGATAGGGGAGAAACCTGTATCACAATTATCTCTAGTCTACACATAAAGAAACAGGCAAGACTTTAGGCCCTTGCCTAACATCTCACAGTTAAGAGGAGCTGCCATTTAAGGATCTTCTCTGGCCAGCAGAAATGTCCCTGTTCCCCTATGACTTTGTCCTAGACCTGTTTCTCATACTCTGCACTCCAAGAGACCTCCTGTCTTCCCATGTCCATCTTCCAACCAGGCATTCCCAAATCGTTGTTTTCAGCCCATATTTGCGAGTTCCAATCCTTTACATCCAACCACCATTGGGATATGTACTTTGAGCACTACAAAATTAACAGTTTTGAAAAACTGATCATGTTTCCCAAAATCCTTGTTCTTCACATGCCACCACTTTCAGAGAACTGGACCACCAACCACTTCTTTGTTCAAGCCAGAAATAACTTTCATCTTTGAAACTATCATTTCTTTCATTCCCCATAACCAACAAGTAGCCTTTCCTATTCACTCCTTCCTCTTGACCACTGTCCCACTCATGCCTTCATCCCCACACCACACATGGGAGTGTTATCCCAAATAGCTACCATGCCTTAGCCTCTCCTCACCTGCTCTATGCTATGACCGACAACTCTAAAACACAATTCTGCTCATGACACTCCTACAGTTGTCTCCAGGGGCTTCCAAAAGGACAATTATCCAAACCCCTCATTTGGGTTTCAAGGTACGCTAAACCTTCCTGGGTACAAGGAACTTAAGTTCTTCGGCCAATAGCCAAGAAACGACCATTGGCCAAGAGTCTGAATATAAGAGGCAATCAGTCCTAGAAGAGGGACCCTCAGACAAGTGGAAATATTACCAACTTCCCATCTGTACCAGAGTTCTAAGGGCCACCTTCTCCATGAAATAGCAGCAACAGATCCCATGAAACCTGTACATTTATAGATTGAGTGCCAGCCTCATTTTCTACCACCCGGTCCCTCTGCTCACACCATACGGACCCCTTATTGTTTCCTATTTGTGTCATACTATTTCATGTTACAACACTGGTGTCTGCTATTCCTCTGGCTTAGAATGCCCTTCCTCCCTTCCCTTCCTGGGACACTTACTCAAGCTTCTCCCTCTCAATTCCAGGAACCCTTGCTGCTGCCTTGCACTACGACATCTGGCACAAGGCTACCCATTTATCTCCCTGCATCTCCCACTAGACTTTGTATCCAGTACCACAACCACTCCCTACCCTGGGCCTGGTACATAGTTGATGCTAAATGTGCTGTAACTCTTGCTTAATGACCATTTGCGGATAAAGGAAGAATTATTTCACTACAGAAAATCACTGTTGATCATGCAGAAGGTTCTCAGGAACCATTTACTATCATCTTTTAGAATATTTTCCAGGCTTCCCTAACTAACTCAATAATTCCTGGAGTGTAGCAAGTCCATGAAAGTCCTACTGGAACTGGTAAAATCAGGGCTGTAGCATCACACACAAGTCTGCATATAGTATAGAACACTTCAGTCCTCTGATCTCCAAGTACAAGTCAGTGTTTCTGGGAGAACACGTGCCTACAGCTTCAACTTGATATTTTGAAGAACTGTCTTTAAGGATCAGGACAAAGCCTCAGTAATGATCCATTATACACAAAGAACCAAAAATAATCATAATAAAAATAAGCAGTATGAAAGTCTTTCCATTTTCTGGCTGCTATCAAACACCATAAAAGTCATGCAGTGGAGAAAAGGAAGCTTCTTCAACCAACAGATTAGTTGTTCATCTGATTTTTGTTTCTTAGTGTTTTTCTGCTACCACGTTTTTGCCTATTTTAGCAGCATTAAGATACCTGATCCATAATCAGATGCACCATTTTCTGCTTGCTGTCCATCACCAAAAGCCCAGATGATACAATGGATGCTTGAAAGAAAACAATCTAAGACAATGCAAAAACTTCATTTCCCTGGAGTCTCCTCAAGCTGTGTTTATAAGATCCAGAGCATCAGAAAGCCTCAGACTTTGACTCTGAAACTTTATTTCATCATTTAAATGCAACCATACATGTCATTTCTTGGTGTAGGAGACAGTCACAGGAAGAACACTTCTATTTCTTCAGTAACAATTCTATTTTGGAGGTACTTTTCCTTTCAATGTACCTTCAAGTTTCTCTCATAACCTCATTTAGAGTTTACCATTGAAAGAAAAGGAAAGTGGGACACCTGGGTGGCTCAGTGGGTTAAGCCTCTGTCTTCAGCTCAGGTCATGATCTCAGGGTCCTGGGATCAAGCCCCATGTCGGGCCCTCTGCTCAACAGGGAGCCTGCTTCTCCCTCTCTCTCTGCCTGCTGCTCTGCCTACTTGTGATGTCTCTCTCTCTGTCAAATAAATAAATAAAATCTTAAAAAAAAAAAAAAAAGAAAGAAAGAAAAGGAAAGTAACTACTGATGCATTCACTTCTATTTACTGTCCAGTATGAACTGTAATCATCATATTCCATTTTCCCCTTGACTGCCAGGAAGCTCAGTTTTTGCACTTTATTGCAACAGATATTCTTTTTTTTTTTTTAATTTTATTTATTTATCAGAGAGAGAGAGAGAGAGGGAGAGAGAGCGAGCACAGGCAGACAGAATGGCAGGCAGAGGCAGAGGGAGAAGCAGGCTCCCTGCTGAGCAAGGAGCCCGATGTGGGACTCGATCCCAGGACGCTGGGATCATGACCTGAGCCGAAGGCAGCTGCTTAACCAACTGAGCCACCCAGGCGTCCCTGCAACAGATATTCTTGAGCAGAGGCTCAACCCACTGAGCCACCCAGGTGCCCCTGCAACAGATATTCTTATACTATGTACCTGGATCAACTAACTCTCTTATTTCATGGCTCTTGATCTGTCTTCCTTATTGTGAATTTTTTTTTTTTAATGCCACCTCAAATCTCTTTGGGGATTAAAAAAAAAAAGCAGAGTGTAATAATTTAGTGATGGGGCGCCTGGGTGGCTCATGGTAGGGCGACTGCCTTTGGCTCCAGTCATGGTCCTGGGATCAAACCCCACATCGGGCTCCCTGCTCGGTGGGGAGCCTGCTTCTCCCTCTCCCTCTGCTGCTCTGCCAGCTTGTGCTCTCTCGCTCTGTCAAATGAATAAATAAAATCTTAAAAAATAATAATTTAATGATAAAGAAAATACCAGTACCCAACCCTTTTCTTGAAATGCAATCACATTTGTCTTCTGAATTTAACAGAGGATTCAAAATTAAATGCTAATTTTGAGCATCTGAAATGTGATAGAGGACTATGAGAACAGAGTAAGTGCTTTATTCACATTAGAGGTATGATCTACAAATACTCTCTCATTTGAAACTTTACAGAGCGAAGCCCAGGGCCTGACACAGGGCAGAACTCCATCAATATTTGCAAAGTAAACAAAGGCAAGTGTCATTCATGGTCATCAAAGAAACTTCAGTTAATAGAAAACGTGAAACAATAAAAATCTTCCCCAAAAAGCTGACGATGATGATTAGCTTGTGTGCCTGGCAGTCTTCCAAGCACCACCCCGGTACAAAGCACTGTGCCAAACAACCATGTACTAGCAATCCAGTAAGCCTGCATTAATTACACTCATTCTACACGTCAAGGAGTGGAGGCTCAGAGCAGCTAAGCACCACTAGAAGTGTCGGGTTTTGGACTCTGGTCTGCCTGCTGCTCAGTCCATGCTCTTCATCACCATGCTGCACTTCCACACGTGTTTTTGAATATTTGCTACCACCTTTACAACGTGGTCATGTATTCAGGACATGAGACTTGTAAAAGTTCATTTAAAATATGACCTTTTTGGGGTGCCTGGGTGGCTCAGTGGGTTAAAGCCTCTGCCTTCAGCTCAGGTCATGATCTCAGGGTCCTGGGATCGAGCCCCACATCTCTGCTCGGCAGGGATCCTGCTTCTTCCCTCTCTCTCTGCCTGCCTCTCTGCCTACTTGTGATCTCTCTCTATCAAATAAATAAATAAAATATTTTTTTAAAAATAAATAAATAAATAAATATGACCTTTTTTTCCCCAGCTGATTCCTTTGACAGCTTCTTCCATCCAAAGCCACAAATTAGAAGGAGACGTACTACAGAGGGGAGGATGTATATATATGTATATGTATGTAATTTATGATATATGTGAATACGTATGTTGCAGAAAGCGCTGAACTCCTCAATCACAAATGCCTCCTCCCTTCAAGTATACGAAGTTGTGTCATTTAACTCTAAAAGCCTGTAGAGAGGATGAATGGGCCGGTGGGGGTGGTGTCAGTCAGTTAAGTGCCTGCCTTCGCCTCAGGTCATGATGCCAGGGTCCTGGGACTAAGACCCTTGTCAGGCTCCCTGCTCAGTAGGGAGTCTGCTTCTCCCTCTCCGTCTGCCTGCAGCTCCCCCTGCTTGTGCTCTTTCTGTCACATAAATGAATAAAAATCTTTAAAATAAAGGAATAAAAGAAAGCCTGTAGAGTAGGTTGTAGTACTTCTGCCTTCCAGACAAGGAAACTCAGCCCAGGAGATCAAATGACACAACCATCTCTGGTGATGGCACGTGGATGGCCAAAGCCCAGCTGGTTACAGAGAACGTGCACTATGCCTTTGTCACTGCATACTGTGACCTCTTCACGCCCTCAACCTGGTGCCACCTAATGAGATGGTGTTTTCACCATGAAAAATAATTATTTGGGCATATTCCAGATATTTGGGGTAAAAACAGAGGGTCTAGATATACAGAGGTTAAGAATATTTTGGAATAGATGAACCAGAAGGACCCAAGCCTTGTATGCCAGCTGATGTCAGTTGGATGCTGAGCCTAAAGATGTATAAAGAAGGAAGCTCCCGGGGTACCTGGGTGGCTCAGTGGGTTAAAGCCTCTGCCTTTGGCCCAGGTCATGATCCCAGGGTCCTGGGATCGAGCCCCGCTTCAGGCTCTCTGCTCGGCGGGGAGCCTGCTTCCTCCTCTCTCCGCCTGCCTCTCTGCCTACTTGTAATCTCTGTCTGTCAACCAAAAGGACTACTCTTTTGTGTGTATGGTATTATCCCTTCAGCTAAACATGCAGTCAACTAAACTAAAAAGTTTTTTCACAGCAAATACAGCTGAGCCTCCTCTCCTCTCATTCATGTGTCTGGCCTTAGGCAACTGAGTTTGGGATCTGACACGTGCATAGACCCACTTCCATTCTACCCAGGCTCCTGGTCTCTCTTTCAACACCTCAAGTTTCTCATCTCCCTGTCTCCTCTCAATTACCACCTTGAAAAGAATGGAAAAGAACCAGACAGACTCACAGCTCCCTGTCACACTTCAGGAGGTCATGTGGGGATATAGGCCACATCAGGCCCTGGCCCTCTGGGTTTTCTTGCAAGGTCTCCCAACAGACTGCTGTTGAGTGCTCCTACGATGTTCTTCCCTCTGACTTGAAAGTGTCTCTTACCTCCTCAGTCTGCAGTCCATCCTCTCAAAAGTCAGCTCGGTTCACACGGATCCTACTGCAAAACTAGAGCACATCTTCCTTCTGCCCACACAGTACTTACTGCATCCTACTGACATACCTGCTTCCCACACTCCTCACTATACTGGGCATTTTCCAGACCAGAGACTGACACCTTATTGTTTTTGTCTCCCAAATGCCTCGTGTGGAGCCTCTCACATACCGGGCAACATCAGAAGTCTGCAGAATAAAATGAATGCAGTCCACACTTCAATTCTTGCATTTTCTACCTATCCAAAGCCTCTGCTTATGAGAATTTATGCTTGTCATAGGTGCCAACATCTTCAGAGAACTTCAAATTACATTAACACCCCAGATCCTCAGAGCAGCTCTAAGATATGGGAATCATCATGACCCAGCTCAGATGGAGAAACTAAAACTCAGAGGGTGACAACAGCCTAAAGCCACCCTGTGAGAAGTGGTAGGACCAGCCTCTGGGCCTTCTGGGCCTTCCCTCTGCAACCACACTGCTGGGCCTTGAGGGCCAATCGCCAAGGCTACAGCATGTGATTTTTCACGTGTCACCACCTTGCACGCCAAAAGGCCAATCTACTGAATATGTACCATGTACTTGCCATCCCACTGCTATTTCTGATGTGCTGTCCCCAAGAGACTCCATTCCTGGAAGGTGCTCATCTCTTTTCATAAACCAGGACTATCTCAGCACCTGCTCTCCTTCCATACAACCCCTGGGGAGGGAAGTGCAAAACCTGCCTGCTAGAGAAGGAAGACCCCACTTCAGAAAAATGCCTTCCCTCACACCTCCAGGTGTAAGAACCCCTCCCCCCATCTTAGGCTGCCTCCCAAGGAAGTGGCTCATTAACATAGCCCATGTTCTTCCTGCCCAAGAGGTGTTCCTGGAATTATCTTGGCAGACACTACGAGATCCTACTGGGAATGCACTAGGAACCTTGGTATCTAGAGGAACCCTGTTGGCCATGATTAACCAAAGTGAAGAGGAAAGCTGATTCCAGAGTAACTCATCTCTACCTACTGGGTTTGCTTAAATCAGCACCTACCAGGGGCCACTTCCAAGACTGGAGTTCTTAGAAAATTGATCTTTCCAGATTCCCCACTGCAAGTACCTCAGCTTCACATGCTCACTCTGCTTCCCTTTGCTCCCAAATGAGTGCGTAGACATGAGGTCCTTGGCAAGCTGAGGAGGGGCCTTGACCCTCCCTGAGCCACCCCCTTAGAGAAAAGACAGGGCTGGCAAAGTCATGTGCTAGGTGATAAACAGGGAAGAAAAGATGTGTTAGGTTTCATAATGGCTCTGTTTCTTTTTTTCTTTTTTTCTTTTTTTTTTTTTAAGATTTTATTTATTTGACAGAGATCACAAATAGGCAAAGAGAGAGAGGAAGGGAAGCAGGTTCCCCGCTGAGCAGAGAGCCCGATGCAGGGCTCTATTCCAGGACCCTGAGATCATGACCCGAGCTGAAGGCAGAGGCTTTAACCCACTGAGCCACCCAGGCGCCCCATGGCTCTGCTTCTAATAGCACTTTCATTTTTACATCGCAGACAGGATTTGGTGACTCTCACCCATAGTTGCATCACTGGGGACAGAAGAGAGATTGCATCCTTACCCTGACCCTCACAGCTGTGTTGCTGGGCTTGGCAGGTCGCAGGGGGTCTGAAACAGTGATTCCTCCACCCCTGCTGAGGATGCCTCCCCCCCTTCTCTCAGTAGTTGGTTCCAAACCTCCACCTCCTCCTCAAAGAAGAGCTGTGCCCACCCCAAACTGGCTCACTCAGCCCCAGCAAGGAAGACTTGGATCCTGCATGCTCAGGTTCCCACCACCCTCCAGTGAAGCTTCTCTTCTCCCACCTGAGCCCCAGGGGCCCACTCTGTCCCTAGGCTCCTCTCCTCACAGTAATCCCCTCTTTTGTACCAGCTCCCCCATGAGCATTCAATCATGATCCCATCTCTCACACTGCAGGATGAACACTCTGCCCAGCTCCCCTCCAGCTACTGCCTGAGGACTCACTGCACCAGGCTTAAGCCTCTTACTCTGTGGACCTGCACAACCCACGCTGGCATCAGGCCCATTCTGCTACTGAAACAGCCTCCCCAAGGTCACCTTGGCCTTTTGTTGGCCAAACCCATGGTTGGTCTGAGCGCCCATTGTCCTCCTGCCACTGCCGACTCCACCACCCTAACACTTCGTCCCCAACTCCCAAATGCTCCCATAGGTTCCTGGCCTCTGCAGCCACCCCACCATCCACCCTCACCTTCACCCCACCGTCACCCACTCACCCCCAGACATAACCAGCACAAGCCCTCTTTACCAACAAACCTGCCCATGGAAAGGTACAGTAGAATCTGCGAGAGTCGAAGGTACAGTGACCTGAAAGCTTAGTAGGTTGAATTAACACATCCCAGAGCATCCATCTCTCCTCACCTTAAATCTCCCAGGTCTGGGGCCAAGAACCCATAGACCTCTGCAGTTCCTGTTTTCCAAGATTCCGGGAATAATCTAGTTGGCTTGGAATGACACAATCCTTCTTTAGATATGTTAAAATCCCAGATAGCTGAGCTCTGGTCAGACATCCATCCCTTTTTGGATCTGCATATCTCTGACCCCATCTCTGCTCTGGTTGTCTATAGCTGGCCACTTAGAAGTCTCCCTCATGGACATGCAGCTAGCACACTAATGTGCTGCTATTCTGGCTATCACCAATAAAGATCCTGTGACTGGCATGAGATCAAGTTAGTGATCTTTCCCCGTTCTAGCTCCCTTTCTCCCTCACCCCAGGCTGAGGCCCCTCCTTGAGTTCTTCTCAGAGGTCTCGTGAACTCCCTCCCACCTTACAAGCTGAAGCTCCATCCTGTTCAGACATAACCGATGGGCATCCCCCCACCGGGGTTCCCTCCCATAAACTTATGACACTGGAGTTCTGATTATTCTTGACATTCTGTCAAATAATGATGTCAAATAATGTCAAATATTTTTGACATTCTGTCAAAAATAAGCTTACTGTCCCATTTATTTTTATTTCTAAACAGAATGGTTTGGTTTTATTTTGTTTTGTTTTGTTTTGTTTTGTTTTGAGAGAGGAGCATACACGCAGAGGCAGAGGAAGAAGGAGCCTCCTGGATGAGCAAGGAGCCCAATGAAGGACTTGATCCTAGGACCCTGGGATCATGACCTGATACGAAGGCAGCTGCCCAATTGATTGAGTCACCCAGGAGCCCCCATTTTTAAACAGAATGTTAAAAAGCAATTAGAACTTTGCCTGATACCTACACAAACACTGGGCACTATTATGTCAATAAGTTGGTAAATGTTTCACTTGGTGGTTTCCAGCTGCCATGGGGAGAGATCCTACCATTTGCCAGATGCTTAGATGCTGCCTAGAGAATGAATCGATAATGCACACTATCTCCATAGGAGGTAAGGTAGGGGGAGAGTTGCAGTAAATAGTTTTAGAGCAGCTGAATGTTTCATATATATATTTTTTTAATGTAAAAACAAAGACGTATAGTACAAAAAACTTAGATTCATCTTGGACAAAATTGAACTCTAGTCCTGACAGCACCACTTACTAGCCTTGTATTCTCTAGGACTCAGTTTCATCACCTGTACAATGGGCACAAATGACAGTACTACCGCCTGCTTCTCCAGGGATGGTCAGGATAACAGATTTCTGAAAGCCCTTTGTGAGCTATGAACTATTACTCAAATGGGCAAGAGAGTAGTTTTGGCGGGCAGCACTGATGCTTTACGCTAGACAAAAGAAAGGAAGAAGAAAAAAAGAAAAGAAAGGAAGAAAAACTGGGACTGCAACGAATCCAGCAGTCTACTTTTGCCCTGACCCAGCTGGGTCACTTTGGACGTAAGATGTCTGCATTACTTCACAGGATTCCCTGGGAGTTAGAGGTAGAGGAAATGGTAGTTTCCAAAAGTCAAGAGGCTGGGGTGAGTCTTGAGGCAGTCAATAGCGTTAACATTAACATCCTCACCTCCTCTCTGGCAATAATATCTGCCACAGAAAGATTCACTGACAAGGGAAAAAGAAATTCGTATCTACTCATAACATGAGCCAATGGCCATTCGCCACACACCCTCATCCTCCTGGTCTGGCAGCTAAAGATGGCTCCGACTTGGACAACCTTGGGCTGGTCACCTCAGGTCCCTGTCCTCCCTCTCTCTCTCCATCTGTCAGCTGGGTACAATGAGAGAGCCCTTGCCACACAGTTACTGGATGAGCAGTAGCTGAGGTCATAGATTTGAAAGACACCAGTAAACATTTCATTGTTTACCAAGCTGTTTACCATGTTAATGATCAGCATTATTTACAGAAAGCACGTTGAGATATGTATGAAGGAAACCTAATGACAGTCCATTTCTCAGCCCAACTAGGCAGAAGTTTCTTTTAAAAAAAACCTGGTTTGGTGACGTCTTCGTGTAATTAATGGAGCCACTTGCAGAGGGTATCCATCAGGGTCAAGAGCATAGCAACTTTGAGATTTTTAGGTTTAAAGCCTGCCTGCTGTAACCAGAGATGAAATTTACATAATCTTAGGCAATTTATTTAATCTTTGTGAGCCTACAGTTTTTCCTCCATAAAAAGAATAATAATAACACTTACCTCACAGTGTTGTTATGTTGATTATTCAAGATAATGTGCTCAAAACAATTCATGCAATGACCAGCTCCTTGCAATGGTTCACAATGTCAGTCTCAGAAGGTAGATAGGCTAGAGAAAGGAAGACAGAAGGCAGTAGAATGTATTAACAGGTAAATAATTTATATTTTGCTCCGTACCACAGGTCATTCTCATCATACGAAATACACAAAAACTGCATATATTGGCAAGAACTGGACCATGAAAGATGAGAATTGTATTGGTAATGATGCTGGAGGGTTGGGAAGGTGACTGCTTCTCCTTTCTCTCCTGTTACCATGTTGCTTGCACAGAGGATACAGTTTTATTATATTCTGGGGGGAGCTGAAAAAGAAAAAACAAGCCTTGCCGGGAAGGGTAGTAGCAGCAAGCTCTGAGGATGCCTTCAAGCAACAAGTCTTAGGCAGACAGAGACAGAAGTCTGCAGCTTGCTGGAAGAGAGGTCAAAAAGGTATTGAAGTGACAGATTCCCACAGAATTTGAAACAAAACCCATATTCCTTCTTGGAGCCTAAAAGCACCTCCCAGAATATAGGAGGTTTGCAAGGTCCACTCGGCTTTCTCCCCACACTAGCATCCCCTCTAGCACTAGGCTAGCCCGTCAGTCCCCCACACCCTGGGGGTGGGGGGTGGGGGGGGGAGGAGTCCCTTCACCCGAGCCAGATACTTGATCTGGTCAATTGTTATCTCCTTCCTGGGACCAGCCCATATTATTCCATTTCATTATCCTTTTTCTTTCCTCTTCCTCCTAATACTCACACAATATCGAAAATTACTTCATTTGTTTACATGTTTATTATGTCTTTCTCTGGAAATATAAACACCATAACATCAGGGCCCCGCTCTGTCTCACTTGCGCCACTAGATTTCTAGCAACCAAACACTGTCAAGGGACTCAAACATTTAAGGAAAAAGGAACAAGGGATTACACGTCAATTGCTAAGGAGGAGAGGATTCGTAAGGGGGCCAAATCAGCAGTGCCCCACCTCCCAGCTGACTGATTTGTGCATGCACACGTATTTGGGCAGAATTTCAGGCATTTTAGCCAAAGAGCGGATGGCAGCCAAGACCAAAGAATAGGCAGCAATTGGCACAAGAGACTCCTACCACAGCAGAAACCTTTAAATTTGACTTCAGCAACACCTGCCTTCTGCATCTTTGGGAGAAACCTGCTGATTAGACATGGCCAGTTAGATGCCTGGTCTTCAGCGCAGCCATGAATATAAGGCCAAATAGTCCATGTCCTTTCCTAAGAAAAAAAAAAAACAGAAGACAAAATCTAGCTCAAGAGAAACAAACTCTGGGGAAAACGCACAGCTCACTTTGATTCAGCCCACATTTACCGGACCAGGTCCTACAGCAGGATGAACACAATTCAGAGCATGTATCTCCTAGAACAGTACGACCCGAATAAGAAAAACACAAAGTTCAAAATTCTCCGGGAGCCCTGAAGGAGACACTCAGAAGCCCCTGCTAAAATAAAGGCAGGCGTTCTGTACCTGCAGAGGCGCCAAGTGTGACTCACAGACAAATCCACAACAGAACAGCAGGTGAGACTCTCCCCACCCCTCCCAGCTCTCACCGCAAAGATGCCCCATCCGCTCTGACATCCTCTTATCCTTTTCCCGGCTCTGCAAACAGGGGCAAGCCTGGGGCAGGCTGACAAACTGCTCTCTCCATTTGCAGAAAGCAGGACAAGATCTTGAGCTACTCAGTTCCTCAAGAACACCCAGCTCTTCTGACCCCAGCTTGGGCTGTTCTAGAGACTGCCTGGAAGCAGGTGAAGGCGGACCTCTGAGCTCCAGGAGAAGGTGATCTAGTGTCTCCTTTTAGCAGTGACTCTGCTCCAGAAAAGGCTGTACCTAAGAGTTTTGGAGCCTTTCATAATAATAAAAACGAAGAAGAAGGAGAAGGGGAAGAAAGGGAAGATGGAAAAGGAAGAGGAGGAAGAGAAGAAAAAGGAAGGAGAGGGAGGAAGGGGAGGAGAAGAAGTAGAAAAGCCCCTTGCAGCTTACTATATTAGTGCACACCTGCTGTGCACTCTCATGCAGGGACTTATGGAAATAGAGAGAGCTTTCAGGGTCCATGTTTGTGGCTTCAGTCCCGTACCACAAATCACCTTCCCCAGCAACTCCCTCTCCCCTCTCTGCCTCAGATCCCTCATCTTCAGTCTGAGGAACCCAATGACAACAGTCTCTTTCAAACAAGTAACAGAGATAGACCAACCAGTAAGTGAGTACTACTCCCTGCCTAACTGGCAATTTCCCATTGTTTGCCTGAGGACTGAACCCTGCTCCAGGGGAACAGAGGATTAGGCTCATGAATATATTCAAGGAGAACAAATCCAAAGTGAAAGAGAATGCACCCAGAAGGCCTGCACCATGACCCCTCCTCCTCACAGACAAGACTTTCCTGACTTCTAACATCCTACACTAGCCTTGTTTGTTTTTTGAACTCTGCCTAATTGGAATCACGGTATGAACTCTGTGGACACAGTGACCTAGCAAAAGAGATGTTCAGTGCTGCATTTATTGTCCGGGATGACGTCAGCCAGAAAGCGCTGCAAAAATAATAATATCATGATCATTGAGTGAAGTCCTGGTATGTATCAAACTCTGTGCTAAGCGATGGAAAAATATTTGAGTTCATTCCACAAGGTGTGTGTGATTCAAGGAGTAAGCATTATCCTCTTTTTTCAGGAAAGGAAACTGAGGCAACAGAGAAGTTGTGATAGGATATTTCAAGGTCACAGAACCTAAGAACAGCCAAGGCAGAGTTGGAACCCTTATCTGTCCGCCTCCAGAGTCCTTTCCATTGCACACATCCTCCTCAGGGGCTGAGTTCCTCTGCAACAAAGTGGCTGTGAAATAGCAGTTGGTTCCATGTCTGCCCAACCAGTAGGCATTGTACAAGTACTGACGTCCTCCCTTGCCTGGCTTTCACCCACACTTGGTAGAACTGAGTTGGTTTACATTTCTCAGGAAGCAATCAAATGACCCTGGAGAAGCCAGAAGATTCCAGAAGGCCTGAATTACATTGAGAGGTCTAATTTATGGGGACACTCTTACTGCACAAAATTTCTTCCAGAACATTTGGTCCTCTGGGAGTTCCCCAAATTGCCAACAATTAGACAGAAAATTCCATCTCCCTCTGCATGGTTCCTTCACAGTATTCAGCATTTTCCCCATAACTTACCTATGAATCTATCTCCTTCTCTTGGACTCCTTTGGCAATTCTTTACTATCCAGAGAAATTTGAGATCTCTTGTTTTTGTTAACTGTAACTACATTTAATTAAATATTAAATTACTAAAAATTAAAATCTATTAAATATAACTACATTTCACAACTTCATTGATGAAGCTGCATTTAACCAATAGCATTGGTCAGTAACTTGTTCAGTGTACCCAAGAATAAAGAGGTTAAAGGGATCCATGGATCAATTTCCTGCATATTAGAGATTTCAGAGCTTTTATATTCAAAATCCAGATTACAACATACCTACTAAACTAGAGTTCCAAGGAAATTAGTCAAGCCTTAAATTAAACTTTAACCTTGTTTCAAATTAAAAATACAATTTACCACATTAGTTTCATATGTTTCTATTTCCTGGCCTCAAAAACACTAACTGCTCCTTGACTACAGTAGTTGAAATCCTACTTAGCACTCTGTAACTGACAAAACTTCCCCAGCCCCCAGGCAAGACTGAGTGATCCTTTTGCCCCCACAATGCTTTGTAAAGTTTTACAGGCTTGTTCCTCCATCCCTTACCAGCCCCCCAAACCCTGAACTACCTCCAGGGCAGTATTGTATTCATTTATGTCCTGATACTTATCCCCAACTTGTGCAAGACAAACCTCCCTGCACACAGTAAGCCTTCAAAATTCATTGCTGCATTGAATTAATTTCTAAACAAGCTTTTTATTGAAGTATAATGTGCACATAAAAAGGGGCACAATCGTGTTTGCGTGTTCACAAAGTGAACACAGCACCCAAAAAGGCCTGCTCCATGATCCTTCCTCCCCAAATGACATGACTTTCCTGACTCCTAACACCGTACGTTAGCTTTGCTTGGTGTTGAAATTTGTATAAATGGAATCACATGAACTCTCTTGGTTTTGGCTTATTGTATTAAACACCATGCTGTTTTGTGTAGCACTGGTTCATTTGTTCTCATTCACTACATAGCATTCCACTCTGTGCAGTTATTTATTTAACCATTCTACTGGTGACGGACATTTGGGTTCTTTCTAATTGGGAGCTCTTATGAACAGAGTCGCAAGGAACATTCCTGGATACTTCTTTCTGTTAAGTATTTACCTAAGAGTATAATTGTTCAGCTTAGTGGATACTGCCAGTTTTCATGGTGGTTCAACTGATGCAAAAATTTACATAAAAATGTGAAAGGCCAAAAAATATCCAAGACAATCTTGAACAAAGCTGGAGGTCTCACACTACTAACTATTATAAAGCCGCAGTATTAAGACAGCATAGTTTGGACACAAATAGACTAATGAACTGGAAGAGAGAATTCAGAAACAGATTCATAAATATAGGTTACTTGATGTATGAAATAGGTGACATTGCAGTGCAGAGGGGAAAGAATGATGTTTTCAAAAAATGGTGCCAGATCAACTGGATAAACACATGAAAAAAAATTTAACCACACATTAAAATCAACTCCAGATGGATTATAGATCTAAATGTTAAAAGCAACAATAAACCTTCGTTAAAAAAAAAAGAAGAAGAAGAAAGAAAGAAAGACAGCAGACAAACACAAAACAATAGGACTTGGGGTAGGCAAAAATTTCTTATACACAGGACATAAAAAGCATTAATCATAAAGGAAAAATGTGATAAATTAACTACTTTTTTCTAGTCTTTTCCTTTTTTTAAATTTTAAACTAGACTGCTTTGAAAATAAGAACTGCTCATTAGAAGACACCATTAAAAAGTTGAAAACACAGAGCACAAATTGAGTAAAGGTATTTGCAACAATATACCGAACAAAGGACTTGTAAACAATGTGTATATAGAATTACCCATCAATTACAGAAAGACAGATAATCCAATAGAAAAAAAAATGTGCTGGGGCGCCTGGGTGGCTCAGTGGGTTAAAGCCGCTGCCTTCGGCTCGGGTCATGATCCCAGGGTCCTGGGATCGAGCCCCATATTAGGCTCTCTGCTCAGCAGGGAACCTGCTTTCCTCTCTCTCTCTCTGCCTGCCTCTCTGCCTACTTGTGATCTCTGTCTGTCAAATAAATAAATAAAATCTTTAAAAAAAAAAAAAAAGAAAAAAAAATGTGCTAAAGAAGGAGGAAGAGGAAGAGGAGAAACACACACACACACACACACCCCATATATATATATATGGTATGTGTATGTGTGTGTCTGTGTATATATACATATATGTGTGTGAATATATATATATATATATATATATATATATATATATCTCCAAAGGGCCAATAAACATGAAAAGGTGCCTAAGAAAAGCAAATTAAAACTACCAAGGATGCTCCAGAGAATGGCTAAAATGGAAAAGTCAGGTAACAGTGCTGACAAGAAGGGGGAGTCATAAGCTCCCATACACCGCTGTGGTTGTAAATATTCATCTGCCCACTGAATTTTGTTTACCAGGATCCGTTCCAATTTTTCTCTCTCTCCAGCTCCCAGGGGAATGCGCTGGCGTTGGGGAGGAGGGGTGGCTGGGCAGCCTCCACAACTATTAACACCAAGTACCTGCAAACCTGTTCTTTCTCTTCTCTCCCATCAGTTCACTGTGGCGTCAAGCACTCCCTGAGCCTTAGAGTAGCCCCCGCCCCTTATCCACAAAAGATACGTTCCAAGACCTTCAGGAGATGCCTGTGACCCCGGATGGTACTGAACCCTCCATAAGGTTTTTCCTACAGGTACACGCCTATGAAAGGTGAATGCGTAAATAAGGCTCAGCAAGAGACGGATAACAATAATAAGGTAGAATGCCCGTAACAATACTGTAATGAAGATCATGGGAGTGTGACGTGTGTGTGTGTGTGTGTGTGTGTGTGACGTGTGTGTGTGTGTGTGTGTGTGTGTGTGTGTGTCTCTCTCTCTCTCTCTCAAGCTATCTTACTGTGTTGTACTCACCCTACTTCTTGTGATAAGGTGAAGCAATAAGATGCCCGTGCGGTGAGACAAGGGAGAAGGATGACGCCGGCGTACTGACGTCAGATCATCGGAGGCTACTATCCCCCATCCGCTGATTCGTCGGAACGAGGACTTCCGCTTCCGCTTCCGCACCAGGGATGATGTGGGCCCGGAAACTGCGGGAAGCGAAACTGCAGATAGAAGGGGAAGACTATATTTTCTGCTTGGGAGAAATAAGGAACAGGATTGGGATTAAGATCCATTTCTGACCGGGTTGAGCTCACAAGCTCCTGGAGGAACAAACAGGCGCACACTCTAAACAACACGTGATCCTTATCCCATCCGAAGACACTAACTTTTTAACTATTCCTCCGTATGTTCCCAAAATAAAATCCTAGAATTCGAAGTCATACTCATTTTTATTTCTCTACAGGTTCTGGTTGCAAAGTTGCCAACCTCCCTGGAAGGTTGGACCCACCACATATACTTCCATCAGAGGTGTATATACATGTTCTGTTTATCAACTTGGCTGCTAAAAAAAAAAAAAAATAGTATCTTGTTTCACTTACCTCTTTGAACTCCAGTGAAACTATATTTTTAAGATGCATTTGTTGGTGATTTTTATCTCATTTTCTTTTTTTTTTTAAGATTTTATTTATTTATTTGACAGAGATCACAAGTAGGCTGAGAGACAGGCAGAGAGAGAGAGGAAAGCAGGCTCCCTGCTGAGCAGAGAGCCTGATGTGGGGCTCGATCCCAGGACCCTGGGATCATGACCTGAGCTGAAGGCAGAGGCTTTAACCCACTGAGCCACCCAGGCACCCTTTATCTCACTTTCTAATTGGCAGTTCACACATTTTCTCCACTTTGCCATGAGATTTTTCTTATAATTTTATTTTTTTTTTAAGATTTTATTTATTTATTTGTCAGAGAGGGAGAGAGAGTGAGCACAGGCAGGCAGAGAGGCAGGCAGAGAGAGAAGCAGGCTCCCTGCCGAGCAAGGAGCAGGATGTGGGACTCGATCCCAGGACGCTGGGATCTCCTGGGATCATGACCTGAGCCGAAGGCAGCTGCTTAACCAACTGAGCCACCCAGGCGTCCCGATTTTTCTTATAATTTTAAAAGAACGCTCTGGGTAGTGTAGCAAGGTTATTAGCTTTTCAGTTGGTATGTGCATTGCAAATATTTTCTTGAATATTTTTCCCCTTTTATTTTGTGATGGGTTTTCCCCTACATATATGAGATTTAAGTGTTTATATAGTAAAATCTGTCCATCTGTTTTAAGTTCTGTATTTTTGCAAGATACTTTGAAAAGCTCAATAACGTTGAATTATCAAAATGGTTATATGTATTTTTTCCTAATATGGTTTCATTTGTTATCTTTATATATTCACATTGCTTTGGGGTTTATTCTACATGATGTGTGAGATAGCTCCAGTGGGATGTGGGCTGTGTGTGTGTGTAAACTTTATTCTGAATGCTAGCCAGTTGTTCCAGCACCATTAACTGAAGAATGTGCACTTCCCTACCCAATTGTGCGTGTTCCAATGATGCAATTGAATAATAAAAATTGGTATCAAAAATATCTCCCTGGCCTGGGAGGACAGATTGACCTGGAGTGGCCAGGGTGGGGCTGTGGACCAGGTTCAGTTGTGGCAACAGTGTAGGAGAAAGGGTGAGTGCCTAAATTACAACAGGCTCATGAAGAGGTGAGGAGGGAAGACTGATAGCCATTCTCTTCCCCCTCTGCTCCCCATATCCCTCACCTGGCTGCCCTTCCCTACCTGTAAACTTCATCTACCATCAAGGGAAGGAATAAAGCCTGGGAGCTAATCTTGGAGACTCTGGAATCAGATTACTGCATTTAAACCCTGACTTTACCACTCACATTAGTCTTAAGATCTCAAGCAAGTGTTTTGGTATTTCTGGTGCTCGGTTTTCCCACCTGCATAGTGGAGATAACAGGAACACTGATTGCCAGGCCCATCAAGAAGGATGTAAGGAGCTAATTCCTGTGAGGCTCTTATCCTACTGCCTGGCACAGGCTAATCTCTACTGGTCCGTAATGTTAACAGTTTATTTTAAAAGAAATCGTGATCATCTCTTTTTTCAATGGAACAAAACTTCAGTCCTACCTTTGGATGGGTTTGGAGGTCTGAGCATGAAACAGAGCACTGACAGGAGCAAGTGGAAGGGGCAAGATGGTAGAAAGGATTCCAAGTCCAATGGTTGAAAGCATTGGTCTAGAAAATGCTTCCTTTGGGCGCCTGGGTGGCTCAGTGGGTTAAGTCATGATCTCAGGGTCCTGGGATCGAGTCCGGCATCGGGCTCTCTGCTCAGCAGGGAGCCTGCTTCCTCCTCTCTCTCTCCGCCTGCCTCTCTGCCTACTTGTAATCTCTCTCTGTCAAATAAATAAATAAAATCTTTAAAAAAAAAAGAAAATGCTTTCTTTGGGAGGTTTCTATTCTTTAAGATATACTTACATAACAAAGCCTAAGAACTAAGGACTACCATAAGTAAAATAACTTAGCATATTAATTAATAATGGGCTATAGCCCCCCCACCCTATTTTTAAACACAACCATTTATCTATGTAAAACTTCAGTCAGAAGGGGAGCCACAGGTATCTTTCTTCTCATATTTTTTAGAGAATAAGATAATAGCTAGAGTTGATTGACTCCATCAAAGGTACAGTAGTAAGCCCTTTAAAAACTATCTCACATAATACGCCCTCTATAATAACTCTGAGCTTATTACCATCTGCAGTATACAGACCAGGAAAGGGAGTTTCCTAGAAATGAGGAAGTAATCTGCATGTAGCCACCATTACCAAGGACAAAGATTCAATCCCAGTGACTCCAACACCCAAGGCTCTAAAAGCCAACAAGGAACACATGACTGTTGAGATGGAATTTTGGAGAGTAGGAAGTCCAGCTCGACAGATGGGAGAAATTCCTTTCTGAAGGATTTAGTGCCTTCTATTTATATATAAACTGGTCAAGTCTGGAAGGACTTTGGAAGTCATTTAATTCAGTTTCCTCCTTGCACAGATAGAGAACCTAAAGCCCAGAACAAAGAGCTGTGGCCCAGCCAGCTATTCACTGACTGCTCCCCTAAAGCCCTGGGTCTCTTCACCCTGTGCAGTGCTTGTAATCTCCACATGACCTCAAGATCAAAGGCCTAGAGATGGAGTGGAAACATGCTTCGTGCTTCACAGTGTGCACAGTGAAAAAGACCTGGTCCTGGCCCAAAGAATTTGGCAAACCAGCAAGGGAGAGGATTTGGGCCCACAGACAGCAAACACAATGAATTAAAAGCTGAAAAGCACGTGAAATCCCTCTGCCTAGAATCTGGGAAAACTTCGTGGAGGAGGCTACAGGAGAGCTAGGTCTGTGGCACAAATGACAGGAAGGGCATTCCAGATCCAGAAGTCACACCTAGGAGGACTACTAATAATGAGAGCTAACATTTATTATTTGAACCATGCAGATTCTACCCTAAAGGCCTTATATGTATTAATTCCTCCAAACCTCACATCAACACTATAAGGTGGGACAAAAATTATCCCCATTTCAGAGAAAGGGCAATTGAGACAGAAAAGATAAGTGACTTGCCCAAGGACACACACCTGGAAAATTACAGTTTCAGAATGAGAACGCCAGCGGGAGTGACTCCTGCATTCTCAACACCTGAGAGAAGACTCGGGGGTCAGCTATGGGGTCTAGGATCTAGGATGAGGGAGTAGAAGATAGAAGTTTTTCCCCCCCAGGACAGGTCAAGTTCCAGTTGGCCCCAGGCTCTTCCCTGCTATTGCAGACCTCCTGGGGTAGGCAAGGAATACTCAGTTAGAGAGGGTCAGGACCCAGACTCACTGGCCTCTGAGCCTGCTATGAGACCTTCCAGAGGCCACCAGGACTGAGCTAAAGGGTCTTGGATGAAGGGCCACAGAAGCTATCTGGCTCACTCTGAAACCACAATGTCCAGGAACTCATCCTGACTGATCTTACACCAGGCCCCAGGGCCTCTATGGTGCCAGGCCTTGGAACTAAGTCCTAGACTCTGGCAAATATTTTCCAAATGCCAACCATAGCTGTGGCTTAGCCCACCTGGGGGCAGTGGATTTGGAGTTGAAAGCCCAGGGTGCCACAGCAGCCCAAGTCTGGCTCCAAGAGCTGTGGGGCCTGGAGCCAGCTCTGACTCCCTCTGGACTTTAGGGAACACCTGGAGGGATCATCCTAACCCTGTGGACTTAGGAATCTACAGAACCTTATGGACAGGAGCCAGCACAATGCCTGGAGCCCAAGGGTGCTTAATAAATGCTGAATTCCTGCACCTGATCTTGAAACTCCTCTTCTTTTTGGAGCGGGCTAAGAATAAATAGACCAGGCCCAGACCTTGGTTCATAAAACAGATCCAAAGGCCCTCTGAGTGTTGCAAATGTCAGTGCTAAGCAGGGCTAGAAACAGAAGACAAAAAGAACAACGTGGGGAGTGATGAAGTTCTCAGGACGGATACAAAGTCACTCATCTAGGGCGCCTGGCTAGCTCAGAAGGCATGCAACTTTTTTTTTTTTTTTTTTTTTGAGCATGCAACTCTTGATCTTGAGTTCAAGACCTACGCTGGGTATAGAAATTGCTTAAATAAATAAATAAACTTTTTAAAAAATTCTTAAAGAACTAAATTTGCTCATCAGCTTCTTCCTGCTCTGGTGATAGCAGCCTTCCTTGGACTGTACCCACTACTTCAAGGAAAGTAGCTTCCTTCTGTTCTCCTCCACCCCAGACTTTCTCGAGGTGCCATCATTGTTTATCCACTAACCACTCGCTGAATGCCTACCCAAAATGCTGGACACAAGATAACTCAAAGGCCAATGGGAAAACAGCCTAAGTATCCATTGACAGTAACAGATAAACACAATGGGGTGTAGAAATACAACGAAATATTAGTCAGCCTTAGAAAGGAATGAAATTCTGACACCTGCTACATCATGAATGAACCTTGATGACATTATACTAAGTATAATAAGCCTATCACAAGAGGACAAATATTGCATGAATCCACCCATGCAGGGTACACAGAGTAGCCAAATTTACACAGAAAGGAGAATAGAAGTCACCAGGGGAGGTTAGTGTTTAAGAGCTGTAGAGTTTCCATTTGGAAAAATAAAAAAGTTCTGGAGAGGGAGGACAGTGACGGTTACACAACAGTACAAATATATTTAATAACTCTGAACTGTACGATTAATAATGCTTAAGATGGTGAGTTTCATGTTGTAGGTATTTTACCACAATTAAAAAAATTTACATCCAAAATCTTAAAAAAAATAAAATTTATGTTCTGTAGTAGCTGACTGGATAAATAAGCTAAGCCATAGTACATTCAGACAATGGACTATAATTCAAGCGGTAAAAAGAAATGAAGCTATCTAGCCATGAAAAGACATGGAAGAATTGTAAATAGATATTAGTAAGCATAAGAAGCCAATGGGAAAAGGCTACATACTATATGATTCCAAGATTCCAACTACCTAACATTCCGGAAAAGGCAAAACCCAGGAGACGGTGAAATTATCGGTGGTTACGGGAGATGAGGGGAGCAGGGAGGGATGAATAGGCTGAACACATAGGATTTTTAGGGCAGTGAATATACTATAGGATACGACAATGGAAGATACATGTCATTATACTTTTGTCCAAATCCGTGGGACATACACCACCAAGGGTGAACCGTAATGTAAACTGTGGACTTTGGGTGATTGTGTGTCAATGTAGGACCAATGGTTACAAATACGCCTCTCCAATGGGGGAACATTGGTAATAGGGGAGGGAGGTTGTACATGTGTAGGGGCAGGGGTATATGAGAAATCTCTATACCCTCCTTTAATTTTACTGTAAGCCTAAAATTGCTTTAAAAAATGATTCTTTAAAAAGGGGGCGGGGGGGATGCAAATGGGAGCTTTCCTGCTCCCAGAGATCTCCGTCTAGTTGGCATAGACAGATAAGGCACCAGTTACAGTGCCGTGTGCTAAGTGATCTCAGTAACACAGGTGGCTGCAGGTGTCTCAAACTTGCCTTTCTCTAGCCCAGAGGGCAGGAGGTTTTCTGGAGGCAGGGAGTCCCAAGTGGGGAGGCCTGCAACCTGCGTGTGGCCATCTCAGTGGGTCCCTGACCGTCACTGGAGAAGTTCCTTCTAACAGGACTGGTAGGCCTGTGGGTCCCAACCTTTCCCACCCTGATAGCTATCAACTCCTCAAGTGGAATTCACGTCTGTTCAGTGAGCTTTGACCTTAACAGACATGAATGTCATGAACTCAGCACTCCCCGTATTCCTCAACAACCCACTACTGTCCCTGAATTTCTAACCCAGGCAATGGCCCTGCTTCCTCTTTTTACCCACCCTCCTCCTACCTTCTTTCTAAAGCTCTCAAATCTATCTTGACCTTTTCTTACCCTCTTCCAGGGCCCTAGGCAGGGAGAGCTGCCTGGGTGTCAGCAGGACCTGATTCTAATAAGCCATTTAATTCACGCTGGCCAGTCACAGGGCTAGAGTCAGCAGGGAGAGTAAGGTGCCCTGAAGCTTTAGGGACAAGATATGCAAAAGTGAGAAGAGATAGGATGGCTCCTCCAGAGCAAAGTTAAATTTGATTCAGGATTAAGATAATCTAAGCAAGGAATGTGCCCATCAGAAGTGGCTGGGGGCAAGAACGAAAGGAGTGTCAGCCAGAGGCTATCAGAAAAAGCAGATTCATTCATTCAATTAACAAAACGTAACTAAACAACTAAACCGAGGACCAAGAGCTGTTTTAGGTGGGAGGACAAATAGTGAACCAGACAGGAGTGCAGCTTTGTGTAGCTTCTATTCTAGAGAGGGAGTCAGGCAATTAAAAGAAAAAAAAAAAAAAACCCTAAGGAAAATAAATGATATGTCAGATAGTGACAAGTGATATGGAGAAAATAAAGTCGGCAAAAGGAATGGGGATTTCCAGGTCTAGGAAGTGGAGATTGCAAAAAAAAAATTTTTTTAATTTAACAAAGAACGATTAAGTGCAAGCAGGTAGAATAGCAGGCAGAGGGAGAGGGAGAAGCAGGCTCCCCATTGACCAGGGAGCTGAATGTGGAACTTGATCCCAGGACCCTGGGATCATGACCTGAGACAATGGCAGTCCTTAACTACTAAGCCACCCAGGTGCCCTGCAGTATTTTTATTTTTAAGATTTTATTTGTTTATGTGACAAAGAGCACAAGCAGGTGGAATGGCAGATAGAGGGAGAAGCTGGCCCCTCACAGAGCAGAGAGCCTGATGTGGGGCTCGATCCCAAGACCCTGGGATCATGACCTGAGCAGAAGGCAGATGCTTAAACGACTGAGCCATCTGGGCACCCAGGGATTGCACTATTTTAAAGGCCCATTATGTTAAGAAGTTGGTACTTGAGGGCGCCTGGGTGGCTCAGTGGGTTAAGCCGCTGCCTTCAGCTCAGGTCATGATCTCAGGATCCGATCGAGTCCCACATTGGGTTCTCTGCTCGGCAGGGAGCCTGCTTCCTCCTCTCTCTCCCTGCCTGCCTCTCTGCCTGCTTGTGATCTCTCTCTGTCAAATAAATAAATAAAATATTAAAAAAAAAAAAGAAGAAGAAGAAGTTGGTACTTGAACAAAGACCTGAAATGGAGAGAATCTACCATTGGATGTCTGGGGAAGAGCGTCCTAGGGAAAGGAAATTACAGACGCAAAAGACGCAAGGAGGTGGTACTAGAAGGGAGTTTGCAGGTCGGGGTAGGGTCGGGGTCAGGAATCAGGGAGATTGGTCGTCTAACACCTTGCAGACCATGGCAGACTTGGTAAGACTCAGGGGTTAGCACTCTTCAGGGAGAGGTCCACACCAATGTATTTTGAGTCTTCCCCTCCCAAAAGCCCATTGGATACACCAGGCTCTCTGAGGCTAATACCTTTGAAGAGTAAAGGCCCCAAACGGACCTCCTGCTTGGTTTCCAGACCCACAAGATAATCTTCTAGTTATACCCTGCCTGCCCACAGACAGGTGTTCTAGAAGGAGAGAATGCTAGCACCTAGGACATTGTCCTTACTATGACATTTCTACTTTTTATTGTAAATCAATCTGTAATATGGTATGATATGGCATGGTATGGTGTGGTATGGTATGGCATAAACCAGTATGGCATAATATAACATAAGTATCCATATCCCAGAACTTGGATAATGTGATTCTAGCCCCAAGAGTTGAAGCAGCCCTAAATGGATGGATTAATCCCATCTCTAAACCTGCCAGGACCTTGGACTAGTCCCCAAGGTCACAGTGTCCTCTCCACAATCAGGCCACTCTGTGAGGCCACTCACCAGTCACCCAGCTGGCCTTCCCTTGGTACTATTCTGATTTTACCATTCAACTTTTGATCTAAACCACTGTGCCTCATCTGACTTCAGTTTACTCAACTGTAAAATGGGCACAATACTTCCAACCTCCAGGTGTGGCTGTGGGGTTCAAAAGCCAGCAAGACTCATGACTTCCCATCTCACTCTTCCTTTCCTCACATGGACCCTTGCCCCTCTTTGGTGGGACCACTTGCAGCAGCACCTTCCCAGCCTCCCAGCTCTGGTCCTCATGCCCATCTGGCACACGGCCAACAGACTCTATTCTAAAAGAAAGCCTTGATCATGCCTCTCCCATGAATAAAACCAAACTCCTTTAGTGTGCTCCTCAGAGCCCTCACTCATCCTTTCCCCATGGCATGTGATCCTTGCTGTTGCACACGTCCCCCTGGTTAGAATGCCCTTCCTCTTCCTCTGCCTAATGAACTGCCAGGCATCCTTCAAGTTCTAGTTCCAAGGCTACCTTCCCTTGAAAACTACTTTCTGCCTGGTCACTTCTCACCTGCCTACCCACAGCACCCTGTGATTTCCTCTCTTGTAGCAGTTACTGCTAACCTGTTTCCCCCTACCCAAACATGAGCTCCTAGAGCACAAAGAAGGATCATCTCATTTACCATATTTCATCAAATTTAGCCCACCAACAAATGTGTTATTTAAGATTTTATGTCTTTTTAAAGTTTTCTTTATTTAAGTAATCTCTACACCCAACATGGGGCTTAAACTTCCGACCCTGAGACCAAGAGTTCCATGCTCTACCCACGAAGCCAGCCAGGCACCTCCAACAAATTTTTAGTGTTACCATCATTCCGTGTACCACTCAGAAAGAAAAAAAATGTTGTCAACTACACCATGACACATTTCCTTCTTCTCAGTGAGAATGTTTACTTTTGAACTTAATTAGAAATAGATTTTAGGGGGCGCCTGGGTGGCTCAGTGGGTTAAGCCGCTGCCTTCGGCTCAGGTCATGATCTCAGAGTCCTGGGATCGAGTCCCGCATCGGGCTCTCTGCTCAGCAGGGAGCCTGCTTCCTCCTCTCTCTCTCTCTGCTGCCTCTCCATCTGCTTGTGATATCTCTCTGTCAAATAAATAAATAAAATCTTTAAAAAAAAAAAAAGAAATAGATTTTAGTATCACTTATCACTCACACATATCATACATATTTATATATAAAATCCATTGGTTAAGGCATTCACACACTGTGACTGGCACCTGTCCTGTAGCAATCAAAGCACCATGGACTGTAAGGCATATCCCAGTTTTAGAGATGTTGAAATATAAAAACAAAAACAAAACAAGAAAAATGATAAACACCTACGTCCTAAACTCAAGAAAATACAAATCAGCCCTTTCTCATAGACTAGTGCCTGGCACAGAGTAGATGTTCAGGCAACAATGGTAGGCTTGCTTTTGGTGCATGGCATGCTCCTGGCTAGTCTAGAGGGAGACTGGTCGTTTCCATACTGCCCCGGACCTCTCGTGTGTGTTCAAGGCTTGCAGAGGACAGGTTGGTACCAAGGCCATGCTATAGAAGGTCATTCAGGAAAGGGCAGGAGGCAGAGGAAGAGTACCGGGGTTCTTGGAGGCGGTCCTGCTTTCCTGGTGAATAAAAGGCCCAGGAAGGGGGTGGTCTTGGGAAGATAGGAGGTGGATGTAAAGTTCTTTAAATCCCCAGATGCTTGCAGAGTCCAGCTGGGCTTCAGAGCACAAAACCTGAGCCCTTAGAAGTATGTTTTTAGTCATGTGTAAATTGTGTACCCCGTGTCCAGAAACAGCAACAAGTACTGTGCTCCGTGCTCTGTCTCAGGCTGCCCCACTCTCCCTCAGTGACGTGTGAGCTGGGAAAGGGACTGTTTTTTGGGTAGTGAGACACAGGGAAACAGTTATAACCTAAGGAAAAGAATTACGCATTCAGGCCAGAAACGCCCCACTGTGCCTCCGTGTGAACGTAATTTTGTTTGAATGTGTTGAACTAAATTCACTCTGGCCAGTCTTGAATTTGCAACATGCACTTGGCTCTCCTGAGCCTTACTCTGTGCACTGAGGCGTTTGCCAAAACTCAAGGGGGTTCTGCCAGCCCAGATACCTGCCATTACAGTGGAGGCAGGAGAAGGAGGCTTAACTGTGTCCTAGGGAGAGCCCTGGATTCCCAGGCAGGGGCATCATGAGTCCGCTGGGGTTTCCTGTGTAAAATGGGGCCTGGAAAACCTTCCCTCTGGGCAGGGGTGACAGCACACCACCATATAGTAATGCTTAGACGGGGCCGGGGGTGGGGTGAGGTGGGGGGGTGTTGGTTGCCCACAGGGCCAGAGTTAACTCTTTCATTGTTGAATCATAGGCATAGGGAGGACCATGGGATTCCAGGGGAAGGCCCAGTGTGATGAGAAGCTCTCGGGACGGTGGCTATTTATTTACCAGCCATGACGCTGATATAATATCATATGAATGGCACCCCGTCTGTGGACCTCCAGGACTGAATGTGATCCTGCCGATGAACGAACAAGTGCCTGAATGAGTGACCGGGCATCTGGGGCTGTGCTCAGGAGCTAAGAATACTCTCATCCAGGAAATCTTTACTGAACATCGACAGTGGGCCGGTTTGGGGGGCCAGGTGCTAAAGATGAAAAGCGGATTCAAAACAAACCCTTCTTCCAAGAGTCCCCCTTGGGACGATGTGTGACTTGTGAGAAAGGGCATTCCCCAGTGCGGGGAACCTCGTTCAGCACAAAGACACAGAAGCAAAAACCAAAAGAAAGCAGAAGCAAGCAACCGAAAAAGCACAAGCAAGGAAATGAACGAAAAGCAGCTTACCTTGTCACGGAAGGTACAAACTGTCATTGTGGTCAACATAAAGCTTGAGGCTAGAAGTAGCAAGAGGGGGAGCTCATGGAGACATGCGTGATGGCCAGTCTTGGCTGAGCCAAGCACTGCTCTGTGGGAGAGGGTAGTGTTTTCACACTGAAAGAGTCACTCCGTCAGCAGCGTGAGAAGGGTCCCAGGGACCCAGCGTGGAGGCACTGAGGCCATTTAGAGCAATTGCCATGGACCAGGCAATGAGAGTATAGCCCAATAGAAACAGGTAGAGTAATTTAAAAAAAAAAAAAAAAAAAAGGAAGTATTTTGGTTGTATTCTTTCTTTGAAGTGGATGAGTGAGAGAGAGGGGAAAGGGGCCAAAACGGGATCAGCAAACCTAGGGCCGGAGAGAAAGTGACAATATTAAAGACAGTCTTGGAAGCAAGGTTAGTAGGTCAGGGAGACTCTTTAAGACGGGTAAGGGAGGGGCACCTGGGTGGCTCAGTGGGTTGAGGCCTCTGGCTTCAGCTCAGGTCATGATCTCAGGGTCCTGGGATCGAGCCCCACATCCAGCTCTCTGCTCAGCAGGGAGCTTGCTTCCCCTCGCTCTCTGCCTACTTGTGATCTCTCTCTGTCAAATAAATAAATAAAATCTTAAAAAAAAAAAAAAAGGACGGGTAAGGGAGAGAGTAGTCAAGGGAAACTCCCAGGCTTCCGGAGTGAGTGACCAGGAAGGGATAAGTCATCTCCACAAGCCCCCTGGTCTTCCCAAGATTTGCTTTGGGCCACACTCCTTGAGCCATGTGCCAAGAAAGGTTAATTCTGTGGATTCCAATTTCTTTTTTTTTTTTTTTTTTTAAAGATTATTTATTTATTTATTTGACAGAGAAAGACCACAAGTAGGCAGAGAGGCAGGCAGAGAGAGAGAGGATGAAGCAGGCTCCCTGCCGAGCAGAGAGCCCGATGTGGGACTCGATCCCAGGACCCTGAGATCATGACCTGAGCCGAAGGCAGCGGCTTAACCCACTGAGCCACCCAGGCGCTCCGGATTCCAATTTCTTTACCATGATCTTTGTTTTAATGAGCTCAGCTTGTAGTTTAAAAAGTTGATCAAGATTCGGCCCAACGTGTCATTTTTTTTTTCCCCTTTGTTGTTGAGGTGGAGTTTGCATACAGAAAAGTATGTGAATCCAAAAGGTACAGCACAGACAGCATGATGTTCTGAAGATATTAAAGACCTTCACAACACAGACCTGTGCACACACGCATCACGCGAAAACAAAGCCAGACTTCTATGGACCCTCATTTCAGGAGGATGGACTTTGAGTGGGCATGGCGAGGTGGGAGTCAGAGGCCCGGGCCTGGGTCTGAACTCTTACAGCTCACCCACTGCAGATCACGGACAAAATCAGTTCGTTCTCTGAGCCCCAGATTCCTTCCATTTTTCAAACCTCCATGATCCTCAAGCCAAGAATTTAGAATCATAATAAATAGTATGTTCGAGATCTTAGTCTTCTCTTTCCTCCGTCTCTCGTTTGGTCTCCACTCAAGTGAATAGAGCCTGATGCAAAACATATTTCTTTTCATTTCTTACACTCCGAAATGTGAAACGGACACACAGCCAGGGAGAGGAACAAGAGATGCTGAATTCTTCCTACACATGATACAATCGAGTTAAGTAATATGGGGTTTTAATTGTTCTGCAGGAGAGCCGCGTCAATAGCTTGGTTGGAGTGTGACCATTGGCGGTCTCTCTTCCTCGTCAAGGGCAGGAGCTGGAGACACCCTGAGGATAAACCAGCTAACCCACTCTGCATCACTCATTCTCTTTAACAAGGCGCCTCCATTCAGACCCCATTTTCTTGTCCACAATTCATTCTATTAACCGGCTGCAGCTGCAATTAGGAGTGGGAGAATCCAGGCATGTGTTTGGGTTCGAGATGTGTCTTGTGTGATTTTTCACATACTTTGGGTTTGGCAAAAGCCAAGACACATTTTGTCAAGTTCTTTTTCCCCTTCGTTTTTAAACCCGTGTGCATTCAAGAGAAATATGGTCCATCTGATTCTTATTCGTTTTCGCTTAACTCAACAAAAAGTTGTCTCAGAAGAGCTAGAAAATGTCCAAGCAGCACATCCAGCCGCTTTCATGGAAGTCTTATTAGAATCCCTTTCTCTCAACTCCCCCGACTGTTTGACATTCTCCAAATGGGCCAAGCATTTTCATTTCTTTGTGCCATTGCGCCTGCTCCCTAAACTGGAATGCCCTTCCCTCTTGCCCCCTTCTCTGCCTTTTGACCCTACTCCTCCGAACCCAATGCAACCTCTTTCTCCTCTGTGAAACCTTTCTCTCTTGCCTAACTTGCAAATAATACATGGTCCTCTGAGCTCCCGCTATGCTGGAATCCCTAACCAGTCCTTTATTTGTCCTGCTTTGTGTTATGGTCTGTTGTTAACTTAGATCAGCCAAGCCCTCACTGATGTCTGCTTCAGTATGAAGCCCTTGACCTTAATTAAAAGCCTTCATAAGAGATGGCAGACAAAAATTGGCATTTATGGCTAAAGCTGTTGCCAAAGGTCTTGTGTCTGACATAGTCCCCATGTGGGCTTCCAGGTGAGAAGTGAACTTGAGGCTTGGAGACCCAAAAACACAACAGGCTTCTTCCTCCGTGATAATGAGAGCCATGGAGCTCAGCTTGTTCCCTTTTTGCTTTGGCTACCAGGAAGCTGAGAAGCAGATCTGATGTCCAGTCATAGTCGCTGCACTGCATGCTAGCTTCCTTCTTCTTTCACAGACCTGGTTTCCTATTTCTGTATTAACGTTATAAAGGAAAAGAAAGCACATCATTTACTGTGAGTTACTTCAAAGTCTTTGCAGAGTGGAAGAGAAATATAAAAAACAAACATAATGAGAAGCTATTCATGACGGTTTCATCCATAGAACAGAACTGGTATTTAGGAACAACGGGAAAAGGTTTTGCTTTCAATCTTAGATTTTTTTCATAAATTATTTGATTCTTTTACCATGTGCATGTTTTAGTTGGTACAAATGTAATTTTTTAAACTTAAAAATTAATTAAATTTGATTGTTAAAAACATAATCATTTCAATTCTAACCCGCCCCCGCCAAGAAAACAACCTACTTCATTTATATTCTTCTCTGAATCTCCCTTTATTTAGCAGGGCATTTTGTGCAGAACTGACAGGATCAAATGTCTGTTAAGCGGATGAGGAACAAAGTTCACCCAAGCCAAAGAAAGAGCCCCCAAGGCTCTGGATCTCCAGACAGTCCTGAATACAAAGCTTGGCTCCGGCTGGCCACATAGCCCTGAGGCCAGCCATTTACTCACATCCATCTCAACCCTAGTTTCCCCATCTGTAAAATGAAGCTTTAACTTACTACTGTTTCAGGGTTGTTTTGAGGATTGGTTCAAAGAGAAGATGCTTAATTAGGGCAAATTCCCTACTTATGAATTTCATTTATTTACTTATTTATTGGATTTATTAGTATCCATGGGCAGAAAATACATTCTATATGTTTAAACAGGCAACTGACCGCCAAAAGCATCATCTCTGGGGAGCACAGGAGGGGATACATGGGTGGACTGTGTCACCAAGTAAACAGGGCACACTCTTCAAAACCAGATCTATGGGAGAAAATGAAATTTTCCAAGAGAGAGAATCTAAGCCCAAAAGCGGAAGGATGAAATGGCCTTGAGCTGTTAATCATAGAAATGAGTTTCGATAGAAAAGATTCTGCTCAGTTGCTGAATGTAAATTGAGTGATGGAGGGGTGCCTGGGTGGCTCAGTGGGTTAAAGCCTCTGCCTTCAGCTCAGGTCATTATCTCAGGTCCTGGGATCGAGCCCCGCATCGGGCTCTCTGCTCCGCAGGGAGCCTGCTTCCTCCTCTCTCTCTTTGCCTGCCTCTCTGCCTACTTGTGATCTCTGTCTGTTAAATAAATAAATAAAATCTTTAAAAAAAAAAAAATGGAAGAAATAAGTAAGCTTCAGGGTTTTTGTGGGGTTTTTAAAATTTTTTTTAGATTTTATTTATTTATTTGACACAGAGATCACAAGTAGGCAGAGAGTCAGGCAGAGAGAGAGGGGGAAGCAGGCTCCCCGCTGAGCCGAGAGCCCGATGCGGGGCTCGATCCTAGGACCCTGAGATCATGACCTGAGCCGAAGGCAGAGGCTTAACCCACTGAGCCACCCAGGCGCCCCTAAGCTTCAGTTTTTAAATCTAAATTGCCCTAGAATTATGGCAGAATGGTTTTTTGTGAAAATGGAGTATAAATACCACTCCCAGGGCTCAAGAAAACTTTTTGTATTTCTTAATATTTTATTTATTTATTTGACAGACAGAGATCACGAGTAGGCAGAGAAGCAGGCAGAGAGAGAGAGAGGAGGAAGCAGGCTTCACGCTGAGCAGAGAGCCTGATTCGGGGCTCGATCCCAGAATCCTGGGATCATGACCTGAGCCGAAGGCTGAGGCTTTAACCCACTGAGCCACCCAGGCACCCCTCAAGAAGACTTTTAATGGCACACGGAGAACACTGATTATTTCCATTTTTGTGCATTCATGGTAGGATATGTTATAAAACATTAAGCTAGTACATCCACATTATATACTTATTACTTATTATACTTATTACTTATTATCTATACTTATTATTGTTAAATATGTTTTTCAAGTTTTTAAAATCAGTGGGTTTAAAGAAAATATTAATCATATTATGACTGGGAGAATAAATCTAGGACAAAAAATTTAACATAGCTCTAGGATCACTGAAAGCATACAAAGTACAACTTCAACATGTGGGTCTTGAGTAGCAGCTGATTTAAGGGAAATCATGACACGGGGACCCTCAATTTTTTTTCCCCAAATGACTTTTCCAGAGATCACCAATCCCACCTAATCATTCCACATTGGCCCGCCCTGGATTTCACACCATTCCACCTACACTCTACGCTGCCCCACCACCATGCTTTGTGCTGCCTGAACCCCACTAGATGTGGGGCACCCTCCCTGCCAGGGACACCCCAAGCAGAATCAATCCCTCTTCTGGGCTCCCGGGCAACCTTTTGCGTCCTGCTTGCTATTACAATATTTCACACCTTGTACGACAATTTCCTTAAGGGGGTTGTCTCCTAGGCGATGTCCTGCTCATCTCTGTACCCTAAGTCCCTCACCTGGGGCATTTAATAACTTGAAAAATGAAATAATCTAAAAATACCATGGAGGCCATGCTAGCTCTAGAAATTTAAGGCTGAAATATTTGGTCTTAATCATTTATCGGGGATCATAGCTCACAAAGAGAACGTGACTTTCATCTGCACTTCTTGGGACACCCCAACCAGACCAGCTGCCCCTCTTATAAGCTTTCCTACACTGTGCATCCTCCTTCATAACTGTTTGCTATTACCTTTGTGACTATGTGATGAATATATTTCTCCTGCCAATAGACGGTGAGCTCACTCTGGGGTAGGGTCACATCTCTCTTGGTTCACCACCAAAGTTCCCAGTGTCCAGCACTGAGGCAGACCCATAGCTCGTGCTCCCTAAAAATCAGCTGTATGAAGGAGTGAATGAATTTTTCTCCCTACACACAACACACAGACACAGACACACACACACACACACACACACACACACACAGAGTTGGTCTTCTAGCACTTACATTGTTGTAGAGATCATTGAGTGGGCAGATGGTTGACACAGAGATCAGTGTAAACTCTCCTGTTTGTTTTTCAGGCAGATTACAGCGGAAACATGATGCTTGCCAGCAAGAAGGGGGAGAAATTCAAAATGGTAAAAGGAGCAGTCTCTGCACAGGGCTCCGTGAGGGCTTGACAAACAACACAGAGCCAAAATAAATTTTTGAAAAGTATCCTCCAGCAGAAGAGTATTGACCGTGTGCTTTCAAGAATTTCCCCAGCTATCAAGAAGAAAAACTTTAAGGTCTGGAACTTCAGGAGGAGGAAGGCAACCAGGGAATCCAGTCCACACCCCCACAGCTTCGCGGAGCCTGGGCAGTGGGAACCCAGAAAGAAAGGAGAAGAAAAGTACTGGTGTTCTATGAAAATGAAGGTAGAGCCGCTCTAAGAACTGCTTTGGTCCAGGCAGACCGTACATGTTTTAAAGGATCAAAGTTCCTGCGGGGAAAGTGAGGACCAAATGTCTGGATCCTGAGAACTGGCAGTTTCCTTTTTTTCACTTCTTACCATTGTAAATATAGGTAAGGCTGAGGCCATCTGAAGTCAAGAGCAGAGCCAACCATCCAGGTTAATCCTGATGCTTTTGAGCCACAGGGGACGTGCTCCTTCCCTCCGTGGGGTTACAGTGGAAGAGCCAAGGTGCGGGTGAGTGAATGACTGACCCAAGGTCACGTGTGCGGTTGCGGAGCCCAGACCGGAGGCCTTCTCACTGCATGGTCCCTCCCAGCTTGTGTCCCTGCGCACCCTGCTCTGTGACTACATGAGACCGAACATCAAGCCACCACCCTTCCTCAGCCAGAATGGGGACAAAGCTGACTGGCTTGGTTCCCCGGTCAGCCGTTTTAGCACCAAGCTTTAGCTCATCTATGGTCTATTCTCTCTCCATGGGTTGAGGCATCTACAAATGGTGCCAATTTGGAAAACATGCCGGGAATGGTACCACCTTTTCTTAACTGTCCACTGGTTTCAGGCCACCTGAACGGGTCCTGCCCGAGGGGTCTTGATACCAGACCAGAGCGCTTTGGCTGGTCCTGGAGCTCTTTGATGGCAGGAACCACTTTTTATTTCTCTGTGGAGCCCCAGTGCCAAGACTACCGTCTGGCTTACAAAATGGGAGGCTGTCAGAAAAAAAAAAAAAAAAAGGAAAAATGTGCAGAGTCTGAAATCGAAGCCAGACAGAACCGCGGTGGACCCCTCGGCCAAAAGCCGGTGAAGGGACCTAACCCGGCGGGCCTCAGTATCCTTCCCGCACAAAAGAACACAGATACAAACGGCCCCCCAGAAGGGTAGAACGAGACAGCGCTGTGTGCAGAGCTCCAAGCTGGGGAAACGCTCCATCAGTCACAGCCCTGCATCCGAGTGGAGGCAAAAAAAGGATGAAGTCAGTCAAATGCTACGTTGGTTCTTTTCTAGGAGACAAGGGAGAAATAAAGAAGGGGAACAACAGATGCAACTGCCCAGCCTCTGAGTGGTCAGACTTTCCTCGGCTGTTTATTGTCACAGCTTCGAGCCCTGTGTGAGAGCCCAGCCTCATCCCCAACTTCTGCTTCATCTCCCAGTGAAGTCATAAAGATGGTCTTACTCTCTGTCTATTGACACAGAGAGCCTGTGAGTCACAAATTCAACAGGATGACTTTGCTGCAGTGTGATTGACTGGAAAATGTTCCCTCATCTGAACTTTTTTTTTTTTTCAAGCAAATGGATAGGCTTATTTTTGCAACATGGAGTGTAGGCCCTTTATTTATTTGACATTGGTCTCTGTGACATTCCAGCCAGCTCAGGGAGGGCTCGCATGCTCCTGATTTTGCCTTGTGAAGTGACATACATTTTCCTTCCTCCCTCTCCTTCTCCTTTCCTGCTGACTATTCTATCTAAAGCAAACAGTCCCAGCACGATAGTCAGATTGCACTTGAATTTGGTGTTTACTTGACATTTCCACACCGGCCATGCCGGACTGTTCCGTCATTCCAGCACACGGGCTCGGCCAGCAGGCCTTGTGCTGGACTTGGGCTTAGCCCTGAGCAACAACAGGATCCTGAAACAGCAAGATGACGCCTTAAGAGGCGCTGATGCTGCCTGTCTTTATTCTTAGCCTGAAGAAGCACTTGCTGCCTTGGGGAAGAAACAGAGGCTTTCCAAGCTTCCCGGGAAACATCCCCCTCCCCCACACAGGGTCAACTGGCCTTGCTGATATCACTCTTCCTCCCTTTACATCTGACTCCCGTGCTGCTACAGCATTTAGTCTGTAACGAATCTCATCTAGTCCCGGAGCTAAATCTCCTGGGACTGGGCAGATGACTAATTTGATTAGCTGAATCTCCAGTTCCTCCATTTCCTCCTGCGTACTGGAGCTAATAACACCGACCTCGTGGCATGATTGTGGCTATGACCTCTGCAAAGTACCTGGGGGCAGGTGGAGGCTCTTCGAAGATGCCCTGAAAAGGCTATTTCTCATCCCTCTCCCAAGGTGCATGCTTCTGCCTTCAGGAGGGAAGGGGCTCTAGGAAGGGCAGGTTATGGGGTTCCCCCGTCCAAGCAATCCGATGCAGGGAACACTTGGACTTGGCTGGGATTTGGGACAAGGGTGGTATGGTTGCAGCTCTGCCAGCATGTCACTCCCTAGGCCTCTGGTTCCATCTGTGTACAGCGGACGCCTCCAATGACATTCTAACACGTTGGACAATTTGCCCAGCTTCAGAGTCTGAAGGAAGCAACTTACTGCCAAAAGAGGCTGACCAGCCCCAAAGCTGATATACGTCAGCACGAGTGTTTAAAAGGAGTAGCAAAGGGCGCCTGGGTGGGTGGCTCAGTTGGTTAAGCCACTGCCTTAGGCTCAGGTCATGATCCCAAATTCCTGAATGGAGTCCTGATCAGGCTCCCAGCTCCAGGGGGAGTCGGCTTCTCCCTCTGTCTCCCCTCTCATACTCTCTCTCATTCTCTTTCTGTCTCAAATAAATAAATAAATAAATCTTTTTTTTAAAAAAAGTATAAGGTATATTTATACATTAACATGAATAGATATGTATGGTATATTGCTAAGTGAAAATCAAAGCAAATTTACAAAGTGTGTGCAGATGATAACCCATGTTGGAAAAATAAATGTCAGTATTTTTCAATAGGGATAAAAATTCTGAAAATGTATATGTCCAACTTTTTTTTTTAAAGATTTTACTTATTTATTTGACAGAGAGAGATCACAAGTAGGCAGAGAGGCAGGCAGAGAGAGAGAGGAGGAAGCAGGCTCCCCGCGGAGCAGAGATCCCAAAACCCTGAGATCATGACCCGAGCTGAAGGCAGTGGCTCAACCCACTGAGCCACCCAGGCGCCCCTATGTCAAACTTAATGACAGCCTAAACTGGATTGGTAGGATGTGGATTTTTTTTTTTACTTGAAATATACATTTATTGATTTTTTTTAAATAGCAAGCATTAATTTTTGAAATCAGAAAAAAAAACCTAACTTAAAAAAGTAAAATAAGGGCGCCTGGGTGGCTCAGTGGGTTGGGCCGCTGCCTTCCGCTCAGGTCATGATCTCAGGGTTTTGGGATTGAGTCCCGCATCGGGCTCTCTGCTCAGTGGGGAGCCTGCTTCCTCCTCTCTCTCTCTGCCTGCCTCTCTATTTGTGATCTCTCTCTGTCAAATAAATAAATAAAATCTTTAAAAAAAAAAAAAGTAAAATAATAAGAGGCACCTAGCTAGCTCAGTCAGTGGAGCACACAACTCCTGATCTTGGGGTCATGAGTTCCAGCCCCGAATAGGGCCTAGAGCTTTCTTAAAAAAAAAAAAAATAAATAAAAGGAAAAAGGGTAAAATAATAAAAGGAGTAAGAGATTTTTGGTTTAACTATGGTGTACTAAACATGTTTTGCAATGCTCCCTCCAAAACCCCATTTAAGATACAGTAAAATAATTGAAAAGGTAAAATCAACCAGGACAGAGGGTGGGTACTGGGAAGCGAATGGACAAATGACCACAAATACAGATCACAGAAAGTAGAAAATAAAGCAGACTGATTTCAAGGTATAGGACCGTTGGAAGGCTCAGGAAGGAGAGACCCCAAGTTACTCAGAAAGTAAAGTGCATATGGGAATGAAAACAGAACTATTGCTTCGGGGGGAAAAAAAAAAAGAGTAATTGTTTGAAAGTCTATATAAGCAGCGGTTGGACTAGCTATCCCTCCCCCCCCCTCCCAGCCAGCCAGCCACCCACCCATTTATCCTAACAGGCCCTAAGATTCCTCCCTAACCCCGTGCTGCTGGTTAACTGCTTTTCCCCCAACGTGGGCAGAAGATTAGAGCTTTAGTCTCTGGAGAACATGATGTACGAATGGTGGATCCAGGGAAGCCCCACGCAGCTGAGGACAGGAACAAACAAGGATGACTAAGGGGTTAGGCTACGTACAGAGTCCTGATGCCATAGGCCTCCCTCCCCGTGTGGGCTCTGGGAACACTGACTGTTGCCCTTCCTTAGCTGCATGACCCTGGGCTAGTCACCTAACCACTCTACACTGCACTAAAATTGCAAAATGGGGTTCACTTGGTTTTTTTTTGGAGGGTTCACTTATTAAACAAATATGTATGGAGCACCTCTGGTGCGTTTCAGAATTGTACTATGCTCTGAAATTAGAGGAAGTCGGGCTGAATCTTCACCCCATACTAGAGCGCTCAAACTAGAACACCAGAGCATCAGCAACATCACCGGGGTGACGTGAGGGGGGCAGAACTTACTGTATACACAGGCCTTGGCGCAGTACTGGCTATGGGGTCTCACAGCCATGATGTTAATTATTAATTTGAAAATCGCTACTCCCTCTGAATCCTGAAGGGAGAACACAGAAGATCCTTCGAGGACTCTTCCAAGACAGACCAGGTTAGAATTTTGCCAATATTATCAGCCGGTACATAATTCTTCAATTACGAACTTGACCTTGGAACTCTCCTCTGACCAGCTGAGCTCTTGCATGGCCTATCAAGGGTCAACTGTCACGGTCTTCCTAGATTTGATGCAAAGAAGACCTCTGTAAGTTGTGACATGAACCCACACAGATACATGACCCGACTTAGTGACGGCACCTTTGTGATATTCCTTCGTTGTTGCATCCACAATGATGCTGGGATATTTGGGGGGGGAGGGGGCTGGAGAATAAGATTCTGTGAAAAAGCATTTTTGTCTTCATTTTTTTTATCTTCATTTTTTTTTAAATTTTATTTATTTATTTGACAGAGAGAGACCACAAGTAGGCAGAGAGGCAGGCAGAGAGAGAGAGGAGGAAGCAGGCTCCCCGCTGAGCAGAGAGCCCGATGTGGGGCTCGATCCCAGGACCCCGGGATCATGACCTGAGCCAAAGGCAGCAGCTTAACCCACTGAGCCACCCAGGTGCCCCTCGTCTTCATTTTTAACTAATCTCTAAGCCTAAGGTGGGGCTCAAACTTAGGACCCCAAGGTCAAGAGTCCCGAACTCCACTGACTGAGCCAGCCAGGTGTCCCAGCATTTTATTTATTTATTTATTTATTTATTTATTTTTAAAGATTTTATTTATTTATTTGACAGAGAGAGATCACAAGTAGGCAGAGAGGCAGGCAGAGAGAGAGAGGAGGAAGCAGGCTCCCTGCTGAGCAGAGAGCCCGATGTGGGACTCGATCCCAGGACCCTGAGATCATGACCTGAGCCGAAGGCAGCGGCTTAACCCACTGAGCCACCCAGGCGCCCTGTCCCAGCATTTTAGTTTTAAAATCAAAGTACTACGTTCATCACCCCCTCCAACACCCCCCCCCCCGCCGTGTTGGGTATTGCAAAACCCATTTTCAAGTTTATCAGACTGGGAGGACTGTGTCAGGTTTCACGGCCAGAGGGGAGAAACAAACATTCATGGTAGCTTTTTTTTTTTTTTTAAAGATTTTATTTGACAGAGAGAGATTACAAGTAGGCAGAGAGGCAGGCAGAGAGAGAGGAAGGGAAGCAGGCCCCCTGCTGAGCAGAGGGCCCGATGTGGAACTCAATTCCAGGACCCAGAGGTTATGACCTGAGCGGAAGGCAGCGGCTTAACCCACTGAGCCACCCAGGCGCCCTCATGGTAGCTTTCATAACCATTTCATAATTCTCAGCTTTGTGAGGTAGGTATATTCACAGCCCCATGACACAGACCAGGAAAGTAGAGTGTAGCTGGGTGACATCACTTGCCCAAGGTTGTACAACCAGTAAGAGGCAGTTAAGAGGCCTGGAATTCAAATTCTTGGGTGGCAGCCCCAACCATCTCCCCCAGAGTAGCTGTGCTCACTACTTTTTTTTTTTTTTTTTTGTGCTCACTACTTTCAATGCAAGCCCTTCCTTCCTCTCCCATAACCCCGTGAATTCTGGCAAGACACCCCGCTACACTGGGTTATAGCAAGAAGGCACAGAGAATTCAACTCAGATACAGACGGACACTGTAATCTGCATCCAGATAGCCCAAAGATACTGGCCAGTCCTTTAAAAGAATTCTGCCCAAGGAGTCGCTATTTGCATGGAAAACTGAGTTTGCTGAATGAAACAGAGAACATTGAAATTCAACAGTTCAGTGTTTCCCATAAACACTTGGCTCTGAGACCTTTGTTGGGTAAATGTGGCAACCAGAAAAATTCATCAGTTAACTGACAACATAGACTGAATGCAGTCTGAATAGATTACCTTCTTGAATCTCTATTAAAATGCTGGGAATTCCTCTCGGGTTAGGTAACTATTCTAGGGTTTCCTCTTTCAAGAAGCTCCTGGTCATCCCTTGATATAAGCATGTATCTAGATTTGAGCTATCGACTTTGAAAAATGCATCGAGCACAATGAGATATTTAGTGCTGCCAGAAATTAATTTTGGCCTTTTTTTTTTTTTTAAATACATTGGCACGGACCATCCTCCTAGCACTATCCCCACTAGCCAGGCAGTACGTTAAAATTGATTAACAAACACAATGTTTGTGGAAAAGAGTCAACCGCAGGGTAATCAAATGCATTGTTATTTTTTTTTTTTTTAAATCATTTCCTTGGCTCAAAGTACATAATGTCAAATTGGCAAAAATAACCTATCCTCTTGTCCGGCCCACAAACTGAGAAGAAAATTAAACACAGAATTGTTTGTTTCTTGTTTGCATTTCTCAGGGTGTGAAGCATTCATTTTTGAACGCTCAAAATCCCTACACTTTCCATAATGCAAAATTTTTACCTCCATTCTGATTTAAACCAGGGAACCATGTTTTTTGTGGAGAAATAACGCTATCCTATGCTAAGAATCTGAAGTACTAAGGCCTTTAAATTAAGAAAATATAACCTGAGAATATGCCTTAGTTCTCTCAATGCTAATTCTCTCCAGGAAAGAGTTTTAACAAGCCAGGGAAATTTGGTCAACCAAGTCAAGGAGAAAATTCCAGCAATGGGTTTTTTTCCTGCTGATTTGCCTTGTTTTCTAGTTCTTTTACTTTTAGGTGCTATTTGTATTTTCAAATAACTGTACTATCAGAAGATTCTTCTGGTGGCCTTAAAAACAATCACGGTTGATGAAGAAGGTCAATGTTAGACCCTAATGTTTTGTTAGGGCTAGAGAAATATTACCACAATGTATCTTGCTCTTAAGATACTACTCCACACTAAAAAAAAAAAAAAGATACTACTCCACACTAAACAGAAACAACCTACAAAGATGGTTCGTTTTTGCATCTTCTTAACATCTCAGAACAGGATGAGGACACTGAAAACCTGTATTTAGCCCTCTGCTGCCAGTTCAAACAGCTTTAAGATAATCCCATTAACTTTAGAATTTCTTTTTGAATAGCTTAAAGAGGGTAGAGCTTAAAATCTGGGGGCTAAAAATCTAACTTAAGTGATCAAACCTAAAGGTTCACGAGAGAGATTTTAAATTTCTGAGAATTTTCAAATGTCTGTGACTCATTTTCTGCTCTAAAAACTTCAATACCCAATGTTTGGGTTTTGAAAGGCAACGGACTTGGCTACAGAAAAGAGTTGACTCTTTCTCCATTTGGTTTTAGTTTGGCTTTTGGTTATTTTTGTTTGTGTTTTCTAGTTTGTTTTATTACAATGCCTTGGCCAGGGTTGTTCTCTCCCTGCTTGTCTGTTTTGTGAGGGCAGAGTTATTATGAAGGACTTTATTTTCTGTCTCCTTCATAGCACTTTTCAAAGGAAGAAAAGAAGCGGGTGGAGGGGAGAGAGGGATTGGAAAACAGCAACCCAAGCCAGTGAACACTGCACCAGAGAGAAACGTTACTGACAAGATAGGAAAGAGCAGGGTTTCCAGATGAATCACTTCATACCAAGGAAGCTTTGCTCCTTTCATTCTGGAATGTGTCCTCACTGGGCATTTGTCCTAAAGATGCCATGGTGGAAAAGGAGCCACGAACAAGGCACCAGACCACGGGAGTCCACTAGGTAAACGGCAGAGCAGAGTCACCACCCAGCTTTATTGGAAGAGGACTCACCTAGATGGGGACTGAGAGACCAAGGGACAATTAGAAGGGGCTCCACAATGTGAGGATGATGAAGGCCCCCCGGGGAGAAGAGGCAACGAGATGATAGAAAAAGAGCCAATGGAGAAAAACACAGCGTGTGTTCAGACTTAAGAGAACATCCAGTTAAAGTTTAGGGAGGGTGGGGTCAGTCTCTAGAGATGAGTCTGCGAAGTTTGTTGAGGGCTCTAGTAGGAAGAGTGTGGAACACCAGGCTAAGAAGGGATTTGTGATAAAAATGGATTAGATCTAGCTGGGAAGTTCCAATGGGATTACGGGGGAAGCAGTGGAGAAAAAGGAGGAGGAGGACAATGGTTTGGGGAAGCCACAGTGATTAATTAAAAGCCATAAATGAGGAGAGCTTGAACCAAGGTGCCCAATGCTGTCAAAGGTAGCAGAGTAATTTAGGAATGGAAATGGTTGAGCTCTGGAGATGCCTCAATGCCCAGGCCAAAGGAAATGAGGGAGGAGTTGAGGAGAATCTAGGTTTCTAGTTTGGGAAGCTGGGAAAGGGTGATCAAACAATGGAGGGGTGGGCGTGGGGGTGAATTAGGATAAGACTTTGGGTGGATTGAAGCTCTTCACAAAAAAGGATTCATGAGCCTCTAAGGGAGAGCTGAAAGGAAAGGCCAACTTCCTGCTGAAGTCCATTATTCATTCATTCAACAAACACAGAGCATTACTATGTACCAGGCAGGCATTATACTAGGACTTGGGGATATGGCAGTGAACAACACAATAGCTCCTGCCCTTAGGAAGCCTACGGTGCCCTGGATTATTCTGGTGACAGGAACACCCATCATGCACTGAGCACCAGGGCCTACGTTAAATACTTTACCTAGATAATTCCACTTATAATCCTTATCACTTTAAGAAGTAGGTGCTGTAACTCTCCCTATACAATAGGGTCAAATAACCTGAAAAGCTAAAAGCAACACAGCTGGAACACAAGCCGAGGCAACTCCGTGCTAAAGCCCACTTTCTTAACATCTCCCATGTAACCCAGGTGCAAGGAGAAGCTGGACTTTTCAAGGAATGAAAGTGGGGGCTGAGAAAAGCTTTGCCACCTTCTGAAAGAACAAAACAACAATAAACCAGCCATTCCTGAGTCCTGCGCCAGTTCTCCAGATACCCCAGGCCAGGGTGCAGCTAGGCTCCCTGGGGAGTTCTATTTGCCCAAATCTGGTGCTCAGTCCTGGGTGCAGGGGTCCTTCACTGGAAGCATGTTGAGCCTCTTTTCAACCTCTCACCCCCTCCAAGTCTCCATGCCAATCCCCTATCACTGACAGCTTCCATCACTTCTTCTGCCAACGAATGCAGTTCGTGCTTGGAAAAAAAAAATCTGTAACTCCATGGACATTAATAATTAACATCCATACCACAAAACTTGTAATATCAGTTTGCTGAAATAGTCACCAGTAAGTATGTAATTCTTCTTTAAAGGGTGTCTTCTATTATTATTATTTTAGAGTGCAATTTAGTCATCAAAGGTTTACTCAGCCTCATGTTTATAAATTATACAGGGCAGGGATTTAACTCTTCTGGACCTACCTGTTCTGAAAAGAGGGAGGGTCATAACCCTGTTGTCACACCAGGCACCTGCCTTGAAAAGGAGATGATTTGTGAACTTGAAGTTCCTTACCACTTCTAGAAATCCAGGGTAAATATAGAGATTTCATTTTATGATGCAATCAGAGGAATAACCAGATAGTTGCCTGCCACAAAGAGACATTGGCTTTAGTCCTCCTGAAGGCTGTTTGGAAACTACAAGTTCATCTATTTAATCTTGTCTTTTTTTTTTTTTTTTAAGATTTTATTACTTCACAGAGAGAGACACAGCGAGAGAGGGAGCACAAGCAGAAGGAGTGGGAGAGGGAGAAGCAGGCTTCCCGCTGAGCAGGATGCCAGATGCTGGGCTTGATCCCAGCACCCTGGGATCATGACCTGAGCTGAAGGCAGATGCTTAACGACAATGTGAGGATGATGAAGGCCCCCCGGGGAGAAGAGGCAACGAGATGATAGAAAAAGCATCCAGGCACCCAGGCACCCCCAGAATCTAGTCTTGATTGTATGACATGAGAATAGTGTCTTTCTGATTCATCTGTGTAATACTTTTTTTTTTTTTTAAAGATTTTATTCATTTATTTGACAGAGATCACAAGTAGGCAGAGAGGCAGGCTGAGAGAGAGGGGGAAGCAGGCTCCCTGATGAGCAGAGAGCCCGATGCGGGCCTCCATCCCAGGATCCTGGGATCCTGACCTGGGCTGAAGGCAGAGGCTTTAACCCACTAAGCCACCCAGGCGCCCTTGTAATACTGTTTTTATATTGTGGTGGTGACTTTTGTTGAAAGGGAAGGGTTACTGCTTTAGATAAATAAGAGCAAAACAGAAACAAAACAAAACAAAACACCTCATGCAGTGGCTACAAACTCCAAGTCCTGATTTACGTTGTTTACATGCCTAGGGAAATGGCTACCAAATTCATTGGGGTTTAGGAACCCAAGCCTTGATGTAAAAGTGTATAACGTTTTCATGCAATCCTCAAGTTCTAGCATCCCAAGAAATTTCTGCCATCACAATGAAAGGAGTGGGGGGAGGGGTAGCAGGTGTTTTCCTTTCTTGCCTTCTCCGTTTGAAAAGGGCAATGTTTTCCGAGTTTTACTGGGCTGCTCCTATGGAGTGAGGCCGAACCCGCCAGCCCGAGGGAGGGTCGGGTTTTCCCTGCTAAAGCAGCGCACACACCCCCCTCCCCGCAGGCCCTGGCCAAAGGATGGAAGTCATATTCAAAGGCGTCCAACTCTCTGGACCTAGAGGGATTCCTGTCGTTGGCAGAGGGGGCACAGTGGATTCACTCGGGATGAGATGCATTCCAAGAATGCTGCTGTGGTCGGCAAGAAGTGGGAAACTAGGGGATAACAAATACTCTGAGGAAACCTAATAGGTACCAGAATCACAGAACTCAAATAACAGGTGACAACGACTTAAAGTACGACGCAACAACTAGAGAGCTCTGTGAGAGTAAGAGAACACTCCGCCCCGTGCTGGGGCTTCGACCCTTTTCCTCCTCCCCTTGTCTTTCCTGGGATCGACAGCGTTTACTGGTGAGGCGGCTCCGTGGAGAGGGCGGGTGGAGCCCGGCTCTGCGCGCCTCAATCCAAACCAAACACTTCCCAAGCCTACGTTTAACAGGCGATACCGAACACCACACTCACGTTCGGGGGGGGGGGGGTCAGTTTGCAGAGATGAGGGCGAAAACATTTCCCGGCTGGAAAATTACTGATCACAAACTAAGGGGACTGTGGGGGTGGGGAGGCAAAGTTATAAGGCTGAAATAACGATCGCCGTTTCCTCTTCTCTTCCCGGTGGGCAGGAACGGCTGCCGCGAGCTCGTTGTGCCCTTTTCGGGAACCGGGGTCCCCCCGCACCGCTCCACTTCTTGGCACGTGGCCACTTTCCAGCTAAGTGCCTCTCGGTGGGCTTGACCGCTCGGAACCTGAGCCAAGGGAGAGAACTCCCCGTCCGACCTTTACCTCGCCGTTTCACCTCTTTATGACTCAGTTTGCCCATCCATAAAGTGGAACGGAGGGTGCGGGCTTGCGCCCTTGAGATCCTCGGGCTGAAAGGTGTCTGCGCCTCACGGCCCCTATGCCTTCTCCACCCCACAATCAGTGTTAAGCCCTTTCACTCCCTTTCTGGCTGCCCGAAATATCAAAGCAATAACTCCGCTTCCCGCTCCAACCTCTTTCCACCCTTTCAGGCCTTTTCTGACTCCCAGTTCCGTCACAGTGCTGGGCACCCACCTTTCCTTGCCTCCCACCCCCATCCCACCCGGCCGGAGAACCTACGAAAAACCCGCGAAGCCAAGCCAAGAGCCCGCACTGGCAATCCGAGACCAGCGCCGGGCTGCTGCGTGCGCAGGGGAGGGACGGAAAGCTGAGTGAGTCACGCGGATAATCGCGCTTTTCTCTCGCGCGCAGAGTGCGCCGCAAGCACGGACCCGAGCGGGGGTGGGGGAGCGGAACCGACCCCTCAACCCCTACCAGACTCCTCCGCCACGGGCTTCAAACCCCCGGAGCGGACCACCGCGACGCAGACTGCCCAGGTCGCAGAGCAACCGGACGTGCGCCCAGTACGCACCGCCCCGCACCGGGACAGCCGCCGCCGCCGGGGCCGCCACCGCCGGCGTCAGCGCGGCTCCTGCTCGCCAGCTGCCGGGCTGGCGTCACGGCTCGGCCGGGCCCCGCCCGCGCCCCTCCCTCCCCCCCGCCCCCACGTGCGCCGAGTTTGTTTATTTAGCTGCCATGGCAACGCGCGGGGGGGCCGTAGGAGGGAGGGGAGAAGAAAGGGAGGGGGCGGGGCCTGGCGGCGGGCCGCAGCGTACAGCGGGTAGGAGGCGGGGTAGGGCGGGAGCCGAGAAGTTAAGTAAGGAGCGCGCGGCGGCCGCCGGCAGTTCCCCGGCCCGAGACAGCGAGCGCGGCTGCGGGCGCGCGGGGAGCAGAGGCGGTGGCGGGCGGCGGCGGCACCGGGAGCCGCCAAGTGCCCCTCCCCGCCCCTCCGGCCCCCCACCCACCCACCCGCCCGCGGCCAGCGCCCATGGCCGCGCGCGCCCAGCGCAGCCCCCCGGACTTCGCACCCCGCGCCGCCGCCCAGTCCGCAGATCCGCGCCGCTGCGGCCAGTCTCACCTGGCGGCGCCGCCCGCCCGCCAACCCGGCCACAGCCCCAGCGCCCACGGCGACAGCCGCGGCGACCGCGACAGTGGTGGAGGACGCTGCTGAGTTGAAGAGAGCGCAGTTCGGCCACCGGACCTATTTACCGCTTTGCGCTTTGCTCATCGTCTGTTTTTACGAGTTTACAACTTTTAAGAACTCTCGTGTACAAAGGAACTTTTCTTAAAAAGGCATCTCCCGTTTATATTTAATCCAAAGAAGGATTTCGGGCAATTTTGGGCTTTTGGTTTTGGCTTGGTTTCTAAGTTTTTTTTTTTTCCTCCTAATTTTGGGGTTTGGGTACCCCCACTGCTTTGAACTCCCGAGGACCTTCTGGGCCCCCACATTAATGAGGTAGGTGCAGCGTGGGGCGCGGAGTTGGGAGTGGTGAAGTCCGGTGGGACGCGTCCGAGCGGCGGTCGAGAGTGGCCCCCTGACTCCTGCCTCTGCCCCGCCCGGCCCGCAGGCAGCCACCTGGCGAGTCTGACATGGCTGTCAGCGACGCACTGCTCCCGTCCTTCTCCACGTTCGCGTCCGGCCCCGCGGGAAGGGAGAAGACACTGCGTCCAGCAGGTGCCCCGAATAACGTGAGTACTGTCCGGAGAGGTCGGCAGCGTCCAGTGGCCTTATGTGGGTGGGGTAGGGACGGGCGGAGCCCAGGGGTCTTCGAGATCCATCCGGCGGAGGGAAGGAGTGGCCCCGCAGTCGTCTTACGATGGTTTCCGTGTCTTTGGCTCGGTTGTACATGCGTGTGGTCCGGACGCTGGGGAGCCGCCGGGGGCGCACACCCGGTCCGCACACGTCTTGTAACTCGCAGGCTGCAAGGCTGGCGCGGGGGCCACCGGGCGGGAGGTGGTTGGGTCCCTGGACACTGGCTGGGCTCGAGTGAGCTTTGCGCGTAGGCGTATCCGTGGCGAGGGCGCATAGGGAGCTCTTCGGTGTCCCAATTCCAGGGGGTGGCTGGAGCGTCCCTGGGATATGGCTGGGGAAGCACCGGAGCTGCCGAGCCGCGGCGCCTGCTCTCACGCAATCGGGCAGACACCGTATTCTCCAAACCGACGCACCGCCTCTCTCCGGCCCGGGGATGGGCGGAGATCGCAGCTCTGGCACCTGGAGCCTGCCGGCGCTTGGTGTCTTTCTGGTCCCGGTGCCTGGGCGGTATAGGCGCGGGCAGGGTCGCCGGTACGTGGTATGGCAGCAGGAGAGCAGTACCGACGGTTTCTCTCCCCCGTCCTATACCCGCAGCGCTGGCGGGAGGAGCTCTCCCACATGAAGCGACTTCCCCCGGTGCTTCCCGGCCGCCCCTACGACCTGGCGGCGGCGACCGTGGCCACCGACCTGGAAAGCGGCGGAGTCGGCGCGGCGTGTGGCGGCACCAATCCTGCTCTCCTACCTCGGAGGGAGACGGAGGAGTTCAACGATCTCTTGGACCTGGACTTTATCCTCTCCAATTCGCTGTCCCATCCGGAGTCGGTGGCCGCCACCGTGTCCTCGTCGGCGTCAGCGTCGTCATCGTCCTCCCCATCGAGCAGCGGTCCTGCCAGCGCGCCCTCCACCTGCAGCTTCAGTTATCCGATCCGGCCCGGAGGGGACCCGGGCGTGGCGCCGGGCAGCACTGGCGGCGGCGGTCTCCTCTATGGCCGGGAGTCTGTGCCGCCTCCCACAGCTCCCTTCAACCTGGCGGACATCAACGACGTGAGCCCCTCGGGCGGCTTCGTAGCTGAGCTCCTTCGGCCAGAATTGGACCCAGTGTACATCCCGCCGCAGCAGCCGCAGCCGCCAGGTGGCGGGCTGATGGGCAAGTTTGTGTTGAAGGCGTCGCTGAGTGCCCCTGGCAGCGATTACGGCAGCCCGTCGGTCATCAGTGTTAGCAAAGGCAGCCCGGATGGCAGCCACCCGGTCGTGGTGGCGCCCTACAGCGGCGGGCCTCCGCGCATGTGCCCCAAAATAAAGCAGGAGGCAGTCTCGTCGTGCACGGTCGGTCGGCCCTTAGAGGCCCACTTGGGCAGTGGACCCCCTCTCAGTAATGGCCACCGACCACCAGGACACGACTTCCCCTTGGGGCGGCAACTCCCCAACAGGACTACCCCCACTCTGGGTGCCGAGGAACTGCTGAGCAGCAGGGACTGTCATCCTGCCCTATCGCTCCCCCCGGGGTTTCATCCCCACCCGGGACCCAACTACCCACCCTTTTTGCCAGACCAGATGCAGCCACAGGTCCCACCGCTCCATTATCAAGGTCAGTCCTGGGGATTCATAGCTCGGGCTGGGGACGCCTGCCTGTGCCAGCCCTCCGGGGAGCAGGGGATGATGCTGACCCCACCTTCTTCACCCCTAGAGCTCATGCCTCCTGGTTCCTGCATGCCGGAGGAGCCAAAACCAAAGAGGGGGAGAAGATCGTGGCCCCGGAAAAGGACCGCCACTCACACATGTGATTACGCAGGCTGCGGTAAAACCTACACGAAGAGTTCTCATCTCAAGGCACACCTGCGAACCCACACAGGTAAGGAGAACAGAAACTGCGGGGGGAGGGGTTGGTCCTGCAGCCCCATTGGTTAACCGTGGACATTTCTCAGGGCCTCCCTTGGAGATGTGGGGCAGTCTATCTCCTCCATCTCTTGGATCCCAGGCGAGAACAGCAAACCAAACCGGCGCCTCCTTTTTTGCCCAAGAGCCTTTTGCTTGATGGATGGTATCAGTGCTTGAATATGCAGTTCTGTTAGGTTTTTGAAAGGCAGGGAGATTCCAGGCTGTTTGTGGGCCTCTCCTTGTTTGAGCAAAGCATTGGCCTTGTAATCAAGAAATTATTACAGTTCGGGGACGCCTGGCTGGCGCAAATCTTGATCTCGAGGTTGTGGGTTCCTACCCCAGGTTGGGTGTAGAGATACTTAAAAATAAAATCTTACAGAAATTACGCTTTGCAGTGCAAAAGTAAATTAGGTCTTGTTACTAGTTTTTAATTTTTAGGCAGTTTTCACTGGTTGTTCCCAAATTTCATAATGCTTTTTATTTTTGGTTGTAGCCTTGTTAAGTAGGTTTTACTAGAATTTCAAGAATTAAGCGGTTGTGAGGGCTAAGATTGTGGTTTAAGATGGTCACTTGCAGAGAATTTTTCATGTCGTTTAAGTGTAGTACATAAGGTCATTTTAGGGGTAGACTGAGGAAAATAATAGAAATGCTGATGCAGAAAGTAGTTGCCGGTGGCGTTTTTGACCCAGTTGTAGTGGGCTATAGGATGTGAGTGATTGGTTTGGGTGGGGGGGAGAGACTAATGCGCAGACAACATCTATCTACCACGGTGATATCTGGCCTTAAGAGAATGAAAATGTTAGCAATACAGAAGTGTAGGTCTGTTCCTTAAAAAAAACAAAAACACACAAAAACCCCAAAGAATGTTTAGGTTTAATATTCCAATTTATGATCTGAAATTGAATGTGGCCTTGAATTGGTCTAAAAACTCCCCTGGCTGCTTTCAGAGTGGGATGTTTGCGGGGGAGTTGGGTTTGACATTCAGGCTCCAGTTCAGTCATTTCTGTGTTGGGTATGGATGGCTTCACCGGGTTTCTTTTCCTCTGCCAGGTGAGAAACCCTACCACTGTGACTGGGACGGCTGTGGGTGGAAATTTGCCCGCTCTGATGAACTGACCAGGCACTATCGCAAACACACTGGGCACCGCCCCTTCCAGTGCCAGAAGTGCGACCGGGCCTTCTCCAGGTCGGACCACCTAGCCTTACACATGAAGAGGCACTTTTAAATCCCCAAACAGTGGATATGACCCACACTGCCAGAAGAGAGAATTCAGTATTTTTTTTTAAAATCTTTCACACTGTCTCCCCCCACCAACTCGGGGTGGGGAGGGAGGGGAGAATCCCTGCTGGAAAGCACTACAATCATGGTCAAGTTCCCAACAAGCCAACTTGTGAATGGATAATCAGGAGACACAAGGAAACCAGAAGACAAATCAAAGAACAGATACGGGGTCTGTGACTGGATCTTCTATCATTCCATTGCTAAAGCCAACTTGAATATTCCTGGACTTACAAAATCACCCAGGGGGTGACTGGAAGGTGTGGATATCAGGGTATAAATTAGATCCATGAGTTGGGGGGGGAGGGAAGACCAGAATTCCCTTGAATTGTGTTCGAAGCAGTATAAGCATAAAGATCACCTTGTATTCTCTTTGCCTTCTAAAAAGCCATTATTATGATATTTAGAAGAAGAGGAAGAAATTCAGGTACAGAAAATGTGTTTTTAATAACCTTAAACGATGGTGCTTGGTGAGTCTTGGTTCTAAAGGTACCAAATGAGGAAGCCAAAGTTCTCAAACTGCTGCATACTTTGACAAGGAAAATCTATTTTTGTCTTCCGATCTACATTTATGACCTAAGTCAGGTAAATATGCCTGGTTTACTTCTTTAACATTTTTATGCAGACAGTCTGTTATGCACTGTGGTTTCAGATGTGCAATAATTTGTACAATGGTTTATTCCCAAGTATGCCTTAAGCAGAACAAATGTTTTTTTTCTATATAGTTCCTTGCCTTAATAAATATGTAATATAAATTTAAGCAAACTTCTATTTTGTATATTTGTAAACTACAAAGTAAAAAATGAACATTTTGTGGAGTTTGTATTTTGCATACTCAAGGTGAGAATTAAGTTTTAAATAAACCTATAATATTTTATCTGAATATTGCTTTTGTTCTGTTTCTTCTCTGGAAAAAGTATGTCCTAGCAATTTCAGTTTAAACACAGGCGGGCATGGGAAAGGCACACTGAAAGGCCAAACTTCATCTCAAGAGATTAAAGGTAAAGGAGGGTGTTTTTAAGGCTAGTTTTACTGCGAGAACTATTTACGTTGTGAGGCTGGAACCTGTTGGAAATCATAGAAGTAAACTTGACCTGGTTCAGGTTGCTCTTTGTGTAAAAAGTACATGAAAGCAATTTCCTTACCTGAACATGAATTTCCAGATAGAAACCACCCTGTCATTCTTCAGTATGCTCAATTTTTAATAGGAAAAGTATTCATGAAGTTCCAGTTTCATATTTTAAAAGATCCTTACGGTTTCTTTTTAAAATTAAATGAAATACAAAAACCTTTCAGGGACCCGGCCTTGCACTCAGAACAATTTGAGGAACAAAAGAAACTTCCCACTGCAGAGAACCCTAAGAACATAGTTCCACAGTGCCCTCCTGAGGATTAAAGGATTCACTTTTATGCTTCGTGTGTGTTACAGATAGAGTAGTTACAGTCCTCAAGAGGTTAGAATCAAATTTTCTGGCGGAATGTTTTAAAATTTCATCTGTCCTCTCTGCAAACTCAGCGGTCTGAAATGCATTAATTAGAAAGTACTCAGTCACAAACTTAGGGCGTCAAGTTTAAGTCCATCTTTGTGGTTTTGTAAGCTGGTTGCATATTTCTGAAGTTACTCAGCTTTAAAACTGCACAGACCCTTTTTTGAGAGTACACAAGAGTTTGACTTTTGTTTGTGAAGGTTACAAAATGGAAGAAGCATTTGTGACCCTTGTTGGCACTTTGATAAATTTCGTTATGGTGATTAGGGTGACCGACATCATGAAGCAAACGAGCTGACACCTTCTTTAGGCTGCTTATTAACTATCCATTATACGTTGTGTCCAAAATGTGGGTGCATCTTACAAAGAGAAAATTTAAGAGCCTTCTGGTGGATCAACATGAAGTATTTTCCTTGGCTTTGAAGAGTCCAGCATGATTGGAAAAACACGGCACGTGTCATAGCTTAAAAGAAAACAGGTGTATCGATAGGATGGAATTTTATGTGCCCAAGAACATACTCAAAGCATATTTAATGACACGGAAAAATGCTCATGGTATGTTAAGTGGAAAAAGCAGGACCTGGGAGTAGAAACAGTATTACTGATTCCTAATTGTATAAGTTAGTGTATGTGCATTGAAGGAGAGAGGGAAGCACCAGAAACTCTTCAAGAGGAAGGACTGGAAGGAAATAGCAAATACTAACACTGGCTTTCTCCATTTTAGATTTTCTACAGTTTCCTGTAGCTTCTGCAGTTTCTCTTTAACATGGGAGAACGTTTTTGTTTTTTTTGTTTTGTTTTGTTTTTTTTAAAGATTTTATTTATTTATCAGAGAGAGGGAGAGAGCAAGCACAGGCAGACAGAATGGCAGGCAGAGGCAGAGGGAGAAGCAGGCTCCCTGCTGAGCAAGGAGCCCGATGTGGGACTCGATCCCAGGACGCTGGGATCATGACCTGAGCCGAGGGCAGCTGCTTAACCAACTGAGCCACCCAGGCGTCCCTGGGAGAACATTTTTAAAAATGCAGGTGCAAATATTTAGGCTTGATTTTTAAAAGCAGTTAAAGGCATTTAAACAAGAAGCCTGGAACGCATTTCTCTGTTAATTGTGGTGGTTGCTTTTCTAATCCACTTTTCTCTTAACACACACACTTCTGGCACTTGGTTGTGTATGAAAAGTGTTTACTGAATGGCTGATAACCATCTTCGTGTTCGCTAAGTGCTTATTACCTCAAGTCGGAGAAACATCCCCAAATACCATAACATAATTAATTAAAATGTTTCTGATGTCACTGGGAAGCATCACTTGCGTTGACGTTTTCTAGCCTGAGAAAGCAAGCTTCAGTATCCGGATTTTCTGAAAATGGCGCAGGACAAAACTATTTAACATGCGCACACACACACACACACACACACAAAAACAAAACTATTTACTCTCGTACCTATCAGTTCTGAGTGCCGAGATGTCCTGTCATTACCACATTACAGAGCCGTTTATACTGTATAATAAAGAGCACCTAACAATTGAGATGCCTGCTTATTACATTTTCTTATGACATTTAATTTTATATGTCCTAGATTTTAACTTGTGTGCGCGCACACACACACACACAAAAGATGAACAATGGTGTTTCCAACACATCAACAGATCTTTTCAGTCTATCCCTTTTTTGTCCAGCGAAATGTCCTTTCCGGCAAAATACGCTCCCTGGAAACCTGCTTAACTCCCTATCATCAATTCTGTTTCAGTTTGTTAGAACAAGAACCTTCACCATCTCAAATAGGATGGTCAAAGGGAATAATTTTTTTTCCATTCAAAGACTGTTCAATTTTTAGAAGCATGAAACATTTCATATTTGGAGATTAACAATTTTTTTAAAAGATTTTATTTATTTGACAGAAATCACAAGTAGACGGAGAGGCAGGCAGAGAGAGAGAGAGAGAGAGAGAGAGAAGCAGGCTCCTTGCTGAGCAGAGAGCCCGATGCGAGACTCCATCCCAGGACCCTGAGATCATGATCTGAGCCGAAGGCAGCGGCCTAACCCACTGAACCACCCAGGCGCCCCTGGAGATTAACAATTTTTACACGTAATTTCTTTACATGGGAGAAAGCCCAGGTGAGGCACTCCTTTTGCCACAGAAGCAGGTCCACAGGAAAACTATTAAAAGATAAGCAGGGATGGTACCTGTTTGATTTTGATATATGGGAGTATCTAAATTCAGCAGCCACCTGTTCTATTGTATGCTCCGGCTTCTGAGGCCCCATTCAATACGCCACCACACATACCTAAGTGAATTTGTAGTCCGTATTCTAGTTTCTGCCCCCCCCCTTCCTCCTCTCTTAAACACACATAGACACCAACCTTTTCAGTTTATGTATTCCATTCTTCTATTTTTTAAATATTTATTTATTTGCCAGACAGAGATCACAAGTAGGCAGAGAGGCAGGCAGAGAGAGAGGAGGAAGCAGGCTCCCCACTGAGCAGAGAGCCCGATGCGGGGCTCGATCCCAGGACCCTGGGATCATGACCTGAGCCGAAGGCAGAGGCCTTAACCCACTGAGCCACCCAGGTGCCCCTCATTTTACTTTTATATACTTTATGTATTCCATTTCTTCATATAGTGCCTTCTAGAGGCTAGTGTATAGTGACATGTTTTTTGTTTTTTGTTTTAATATTTTATTTATTTGTCAGAGAACACAAGCAGGGAGAGTGGAAAAGGGAGAGGGAGAAGCAGGCTCCCGGCTGAGCAGGGAGCCTGATGTGGGACTCAATCCCAGTCCTGGGATCATGACCTGAGCCGAAGGCAGGGGCTTAACTGACTAAGCTACCGAGGCGCCCATAGTGACACGTTTTTATAGTGCTGAACTGAATCTTTGGTTCCTAAAGTTTATGAAACCATCATTCGCTGTTCACATGCAGTCATTCAATCATATTTCATATAAAACTACCAAGAGCTCTCTACCTGATGAATGCTGTGGAATGTATCATGGAATGTTCTGCCTGTAAAAATGCAAAGGAACTACTGTTACAGTCAGAATGCTCTATGAAAATAAAGCCTTTTTTTTTTTTCATATTAAGTGAAACTAAAACGAAAGTTGGAAACCAACACCCTTTGGAAGCCTTTACCTTGGAACAAAAAAGTAAATCTTGAGTAAATTTCTTACCATCTCCTGAAAAACATTCTTAATATTCTTAAACTCTGAGGAAGGTACCTAGAGCTTCAATGCCCTGGTTGTGGTCAAAACAGGGAGGAAACCAACCGCTGTCATATTAGCATAAACACAGAAACTCTTTCAGGCTAATATCTAGAAGGCTCCCAGAGCCAGTTAGCTTAGCTGGGCAGGAGGAGGGCGCCTAGGGTAGGAGCGTCAATCAGACTGCTTCTCTGGCATCACGTACATGGGGAGTCCACCTTTTTAATTGTTTTCCACGATACCATTGATGTAACACTTTCAAATCGCTTTGGTCTTCTCCGGCACCCTAGACAACTCAGCATGTTGCCACCTGCCCTCCTGAAAGTCCTCCACTTGTTCTTAAAGGAAAAGGAGGAAATAAATACAAACGCAACTTCATAACCGCGGAAAGTAACTTCCCATTTCCGGGATCCTTTTCACATCTGACTGCACCTAGCACAGCATTTTTCACTCCTACTGCACAATAATTATAATGATCCCCTAAAGTGGGAGGATCATTTGTCATCCTTTTATGTTTCATGTCCATCGTATGTGATCCTCTAAACAGAGCAAAAGACGAGAATAGCTCTTTATGTAGACATAGGTAGGTAGGTAGATAGACCGACTGATGGATGGGCCCTCAGGTGGAGGTTTGGCAATGATCTAAAGTCACTGAGGGCAAGCAGTCAAAGCTGTCCAGCCCAGGGGGGGTTGAGTAGGATTCTAAAACCCATGTCACTATGCTATTTAGATTTGTACTCACTGGCATTGAATCAGCAGGTTACTGAATGGTGGCTGAACCCCTGAGACACTCAGATGCTGTATTCTGCATACCCACTTAGAAGCTAAAACAGGAAAAAAAAACCCAACTAAAATTGTTAAAGAAAACTTTACAGAGATACTGAAGGAACTCTAGATACACTCGCTGAAAGCTAGGGAGGTTAATGAATCTGTGTTAGCCACGGGCCGAGTCCCTTAGACACGACAGATGGAAGGGACTATTTCAGGAAGCATGTGTCCTGTCTGATCAGGTCACTTTTCGCTGGTGTATAGTAACCCCTTCCTTCTGCATACCCCGGTGACCCCTCTGAAGCCTGTACACTCTCCTTTACCTCAGTAGATCCTCACAACAAAGGAGGAGTGGGAGTTCCCTCACCCACCTCCATTTTATGAAAGGGGAAACTGAGGTTCCCCTTACAAGTTAGTGTTTGATTTTTGTTTCTCATTCTTGTTGACATACTCAAAGCATTTTTCTCCTGATAGTTCTGTCTTCAGTCTGCTGGGTAGGTAAGGTTACATGCAAAATGGATATACCCCAATTTAGAAGGATTTGCCGATATCCAGGTTCTTCCAATAAATCCTCTAAAAAGTCAAAAAAACCCAGACATTCTGTCTTCCAACCAATGTACTATTTCGAGGTAGTCTGACAGGGAAGCCCGAGTTTCCCACAGATGTTTCTTTTTTTTTTTTTTTTAAAGATTTTATTTATTTATTTGACAGAGAGAAATCACAAGTAAACGGAGAGGCAGGCAGAGAGAGAGAGAGGGAAGCAGGCTCCCTGCCGAGCAGAGAGCTCGATGCGGGACTCGATCCCAGGACCCCGAGAACATGACCCGAGCCGAAGGCAGTGGCCTAACCCACTGAGCCACCCAGGCGCCCCTCCACAGATGTTTCTTAAGCTGGTCTCTACACCCAGAGCAAAATCTATACTTTGAGTTGGAGGTGGATGAAAAAGTTCCTGTTTTGATCCCCAGTCACGGCCTAGCACATGGCTCGCCTGTTCAAACAGATCTGGCCACCCTGTCCCCTACTCCTTCATGTCCTATGGTCCCCAGTTCCTAGTGGATAAAGATTTAACATGGTCAGCCTTCCAACTGTGGCCACTACCTAGTGTCCAGTATTTTCTTCTTAAATATCCAATCACTCCTTCATTGTACCAGCTGTGCTAAACTACTCTTGACCCCCAATGCAGATGTGGGTCTTTGCTTGCAGATGTGGGTTTCTAATGCTTCTGGAAAAACCCATAGTCCCCTGACAAGCTCCTATTTAACCTTCAAAGCCCAGCTTTTATTAAAAATCTCCTTCATTTCAATCGATCTAGATCTTTCATTAAACTCTTATCCTCACATATTACAAGGTTTTATGGGTCTGGCTCCTCCAACAGAAATGAGTTTTCTGGAGGGCACTGGAAGCTTCCCTTATTTGCCCTTGAATACCCAGAATTACTAGATTTAATTGAAAAAAAAAAATCAGTCGGTTATGGAATAGTTAGCCTCCAGTCCTGGCATCTCTTTTCAGAGGACTCCTTCTTGCCAGGTGAATTTCTGCTTTGATTCTGGAAAGAATTTTGTTCACTTAGGGGTTTTTGTGATTTGGGGGAGGCAGATGGGTGTCAGGAGACCCACAGGAAACAAGGGATCACTGGACATGGTCTTCAGGAAGCCAGAATTTGGAAACAGTTCCCAAAAAGGCAATGTTTTATCCTTACCCTTAGAGGTCTACTGTGCCTCTTTTCAAGAACAAAATTTTAAGTGTCCTGTATACCTATGACAATGAAGTATTCTTTGTGTGTGTGTTTTTTGTTTGTTTGTTTGTTTTGTTTTGTTTTTTTAAATCACACTTTAAAAGCTTAACAAAGGGATGCCTGGGTGCCTCAGTAGGTTAAGCATCTGCCTTGGTCTCATGATCTCAGGCTCCTGGTATGAATCCCCCATCAGGCTCCTAGCTCAGCGGGGAGCCTGCTTCTTCCTCTGCCTGCTGCTCCCCCTGCCTGTTCCCTACCCCTTCCTCCCCCAACCTTGCACTCTCTCTGGCAAATGAATAAAATCTTTAAAAATAAATGTAAAGAAAGAAAAAGAAAGAAAGAAAGAAAGAGAGAGAGAAAGAGAGAGAGAAAGAAAGAAAGAAAGAAAAGAAAGACAGGCTTAACAAAGACACTTGACAGGATCTTGGGTGAGCCTGTCCATCCGAGTAAGGGAGGGTCAACCGCTGGTGGCTGTGAAACCACCACCCACCTGGTTTGCAGCTCTTCAAGCTTGAACCCTCCTTCCTGCTTGCATGACAGCAGTTTTCTGACTTTTGAACATGTCTAAGTAAACTGAATCTAGAAAATCCTGCAGGAAGTTGTCAAAGTGCCTCCTCTCAGCCTCACACAGGAATGGGGAACAGATTGCAAACCCTAAAACTAGAAACTAACATAGATTTTGAAATAAATAAATATATAAATAAAATTCCATGGACTTTCTGAGCTGGAAAGTGTCTTCAAGACCATTCCACTCCAGGAGAAAATGGAGGCCCATCTAAAAAGCTAGGCTTGCCCAAGGTCACATCAAGTTCAGATCAGAACACCAAGCACTAATGACCTCATTTGGGGTTAACAGGCCAGCAGCTGAAGGCTGTATCCTGAGGACCCAAGGGAAGCTTAGAGGGGCAAAAAGAATTTTAAAAACACCATGTAAAAAGGATGGTTTTATTTTATTTTTTATTATTTTTTTAAAGATTTTTATTTATTTATTTGACAGATCACAAGTAGGCAGAGAGGCAGTGGGGCGGGGGAAGCAGGCTCCCCACTGAGCAGAGAGCCCCATGCGGGGGCTCAATCCCAGGACCCCGGGATCATGACCTGAGCCGAAGGCAGAGGCTTTAACCCACTGAGCCACCCAGGCGCCCCAAAAAGCATGGTTTAAAAGGAAAGTTCTGGTGCTCGCTTTGGCAGCCCATATATTAGAACTGGAACAACACAGGGAAGATTAGCAGGGCCCCCTTGTGTGAGGAGGACATGCAAATTTTTGAAGTGTTCCATATAATAAGGGGGGGGTGGAAAGACAGGAAGAAAGGGAAAATAACCCAGAGGGAATAAAAAACAACATTCTCAGTTCAGTGTCACATTGTGAGCTGAGGTCCAAAAAAGTATTTGATTGCTCTCTCTAGTACTTCTGTTAGTGTTGTGCTGTCAGCCCGCTGAGTCAGGTACTATAATACTAACCCCTGTTTCCTTCTACAGAGGAACATAGGAGCCATTCCACAGAAGTGTTAATATATACTTCTGGCTTTGTTCTGCTTCTTTCTCTTCTCCTGCAATTCCGTTCAAACATATATCATCTGCTCAGAGACCTACTTGACCAGCCACTGGTGCAAAGGGCAGGGGAGCCAAAGGTGAATAAGAAAATATAAATACGCAAGTCTGCAGATATTTTTCCTCCTGGTAGAACTGCCCCACAGGGGGTATAAAATGTGACTGCAGTGAAAAACCAGCCTCCTAGCCAGTAAAAATTGTTTACCTCTCTTAGAAAGTGATTGGATAGTTCTTTGACAGATTCAACCACATGAACTGCAATGACATACACCATTTCCCCCCCCACAATTTTCTTGATTGCTTATTGTTCTGGATACATCCAACTTGTTTATCAGGTGCATGCTAAAGCATGTTAAAACGTGTTATTCAGGTTTAGCATGAACGTCTCAGCCTTATTCAACAAAATATTTCGAACTTCTGTTGGAATTAATGATACAGGCAAAATGAAACTTAATCTGCAAACCAAGACACCTTTCCATGGTTTTGGAGATTGTATATCTAGACGGGGGTGGGGGGACAACCTGATTTTGTTTTAGGCACAATTAACTTTATAGCTAGGGAGTGTAACTGACATCTAAGGCTCTTTTGGTGCCAAAGCTTGTAGAAACAGAGGAGTCTTTGCCTAAGGGATTCTTTGCATTAAAGACTTTGTTAGGCAAAGCCACTCTGGCATGGGAGTCTGATTTGCAATTTGTGCCTTTGTAAAAGGATTAGAAGATCCCTATTGTTTAATGTTTGGATCTCAATTTGCATTTGGAAATGTGTGACCTCTTCAGAGTTCTTCATTTTCATTTTCTTGTCCTGATACACAATCGATACTGTATGTTAAAAAAATCGATAAAACTGCTTAGCCAAAGTTTGCACTGATTAAGGGAGTGTAATAGATTGATTTTCTCTCTGAATGGTGGAGTCTACTTGGGCTCCAGCAATACTGATGGAGTAATCAATCTATTTAGGAACTGACAAGTAAATCATAGGGTATAGGTACACACATATTTCACTTATTTTCTTAATCAGAATGCACGGGCACTTTGTTTAAAAACAACCAACCAAAAAAGAAAGCACTACGTGGTCCAATCGGACACTGGGTCTACAAAAGGAAATAACAAGGAAAAAAAAAATCCTCTGACCGCCTCAGGACACATTTGAACACTTCTGTCCAATGTCTCCCTTTATAAATAAAGGTTAGAGAAAAATTATTTTAGGTTTGTGATAACAATACTCTCTGCTGTACACACTATTTAATTACCTGTCCCTTGGTAAACAACTTTTAACTAATATTTGCTTTGACAATATTCCCAGATTGGCAACATAAAACCTAGAATAGAAACTGCGTGAGGAGGGACGATTTCTTGGATTGTGGGTTTAGGACGCGTGGTTTATTTGTTTGTTTTCTTTTTAACTCTTTAGTTTCTTGCTCCTTTATCATCACTGACCGCAGGAGAGAATTTCTTGTGCGTCAGGATGAATGTGCTTGGCACCAGGACTTGGAATTGTTGACTGTATGAGCTGGAGGTTGATGAAAAGTATTCACATTCATAGAGCACCAATGATATGTCCAGAATTTTGCTAGATGTTTAAGAATTTGTTATCATACCCATTTTGTAGTGGGCAAGACTGAGGCCCACGGGAGTCAAGTGACTTGCCCAAGGTCATACCCTCCCCTGTGATCAGAACCCAGGTCAACCTGGCTCCTAGTCCCAGGCTCTTTCTGCCACATCACAACTGCCTCCCAGATAAAGTAAAGCTAATTTCATTTGAAGGATTATCTGCTCCTCACCTCCTTGGAATGTGCTTATTTTTTAATCTAAACAGGGGATATGTTTGCTGCACAGGAAGCTACAGGGACAAGACTGACCTAACCCATCCCTCTTGCTAATAGAAACAAGTAATCTTATCTGTCATTCTATTAAAAATACACCGCATTCCTCTATGATCCAGTTCGGAGAATGACTCAAGAAAGGACAATCTGTTTCTGCATCACAGCACCCCCACAGTCTCTATAAAATCAAGAGTTAATAAGCCATTGCTTTTCCTCTCAAATATTTCATTCAATGATTCCAGAGCGCTTTATACATGTAACCAATTAGAATAAAGACCTGGAGCCCTCTTGATAGTGCAGCCACTTGGAAGTAAGCCAAAGAAAGTCTGTTGCTGAAGAGCTCGCGCTCTGTAGCCCCCCTCAATGGGGAACACGGCCGGACGGGGACGTTAGCCCAGGGGAGTGGCCTGCCGGCATGCAGTGCCTTGAGCCCACGTTCTCAGTCTCGTCCCATGGGAGACACTCCCGCTTTGCCACCTTCCAGAACGCTCTGCCAACAAACATTCTGCTGCTGCTCCCAATATCTAAAGATAATCCTCTTTCCCCTAAACGGGATCTCAACCTAAAATAGATCTGAGTATGTGCTACAGGGCATGAACAAATGACTCAGAGGGCCATTTCAGATCTCAGAGGCAGGGAAGACGCTTCACAGCACAGGGGCAAAGCCTGGAAGCTAGCTCGTACTCAAGGAACAAACGAAAGACAGCTGGAAAGAAGTTCCAAAGAACTTGTGTCACCTGAAGGCTCCTTCGCTCAAGGGAGAAGGCAGAGGCTTAAGTACCCCACAGTTATGTCACTGCAGGACCTCATTCTGGCCTGACTTCTCCAGGTCTTCATTCTCAGCCCGCACATAAGGCCATAAATTAACAGACAAGGCAAATGGACAGATAAAAAAAAATTCCCATTTAAATTCAATTAATTAACATATAATGTATTCTTGCTTTCAGAGGTACAGGTGATTCATCAGTTTTATATAATACCCAGGGCTCCTAGGGCACCTGGGTGGCTTGGTGAATTAAGCCTCTGCCTTCGGCTCAGGTCATGATCTCAGGGTCTTGGGATTCAGCCCCGCACTGGGCTCTCTGCTCAGCAGGGAGCCTGCTTCCCCTTCTCACTCTGCCTGCCTCTCTGCCTACTTGTGATCTCTCTCTCTGCTAAATAAATAAATAAAATCCTTAAAAAAAAAAAAATACCCAGTGCTCCTTACATCACATGCCCTCCTTAATGCCCATCACCCAGTTACCCCATTCCTCAAGCAGACAAGTTTTTAATGTGTGGATGTGATTCAGCATCAAGGATGTCAGAAGGGAAATGAGTCTCTCCTAGAAAATGTGTTGATTTGGCACATTTTCTATATTCGGGTTTCGTTCTGTTGCTGTTTTATGTTTCTCCTTTTGCTCATTCGTATCATCTGCCTTTGGTTTGTATTCAGTTCTCAGTGTTCAACAGTAGGGCAATGGTTAAGTAAATCCTAGCACATCCTTAGAACGGACTACCATGCTCTATTAAAATGACCTGGTAAACGATAATAAATAAGAGCTAACATTTATTGAGATTTACTGCATGCTGCTCCTATACTCAATATTTTACATACATTTTTTTTCGTTGAGTTCCCACAATGACCCTGTGAGATAGGCATATCATTCCCCTCATTTTAGGGCTGAGGAAGCTAAGGCAACAAGAGCCTAGAATCCCAAAACCATTGAGCAGTGAGGCTGGCATTTAAACCTGATTCTACAGAGATCCATATTTTTTGTTATGTTTTGTTTTTTAAGGTTCTATTTAGTTATTTGTCAGAGAAGAGAGAGAATACACAAACAGGGAGAGCTACAGGCAGAGGGAAAAGCAGGATCCCCACTGAGCAGGGAGCCTGAGGTGGCTTCAATCCCAGGACCTGGGGATCATGACCTGAGCCGAAGGTACTTAACCAACTGAGCCCCCCAGGCATCCTGAGTCCCAGGGTCTTGAGCCATATATTTTCCTACACACAAAGAAGAATGTTCTGAAGTTAATGAGACAGGGAAACGCTATATAGTAAGATCCAACTTGGTAAAATAGATTCACATTGACGTGTTTTGGGGTATATTCCCATTGAGAAAACTCTAGAAGGACCACTCAAAGATCAGTTCCTTGGGGCAGCCTTCTCTGACCATATTAAAGCCATCACAACCTGCCGCTGTTATTCTCTATTTCATTCACATGCTCGATCTCTCCTCATGGCACTTCTCGTTACTTGAGATGTAACATATGCTGCATCCGTGTGTTGTCTAGCTCCCCTTTAGAATGAAGGATAGGACAATTTCTACTAAAATGCCTGCCATGTTGCAGGTACTCAATAAGTATTTGTTGAGTTGAGTAAGTGCACCAAACCCTAATGTTGGTGTCGTTTTCCCCCCTCTCACTGTCAAAGAGGAACAATTTAGATTCTCTTTTCTTTTTAAGTAGGCTCAGCACCCAGTGTGGGGCTTGAACTCATGACCCTGAGATCAGGAGTCCCACGTTCTGCCAACTGAACTAGCCAGGAGCCCCAGAACAATTTCTAGGTTCCTGATACTTAAACGGATTAGGCTTTTTTTTTTTTTTCCGGTTAATGTTTCATTTAAATCCTTTGAGTTAAAAAGAAAAAAAATTCATTCCACTTAAAGATCAAGAAGCTAAAACGGTCTCCTTCAAAATGTAAAAAGTTGATCTCCGCATAGTGGAAGGTTCTTTCAATGGCAGGAGGCCACTGGAAATCTCCTTAGATAAACTTGCTTCGAGTCAAAAGAGACTCATTAATGTTTCAACTGCTAATCCATTTAGTGTCCTATTTACCTAGAAGGCTTTTCTGAGCACCCCCCTGGTGGTTTTAGAAAGATAAACCTTCCAGTCACCAGGCTCATTTGGGTGAAAGCGAAGGACAATTGATGACCGCTGAAGGGACTAACTCAGTTTTTGAGATGAATGGATAGCCGCCTATCTGGCCAATGTGAAAATGAAAGGAACACTTGGAATGAACAGATACCAGTGCGTTACGTGTTATCCCAATTATAAGCTCTCCTTTCTCTTCTAAAAAGGATTAGGCCTCCTATGAATGGGAATGTTGTCTTCAAGTCCTACGGCCTTGACCTTCCTTTGGATGGTCCTACTAGTTGAAACTATGCGTGGCAGGTTTTTTTTTTTTTTTTTTTGAGATTTTGCGTTCTCAGCCTTGTCCTTCTGGAAGGCAAGTCTTGCCCCATCGGCAGCCCCACAAACTATCTCAAAGTCAGAAACAAAGCATCCTTGCATTCCATGCTGAGGAGGGGGCTGCCTTGGCCGCCTTCCTTCTCCTTTCCCCAAACAGAACCAAGCTCCTATATAAAATTCATAAATTCTTGGCAGGAAAGGAATCCTCCCATTGGAAGGAACAGATGTTCTAGGAGTAACTTTTGCCATTCTACTCTGTTCCTAATACCGTAGTTTTAAAGTGTGGGGGGATGTTAACTTTTTTTTTTAAATGTCAACATGTTCTGGGCAGCTTTTCCATCTCCATCTGTGGCATACACATCACCAATCCTCCTGCCGCCCCTTTTTAAATTTCCAGAGACTAGTTGGGAATTGGAAAGATATTTCAAAAGTTGAAAGCGGAAAATTCACTTGAATAAGTATGCTAATGTATAACCTAATGCAGAAAGTAATGTGATGTTTCCCTCCCAGTTGTAAATCTCAGAAACTTTCCTTCCCTTGTCCTCTTAGCTCTTGGAGGGGTCCACCGGACTTTTAACAAGGTAATTATGACCAATTAACATTCAGGGGTTATTACTGGTAACAGAGTTCCGTGGGAGTGACCTATTCATAAACCTTCCTTTTTAAAGAAAGCCTCAGTCAGGCTTCAAATTCAAGAGGCTACTAGACCTTTTTCACTTCGTTATCACCTCGTTAAATTGCCCACCTTAAATGCCAGGGTCCCACGTGACCCCGGGTAGGGTCAAGGTCAGTGGATTGAGGCCTCCTAACTCGCCTGGGAGTAACTTCAGAAAGCGTGACCTCACCTTGGCTGGCCTCAGGTGGGGTCCCCTCCCCAGCGACAGCGCTGACCGCTCGCAGGGATTTTTAGTGAGGCCCAGTGCGCCTCGCCTGCTGGCTGTGGCCCAAACCAAACACTCGGGACCGCGTTTGGGTTCAAAGTCAGAATTCGGTGAGGCGGCTGCTTGGGGTGTGGCCTCCGCAGCATAGAAGGAGAGTAGGTGACCGCATGCGTGGGGTGGGGTGAAGAGGCAGCAGACAGACATCCTCGCGGAGTCCCGGGCTCTCTGGCCGGGTTCCCCTCCTCTGGTCGGGTTCCCCTCCTCCGCCCGGCGGGAGCCAGAGGCGTCTAAATCCCCAGATGCCCCGCAAAGCCCAGTGCCCAGAGCACCACATCCACCTCGGAAGACCCTGTTCCTGGAGGCTTTCCGTGCCCAAGTGGAGGTCGAGCGCCAGCACACGCTGGGCCGGGCGCGGGGCGCACGGCGCTTGGGGTCCGGGGCTGGTGGGGGCGGGGTGGGGGCGCGAATCGCGCACGCGGACGCAGCGGCCCCGGGCGCCGGGAGCTGGAGGCGGGCGCAGAGGCGAGCGCGGTCTGCAGTGCCCCCAACCGGACGGCGGGGCGCAGGGCGGCCCCGGACCGCGGCTCCCCGCGCCGCGCCTCTGCAAGGGAGACCCGTGCTCCTCTGCTTCTGCCTCCGCGGAGGCTGACCCAGGATTAAGAAATTTAAAGTCAAGTCCAAGCGGATTGTCACGAAGTCCAAGAGACTTTGTCACTTACTGGCTTCCTGCTCGCGGGAACTCGGGAATGCTGCATCCCTTTGGCTAACGTGAATAATAATTTGAGACCATGCACTCAAGTACCTGGGTATATAGTAAGTGGTCAGTGAATAGCCATCATCATCTTCATCACCTCCATCAGCTGGCTAGGCCTTGGATGGGAGTCTCACTGAAGTCCACTCTTCTATGGTGGGTTTAGGCAAGGACAAGGCAGGATGGTTTCTCCTGGGAAATGGAGGAGGAACCTGAGCACCCAGCTGGGATCCTTTCTGGGCCACCAACTCCACTCATAGCTGTGGACTTAGCGTCCCCTCTTCGAACTTAATATCCTCATTGCAAAATAGGAATAATCATATCCGACTCCCAGAGTTGCTGGGAGATAAGAAAGGCAGAACTCCTGGCACGTAGTGCATGCTCAGGGCAAACCTCACTTCCAGCTGGCAGCCAGCAGGTGCCACAACGCCTGTCCCTGTAGCACATGCTGGGTACGGCGCAAAACTTGTGTCCCCGTATACACAGGCAGTCAATATACCCAGCTTCTCTTCTTTTACAGCATATAGTAGGTGCTCAGGGCAAGCTACCCGCCCCGGTCAGCCTGTACTCATTTACTGAGTACTTAGTATGTACCAGTCTGACTCTGCCAGCTTGGGCTGCAGGAGACTTTAACTGCTGGGGTCCCTCTATATCATTGCCCCTGGAAACCCCCTTCCAGAGATGCCTCATATCCTTTCTGGAAATTAGTAGTGTGAAAAATAAGAATGCATGCTCCTGACCATGGAGGAATAAAATGTACAGTGGGAGGACCTGGCTGTCAAGGGGCTGCCCTACCAGCCCCTGGCTGTCTTTATCCTGCAGCCTCCCTGAGCCTCAGTTACCTTGTCTTTAAAAACTGAGGCAACAGCACCTTCTGGAATGGACCAGTGTGAGGATGAACACATACGTGTGTATAGTGGGTATAATAGGTGTTCAGCAAATACTGATTTATCATTATTTGTTTCAAGCATCAAGCCGGTGCCCAATGGATATTTGTTGGATTGAACGGGGATGCCCTCTTTGCAGAGTTCTGTCCCTGGAAAATCTACCCTTTAGGTGTCCTCCCTGTCCTCCGCTTTGTCAAATGTCTTGCCCTGTGACCTGCCTTTTCCACCTGCTTTCTAGAGTTTGGTGCCTTGTGTATAGGAAGACTGACAGATCCTTCCAGAGTTCAAAGCCTGGTATCTTTTTTTTTTTTTTTTTTAAAGATTTTATTTATTTATTTATTTGACAGAGAGAGAGATCACAAGTAGGCAGAGAGGCAGGCAGAGAGAGAAGGAAGCAGGCCCCCTGCTGAGCAGAGAGCCCGATGCGGGACTCGATCCCAGGACCCTGAGATCATGACCTGAGTCGAAGGCAGAGGCTTAACCCACTGAGCCACCCAGGCGCCCCTCAAAGCCTGGTATCACCTCTCTCAGCCTGTTTTGAAACTGATCGTGTCCCATTTTCCAAATGGGGGGGAAATACAGTGTCCAATCATTTCCAGGGTCTTGGCAGTCTCATTGCACTACTGTGTCTGTTGTATCATTTAATCTTTAGCCCAGTTTATTCTCCAGATGGACCCTATGGAGACAGAGGGACTGACACAGCACTCATTTCCACAACACGGAGCTGCCTCTTGGTCCTGCCGCATTTCTGCACTGCTCTCCTAGGCTATGACATGGGGCTGCTCATCTGGCCATCTGAGTAAGCATTCTTAGAGGCTCTTTAGAAATGACTGGCAATTGAGTGCCTGGCTGGCTCCGTCAGTAGCACATGTGACTCTTGATCTTAGGGTTGTGAGTGCAAGCCCTATACTGAGTGCGGAGCTTACTTTAAAAAGAAAGAGAAATGACAGGACATGCACTTGACTAATACATAGCACTAAGCAAATTAGAGTTTTCCCATATTGTGACAAGGTGTGTGAAAGCTGTTACTTTACCAAAACTATTCATTATGGGGCCCTTTGTTTAAAGGCTGTCCTGGTGGCTTGGGGACAGTGTCTTTGGCTCTCTGACTCACAGGAAACAAAAATAAGTTACTATCAGGTGATGGTCATACTTAGAAGCCAAACTAAAAATGAGAAGGTTTGTCATCCTCGAGAGGAGGGCAATTGGCTGCACTTTCAAACTAGGAAGTGCCAGGCTGCTCAAAATTTAAGCTTTTTTTTCATGTTATGCATTTTTAAAAAATCTGTGTGTTTTTTTTTTTTTAAGATTTTATTTATTTATTTGACAGACACACACAGAGAGAGAGCACAAGCAGGGAGAGAGGCAGAGGGAGAAGCAGGCTTCCTGCCGAGCAGGGAGCCCAATATGGGGCTTGATCCCAGGACCCAGGGATTAAGACCTGAGCCAAAGGCAGGCACTTAACTGAGCCAACCAGGCCCCCCCTACAAATCTATTTACCAAGCATTTGTTAAATAATTACGGTGTGCCAGTTTCTCTGCTGGGTAACACACAAAGGGATATTATGTCAGCCAGTCTTGCAATGTGGTAGAAGGGATGCGTTATACGAAGTGATCTAGCAGTCACGTCTCTGCAAAGTGGGGATAAGCCCAGCAACCACTTGACGAGGGCTTGTGAGGTCAGGTCACGGAAGGCATGGGTGAGAAGCCGTTGGTGAGGGCCCACCCGCAGGCAGGCGTTCACAGGTTTTGGCAGCCTCGGTTTCAGGCAGAGAAGCTGAAGGCTCTGAGAGCAGAGGAGATTTGCTGTTTGGCTGTACAGTCGGGATTCAGATTCAGGGATCCAATTCAAAGCAATTTTGTATGTCTTCTTCTAGCCCAGGGCAAGTCATTGGCACTTTGAGAAAGCCTTGTCTGTAACCGGTCTCTGTGTACAGAGTGGGAATTAACGTTTCTCTGGGAGTATGCTAGCTCTTTGGCTTGTTAGGTTTCTAAACCATGCCCAGTGCAACCCCATCCTCTCCTGTGTTTTGGTTTTCCATAGAGTTCTTTTGGAAGAGACGTCTAACCTGCAGTCTCTGTTTTTATGCTGGATATTGAATGAAACAATTTCTCTCACTCATTCCCCAAATGACTGATTTTTATTTAGCAAGCCAATACATCAGGTGTCTCAAGCTCTTTGGGGACAAAACAAGTTTTTGATTGTTGTTGTTTCTTTTCTTTTCTTTTTTTTTTTTTTTTAAAGATTTTATTTATTTGTCAGAGAGAGAGAGGGAGAGAGAGCGAGCACAGGCAGACAGAATGGCAGGCAGAGGCAGAGGGAGGAGCAGGCTCCCCGCCAAGCAAGGAGCCCGATGCGGGACTCGATCCCAGGACGCTGGGATCATGACCTGAGCCGAAGGCAGCTGCTTAACCAACTGAGCCACCCAGGCGTCCCGATTGTTGTTGTTTCTTCTTCTGTTTTATGGAGATACCCTTGTGCACCAAAACCTGCACATATTTAATGTATAAAATCTGATGAGTTTGAACATATGCATACATCTGTGATTCTATCACGACAGTCTAGGTAATAAACATTATCATCACCATCAAAAGTTTCCTTAGGCTTCTCTGTGTGTGTGTGTGTGTGTTGTCACCTTTTATGACAAGAAGAGTTAACATGAGGTCTACCCTGTTGACAAATTTTGAAGTACACAACACCATATTGTTAACTCCAGGCACTATGCTGGAGAGCAGATCTCTGGAACTTATTCATCTTGCATTAACTGAAACTTTATGCCCCCTGAGCAACAACTCCCCCCTTCCTCCCCTCCCAACCCTTGGCAGCCGCCATTCTATCTTCTGCTTCTACGTTTGACTAATGTAGATACCTCGTGTTAGTGGAATCCTGCAGTCTTCATCCTTCTGTGACGGGCTTATTTCACTTAGTATGATGTCCTCCAAATTCATCCATATTGTCCCAATTGTTAGAATTTCCTTCTTTCTTTCAAGGCTGAATGATATCCCATTGTATGCATATCACATGTTTTCTTGGATAGATACTGGGTTCTTTCCATATCTTCGCTATTGGGAATAATGCTGCAATGAACATGGAAAGGTGGATGCCTCTTAGAGATCCTGATAACAAATATTTTGGATATATACCCAGAGGGGGGATTACTGGACTATTTGGTAGTTCTGTTTTTTTTTTTTTTAATTTGACAGAGAGAAATCACAAGTAGATGGAGAGGCAGGCAGAGAGAGAGAGAGAGAGGGAAGCAGGCTCCCTGCTGAGCAGAGAGCCCGATGTGGGACTCGATCCCAGGACCTTGAGATCATGACCTGAGCCGAAGGCAGCGGCTTAACCCACTGAGCCACCCAGGCGCCCCGGTAGTTCTATTTTTTAATTTTCTGTGGAATCTCTACATTGGTTTCCATAATGGCTGCACCATTTTACATTCCTATCAACAATATACAAGGGTTTCAATTTCTCTGCATCCTTGCCAACACTTGCTGTTTTTCATTTTGTTCAGTTTAGTTTCGTTTTTGATAATAACTGTCCTAATAGTTGTGAGGCAATATTTCCTTGTGATTTTGACTTTATTTCTCCAGTGATCAGTGATCTATACCCAGTGGACATATATATAGTTTTGGAGAAATGTCTGTTCCAGTCCTTTGCCCATTTTGAAAATTGGGCTATTTGATTTCTTTGCTATTGAGTTGTATGAACTCCTTGTGTGTTTTGGATATTAACCTCTTACCAGATAAAAGGTTTGCAAATGTTTTCTCCTTTTTCACCCTGTTTATTGTTTCCTTTACTGTGCAGAAACTTTTTATGATGTTGTCATGATGAAATCTCATGTGTCTATTTTATTGCCTGAGTTTGTGGTGTCATATCTAGGAAATCAGTGCCAAGATCAATGTCAAGAAGTTCTTCTTCTATGTTTTCTTCCAGAAATTTATAGCTGCAGGTCTCATGCCCAAGTCTTTAATCTGTTTTAAGTTAGTTTTTGTGCATGTTGTTACATAGGGGACTTGTTTCATTCTTTTGCATATGGATATCCAATTTTCCAAACATCATCTGTTTGGAAAGAATGGTCCTTTCTACATTATGTACTGCTGGCACCCTTATTGAAGACCGGTTAACTGTATACATATGGATTTATTTCTGGGCTCTTTATTCCATTCTATTGGTTTATATGTCTGCCTTAATGGCAGTACCATACTGTTTTAATTACTATAGCTTTCCAATATCTTTTAAAATCAAAAAGTGCAATGACTCCAGCTTTGTTCTTTTTTCTCAAGATCACCTTGGCTATTCTGGGTCTTCTCCACAAGAATTTTAGGAATTTTTATCTATTTCTATAAACAAACAAACAACAACAACAGCAACAAAAACAGCTTCCTTTGGGACTTTGATGGCAGTTTGAATTGTAGATCACTGAGAATAATGGGCATTTTAACAATATTAAATCTTTCAGTCCATTGATATGGGATATCATATATTTTTGTTTTCTTTGGTTTCTTTCATTGTTTTGTAGTTTTCAGTGTATAAGTCTTTCACCTCCTTGGGTAAGTTAGATTCTAAGTATTTTTTTCTTTGTTGTATCTATATAGAATACAATTAATTTCTATATGTTGATTTTGTGTCTTGCAACTTTACTGAATTCATTTATTAGTTATAATAGCTTTCTGGTGGAATTTTTAGGAATTTCTTATAAGATCATATCATCCACCAACAGATATTTATCTGACTTCTTCCTTTGGATTTGGATGCTTTTTATTCCTTTTACTTACTTTTACTTGCCTCATTGCTCTGGCTAGGACTTACAGTATTTTCTCGAATAGAAATGATAAGAGTGGGTATCCTTGTTCTGTTCCTGATCTTAGAAGAAAAGTTTTTAGTTTTCCACGGTTGAATATGATGTTAGCTATAGGTTTGCCATATATGGTCTTTTTGACGTCAAGGTGCATTCCTTCTACACTTAGTTTAGTGTGTGTGTGTGTGTGTGTGTGTGTGTGTGTGTGTGTTTAAATCATGAAAGAGTGTTGTATTTTGTTAAATACTTCTGCATTTTTTAAGATGAATCTATTCTTTTTACCCCTCATTCTGCTAGTGTGGTGTCTCACATTTATTGGTTTGCATATACTGAACAATTCTTGCATCCCACTTAAGCATCATGAATGATCCTTTTTTTTTAAGATTTTATTTATTTATTTGACAGAGAGATAGATCACAAGTAGGCAGAGAGGCAGGCAGAGAGAGAGGGAGAAGTAGGCTCCCCGCTGAGCAGAGAGCCCGACATGGGACTCGATCCCAGGACCCTGGAATCATGACCTGAGCCGAAGGCAGAGGCTTTAACCCACTGAGCCACCCAGGTGCCCAACATGAATAATCCTTTTAATAAACTGTTGAATTTGGGCGCCTGGGTGGCTCAGTGGGTTAAGCCGCTGCCTTCGGCTCGGGTCATGATCTCAGGGTCCTGGGATCGAGGCCCGCATCGGGCTCTCTGCTCGGCGGGGAGCCTGCTTCCTCCTCTCTCTCTGCCTGCCTCTCAGCCTGCTTGTGATCTCTCTCTGTCAAATAAATAAATAAAATCTTTAAAAAAAACAAAAAACAAAAAAAAAACAAAAAAAAATAAACTGTTGAATTTGATTTGCTAGTATTTTGTTGTGGATTTTGGCTTCTTTGTTCATCAGGGATATTGGCCTATGATTTTCTTTTTTTTTTTTTTGAAAGATTTTATTTGTTTATTTGACAGAGAGAAATCACAAGTAGATGGAGAGGCAGGCAGAGAGAGAGAGAGGGAAGCAGGCTCCCTGCTGAGCAGAGAGCCTGATGTGGGACTCGATTCCAGGACCCTGAGATCATGACCCGAGCCGAAGGCAGCGGCTTAACCCACTGAGCCACCCAGGCGCCCCGCTTCTTTCTTAATATAGGCATTTATTGCTATAAACTTCCCTCCCAGTGCTGATTTTGCTTTAGCCTGTAAGTTTGCGTATGTTGTGTTTTCATTTGTATTTATGTCAAGATAAGTTTTTATTTCCCCTTTGATTTCTTCCATGACCCATTTGTTGTTAGGTGTCTGTTTGTTTGATTTCCACATATTTTGGAATTCTTCTATTTTCATCCTGTTATCAATTTCCAGTTTCATATCATTGTGGCTGGAAAGATGATTTCAATCTTCTTACATTTTTAAGACTTGTGTGGCCTAACATGTGATCTGTCCTAGAGAGTGGTACATGTGCACTTGAGAAGAGTGTGTATTGTGCTGCGGACGGGTGGAATGTTCTGTACATGTCTTATATCACTCTTTTTTAAAAAGACTTTTTTTATTTATTTGACAGAGAGAGCACAGACAGGCGGGAGTGGCAAGTAGAGGAAGAGGGATGCGGGGCTCTATGGGACCCCAGAATCATGACCTGAGAGGAAGGCAGATGCTTAACCGACTGAGCCACCCAGGTCCCCCGTCTTACGTCACTCTTAACAAACAAATGCATGTGTATATACAGAGAAGATGGCCTACTAATTCCTAGTCTTTAAAAGAACAGGCTCAAAAAGTATTCTCGGAGATAAACACTAATAAAGAAGCTAATATAAATTGAAGGTCTTTTTTAAAAAAGATTTTATTTATTTCTTAGAGACAGAACACAAACAGGGGAGGGGCAGAGGAAGAAGCAGACTCCCGGCTGAGCAGGGAGCCCAGCACAGGACCCCACTGTCATGACCTGAGCTGAAAGCAGCTGTTTAATCGACTGAGCCACCCAGGCGCCCCATAAATTAAAGGTCTGTTATCACTTAGTTCTCACAAGTCCCTGGATAGGAGATATTATCTTTCCTAGAACTCAGGCAACTGAAGCTTAGGTGGCAGGACAAGCCTGAGATTCCAGTCTTTGCTCTGTATCAGAACTACGAGGGCATTCTAAACAGATATGGCCCCCAAGGCTGCCTGGTGACCTGTAGCATGAGCTTTCTGGGGAGGGGGGAGGCGGCCTGTGTTCTGTCGTTCTGCTGGCAGATCTCTACCCGTCCCTTGCAGTCGTTGAGGTTCAGGTTCTACACCCCTACCCTCCAGTTATTAATGTCATGAATAGAGGAGATAAAAGATAAAAAAAAATTAGTGGCATTACTACTCTTACCTCTATTTTTTTTTTCTTTTTGCAATTGTGTTTGGCATTTCATAAACTCAAGCATAAGGGAGTTATGTATCATTACCTCGGTTCATTACTCTATCAGCATCCAGAACAGTGTATCTGGGAGGAGTGGGTGAATGACTAAGGACACCAGTTTGGGAGAATCGGGTGTCTCAGCAGGTTCTCGTTTTGACTGAGCTCAGCCCTCTTGGGGGTGTGCCCCAGCCAAGCCCACCACGAGAAAGCTGTTTCTCCCAAATATTGGCCTCAGTGGCTGACGGTCGCTGGTACTTCTTCAGCTGGTACATGAAGAAGTGATTTGTTAAAGATGAAATAATCTGAAAACTTCAGGACTGGGAACCTTAATGACCACTGTCCTATTCTGGCATACAGGAAGTAGCATTATTTATGTATTTATTTTTATATTTTATTTATTTATTTGACAGAGAGAGATCACAAGCAGGCAGAGAGGCAGGCAGAGAGAGAGGAGGAAGCAGACTCCCCGAGGGACAGAGAACCCGACGGTGGGGCTCGATCCCAGGACCCTGAGATCTTGACCTGAGCAGAAGGCAGAGGCTTTAACACACAGAGCCACCCAGGCACCCCCAGGAAGTAGCATTTTTAATTTTTATTTTATTTTTTATTTTTTAAAAATATTTTATTTATTTATTTGAAATAGAGAGAGATCACAAGTAGACAGAGAGGCAGGCAGAGAGAGAGAGGGAAGCAGGCTCCCTGCCGAGCAGAGAGCCTGATGCGGGACTGGATTCCAGGACCCTGAGATCATGACCTGAGCCGAAGGCAGTGGCTTAACCCACTGAGCCACCCAGGCGCCCGAAGTAGCATTTTTTAAAATGGACTTTTTCTCCCCCTTTATTTGAGAAAGAGAGAACACGCATTCGAGAACATAAACAGGGGAAGGGGCAGAAACAGACTCCCCGCTGAACAGGGACCCCGATGCGGGGCTCCATCCCAGGACCGTAGGCTCATGACCCGAGCCAAAGGCAGAGGCTTAATAGACTGTGCCACCCAGGCATCCCCAGGAAGCAGCATTTAGATCAGCAGGTGGCTTTCAAGTTTGTCTAGGTAACATAGCTCTTCTGACTTTCTTTACAAAACACCATGCGTTCTGAAATTCCTAAATATATCATTCTATGCTTGCTCACATCTCATCTGCCTGCTTGGGTAGCAGAATTGTACAATGACAGGCCAAGGTCAAATCTCCACTCCATCAGGGTGTGGGGCCTGCTTAGGATTCTCTGTCTCCTTTTCCCTCTGCCCCGCCCACTCCTTATCTAAGGGGGGAAAAATGAAAATCTCCACTCAGTCAGAATAGCCATGGGAGGGGCGCCTGGGTGGCTCAGTGCGTTAAAGCCTCTGCCTTTGGCTCAGGTCAAGATCTCAGGGTCCTGGGATCGAGCCCCGCATCGGGCTCTCTGCTCAGCAGGGAGCCTGCTTCCTCCCTCTCTCTCTCTGCCTGCCTCTCTGCCTGCTTGCAATCTCTGCCTGTCAAATAAATAAATAAAATCTTAAAAAAAAAAATAGCCATGGGACCCTGTAGAATTCATGGAACGACCTTGAACCTTATGTTCATCTTTTTCAGATGAGTAGATGGAGGGACAAAAGGAAACAAGCAATGGGAAGTGTCTGCAAACACCCGGTTGTGAGGAACAGGAATTCTGGAACATATTTGAGGATCCCTACCTGACCTCCTCCAAATCCTCCAAAACCCAGACCCCCAAAGGCCCTGGTGCTCACTCCCTTCCTCCTGGAGCTGTGGTTAAAGAACCTCAACACTGGAACCCTTCAATCAAGTGCTGACGTACCTGCTTTCTAAGGGCGGGAACTTGGTTAGGTTACTTAACCTGCCTAAGCCTCAGTTGCATCACCTGTAAAATGGGAAAGACAATAGGGTTTGTTAACAGTAAGATGGTTAGTAAGAATTAAATGGGACACTGCATAAAGGTGTTGAATATCATGTCTGCCTCATAGCAAGCATGCCCTAAGTGTCGCCTGTTTTTATCAGTATTATTACTAACTGGGTCAAATTTCTCGGGTGTTAGGAAGAGGAATGCAAGCTGAGGTTCAGTCACGAACGCTGACAATGCCATCTCTTAGAAGAGCTCTTAGGAATGAAGCTTTTCGGGCCCCAGATATTTGGTGGTTTCTGGCTCTGGTTCCTCCCCCGATTTGCTCCCTGCCCTTAGGGTCTAAGACATCCAAAAATTCATTTTTCTTCTATCCAATTCCAATAACTTACCCTGCAAGCAGAAAAGAATCCAAATTAATTGTACTCGCCATGGCTGCGAGTTGTGGCACCCTAAGGACCAAATCTGGTGCCTTGAGACAAGACTCCATACAGTCAAAACCTCTTACACATGGACTGACACCACTTGGAATATGGATGGTACAGAAGACAAAAGTCCTGTATCAGTGGAAATCTATGGAGTCAGTCACTGAGGTTGTATGGAGCTGAGGGTCCTTAGAGGAAAAAAAACCATGATGCATGTAACTCACTCTTAAACAGAGTCACATCTTAACAGTAGGTGAATCTGGGTAAAGGGTGAATGAGGTGATTTGTACTTTTTTTTTTTTTGCAACTTTCTGTAAGTTGGAAATGATTTCCAAGTAAAAATTTAAAAATAGAGAACCCACTAAAGGACACGAACCTCCTGACTATTTTGTTAATCCTTTCCCAGCTAACGGGAGTGCTCTAAAGCAAACAGATGAGGTTCTGGAATAAAGGTTTGCAAGCAAATACTCCATTGTAAAGTCCTGACTTTCCAGGAGTATGCAGCTCCTCTGCAAGCCGGTCACCGGATGGGCTTCTATGCAGTGTCTTCTAGTTCTGCTATGAACAGCTGCCAGATATGACCGAATTAACTGGTCACACAGCCAGCATGTGGTCGAGCCTGCCTTTGGTCCGGAGACATCTGTCTTCGAAGTCCGGTGCCACTGACACCATTTCTCCACCACATGCCATCGTGGGCCCTGCACTTCGTGGGGTTTACTAAGCTTCCAGGGTCAGTACATACCTACCTAAAAACTAAAAAAGGAACCAGATCTTGCATATAAATCCTATATGTGATTGTAGAAACAGCTGTAAAAATAATGGGATCACTACAGAAGGATTAAAATGGAGTGCATTTCAGTCATAGGAAAGGCTTTGGGAGCTTTTTTTTTTAAAATTTTTTTTAAGATTTTATTTATTTATTTGACAGAGAGAAATCACAAGTAGACAGAGAGGCAGGCAGAGAGAGAGAGGGAAGCAGGCTCCCTGCTGAGCAGAGAGCCTGATGCGGGACTCGATCCCAGGACTCTGAGATCATGACCTGAGCCGAAGGCAGCAGCTTAACCCACTGAGCCACCCAGGCGCCTGCTTTGGGAGCTTTTAGCAGGAACTCTGCAGACTGAACCTGCAATGAAAAGGAAACCCCTGGATGTGTTATAAGCAATGTTTCAAAACCAGATACACGTGAGGAAAGAAATGTGTTGGCATTCGTTACCACATTTACCATTCTGTATCTTATCTTCCCAAACACTTACATTTTTACAACATTGTTCTGCCTGTTTCTTCATTTCCAACAAACTCGCTGGGCCTTTTCACGATCGGTACAAGTGTTGGCTGACAATTCATTCCAAGTTTCCTCTTCCTGGGAATTCAGACCTCCTCTGGACAAATGACAGATGGGCCATCTTAATCCCGTTTGGCTCAGAAAGAACCATCCCTCGCTGAAGAGAGGATGGAGCTGATTTCTAGAGACTGACAGAAATGACGCTGTCCATTCAGGTCCCCTCACCAGAAGCTTTTATTTATTTATTTTTTTTGTTATTATTAGTATTAGTATTATTTAACAAAAGTTTTTAAATAGGATCATCCACATTTCATAAGACCTGGCAGGGGCACCTGGGTGGCTCAGTCACTAAGCATCTGCCTTCGGCTCAGGTCATGATCTCAGGGTCCTGGGATTGAGCCCTGCGTCAGGCTCCCTGCTCAGTGGAGAGCCTGCTTCTCCCTCTCCCATTCTCCCTGCTTCTGTACCCTTTCTCACTGTGTCTCTCTCTGTCAAATAAATACAATAAAAATATATACACATATTTTTAAAAAGAATAAATCTCTGGCACAAAAGCAGATGAGAAGTCTTCCAAGGAAGCTCTTATGAGCAAATTTTCTGATCCTCACTTTCCTTCCCATAAGTCAGGGTTAATGATATGCCCTTGGCCAGTTTCCTGCAAAGACTCCGTGAGGTAATGGGTATGGAAGGAGCTGCACCGGAATACAGCAAGCACCTGGCAATAGGACCTGTAGGAAGAGTAGGAAGAGTATGAGCAACAATAACCTTTTCTTGAACGCTGACTCCAACCCAAGTATGGTGCAGAGCATCCAAGACAGCCTGCTAGGGAGACACTACAGAAGAACATGGCTGAATGTGGCTTCTAGAGTTAGCCTCTGGGTCTCGGTACTGGATCTGTCACATACCAGCTGTGGCCTGGAGACAAGAAGTCAACCCCCCCCTTGGTTTCCTGTTTGTAAAATGGGGAGCGGTGTGGATGGGAAAGCCATGTAAAGTACTTGGTACAGTGTCAGGGGCCCTGTAGGTGTTACTGGCTGCTGTGAGCTCATGTGAGTACCCCAGCAACCCTTGGAGATCAGGACTGCTACTACTTTCATTCACAGAGGAGGGAGCTGAGGGCCTGGGAGTCATGGCTAGTCCTCCATAGAACTCCAGTCAGACCTCAACACTGGCCAACTGCAAATTCCATGCGTGTTCTTGACCACCTTGCCCACCCCAGCATTGCAGAATGCCAGCGCCATTATCACTGCATTCTGTGTACCTCTACAGGATCAGCTCTGCTGCAACATCTTCAGATGGGCAGCCTGAACGAGTAACAGGCATCTTCGTGAAAACAGCGTGCACACGGTGATGCCTACAGCCCAGAGCCTCAATCTCCTTCCTCTTCTCATTGTTCCCCAACAGGTGCAAATGTTAATGCCCCCTCCCCATTACGTACTCAAACTTGCATTTACATTGGAAGCCCCTATGTGCATTCATACATAGTCAAGGGTGCATGGGGCCATAGGTGTAGTACACGCCCATAGAGTATTTGTAAACTGCATCCATGAGCCGTTGTACTAACACAGCTCGTACATTATAAAATGCATAGGTGTTATTAAAGAATGACATGATAGTAGGCAGAAATTAAGAGTTCAAGTGCTTTTTTTTTCAGTCCCACAGGGGGTCAGGCAAAACTTCCAGATCACTGTTCCAAAGCAGCAAGGTGCAGCATGGAAGGATGGCCAGGATCAGATCACAGAGGGGGCTTGTTACAAATGTCCATTCAGGACCACTGCCCCCCATCAGGATCTCTGCAGAGGGACTAGGAACTAGCATGCAAAAGGTGCCCCCGGGTGATTCTTAAGTTTAGGAAGTTGGAGAAGATTTCCAAGGCTTTAGGTGTAAAACATGCATATAAATCTGAGATCATGTATCTTCTGGAAGCTTCAATCAGTTCATTTGTAAATGAGGATATCAATCCCCATTCTCCAGGGAGACGTGGTAAAGGGGCCTAACAGGGCATGCACCGTTTTTCAAACACTAAAAAAAGGTGGCCTGTGGTAGGGAATACACTTTGCATCACAACCAGCGCACATATCCAGAAACGTGTGTCTGTGCAGCAGACACTACGAAACACTCCTCGGATCCTTCCTTCAGGCAGTGTCTTTGGAGTTGATTCCGATTTTGTTTAAGAAAACATGCTGGTAGAGATCCTGGGTGGCTTTTTTGAATAATATATGTCCCTTAAAAAGTTCTCCTGTGTGAATGATTTCACCATCCTTTGGATATTCCCAATAATCCTGTGAGATTAGGAGTAAGTTGGTAGCCGAGGAAGCAGAAGACAGGACTAACAGTCTGGGTCTAGGGCCTTCCCTTCAGCTCACGTGACTCCATGCTCTCCCCAGGGTCACCTCACCCAAGCCTCCCAGATGGTCCCCACAGGGCTTTTTGGAGACCAGGGCTGAGGTCATTCTCATTTTTGAGGTCCTAGTTTATTTTAAAAAATGAAGAAGTTGGGTGGCTCAGTGGGTTAAGCCTCTGCCTTCAGCTCAGTCATGATCTCAGGGTCCAGGGATCGAGCCCTGCATCGGGCTCTCTGCTCACCAGGGAGCCTGTTTCCTCCTCTCTCTCTCTCTCTCTCTCTCTCTCTGCCTGCCTCTCTGCCTACTTGTGATCTCTCTCTCTCTCTCTCTTTCAAATAAATTTAAAAAAAAAAATGAAGAAGTTCCAAAAGAGGAGGAGAATGATCATAGTTAGCAGATCAATGCCCTGAACATACAAACACATTAACAGCAATGACTGCACATTATTATCCTTATTTAGAGATTATATCAGAAACCTACGTTTGAGGCTACTCGTGATGCAGGACCCTATTCAAATAACCTTCCTGTGCCCCTCCCCCTTGACAGGGGAGAGGTCCTCATGGCCAAACACATTTTGCATGAATTTCCCTTGACAGAGGTTGTTGGTACCTTGCTGGGACAGGTTCCCTGCAGGCTGGGGCTGGAAGCCGGCCACCAGCGAGCCAAGGAATCAGAGGAGCTGAAGTCATGGATAAAGTGAGTAAAAATGCCTTCCCACAGCACGGTTGTAAAAGTCAGGAGTGAACCGGGATAGCAGCTTTAGTCCGGGCTGCTTGAAGGATATTGATATGAGAGGAGACAGATTGAGCACATAGGAAATGATAGGAGGATTTAGCTAATGGACAGGTTGAACTTGAAGTCACAACAGAAGAAATTAAAGTGTGGGAAGATGGGGAAATATACACAGCAGGCTGGGCGGAATCAGCCTCTTATACAAAAAGGCACCTACTTCTCCTCCAGAATCAGATGTGCTGGGTAAACCACATCACCGTGCAACCAAATAACAGATGAAGAAAACTGTCTCCTTATAAGATTTTCCAAATAAAGGGCACCTGGGTGGCTCAGTGGGTTAAAGCCTCTGCTTTTGGCTCGGATCATAATCTCAGCAGGGAGCCTGCTTTCCCCCCAACCCTCCCCTGCATTTCTGCCTACTTGTGACCTCTTTAAATAAAATCTTTTTTAAAAAAGATTTTCCAAATAAAGTATGAAAATGAAATGCTAGAATTAGAATATCACTATTTGCCACCCGTGGTGGGTTAATAGACATGGGCATTGAGCATCAGTGGCTGCTAACATCAAAAAAGACATGAAAACCAGACATTATGTGTTCCCTGATGAAAGAATGCAGTGTCCTCTATAAGATTGCCAAAGAGATCACTTCTGTGTCTGACAAAGACTTTGGGGCCAGCTACCAATTTGCAAGGAATACAGGGGATGGAGGGAAATGTTGAGCTGCACCAAGAGTGTGTAATGCAACCAGAAAATTCAGAGTGTGAGAAACCACAGCTCATTCTCTTGAGTTCTTAAAAATATAAATTGTAGGGAAAGGAAAAGGATGAAGGGGAAACCCACAGAGGGAAATAGACCTAAGAGATATATCAAGTTTTTTAAAAAAGAAAAATTATTATAATGTTTAAATATGCCTAATTAGATGATAAATTCAAGCAAGTGGCTATTTTTAGAGGGAAGGTCAGGGCTGTGACTAGGATAAGGCATGTAGAGAGCTTCTGGGGGATAGCAAATGCCTTTTCTTTTTTTTTTTTAAGATTTATTAGAGAGAGAGAAAGAGAGAGAGGGAGGGAGAGCATGTGCATGGGGAAGGGAAGTTGTGGGGGAAGGACAGAGGGACAGAATCTTTCAAGCAGTCTCCTCGCTGAGCCCAGAGGAGCAGAACTTGGGGCTCTATTCCATGACCTGAGATCATGACCTGAGCCAAAACCAAGAGCTGGATGCTTAACTGACTGAGCCACCCAGGCACCCCTCAAAGTTCTGTTTCTTGACTGGTGGAATTTAAGAAGGTGTGTGCCTCATTAGAGCCTTGATAAAAATGAAATACAATTTCTAAGGCCTTGGGTACCAGCAACACAGATGGCAGAGGGATTGTGCTTATCAGGAGAGAATGATGTCTGGGATTTGTCTTACAATAACACAGGAGAGCGGTCAGAAGATGGTGGTATGGCAGGGACGTGACTGGCCATAGGGTAGTGATTCTTGGGGTTGCTTGATAGGTCCATGAGTGTTCGTTACGATCCCACTCCATCTACTTCTGCGAAGGTTTTAAGTTCTCTTAAATAAAAAATATTAAAATAAAAAAAAGATGTGTGCCTTATAATCATTCACCAAGCTGTCTCTCCGTGTGGTTTTCTGGACCTGCGCTTAATTTTACAAGGTTGAAAATATCAGAGGCAGCTTCTTCCGGTTTTATGTGCATGTGGCTTCAAGCTCTGGCACCCAACTCAACAGTTAGGATGTCAATGACAGCGGTTCTTCAAAACCCTCACAATTTCGCAACTGTCTTCCTTCTCACGGCACCACTAAGAAGGAGAACTTGTAGCCCAACACAAGAGAGATAACAGAGGGTTTGGAATTAGATAGAGCTGGACTAAACCCTCCTATCTACACGGTTCACTTGCTGTCTTCTATCTAATAGTTGAGCAATGTCATGTAAATTTCCAGATCCCATGGAGCTTCAAGTTCCTCATGTATCAAACAGGAATAATGTATTGTTGTGAGGCTTAGGTAAGTGTGTACAAGGGTATACAGTAGATGCTCAAGTGATGTTATTACTGTAATTATTTTTATGAGTCAAAGAACAGGCTGGCCAGGTTCTGGGACCTGGAGTGTGTGTAAGTCCTCTGCCTTGTTGGGTAGTCATTCTGATCATTCCCATAGTTGCTCTAAGCCCAGTGGTCGTTTCTCTTCCTGTCTTCTGCTTTCTCATGAGGACAGGCCCAAGCAAGGAAGCATAGAGTCATACCTTTGAGTGACTGGAGCCTGTGATGCTCTCTGGGGTGTCTTTCCCTGAGGACATTATATAAGGAATCAATGAGTCACCCTTTCAGTAAGAAAGTCAATGACAAAACAACACCTTCACTGACTGTTCATTTCCATCTGGGGTTCTGGACTTGGGAGATATGGGCCCATCTGCGAGAAACCCCTACTTACTCTCCTGGGCCCATCCTGAGCTACACCGCTGAGGGTGCCAGGACCTGTCTGACAGTCCACCTCTTCAAAGATAAGTCTGGTTAACACTGTGCTCCTCCATGGGGCATTTGGCAATTTCTGGAGACTTTTGGTTGTCATAACTGGGAAGATGCTCCTGGCATCTACTCGGTAGAGACTAGGGATGCTGCTAAACGTACCACAGCACTAAAGACAGATCCTTACCACAAAGAATTATCAGGCCCAAATTGTCAATAATGCCAAGGTTGAGAAAACTGATCTGGAGGGAAGTGGGCATGGAGGCCGGTGGCCTGCAACCTGTAGGTCCTGCCCCAGGCACGTAGGCCTGTGCCCAGTTTATAGACAGAATGCTTGAGGTTTTGAGAGGTTCTATGGCCTGCCCAAAGTCACTGAACTGTTGGGGAGGTGGCCTCCTGACTCTAAGCCTCCTTCTCTGTTAGACATCACCTCCTCAAGGTTTCCTGATCGTTGAGATTTATGGAACTCCTTTAAAATATGACCTTCAGGGACGCCTGGGTGGCTCAGTTGGTTGGACGACTGCCTTCGGCTCAGGGCGTGATCCTGGAGTCTCGGGATCGAGTCCCACATCAGGCTCCCAGCTCCATGGGGAGTCTGCTTCGCTCTCTGACCTTCTCCTCGCTCATGCTCTCTCTCACTGTCTCTCTCTCTCAAATAAATAAATAAAAAATCTTTAAAAAAAATAAAATAAAATAAAATATGACCTTCAAAGGACAACCTGAACCCCAAGAAGGAAGTGGAAACTTCCTTAGGAGTTGCTCAGACAACACTCACTGGTTTCCCATTCCTGACTCGGGGATGATCCAGCCCAGCTTCTGAGTTGGTGCATACAAGCCCTTTCAAGTCGGGCTGCCGTTCAGCGCTCCAGCCTCCCGTCACAATTCCCTCAGCTCCACAAGGCTTTCTCCACTGCCCTCCCCGCCCGGTCTCAGAGCCATGCCTTTGTTCCCTGTTGGCCAAATCCGTACCTGTTCTACCTGAAGATACTGGGTGATTTTGGGGGATAAAGGGATCACTGTTTTTCACTTGAATATAGGTATTTGTTTTAATGGGTATTAGGAGAAAAGAAACCAGCAAGCAACCCCATGATACAGTGTGGTTTTTAAAAAGATTTAATTTACTTATTTGAGAGAGAGTGATAGAGAGCACGATGGGGTGGGGGGTGAGGGGCTGAGGGAGAGGGAAAGTAGACTCTCCATTGAGCACGGAGCCTGACACGGGACTCGATGCTCTGACCCCGGAATCTTGACCTGAGCTGAAGGCAGATGCTTATCTGACTGAGCCACCCAAGAACTCCCAGTGTGTGGTTTTTAAATGAATGGATCTAAGTTTAGAAATTGTCAATTAAAAATGTCACCTAGGTACTGTACAGGTAGTGGTAAAAATTGTGAAGGTGGTGCGAACAGGCTGGAAGGGTATCTTTACACAAGCTCTTTTTCTGTCCCAATGCCTTTCCCCTGCCTGCTCCTCAGCTCGCCTCTCTGCCTCCTAACCCGTCCCACCGCGTGTCCCGCTCCTGCCTCTTCAGGCTTGAAGACCCAGCCGAGGGTCTTTCTGATTCCCATCCGGCTTCTGGCCCCAGCGTGGTCCAGGGTTTCCTTTGTGAATTCCAGGAGGCAAGACACACAGCCGCCTAATGCAGCCTGAGACTGAGCGGCGGGGGCTCTGAGCCATTCCAGAAAAGCAGGCACAAGGCGAGGCTTTTTACTGTGACGTTCTTGTCTCCAGTTCATGCAGGAAAGAGCTTCTGACCTAAACAGAACCTTAGTGACAAGCCAGGGCTCCAGAACTTTTCAAGGTCATGTCCGCATTTATCCTGACAGGAACCAAGCATCGGTAGCACTGGACCCCAGCTGAGTCTACACAGCCTGTCGCCGTGTGCCAAAGAGTCTCTGAACTCGGGCCTGGGAGACCTTGTTCTGTCTGCGTTTGGCCAGATCCCTTTTTCCCCCCTGAGTCCAAGTGTTCCCATCCATAAAATGGGACCAGGGAGGGATCCCCACCTACCTCCCATGGTTGCCATGAGTTCTGACCTGAGTGAATAGCTGTGGGAGCATTTTGGAAACCGTAAACACTTCTCAATGAATGGAAGGGGTTGTTATTTTTAAACTCCTAAATGAGGACAGCCTGGTGCTCTGGGGTTTTCAGTGTGATGCTGTGTAACTAGAATAACCGGATTGCATGTTCGTGCATCTATGCGTGTGTGCACACACCCTGCTTACAGAATGCGGTTTTGAGGCCTCTTTGAGATCCAGCAAATACAAGCAGCTCAGAAAAGACAATTAGGACACACACTCACCAGCTCTTGCTTGAGTTGCACTGCTGAGCTGGGCCCTGGTGACATGGAGAGGAAGGACGTGTCTCTGGCCTGGACAAGCATCTATTTCAACAGGCAGAACCCAAGCGTGACGAAGGACTTCCGTGCTGAGCTAGGAGGACCACGACTCACGACACGTAGGGTACTGCAGGAATTCCCTGATGTAGCCCCGAATCCTGGGAAGCCTGCAAACCGATGAGAAAGACGTTGTTTTAAGAAGGAAGAAATGGAATGCTACTTTATTACTCATCGTAGACACGATTCCCCAGAAAAATGTAATGTCTTTATTTTTCAGAGGTGTTTCTAAATTGCATTTGGGGAGAGGATCAGATGGGCGCTGAGAGGCTCAGCTTTGTCCTGAGCTGTCCTGAGGCCTAGAGTCCAGGTTCTGGCCCCAGTGGCAAGCAGAATATTTGACGCCAACCCTCGAAGCTGTACATAAATGCACAGTTGACATCAGCTCACAATGATGCCAGCCACCACTGCCTGGCCGAGTCCTGTGTGGGGTCTGGGGGCTGGAGGAGGACCAGGATGTGTGTGCTGGCCATGCGTCAGCAAGTCAGACCACCGAGGGGGAACAATGTGATGATACCTGAGGCCTGCCCAGAGGATGACATCCAGGCCAGTAATGAAAGCTGCTCCCTGCCCGCCAGTCGTGGCTTCCTCCAAAGCATGCCCTGGGGGCCACCCTCTGGGGGCCAGACGAGCCAGCCCTGGTGCCACAACTCTGTGGGTCCCTACCATTCACATCCTCCCAACTCTGGGCTCCTCCAGATCAAGGACTGACGCTTTATCTCCAAATCCCTGGCACAGTGTAGGGACTCTGAGAATGGTTGTTGAGTGAATGCAAGATTGGAAAGGCATTACAATGGATAGAAGAACTTTGAGGGAGAACACCACTGCCCTGAAGCTTGCATTCTCAAGGGTTACAAATGGCTCTGATTTAGGGTTCCCTCATTTATTTATTTATTTTTTAAAGATTTTATTTATTTATTTGACAGAGAGAAATCACAAGTAGACAGAGAGGCAGGCAGAGAGAGAGGAGGAAGCAGGCTCCCTGCTGAGCAGAGAGCCCGATGCGGGACTCGATCCCAGGACTCTGAGATCATGACCTGAGCCGAAGGCAGCGGCTTAACCCAGAGCCACCCAGGCGCCCCGGGTTCCCTCATTTAATTTATCTCAGCATTTCCATTAGGCCTTTCTGCCTTTTCTTGTTAAAAGTACTAATAGTATTAAGAGGCAAGATCTATATACTATGTATGTAAATTATGAAATGTAATTTGAAGAAATGAATACCCTTGGGGCTCCTGGGTGGCTCAGTGGGTTAGGCCTCTGCCTTCAGCTCAGGTCATAGTCTCAGGGTCCTGGGATCAAGTCCTACATTGAGCTCTCTGCTCAGCAGGGAGCCTGTTCCCCTCCCCCACCCACCCCCCCGCCACTGCCTGCCTCTCTGCCTGCTTGTGATCTCTGTCAACTAAATAAATAAAATCTTTAAAAAATGAATATCCTTGGGCGCCTGAGTGGCTCAGTGGGTTAAGCCGCTGCCTTCGGCTCAGGTCATGATCTCAGGGTCCTGGGATCGAGGCCCGCATCGGGCTCTCTGCTCAGCAGGGAGCCTGCTTCCTCCTCTCTCTCTGCCTGCCTCTCTGCCTGCTTGTGATCTCTCTCTGTCAAATAAATAAATAAAATCTTTAAAAAAAAACCGAATATCCTTAAACCACCAACCAGCTCAAGAACTGGACCATTCCTAGTACCAATGTGTCCACCTCTCTCAACTCCTCCCCTTGAAGACCCTCACAGACCATCTCTATGGCCACTTTCCTCAACTTTCCATTGGTTATTACATTTATGACTTCATGGCTTTGCTCCAAATGTATGTAGAATGGAATGAATCTATTATTGGGTTTATTTTAAATAATTAAAAAAAATTTTTTAAAGGTTTTAATTTATTTGATACAGAGATAGAGAGCACAAGTAGGCAGAGCAGCAGGCAGAGGGAGAGGGAGAAGCAGGCTCTCCACTGAGCAGAGAGCCCAACGTGGGGCTTGATCTTGGAACCCTGGGACAATGACCTGAGCCAAAGGCAGCAGCTTAATCAACTGAGTCTCCCAGGCACCCTATTGGGTTTATTTTGTTTTACTTGTTTTGAGCTTCATAAAAAGGAATACTCTGGAAATCTTATGTACTTTGCTTTCTTTACTCATTAGTTCCATGTAATTGAACATGGCCATAATTCATTCATGCTCACTTCTGAATTGTATAACATTGTGTAAATATACATTCATTGGTTTATTCATTCATCCATTCACCCACTGATGCACATTATGCTTGTTTCCAGTTGTTTGCCATTATTTCCAATGCTATTGTGAACATTCTCTGTGTATTTTCTGGTGCACACGATTAGGGCTTCATCTCAAGTATATACCACGAAGGAGATCACTGGAATGTTTCAGAACGTTTGGGAGCTGGTGAAGTATATTCATGGCCTGACATTCAGAGCTGTCTGAGACCTGGCCCAGAATCTCTCCAGCCTTGCTCCCGCCACCCCTGCCATGGCCACCCTCCCTGTGCCCTTCCCAGAACGCAGATTTGCCCTGCACGTCATGGGCTCCAGGACTTTGACCATGCCCAGGGCGCCTTCCCAGCCCCTCCTCCATCTCCTTTCTTCTCTCAAAGTACAGCTCAAAGCCTCACTTCCCTGCTTCATGGCCAGTCTCCTCTGCACCACCGCACTTTGCTTGGGTTCAGGGAGGAAATATCCACCGCCAAGCCCCAACTCTACCCCATCTCATGGTGGTGTGATTTTAGAAAGTTTTTTCATCTCTGAACTACTGGTCCACACCCCTAAGACAGAGGGATCATGCCATGATTACTGAATATTTACTGAGGCCAGGCTTACTTTTTTTACATGCATTCCACAATTAACACAATGTGGATCATGTTGTCGTTAGGGTCATACGCTCTGGAATTAGATCATCCTGGGCTTGAGGATTAAGTGAGTCAACGTATATAAAAGACTTAGCACAATGCCTGGCACATAGAAAATGTGCAGTAATTTCTAGCTGTGGCTAGTATTCACACCCTCATAAAGGAGTCACTTATGAAGGCGTCACTATTTTTATTCCCAGTTTACAGAATAGGAAACTGAGGCACGTAGAGATTCTATAGCTTGCCTGAGGGATACAGTTGAGTTAGGATTTGAACCTTAACAACAAGCCTAAGCCCCTAATGATTTTCCATAACTACAGTTTGAAGATGAGAGGCAAAAAAGAAAGTATTAAAATCAGAAAGTATTTTCTTCTTTTCTGTCTGTTGAATATTTGGCCAAACTCCTCTGGCCGGTGCTCAAGTCTGTATTTTCTCTCTTTAAAAATGAATACTTTCAGACAGAAAAGCCTGGTTATTTTTATTTTATTTTATTTTATTTATTTATTTGACAGACAGAGATCACAAGTATGCAGACAGAGAGGCAGAGAGAGAGAGAGAAGAGGAAACAGGCTCCCCGCTGAGCAGAGAGCCTGATGTGGGGCTCGATCCCAGGACCCTGAGATCATGACCTGAGCCGAAGGCAGAGGCTTTAACCCACTGAGTCACCCAGGCGCCCCTGGAATATTATTTTTAAAAAAGTGAAGAGAATCAAGCTTCAGCCAGATTGCATCTATTGCAAAGTTACTTCTTCTCCATTTTGTAAGTGGTCATCGAGAGATGAAGCTTGAGTTCTAAGCCTGGTTATTTTTTACATCTAATGCCTTCCTGGTATAGCCAGGGCAGGCCAAAAAGATGCATTTAAACAGTCACAATGGTTCATTCAGGGGTAACCTCCTTGCTAAGAGTCACTGCTGTTTTCTGTCTTTCTCTCACCTTAAAAAAAAAAAGTTTATGAAGCAATAAGGCAGCACTATAAACATGTTTTCCAATTCACTACCAGCTGTCTGGTGAATCATAAAGCTCCCTGAAATGAGTGTGAACGAGGACCATCCCAACAGTGAAAAGATTAGGAGGCTTTAGGGAAGCCTTGCTGGCTCTGTCAGTAGAGTGTGCACATCTTGATCTCAGGATCATGAGCTCAAGCCCCATGTTGGGCATAGAGCCTACTAAAAAAAATAAAAAAATAAAAAAAAATTAGGACATTCGTGGTTTTAAAGCGGTATATAAACTAGTAACCAGAAGACTTCAGACCATTAAGGTCTTTTAAAGAATAAGCGCTCTGCTTGAGGCTTCCCAGAACTTTTCATCTGGGTCTTCTAAGCACTTTTCAGCAGGATTTGGTGTTTGGGTGTTTCCGCCCATAGACGGGTGTGGGGGAATCTTTAAAGGGCCTCTCAAAATTCTGACTGTGGCCTCCCTGTAGGGTGAGGTTAGGCTGAAGGAGTTGTGGGGGACACAGCTTGGAAGGAAAGCAGAGTTGTCCCCAGGGCTGCCGAGGAATGGACCCAGGACTGAGGATGCACCCTTACGCTCCACATTCAGAACTCTCTAGCAAGCCGCAGTGTTCAATGGTGCTGGCGGGGGGAGGGGGGAGGCAGCTGCTGGAGGAGTGTGGGCAGTCATTTGAGAGGACTCGGGGGGGAGGGTCTAGTAGCCTGGCGGTCACATTTCCTGAAATGTCCACCAGCAGCTGAAACTCTCTGAACCTATAACTTGATCAGAGCCGGGGTTCCCTGACGGTCAAGCTCAGGGCTCTCTGTACTCAACTTTGCCGCCCTTTATCTCCCAACTTCCATCTTGCACTCTCAAAGGGGTAAGGATTTTTTTTTTTTTTAAAGATTTTATTTATTTATTTGACATAGAGAGACAGTGAGAGAGAGCATGAGCGAGGAGAAGGTCAGAGGGAGAAGCAGACTCCCCGTGGAGCCAGGAGCCTGATGCGGGACTCGATCCGAGAACTCCGGGATCACGACCTGAGCCGAAGGCAGTCGTCCAACCAACTGAGCCACCCAGGCGTCCCAAGGATTTTTTTTTTTTTAAGATTTTATTTATTTATTTGACAGAGAGAGATCACAAGTAGGCAGAGAGGCAGGCAGAGAGAGAGAGGAGGAAGCAGGCTCCCTGCTGAGCAGAGAGCCCGACGCGGGACTCGATCCCAGGACCCTGAGATCATGACCCGAGCTGAAGGCAGCGGCTTAACCCACCGAGCCACCCAGGCGGTAAGGATTTTTTGTTCTTTATCTTTAATTGTGATGAAACACGTACAACATAAAATGTCCCATCTGAACCATGTTGACGTGTCCAGTTCAGAGGCATTAAGGGACATACATGCTGTCATGCAGTCACCATAACTGGCCATCTCCAGAACATCTTTGTATTCTCATTCTGACACTCTATACCTATCAGACATGAACTCCCTGTTTCCCCCTTCCTCCCAGTCCCTTGTAACCACCATTTCGCTTTCTGTTCCCAGGACTTTCACTACCCCAAACAAGTGGAATCACACAGTCTTTTTCTTTTTTGTGGCTGGCTGATTTTACTTAGCATAATGTCCCCAGATTCACCCATGTTGTCCATATGTCACAATTCCCTTCCCTTTTTAAGGCTGAATAATATTCCATTACATATATTCCATATTTTGCTTATCCACTCATCTGTTGTTAGGCACTTAGGTTGTGCCCATCTTTTGGCTACCATGATTAGTGATGCTATGAACGTGGATGCACAGTATCTATTTGAAATCTGATTTCAGCTCTTTTCAGTATATATCCAGAGCCGGTATTTTTGGGTCATATGGTAAATAATTTTTTGAAAAACCGCCATACTGTTTGCCATAATGGCTACACCGATTTTATATTCTTACTAACAGTGCGAAAATGTTCTAATTGCTTCAGAACCCCCTGAACCCTTGTTATTTTCTATTTTTGTTTTTTATGGTAGCCATCTTGATGGCTGTGAGACAGTATTTCATTGTGGTTTTGAAGACACTAACTCTTAGTCGTCTCTCATGTTAGTCCAGGTCCTCCACCAGTGGAAGATGGGATTAAACATGGAGGGATTTTCTTAAGAGAAACAGCTGGGAGGGAAAACCTACAGGGAGCCGCGGGAGGCTAGGGGAGCTCGAGGGGTTGGAAGGGGAACAGAGTGGTCTGTGGAGTCATCTCAAGAGGCAGAACAAGGGTGGCTGCAAGTATGGCCCCAAGTGAAAGGGACAAGGGAGAAAGTTGGGCTGAAGCATCCTAGACTGCCATGCAGTCTCAGGTAGGTTCAGCAAGGTCTTTGGGGAGACCTTGTGCCAGTGTCACCTCACAGAGGAACCCAGTGTCTCCCAGGATCAGGGCTGCCTTGGTGTGCCTGCCACACTCCGTCAATGGTAGGAGCAGCCCATGGAAAGTGCGGCCAGTACCAACACCATGAAGGATTTCAGAGCAGCTCGGGGTCAGTTACAGCGAATGACTCTTTCCATCGTTGGAAGCTTAAGTTAAATTAGGTCCTACTAGAGTAGGATGGGCCCCAATCCAACATGGCTGTCATTTTCCTAAAATGGGAGAATTTAGACACAGACTCACATCCAGGGACAGTGTCATAGAAACATGAAGGCAGCGATGGGTGATGCTTCCACAAGCCAAAGAATGTCAAAGATTGCTAGCAAGACACCAGAAGCAAGGCAAGAGACATGGAACAGATTCTCCCCAAGGCCCTCAGAAGGAACGAGCCTCGCCAACACTTGGATTTCAGACTTCTAGTCTCCAGAACTATGAGAAAAGCCGTCTCTGTTGTGTAAGCCACTCAGTCCGCAGTATTTTATGGGGCGGCTCTAGCATATTGAAAGAGAAGACGAGGAAGAAACCAGGTTATCATGGTAATCACATTGGATATTTACTTTTTAAGGAGCTCTACCCTACCGTATGATGACATTAAAGAAAATTATATTACTAGAAAAAAATAATTGCTTATCAGGAGATTATTCTGATGTGGCAATACACAAATGTTTTCAAACAGCTGGTACCTTGTAAAAGAAGGCTCTTGTAAACAGGATATTCCTGTTGGCATGGGACTGCATATTTGCTTAAAAAAACAGTGCCCGGTTTCTGCAACAGTCAACCAACGCAAACAAGGAAATATAGCTGGAGAAATTAGAAAATGCATACATCGTAGAAAAATCCCCTGGACACGAAGGTAGGCAAGACCAGCTCAAGAGTGACAAAGGATGTCTGGCAAACACAGAAGCTTGCCCTTTGAAATGTCTGACATTTTCCTGGAAAAGTCACACTTGGGTATATTGAAAAGAAAAGCATACAGTGTCAAGGCGGGAAGGGAGCTTAGAGTTAATCTCATCTCTCTACAAAGTTTTACTGGTTGAAAGAACTGAAGCCCAGAGAGGGGAAGGGACTTGCCCAAGGTCACACAGCCAGCAGCAAGTGGCAGCTGGGACTCCTGAACCCAGCTTTTCTAACTCCAGGTCAAGGAGTCCTTCCCTCTCTGCCATCCTTTCCTCTTTGATTCTTCTGCCTCTCCCTCTGTGCCTGGTTCCTAACTAAGTTAAATCCATGCGGGAAGCAAATCCACTTTCTACCTGGCAAGTGAGCTCTTCTCATTGTTCCCATTGTCCCTGAGTCGTTGGCAGGCCTGGCTCAGCGCTTTCACCCACTGACCTGGGACCTTCGGAGACTTCTTCCAAGTTATGTCAGTGGAGCGGGAGGGCAGGGCAACACCCTTCTCCCCCAGTGCCTGACTTACTGCTCCAGGGGATAAACCCAATGCCCAGCAGAGTCCTCCCTCCCTCGCTCCCTCCAATCCCAGAAGGAATTGCAAGAAGACCCTTTACCTTTTTGCAACTGGGACAGGAGGGTTTGGCAGGCAACTCCGTCAATGCATCCAGCACTTACAACACAACACCCTCCCAACACACACAGCCACCAAGCCCCTGGAGGAATGAGGCAAGCTCCTAAGGAGCCTGGACGTGGGGAAATGTGCAGTGGCAGAAAGAGAATGGGCTTCACCTTTGCGTTTGCTTCTGGCTGTCCTACCCCTGAGGCAGGTTCCAGAACTCTGAGCTGCCACGGTAGCCTCTAACCACAGGCCGTCAGGAGGACTGGAGACAAGGATGCTTACTGCAGATGGTCAGCTGCGTGCTTGTTCCTGTTGCTATTTTTATAGGGACTGCGGCTCGTCGAGACTTCTGATGACTTCCCACTGCCGGGACCCTGGTTCCCAGTAAGTCCAAGGCTAGTGGGATCCGGCAGGCTAAATGTGACAGCGTCCTAACTCATCCCTCCGCCTCCCCCCTCCTCCCTGCTCCACCTGCCCTCCGAAGCGATCTTGCTGAAGTGCCAATCTGCTCGTGTTCTTCCCTCCTCAAGAAAACCTCCTTTGGCTGCCCTTCACTTCCAGGATCAAGTCCAAATTCGAGGCTTGGCACCCGAGCCCATCATCATCTGCACCTGGCAACCCACCATGCTCGAGCCTCACAGATTTGCTCTTCACTCTCTAAAACATCTGTTGCTTATCACCCCTCCGGTCCCTGCACTGCTTCCCCTGCCGCCTGGCATGTCCTTGCTGTTCTTCTTGATCTAGCTCAGTGGTTCTCAAAGTGCCACAGCAGCTGCAGAACCGGGGAGCCTGCTGGGTATACCAACGCTTGGGCCTTACCCTTGACCTGCTCAATCAAAAACACTGGACAATTCTGAATTTCACCAAGTCCTCCAGGGCACTCAGATGCATGAGTAAGTTAGAGAACCACTATCTAATGAAAATGTCCTCACTCAGATGTTGCTTTAAAATTTTTTTTTTAAATTTATTTGAGAGAGAGAGAGAGAGAGCATGAGCAGTGGGAGGGGTAGAGGGAGAGGGAGAAGCAAACCCCCACTGAGCAGGGAGCCCAAGGTGGGGCTCAATCCCAAGACCCTGGGATTATGACCTGAGCTGAAGGCAGACGCTTAACCCATTGAGACACCCAGGGGCCTGCCAGTTTTCTTTTAATTTTATTTTTTGATTTTGGTGAAATACATAAAACATAAAATTGACCATCTCAACCATTTTCAAGGGTCCAGTAGTGTCAAATAGTCTCACTCTATGACAGTTTTCATGGGAACAAAAGGATGATTCAAATTACTTGAAAACAAGCAAAATTGGCAATCCAAAAATGAATAATCACATCCACACTGAGCTTTGGAACTCTCCAGAAGGCATGCTTGCCCCTCTTTGAGAACAAGAGTAACAGTTAACATTTGCTGAGTGCTTACTAGGTCCCAGGGAACCAGACTAAGTGCTTTCAAACATATTTTATTCAATATATGCACCCAACTCTAGGAAGCAGATATTACTACTATCTCCATATCACCAAAGAAGAAACTAATGCACAGAGAAACAGAATAGCTTACTAAGGAGCCATGGATCCCTGGATTCAGATCTCAGAGCTGCCCCCAAGCTTAGGTCCTAGCTTTCTACAGACAGCACCGCTCGGGGTAATAGTGGTTCTTTCTGCCTCCCAGGGCTATTCTCCATGAGTTGGCCTTTTCATCGGTGCCGTAAATGACCCACACAGTCTTCTCTTCCATCAGGCCATCTCACTGTCATCCAGGCTCATCCTCTGCTCAGTGTCATGAAGTCACAGTCCCTTACTGGAGACCAGACCAGGGCTGGAGTCCTCCACTTTGCTTTGGCACCTCTGGGGTCCAAGACAATTTGCTTCTCTTGCTCAGTTGCCGTTTTCTCACTTGGAAAATGGGAATAATCCAGGATCACCATCTCCTACCTCCGAACCAGGTGTCTCAGAATTCAGCCTTTTCCAGGTTTTATTTTATTTTTATTTTTTTAAATTTATTTTTATTTATTTGACAGACAGAGATCACAAGTAGGCAGAGAGGCAGGCAGAGAGAGAGGAAGGGAAGCAGGCTCCCCAACAAGCAGAGAGCCTGATGTGGGGCTCAATCCCAGGACCCTGGGATCATGACCTGAGCTGAAGGCAGAGGCTTTAACCCACTGAGCCACCGAGGCGCCCCCTTTTCCAGGTTTTAGACAGCCAACACGCACCCCATATTGCGTATTACATAACACTCCACAGGAGTCTGAAAGGCACTCCCCAAATTGAACAGGTGATGATTTTTGCAGCAAAAGGATAAACATTCACACAGAGTGGGATGAAGACACGGTTGTTTCAAATTAACTTTTACCATCAAATATGCTACAAAAGTTTTTTTGTTTGCGGGGGAGCTCTCTGGAATTTGGACTTGAGATTATAGATTTGTACCTGCCCCGGGGGCTCACTGCGAGGACGACACACCCTGAAAGTACACGCGAGTGACGGCTCCGGCTCCGGAGGAACCGAGGTACATAGATGAGGCAGGTATCCTGTCCAAACCCTCCGCTCACGCAGGCCCCTTGCAAATTGTCTTCTTTGACTTTCCCGTTCATTGACCCACCCCTCCGTGGGCTCGTCTCATCCCCAGACTGGCTTTTTCATCTTCCTAACTGGAATCTCTCCAGACCATGGACAACTAGTCATTGGGCCTCATCCTCCTCCTTGGAAATGTCAGGTGGTGAGGACCTCTGTGAGCCGGCCTTGGTCTCTGTACTAGGGCCGTTGGACGTAAGCTCCTCCTAAAGTTGACTGCTTTCCTACAAGAGCATGGTCACAAGCAACCCAGGTCTTTCTAGAAATATGAACACGACTGCCCCACCTACCAGGAAGCCCACCCTAAATATCCTCTCTCTGCCTGACACTCGGCTGAGGGAAGGTCCCCCGGACGTGATGAAGTAGTTGGGCTAGTCTCTTGTCTTGTAGGGTCAGCCAGGTCCCCATAGGGTCTCGCACCCAGTTGTCAAGGTGTTACCACACCATGTTTCAGGAACACCCCAGGGTGCCCAGAAATGTGGGAAGGGCAGAGGCAAGGCCTTCACGGGTGCATTTCCAGCAGCTCGTAGAAGCCATTGTTGCCATGACGAGGATGTTGCACCACGGAATGGGAAAGGCTTCCCCAATCTAAGCCATGATTATGCGGGTCCTATTCTGGCCACAGACACCACGTGGGGAGTCAGGCCTCTGCTGTTATTTCAGCCCCAGGGATGAAAACATCTGAACAGTGGGATCTTTTTTGTACCTGGCTCCAGCTTGGAATGCACAGACTTTGGATTCACCATTGTTTGTCTCCACCTATCACCACGCCAAACATAAGGGCCTTCTGACGCACATCTACGCTCCCTCTTCTTAAGGCTGGCCTGTTCCCAGCGGCACCCTAGCCACCACCTCGGCAGGGGCCCGAGACCTGGAAAATTAAGGGACCTAGGTCACCCCTGCAGACACGGACTGGCTAGGCTAGGGGTGAGACTGGTGGGAGGAACAGCGGGGTGGGAAGTGGGGTATCCGCTGGGCTAGCCAGCTTGGGGTCCAGGTAGGGACAGAGGGGAGGCCCTGAGCTTTGGGGGCTGGGGAGCTGCTGGTACGGGCCTTATCAACTCGTGCCCCTGGTGGCGGTCGCAGGAACTGCAGGCCGATGTCCTGGCTCACTGTTCTTGTTGATTTCGCCGGCTTTGATGAGGCCTGGAGGGAAAAGCCTTCTTCAGAGGAATGTAGACCTGTCTGTACCCGAAAACCAAAACCGAGTCCAAGGGGCGTGGCTGGGCGGCTGGAGGACAAGCCCCACCTTACCTGGGCGGACCCTGGCATCTGGAATGAAGCCTGGCCCAGTGGGCCTCGGGAGGTGGCTGCAGGCCCAGGGCCAGCCACGCTGCTTTCCCATGTGTCCAGGTGTTGGCTTCCCCCAAACCAGACTGGGGTGGGGGGTGGGGGGCGAGAAGGAGCCTCCCAGGAGAGGAGAGCTGGGGGCTTTCCCCTCTGTGTGCACCGACCTGTGCCAGGAGGCAACGGCTGCAAAGAGGCGGACTGGGCTTTTGGCAGGGATTCTCAGGACCCCTCAGTTTGGATCCCTGGCTTGAAGCGCTCCCTAAGCTCCTGTTACCGCCCACTGACCTGTCCAATACTAGCTACTAGGTACCCGTGTCACTGAGCACCTGAGCTGTGCTCCTAATCTGCCCCAGATTTCAGAGACTTAGTATGAACAAGAGAATGTAAATACCTTATTAATAGTCTTTTTGGCAGGGGCACCTGGGTGGCTCAGTCAGCTGAGCTCCTGACTCTTGATTTCAGCTCAGGTCATGATCTCAGGGTCTTGGGCTCTAGACCTCAGTTGGGTCCTTGCTCAGCAGGGAGTCTGCTTGGTGATTCCCTCTTTCCCTCCATCTGCCCCTCCCCCCACTTGCATTTTTTTCTCTCTCTCAAATAAGTAACAAATCTTTTTTAAAAAGAGTTTATTTATCTGAGAGGGAGAGAGAGAGAGAAAGGGAGAATGAGATGGGGGAGGTTCAGAGGAAGAAGCTTATTCCTGCCGAGCAGGAAGCCCGATGTGGGACTCGAACCCAGATCATGGTCTGAGCCGAAGGCAGACTCAACCGACTGAGCCACTCAGGAGCCCCAATAAATCTTTAAAAAGAAAAACACCTCTCGGGGCACCTGGGTGGCTCGGTGGGTTAAGGCCTCTGCCTTTGGCTCAGGTCATGATCTCAGGGTCCTGGGATCGAGCCCCGCATCGGGCTCTCTGCTTGGCAGGGAGCCTGCTTCTCTCTCTCTCTCTCTCTCTCTCTCTCTCTGCCTGCTTGTGATCTCTCTTTCTGTGTCAAATAAATAAAATCTTAAAAAAAAAAACCTATTTTGGCTATTGAGTTAAATAGCATATATTAAAATTAATTTTACCTGTTTCTTTTCATGTTTTAAGAATGCAGCTGCCAGGACATTTACACACGTGGCTCGCATTTAATTTGTTGGGAGCGCAGCATGCCAAGCTTCCTTCTGGCCCCAGGGTCTCTGTACTTGTCTTTCTCTCTGCCTGGAGGGCTTTCCTCTCAGCATGACTTTCTTTTTTTCTTTATTCTGATCTCTATTCCAGTTTCCCAGCTCTGACTCCTAAAGAGTCCCCTCCACCTCCCTTTTATCAGATGAAGATGATCCAGTTCAAATGTCTTCACAGCACTCAACGCTCTTTTCTATATCCTGTTCACCACCCCCCCAGCCCCCAGCCCCAAGTCGCTCTCGTCCTTAGAAAGTAAACTCGGGAGCTGAGACCTTGAACATCCTGGTCACTGTGGTCTTCCTGGTGCCCACAGTCAGTATTTGCTGAATGAATGCTGAGGGGCCCCTCTGATGTGGACCCATGGATCCTTCAATTGCCTTCAAAATTCGAAGTCAACAAAGTCAAAATTCTAGTCTGTGTGCTTGACTTGGCCATTCTCCTAGATCCTTTGTTTTGCCTTTTCTGATCACTTGTCCTGGGAAGCGGGAAAGCAAATGTGGATTTGCATGACTGTAACAGTCCTTTCTTTTACTAGTTTGCAACCTAGCCTGAAGGTGAAGAGTCCAGTCTTCAGACATCAAAGGCTCTGGAGTCCGTTTTGTCAATCAGTCCATGCCTCTGGCCCGGTCAGAGCCTCCTTGGAGCTCTGGTGCCGTTGAAGTGCTGATCTCTAGGGGTTCCTCTTGCCCAAATGTGAGAATTTAGGTGTTAGGACTTGGGCAACTGCCAAGGGCACTTCACCCTGTTTTGAACTCCGAAGTCACTTGGCTAGCATGGCAAGGTCTCCATCAACCACCGAGCTGGAGTGCTTGGGGGCAAGAGATGTCCTTAACTTCCTAGCTAAGGATCAACTAACTAGAACACCCTTACTGAAAATTTGGATAGCATATGAATCCATTTTCCATCTCTAGGACATCATGGCGTTGAATACGGTGACATATTCTTAGAAAGGACAGTAAAGTGGCATTGCTGTTTTCCTCTCAAACCTACAACCGAGTGCTGCAGATAGTCACAGAGAGGCTCCGGGGGTCCCTGGTTCTGTTAAGTGCAGCTCTGTGACTCTAGGCAAGGCAAGGCCTTAGTCTTCAGGCTATCCGTGTCCCTGTGGGGAAAATGGGGGTGATATGACCCAGCTTGCAGGGAAGACACGAGAGGAAAGTGGGTAACACACAGGAAATGCTTAGCACAGTGTTATACGTGTTGGCCTTGTTGGCAATGTCTCTGGCCGCTGCAAGGCACTGAGCCACATATGTAACCAAAGGAGGGCAATCGCCAGGACAGAGAGAGCCTCCAGTCCAGGTCGGTCTGTAAGACCTGCCGGGGCCCTGGGTGGCCTCCACCACTCCCTGGCCTCGGCTTCCTCTCAGGTAAGATGAGGCTGGGGCTTAGCCTCTGATTTTCACTCCGGTGCTGAGAAGCTGCCAGTCTCGGGATGCCTTAGGGTCTTTTCTTCTGTCAAGCTTGTGTCTCGGCCTGGCTCCAGAAGGCTGAGCCCTCCTTCTCTCTTGGCTGGACTGGGACCTCCCCAGGTTCTGGCTTCCAGCCCAGCCTAACGGCTGTTCTCAGCCCCTGTCTGCTCGCAGCCCTGGCAAGGGCATCGGGCCCCAACCCTGGAAAAGTGGTCCTGCGACGCCCTCTAGAGGACGCAGGGCTTCCCTCGGCTGCCAGGTGCTCAACCTTGAATCCTGGGGCCCCAGGCATCTGACCTAGGACCCTGCTGGAGAAAGGGGTGGGGATATCCTCAGGCATGCAAATGATTGCCAGCTGGGAGCAGAGGTACGGTATTCTTGGTAATCTTGTGTCTCTCTCTAATCTTGTCCCCTGCAGGGCCTCCTGCAGGGCTCACTGCCTCCAGACCCTCCCACTAATGCCCTCCTAGTGTGCCCACCAGCCCCTGCTTAAAACCCTTAAGGCTTCTCCGGCCAGCCTCCCTGAAGAACAGCCAAGACCCACGTGGAAGGCAGCTTCCTGGTGTTTCTAGGCTCCTTTCTCTCAGGAACCCACTTTCCGGGACTGATTTATCAATTAGGTATTTGAGATGTAGCTACAGAAAGATTTCTCTCTTTCTATATAGGTATACATTCTCCCCAAATTCTAAAACAAAAAAGCTGCCAAGTTTAACACATGCGAAATGAAACGTCTGCAAAATGTAACATTCTGGGGCGCCTGGGTGGCTCAGTGGGTTCAGAGACTGCCTTAGGCTCAGGTCACGATCCTGGAATCCCCGCCTCGCCTCGGGCTGCCTGCTCGGTGGGGAGTCTGCTTCTCCCTCTGACCCTTCCCCTTCTCAAACTATCTCTCTCTCTCAAATAAATAAATAAATAAAATCTTTTTTAAAAAATGTAACATTCTGTCAACTGTCTTTGCAGCTGGCCTCAACTGTGACACACTGCCTATTGCTCATATTAAACATGTAGTGTGGGTGACTTTTCATAGCCCCGATGAGAGGTGGGGTGGGGCCATGGAGGGTAACGGCGCCTGGGGCCTCCAAGGTCTAAAGCCATCCCTGCCCTTCTCACCCTCTGCCGCAGCCGTTCTGGGACACCTGCTGCTCCTCCCACACTCTCGCTCTCCCTGGATTCCAGGCCTCAGCTCCTGCAGTTGCTCTGCTCTGATGCTCTCTCTTCTCCTTCCCCACCCTTTACCTTCTCCACCTCGCCTGGCTAATTCTGATGAATCTCTCACTAGACACCTCAGGAGCCGCTGCTCAGCCCCTGGGTTATAGTGTCCTCTCGTTGGATGGCTGGTGGATGGTCCAGGAAAAGTGGGTGGATGGATGGAAACTTCTAGCATCGGGACAGTGTAAGAAGGGAGTTCCACGGTCTGGTATCTGAATTTCCTCTTGGATGCCTCTGTCAGCTTGCGGTTTAGGCTCTGCTGGAATGTCTTCAGAGGGCAGAAAACTTCTGGTTCCGCCTCTCAGTTTGTGAGACTGTCCATGCTGCTCTCCTTCTCTAAGCTTGTCCTTTCCTCTGTAAAAGATTTCATAATCCCTAGGCCATAGGATCCCAGGGGGTTGAATAAGACAACTTCCTTGAACTGTAAAGTCATTCTGACATCTGAATTTTTATTATTGCCCTGGTAAAAATTCTATTTGGCCGCTATAAGAAGCTTCTTCCTTAGCTTGATTTAAAACTTTCTTCCCGTACTCTACCTGGTCACTAGCCACTCTGTTCTCTGGAGTCCCACATGCTGAGAATGGCCCGCCGGCTTTGGTGGCAAGCCTGGTCAGGACGCTGATGCAGAGAGGGGCAGAAGAAACAAGCGTCCTGCCCATGTCCTCAAACCAGTGACCCTCTCCTATCAGAGCACTCAATGTCCCTGCTGGACCACAGGCCCCAAAGAACCAGCCACGGAGTTTATGACATCTTGAAGTTGGAATCCGCAAGCTCCAGGATGTGGCTAACTCTAGATAATAGGACCAGACTTGCAAGGGAAAAACAAACAAATTGCAGAAGGAAGAAAAAGGTGAAGAAGGAAAGTTTATTATTTATTTATGTTAATGATTTATTTATTTATTTTAAAGATTTGTTTATTTGAGAGAGAGAGGGGGAGAGAACACACAAATACATACATGTGGGGGAAGGAGCAAGGGGCGGGAAGAGGCGAGAGAAAATCTCAAGCAGACTCTGCCTTTTATGGAGTCAGTCACGGGGTTCAGTCCCACAACCATGAGATCATGACCTGAGCCGAAATCAAGAGTCAGATGCTGACCCGACGGAGCCACCCAGGTGCCCCTGGAGAGCGAAACTTTAGACTGAAAAGACATAGCAACCAAGTGCTACATGTGGATTTGGTTTGTATCCAGACTGGAACAAACCAACTATTTAAGATGATATAATCAGAAAACGGTGAATGTTATCAATAAAAAATAATAAAATTATTTTTAATTTTTAGGTGTGATTATGGTATTGTGCATATATGTGTGCTTATTATCTTTTGGAGATATCCACTGAAATATTTATCAATGAAATGATTTGTGATTGGTTTGAAATGATCCTACAGTTATGGGGAGTGGTAGGTAGGGAATGCATGGAGGTAGAGACGACATAAATTTGTCCCTGAAGTGATACCAGCCAGAGTTGGGTCCTTGAAGGTTTTGTTTTTTTTTTAAAAGATTTTATTTATTTATTTGACAGAGAGAAATCACAAGTAGATGGAGAGGCAGGCAGAGAGAGAGAGAGAAGCAGGCTCCCTGTTGAGCAGAGAGGCCGATGCGGGACTCGATCCCAGGACCCTGAGATCATGACCTGAGACTAAGGCAGCGGCTTAACCCACTGAGCCACCCAGGCGCCCCCCCCCCCTTTTTTAAAGATTTTATTTATTTATTTGTCAGACAGAGAGAGCGAGCGAGCAAGTGAGTACAGGCAGGCAAAGTGGCAGCAGAGGCAGAGGGAGAAGCAGGCTCCCTGCCAAGCAAGAAGCCCGATGTGGGACTCGATCCCAGGGCGCTGGGATCATGACCTGAGCTGAAGGCAGCAGCTTAACCCACTGAGCCACCCAGGCATCCCTCCTTGAAGGTTTATTATGCCATTCCTTCTAGTTTTGTGTATGATTGAGAAATTCCATAATAAATGCTTTTTTATTTTTTATTTTTTTAAAAGATTTTATTTATTTATTTGACAGACAGAGATCACAAGTAGGCAGAGAGGCAGGCAGAGAGAGAGGGGGAAGCAGGCTCCCCGTTGAGTAGAGAGCTTGCGCAGGGCTCGATCCCAGGACCCAGAGACCATGACCTGAGCCTAAGGCAGAGGCTTAACCCTCTGAGCCACCCAGGCACCCTAAATGCACCTCCCCTTTTTTTTTAAACTTCGGGAACTGTTTTGATTCCTGGAGACACCTTGAATGCATTCACACCAGAAAGACTAGAGAATCCTTTGAGTGTACTGGATGGAAAGCGTCCCCGTCCTGAGGAGGTGCGGGCCTGGGGGTGGGGGCAGAAAGGAGGACTGTGCTTGAGCACCGTGTTAGTCCACCTCAGTGTTCAGCCCTGGACGGGCTGTTACTTTTGAGTTCCCGCCATGTGCCAGCCACAGTCCTAGGCACCCTCCATCTCCTTGGGAAGATGTTTTCCTCACAGATGAGAAATCTGAGGGTCAGTGAGTTCACATAACTTCCCCCGATTCACAAAACTCAAAAGTGTCCAAATTCTACTAGAACAGCCAGAGATGGATGGGGGACAAAAAGGAAATGGGATAGCAGAAGGGAGGAAACAACAACAACAACAAAAGACCTGGGCATCCATGAACAGTGCAATCAACCCAGGAAACAATGAAGAAAGTCCCAGATAACGATGGGTTTGAAGACGTAAGACCAGATTGGTGCAGATGGAAAAATTCCCAAAGAGAGGTTTCTGGAAACACCTGAAAGAACACATGATTTCATACAGAGGTTGGAAACACTTTATGTCATATTTCTTGCAAAGAGTGTAAGACATAATGAATTTAAAAGTTAGGGGGGAAAACCCTGTAATGTTCTAGAATAAAATAGAGAGATATAAAATAGAATAAAGTAGAGATAACATATTTTATAAATCTCAGAGTTAGAAAGTTACATGTTCACAAAACCAAAATAACATTTTTTTAAAAAGGGGGGTTGATAGATTCAATTACATGAAAACTAATTTCTCCAACTCTGTGGCCAAAATTAATACAACAAAATCAGAACCCAAGTTGTACACTGGAAAAATTATTTGAACACCTAAATCAATAAATGGCTAATTTTAGTAATATATATAATGTAAACGTTTTTAAAATTAATAAGAAGACCAACAATCCAATAGAAAAGTGAGCAAAGAACTTGGATAGACAATTCACAGAAAAGGAAAATGTGCTTAGTATATGAACAGGTGCTCGCCCTTACCCATAAGAGAAATGCTAATTTAAACTACCGTGAGACGTTCTGAGACTCACACTAAAACATTTGATAATACCCCTGTTGGGAATGCTATGGGGTGAGAGACACTGTTATGCATTGTTATGGGGAGTGCCAGTTGTCCCAAACTCCACGGATGCTCCTTTGACAACATCTGTCAAAATTAAAAGTGCATATGTCCTTTTTTTAAAAAAAAAAGATTTTATTTATTTGTTTATTTGACAGAGAGAGAGATAGATCACAAGTAGACAGAGAGAGGGGCAATCAGGCTCCCTGTTGAGCAGAGAGGCTGATGTGGGACTCGATCCCAGGACCCTGAGATCATGACCTGAGCTGAAGGCAGATGCTTAACCCACTGAGCCACCCAGGTAACCCTATATGTCCTTTAACCTAAAAACTCGACTTGTAGGAATTTACCCCACAGATACACTCAAACATGTACAAAACAATTATGTACATAAGTATTCATCACAACCAGGTTATAACAGTGAAAGTTTGGAAATCTCTATAGAGAGAACTTGCTAAATAGAGGATGGTCATTTGTACACTGAAATAAAATGCAGCTGTTAACAAACAAAGGAAGGAGTTAAATATGCTGATAGAAGATTACTGTCAAGATTAAAAGAATGTGGGGCACCTGGGTGGCTCACTGGGTTAAACCTCTGCCTTCAGTTTGGGTCGTGATTCCAGGGTCCTAGGATCGAGCCCTGCATCGGGCTCTCTGCTCGGCAGGGAGCCTGCTTCCTCCTCTCTCTCTCTGCCTGCCTCTCTGCCTACTTGTGATCTCTCTCTGTCAAATAAATAAATAAAATCTTTAAAAAAAAAAGATTAAAAGAATGTTTTTTTTTTCCAATTTATTTATTTTCAGAAAAACAGTATTCATTATTTTTTCACCACACCCAGTGCTCCATGCAAGCTGTGCCCTCTATAATACCCACCACCTGGTACCCCAACCTCCCACCCCCCCGCCACTTCAAACCCCTCAGATTGTTTTTCAGAGTCCATAGTAAAAGAATGTTTTAAAGCAAGAGGAAAAGGTACAGAAAGGAGGCCAGTGTAGGTGCTCTGCAAAGGTGAAATGTACATCATATCATCTTCACTATTGGCCTTTTTGTACTTGACAGGCTTTATTCCATGTGTAACAGTTACCTTTTATAAAATTTATAATTTATAAATTAGAAAATTAACTAATTAAATTGAAAAGACAGCCTGAAGCCCTAGGAAAATTTTTAAAACTCTAAAAGATGGGAAATGACATCAAAGAGAAAGGGCAGGAACTCTTTCTGCCCACGGGTCCTGTCTCTAAGCTTTAATAAAACCACATTTTTGGGACGACTGGGTGGCTCAGTTGGTTGGACGACTGCCTTCGGCTCAGGGCGTGATCCTGGAGTCCCGGGATCGAGTCCTGCATCAGGCTCCCAGCTCCATGGGGAGTCTGCTTCGCTCTCTGACCTTCTCCTCGCTCGTGCTCTCTCTCACTGTCTCTCTCTCTCAAATAAATAAATAAAATCTTTAAAAAAAAAAAAACAAAAAAACCCCCACATTTTTGCCCCCAGAAAAAACAAATAAACAAACAAACAAACAAACCAAAGAACCCAAAGATATCACTAACTTAGCATCAGGCAATATTTATCTAGCCACTATACTGTAAATTCTCCTTATTGATTTTTTAAAATATATTTTTAACTTTATTCTTAAAAATGAGATTAATTCACTTATCATAAAATTTACCCCCTTTTAAGCATCCAGTTCAGTGGTTTTTAGTATATTCACAGTGTTATGCAACTATCACCACTATCTAATTCCAGAATATTTTCATCAGCTCCGAAAGAAACCCTGCACTAATTAGTAGTCACTCCCCATCCCCCTTTGTTCAGCCTCTGGTAACCACTCATCTCTTTTCTGTTCCTGGCAATTTCTGTAAGTGGAATCATACAAAATGTGCTTGGAGTCTCTGATGTCAGGGAAGGTCTGGGCCCCTTTTAAAGGGCTCATCTAATGGGATAAAGAAGATATGGTCCATATATACAATGGAATATTACGCAGCCATCAGAAAGGACGAATACCCAACTTTTGTGTCAACATGAACAAGACTGGGGGAGATTATCCTGAGTGAAATAAGTCAAGCAGAGAAAGTCAATTATCATATGGTTTCACTAGTTACTTGTGGAGCATAAGGAATAACATGGAGGACATTGGGAGAAGGAAAGGAAAAGTAAACTGGGGGACATCAGAGGGGGAGACAAACCATGAGAGACTGTGGACTCTGAGAAACAAAGTGAGAGTTTTAGAGTGGAGGGGGATGGGAGGGTTAGGTGAGTCTGGTGGTGGGTATTAAGGAGGGCATATATTGCATGGAGCACTGGGTGTGGTGCATAAACAATGAATCTCGGAACACTGAAAAAATAAAATAATAAATAAATAAACAATAAAAAATAAACAAACAAACAAACAAATAAAATAAAGAGCTCATCTGATTCGGTCAAGCCCATCTTGGAAATTATCCTTTTTGACTAATTCAAAGTCAACTGATTAGGGACCTTAATTATATCTGCCAGCTCCTGTCGCGTTTGCCACATAATATGAAGTAATTAAGGAGGGCTACCCTCTCTATCAGCTCTACTGTATTCTATAGGCTGGACGCAGGTCACAGGTCCTACCCATACACAAGAAGTGGAGATTCTATAGGCAGAACTCCAGAGGGAGGAGATACCATGGTGGGTCTTAGAATTCCCAGCCACACTCTTCCTCTCAAGGATAATGCTGTGGAGGTTCCTCAAAAAGTTGAAAATAGAGCTACCTTACAACCCAGCAATTGCACTACTGGGTATTTACCCTAAAGGTACAAATGTAGTGATCTGAAGGGGCACGTCCACCCGAATGTTTATAGCAGCAATGTCCACAATAGCCAAACTATGGAAAGAACCTAGATGTCCATCAACAGATGAATGGATAAAGAAGATGTGGTATATATATATACAGTGGAATACTATGTAGCCATCAAAAGAAATGAAATCTTGTCATTTGCAACGACCTGGATGGAACTAGAGGGTATTACGCTTAGCGAAATAAGTCAGTCGGAGAAAGGCAACTATCATATGATCTCCCTGATATGAGGAAGTGGAGATGCAACGTGGGGGGCTTGGGGGGGTAGGAAAAGAATAAATGAAACAAGATGGGAGTGGGAGGGAGACAAACCATAAGTGACTCTTAATCTCACAAAACAGAGGGTTGCTGAGGGGAGGGGCTCAGGAGAGGGGGGTGGGGTTATGGAATTGGGGAGGGTATGGGCTATGGTGAGTGCTGTAAAGTGTGTAAATCTGGCAATTCACAGACCTGTACCCATGGGGCTAATAATACGTTATATGTTTATAAAAAATAAAAAATAAAAAAATAAAAATAAAAAAAAGGATAATGCTGGCTGTGGTCAGAATATCTAGACTGACTTGCAGATTTACAATCTAACATGTCCGTGATGATCAATAAGCTACTTGGAACCCTCCGTTTTTATATACTTAAGAACAGATACATAATACCTTGGACCTGAGCCGAGGAAACCGTGGCTCTGATCCCTAGTTCACCACGAGCTCACAGCAGCAATTTAGATGAATTCTTTTCTCTCTCTGAGTTGACTTTCTTATCTGAGTTGTGGGGACGGTTGAAAGTCATGCCTACCTCTCAGAGCTGGTGTGAGGATTTCAGGTGAGAACTCACACACACTGTCCACCCCTCCCCCACCACACGGGCACTCACACCCACCCTCTTAACCATATAGTGGCCTTAGCCCACATGCGCCTCGCCCAGAGCCACAGGACAGGCCTCTGCGGTCCCACTCCTCGCTCAAAACAACTTAAGGGCCTGGGATCCCATGTCCCTGCCACCCAGTCAGCCTCCCTCTCCCCGGGCAGCGGGCACGCACGTGGATTTAACATATGGCTGTCTCCTAAGAAGGGGGGAGAAAAAGCAAAAAAGAAAAGCATGACCTTCTGTGGGACAATGAGCACAGCGCACACCTGTCACATTGAATACGAATGCCTACCCTCCTGACAGCCGCCAGAGCAAGAACCAAGAGCTGCACTCAGCCCCACCAAAGGTATCATTAGCTTCTATTCCCTCTGCATTTATGATGACAGTGGGTTCAGAGTGGCACAGAACCAGCTTTAATGCCTGCGATAAAACTTTGTTCATGTGAGCCCATCCATTAAAACCGCCTGGAGCACCAGATGAAAGCCCAGGGCCTTTGGGGGTGATTCTGGCTTCCTCTGTCACACCTCTGGGTCACCACAGTGGCCTTCTGTGCCCCCAGGTGATACCCTCCTTCCTTTTTTAAAAAATTACAGTAAAACATTACAAAAAATTACATAAAACATTTTTTCTTTTTTTCTTTTCAAAAAAAATCACAGTTAAACATTACAAAAATTATGGGATGCCTGGGTGGCTCAGTTGGTTGAGCAGCTGCCTTTGGCTCAGGTCATGATCCCAGGGTCCTGGGATCGAGTCCCACATCGGGCTCCTTGCTCGGCAGGGAGCCTGCTTCTCCCTCTGCCTCTGCCTGCCTCTTTGTCTGCCTGTGCTCGCTCGCTCTCTCTCCCTCTCTCTCTGGAAAATAAATAAATAAAATCTTAAAAAAAAATTACAAAAATTATAAAACATTTACCATTTTAACCATTGTTAAATGTGCAGTCCAGGGGTGGTAAGTACATTCACAGGTTTTGCAACCATTGTAAATATCCATCTCCAGAACATTTTCATCTTCCCAAACTGAAACTTCGTACCCATCAAACAGTAAGTCCCCCTTCCACCCTCCCTCTAATCCCTGGTGCTCACTATTTGACTTTTTGTTTCTGATTTTGACTATTCAAGGTACATTGTATAAGTAGGATCATACACTATTTGTCCTCTGTCTGGAGAATTTCACTTAACACAATGTCTTCCAGATTCATTTACATCATAGCAGGTTCCAAATTACTTTTCTTTTTAAGGCTACAGAATATTCCATTGCATGCATAGACCACATTTTGTCAATCCATTATCTTTGACATCTGTGTTCCTTTTATCTTTTGGCCATTCCTGTGAACCTGGTATACCAAACACTGGGGTACAATAATCTGTCCGAGTCTCTGCTTTCAATTCCTTTGGAAATATGCACAGAGGTGGAATTTCTGGTTCAGGTGGTAATTCTACGTTTAATTTTTTGAGGAGCCACCTATGCTTTTCCCCAGATGCTGCCCCGTCTTACGTTCCCACCAGCAAGGCAGAAGGGTTCCCGTTTCTCCCCATCCTTGCCAACACTTACTATTGTCTGCTTTTGTTTGCTTGTTTTTGTTGATCAGAGCCATCCTCATGGTTATGAAGTCATAGCTCATTGTAGTTTGCATTTGGGTTTCTGACACCCCTCTTGACCCAATCAAAATGTCGTCCCTCTGCTCTGACTGAGCCGCTTCTCAAGGGGCAGCACGCCCACTGGGTTTGTCCTGCGAGGGACCCGGGCCATCCCTGAGATACCAGGTCACCACTCGCCCAGAGAGCCTGTGCATCTACGCGAACAGCACTTCTCTCCTTGGCCAGTTCACCGCAGACATCGAGTCCCGCTCTTGTCTTGGACTGCATGGCTCAGAGGCTCCTGCCAGATGCGGGAATGCCACAGCCAGCACGTTCCTGGGCCTGCCTCACTTGGAGCCAGGCATCGTCTAGAGGTGGAGGGGCTGGCAGCAGCCAAGGCTTCAGGGCTCAGCCTCGGAGGAAACGGGAAGGCCGGCAGACAGCGCAGCCCTACAGAGTGATGTCCTCGGAGTGCTATTTTCATCGGGCTGTCATTACACCATTCGGAGCTGAGATGGAACACTTGGATGAATTTCCCTCATGCTCTGAGCCCACAAGAATTTATGCTGGTCAGATGTGATACATTATGGAGCCCTGTTTGGGGACATGAAAGCTTCTAGAGGATATTTTTGGTAAATTTGATGTATCCCTGATACACGGTTGCTTCGAAACAGCCATTTGTATAAGGTATACAGTGACTGTATTTTCCGAACCTGAAATCACAAAGACTAAGTTCTGGCAAGAATGAGTGCATTTATAGGAATACAGCACATTTAAAATTGGAACTTTACCACCAAAACCCAGAGGTATGGAGTCGTGGAAAAGCATGACATGCTAATGAAGCTTGCAAACAGAATGTGATTCAGGGTAATGGTGTCCCCCACACTCACAATCTTGATCTCCAGAAATGTGCTTCTGCACAGAGTGGGAACTGTGTTTTTCATTTGATTTCAAGAACCCAAACAATACATAAGTAAACTTTCACTAGGAAAAAAAAAAAAGAAAAGAAAAGAATACTAATAAGGCTGGTATCTTCTTTGACTATTATTCCTAATGCTTGTCTCGTTTCAGCAGTAAGTACTGCTGTAAGTTTGATGGATTGCCTTCTTGAGCCTTTTCTATCAATTTACAGACAGGTATCTATTTATAAATACGTTATTTTGTATTTTAAACATAAATTGTGCCATATTTCTATTAGTTTGCAATTTAACTATTTTCACTTAATATATGTTAGAGATTTCTAAAAGCCTGAGCATATAGTGGTGTTCAAAAACGAAGGAATTTTCTAGACAGTCAACTTTCCTGTTGGGAGTGTGTTGTACCTTGGTCCTGGGTGAAAACGAACTGTTTACACACAAGAGAGACCCCGCCGAATGGAGCACTGGAGGCAAGACTTAATGCTCAGGTATCAATATAAATGAGGTAAGCCAAATGCGTGGAAGACAGTCAAGAGAGGGGAGGAACGTGGTGAACAGCAGACCGCTACACCCCCATGTTTGGGGTAGCCTCTATGCAACTCTTGGCATATGGGAATGAAGACTTGGTACTGATAGATACTGCATAAGAACCTGGATTTTTTTTTAATTATTATTATTTTTTAAAGATATTTATTTATGTATTTATCTATCGAGAGAGTGCATGCACAAGCAGGGGGAGCAGCAGACAGAGGGAAAAGCAGACTCCTGGGTGAGCAGGGATCATGACCAGAGCTGAAGGCAGATGCTTCACAGACTGAGCCGTCCAGGTGCTCCTGCATATTTGCTTTCATGATGTTCCCAGTCAACTCTGTTGAGAGCCTCAGAATCACCTGCCTGCATCTCTGTTATCCAGAAACGTTTCCTCCCTACCCTCAGCCTGCAAAATGAGGAGCCCTACCTGCCAACACCAGTGCCATTTCTTCTTCTGGGCCAGAGCAAAGATCATCTCAGAGTTGGTTCTCAGATGCTCTGACTGTAGAGAGGTGACAATTGTGCTTTCAGCTTCTGGTTTTCAGGGCAATCCTGGCTTTGACATCGTGAGCCCTCTGTTGTTGCAGATGGAAGCCCTAAACTCTTCAGGAGGCTGTTGGCTGCAAGTAACAGAAATCCAGTCACAGAGGTTTAACAACCACGGGCGTTCACTTTTTTCAAGTCTCGGGAAGTCTCGCAGCAGCCAGGGATGAGCCGTGGTTCTGTGGGGCCCCGAGGAACTAGACACATCCATGATCCTGCTGAGCTGCCCTCAGCACACAGCTCTCTCTTGCAAGCTCAGAGCCGTAGCACCTCCCGGCCGTACTGCTCTTTTCTGGGAGGATGTGGAGGAAGAACAAAGGTAAAAACCATAAGCGGGTTAAGCCAATTATTATTTCAAAAAAAATTTCTTTAAGATTTTATTTATTTATTCAACAGAGGGAGAGACAGTGAGAGAGGGAGCACAAGCAGGGGGAGTGGGGGAGGGAGAAGCAGGCTTCCCACAGAGCAGGGAGGCTGACAGGGGACTTGATCCCAGGACCCTGAGATCACGATGGGAGCAGAAGGCAGACAGACGCTTATCGACTGAGCCACCCAGGTGCCCTAAGCAAATTATTTTTATCAGGAAAACCAACAGTCCATTCTCTGGAAGCCCCACCCACTGGCTCTCACATGGGACAGCCTGGGACATGGAGTTTGTTTTAGCTGACATATTGCTACCCCAATAGGGGATTGTTAGAGAGGAAATGGGGAAACCCAATGGATACTGGGTAGGCTCCTGTGGTGTCTGCCATATTAGACACCTTCTTTGTTTACAAAATACATTTTGGACTTCAGCTGTCATCCAGGGTCATGCCGGCTTGAAAACGAAGCAATCCATGGGTCTAACCCGACCACGGAATCCACAGACTCTAAAGGGCGACAGGGTTCGCCAGGCTGGGTCATTACTACAGAGGTGAAGGACGCGGTCACAGAGCAGGGCTTTGTCAGAGACAGTGGCAGAAGGTCATTTCCACCCGTGACTCTCATTCTGGTGCCGCATCGCCACCTGCTGGGGTCCCCTCTTGGAAACCAGGTCCTGCTCTCCTTTCTGACTTTTTATTTTTCAAAAATATTTTTATCTAACGAAGAACACAAGTATTTGTTACAAATATTATAGCAAAGAGCACACATTGAGTTCAGTCGAATTCACTTAAACAGCATTTGACGCGTCTTTTCCATATGTTCTCACCTAGATGTGTCTCCTCCAGCTCCTTCATATCATTGTAGCTCATGAGGGGATGAACCAGACTTTTTGGCCCGTAGAGTTTCCATGGTCAGTTTTGCTGACTGCACATTCTTGGTGTACTTCTTCTTCTGTATTTCCTGGAAATTTACAGCTGGGTCCAGACACGGGATCAAGCTTAATCCTTTTGGCAGAATTATCAGTGGTATTTGTTAAGACTATATAGGAGGCACACCATATCTGGTTTCTCTTTTTGTGATCTTAGCGGCCAGTGATAGCCACGTTTTCTTTCAGTGTTAAAGGAGGAATGCAGCATCTGTAGGGACTAAAGCTTTCTCCCCAGGGATGCTGGGCTCCTAACCCTTCCGTCTGGAAATGTCTTTATGCAAAAGGATGGGCTCCCACACTTCTGCTGGAGCTTTCTGAGGCCCCAGTGCAGGTGAGGTGGGCTTAGGATGGATGCCCACCTTTCAGGTCTACTTAGATCTTAGCGGGTGAGGGAGGAATCCACCAGTTTCTGTCACGACACACGTGAGGTGTCAGGAGTCATGCCATGCTGGACGATGAAACATACTTGGGGAATGGGGGGGCTGCAAATTGTGGGTGGTGTCACAGACGGATGCGGCTGCTTGTATAGCTGTGCTCAGACACACTTGAGTCTTCCGATGCTGAGCACTCATGAAGAAAACCACACTTGCCACCTACACCAAGGTCATTTCCCCAGCAAAGTCCTTGGATACTGGGTTAAACTGATGAAGATGAAGGGCTCACTCCTCCCCTTGTCCTGACATCACCCAGCCATCCATGACAGAGCCATGAAGCATCACCACCTGGGGAAGGACAGAGGGATGGCAATGGAAATGGGAGCCAGACAGGCCAGTCAAATCCTCTTCCCTTCCACAGGCTATCCTCTCCATGACTAGGAAGGCATGAGAATAAGGCCCTCCAGGGCACTGAATCAGAGGGGGGCAGGGAAACAATCTGGAGAGAGAATATGCAGAGTCAGCTACACTGGATCTGCACACAGTGCTTGAGCTGTTGTTCCTGCAGTCGGATGAAATGCTTACCACCCTTCCTGGTCATGAGAGAAGTAGCAGCTTTCTTGGAGCCCAGTTCTGTTCTGTTGTATCGTTCTAGGAACCATTTCCAAAGCTCAGTCCAGAGCCTGTCCTTTAACCCTATCAATTATTTCTTTCAGCACTGAATTCCCTGTTTTGCTTTTGCTTTTTTTTTTTTTAAGATTTTAAAATTTAAAATTTTGAGAGAGAGAGACAGCGTGCAAGCATGAGTGGGAGGGGCAGAAGGAGAGGGAGAGGGAATCTCAAGCAGATTCTACGTTGCATGTGCTCTATGACTCAAAGGATTCATGAAACCATAAAGAAGCTACATTTTCTTTAGGAAAGAAAAAAAATTCTATCTTTCCTGATCCTGAAATTCCACTTTGAATTGTGCACAGATTCCAAGGAATCATAATCTCTTCAGCCAAGCACATAGAACAGAAATATCAAAGCCATGTTGTGCTTGCCATTTACCCATTCTGCACTCATGACAGACATTACTAATCAATCATGTACTCTTTCTCCCCCAAGGCCAGATGTGGCTTTATCCATCTCCACACAACACTTGAAGCAACCACTTCTAATCATTTAGGTAGAGAAGCAAGACGAATGCTGTTTGATCATGTCTGCCCTAGAACAAAGATGATTTCAAAAGTGCCACAATATTTTTAAAATCTCTCCCTCTTTCCTTCTACAATTTTTTTACTGAATGCCTGTTATGTGCAAGGCTCTGAGGTATATGCATTAGAAGAATGTAAGTATTATTTTATCTCATTTTTTAATATTTTATTTTTAAGTAATCTCTACACCCAAGTGGGGCTCGAACTTAACAACCTTGAGATCAGGAGTCACATGCTTCAACAACTCAGCCAGTCAGAAACCCCACAGAGGAATACAATTATTTTATTTTATTTAAGATTTTATTTATTTATTTGATAGGCAGAGATCACAAGTAGGCAGAAAGGCAGGCAGAGAGAGAGGAGGAAGCAGGCTCCCCGCTGAGCAGAGAGCCCGATGTGGGGTTCGATCCCAGAACCCTGGGATCATGACCTGAGCCGAAGACAGAGGCTTTAACCCACTGAGCCACCCAGGCGCCCCGGAATACAATTATTTTAATATGGATTCAGTCTCAGGAAACCTCTAGAACACTAGAAGGCAAGTCAGGTATAACATTAGATCACAAGCTTTGCAAGGATAACACAGTGATGCACCTAATGTATTATGAGGAATGAATGCTTCCTGACAGGAGCTGGTAAGACAAAGTCTTGTAGAATATATGAGCTTTTTTTTTTTTTTTTTAAAGATTTTATTTATGTATTTGACAGACACAAATCACAAGTAGGCAGAGAGGCAGGCAGAGAGAGAGGAGGAAGCAGGCTCCCCGCTGAGCAAGGAGCCCGATGCGGGGCTGGATCCCAGGACTCTGGGATCATGACCTGAGCTGAAGGCAGCAGCAGCTTTAATCCACTGAGCCACCCAGGCTCCCCGAATATATGAGCTTTTATTTTTTTATTTTTTTTTAAAAGATTTTATTTATTTATTTGACAGAGAGAAATCACAAGTAGGCAGAGAGGCAGAGAGAGAGAGAGGAGGAAGCAGGCTCCCTGCTGAGCAGAAGGCCCAATGCGGGACTTGATCCCAGGACCCCGAGATCATGACCTGAGCCGAAGGCAGCGGCTTAACCCACTGAGCCACCCAGGCGCCCCTATATAAGCTTTTAATATGTGGCAGTACAGGGACAGAAGGAGCAGTGGAAGGGATTCTAGAGGGAAGGAACTACATGAGCAAGTGCAGAGAAGTCAAAGTCAGCATGAACAGAGCAGAGAGCAGGGGGCACCATCTGGCTGAGTAAATGAGACAATGTGATAGGGAGTGACAGTGGCTGACGTTTGCAAGGAAGGATGGCATTCGATTGCCAAGGCCTTGAATGTCTAGCTCAGGAGGTAGGGCCTGATTCACGCAACAGGGGGAAGCCAAGGAGTGGGGTTCAGGGTGGGAGAGCAGTAGACCAGAGCTTTATTAGGAATGTGGATCTTGCTGCCAAATAAATGAGGCATCAAAATGGGAGGCCAGAAGGAGGAGAAGCCACTGGAAGGCTGTTACCATGCCCCTGAGTATCAGCCATGGTCCAATCAAGAGAGAAACACCTATAATTCGGGAATGGAATATAAAAACTTTTTTTTTTAAATTGTGGTGAAATATATATAACATAAAATTTGCTGGTTTAACCTTGTATTTGAGTATACAGCTCAGCGGCGTGAAGCAGTAACACCGTTGAGTATACAGCTCAGCGGCTGTAGTACCCTCACCGCCATCCCTCTCCAGAACACCTTCATCTTCCCAAACTGGAGCTGTCCCCACTAACTGTTGCTCCCCTCTCCTGACCCCCTTCCCTCTCCCCCCCCAGCTCCTGGCAACCACTATTTCACTTCCTGTCTCTGTGGGTTGACTCCTTTGCGTATCTATATAAGTATAAAGGACTTTGAACTAGGGGAGTATGGTTAATTAGTAAACAGGACAAAAGATACAGAAGCTGCAATAGCAGAGAGCAGCTAGGAGCTCTGGAGCACAGTGGACGTAGAAGGATACCCCTTCACCCTTCTGTCTTCCTTCCAGGGCTGGGACTCAAGTCCTTTTGGGGAGCATGTGGCTGCCGCAAGATTATGAAACCTACCAGTGGCAGAGAAACATGTCACAAGCTAGGCAAAGGACTAGACTTCCAGGTGGCCAAGAAGGTTACCAGACGCACAGGCGGGCTTGAGTCAGTCAGTAGGAGCAGGCTCGTGTGGAAGACATCGTGGATTCTTTCATAGTAGTACCACCCACGTGTGCACACCAAGGTTGAGTTTAGTCTAGCTCATTTTCGAAACTTGATGTGATGATCTGATATCCGTATGTATTGTGAAAGGATTACCACACAAGATGAGTTAACACATCCGGGATCTCACATAGTTACTTTCTTTTATTCTTTTTGGTTCCATGTATAAATGAGATCATACATTCGTCTTTCTGTGACTAATTCCACCTAGCATAATGTCCTCGAGGTCCATCCATGGTATTGCAAATGGTAGGATTTTCTTTCTTTTTATGACTGAACTATGTTCCTGTGTGTGTGTGTGTGTGTGTGTGTGTACACTGATTAGTTCATCCACTGGCAGACACTTAGGCTGTTTCTGTCTTGGCTATTGTAAATGCTCTCACAAACATAGGGGTAGAGGTATCTCTTTGAGGTCCTTGAGATCTTTGAGTTCAGCCACATCCCTAGAAGGGGATGCTGGATCACACAGTGGCTCTATTTATAATTTTTTGAAGAAAATTCCATACTGTTTTCCAATTTACACCGATTTACATTTCCACCAACAGGCTAGGAAGGTTCCCTTCCCACATACCCTTGCCAGCATGTGTTATCTCATCTTTCTGGTAATAGCCATTCTAACAGGTATAAGGTGATACCTCATTTTGGTCTTTTTTTGCATTTCCCTGGTGATAAGTGATGTTGAGCATCTTTTCATGTACATTTTGGTCATCTGTATATATTTTTGGGAAAATGTCTTTTTTAAAAATATATTATTTATTTATTTATTTATTTATTTGACACACAGAGAGAGATGACAAGTAGGCAGAGAGGCAGGCAGAGAGAGGGGGAAGCAGGCTCCCTGCCGAGCAGGGAGCCCGATGAGGGGCTCTATCCCAGGACTCTGAGATTATGACCCAAGCAGCAGGCTGAGTTTCAACCCACTGAGCCACCAGGTGCCTCAGTTTTTGGGAAAACGTCTGTCCAGGTCCTCTACTCATTTTAATCAGATTATATGTGGGTGGTTTTTGTCTTTGTTTGTTTTGTTATTGAATTTGAACATTTCTCATATGTATATATATATATTTTTTTTTTTAAGATTTTATTTATTTATTTGACAGAGAGAAATCACAAGTAGACGGAGAGGCAGGCAGAGAGAGAGGAGGAAGCAGGCTTCCTGCCCAGCAGAGAGCCCGATGTGGGACTCGATCCCAGGACCCTGAGATCATGACCTGAGCTGAAGGCAGCGGCTTAACCCACTGAGCCACCAGGTGCCTCAGTTTTTGGGAAAACCTCTGTCCAGGTCCTCTACTCATTTTAATCAGATTATGTGTGGGTGGTTTTTGTCTTTGTTTGTTTTGTTATTGAATTTGAACATTTCTCATATATTTAAGTTATAACCCCTTACTAGTAGATACATAATTTACAAATATGTTCTTCTGTTTTGAGGGTTACTTTTTCATTTTATTGGGGGGTTTTTTGGTATAAGTTCTTTACTTTGATGTAGTCCTACTTGTTTATTTTTGTTGTTTTTGCTTTTGGTGTTATATCCAGAAAATCATTGCCAAGACCCATCCATGTCAAGGAACATTTTCTGTGTGTCTTCTTCGAGGAGTTTCATGGGCTCAGATCTTATCTTTAAGCCTTTAAGTCACACTTTGTGTGAGTGGTGTAAGGTAGAGTTCCAGTTTCATTCTTCTGTATGTGGCTATCCAGTTTTCTAAATATTATTTATTAAAGAGACTATCCTTTCTTCCATCGAGTATTCTTGGCTCTCTTGTTGAATAATAGGTGACTGTATATGTGTGGGGATTTTTCTGGGTTTCTGATCCATCCCCTTGGTCTGTGTATCTATTTTTATGCCAGTACCATAGTATTGTGATGACTACAGCTTCCCAGTATAGTTTGAAATCAGGAAAGATAATGCCTCCATTTTGTTGTTATTTCTCAAAATGGCTTTGGCTATTTAGGGTCTTTTGTGGTTCCCTTAGAATTTTAGGATTGTTTGTTCTATTTCTATGGAACGTGTCGTTAGATTTTTGATAGGGATTGCTCTGGATCTGTAGATTTTGGGTAGTATGCAATCCTAACATTAATTATTCTGATCCATGAACATGAAATATTTTTACATTTATTTGTGTCTTCGTCAGTTTCTTCATCTTCAGGATGAAGACTAGATTTTTCTTTTTAAAGACTGTATTTATTTATTTGTCAGAAAGCAAGAGATAGTGGACAAACAGGGGGAGCAGCAGGCAGAGGGAGAAGCTCTGATCAAGAAGCTAGATGTGGGGGGCGCCTGGGTGGCTCAGTGGGTTAAGCCACTGCCTTCGGCTCAGGTCATGATCCCAGGGTCCTGGGATCGAGTCCCGCATCGGGCTCTCTGCTGAGCGGAGAGCCTGCTTTCCTCTCTCTCTCTCTCTCTCTCTCTCTGCCTGCCTCTCTGCCTACCTGTGATCTCTGTCAAAAAAAAAGAAGCTAGATGTGGAACTCGATCCTAGGACCCTGAGATCATGACCTGAGCCAAAGGCAGACAATTAACCAACTGAGCCACCCAGGCGCCCCAAGACTAGATTTGAAGTAACAAGGCTCATAAACACTAGTTCTCAAACTTGGTTGAAAACTGGAATCACCTGTCCAGCTTTAGCTTATACACATATTTAAGACTCACCCTCAAAATTTCTCATTTCATTGGTTCAAGGTAAGTTCTGAGCAGTGCGATTTCTAAAGCCCCACAAGGTAGTTGTAATGGGTAGCCAGCTGGCCCAGAGCAGAAGTCATAGGTGAGTGGCCTGAGGGCCAAGCCCAATCAGCTCATCTATTTGGTTTGGCCCACCTAGTATTTTAAATTTGTTCCACTGACAACATTTAAAAATGGAAATTTCATAGACATGCACAAACAAAGCCTACAATTCCAGCTTTTCCTGAAAAATCAGAAAATCCGGTGTACTCAGTCGGATCCCGACAAGGCCATAGCGGGCAGATATGGAGTAGCTGTTGCCCCTGTAACTGTCCTTCAGAAGCTCAGCCTACTCATTCCTCACCATTATCTCACCGTGTGGACATTTAGCTTTGCTAACCCAGATTAGACTCTAGAAGTACGTTGGAACTTCTCCCTTGGATTCTGTCTTTGGCTGCTTGGCTGGGAGAGAAACATTTCTTCCCAAAATTTTTTTTTTTTTAAGATTATTTATTTATTTATTTGACAGACAGAAATCACAATTAGGCAGAGAGGCAGGCAGAGAGAGAGGAGGAAGCAGGCTCCCCGCTGAGCAGAGAGCCTGATGCAGGGCTCGATCCCAGGATCCTGGGATCATGACCTGAGCTGAAGGCAGAGGCTTTAACCCACTGAGCCACCCAGGCGCCCCCAAAATTTGGTTTTTGATTTTCAAATTGCAAAACAGCCAGTGTGTTGTATATCTGGGTATTATGCCCATACATCTTCTTCTTCAATAGGTTACATTTTGCCCGGTATTGTTTTATAGGAGTTTTTTGAATGTCCTAAGATGAATTATGATCCCTTGTTGGAAACCCACACGAACCACTTGCTGAATGTGACACCTGGTTGGATTTGCCTTTTCAAATTAGAGCATCTTTTCCACAATTCACTTGCAGGCATCAGTTGTTTGCATTTGCACGGAGAATAACAATGCCTTACGTATTCAGAATTCTGCATAGCTTTAAAAGCACTTCCTCAGACTTTCTTTTATAGTATCTTCACAGCAAACCGAACAAAAGCAACTATATTATTTTCAGTTATTGACAAGAAAAATGAGAGTAAGTGACTTTCTCAAGCAGACCTGGCCTGTTATTCAAGACTCTTGTTGTTTACCTGACTCCTGCCCCTGCCCTTTCTGCTTCCCCTGCTACCTCCAAAGAACGCTCTTCTAGGAAATCCCATGAGAAGTGTGACACCCTCATTGGCAAATGTTAATCTGGAAAACACAAGGCTTTGGAAAGGCTCACTACTGAGGTCACATCTGCTTTCTGGCCTCATACTGTTCAGATTAGATTGCTCTTGGAAAAGCTTTGATTTATCAAGAAAAGAAAAAAGTTATGAAAGGATGCTTGGTACAGTGGAAAGGACATGGACTATGGAGTCCCTAAACCACCCTTCCATCAGCTCATTCAAAGGGAGACCAGATGCACCCAAATGGCTGAGGGTGACTCAGAGTAAAGAAAAAGAGAAGCAGAACCTGAGTTGTGGGGTGGGACTAGAGGGCAGGCAAAGACAAAAAAAGCGAAGAGGACTATTTGATGTAAAGGAAAGATGGGGGACAGAGAGGCAAACTTTGATGTCTAGCTTAGGTGGGTTTGGAAGGCTTACCCCAAGGGAAAGCCAAGAACTGTTTTACACAATCTTTGGGACTTAGCTTGTATGCACAATAGTTTGCTAGGGGCCTCTCTGGTCTCAGGCAGCCCCTTCCCACTCTCCCTTCCACTAGGATAATAGTTTCGGTGTTTGCCTGCTTAGCCAAACTCACTTTTGTGCTGGAAGGATGTACAGTGAAGAGGAACTAGGGGAAGGTGTAACGGATTTTGTATCCAAGAATATTTTTACTAATTATGCATCTGGGCTTGAGAGAAGACAAAAAGGGTCAGTGGAGTTCACCATCTCCATCCTGTTCTCATTTTTGCTCATCATTTTTTTCCCGGACCTTTGCATCCATGCTACAGCTAAGAGAAGTCGTGTCATTCTTGCTCATATACTGGAATCACCTGGGAGAGATAAGGCAATAGATGAGGGAGGCTGGGGTCCTGTTGGGAATGGGTAGGTAATGCAGTTATAGGATTTAGACTTCACCCTGTTAAGCAGTTTCAGAAAATTATTTTAGCCCAGTAGCCCTCAGCCTTGACTTTAGAATTAACTGAGGAACATTTAGGTCTGGGTCACACCCAGGCCAATTACATCTGAGTTTCTGGGGGTAAAACCCAGACAGCAGTGGTTTAAATCATCCCAGGTGATCCTAGTTACATCAAGGATGAATACTACTGCTCATGGATGCCATGTGGAGGACAGACGGGAGGAAGAGGTGCTCATGAAAAAGCAAGAAGGCAGGTTCCAAGGCTGATACAGTGGTCCAGGTGAGCGATGATAAGGCAGGAACCGAAGCAAAAGTGCTGGAAATAGGAAAAGAAGGATATGCGCTAGCTTAGGGAAGGAGTTGGCTGGGGAAGGCAGGACAGGGGAGATATCAGGATGATTTACAGGGCTCTGCTTGGTCAACTGGTCGAGTATGGCACCATGGCCTAGGAAGGGAAGACTGAGAGAGAAGAAGGAGGGGGAGGGGAGGAGATGTTGAATGTGGTAGGACCATGGGTCACTCAGGAGGACATACTGAATGTGTTGTCTAGAGTTTATGGGTGATGCCCACAGGGAAGAGTATATGGTCCTGCCCTGGATCAAAAGGATAGTTTGAGACTCCTTGGCATCTAAGTGGTAGTTGAAACTATAGGAGTTGGTGCGATGGCCAGGGGAGAAGGTGGGAACAGAGTCAAGAATATCAGCTCAAAGGGGGAAATAATTAATAAGAAAGTAATGGTAAACAAACAAAAAATTTATGACTACGGCTAAGGTCAAGGATTCTTTTTTTTTTTTTTAAAGATTTTATGTATTTATTCGACAGAGAGAGATCACAAGTAGGCAGAGAGGCAGGCAGAGAGAGAGAGAGCAGGGGAAGCAGGCTCCCTGCTGAGCAGAGAGCCCAATGCAGAGCTGGATCCCCGGACCCTGGGATCATGACCTGAGCCGGCAGAGGCTTAATCCATTGAGCCATCCAGGTGCTCCAAGGCCAAGGATTCTTATCTCTCAGTATCCTAGAGAGCAAAACACAGAAAAGAGAATGGCTAAGCAGACTTGGCTCCCAGCTAAAGCTGAAACTTTGCCTAATATACTACTCAAATATTTGGAAGAACACAGTCTCTGACCCCCCTCCCTACTATGTGCCCCTAGCCTAGTGAGGGATAACATCTGAGTTAAAAACAAATAAATCAGAATGCAACATCCTATTCTTACCAAGTGGGCATCAAGAATCCCTGTTCATAAAAATAAAAAAAAATAATAAAAAAAAAAGAATCCCTGTTCATCTCATAGATCCAAAATCAGGAGGAATTCAGCCTTATTCCATGGAGTTGAATATGGAGGTTCAGAGGATGGAAATGCCTTGTACAAGTGCCACAGTAAGATGGTGGCAGGGTCAGGGAGTGGGAATCCAGGTGCTTGGAGACCAGACCATAATGCCCCTCATTGTGGTTTTGGACCCCATGTCTCACTGTCGTGAAGACCAGCATAGTCCTCAGCATCTACTTAGGCACTCCACACTTAAAGGCATATTAAAAAGATAAATGTTTCAATACTCTGTGAGACCTGACGAAATGGAGATTATTAGGGAGAAGACAGGGGGTGTCAAGGATCATCAACTTGAAAGCATTTGTTTGGGCACAGTATTTGCCGTGAAAAATATGAAGTCTCCTGTGAAGAGCATTTTCTTTGATCATTAATGTTGTCCACAGGCTGGTGTAACAACCATCAACAGACTGGCTGAGAAGTTTCATCCCAGTCTGGGATCAGCAGAATCAGCTATGTAGGAGAAAAAGCAAGGGAGACCATGCCCAGTTCTGCCAATTCCCAGCATCTTAGGTTGATCATGTCCCCTCTCTGGGTTGCCTGTAAAACGATGAGGTCAGACTAAATAAGCTTTGAGATCCTTCAAAACCAATGACTTGGTTTATCCATTGCCTTTCTCCAGATCGCCATGAGATAGCTACTGTAAATTCTTTCCCAAACATGGAACAAGAACTCTTCCTTCTCCAATGCCTGATGCTCTCCTCCAGGTGGAACTAATTAGTAATCAAGTCTTGATGTGGGGAAAAAGAATTCCATTCTCATGTTATATTTGTTAAAAACACATTTCCATATAAGCATATCCATCTGTCTTTGTACTTGCCCTGAAAGATACTTCTGCTGACAGTTTCTTGGACGGTTCAGAGACTAGAGGCCTCTTTTCCAGCACTCACCTCACTTGGGAGTGAGGGCTTTGAAGCCCAATTAATGTAATAGACTTCATGGTGTTGGAGTGCTGGTATCTTCCTTTCTAGCTTACAAGGTCTTTCTTATGCTTTATGTTGGGCCCTCACGGCAGCCCTATGAGGTAGGTAGTGTGGGTGTTATTATTACCGTCTTATTAGTGAGGCATTTGAGGTTAGGTGAGTTCAAGTGATTTGACCAAGATCACACAGTGGTCTTGTGGTACTCCCAGCAGTGCTGGGGTACCAATCAAGGTGTCCTGATCCCACAGCTAGTGGTCTTACCATTATCCATCCATCCATCCATTCAACCTACATTTCCTAAGAACCTCACATGAGCCAAAGATGGTGACAGGCTCTGGAGATACAAAGCTGTGTAAGACGATTTCCCTTTCTTGAGATGCTAACAATCAGACGAGTTGGGAGGCAAATCTCTACAGCACTGATGGGAATACAACTGTTGTGCCTTGGGAGGAGAGAAGAAAAGGAAATTAACTCTGCCCGGGGAGACCCTCTCAGGGAGCGGATGCGGAGGAGGAGTGTTCACAGCTATAAAGAAGGGAGACAGCACTGCAAGGGAAAGGTACAGCATGGGTAAATAAAGGCATGGCGGCATGAATAGTCAGCATGTTCAGGGGACACTGCAAAGGGTGACTCAAGACGAGGGTGCATGGTGGGTGTGGACGGAGATGAGGCTGAGGGCAAGGGACCTGGTGTGAAGGCTCTCTAGTTTTCTGAGAGGAGCTAGCCTTGACCCAGTAAGTGAGGGGTCATTGGATAGTCAGCACGTAGGTGTTCCAGATTTTCCTGTTTATCTAATAGTGTGTCTGCCTAATCCACAGTCACCTACACAGTCTTCTCCTCCCCATACATGGCTGACTTGACCCAACTGCTCCAGAGTATTGCTCAATTTCAATATAGCTTCCATAAGAGACCAGAGACAGAGAGACAGAGAGACAGACAGAGAGAGAGGGAGAGAGAGAGAAGAAGGAAGTAGAGAGATGTTTGAGCAATGCAGATGGCCCAGCTGGGCTCTGGTCTCTTGGAGCCCATGTGGGTTTCACATTCTCAGGAAAATATTTGCCACCCTCACTGGCAGAGGGAAAGTGGAGATTCTTCACAAACTGTTTGAGCACAGGTCTAGGCCTGAATGGGAATGACTCATTGGCCTTGGCTGGAGCTGGAAGGGAGCCTGGAGGCTGATGGTGGGTACCAGTGGAGGGGGGTTAGGAGGGTCCTCTTCTGGCCAGGGAGATTTTCCTGCTCCTGAGGCTCTGTCCAATCCTCAAAACTTTTTGGGTTTACTCTTATCCCTCCTCCCACACCAAAGACAAGGGTAGGAACAAGGGGGCCAGGTCAAATGAGAAAGGTAGAAAGAACCATTTCAACTCCTGTGTTTCCTGCAGTTATACTGCACAGTTAATCTCCAACTACAATACAATGTACTTCCAACTACATATACACATATGTATATAACTTCTAACTCTAAATACAATGTACAAGGATTTGTACAAGCCTAGTATTTGCATTGCCTCTTAGAGTTTCTACTTCATCACTCAAACTGGGACCCTTGAGGGGCACCTGGGTGGCTCAGTGGGTTAAGCCTCTGCCTTCGCTCAGGTCATGATCCCAGGGTCCTGGGACTGAGCCTCGCATTGGGCTCCCTGCTTAGCAGGGAGCCTGCTTCCCCTTCTGTCTCTGCCTGCCTCTCTGCCTACTTGTGATCTCTCTCTCTGTGTCAAATAAATAAATAAAACCTTAAAAACAAACAAACAAACAACTGGGACCCTTGAGAGGGTCATACTGCTAAAAAGGACAGGACATCACGTATATACTGGAACTATTCTGGAGGTACCATGATGTATGGTCACTCTCGATATTTCCAAATCTAGTGGTTCATAAAACCCTCACGTTTTCATTTTATATTGGAAGAGAAGCACGTGTTTCCTGGGGGCTTGCTGCCAAAAGGATGGAAGAGGACGACGAGCCAGCAGAGACTGGGCAGGGTCAGCAGCTCCCCTGCCCAGCCACTCCCAGGCAGCAGAGGCTGTGTTAGAAGAGGAGCCAGGAAGGGACCCCCCTGTGTGAGTATTTGAGATGAGGCAGGTCTTGCCTTCAGCACGTACCCATTCATTGCCTCACTTAATCCTGACATTCTGCAAGGAGCTAATAATTTGCCAGTGAGGAAAACAATGTTCAGAGAAATCAAGTCACCCGTCCAACACCCAGAGGCTTTAAGTGAGGAGTTGAGATTCGAGTTCAAACCAGTACCTTTCCCATCATGCTAGGTGGCCCAGTGGGGCACCTGGGCATACTTAGCATGGAAGATCTCAAGAAGAACTAGGTCTGAGGGTGAGAGCCACTCCCCAACATTCTGTGACTGCCTCTCCTAACCAACTAGGTTTCAGCAGTCACTTATCTGAATGTGCCTTGAGTCAGGCCAACCTTGTACCCAACAGGAGATACGTGCATTGAAAAAGCCAATAAACCATCTTAACTGGGCTCCCTTGTGGCAGGAAGGCTGCTCCAACAAGCATCCCCTGCCGAAACGGAGGGAAAAGGTGCAGAAGCGAGCCACAGAAGTGACCTCTGGTTGGTGGCTTATGCTCCAGGACTACCTCTGGCCCTGAAAAAGCTACAGCTACCAATGCCAAGGGCAGAGTCCCTGGCCACTCACTCTGCTCCTGGGAGACTTTCCTCTACACCCGTCCTGATCCCGGCTAACTGCAAGAAGTCTCCTGGCAGCCTGCTGGTTGCCTCTCTGCCCAAGTGGCAAGGCAAGGTGCCCAGCAGCCATCACCCTTCTCCACTCATGAGCAGCCACCTGCATACAAGGCGACAGGCATTTGTTGAGTCTTCAAGCCACTCACGCATTTCATAAGATGAGAGCGCATGAGTTACCTCATCCTGGATTGCTTCTCCAGGTGGCTGCATGATCTTGCCAAGTTTTCTCTAGAACACTGTGAGCCCTATTAGGTTCCTGTTTGTCTGAGATTTTCCTCTCCTCTCTGGTGAGTCATTGCCTAACACAGTCGATTTCCTCGTTACTCAAAGTGTAGACCGTAGTTCATTCAGCTGCATCGGTGCCACCTGGGAGCACCATCTCAGCTCCCGCTCTAGACTCACCACACAACCTGCCTTTACCATGATCGTAACACTTGAAAAGAGCTGCTCTCAGACACCCATGACCATTCAGTTCCAAAACCCCATCATCTCAAATCAGTTTCATATAATGAAAGAGGGCAGATGATGGTCAAGTACAAGATACTCTTAAAACATGACCAAACACTCCTCTCCTCAGACTAGAGAGAGTTATTTGGGCACCAGCTCAATTGGCAAAATTATGCTAGCTCAAGAATACTCACTGTCTGTCTTGTAGGCCAAGGCCAAAGTACAGGTTGTGGCAACATGGGGCTCTATGCTGAGAATGTGTTTAGGTCTGGGTTAGATTAGAGGCTAAATTTAGGTTTAGTAGGAGTGAGTGGTGATGGATTAGCAGTGTCTGCCATGGATCCAGGGCTACAGAGTGGCTGCATGTGTGCCACACATTGCCCTCCCTATCCTAAGCACTACCTGCTTTCCTGGCACTCATTCTCATTTACAACTCTACTGAGCTCCTGGCATTTCCCTGTAACTCCTGGGAATAATAATATGATGACTTCAAACCTGACCATTTAGGATAAGCACTAAATCCAGCACCTGTTCACTACCATGTAGACAGTGACCACTCATTCTGGCCATTTTCTACCCTATTGTCCCAGCTACATTTCTACAGGAAGAAAGCACAAATATGGCCCCAAAATGGGCTCCCCTGCTATGTTTGATCCATTCGTCCCCATGCAAAGGCTGGAGGGACCATAGTCTTCTTACCACAGGGACTAGAGCTTCTTATATACCCAGAAACTTGTCCAAGTGACAGGAGTATTATCCCCAATAGCAATTTTGCTCAGAACATACCCTTCAAGGTTTTAGGCAGCAAGTCAGTCACCTTTAGCCTCAATCCATCCTGCTCAGTCCAGAACTCAATAGGAGTGAGGATAGTGACCAATTGGTATGAAAACATATGACCTCGAACTTCATTAGGGAAGATCCCTGATGACACACCAAAAGGCTAAGGGTTCAGACTGAGCTGCAAGGGGAAATCTGCCCTCATTTTCCTCTTGGACAGAGTCAGCTGCCTGAATTTTCTGGCTTCTGGGTCAATAAACCTTTCTTTTTCTTTGAAAATGAGCACTGCGGAGGTTTCCAAACCAGAACCTGAACACACCAAGACCTCTTCCCTAGGACTGTCTCAAGTTCCCTGCCTTTCTACAGCTGCCTGAAAAATGGGAACCAAAATGAACTGGATGCTATGTAATTTCGTGTACTTGATGGACACTTTACAACAATCCCATCAGGGAAACATCATTATCCAAATTTACAGACAAGAGAAATAACGTGTCCAAAGTCACACAGCTAGTAAGTGGTGGAACAAAAATTCAAACCCAGTACTACTAGGCTCCCAAATTGACATGCCCTCCATGTTCATAACATCTGCAGAAATTCAATGATGTCCCTGTTGCCAGAACCTTGTGTTTACTTCTTTGTTCCCATCTTACTTGATGTCTTAGCAACATTTGACACAGTTGACCTGTACCCTTCTTCTTGGAACATTTTCTTCTCCTGGCTTTTGCATAATCTTACTTGGTGATGTTTCTCCTACCTCAGTGACTGTTCCTCCTCACGTGACCTTTTCAGATTCTCCATTTTTTGCTTAACTTCTCAACTTCAGAAAACTCAGAACTCAATCCTGAGCTTTATCATTCTTTTTTTTTTTAAGTTTTTATTTTTAAGTAATCTCTACACCCTACATGGGGCTCGAACTCACAACCCCCAGATCAAGAGTCACACTCAGAGAACAAGATGGCAGAGGAGTAGGAGATCAAAATATCATCAGGTCCCAGGAGTTCAGTTACCAAAATGTTCTAAACGCCTACAAACTCAGCAGGAGATAGAAGAGAAGAGCAGCAATTCTAGGAACAAAAAATTGACCACTTTCTGAAAGGTAAGACGTGTGGAGAAGTGAATCCAAGATGGTATATGGGAAGAGAGACCGCAGAGGGGAGGGGCTGGCTCCCGGCAAGTGGTGGAGCAGCAGAGAACAAAATCAGAACTTAGAAGTCTGCTCCACTGAAGAACATCACTCCAGAGGCTACATGGATGTGGAGCCCTCATAGGGACAGTGTGGTTTCAGGTCCCACAGGGTCACAGAAAGATCGGGGGTGTCTGAGTGTGGCAGAGCTGCCAGGTATTGGAGCTGGAAAGCAGGCAACAGAGACGGAGCCAAGGAGTGTGCTCTCAGCTCGGGCTTACCTTAAACCATGATCTGAGGCACAGCTGGGCCACTGCTCTTTGGGCAGAGATGCCACAAGTGGCAGATCCAGGGAGACAGCCCACTTCCTCCTCCAGGGGAACCAGCACAGTCAGGAATCTGCTGGGTTTGGAGACTCCAAACAGGGCTGTGTGCCAGAGATAGAAACTCTTGGTCACAAGCCGGGTGAGCACAGAGCGTGGCCGGAGACCAGGGAGGGACTGACTGCTTTTCTCTAAGGGTGCACTGAAGAGCGGGGCCTGAGCTCTCGGCTTCTCCAGGCTGGAAACTGGGAGGCCACCATTTTCATTCCCGCCCTCCAAAGCGGTACGGAAAGCGTTCAGGGAACAAAAGCTCCCAGAGCGGACCTGAGCATATTTCCTAGCCTGGCCCCTGGCTAGGGCGGTGCAATTCTACCTCCGGCAAAGACATTTGAGAATCACTACAACAGGTCCCTCCCCTAGAAGATCAGCAAGAACATACAGCCAAGACCAAGCTCACTGAGCTAGGAGAACAGCGGAATTCTAGAGGAGGGGAAAGCAAAGCATGGAATTCATGGCTTTTCTCCCATGATCCTTTAATCTTTCAAAGTTAAATTTTTTCAATTTCATTTTTTTCTTATTCTATTTTTAAAATTTTTCCTCTTTCCTATTTTAATGTTTTTTAACTATTTAATCTTATCAATACCTTTTAAAAGTCTTTAAAAATTTTCATTGTTATAGTCGTATTTTATCCTTCATTGTATTTAACCTTATTTTTTTGTATACATATAGGTGTTTTTTTTTTCTTTAAAATTTTGGGATACAATTTCTTCTAATGGATCAAAATAGACCCTAATTCTAGTGCATGGCTTTGCTCTAGTCTCCAGCCTGATCACATTCTTTCCTCTTTTTTTTTTTTCCTTTTTTCAACCAACTTCTTATCTTATTAACTCCTTTTTCAGAATCTTTTTAATTTTCATGTTTACAGTCATATTCCATTCCTTCATCATGTTTATCCTTATTTTTATGGATATTTATAAGTTTTTCTTTCTTTAAAATTCTGGGATGTAGTTCCTCCTAACAGACCAAAATATACCCAAAAACCAAGTGTGTGGCTTTGTTCTATTTACCAGTCCCAGTCTTTTATATATACATATATAACCAGGGCCAGAAGGCTTCTCAGGTGAATTCTGCCAAACATTTAAAGAAGAATTAATACCTATTCTCCTGAAACTGTTTAAAAAAATAGAAATGGGTGCTCACTTCGGCAGCACACATACTAAAAAACTAGAATGATACAGAGAAGATTAGCATGGCCCCTGCTCAAGGATGACACGCAAATTCATGAAGCGTTCCATATTTTTAGCCCATCAGAATAATGTCGGACCTGTCCACAGAAACCTGGCAAGCCAGAAACGGCTGGCAAGATATATTCAGGGCACTGAATGAGAAAACATGCAGCCAAGAATACCTCATCCAGCAAGACTGACATTCAAAATGGATGGAGAGATAAAGAGTTTCCAAGATCGGTAAGGCTTAAAAGACTATGCAACTACCAAGCCAACACTGCAGAAAATATTAAGGGGGGTTCTATAAAGGAGGAAAAATCCTATGAATATCATTGAACAGAAATATGGAGACAATCTACAGAAAGAAAGACTTCAAAGGTAACACAATGTCAATAAAAACGTATCTATCAATAATCACTCTCAATATGAATGGCCTAAATGTGCCCATAAAATGACATAGGGTTGCAGATTGGATAAGAAGACAGGACCCATCCATATGTTGTCTACAAGAGACCCATTTCAAACCTAAGGATACACCCAGACTGAAAGTGAAGGGATGGAGAAGCATCTTTCATGCCAATGGGCCTCAAAAGAAAGCTGAGGTAGTGATTCTCATATCAGATAAATTAGATTTTAAACTAAAGACTGTAGTCCGAGATACAGAAGGACACTACATAATTCTTAAAGGGACTATCCACCAAGATGATCTAACAATTGTAAATATCTATGCCCCCAATATGGGAGCAGCTAATTACATAAGAAAACTATTAATCAAGATAAAGAGTCATATTGATATGAATACATTAATAGTAGGAGATCATAACACGCCTCTCTCAGTAATAGATCATCCAAACAGAAAATCAATAAAGAAACAAGAGCATTGAATGACATATTGGACCAGATGGACCGTATAGATATATACAGAACATTCCATCCTAAAACAACAGAATACTCATTCTTCTCAAGTGCACGTGGAACCTTCTCCAGAATAGACCACATACTGGGTCACAAATCAGGGCTCAACGGATACCCAAAGACTGAGACTATTCCCTGCATATTCTCAGATCACAATGCTTTGAAACTGGAGCTCAATCACAAGGAAAAATTTGGAAGGAACTCAAACACCTGGAAGCTAAAGACCACCTTGCTTAAGAATGCTTGGATCAACCAGGAGATCAAAGAAGAACTTGAAACAATTCATGGATACCAATGAGAATGAAGACACTTCAGTCCAAAACCTATGGGATACAGCAAAGGCGGTCCTAATGGGGAAATACATAGCCATCCAAGCCTCCCTCAAAAATACTGAAAAATCCAGATTACACCAGTTGTCTCTATACCTTAAAGAACTGGAGAATCAACAACAAATTATACCAACTCCACACACAAGAAGGGAAATAATCAAGATTAGAGCAGAGATCAATGAGATAGAGATACCGTAGAACATATCAATGAAACTAGAAGCTGGTTTTTTGAAAGAATCAATAAGATCGATAAACCATTGGCCACACTAATCCAAAAGAAAAGAGAGAAAGCTCAAATTAATAAAATTATGAATGAAAAGGGAGAGCTCACAACTAACACCAAGGAAATAGAAACAATCATCAGAAATTATTATCAACAGTTATATGCCAATAAGTTAAGCAACCTAGATGAAATGGATGCATTCCTGGAAAACTATAGACTCCCAAAATTGAACCAGGAAGAAATTCACAACCTGAATAGACCAATACCTAGTAATGAGATTGAAGCAGTGATCAAAAACCTCCCAAAAAACAAGAGCCCAGGACCTGATGGATTCCCTGGGGAATTCTACCAAACTTCCAAAGAAGAAATAACACCTATTCTCCTGAAGCTGTTTCAAAAAATTGAAGCAGAAAGAAAACTTCCAGACTCTTTATGAAGCCAGCATTACCCTGATCCCCAAACCAGGCAAAGACCAGACCAAAAAGGAGAATTTCAGACCAATATCACTGATGAATATGGATTCTAAGATTCTCAACAAGATCCTAGCAAATAGTATCCAACAGCACATTAAAAAGATCATCCACCATGACCAGGTGGGATTCATCCCTGAGTTACAAGGATGGTTTAACATTCACAAATCAATTAATGTGATAGAACAAATCAATAAGAGAAGAGAGAAGAACCACATGGTCCTTTCAATTGATGCAGAAAAAGCATTTGACGAAATCCAGCATCCGTTCCTGATTAAACGCTTCAAAGTATAGGGACAGAGGAAACATTCCTTAACTTCATAAAATCTATCTATGAAAGACCCACAGCAAATATCATCTTCAATGGGAAAAAGCTCACAGCCTTCCCATTGAGATCAGGAACACAACAGGGATGCCCACTCTCACCACTCTTGTTCAACATAGTATTAGAAGTCCTAGCAACAGCAATAAGACAACAAAGAGAAATAAATGGTATCCAAATTGGCAATGAAGAAGTCAAACTCTCTCTCTTCGCAGATGACATGTTACTTTATATGGAAAACCCAAAAGACCCCACCCCCAAACTACTAGAACTCATACAGAAATTCAGTAATGTGGCAGGATACAAAGTCAATGTACAGAAGTCACTAACAATGAAAATACAAAAATGGAAATTAGAGCATCAATTCCATTTACTATAACACCAAGAACCATAAGATACCTGGGAATAAACCTAACCAAAGAGGTAAGGGATCTGTACTCGAGGAACTACAGAACACTCATGAAAGAAATTGAAGAAGACACAAAAAGATGGAAGACCATTCCATACTTTTGAATCGGAAGAATAAACATTGTTAAAATGTCTATACTTCCCAGTGCAATCTATACTTTTAATGCCATTCCAATCAAAATTCCACTGGTATTTTTCAAAGAGCTGGAGCAAATAATCCTGAAATTTGTATGGAATCAGAAGAGACCCCGAATTGCTAAGGAAATGTTGAAAAAGAAAAACAAAACTGGGGGCATCATGTTACCTAATTTCAAGCTTTACTACAAAGCTGGGATCACCAAGACAGCATGGTACTAGCATAAAAACAGACAGATAGACCAGTGGAACAGAGAGCCCAGATATGGACACTCAACTCTATCTTCAAATAATCTTCAACAAAGCAGGACAAAATATACAGTGGAAAAAAGACAGTCTCTTCAATAAATGGTGGTGGGAAAATTGGACAGCTCTGTATAGAAGAATGAAACTTGGCCATTCTCTTACACCGTACACAAATATAAACTCGAAATGGATAAAAGACCTCAACGTGAGACAGGAATCCATCAGAATCCTAGAGGAGAACATAGGCAGTAACCTCTTTGATATCAGGCACAGCAACTTCTTTCAAGATGTCTCCAAAGGCAAAGGAAACAAAAGCGAAAATGAACTTTTGGGACTTCATCAAGATCAAAATCTTTTGCACAGCAAAGGAAACAGTCAACAAAACAAAGAGGCAACCCACGGAATGGGAGAAGATATTTCCAAATGACAGTACAGACAAAGGTTGATATCCAGGATCTATAAAGAATTTCTCAAACTCAACACACACAAAAGAGATAATTATGTCAAAAAAATGGGCAGAAGACATGAACAGACACTTCTCCAATGAAGATATACAAATGACTATCAGACATATGGAAAAATGTTCATCATCACTAGCCATCAGAGAGATTCAAATTAAAACCACATTGAGATACCACCTTACACCACTTAGAATGGCCAAACTCAGCAAGACAGGAAACAATGTGTGTTGGAGAGGATGTGGAGAAAGGGGAACCCTCTTCCACTGTTGGTGGGAATGCAAGTTGGTGCAGTCACTTTGGAGAACAGTGTGGAGATTCCTTAAGAAATTAAAAACAGAGCTTCCCTATGACCCTGCAATTGCACTACTGGGTATTTATCCCAAAGATACAGATGTAGTGAAGAGAAGGGCCATCTGTACCCCAATGCTTATAGCAGCAATGGCCATGGTCGCCAAACTGTGGAAATCTGCTGGGTTTGGATGAATGGATAAGGAAGATGTGTTTCATATACACTATGGCGTATTATGCCTCCATCTGAAAGGATGAATACCCAACTTTTGTAGCAACATGGACAGGACTGGAAGACATGATGCTGAGTGAAATAAGTCAAGCAGAGAGAGTCAACTATCATATGGTTTCACTTATTTGTGGAGCATAACAAATAACATGGAGGACAAAGGAAGATGGAGAGGAGAAGGGAGTTGAGGGAAATTGGAAGGGGAGATGAACCATGAGAGACTATAGACTCTGAAAAACAATCTGAGGGTTTTGGGGGGAGGATGGGAGGTTGGGGGAGCCAAATGGTGGATATTATGGAGGGTACGTATTGCATGGAGTGCTGGGTGTGGTGCATAAACAATGAATTCTGTTACGCTGAAAAGAAATAAATAAAAATAAATAAAAATATGAATGGCAAAATTTAAAAAAATAGAAATGGAAGGAAAACTTCCAAACTCATTTTATGAGACCAGCATTACCTTGATCTCAAAACCAGACAAAGACCCCATCAAAAAGCAGAATTACAGACCAATATCCTTGATGAGCACAGACGCAAAAATTCTCACCAAAATACTAACCAAAAGGATCCAACAGTACATTTAAAGGATTATTCACCACAATCAAGTGGGATTTATTCCCGGGGTGCAAGGTTGGTTCAACATCTGCAAATCAATCAATGTGATACAATATTTTAATAAAAGAAAGAACAAGAACCATATGATACTCTCAATAGATGCTGAAAAATCATTTGACAAATTACAGCATCCTTTCTTGATCAAAACTCTTCACAGTGTAGGGATAGATGGTATATACCTGAATATCATCAAAGCCATCTATGAAAAACCCATAGTGAATATCATTCTCAATGGAGAAAAACTGATAGCTTTTCCCCTAAGGTAAGAAACATGGCAGTGATGTTCAGTATCACTACTGCTATTTAACACAGTACTGGAAGTCCTAGCCTCAGCAATCAGACAACAAAAAGAAAGAAAAGTCATCTGAATCAGCAAAAAAGAAGTCAAACTCTCACTCTTTGCAGATAATATAATATTTTATGTCAAAAACCAAAAGACTCTACTCCAAAACTGCTAGAACTCATACAGAAATTCAGTAAAGTGTCAGGATATAAAATCAATGCACAGAAATCAGTTCCATTTCTATACACCAACAACAAGACAGAAGAAAGAGAAATTAAGGAGTCAATCCCATTTACATTTGCACCCCAAACCATAAGATACCTAGGAATAAACCAAACCAAAGAGGCAAAGAATCTGTACTCAGAAAACTATAAAGTACTCATGAAAGAAATGGAAGAAGACACAAAGAAATGGAACAACATTCCATGCTCATGGATTGGAAAAACAACTATTGTGAAAATGTCTATGCTACCTAAAGCAATCTACACATTTAATTCAATCCCTATCAAAATACCATCAATTTTTCCCAAAGAAATGGAACAAATAATCCTACAACTCATATGGAACCAGAAAAGACCCCAAATAGCCAGAGGAATGTTGAAAAAGAAAACTAAAGTTAGTGGCATCATGATTCCAGACTTCAAGCTCTATTACAAAGCTGTCATCATCAAGACAGTATGGTACTGGCACAAAAACAGACACATAGATCAATGGAACAAATAGAGAGTCCAGAAATGGACCCTCAACTTTATGGTCAATTAATCTTCAACAAAGCAGGAAAGAATATCCAATGGAAAAAGGCAGTCTCTTCAACAAATGATGTTGGTAAAATTGGACAGCCACATGCAGAAGAATGAAACTGGACCATTTCCTTACACCACACACAAAAGTAGACTCAAAATGGATGAAAGACCTCAGTGTGAGACAGGAATTCATCAGAATCCTTGAGGAGAACACAGGCAGCAACTTCTTCAACCTCAGCCGCCGCAAATTCTTCCTAGAAACATTGCCAAAGGCAAGGGAAGCAAAGGCAAAAATGAACTCTTGGGACTTCATCAAGATCAAAAGCTTTTGCACAGCAAAGGAAACAGTCAACAAAACCAAAAGACAACCGACAGAATGGGAGAAGATATTCACAAAAGATGTATCAGATGATGGACTAGTATCCAAAATCTATAAAGAACTTACCAAACTCTACACCCAAAGAACAAATAATCCAATCAAGAAATGTGCAGATGCATGAACAGATATTTCTGCAAAGAAGACATCCAAATGGCCAACAGATGCACGAAAACAACACTCCACATCACTCAGTGATGCTCCACATCACTCAGCATCAAGGAAATACCGTCAAAACTGCACTGAGATACCAACTCACACCAGTCAGAATGGCTAAAATTAACAAGTCAGGAAATGACAGATGTTGGCAAGGTTGCAGAGAAAGGGGAACCCTCCTGACTGTTGGTGGGAATGAAAGCTGGTGTAGCCATTCTGGAAAACAGCATGGAGGTTCCTCAAAAAGTTGAAAATAGTTACCCTATGACCCAGCAATCACACTACTGGGTATTTACCCTAAAGATACAAATGTAGTGATCCGAAGGGGCACATGAACCCAAATGCTTATAGCAGCAATGTCCATAATAGCCAAACTATGGAAAGAACCTAGATGTCCATCAACAGATGAACAGCTAAAGAAGATGTGATACACACACACACACACACACACACAATGGAATACTATGCAGCCATCAAAAGAAATGAAATCTTGCCATTTGCAATGACATGCATGGAACTAGAGGGTATTATGCTGAGCCAAATAAGTCAATCAGAGAAAGACAATTATCATATGATCTCTCTGATATGAGGAACTTGAGAGTCAGGGCAGGGGTCATGAAGGATAGGGAGGGAAAAAATGAAACAAGATGGGATTGGGAGGGAGAGAAACCGTAAGAGACTCTTAATCTCAGGAAACAAACTTCGGGTTGCTGGGGTGTGATGGGGGTAAGGATAGGGTGGCTGGGTGATGGACATTGGGGAGGTTATGTGCTGTGGTGAGTGCTGTGAAATGTGTAAGCCTAATGATTCACAGACCTATACCCCTGGGGCAAATAATACATTATATGTTTAAAAAAAAACATAAAATGAGAAAATAAAAATAGAGTCACACACTCCACCAACTGAGCCAGCCAGGCACTCCTCCTGGACTTTTTCTCTTCTCCATCTATGCTCTTCCCAGGTGATCCCACTGATCTTCTGGTTTAAATACCATCCATGTATGGAGGTTTCCAAACCTGTGATTCTTGCCCAGACATCTCTCTGAAGACCCAGACTTGCATAAACAACTTTGATATTTCTAGTTATATAATTAATGAGATTATTAGGTTTTTTTCCTGAAAAATTTGATTCTCCTTCAATTTCCCCCTTCAAAGTAAATGGTACCTAATTACCCAAGCCAAAAATCCAGTTGTCTTGGATTCCTACCATTATAAAAGAATTGCATCAATCTACATAAACTAGAATAGAATTGATGTCATTAAGTAAAAAGAGTAAGATTCAGAATATTACATCATTGTGTTCCCATTACATTTTTTTTAATTTAAAAGTTATAAGTGAATGGATAAGCAAAATGTGGTATAGAAATACAATGCATTATTAAGCAGTCTTAAAAAGGAAAGAAATTCTGGTATATGCTAGAAAAACCTCCAAGACATTATTCTAAGTAAAATAAACCAGTCACAAAGACAAATATTATAGAATTCCACTTATATGATGCTATAGACCAGTGTTTGTGTCTCTCCTACATTCATATGTTGTGTGATGGTGGTTGAAGGTTGGGCCTTTGGGAGGTGATTAGGTCATGAGGGTGGAGTCCTTGTGAATGGGATTAATGTCCTTATAAAAAAGGCCCCTGAGAGTTGCCTTGACCTTTCCACTCTGTGAGGGCACAGAGATAAGACAGCCATCTATAAACCAGGAATCAGGGCCTCTCTAGATATCTAGTCTGCTGGAGTCTTGGTCTTAGACTACTAGCCTCAAGAATGATGAGGAATATATGGTCTTCCCAGTCCATGGTGTTCCATTATAGTTGTTGAAATAAACAGAGACATATGAGGTACTTGGAGCAGTTGAAATAATAGAGACAGAGGGGCACCTGGGTGGCTCAGTGGGTTAAGGCCTCTGCCTTCTGCTCAGGTCATGGTCCCAGGGTCCTGGGATCGAGCCCCACGTCAGGTTCTCTGCTCTGCCGGGATCCTGCTTCCTTCTCTCTCTCTGCCTGCCTCTCTGCCTACTTGTGATCTCTGTCTGTCAAATAAATTTAAAAAAATTAAAAAAAAAAATAGAGACAGAAAGCTGAGCAGTGCTTTCCAGAGGCTAGGAGAGGGAGGAATGAGGAGGTACCTTTTTTTTTTTTGAAAGATTTTATTTATTTATTTGACAGAGAGATGTCAGATCATATAAATAAATAAAAGAAAGAAAAAAAAGAAAATTTCATGTTATACATTATAAAAATAAGATGTAAGGTATGTGTGTGTGTGTGTGTGTGTGCACACATATACATGCATGCATACGACTTTCCATGTAAAGAGGGAGGGCTAGGAGAATGTACACGGAACTATTGCCATTGGTGGAGGAGAGAAGAAGTTGGGGAAGTGCCGTGTGAACGGGGAAATTAATTTCCATTCTATTTTTTACCTTGAGAATGTACTGGAAATGGGTATTCAAACTTGGAGTCTTTCTATCTTCCACGATGTCAAGTGATTCGTTTCATGGTTTTCGTACTGCCCTTCCACACTGGTGCCAAGGAGAGGGCATAGTTGTCTCCAGATTCCAATGTGGAAATTCATGGTAACTGCAAGATAAATTGCTACTTTTCAAACTGTGAGCTCACCACAGGAGACAAGGGGGTTTGACTTCGAATTTGCTTTGAAAAGTGGGTGGGGAGAGGAGTGTGAAACACTGTGGAGAGCCACTCCTTCCTTCCTGCTCATTCCAGGCCTTTCTCTGTTGGGTTCCTTTATTTTGAAGGATCGTTAGGGTGTAGTAAGTTCTCGGTGGGTGGGTTAGAGAGGGAACACTCCATCTGTCACATAATAACTAACAATAAATGGTTGTTGAGTGAATGACAGAGAGTAATAAGACAAACGGAAGGAATCACTTCAAAGGAACCATGAGCTACACCAATCTCCGGTAATGGCAACCGTACAGTGCCATCCCGTGGGGATTGAGGATGAGGCCACTACCTTGGTTGCCAGGGTGGAGCTGGGCCATTCCTTTCTATGTCAGGACGGCGGTAGATGGTGTGGATAACTATCATCCCCCTTGTTCTGAGGAGGAATATCAAGCAAGTCAGGCTGAGGAGCTCTCGTCTTGGTGATGCTGGCTGCTTTGAGGTGTTTTCTGCCTGGTGGCACACAAATGGCATTAATACCAACACATCAAACATCAACCCGAAGGAGTAGTGAGTGAGTAGTAGTGAAGGAGTAGTGATGAGCCCAATCAACTTGTTTGGGTTCTTAGAAACCTTCTCACGAGATTGGCCACGTCGTCTGCAGGTCCCAGGGCAAAATGTTCATAAAACATAAGGCATTCAGGGATTCCTGGCTCAGGTGGGTGAAGCGGCTGACTCTTGATTTCGGCTCGGGTCATGACCTCGGGATCCTGGGATGGAGCCCTGCGCTGGGCTCTGTGCTCAGCGGGGAGTCTGTTTGAGGATTCTCTCTCCCTCGGCCCCTCCCCTCACTTGCACGTACTCTCTCTCTTTCTCCCTTTCTCTCTCTCAAAGAAATAAACCTTTAAAAAACCGAAAAAGCAAAACACGAAACAAAATATGAAGCATTTTAAGAAGGTGACTGCGAAGGAGTTAGCCAAGCCCAGGGCCCTGCTAAGCAGGAAGCTGTGTGTGACTGCTCGGCCCAGGAAGCCGCCCTGCCCTCCACATCAACACCCCCGCCCCCCACACCACCACCACCATCTTTCTCTGACTCCTCAGTCTCTCATTGTCTGATTCCTCCCACACACTCTCCTCAAGCCACTCCCTTCACCCCGTGCCCCCACCTCCCTAACTTGGGTAAACCGCCCCCCTCCACATCCTCCTGTGGGAGAGCTCTGACTCAGTTTTTGCATTTTGCAAATTCTGGAACCCTGTTCCACCAGTTGTTATGGGAAATGCTGCCCTACCTGTTTTCTGAATCAGCCCCTCGGATTGGGATGAGGAGGGGGTGTGGAGGCTCCGGGCACTCTAGCTGCAGTTTGATCTCTATGACGAAGGAAGATTTCGCCCATTTCATCGGAACTACCTGAGGACAACACCCTTTACCACTGAAACCACTCACTTTCTCCCAAAGGGAACAGTCTCGTCTCAGAGAATGAATCCACATTTTTTTTCTCTGAGAAACAAATTCACCCTTTTCCTAGTAACACCACGGCCCTGGCCTTGTTGTGCTCAAAGAAACTTCTTTGTCCTCTTTTTACTACAGAGAGCCCCACATTCGCTGAATTCCTTTCTGACTGAGCTGTCTGGAACTATTCTAAAGAACTCCTCTCTGATTCTCCAGTTTTTTCTTTGACAAAAGAGGAAATTGAGTTTCTGTCATCCCACCACATGGCAACAGGCCAGGGACAGCAAGGACGGTTAAGCCTGATTCTTAGAGGTTATCCCGGCGGGGGAAGAGTACCTCCATGACACGTCACAGGATCCTTATGGTGTTGAGTCTTCCTGATCTGGGGATGTCACATTATTATGCTTTCTCCTTCGGTCACATTTAGTTGCCTCCTCTCTGGGTGAGCAGGGAACATCACCAGGCTCTAAACTCATGCTGGTCGCATCAGTGGGCCCGTGATGTGGCTCCAAAATCCTTTCGCCCAGCTCTTACCTCTTTGCTGATCCAGCCTTTCAACAATGTCTTGCCTCATTTTGCATTTCCCAGAGTCCCTCATCCTGTAGAACTCTGTCTCCTTCTGTACCAGCTGGATACCAATTGAATATCCAACTTCTCCTTCTCAACTCCTGTCTGTATTTTCACTTATCTTCTTTCCTCTCCTTTACCTGCATTAGGAAGACCTTCCACCCCTTTCGAAACCCTTTTCTTTTTTTTTTTTTTTAAAGATTTTTATTTATTTATTTGACAGAGAGAGATCACAAGTAGGCAGAGAGGCAGGCAGAGAGAGAGGAGGAAGAAGGCTCCCTGCCGAGCAGAGAGCCCGATGCGGGACTTGATCCCAGGACCCTGAGATCATGACCTGAGCCGAAGGCAGCGGCTTAACCCACTGAGCCACCCAGGCGCCCCGCGAAACCCTTTTCCATGGACTTCCCTCCCTTTCTGTCTTTGACCTTTTTTTTTTTTTTTAAAGATTTTATTTATTTATTTGACAGAGAGAGATCACAAGTAGGCAGAGAGGCAGGCAGACAGAGAGAGAGGAGGAAGCAGGCTCCCTGCTGAGCAGAGAGCCCGATGCGGGACTCGATCCCAGGACTCTGAGATCATGACCTGAGCCGAAGGCAGCGGCTTAACCCACTGAGCCACTCAGGCGCCCCTGTCTTTGACCTTTAATCCTTTCTCCCATGGGTCCCCCCACTCTCCCTCCTAAACCCTCCAAATATCTCCCAGCCTGAAATAACTTTCCCTTCACCCCAGCTTGCCCTTAGGTGATCATCTCATCTCTTGCCTTACACTTCACAGCACATAAATTGAGCAAATATCTCTCACACTTGGTCTCCATTTCCTCACCTCAACACACATCCTCAACCCACAGCCATCTGGTTGCTTCCCAACCTCTCCATGGCAACTGGTCTGACAAAGGTCAACCGGCTCCTTTTGCCAAACCCAGTGGGTGCATTTCAGTCCTTATCTCACTCAACTCACCTCTCTGTGAGGCTCATGTTAATCACTCCATTCTTCATGAAGCTCACTTCTCTGGGGCTCCACACCTTTCCCTCAAGTTTCTCCTCCTACCTTCTTGGCATCTTATTCCTTTTCCTGGTTATATCTTCCTCAGTCTTGACGACAGCAGGGAGAACAGACCAGTAATTAGAAGTGGGACATGAAAGTGGGGTCCTAGTGAGGTTGCTTCCTGGCAGCTAGACAGAATCCCAACTACCTGTTAACCGAGAGCTTGGAAACCCAGGACAGAAGGTGCCTGAGGAGCTGAAGATGGTGTGTCAGGTGCTCAAGCAAGCACTACGGAAAATTTGCATTGTCTCTCATCTCTTCAAACTGATTTCCAAGCTCCCCGAATCCTTCCTCCTTCCTATCAGGCTAGAGATATCCACAAAACAGCCATACAGCTCCACGACGCTGAATAAATCAGGACAATCCAACCATACCTCGCTGATGATCAAGGGTGAGGAATGATTGACGTTCAGTCTCCCCCTTCATGCACTACAGGAATATTTTTCTAACAATTCTTCCCTTCTCTGCTCTCCGGAATCATTCCCATCAGCATACAAAGATGCTGTTACTCTTCCAGTCTTTGAAAAGTAGTATCCTATCGCATTTGCCTTTCTATGTCAGACTTATCTCTGACTTACCATAAAGCCCTCAAGATCCATTCATGTTATAAAAAAAAAGGGCAGGATAGCCTTCTTTCTCATGGCTGAATAATATTCTGGGATGTGTGTGTGTGTGTGTGTATCACATCTCCTTTATCTGTTCATCCATTAATAGACACCTAGGTTATTTCCATATCTTGGTATATATAGATACAGAAATATATATATATTTCTATGTCTACCTATATATTTATATATATCTATATGCATATATAAATGTATGTTTCTATATCTATACAATCTATACAATATCTATACATATACTATACAATATATACTATATATAAATATATATTTCTATATTTATACGATGCAACTTTATATTATAAATATTGTTACAATAAACATGAGAGCTCAGATAAGTTTTTGGTACCTTGTTTTCATTCTCTTTGATGATAGACCCAGCAGTGGAATTGCTGGATCATATGGTGGTTCTGTTTTTAATTTCTTGAGGACCCTCCATACTATTTTCCACAGCGGCTGCACCAAATTCATATCCCCATCAACAGTGTATGAGGGGGTTCCCTTTTCTCCACAGCCTTGACAATGCTTCTTATCTCTTGTTTTTTTTGATAATTGCCGTTCTAACATGTGGGAGGGATATCTTATGGTGGTTTTGACTTGCTACAATTTCTAGAGGAAACAATGGAACAAAGGAAAGATGCTCTAAGTATTAAAACTTAAAAACTTAAGGGACTCCTGGGTGGCTCAGTCAGTTAAGCATCTGCCTTCCGCTCAGGTCATAATCCTGTGGTCCTGGGGTTGAGTCCCATGTCGGCCTCCCTGCCTGTGGGCAGCCTGTTTCTCCCTCTGCCTGACCCTCCCTCTGCTTGGGCACTCTCTTTCTTACAAATAAATAAATAAAATCTTAAAAAACAAAACAAAACCCAAATCTTAAAAACTTAGAAGAGGAACCCCATGGAGCTGAAGCTCAGACCTCAGAGTCTTTCCCTGACTGGGCCAGTGACCTTGTGTCTGAGGTGGTTCAGAGAGCCTTGGGCTAACTCTGCTCGTTACCAAAGCTGTGTTGCCCCCTCAGACTCCATTCCGTCACTTGTATCAGAGAACTAATGATGCTGACTCCATAGGGCTGCTTAAAGGATAAATCAGGCAGCATAAGCCAGGCACCCCGTTCCTGAAAAGTGCAGGACAAGCAGCGGACCAAGATCAATTTAGTTGCTCAATCTATACTAATAGGACTAAATAAACAAACAGCTTGGGGAATGTCAACTGTCACACTATTTTATTTCCTTCACTGTCTGGGGGGCCGTAGTGGCAAAGCAGCAGGTTTCCCAGCCGCCACCTCTCCAGGGGCCAACGATGGGGTGGCCATGGCGACCAGACAAGGCAGGCACTCCCTCCAGGGAAGCTGACGGTGAGGTGTGGGGCAGCCGTGAAGTTGGCTCTCGGGTGAAGTGTGGGTCCTGACTGGTGGCGCCGGGACGTTCTGGCTAATTAATCACACGGCTTTGTTCCCTGAGAGCCCCTCTGATGGTATGGGATGGTACTGGTTGGGAGCCCTGGCCCCGAGCCACCGCAGGGTGTCAGCGGGAAGTAGCAGTATGCATGTGGATGTGTGTGTGTGTGTGTGTGTATGGACTGGAGGAGTCTGGTCACTAGAACACTGTCCCTGGCACTCATTTCTGCCATGGGCCTGGCTCACCCAGGGTGACACTGAAGGGAGAACAGCCCCCCATCCTGAGGAATAGCTTGAGAGATGAGTATCAGTAGTGGCCATCAGAGGACACCGCATCTCAACCAGAGAATTTTGAGGTGGGGCTGGGATCTGGAGAGGGAGAGCCATGGGAGGGGGTAGCACTGGGGGTGGGCACAGTGGGCACCATCAGCAGCCAGCCATCCCTGCAGTCGGCCACAGAGAGGGCAGCACCATGGCCTTGCTCCCCACATGTGCAGCCACGATGTCCCAGGACAGACCTCTGAGGTCTGAGCCACCCCTCCGGAACTTTAGGATTCACCTGAGTAGGGGGAAGTACAGAAGCAGGAAAAGGCCTCATTGTAAACAGCCTTGAATCATTCCATTTGCATTTTTTTAAGAAATCTGACCTTATTTGTAATTCCAGCTGTTAACGTGGTACAGTATCAGTTACTTAGTTTGTCTTGGTTATCTTTCACGTAGAAATTCGATTTTTTTCTGATTGCATACATAAATAATACATAATAATTCTTTTTAAAAAAGATTTTATTTATTTATTTGATACAGAGAGAGAGATCACAAGTAAGCAGAGAGGCAGGCAGAGCAAGAAGGGGAAGCAGGCTCCCTGTTGAGCAGAGAGCCCGATGCGGGCCTTGATCCCAGGATCCTGGAATCATGACCTGAGCCAAAGGCAGAGGCTTAACTCACTGAGCCATTATTAAGAATTAAGAATTATTATTATTATTATTATTAATTTAATTAAGAATTTAATTCATTATTAAAAATTAAGGATTATAATTCTTTTTTTAAAAAGATTTTATTTATTTATTCAACAGAGAGACACAGTGAGAGAGGGAACACAGCAGGGGGAGTGGGTGAGGGCGAAGCAGGCTTCCTGTGGAGCAGAGAGCCTGATGCAAGGCTCGATCCCAGAACCCTGGGATCATGACCTGAGTCAAAGGCAGACACTTAACCACTGAGCCACCCCGGTGCCCGTAAGGATTATAATTCTTAATAATGAGAACTGCAGTTGACCCTCCAACCATGCAGGTTGGAACCTCAAGGGTCTGCTGACATGTGGATTTTTTTTTTGTAAATACAGTAGAGTACTGTAAATGTATTTTCTCTTCCTTGTGATTTTCTTAAGATTTGCTTCCCTCTAGCTTACTTTATAGTAAAAATACCATGTACAATAATACATGTAATATACAGAACATGTATTAATCAACTATTTATATTGTTGGTAAGGCTTCTGATCTATAGTAGGTTATTAGTACTTAGTTTGGGGGGAGTCAAAAGTCGTATGTATGTGGATTTTGACTGTGCTATTCTGTGTTGTTCAAGGGTTAACTGTACTCATACACAGATCCGAACAAAAAATGTCACCTAGAATGGTAGCACCCTGAGATAATCACCATTAACACTGGTTTTCATCTTTCCTTGGACTTCCTTTTGCATTTACGTACATGCGCATACATACATCTGCCTAGACGAGAAGGCATTATTAATATTCTAAATCATCTACACCTTGTCCTCCCATCCCCCCGACCCCGCCCACAACCCGGGGCAGTCCGTGTTCACAGTCTGGTCCATGTCCCTCCTTTACTCTGGACCAGGACCGCACAAACGTCTACTTGGTTGTTTGTAGCAGCCTGCTATTGGTCTTTGTTTTATAAAATGAGGTCACCTGTTTCCTTGCATCTGATTTGTCTGTGTCAGCAGCATGCCTGGAAATCCATCCAGGGTCCCCTGAAAGGGCCTTGGCTCCTCCTAAGTGACTACTGTACATTCTGTGGCCAATGACATGAAGGGGAAATTTCTCCACCCACTTTCCCCAAGGAGTCTGATCCTTGCCGTTGCGGAAGAAATCGCCGTCTGCTGGGAAGGCAGTGAGGTGCAGTGGGAGACCAGGAATAGTGCAAACTGAGAACCCAGTTTTCTCAGTGCCCGGTACGCATAAAATAGGACGGTTATGGGAAATATTTGCATGTATTGGTTTTGACTTTCTTGCAGACTTTGTTTTTTTCCTAAGTTTTCCTTTCCAATAAATAATGCCTTCCCATGGTTCAAACTCCCCAAACGTACAAAGGGTGCACCGGGAAAAGATTCCTTCCCACTCCCGTCTCCGAGCCGCCCAGCTCCCCACCCCATGGAAGTACCACAGTGGCTACTTTCTAAATTAGAAATAATTTTGATTTTCTTTCTTCCCTTTACTTATCCTATCAGAGTAGGTCGTGGAAGAGTTGTCACTCCGTGTTACAAATGAGGAAGCTGAGACTCCCAGACTCTCTGATGGCAACAGATTCAAGCCCGAGGTGGAGGGGGCCCCCCCAATCGGTCAGACCCCAGGCGCACTTGGCCGGGCTTTCTACTCACCTAAGGAGCTCACTGTGTGGCTCAACGAAAGGAAGCCAGTCATAAATCCTCATCTCCCCGCCCCCCGCCGATTGAGCACTTTAGCAAGCCTGGATTTTTTGCCCCAGAGGCTTTTTATTTTTATTTTTTCCTACTGCAGAGCAGAGCTGATTCCCTGAGCAGTGGGAGGTGACCAAGCCAAGAACTGTCCCACCTACATGCTAGCAGCATCTGGAGCTTCTAGAGAAAGCCGGTGCTTGTGCAGCTGGGCCCCTTGTGCCTTCTCTTTATCTGCCCAGTGTCTGCCCTGAGGGCCCCAGGACAGAAGCTGTCTGTTGCTGCCTCTGTTTTGCTACCTCTGCCAAGAAGCCTTTCCCAATACCCCTTGATAATCCCCTGATGCTCAGTTGAGAAACCTCCCTTAGGCTTTCATGGGCTCCATCCACCTGATCCTCGCGACAGTGAGAAAAGCGCGAGGAATCTGAGACTCTGAGAGATCAAGCGACCCACCCAGGACTCCACAGCAGGCAAGAGTCCCCTCGAGGACGGACACCAAAGTTTGCTCAGGCCAGTTCCCAGGCTTGGTCTACGGCTCCGGGCCACCTGCAAGGGCTGCCTGTGCCCTTTGCTTCTGCCTCTGATGTGCGAGGCAGTACTCTACGGGGGCTAAGGTCGTAGTTTTGGGGATTAGCAGAGGGCTGGCTTCGGCACTTGCCAGCTCTGTAATTCGGGACAGGTTCTCTATTTCTCTAAACGTTGGCCAGCCAAAAAGTGGAGACGGTGAGCTCTGTCTCCTAAGTCCCAGAAAGGAAATGAGGTCACGTACAGAGCATACTTGTCCCAGGGTTTGGTTGGATGTCAGCAGTGGAGATTTTCTATGAGGATTTTTTTTTTTTAAGATTTTATTTATTTGTTTGACAGACAGAGATCACAAGTAGGCAGAGACACAGACAGAGAGAGAGAGAGGAAGCAGGCTCCATGCCGAGCAGAGGGCCCCATGTGGGGCTCGATCCCAGGACCCTGAGACCATGACCCGAGCTGAAGGCAGAGGCTTAACCCACTGAGCCACCCAGGCACCCCTCTATGAGGATTTTAAAAACTGGCTCATTAGGGGCGCCTGGGTGGCTCAGTGGGTTAATGCCTCTGCCTTCGGCTCAGGTCATGATCCTAGGGTTCTGGGATCCAGCCCTGCGTCGGGCTCTCTGCTCCGCAGGGAACCTGCTTTCTCCTCTCTCTCTGCCTGCCTCTCTGCCTACTTGTGATTTCTCTCTGTCAAATAAATAAAAAAAAAAATCTTTAAAAACAAAAAACAAAAAAAAACTGGCTCATTAGCTCTGGTTCTCCTCCCTTGCTCCCAGCAGACAGAGGCCTAGGCCCACCAGTCTTTGAGTGTGTGGCACTATTTTGCACGAGTGGCTGACATTTTGATCTGGGGTTCAAAGGGTGACAAGTTGAACAAACAAGGGAAAGGTTGCCAAGGCCAGCAGGTGTGGGGGTGCTGGCATTTTCTCCGAATGAAGGCTCTTGCATGTCCTTGGACTTCACAGGTGGCTGGAGGAGGTGTGGAGAGAGATAAGCCTGGAGAAGTGAAGAGGAACCAGATTCATACCAGGAGTGGGTAAAACAGAGAACAAAATCGGCTCGTGGCCTAGCACGTCCATGACGGGGATCAAACCAGACTCCCATGTCTGAGACTATTTTAGACAAGTTGGAAAAGAAATGGAACTTCCTGGGTGCCTCCAGCTACCCCACAACTGACTGGCAGCAAGAAAGAACTTTTGTTGTTGGAAGAACCCATCTGTTTCTCTGCCCGGTGGCGAGTTTTCCTTCTGGATCCCTCTGATATCCCTAGACTTACCAATCTACCATTCCCACTGCTAGGATAATTCCAGATAAAGGTGATCTCTTATGAATTTGGGAATTGGAACACTTGGGAACGTTCAGCTATAAAATCAGAACGGTTTTGATTATTGAAGGGAAAGGTCACACTAAAACAACCAGAAACAAAGTAACAAACAAAAAGCTGCATCAGCTTCATCTGTTTGCAACAGAGCAACACAAGCATTTAGGTTTCTTCCTAAGGCCACCAGAGGGAAATTCTCTAAAGTTTATAGTGAGGGAGAGGTCATACTTAGAAAATGACAACAGGGTGCCCATAATTTCTAATCTCACATAGAAACCAGGTCAACAGCACTTACTTGCTTTGCTGAACATGCCATGTTCATCAGACTATTCTCAGGAAGGTAAAAATGTTCCTAAGCATGACCTAGTTTGCCCAGACCTTGTCAACCTGCGGGTAGTCTGGGGGTTGCCCTGAACACCAATAACTTAGTTTCTTTAGTCTATGCCTAACACAGATAGAATATCAGTCCCCAACAGAGGTCTGCACCCTGATCCCCAGTTCCTATGACTATGTCAGAGTACACGGCAGGATAATCAAGGTTGAGGATGGAATTAAGATCGCTGATTGGCTGACCTGAACATAAGGGGACAGTCCACGTAGGCCCAGTGTAATCACAACGGTCTTGATAGGAGGGAGATGGGAGTCAGAGTGGAAGGGCATGCAACAATGGCATCAGAGGCCTGAAGAGTGTGGCCGCAAGCCAAGGGATGTGGGTGGCTTCTAGGAGATGGGAAAAGGCAAGGAAAAAAGGATTTTCCCCCACGCTCTTGAGAAAGGAGCACAGCTCTGCTGATACCTTGATTTTAATCCCATGAGACACTCTGATGTCCAGATCTGTGCGATAATGAATCTGTGTGTGTGTTTTTTTTAAGATCTTATTTATTTATTTGACAGACAGAGATCACAAGTAGGCAGAGAGGCAGGCAGAGAGACAGAGGGAAGCAGGCTCCCTGCTGAGCAGAGAGCCCGATGTGGGGCTCGATTCCAGGACCCTGAGATCATGACCCAAACCAAAGGTAGATGCTTAACCCACTGAGCCACCCACGTGCCCCACGTGTTATTTTAAGCTGCTCCTTTTCCAGTGATGGTTGCAGCAGAAATGGGAAACAAATACAATGCCCTTCCTTGCTGACGGAGGAGCGAGCCCTTTCTACCCACGGCAAGTCTCCTGCTTCTTCTGGACAGACATCCCTGGGCTGACTCACATAGCTCCCGAACACACCTCCCGCTTTCTTCCATTCCAGCTCCTGCGGTAAGGTGTGATGCCCACATCGCCCTTGGCCATGCTTTGTCACCGTGGCAGGGATCCCCTGGGAGCACCCAGGCCCATCCTCAGGGGATCACCTTACAGGCGACCCAGAGCAGCACTTGCTGGGGTTTCCAAAGTGACACTGTCCCTGCCGCCATCACTTCAAGCCCCACCATTGTCTATGAAGGAACTGGAAGAAGATTGCTTCTCCCACTCCATGCTTTGCTCGGACCTCTGGTCTCAAGGGGCTGCTCCGTGTGTTCCCGGGCAACACAGGCAGCTGGAATCCCATGTCCTCCAGGACAGGAGAGGGATCTGCCCGTCTCGGCTCTCCCAGAGGCTCTTGCTGTGACCGCCCTGCTCCTTCAGCCTGATAGTGTGTGTCACGTCCACCAACTCCCTTTTCCCCTAAGTGCATTCTCACCAGACATGCCAGATGCGTTTTCATCCCTGCTAAGCCACAAGGAGGCCCTTCCACAGCCACAAAAGAGTTTTACAGTTTGACTTCCCCCACGCTGCTCCCCAACCCATGTTTCTAGACTCTTCGTTTTCTCCACAGTGAACTCGGCCACTGTGGAGGTTGTAGAACCTTGACTAGCCAGTTGGAAAGAGCCACCGAAATGCTTTACTCTGGAGAAGGGGGATCCCATCACCCCACTTCTCATCTGCGGCTGGGTGTGCTGAACAGTGAGCTCAGCACCTGCTCCCCCCACCCAACCATGTGCCCTCAAAGAAAGAATCCTCTTTTGGGGAGAGGTGGGGATGTGGCAGGAACTCAATGCCATTCCCCCTCCCTCATCCCATTATACCTCTCCCCACTAACCTTACTTGCAAAGCTGTTCAATCCTCCTTCCTGATGGGCCTCAGGAGCAGGCCTGGGTGACCCCAGACCCCAATCCAGTCCCAGACGCTGATGGCCCCCAGGTGGCTGTCTTGGCTGATAGAGCGGTCTGGGGAGAAGAGGAGGGGTCTCCTGCAAGCTGGGCCCACCAATCAGCCCCCGTCTCTGCAGCTGAGTCTCTTGTGGAGCTCTTTTGCATAATTTGGTTCAATATTTACTGAGCCAACCTCATTTTCTGGGCTGTCTCCATGGCCGACAGCTGCGAAGGCTGCAATTACGGCATTACTGGCGCGCAGGGAAGCCACCGAGAGAGCACGCTGAGCGGAGGCTTCCAAACACATGCAGCCCTCGGGGAGCCCCCGCCATGAGCGACCCCATCCCCGCAGCTGGAACTCTGCCTGGGCCCCAGCTGCAAGCCAGCCTGCTCCCAGACGCAGCTGACAATAACGGCAACGGCAGCAGTAACAGTAAGCCTCATAGCTGGCTTCTGCTGGGTGCTTCAGGGTGGGCACTGAAGGGGGGATGTTGCTTCTCCAGGGCCACTCCTCTGGGACACACAAGGGAGCAAGGGAGCGCAGAGAAGGATCTGAGAGCAGACAGGCAAATGCGGTTCCCGCATCCTCTGACTCTGTCGCTGGAATGCAGGGTCATTTAAAGCAGGGGCCAATTATGGTTACTCCCCAGCACCTAAGAATGTCTGAACATGGGAGCCTTTCAGATAAATAGGCTGATTCCTGCTTCTTGAGGGATGGAACACATTTGAGGCTTAGTTTAGACAGCCATTAAATGTGTAAAAACAGCTATCCCCAGGGCACCTGGGTGGCTCGGTTAAGCCTCTTACTCTTGATTTCGGCTCAGGTCATGGTTTGAGGGTCATGGAATTGAGCACTCCCTGGGCATGGAGCCTGCTTAAGTTTCTCTCTCCCTCTCCCTCTGCCCCTCCCCCCACCTCTCCCTCTGTCTTAAACCAAGGAGGGGGAGGGGGAGAAGGAGGAAAGAGGGGGAAAGGAGGAAGGGAGGGGGAAGAGGAAGAGGAGAAGGAGGAAGAAATAGCCATCAGTTTGGTGATGATTACATGAGAACATTTAAGTACACCTGCCTAAAATTCTAGGTAACACACAATTAAGGACTGTAGACTTCATGAACTCATCCCTTTTCTAGCTGTACTGACCATGGGAATCAACCCAGATAGGTAATAGTTTCCTAGGGATGGCTTGCGTCCCCTGATATAATAAAGTGGTTTTTAAAGGCAATAACACTAACCACCTTTCAGCATGTTTTGCCAATTACAATGCACCTTTCGATTAACGATCTCATTTGATTCTCTCTAAACATCCATGTCAATTACTGGAGAGCTAATATTCATTGACAGTGTGTCCATGCCAGACACAAGTCTAGATGCTTTGTTTTCAAAGATGATTCCCCTCATCTTCACAAGAGCCTTAAAAAGTAGGTACAGATGAGGGAGCTGAGGGCTAGGAGGTTAAGCAACATGTGACAGTGGTCGTACAGCAAACAGCAGAGCCCCAGGTTGTCACCTCGGTGCGCCCTCTTTAACCACGAAGCGAGATGCTGTTCTCATTGGTTCCGTGAGAAAACTGGACAGGGAATCATACAAAGGTCTCCCAAGTAAGTGGTAATTGGCAGAGGTGGGAGTGGAAGGCAATAATTCAGATCTTCTCCGATTCTGAGCCAGCAAAGCTCGGTCTCTCTCTGTCATTCCAGAGCAGAAAGGTCATGTGCTTTCAGTGGGCAGCTGCCCCTGGGGCTCAGGACCCAGAGCAGACACACGACACATGACAGGGGCTATGTGGTCTGTGAGGTGGCTGGCTGCGTGGCAAGAACAGGGGTCCCCTGTTTCACTCTTCTTCACAGCAAACCTGCAGGGCCAGGGAGCCCGGGTGGGGGGCAGGTCAGAGAGGAGGGGGGCAGCGAGCCGGGAACTGCTGGGGTGCAGAGCCGAGCTAGAGGGAGCTCCAGGTGCCCCGAGACGGCACCCGCCTCCAGACACACGGGAGAGCACCAGGAAATGTCTGATGGGTGAAATCAAAACAAGCACATGACTGAGCGGAGGTGGGAGTTTTCTCCACACGCCAGCAGAGAGGAGACGCAGGGAAAACAGTGAGCCAGTCAGTAGGTCACATTCTGGGGCTGCCCACACACACCTGGGGCGGTGAGCGGCCCCTGAGGGATTTATCGCCACAGAGCCTTTGTGGGAACAGCAGGCAGTGAGGTGGACAGGTCAAAAGTTTACACCGGAGAGTCCAAATCTGTGGGACACTACATGCAACATAGTATCTTGGTTTGATTTCGAAACAGTAAAAGGATATTAGTGGAAAGCCACATAAAACCTGTGGTTTAGTTAATGGTAATATACCAGTGTTAATTTCTCAATTGTGACAAGCGTAGAACGTCTGTGCAAGATGTTCCCATCAGGGGACCCTGGGTGAGGGTGTGCAGGAGATCTCTGTATTACCTATTCCTGAAAATTTTAAATTCCAAAAGAATTTTATGAAACCGGGATGCCTGGGTGGCTCAGTCAGTTAAGCGTCTGCCTTCGGCTCAGGTCATGATCTCAGGGTCCTGGGATCGAGTCCTGCATCCAGCAACTTGATCGGCAGGGAGCCTGCTTCTCCCTCTCCCTCTGCCACCTCCCCTGCCTGTGCGCTTGCTCTCTCTCTCACTCTCTGACAAATAAATAAAATCTTTAATATATATATATACGTATATATGTATACGTATTTTATTTATTTTATTTATTTATTTGACAGAGATCACAAGTAGGCAGAGAGGCAGGCAGAGAAAGAGAGGAGAAAGCAGGCTCCCCAAGGAGCAGAGAGCCTGATGTGGGGCTCCATCCCAGGACCCTGAGATCATGACCTGAGCCGAAGGCAGAGGCTTGAACCCACTGAGCCACCCAGGCGCCCCTGACAAATAAATAAAATCTTTTTTAAAAAGTTTAAAAAATAATTTTATTACACTTTTTTTTTTTTTACATCTCTAGAAAGAATCTCAATTCTATCCCATGCCATGCAATCTTGACTGAGTCATTGAAGCACTCTGTGCCTCAGTTTCTTCACTGTGCACACAAGCCTGGGGATGATAACAGTCCCTGCCTTCGAGGATCCATGACACTGAGCCTCATCCAGCCCTGGCAATGAGTGTTAACTGTTATTATTATCAGTAAGGTCTGCTTTCAAGTGTAAACTGCATTCCTGGGTTGTGGTTGACATGGGGATGGCTTCCTGCGCCCCCTGCGTGGAAGGACTTGCTGCCTAGCTTCAGTGAGTAGTCCTTCCCAAGGTCACGTCCTCCCTGCGGCAGAATGATGAGAGGAGGGGTGGTGTAAAGGTTCCATCACTTAGGCCAGACTGGGGGACAGCTCTGCCCAGCGAGCCTTGCTTCAGGCCTCCCAGGGGACAAGCCGAGGTTTTCTCAGGCCTGCATGGCAGGGGACTTCCCTAGCCTGGTTCCTCACAGTCATTGATCCCTGATCCAATCGTGCCCCCACCTCCATCCAAACCCCATTACATTGTTTTCTTGCCAAGAGCCTTCCCTGCTGCAGCTGGTGCTGGGACTGGTCCAAGAAAGCAGGTGGTTAGAATATGGGGGCTTGGGAGCTGTGCTATCCCCCCTCAGCTGGCAGGGAGGACCCATCACTGGGTTGGGGGGAGAAGCGCAGGCACGCCCTAGGGGAAGGTGCTTTTCAACTGTTAGAACATGTAGCAGTGTTGAGGCCCCTAGATGGCACAGTCAGTTAAGCGTCGGACTTGGTTTCGGCTCAGGTCATGATCTCAGGGTCCTGGGATCCAGCCCCACATCGGGCTCTCTGCTCAGTGGGCAGCCTGCTTCCTCCCTCTCCCTGCCAGCTTCTCTGACTACTTGTGATCTCTCTCTCTCTCTCTCTCTCTCTGTCAAATAAATACATAAAATCTTTAAAAATTTTTTCTTTAAAAAAACCCAGAAATATAGATACCATCCCAAACTTTTCTGATATCCTTGTTTTTAACTGCTATGTCTTGCTGAATCAAAGCAGCTGAGTCTGATATAAGTTCAATATGATTTCCTTCCAGAACTAACTCATCTTTCTGGGCTTGAGATGCTGAACAAGCAACACCAGGCCTCATCTGAGCCCTGTGGACATATTTCAACAGGAGAACCATTTTCCTGAATAACAGTGTTGATGGAGAAGTGAGCATTCCCAGACCTCATTTGGTAAGGGAAGCCCAGTAGATCACGCCTTTGATCATGTCCTGTACGTGACTGCAGATTGTATGAACAGTAGCCGGTTCTTTCCTTTTTCCCACCGTTTGTCAGCTAGGAGCCTCTTCCTTTTCTTTCCAAGGAGACTTTTTTCCGATGACTTCTACATTGATAGGACTGAAGCCCTTTTTCAGGAGGCTTCCCAGGAACCACGCATCCCTTCAGAGTGATGTTGACATTTTCTGGAATGTAGACAGTCTGATTGCTGAGAATGGTCTTCATTCTTGCAGGAGATTTGGCAAAGAGAGCTGTTTATATTCCTCTTATCAGTTTATTTTTTTCCCCCAGCATCCAAAATCTTTTTAATAACAAAGCAGGATCTGAGGTTAGTTTTTGTAGCCACAATGGGCCATTTGGTCTCTGGTGCACTTGGACTTCTGGTCCTTGGAGCACTCACAGGGACTAGTGGTGTTGTGTAGGGTTCACAGGGCCTTGCTGAAATGCCTGTACACCTCTGGGCCCTTTCGAGGATCAGAGAACAGGAGGGTGACACAGCCCTTGTGGGAGTCCAGGGCGAACTGGTTGAAGGTGGCAATCTTGTTCCTGGCCTTGATGTGGCTCATGTGTGTGGCATATACACCTTTAGTTGGGGGACCTCTGGGACGTGCACATCCCCCACTGCAGATCCTACAAGCACAGTTGTTTTGTCTTCCTGGCAGCAAGCTTCATCTTCTTCATCTTCCATCTTCTTGGGCATCTAGGAAAGGAACAGAGGCCATCAGTTAGTGCAACTCATGAACAACCTCTTCAGCACAAACCGGTTGAAGGTAGCGCTGGTTTGTTCTGCCAGAGATGTGTGCAGATTTACCAACAGCCTCAGTAGATGTCCTGGCTCTTGGGCTCTTGTGCCAAACCTTTTGTTCCCCATTGTGGTGGATGTCCCCTCCCAGGATGGTGCCTCCTGCTCAACCAGGTCCGTAAAGCCCTTCTATTATTTCTATAGTTTTATGTTTCTCATTTAGGTCTTTAGTCAACCAAAGATAACTGAAGACACACACATGATTAGGAGCCTTTATTTTTGTCTGCAGAGAAGCCAGCTTCCCAACACCATTTACTGCAGATTCCATCCTTCGTCCATCCGTTCTTGATGGCACTTTTTTCCTACAACAAGCTCTCGTGGATTGTTAAATCTGTTTCACAATGTCGTGTTTTCTTCCATTTTCTGCTTTGTCCCCTGCCTGCTTCCTTGGCTATGGCTTTGTAATATGTCTTAATAGCTGGTGAGGGAGGTGAGTGTGAGTGATAATTATTATCACTGCAGATGAGGACACTCAAGCTCAGACAGTCTAAGTGACTTGACCAAGATCACATGACTAGTAAGTGCCCAGACCAGGATTTAAACCCACTTCTGCTTTATTTATTTATTTATTTTTAACGATTTTATTTATTTATTTGACAGAGAGAGATCACAAGTAGACAGAGAGGTGGGGGGGGGAGCAGGCTCCCCGCTGAGCAGAGAGCCCAATGTGGGGCTCCATCCCAGGACCCTGAGATCATGACCTGAGCCAAAGGCAGAGGCTTAACCCACTGAGCCACCCAGGAGCCCCATCACATCTGCATTATTTAAAAGACTGGGCTCTTTCCACTCCTCCAGGCTGTCCTCAGAGCTGTTTTTTACCCTGGGTAGGAGAAGAGGTTGGGTGGGTATTTTGATTACATTGGCTTCATGTTTCTGGCCTCAAAGGAGGTCACGTTTCTTCCCAGAGGAATGAACATTTCTTTTTGGCTCCTGGAACCAAAGGATAAGAAGGCTTATCCTTGGGAGCACCCAGTAGGGTAGAGAGAAGCAGCCTAGAGCTCGGGGCCCAGAGAAACAGCCCTTCAGAGAGTGGGCTTCATGCTTCCTCTCCTGTGGCTGCAAGCAAGGGCTGAGAAACCACAGAATTATCTTTATCTTTTTGAAAATAGATCTGACCATATCTATCTCCCCTGCTGAAAACAAAATAAAGAAATGACACTACACACCCGCCTACCACCACCCACCGAGAAAAAACAAAACCTGCCGTGGCTCCTCAATGAAGCAATAGGCTGCAGACTTTTTTTTTTTTTAAGATTTTATTTATTTATTTGACAGACAGAGATCACAAGTAGGCAGAGGCAGGCGGTGGTGTGGGGGAGGGGGGAAGCAGGCTACCTGCAGAGCAGAGAGCCCAATACGGGGCTCCATCCTAGGACCCTGGGATCATGACCTGAGCCAAAGGCAGAGGCTTAAGCCATTGAGCCACCCAGGCACCCAAAGTGTAGCTTTTTCAAGCCTAAAGTGTGGATCTGCTTAGCTCCCTCCTGGGCCTGGCACCCAGTAGGTGCTCAGTAAATATGTGTGGATTTGACAAGTAGGCTTGAGGACCTGTCCATGGAACCCATTTGGCATCCACTGTCCTTGAAGTCAAGCACGAACCTCCATGACGGCATGTAAATGCCTAACTTTGGCCTTGTCCTGAATTAACCTCCCATCTCCTAGACCGACACCAGAGCCATGCTAATTGGCTCACCATGCCCAAACGTGCCCGGTCCTTTCTTGTACCTGTGTCTTTGCAAAAGCGGTTTTCTCAGCCTGGAGTGTCTTTTCCTCCCATGTCTCCTGCTTTGTGAACCACCAAATCTTCGTAACCCAGCTCACACCATCCCCTGCTCCACGAAGCCTTCCTTGATTTCTTGCCAGCTACCTGGAAGCCCCATCTTTGTGCTGATTGTGCACCTGCTGTCATACTTGTCATGGCTGCCAGAACTCTGTCCCACAACTCCTCAGGGCAGGGTTTGGGCCCTTTGTCCCCATGCAGTCTAGCATTTGGTCTCTTGGTGCTCAACAAATGCATGTGAATCAACGAAGGAAGGAGTGAATCGATCCATGAATATGGAGACACCAGTCAACCCACTGGAGGTCTGCCATGGGAAGATCCAGCCCAGGACAGCCCTCGCAGAAGGACCAGCGGGAGTCAACACCCAGCAATGTGCGGCAAGCCCCAAGAAGGTGGCTGTAGCTATGTCACAGGCCGGGAGGGGTAGGAATCTATGAGGCTAGGTTCCTATCAACTACAGCTGTGAAGTGGCAGCCAATCAAGGGTCGGTTCTTGCAGGGGTAGGGGCCTCTTCCTGCCTGAGGGCTCCTCTCTTCCAGCACCCACACGCCCCTCTCTGTTCATTCCAGACCTGGGCCATAGAGCAATCACTTCTACCTTCATAGCCTCTGGACCGCCCTGGGGAAGAGCCCCTTCCTCATTCTAAGTCCCGAGTTTCCTTGGGCATCTCGTAGTTGGCTGTTCATGGGCAGATACCAACAGCTCCAGGAGAACTTGCCTGAGGCTCCTTCCCAGACAGTGATCCTTCTGGAGGTCTTGGGTCCTGCCTTATTAATCATTCTCTCTGCTGGTCCATGGGAGGCCTTGTGCTGGGCTTTGTCTTAGAGGCTCAATGAATATCAACAATGCAACAGATCTGTGGGAACACAGAAAGGTCACCAAAACCATCAGTAAGCTCTAGCCAGCCCTGGAGCAGGGACAGAATCACGAGGAGCTCCACTCCAAGGGGACACAATAGTAAACGGCGACACTGTGGTCTCTGTATACATGGGCATGCTTTCAGTAAGCACTAGCCTGATGTCAGACACTAGCTCATCAGACTGTTGAAGAGCAAGTATAAAGATTCCCATTTTTTAGATGAGGAAACTAAGGCTTACAGAAGAAAGATGACTTGCCCAAAGTTTCACAGTTCAGTGAATATCAGAACTGCTATCAGAACCCACATCCCTCTGCTGCAGGAACCTTGAAAATAAGGCCATTCCCTGGTTGGTTGGTTGTTTGGTTGGTTTTTTTCTTGGGGGAGAGAAGCATCAGAGAAGGCTTCATGGATGTGATCCTTAACTGAGCCGTTATGAAACCCCTTAACATTGGTTCATTTATTCAACCACAATGTATTGAGCACCTATTGGATGTCAGGCACTAAGAGTACTTAGAATAAGATACAGACCTCCTCTGAAGGAGCACAGGGTCTAGTGATGGGGAAAAAAAAATCAGACAAAGGCAAAGCTTGTATCAGTGACAAGTGTGACAGGACAGTCCCCAGGAGGCTCTCCATTCCCATGGGGGATCATGGGAAGCTCCCATGGCAGTCTGGGGGCATCATGGGAAACTCTTTGTCCAGGTGGAGGGTGTGGGAGACTCTCCAGCCAGTGTGGGCATCATGAGAAATTCCTGGGTTGGTGCAGGAGATCTGGTGAGGCTTGTGGGGGAGGGGATATCTAGGCTGAATCTAGAAGGCTGAATTGGAAAGCAAGGGAAGAAGTGCAAGGAAGACCCTAGAGCAGTATGTGCTAAGGTCCGGAGGCCAGGCCTTTTCTGTAGGCCCCGAGAACAGGTGGACAGACAGCCATCGGTGTATGTGTATATGTTCCAAGCCCACAGTGGATAATTTATGAGGCCTCAGTCAATTTCTGGGGTTTGTGCAAGCTCAACGTTGCTCAGAATTGCATTGTATAACTTGAGATGATTAGTTTTGTGAAGTTGTAAAGAAAGGGACACCAAGGGGCACCTGGGTGGCTCAGTGGGTTGAGCCTCTGCCTTCGGTTCAGGTCATGATCTCAGGGTCCTGGGATCGAGCTCCGCATCAGGCTCTCTGCTCAGTGGAGAGCCTGCTTCCCCCTTTCTCTCTGCCTGCCTCTCTGCCTACTTGTGATCTCTCTCTCTCTCTCTGTGTCAAATAAATAAATAAAATATTAAAAAAAAAAAAAAAAGAAAGAAAAGAAAGGGACACTAAAAGGTTGTAAAAGCATTCCAGGCCATAGGAAAAGAATGGCCCTTTGGAAATGTTGTCTGTTCACTTCTTCCAGGCACCCTTCTCTACCTCTACCTGGGGGCTGTAGGGGCATCTTCTTGGAGAAGCCACATGGTCACGTGAGGGTCATTCCACTTCCAGTTGGAAGGTGGCTCTTGGACTGGGTCAGGGACAGACACAAGGGGCAGGGAGTTTTGGGTGATTCATAGCCCCTTGGAGGGGCCAGCTGTTTGTTTGGTGGGGTTCTGAAGGTGAACAGCCTGATTTTTCTTCTTTTTTAAAAAAGATTTTATTTATTTGACAAAGAGAGAGAGGGAGAGCTCAAGCAGGGGGAGCGTCAGGCAGAGGGAGAAGCAGGCTCCCCACTGAGCAAGGACCTCAGCTATGTTCTAATGGGAACTTGGCAGATGGCTCATTTGGAGACTGACTTCCTCATCTGCCCGGCAGCTCTCCACAGGGACTCAATGAATCAGTGCGATAAGGCTTGTGCCCACGGTCCTGCCAGTAGGTTTGGTTCCCTTCCCTCTGGTTCCCCTGCATGGCGTGGGCACCAGAAGTCCAGAAGGGCTGGGTTTTCTAGCCTGGCATCTTCCCCTCCTCTCTCTGGATGGGTTCCCCACAGCTCGCTTCGGCTTTTCCATGACCCAGAGGTGCCGGTTCCTCCTCACCTGCCTGGCAAACCCCACTTCGCCCTTCTACCTGAAAGACAGGATGGTTCTCCCTCACCACAAGGGGGCATGTGAGGGCATAGTGGAGGGTGGTCACCTTTCCAGCCTGTTCTCTGTCAGGTCCTGGCATTCTCCCATCCCTTACCTGGGCTTTTCATTTTACTTTTCCTTTACGATGTCGGACCCTTCCTCCTCCCACCCCAGCCCCATAGCCAAGCCTTCAATGCACGATTTCTAACAGTTCCCTTGTTAGTGGTGGAGGCTGAGCTCCTACAGCCACCGATTGGTATGGCAAGTTTTGCTTTTTCGGCTTTGACACAGTGTCCAAAAAGCAAATGTTCAAATAAGTAATAATTATGCTCAGAGAGGCACCTTTTGTATGCTACATGCTCAGAAAATAGAACAAGGAGGCAATCCTCTGCTGGTTCCTGGGCAAGAAAGCCTTCGTAGAGCATGTAAAGTGAAGTGGGTTTTGCAGGTTGGACAGGAGTTCCCACAAGGAGGGAGAAACCCTTCTAAGCAGAGAGAGAGCCCAGCATATGTAAACATGTAGAAGTGTGGAAAGGCATGGGTGATGAGGTCCGGCTGTATTGTGGTAGAGAAGGAAGGAGACAAGGTGAAGGTATAGACTGGAGCAAGCTGGACCGAAAAAGGTGTGGGAAGTCAAGCAGAAGAGTCTCATGTTTGTTTTCCTGAAATTAGGAATGGAGGGCAGTATGGCAGAGGGGTCTCAGAAAGTTCCAGAAGTCTGATAGCCCAACCATGTCTCCAGCAGACAAGAGACAACACTTCACTGGTGCCCCAGGCACCTTCCCAGCGGTTTCTGGGTCACTTAACTGGTGAAAAGTGGAAAAACCACCACCTAGAGCAGTCCTCAAACGTCCTGCTCTTAGGACCTCTTTTCCCTCTTAAAAATTGTTGAGAAGCCCAGGACTTTTTGTTCATGTGTGTTCTATCTATTAGTATGTACTTGATCAGAAATTGAGGTTGAGAAATCTAAAAAATATTAATTTACTTAAGAGAAACCCACATGTCAAAATTTTAAGAAAATCTTCATGAAAAATAATTATTTTTAAACCATGAGTGCGAAGAATAGTGTTGTGTTTGGTTTTTGCAAACCTTGTTGCCTGGCTCAGTGGAGGCCAGCTGGATGGCCACTTCTGCTCCTTCGATCTGTGGTACTATCGCAGGTCACAGAGCCTCTGGCAAGCGCCACTATGTGCCTCTGAGAGTGGGAGTATAAGCAGCAAGCAGAGTCGGAGGGTTATTCTAGAAGTGCTGCCAACCTCACAGATGCCCCCTGTGATTGGTCCACAAGTTACCCCTGAAGAACTGCTAGTCCAGCGAAGCCAGGCAGGTCATCAGAGGAGCAAAGAGCTATCTGAACAGCTAGGAGGAATCAAAACAAAACAAAATAAAGCAACATCACAGGAGGAACAGACCGAATTGACAGATCTAACTGACAGATCTAATTGACATCAGTGTGCCTCTTGGCTCTGCCACATTGGCCTGATTGACCTCAGTTGGCCCATCTGTAAAATGGCAACTAGTACAGATAAAGCACTTAGCACAGAGCAAGGCACCTGGTCTTGTTAACTCTTTCCTCTCAGGCCAGAATAGGACTTTGTAAAAACAGCATTTGTTCAGGAGCTAGGAAATACATGTGAGTTTGTGGTGGGCCGCTTTTACTTCTGTAACACAGATCAGATATGGACTCCAAATGTAAAGAAAACCTTGAAAACTCTGGTATATCAGCATAGCTGCTATGGTGTGATGTGGCTGTTAAACCTATCAATCTCAAATTCAGGGTGCATTAATAGAGGTATCAGGCACAGAACAAGGGAGGTGAGAACTCCTCCTACAGTTCATAACTGCCCCTCCCTGAAGTATTTCCCTCATCAGTGTGGGGAAGGGATGTGCCATAATACATTAGGTGAAGGATTTTTTTCAGCATCTACAAGACTTGACTAGAGGGTGAGAGGTGGTCCGGGAGAGATGATCACGCTTGAAAGGTGGACAGAGCAACCCCACAGAAGTGACTAGAGCCTGAGTCTGACCTATGCTGGGAAGCAGAGGGGTTTGACAACCACTAGAGTGTCTAAAATTTAAGGAGTCTGAGCCTGCAGTAAGGTCACATCACTAGAAGTATTCAAGTGGAGGTTAGAGGTCAGGCATGAATGAGGCACTGCGCTTAATCACTGGAGGGCACCCACAGACCCCTTCCAAATCCGAGTTCCTGTGCTGCTGGCAGGCTGGAAAGACTTGTTAGAGGAAATGGAAAGAAAATATGGAGGAGAGAGTCCCTAGGGATGGGTGAGAGGAACAGTTTTGTCAGGCAGGTTGGCTGCATTCTCTGCCAAATTTTATCTGGAGATGAGATATACCTGCTAGTTGCTTGGCCTGGAACCTGATAGGAGAAAATTCAGCATCGCTCAGAAACAGTTCATGGAAATTCAATCTTTCCGTGCCTGAAATGCCCAATGTTTGAGCCATGCTGCCCAGCTGAGTGGGAAGCCCACCGGCCTTGTGCAAATACAGTGAGAACACTAAGGCAGGGAGGACAAAGGCGCCGTATCAGACACTCAGCGCTATTGGAAATAACTCAGCCACACTCAGTCCTCTCGTGGCAACCTTCAAATCATTGGAGAAAGGTGGAGAGCTTCTTCCAGACTGCAGGTGGGCAGTCGGCACCCGCCTCAGAGCACAGGCCTGGCCTTGGTAGGGTGCCCTCCCATCCAGCATCTCACTCGAGGAAGGTTCCATGTGTTGGTTGAGGAAATCAGACACAGACGGAGAGAGGCATGGTTGATGTCACACAGCCGGTGTGGGGCATGAAAGCAGAAATCCAGGCCGGATTAGTCCAGGTCTTGACCCCCACGTCTCTCTGACCTGGCCTTGGCCTGGATTCTCAGGAGAGCGCTGTTGGTCCGCTCTCCACCTGAGTCTCAGATGGAGCCCCATCTGGAACATGTCACCAGCGCTGCTCTGTCTACAACCAGCTCATGGATTGCATTAGGTCTTCTAGAATCTGCTGCAAGAGTCCCTAGGGTGAGGACACAAAAACAGAGCAGCCTTCAGGATATTGTTCACTGTTCCTCAACTTTTTAGTTTTTAGAACAGAAGGGGTAGCTGAAGGCACAGGAGAGCCCAGAGCCCCAGGAGAGAGGACAGACGTCCCAACGAGGTGTTCATGTCCCATCTGTATCCAATATTGACTGGGCATCTCCTCTGCACTAGCCCTTCACCAGGTTCTGGGGATACAGAGGTGAGAGGCACGGGTTTCCAAAAGAGGTGCCTTGTCTAGTTTTGGATGTGTATTTGCTGAATATATGGATCAGGGAAGCATCTCTGTCAAGACAGAGATGTGACTAATTCTTGGGGGTGGGGAGACTGGAGACCACAGAAAGCCCAGCATGGGGGCTGTACACCTCTACCCCAGCCCACCCCTCCTACCACCTCCCTGACCATTGCCAGCACCTAAGATGCACACTGGTCCCAAGGAGAAGACACTCACGCATTTGAACTCCATGTGCTAATATGTGCTAAGACATCCCAGGGCATTTAGCAATTGATCTGGTAGCCCAATAATGGGAACGAATAAGGCCTTCTTCTCCAGTGCAGACAGGCACTATTACTGGACTGCTCAACTCAGAACTTATCTAAATACGCTATCACCTCCATTTAAGTCCAGTGAAAAATAACATTTAAAAATATTCATGTTCCAGCTGTGGAAAGAAGTGGCTACACAGCCAACGGCTTGGCACTCAACCAAGAAAGGAGCCCTAACGCCTAAGGGGACGGGTTACGGGCTGAGCATGATGAGAGCCAAGCTGCTCACTGACCAAGGAGAGAGTTAGAACTTGGGCAGTGAGAAGCTAGCCTGGGCCTTGGGGTGCTGGACTAGCATGAAAAGTACCAGCGTGAACTTACCAATACTTATATGCAGATACGGAAACAGGTGCAACTGTGTGTGCATGCATGTGTGCTTAATTCCTACGTTGAGACTCAAGTAGCCAAGAACACACCTAGCACCCAGTGGCGGTTTCTAAATACGATTTCCACTGAAGGAACTTGGTCTCCTTGAAGAAACGGCGAATTCCATGGCTGTGGCACAGAGTGGACAAGAGCCTGTGGACAGGAGGACACAGTGTTGTGCCACAAAGTAAGGAGGGACTCGAAAGAGTGATAAGAGCAGGCCAAGCACAGAAGGCAGCCCTCAGAAGGCACACAATGACAGAAGCTAGGACAGTGTGTGCATCAACCCTGCTACAGTAACGGATCAAATACCCCTGGGTAAGACAGAGATCTGAGCCCATACTCACGCAGATTCTGAATGGGGGAAAGAGAATGCCAGGATCCAGGAGAATGCTAACTAATAAACATAGAAATTATGCAATCTGAAAATCACTTGGCAAGAAACATCAATGGATACTAAAATGAATGGGCCAAATTTTCAGAAGAAATAGGACATTCTGCCTCAAAATACCTTATCATAAAACACTTACTAAATACAAAGGAACAACGAGTAACTGTTCAGTAGAGAAGCTGGGCAGACATCACCTTCCTTGAACAACCAGAGTGAACCAAAGTGGGACAAGCTGACACTCTGTGCCCCCCTCATGGGATGCAGTAAAAAAAAGCATCGCTTTTGTTGTTGTTTTGTTTTGTTTTTCTTTTTCCAAAACCACAGAACTGGAATCTAGTCATGGGGAAAACAACTAAACATAAATTGAGGGCCATTCTAGAAGGCAACAGTCCCATGATGTTGAAAGGTTGCTCTGTCCACCTTTCAATAAAACAAAAAGTTAAGATCATGAAGACCAGTTAAGGACTGAGGAAGGTATAAAAGTGGCTTGTTACCCTGATTGGGTCCCTTTACTACAAAGACGTTTACTAGGACTCCCGCACACTGAAAAAGGTTCAGGGGTGGGGTGGGGGTGAATGGGAGCACTTTGTACTGTCCCTGGGACTTTTCTGTAATACATGTGAAATTATTTGCAGGTGAAAAGTTAATGCTCTTTGCAAAAATGCAAACATGGTCTAAAAATTTTAACACCAAAGTTAAAGACATGAAAATATTGAACTTTCCTTTAGTTTTCTTAGAACTGGAGACAAAATAAAGATTAGCAAAACAGCTATCAAACCAGCACAGGCAGGCCTAATTGACCAAAAATAAGTTTGAACCCTCCCTACCCGAAGACCTCCTAAAAGTTGCAAAAACCACTCCAGGGTTCCTAACATTGTTCAAGACCTCCACCTGAGCTGTTCTAAGGCATAGCACCTCCAGCCCCAATCATTCCATCCAGTTTTTGTCAATCACTTTTGAGTAATTTACCAAGTATCCTTCTAATCCACTATTGCAGGCAAATTAAAACCCAGATTGGCTTCTACAGTTTACAGCCAAACTTTTAGGAGCATTTTTTTTTTTTAAGGATTTTATTTATTTGAGAGAGAGAGAGATCACAAGTAGGCAGAGGCAGGCAGAGAGGCGGAAGCAGGCTCCCTGCTGAACAGAGAGCCTGATGCAGGGCTCAATCCCAGGGCCCTGAGATCATGACCTGAGCCAAAGGCAGAGGCTTAACCTACGGAGCCACCCAGGCGCCCCTAGGAGCAGTTTTGAGACAACTGGGGACTTTGTTAAAGAGATGGAAGTTGTCAGTTCCACAGGCTTCCATGTAGAAGGCCCATCTGGAGAGCTAGCTCACAGGATAAAGCCTCTCAACATTCTCGTCACAGCAAATGTAGTTGTCCAAAACATTGGGTGGGGGGAACACGAGGTTGCTTGAGAGGCAGCCAGAGTAGAGAACAGCTTTCCCAGGAGCTCTGAAGACCACCTCACTGCCTGGAGAGGATTACGTGCCTTCAACATCAGTAACTCATGGCAAACCGGCTGGGAAAGGATGAGGGCCTCGGTTACGAAGAATGGAAAACAAAGTTTAAGTGCAACATGAGCCAGAAGTCTGCGATGGCTGTCTTTCTCATCTGTGCTCCTAGAAGACAAATTCCGCCATAGAATTCATTCCTAGTTAAATGTTCTGTCAAAGAATTTAAAACTCAATGGCAGAGTCCTGGTCTCCATTCATTCTGCTATCAGCAGCACCAGGCACATGAGGCGAAGTTGTCACCACTGTTTCTTCAGTCATCCCAGCCTCCTCTCCACTAAATACCCTCCCTGGGGAACGACTGCCATCCCTACTGAACATCCGGAGAAAGCCTTTTACAGCCAATTTGTCCCCACCACCGTCCCCCTGTGCTTCCCCAGGCACTGCTACGGTGCTTGAGCTCTTCCCTAGCAAGCCCAGGACTTCTCTCCCTGTCTCCTTGTCACCGCCCCTCCCAGGCTCCCATTCCCAAACTCTGCACACTGCGCTGGAAACTCGCCTGGCACCCAGACAGGTCCAGCAGCTATACTCCCCCTCTAGGGTTCTACCCACTCTTTTTCCAGCCATGGTTAAGTTGCTTCCTTCAACTGTCTCAACTCTTACCCTAGGGCCCAAAGATTCCCAGATATATTCATCTGATTGCTTTGTTCTGGCCAATTCAGCACCATATCAGGTGCTTCTGAGTGTTTAGTGCTGAATGGCATTACCTGACTGTAAGAGCAAGGAACAGCACAGCAGAATGAGTCATTACAAGGTGGGTACCCTAAGGCATCACATATGTTAGGAGAGCAAATAAGGAACACACTGCTTAGTACCACCCCTCTGGAAAGAACCTGTGATGGTCACAAGTAAACCACACTGAAGCTAAGACCCAAAGTCAAGAGGCCAAGATGCCAAAAAGCAACAGAAAACATCGTATACTTTGATATGGGATGGGCTAGTCACAGTTTAGAACAGTGGTGGCCAACTTTCTCTGGAAAGGGCCAGATAATAATTACTTGGGCTCTGTAGGCCTCAGTCTCAGCTCCAACTATTTGACAGCAAGCCTCTGTAGCACAAAAGTAGCTATAGGCAATATGTAAATAAGCTTGGTTGTGTTTCAATAAAATTATAGACACTAAAATTTCAATCATCTTCACATCGTGAAATCCTTTCTTGAAAACAAACCCTTAAAAAAATAAAGACCATTCCTAGTTCATGGGACTGAAGTCTGCCAGGCCCTGGCTTAGAAGACCAAAGAACAAAATGGACATGGAAGGTCAACTAATGGGACATGTTGTACTCAAGCCTCATGGCCAGGGAAATCACCAGAACAGACTTTGTCAGGAAGTACTGATGCCCTGAAATTGCTTAATATTGGTTGAATATTTTGTAGCAGTCTTATTAGGCTGGCTACTGTAACACAAGAGCATGGGAAAAATGGGAAGTGAACCAAAATTTCTAAAAGCCCTTATGAATCTTGATTTAGGGTCCATCCAGTATTCCATCTCTGTGTTGATGTTTTGATTGCAAAAAACAAAAACAAAAACAAAAAAACACAGGAGAACCAATAAAATTGATCTAGCACCTGGCCCCCCACATGCCAATCACTGAAGAAAACAGAACTATGGGTGACAGAGGCATTGTCAACTCTCAATCTAAGACTCTATATGGCAAAAGGGTCATTTTAAAAAATGAGAAATGCAATGGTGGATATATTGAAAATATTTTATAATTAATTCTCTAGAATCCTAGTCACGTAGTACAGGAAAAAATTATATGATGGAACACTTCAGTATTTTGTAAACAATGTAAAGACATATTTGACTAGAGGATGGCAATAAGAATTAACAAATATAAACTTAAGCTTCCTCACATTTTCCATAGAGCAACTAAACAATAATATTTCAAGAAATAGATGACAGAATACCTCAAACACAAAATTCCAAAATCAAAGAGCCACTTACATTAAGAGATTTACCAAAACTGTTTGTAAATTAAAAGATAACAGCAAAAGGGTCATAAAAAGCCTGTTCCCCCCCACCCCCACAGCATCTTGGCTAATTCTTTAAGCGGATAAAACATGGTAAAGAATGGTCAAAACTTGGCCTCAACTGTCTTCTCGTAATGATTAATCCCACTATCTGTGGTTTGGTTGTCCGAGGACAAAAATTCCAGGCCATCAACTTCTGATGTCACTTTCCAGAGAAAAGAGGCTGCTGCTGGGGTTTTGTTTTTATGTTGTTTTTTCCTCTTTTCCAGTTTTCGCTATGCTGAGCAATTAGGCAGCAGACAGAATGACGTAAAATAAATGAAAATATTCCATTATTCGATCCAAAATGCCACCCTCCTCCCAACTCATTGCTCTGCCCTGAAGGATAAACATATTTACAAATCCTCATTTTATTCTCCTGAGACATTTTGCATGATCCATTATAAAACATACAGGTAATACAAAATCCAAAGGTGTGCTGTGTTTAAGGGGTACACACATGAAGATTAAACTACATGATAACACTGTGGGGAAAAATCATGGTTTCATTTATTTTCATGAGTGACAGGTACGAGTGCATGATGTAAAAGATTAAAGTCACCCCCAAACTTTGCTAAGAATTACTGTAAGAGATTACGCAGGGAGAAATCTGTGCAAATTCATTTTCTTTACTCAGTATCAGATGGTAGGGGGAAAAAGTCTTCTTTAAACAGTCTTGTTTATATTTAGGAAAAAAGATCTGAAAAACTGAACAAGTAGACATATTCTCCCTCTTTATGATCAAATAATTATGCCAAGTTTAATAATAAAAAAAAAAGTTGAAAAAAAATCCAAATAAAAGCCAACACTGCTATTAAGATTTTTCTTTTAATATGCCATGAGATATTCTTGATTGTATATTTTCCAAAGTACTTTTCCAGCTGCATCTCCCAACCCTTCCAGAAGATTCCACCAGTCTTTCCAATTCAGTAAAAGATGCTGGATTATACTTTTGTCCACCTTCTCTTTTTGAAAGTAATATAGTCCTAATGACTTTAATGGTCATACATTCTTATCTAATAAGGAAAACACTTACAAATATCAGAAACCCAGTTTTGAAACATTTGCATTAATTTTGAACTGAATCAGCATTTTGTGGGTTTAAAAAAAGGCAGCAATTTGAACTCACGACTTACTGACAAACACATTTCTGCAGAGGGATGGGGAAGAGAGGGATAGTGAATGCTGCATTTCTCCATTGGCCCCAAAGTGCTAATTTCACAAAGGGATACATCAAAAGCAAACATGCAATGGTGGTTTTAAAACTTTTACTGCAATATAACAATGAAGTAAACAGTAATTAGACACCTATCAATTTTTTCCCAAAACAAACTGGAAAAAAAAATGTAAACAGGAAAATAACTGCCTATACTTGTACAGCTTCTCAAATCATGTTAGAAGGGTCTCACATTCGATCACCAAGAAATTTTAAAATAGCAGTAATTATTTTCATTTTAAGAAAAGGTTCCCCTTCTCCCTCCCCCACCCTAAGTACTTAACATGAAAGAAAGGGCTTCCTTACACATTAATTCAATCTGATTTGAAGCAGCAACAATAACCATCAATAATTTGGCATTTCTGTTTATGGTTGCTGCAAAATTTTTTCAATTTCACAAAGCCATTATCCAGTGTTGCCATGAAATAGACTGTAAATTCTAGGTAGCAAAGATTCTTTCTGAAACCAATGTTAAGTCAAAGAAATATAAAGCAGGGCATTACACTAAATTTCTGGATCTAGTACACTAAAAATAGAGTGAAACCTAGGAAAAGTTACCTACTGTTTTATAGAAGAAATAAAGACCTGCAAAAGCTGATTTTTGGTTGTATAATATTTTACACACTGTGTGGATTTGCGGCATCTGCTAATTGAAGCAGACATGCACTGTATTTATCCCTGCCCTATATCCTAGATCCCTCCCTCCCCACCCCCAACAATCTACTACCTTATACCAAGTATTGTGGATATGAGCCCAAGTCATCCCAGACAATCCAGTGAACAAAGTTAGTGTAATGCACTGGTGTGAAGTGTGAGATTAAAAAAAAAAAGTCCCTTTTAATCTTCATCAAAGTTTTGCTGTAGAAGAAAATTGGCAGCCAAGTTCTCATTCTTCTCACAAGCAAAATATGCTTGTATCACAAGTCCTTCAGGAAATCCTAGTGCCTTTAACTGGAAGGAAAGAGAAAACACACATGGGTTCCAGCATAGCAACAGGGGCAGATCAGCACTAGAAAACATGAAAGGCACAAAAAACCTCTTGAAGACATTGTGTGAACACGTGCCTACCTAAGTATGGATTCACTGTCCAACCTGAGCAGCGAGATGGAGCCTAGACCCTTTCCTGTATCAACCACCGACTGTTCCTAGTTGAAGCTTTTAGATGAACAGTTCCTTTGCTAATACTCACTGGCATTAATACTAAAAATTAGTTGCTGACTGTGATGGTTTAAAAATAAGTGACCCTACAGCCTACAGAAATGTGTAAGTCAAACAGCTTTTAGTATGGACGTGGGGGGAGATACAGATGAGAGCAACAGGAGAAGAGTTTAACTACTTCATCCAATTATTTGTAATGAAGGTCAGTCAGATCAAGTATCAGTCTCCATCTCCTTGGCTTATGAAAAACTTCATAATAGAAAAATAGGTGATCAATTATTAATATTACATGATATATTTTGAGATCAGACATATGGTGTTTTACTTATATCTGCTTAACTTTTACAGAATTTTAAATGGTGATATCAGCCACTCAATTTTGTTTTCCTAGTCTGCTAAAAATCCCTGTGATTGGGGTGCCTTGGTGGCTCAGTGGGTTGACTCTGCCTTCCACTCGGGTCATGATCCCAAGTCCTGGGATCGAGCCCTGCATCAGGCTCTCTGCTCAGTGGGGAGCCTGCTTCCCTGCCCCTCCCCCACCTACTTGTGATCTCCCTCTGTCAAATAAATAAATGAAATCTTTAAAAATAACTAAATAAATAAATAAATAACCCGATGACTCAAAAATCTGCTTTTAAAAAAGTGTTTTTAAGCACTCAGGTCAATTATGTAGTTCACTAGGTACTGTATATTTGTTAACCAAGTATTTTTTATGAACCCTCTGTTCAACTGTCTAAATCACCTTGCATTGACTATTATCAAGAAATGACCTTAAAAAACATGAGCAGAAGTCTCAATTCAGCATGATTAACTATTCATCCATGAAATAAGACAAGAATGATTTTGTTACCAAGTCTTTTCCAGATTAAAGCTTGCCTACCCGGAAAGGTAGGGCACTATCCAACTGTTTGCTTCTACAAGATACACACGTAAGATTCAAAGACACAAATACACTGAAAGTAAAAGGATGGAAAAAAGATACATACTATGCAAACAGTTACAAAAAGAAAGCTGGAGTAGATACATTAGTATCAGACAAAATACACATTAAGATTAAAAACTGTTACTAAAAACAAAAGACATTTTATGATGACAAACCATCAGGAAGACCTTGTTATAAAGACAGGTAACAAGAAAACCTGAAACACATGAAACAAAAACTGACAGAACTGAAGAAAGAAAGGGTGATTCAACAATAGTTGGAGACTTTGCTATCCCCACGTTCAATGCTGGATACAACAACCAGGCAGAAGACGGACAAGGAAGCCAATCTTAACCACATTATGAACCAACCTGACCTAACAGACATTTACAGAACACTTAACAACAGAAGATCACATGTCCTTTTCAAGTATGTATCAAACATTCTCCATGAAGACAATGTTAAGCTACAGAACTAGCCTCAATATATTTAAGAGGATTATAAGTGTGCAAAGTACACTCTCTGACCACAACACAATGAACTCTGAAATCAGCAACAGACAGAAATTTGGGAAATTTAAAATATGTGGAAGTTAACATAATCCTTAACCAATGATGAAAGAAGGAATCACAAAGGAAATTAGAAAACACTTGAGAGATGCATGAAAACACCATCGAAAGCACTAAAACTGACAGGGAGCTGCTGGAGCAGTGCCTCAGGGACGGTTATAGCTTTATCTGTAGTAAGAAAGATCTTAAATACATAATCTAAGGTTCTAGCTTAAGAAACTAGAAAAAAGAGAAAACGAAATCCAAAGCAAACAGAAGGAGAAAAAGAGTAAGGGTTAAAAAGAAAACAAGTAAACTACAGACTAGAAAAATATAATCAATAAAACCAGAAGTTGGTTCTTTTTTTCTTCAGAATAACAACACTGATAAACGTTTTAGTTAAACTAACAGGGAAAAAACAAATCGCATTCAAATTACTAACATCAGAAATGTGGGAACACTACTTTTTAGAGAAATAATACTATAGAATACTATACTATAGAATTTCTGAAAGTATAAAAAAATCTAATTTTAGGGAACTACTGTGAACAACTGTAGCCATCAAGTTAGATAATGCTGATAAAATACACAAATTCCTAGAAAGACAAAATCACCAAAACTGATGCAGGAAACAGAAAATCTGAATAATCCTAAAACAAATAAAGAGACTGAATTAATAACCACAAAATTTTCCAAAAAGAGAAGCCAGGCCCAGATAATTTTACTGGTGAATTCTACCAACTGTTGAATGAATTAAAACTTTTCTTCATAAACTCTTCTAACAAACAGGAAAGGAGGGAGTACTTCCTCACTCATTCTCTAATGAGGCCAATCTTACCGATACCCAACCAGACTAAATCATCACACACACACAAATCCACAGACCACTACTCCTTATGAATACAGATGCAGAAATCTTCAACAAAACACTGGCAGACAAAATCCAGCAACATATAAAAAGGACTATTCACCACAATCAAGTGGGATTTATCCTAGGAATGCAAAGCTAGTCCAATATACAAAAATCAATGTTATTAATAAAGCATATAAAAAAGGGAACAAAACCACATTATCATCTCAGCACACAAAAATCATCTGACAAAATCCAAGACCCTTTTGTGATAAAACCACTCAATAAACTAGAACAGAAAGAAACTCCCTCAACCTGAGAATCTAAATCTAGTAAAATAGCTAACATCATACTTAATGGTGAAAGACTGTCTTCTTCTAAGATCAGGGACAAGACAAAGCTGTTGGCTCTCACCACTTCTATTCAACAATACACATACACAGAAGGCCACAGAAAGGATTAGGTGAGAGAGAGAAAGAGAAGACATCTGGGTGGCTCAGGTCATGATCCCAGAGTCCTGGGATCGAGTCTTGCACTGGGCTCTTGGGGCCTGCTTCTCCCTTTGCTTGTGGACATTCTCTCTCTGACAAATAAATAAATAAAATCTTTAAAAAAAAAAAAAAAAAGGCACCTGGGTGACTCAGTTGGTTAAGCAACTGCCTCTGGCTCAGATCATGATCCTGGAGTCCCAGGATCAAGTCCCACATTGGGCACCCTGCTTTGTAGGGAGTCTGCTTCTCCCGCTGACCTCTCTCCTCTCATGCTCGCGCGCTCTCTCGCTCTCAAATAAATAAATAAATAAATCTTTAAAAAAAAAAAAAAAAAAAAAAAAGGATACAAGGGGAGAAAGATAAGAGAAGGGAAGTAAGGAAAGAAAGGGGAAGGGGGAAGAGAAGAGAAAGCATCCATACTGGAAAAGAATCAAAACTACTTGCAAATAATATTCTACAATTAGGAAATCCTAAGAAACACACATGAATTATCAGAATTAATAAATGAGTTCAGGAAGATTTCACGATGTAAGAGGAACACACAAAATTAAGTTGTATTTGTATATAGCTAGCAATGAACAATCCAAAAATGAAATTAAGAAAATATTTCCACTGATAACAGCATCAAAAATAAAAATACACTGAAGAATAAATTTAACAAAAGCATAAACCAAAGACTATAGAATTTCTGAAAGTATAAAAAAATCTAATAAATGGAAAAGCATCTCATGTTCATGGCTTGGTGAGACTTAATATTGCTAACATGGCAATAGTCTCCAAACTGATCTGCAGGAAAAAAACACAGTATTAAAACCCCAGTTTTTTGTTTCTCTTTTCTTACAGAAATCAGACAAGTGGATCCTAAAATTGATACAGAAATGCACGGGATCCAGAACAGCCAAAACAATCTTAAGAAAAGAAAACTGGAGATTTCAAAATTTACTACAAAAAAGCCACAGTAATCAAGACCATGAGGTAGTGGCATAAGACAAACACAGATCAATGGAACAGAACTGAAAGCCCAGTAAACCTTCAAAATCATGGCCAGTTAATTTTCAAAAGGATGCCAAGACAATTCAATGGATAAAGAGCAGAATTTTCAGTAAATGGTGCTGGATACCCACAAGCAAAATACACCTCACACTATAAACAAAAAGTAACTCAAAATAGATCACAGACCTAAATGTAACAAGAGCTATGAAACTCCCCAAGAGGAAAAACAGGAGTAAATCTTTTGGTCGTGGATTAGGCAGCTTCTCTTTTTCTTCTTCTTCCTTTTTTTAAAGTATGACATTAAAAGTACAAATAACAAAAGAAGAAATTTCTTCTCCAAAACAGAAATCAAGAACAGATACCCCTAACCATTTAAAACAAAACAAAACAAAAAGGACAACAACAACAACAACAACAAAACGCTATAGAACAACTGAGGCAAGTGTCATTCACCCACTTGCCTTATTTAAGGGGGAGAAATATTAGCATGATACATAAAAGATCTTTTAAGAAAGATGTAATTATAAACGCTGAACACTTGAAAAAATGTTTATCATAAATATGGACAAATTATCTTACAGATGATTTTCTAAGTACTAAGTTAAAATGAACTTTTATCAGATTTCCACCTCAAAATACTTTGTAAGATAAGACAGGTTAAGTATAGTGATTTCTAATTTACAAATATTAACAATGGAGCCTAGAGAAAAATGAATGACCTGTCATAATATCATATAAACTAAGTCACTGCAGTGCCTCACATGAACTGGCTGACCTAGTAAGGATGTAAATAGAATCACGGTATCAGCTTCTGATGTTTAATGTACATATTTTTTATATATAATTCATATACATATCTATTTTACATTTTAGTGACAGTACGAAAGTGAAATTTTAAAAAGTGGATAATCTTGAATTAGGCATTCACTTTATTATCATTTTCTTTCTTTTAAAGATTTTACTAATTTATCTGAGAGAAAAAGAGAACACAAGCAGGGGGAGCAGCAGAGGAAGAGGAAGAAACAGACTCCCCTCCCCACTGAGCAAGGAGCCTGACGCAGGACTCAATCATGACCTGAGTTGACAGCAGATGCTTAACCGACTGAGCCACCCAGGTGGTTTCCCTAAGATCATTGTCCTCATAAATTTTCAGATATAAAAAGAAATTATTTATTTTTAAAGATTTTATTTATTTATTTGACAGAGAGAGATCACAAGTAGGCAGAGAGGCAGGCAGAGAGAGAGGAGGAAGCAGGCTCCCTGCTGAGCAGAGAGCCCGATGCGGGACTTGATCCCAAAACCCTGAGATCATGATCCGAGCCGAAGGCAGCGGCTCAACCCACTGAGCCACCCAGGCGCCCCAGAAATTTTTAATTTTAAAAATATGTTTATAACTATTTTATAAAGCTGCTATTCACTTAGCAGTTCCTTGGCTAGCACAAAGGCCAAGATGTGAGAGCGGGGATGAAAATACACGGTCTTTATTGCAATCCTTGGGACAATGCTGTATTTGGCTGTGTCCAACAGAACTATCTCCAGTGGCAGAAATGTTCTCTATCTGTGCTACCCCGCACAGCAGCCTACAGCCTCATGTGACTACTGAGCCTCTGAAATGGGGCTAGTGTGACTAAGGAACTAAATTTTCAGTTTTACTTCAACTCACCCTTTCTATAGCTTCTTTCTCCTGAGGCGTTACTTGAATGTAGTTCATATGACCACTTCCGGCTTCTGCAATTCCTCCACTGCCACCTCCACCCCCTCCTCCTTGACCACCAGCTTCTTGAACTGGTTCATTTAACATTTGAATAAAATGCTCCTGGTGCTGGCTAATTTGCTGTGGTAATTTGAAGGACAGAAAAAACGACAACAACAAAAAACAACAAAAAAACAATACAATGATATAAAGTATCTTCAGGAAACTAAGAATTCTAAATTCAAACAGCAGAGAAAGCTAGAATTTTGTAACTGCTTTATTTTTAGAATGATTCTGAATTATTTAATCTTTGGAAGGATGTGATTTCTTATATACTCTTAAAGAAACTTGGCACTTTTCAGTGAGGTAAATAGTGAAGAATAATTCAAATTCTCTTTCATAAATGGGTCCCATTTCCCCAAACCAATGTTAAAAAAAACTATCTGGGGATTATAAAAAGAAACAGAACTTTTGTATCTTCCACACTAGTACGCAGTACAATGCTGAGGTTCATAACTTGAGGTTTAAGTAAGCCCATGGGTATGTCTCTAAGAGGCAGTGCTTCACTAATAGTAAGTTTGGGGAAAAAAGATTTTATAAATGATTTCTTTCACAAAGAGTTTCTCAGATTTTTTAATCAATAATTTTAATTAATAATTTTAATCAATAATTTGATTATTTTATAATAATCAAATTATTTGACCAACTTAAATTAACCCACCTCCACCCTCCGACTCTTTTTTTAGTACATCTAATCTATAGCACATACTATTGATTGCAACTCAAGAGAAAAGTTTATAGAGCTTATGGAGGGGAAGGGGAGTCACATGGACTTAAAAAAAAAAATAGGATATATTCTATAAACCCACTTTTGCAATTAACTTTGATTAAATAGTTACCTGCAGTAATTGAGGATTTTCTCGACCTATCTGTTGTAGCAATGCTGGAAGCAGGGAAGGATTCTGTTGAATAATCTGTCTCATCTGTTGAAACTGAGGCTGATTCCGTAAAAATTCAAGTGGATGTCCTAAAAATCACATAACATTATAAACAAAAGCAGTAATTATGTATACAATATATATACATATACGTGGTTCAATCACAATTTTAGACAGCAAACACTGACAAGCAAAAAATTTGATGAGTTCTCAGATGTATATAAAAATGGGAGTAAATAATGACAGAAATCTTTCAACTATACCAACGTGCAAGTCTTCTACTATAGAAATTACTCCTATCGGTAGAGGTAGAGTACAGAACACTGAAAGAAGAAAGTTTTCCTACAACTGTTACAGGTAGTTAGTATCATCAAACAACGAGAAATTATGATCTGCATGCACTCTATCAAAATAAAAAGTACTAACACTGTTCCTAAGAAAAATATTTATCTAGTATTAACAAAACCAAAAATTCCACTTTCTAATACAACCCAAACCTTTAAGAAAACAAAACAAAACAATCTGAGCTCGAATTCCTGGGAAATTCTAAACCAAAGAAGTGAAAGATAATACTTAAAAGTTAAGAGTTCAGATATGCAGATCAGAAGTTTTATTAATACAAACTTAAATTATAATTAGGAAGACAATTTTGGTTATTACAATTAAGCCTCAAACATTTGTAATTTATAAAAGCTTGAGATAAATAAGCTACAAGTAGGGGTGCCGGGGTGGCTCAGTCATTAAGCATCTGCCTTTGGCTCAGGTCATGATTGCAGGGTCCTGGGATTGAGTCCCACATCAGGCTTCCTGCTGAGAGGAGCCTGCTTCTCCCTCTGCCTCTGTCCTTCCCTCTGCTTGTGTGTGCTTGCTGTCAAATAAATAATCTTTAGAGAATAAAATAAGCTACAAGTCAATCTAGTACTAATACATTTAGAATTCTTTAGTCCAAAATTCCATGGCAATCATAAATATTAAGGATGCCAAATAAGACAGAACTTGCAACTTCTGGGGGGTAGTGGTTGTGCTCTGATCATCTACAGGAAACCAAGAATTGCATGTAACTATGTTTTTGAGGTTACTAATGAATTATGGGCATTTTTTGGATGTTATTTCCTTAATTATTCAAGAAAATCATTCAAATTAAAATGGCCAAATGAGTATGAGAAGTAACCTTCCTTCTGTGACACCGGTTTTATAGATGAAGAAAATGAGACTCAGGAACTAAATTAACTCACTAAGGACTGCTAAATGGGACAGCATTCCCTACCTGAACCAAAGCTGTGGCCTCTTCTTTCCATTCTTATGCCAACTCTGCATAAATGAAAGCCTGTCCTCTGGGAGACTGTACACAAAAATGAAAGCCTGTTCTCTGGGAGACTGTACACAAAATACTCATGGCTTTTTGTCAACCAGAGCTGTCATTACATAGAGCTAGGAAAAGCATCAAGAAGGGCCTCTTCAAAATGAAGTTTAAATTACTTCATCACTACTGTGTACAGAACAGAGCCTGAAGGAGAACAAAGTAACTCGAGCCCACCACAGGCTCTAGGGCCTCCTCTGTAGTCACACCTTCATCAATGGAAGGGTGGATGCTGACCAGTAAACAGAGGTGACTTCAAGACTGGCTTTCAGTTCTAGATACATGTCTTCAAAGTTCTCAGTGCTTTATTTCTTTGGTGGTAAAACAGCAACTAAGATTGTCCCGGCTTTGAAATTACACATAGTTTATGATATGCATAGGGGAAGAGAAGAGACAAGGTGAGCAAACATTCTGAATTACTTCAGAATGTTAACACAAAATGCAAACTGGGAAGCATCTCTTCCTCGGAACAGGCTAAACAGAATGTGCCCTTTGCCAAAACTACAGCACTGAGGTCTCAGCGAGAAGTTAATGCAATTGCCACTCGGGAGAATTTGTTTTGGGCCCTTTTTTAACATTAATGGATAGAGAACTTGTGTGAAGAGTCCTCCAGATGCTCCAGGAACAAGCCTCACCTCACACTAGAAACTCAGGACTGTGCCCCCACACCCCCACCAGCCCATGCTAACCTCCAGGGCTCGCTGTGGTTGTCGATGCCGTCGTAGTCGCCGCAGCGGCCGCCACCGAAGATGGAGGAGCCCCAGTGCTGACCGCAGGAGGGGTGTCCACCACAGCCTGACTCTCTCTATCTCCAGGGATCCCCTACAATACAATTTCCCAGCTTTAAAATATCTTGTCATTCAAAGATAGTTCAATACTATACAAAGAAAAAGATTTATTGATCTATTTAATGTGCTTGTCTAATTTCCAAAAGCATCAAACAGGTATCTGCTTCTACTAAAAGTAAAAGATTAAGACTTATCTAAAAGCTGTGTATATTTGGATTAGATTAGAAATGATCTAAGCATGATATAGAAGAACCCATAGTGCAATAACGTTAGGCAGCACAATGTCCAGCAGAATTTTCCATGATGACAAAAATGTTCTGTATCTATGCTAATAAAATATTCATTAATCACACAAAGCTACTGAGAACTTCAAATTTGGCTAATGTTACTAAAGAAACTAATTTTTAATATACTTTTAATTTTATTCAATTCAAATAACTACTTGTACTTAACACTACTTAATAGCTATTTTACTAGACAGTGCAGATCTAAGACATAGAGATTTGTAATTTAAAACATATGTCATAAAATGATGTTTACATACAGCAACATATTACATCTAACATCAAAGATCCTAAATCTGTATATAATAATATAATTTTTAAAAATATCAATACAAACCTTATCAAAACTGGACATTTGTTTTTTATGCTATGCATTACTCTAATTTTTGAATTTCATAGAAACTTTCACCAGCTGTGTGATAGCAAGGTTTGCATTTGCAAAGCTAGCCTGAAAATTATCCAAAGAAACAGGTTTTGACACATGTACAGTTCTGAAATGAATCCTGAGGCAGGTAAAAATCTAATGGAGACAGAGCAGGTGGCAACAGTGGCCAAGCAAGGAGGATCTCCTCTACTGAACCACGGTTCTGAGAAAGCATTCTCCAGGAAGTATCACATACAAAAAATTAAATTATTCAAAATTTACAAAAGTAGATGTAAGAACCTTAAATATTTCAATATTTTCTAAGTTTATAGTATTTGTCTTTTGAACTTACTATAATTTAAACTGCACTGAGACTTCTGGAGCACTATTTTGATGCATGATTTACAAGACTTTTCATATACAACATATCAAAAAAGTCTTTATGAAATCCACATAGATTGTGAAGGAGAAGAATTTAGAAGGAAGTGTTACATTTGGGTAAAAGAGGATAATGGTTAATGCTTCCATTTCCCAATAAATCAGAAGCTGAAACCATAAACATATGAAGAATTATGCATAATGAACCACATGAAGGGTAATGGCTGCTAGCATGAGATGTCACTCCGGGCATTAGAAACAAATGTTTTTGAGACTCCCTTGACTATTACTGACAATAAATAAGCTAACAATTCAAATGTGAATGGAACCAGGTAAATAACATCATGCATTGAATTAAATGCACGCTATTGTATCAGGTAACAGGGAATGGATGGGAAGATAATGAATCAAAGAGTCTATGATCTAAAACTTTTCCTAAACCCTTGCAAAAATACAGAATCCAAGCTGTCTAGACAAACCAGCTCTCTGAATTAATTAATCAATCTACCTATCTATCTTCTAAGTCTTTTATTTTTTTTTTTTTTACCTAGGCTTCATGCCCAGCTCGGAGCCTAACTCAGAGCCTGAATTCACGACCAAGACTGAGATCTGAGCTGAGCTCAAGAGTCAGATGCTTAACTAAGCCACTTGGTCACCCCTTTCAAGTTTTTATTTAGAATGTCATTTTTTTTTTTCTTTTTCTTAGCTATCTAAATTTTTAAGTGAAATCTCTTCATTTTTAAAAGTTGGCAACTAATTATAAAAATGTACACAGTATAAGACAAATAAAATTGCGTGCGGGCTTCCAACATGCTACTTTTGCCCTCTATCGTAGAGGAGGAGCACCTAGGAGGGGTGCCTGGGTGGCTCAATTGGTTAAGCGTCTGCCTTCAGCTCAGGTCATGATCCCCAGGTCCTGGGATCAAGTCCCGCTTCGGGCTCCCCGCTCAGTGGGAAGCCTGCTTCTCACTCTCCCTGATGCTCCCCTGCTTGTGTTCTTTCTCTCTGTCGAATAAAATAAAAATAAAATCTTTAAAAAAAAAAAGTACACCCAGGAGTATGCTGGCCATCAAAAGAGCCACTAAAATGGTAGATTAGATTTAAAAAAAATTATCCCACACTCCAAACAAACTGTCATCCTTTGAGGATAACATGAATGGGGTAGAAGTTACTACTCTAAGTGGAGAGCCAATTTTACAACTCATTTAGCCATGGTGTTTCCTAAATAAAAATCACATCAAAATCTTTTAGAAGAGGTTACATTTTACCAACACAAAATATTAGCAAATTAAGAAATATACAAACATTAAATAAATTACTAGCATATATTCTCATTCTCCTGTGAATTATTACTGTTCCTTAAAAGTCTTTGAGATTTTGGCATTAAACTACAATAAATAAAGTGAAATATTTCTCACCATTAAAAGATACTCCACTGCTCTGTCAGGGTTGTTGAAACTGGCTCTCAGGGCTGCAATCACTTGCTCTCGTTCATATCCCATTGACATGATCTCAGTTACCATATTCTCATAAGACTGACCTGTCACTAAGAAAAGGTGTGTGGCGTGGGAGGAAGGAAAAGAAAAAAAAAAATTTAATAAATATGCATTTCCTGTGTATTTCTTGAATGTATATACAATATTTCAGGCACTACAGGACTAGGAGTACAAAAATGAGTAACAGAACAAACTACAACATGTATGTGTATGGGTAGAATAATGCCCCCCTGCCCATCCCCGGAACCTATAAATGTGTTAGGTTATGAGGCAAAGTGGAATTATGGTTGTTAATCAGCTGACTTTAAGAAAGAGAAATTATCCCAGATTATCTGTGTAGGCCCGATGTAATCACAAGGGTCCTTAAAAGCAGAAGGAAAACAGAGGGGAGGGTCAGAAAAACAGATATAAAGACAAGAGCAAAGAAGCAAGGTTGCAGATGCTATGCTGCTGCCTGATGACAGGAAAAAGGGGCTATAAGCCAAGGAATGCGGGCAGCTTCCAGAAGCACTGAAAGGACATAGAACAGACTCCCCCCTGGAATGTACAGAAAGGACTGCCGCCTTGATGGTAGCCCAGTGATTCAGCCCCTTAATTTTAGTCCAGTGAGGACTATGTTAGATTTCTAACCTACTGTGCACCTTAAGATAGGTGCTCATCTGTTTTTTCCTACCAAGAAGTCTGTGGAAACTTATTACATTAGCAACAGAAAACTAACACAGTATGCTTAGTAAGTACAATAAAAACATCAGATACAAATATACGACAGAATTAGCAGGTCAGAGAAAGCAACCTGGAAGAAACTGATGAACTAATTTTTTGAAAACACAAAGGAGGGATATTTCAAGCAATCAATTCTACTGTAACAACTTCAGTTTTCCTTCGACATCTTTTATTACCAAAGCTGAAGAAAAAAGGAGGTTAGAAGCAGGAAAGTTAGGCTTTCATATACAGAACTTGTGTAATGCCCCGAGCATTGCTATCCCAGGAAGTCACATCCCACAGGCTATCACCAACCCAAACTTGCTTTTCATGGAAATGTCAGACCACAGACAACAGTCTGAAAAGAAAGCCAGCTCTCTACACCAAACTTACTTCACTTAAGCCATCTTGTCTTTCACTTCTCTTCTGGGTACCATTCCCTTTCTTGTCTCCTTAAAGAACTGGACCCTTTGGTTATCCTCTTTCTTGTCTACCTCCCATCTTTCACTCTCCATTTAATCATCCTGATCAGCAGTTGACTATCTCCTAGAATGTCATCCTAAAAGCAGAAGCCAACCCCCTTGGTTAGATCCCAATTCCTCTTTCAGAAACTGGTCCATCTGTCTGCTGCCTTCCCTTTCCAGCCATAGCTAACTGCACAGGCGGTGTCCACTTTTCACATTCCACTCACTCCTTAGCCAATATTGATCTGTGACTTTGAATCTATAAGATTTCCCCCTCAGATGTGTCCCACCATTATCTGCTTTCTCCATTTCAATAACCAGCACCTCTATCCACCCAAGCCCAAGAACCAGGAACCCTGGTGACTGCAAGTTCCCTCTCCCTTCCCTTCCATCACTTATCTACCAGTGTTATCTGCTAGGTCCTATATCTGAAATACAATGCAAAACTGCCTACTTCCCACTTTCTTCACTGCCTTCACTCAAGACCAGGCCACAACAATCTCTCATCTGGATAACACCCCCACCCCTTTCCTTTCCTGCCCCCGAGCCTATAATCTATTCTTCTGCCGGCTGGAAAAGCAAGCTTTTTAAAAAAGAAACCTCATCTCATTTTGGGTTCCCAACACTCAACAATCTCCGCACACTACACTCCAACCACGCTGCTGTTTTCCAGCTTACTTCACAAGTCATACCTTTTAGAATCAGTCCTAGAACCTTTACACACACACACACCCCTCTTCTCTGAGGGGTCAGTTCCTTCACAGCTCCAGTTCTCAATTTAAACTGAGACTACATCCCAGAGATGTACTGCCTAACTATCCCAAGTATAAGTACCTTCTATTTTCTTAATGGGAGCCATTAGTTTCCTTAAAATCATTAATAGTGATTTGCAATTTACTTTGTTTCACCACTTCTTTCCCCCATCTGAACAAAAAGTTCAGCTGTGCAAGGGACCCTGTCGTTTTACACTGCCATTTCCCTGGCACAGGTGACATTCATCAGTTGAGTGTTTTTTTGTTTTTTTTTTGCAGAATTTTCAATAAAGGCATTTAACAGCTATGAAAGTATAGTTTAAAAAAATTCAATATCCTTGAGCAAATGTGGCATTCATGATCTTGCTTAGAGTAATGACTTTTCCTTTCCCCTTCCATAAAGGACTTGTTAATATATTTGTTCTTAATTATCCATTCAAATGATTCTAGCACAAAGCCACTTCAGTGTCAATATCCCTTCAGTAATCAAGTTCCCAGGTACAGAAATTAGCATCAATATAAACAAAATTAAGAACTGTGGAGTATCTGAACTACACTATTATGACATGGTGTTTCTCATTTAATCCTTACAATAACTCCATGAGAAAGGTTTCCTATGATCATGGTTTAACAATGGCTGGTAAGTCATGGTACAGATACTAACACAGGCTGTTAAGAGTCCAGAGCTCCCACACCTAGTCACCAAGCTACACCTCCTAAAATAATGCCTCCTAATTAATCAAGTTACAGAACTCAGAAAGAGATGCCTATAAGCAGTGTGATACTTTCCAGATAGTAATAGTACAAGGGCAAATGACTCACAGAAAAACTAGAGACAATGGACAACACAAGAGAGAGCTAATGAGGTTACAGTGGAGTAGTGATGAAGAACCTTGATGTGTCACTAAGAGTGAGCTGTGGTCTTATCTTCCAGGTCACACAGAGCTGTGAAAGGAACTAACAGCGACCTCATGAGATGTGCCTTTTATGAAGTCCACTACGACACGGCACTGACCAGTTACGAATAATGCAGGAGTTATCCGTAAGATAAGGCTGTGAACTACAGTAGTCAAGTGGGAGCAAAAACAAATATTCCAGGAACCTCAGGAAGGAGGGTTGTCAGGAACCTGAGCTAAATGGCCCATGAGAGGCGGGGAGGTCAAGGACGATGCCAACATATGGTAGAGATGATGATGCAAGCAATGAGGAACAAAGAAGAATCAGATGGGAGGATAAAATAGGGTTCCATTTGGAACCCGAGGAGTTTATGGAGGTTGTAGGCTTCCCACATGGTGGCTTAAAGAATGAGTCTGGGGACTCAGAGGGAGATGTGTACTGGAATTATAATTTTGGGGATCTTTACAGTATATGGGTGATATTTGCCAGTCCCATAGTTTGAACTTTGAACTATGATCTGTAGCAGAACCACAGAGGATCCATTCACTTAAGGGTCAGATAAAATGAAGAGTTAACTAGAAAGCCTGCAAAGGAATACTCAAGAGGCATGGATCAAGAAAAGAGCAGTGTCATAGCCACAGAAGGCAAGTTTAAAGCAGCAGGGTATCAATTTAAAGACTGGGAGGATTAAAGAGTAAAAGGGTCCTATGACCTAAGTTGTGTAACGTGCTAGAGACATAAAGGTACAACACTGCCTTCAGAAGACTAGGCGTCTAACAGCGGCAGCTAGAATTCGGCAGCACCGTGCTTTCCAACGGAGGTGGCAGTGGTGTCAGCCATACAGTTCAGGAGCACCAGGGGCAAGTGCCAGGTGGTTCTAGCTCTTTAGGCAGACGGCACCTGACTGATTTCTGGGTCACCTCTTCTAGTCCTTCCAGTATCTCACTAATAACTTCTAGGATTAAGCCTTTCCCCGTCTGAAAGGAACTTCTGTTTTGTTGACTGGACAATAACTCGGACTCATTTGACAGAAGACTAGTCCCAGAACACAGTAAATGTAAAAGAGTAAATGTGGGTATGGTATATCCAGGTGACCTTAGGTTGATTACTTACAACCATTTTGACCCTACATGCTATGGACAACCAAGATGCCATTTCCATGGCAATGAAAGGATCATGGAGTTCAAGTCATCAGGTCAGAGGCCAACTCCCCAGATCATATGAGGTACTATTGCTGTTGGAACCCTGCTGCTGCAGCAACTAAGAAGCTAGAAGCCCATACCACTGAAGCTGCTGTTCCTAGTCTTCTACCTCCCTACCATTTCCAGTAATAGAGAACAGAACAAAGGAGAGGGATGGAGTTGCCAGCCAATAAACCAACAATTAGCAGGCAAAGTAGGAAATGTACTAGAGGTGTCACAATGGGAAAATGGGGGGGGGGGAAACTGATTTTGACAGATTAAGTGTGAAGGGGAGATGAAAAAGCATTATTCAATAGTTAAAGCTGGGACAAAAAGGTACATTCACTGCAGTACCATAAAAGCAACAAGATAGAGATGGGACACGACAGGGCTCCAAACTGGAATAAAGATGTGCAAGGCAGATTTAGTAACATTTTATACCCGTTTTATAAATATTTTTAAATAAACCTGTCAACAGTTCAAACTCTGTTAAGACTTCATTTAAAATTCACATTTGGAAAATAGAAAAGAACCTGCTTTAACCAAAAGAATATGCTTGACTCTAATAATACTTTAAATAGTACAATTTAAAGAATTCAATATGTAACACACAAACTTACAAAGTCTTTAGTAATATATTAATCAAATAATTAAATCATTTAATAGCTTAATAAGCAACCATGAAAATGAACATTTTCATGATCTAGAAAAATGAAATTAGAACCTCCTCCCTACCTCTTGTAAGGTTATTTATAAGGTAGATACTTACCCAGTGCACTGGTTGCATCTTCAAAAAGGTTTGACCGAGAAGAATCTCCTGATGTACTGCAAAAGGTTTTCAGAAAATTGTACATCAGAAAGTACATAAAACTTACACTGAAGTTTAGTAATGGTCCAAATTGTAAAGATACTGTTTGATTTTAATCAAATGTATAAGTCTGGCTACAGTTTTTAAACCATCTTCTACATTAAACCCCAAAGCTTTATCCATAACATTTATGGTTTGGGAAGAATTTTCAATCTTAATATTCATACTGTTCTACAAATGCCTCGTTTTAAATGTCCAAAGATAGAAAATAACAACTGAACAGAATGTTTACCATTTAAGGAATACACAAAAAGATAATGCACAACTATTTCCCTAAAAGAATTTATAAGTTAAATAACCTGTAAGTCAAGCCACAATAGAAGAAATACCAAACACAAGTATCCCCCAGTTTTCCAAAGTTCATATTCCATCACATTTTGCTTTTACCAAAGACCTACATTAGTACCCATTTTCACTAACCAGAAGAAATCTGAAGAGAATTTTCTCTAAAGAGGATTTCTGCTTATACAAGAAAAGTGAAAATAGTGTTTTGTTTGTTTTGCAGCAAGCCTTTACAGAGGAACACACCCTGAGAAGCCAGGGTGGCCCCGAAGCTCCTTCCCCAGAACCATACTCAGCATCTCAGCATCAAGCTGCCATAACTGTGACTGCGAGCATCTGCGCTTCATCTAAATTTATTCTGTGCCTCTATTACCAAGGTGTGTGTGTGTGTGTTCAGAAAAGCCTGAGAGGTTATTTTATAGGTTTGGAAATGTTCAAAACTTTTCCCACATAAATTTATGGTAATTGCTTCTTTGCAATTATTTCTTTGCTTATGCCACTTTGGCTTACAAAAGGTTTCACAGGAATACTCTATTTTCAAACAGTGGGGGAAACCTGTACAGAATAAAGAGGTAATGTAGAAACCACATTATGCTGGAAGGCCTGGGAAATCTTTACATAATAGAATAGAATAGAATTTAATAGAATTTCGGTTAGGTCTTATAGGTCAGTTTTTCACGCAGGAGCTGATAAGGCATTCAAGTCAAGGAACATAGCAAAAAACAAAAAATGGAGAGGTGTGTTAAAATCCAAGTTGTAACCAAAAGAAAACCAGTTTAAAAGGACTAAGTTTCTGCTGGGCAATTGCAGAAGATGAGTCTAGAAAACAAAGCAGACGAAAACAAGATTATGAAAGACCATGAAGGGTAGGCCAAAGAAAAATAAGTTGAAGTTTACAAACTAGTAAAGCTAGCAGTTGGCAGTTTAGATTAAAACATACAAAACACACACTTACACCTCTCCCAATTAAAAAAAAAAACAAAACAAAACACAGTATGGGCAGCTGGGTGGCTCAATCAGTTAAGCATCCAAATCTTGATTTCGACTCAGGTTATGATTTCAGGGTCACAAGATTGAGCCCCATGTCAGGCTCTGCACTGAGCATGGAGCTGCTTAAGATTCTCTCTCCCCCTCTTCTTCTGCCCCCCTCCCCCTACCTATGCACAGCAAGAACAAGGGAAATATGTTAAGTCTGAATTCATAAATTATTTTTTAATCCTCAGTTTATTCATCAATACAATGAAGTCCATAATAATATCCATGTATCCCAAAGTGGTGTATATAGGGTTACTACTGGTAAAGTATTTAGCAAAGTGCCTGGCATCATAACATCTGATATGATTAAACTAATTTTCTGGTGTAACTTTTTAAACGATCTTCATTTAACTAGATAGTAAAGCTAACTTACATAGAAGGCAAAACTTTGAAAAGAATTCTATATAGTTATATATAGAACAAATAATTCTCCTGCCCAAGTCCCCTACCCAGGGAATAGTCACTACTACTAGTTTCTATAAAATAATGACTTGTGTCTTGCCTTTGGGTGTGTTTTATTTAACTTAATTATCTCATGTCAGCAAAACCACAATGACCTCATATTTTCCCCAGACACACAGTACTCCATTTAATTGACCAAACCAAGCTCTTCAAAGGGAATTTTCAGTTTGGTTCTCAACTTTTAAATTCCTTCTGTAGTCAAATTTACCAACTGTTCCTTCTATGACTTTTTTGATTAAGATTATTTTTATTTTTATTATGTTCTCTAGTTTAGTTTCCTTTTATGTTGATTCTTTATGTAGCTAGAATTTATTTTTATTAGTATAAGGTATATGACCCATCTTCCCCCTTCCATTTGGCTAGACATTAATCCAACAGCATCTTTGCATGGTGGTTTCAAATTGCATCTTTATCTTATGTTAAGTCCCTGGTATGTGTTCTGGTCTGTTTCTAGACTACCATCTATTTACTTAAGCACTCTTTTTAGTAAGAGCCATTGTAAATTACTGAAATCATTACCACCATGTATAATATATTTTACTACCTGACAGGATTAATTTCCTTCATTCCAGTTCACTTACAGAACAATCTATGCTTTTCTGCACAATGCTTTAAAATTTCCTTTTATATATCTCAGATAAGAGTGAGGTATGGCTGAACCACCATTATTCAACCTTGATTCTACCTCACCACTTCTTGCCCACCTGCAGAGGAAACCACTTATGAGTTAGTGTGCCGTCTCATTGTTACTGTTCTTCTGCACATTGCTATACACAGCCACAGAAGAGAAAATATATGATGATGTTTTGTAGCTTTTGTTTGGTTTATGATTATTGCCCATTGTTTTGTAACGTTTTTCTCACTTGATAACAAAGCCCTAAAACCACATTCACTCAATATGATATATACTACATACTTTAACTCGCCGGTAGCACTTCAGGAAGCCCAAGAATACAGATTTCTGGGATCCACCCCCAGATAATTCTGATTTAGGTGAGGGTTTAACTTCAAACAAACTCCCAGTGATGCTGATGCTGCCCACTATCACTCTGACTAGCACTGCTCTCTAATATGAATAAATTACAGGTCGAGCCATTCCCTTACTAATGTATTTGCCTTGGACTATGAATAACGTAGTCTTGTGCACATGCGCAACTTCTTAAGGTAGAGATAAACAAGGAGAATACGCATTTTAATTGGTGGTTTCTCAAGAACAAAATTGGCCTAAAGACATAAACACCTATAATGAAATGTCATGCCAGTGGTGTCCCTCAAATTCATACCAACATTTCTCCTGATAATTTTAAGTTTTGTGCTTTATAGGACACTCCATGTTTTACAATACAGATGAAAGGACTAAGGCACATTTAAGTAGTTTTCTGAGCTTCTCTCATCCTACCTTTCCTGTGTTATCCTTCTCTAAGGTGATCATGTGGAGAAATAAGAATAAACAGTTGCGGGGAGGCACCTGTGTGGCTCAGCCGTTAAGCAGCTGCCTTTGGCTCAGGTCATGATCCCAGGATCCTGGGATGGAGCCTCATATTGGGCTCCTTGCTCAGCAGGAAGTCTGCTTCACCCTCTCCCCCTGCTTGTGGTTCCCTTGATGTCAAACAAACAAACAAATAGCTGGTGTGTAAGGCCCAATCACGTAACTCTAGCTAGCATCTGCTCTCTGTATCACTGATCATCTACTGACTTATGCAACTTCTGTACCTCTGAAAACATAGTAATACTGACTCTTGAGAATGGGTAAATCAAATTGTAGCCCCAGGAAGAAATTTTAAAAAGTTAACAATAAAGAAATTTGGATAAAAGCTCTTAGCACATTAAAATGTATCAATCGATGCTGAAATTCTCACAATGAGTTTTTCAAAGAGCTGAATACATATAAGAAAATAAGGTATACTACACTGAATGAAGACATATTTACAGTTACAATGTTTAAAATGATCTGGGAAATCAATGTGTTAAAGTTGTTCAGTTCTCTCCCAAAGACAGAACTGATGAACAACTTTTGACAGAACAGCTTAACCTGAGTCTGGGTTGTCTCCCACCAGGGAAGAGTTTGAATGCATTTCTAAATATACACAGGAGAAGCATCAAGTTAGGCAACAGTCTCTCAGAATGCCTAAAGCAAAGTTCAGGAAGCAGGCATAGGAGAAATACTTTGTTACCTTAGCCTATGCTCTCCTGGTAGGGAATGAATTCCCTGGAAAGAAGCCCTAAGTGAGCAATTAATCAGATGACTCAAACCCCTTTAAACACCTTGGACTGGGTCAGACACAGTAAACAGACATAAAAGCAAAACACTAAAATAAAGAATCATAATTAAATTTTTTTCTAACCATTACTATATTTATCACAAATATGCTTTCCTATCAGTAAGTGTTTCCATATCCTGTATAGATCTCTGTTCCATCTGGTTCTGATTCCAAGAATAAGGTCCCAAGTTGTACTAAAGTCACAAAATACAAACAGCTTCAGTGCTGTTGCACACTATACTAAATATAACCCATGTTCTCAGGTAAAAGAGAAATTCCCTATACAAGTCCACCCAAGAGAACCAAAGCACATGTTTTGTTTATTTATCCTTGGGAGGAAAAAAACTTTTGTCATAAACTATTCAATAATCCTGCCAACTTTCACACAAGAAATTATTTCTTGTTCCTCAAATATCCTGCACCTTTTCTTTTGTTTTAAAGATTTACACTTATAAGACTTAAATTTCTACAAAAGTTCACAAGAAATATGGATTAATCAGTATACAATTCAAACAATCCATATGTTCAACAAAAGGTGGTAGGTTAACTATGCGCAATAGCTGGTATTTAACTCTGCTGTGAATATGTGCTATTTCACAGCTTTTACACCCATTATTTCATTTAATACTTATAACAACTCTAGGATATAGGTCCTATTGTCACCCACATTTTACAGATAAGGAAAGTACCCAAAGATGTTACTTTTCTAAGGTTAAGTGCCAACAAATGTCAGATCCAAACACAATGCTATGCGGCAACTGGAAATATTTAGTGGCATGGAAGGATATTTATAATATAAATGACAATGATCAGAAAAGAATATAGAGCAAATATAAACAATGATTAGGGAACAAAGTCAAGTTATTTATAATATGTCAAACTATAATAAAATAGCAAGTTATATTTTTATAATTTTTACAGGTCATTTACAGTTCAGTGTTTAGAAAGTTTAATGTAGCAGAAACAAAGTTTGATCCAAACAATCATCAAGATAAATACATGGATGAAGTTCTTATCATGAACTTGTGTTGAAATACGATTTCCTAGACTGCAGGTCTTACCTGTCAGTTGCTGTTGGACTCGTAGCTACTGGTGTCTCTGCTGGCTTTTCTGCAGGCTTTTCTGGTTGTGTCGCACTAGCAGGTGCAGGTTCAGAAGATGCTGTCGTTGGTGCTGGAGTGATGGATGCAGGGGAAGGAGTAGGAGCCAGAGCGGGAGCCGGGGTTGGGGCCTGAGCCACAGCTGGAGCTGTGGAGGAGCTAACTGTGGTAGTGGTGGCAGGACTTGACTGTTGGGTTGTAGCTGGCGCTGGTGTTGTCACTGCTTTGGGCTAAGCACATTAAAAGAGTAAAACAATGAATTATGATAAAATACCCAATTTCTAAGTAGACAGTACTGTTACAGGAGGCTACAAACATAACACCAATAAAAACTTGCAACTTGAAAATAATTTCGTAAAGCAACATAACAAGTGATCAATATTAGCCATCTGAATCACTACTTATGTTACTCTCTCAAATAATTAGCTTTAGCTAATAGTTTCAGTCTTTGTTATCAAGTTAATATGAAGAAGAACAAGAAGCAGCGCTACTCAGAAATATACACAATGTATACTGACAAACAAACACCATGTAATTATTGTCCCACCACCCCCAAACATTACACTTTTTTTTAAAAAATTTATTTATTTGACAGACAGAGATCACAGGTAGGCAAAGAGGCAGGCAAAGAGACACGGGGAAGCAGGCTCCCTGCTGAGCAGAGAGCACGATGCGGGGCTCGATCCCAGGACCCTGAGATCATGACCTGAGCCGAAGGCAGAGGCTTAACCTACTGAGCCACCCAGGCGCCCCCCAAACATTACACTTTAAGTTCCTTGGTTATAACTTTCAAGTATCTATTGTCATTTAAAACATCACCAAAATAACTTTTTTGTTTGATCTGGCTAATATAAAGCACACTGGAGAAAGAGTGGCTGTGCAAGGTAGGGCAGGGGACTTAAAAAAGAAAAAATACTAGCAGTGTTCATTCTCTTCTTTCTTTAATTCTAAGAGTCCTGTGTTTAGCCCTGTAACTTTTTAAACTGCCAATACCCTGCAAATTATTAATGTCATAAAACTCCAATCTAAATGAAGTGAAATTTAAATGCATTACTATGCTCAATTATTATTTCCCTTAAGATTACTTGTGGTCAGTATCATATAGTCACATTCCATGCCCTCAAGGTCTCTGTTGCCACAGAGCTATTTAAGCCTCATTTTAAATGGAATCAAACCCATCTGCTTTTTGAAGTTTTTCTGCTCACTTCTGTTCTAAACATCTTTTTCCTGTCTCTTTATAATAAAGTCCTTTCTCATTGCTTCCATAATGTCTACTTTTTTCCCCTTCTAATAGGGGGCTTCTCTTATTAACTTTAAAATAAAGTTAACTGCAAATACCAGTAGAATCCTATGTAAAATAAGAAAAGGCTTGGCTTAGGGAGCTATTCTATAAATGCATGGATCTATTCTGAGACCTATCCTGCTTAATTCTTAAGTAATGTTCTAAATAACCAAGGTTATTCTAATACAAATGAAATAAGATCAATAACATAGACATCCAAATATATGGCTACCATATTTTCCACTATGTACTATCTGTGATAAAACTAGATGAGACAATGCAATATTATTTCAGCCCTGGGCATGGAGCCCGCTTAAAATTTTCTCTCTCCTTCTGCCTGCCCCACCATCTAAAAAACACCCCCCCAAACCAAAACCTTTCTCACAATCATTCTTCCATTTCTTAAGCTGCCTATTCCCTTTTCAGTGTCTAAAAATCTACCTCCTCAACTAAGGAGCATCACTGAAATTAGGAGTTTACATGCCTTTTCTGCCGGAGGAGTTGGTCAGATCTAGTACATAATTTACCAAGTCCCTTTAAGGCACCCCTCTTAAAACCACAAAATAACTATTTACTCAATTACTAAGAATCACACTTTCAATTACATAATTACTGATTTTACTGCTCCAGCAAAACTTAACAATTTTCACATGACATTTTTTAACTGTTTCATTTAAAATCATGTTTAAGGTATATAGGGGCGCCTGGGTCGCTCAGTAGGTTAAAGCCTCTGCCTTTGGTCATGGTCTCAGGGTCCTGGGATTGACCCCCGCATTGGGCTCTCTGCTTAGCGGGGAGCCTGCTTCCCCACCACCCCCGCCACCGCCTCTTGGCCTACTTGTGAGCTCTGTCAAATAAATAAATAAATAATCTTTAAAAAAAAGAAAGAAAGAAAAAAGAAAATCATGTTTAAGCTATATATATGTATGAAATAATTAATTTTATGGCTGACTCAAAGTAGAGTGTTTTAACAACAGTTAAGTACTTGCCATATGGATGTGCATAAACTGGATTCACTTAAAGTATAACGGCTTAGGACCATTATTTAAAAAACAAAACAAAAAACAAAAAAAACTCTCACATGCATAAAGATATACAGAACAAGGCTCAAACTTACTTTTGTCACCATAACCACCACGAAGTTTTTTTCGTCAATTTTATATTCTTTTAGAGCAGTATCATCATTGAGGATTTTGCCTAGTACATTAAGAAAAAAAGAACACATTATTTGAAGCCCCATAACCTTTGTCTTACACATAACTGAAGTTCAAACAATCACCAACGTCAATTCTATCAATAAGAAAAACATTAACTAATCAGCCAAGATAAATATAAATAGAAATATACTTGGGTAAAAAGGCACTAACATCTGACTAAGATATCAAACACCAAAAACCATCTATGTTTCTGACAGTCTCAATTTGTATACACAATTTATAAGATGACAATTTCTAAAACCAAAGAATGTCACCGTAAACAAGATAGCATATTACTTTCAATATTTAATTCATACCTGCATAAATTAATTTTTGACCTGCTACAGGAAAGGCATCTTTCCCCTTTTCAGATTCAATTTTCTCTTTCAGTGCCTTTACCTACAGGAAAAATAAAGATTTTTTTCTAAAAAGTCTAAACAACAAATGACAATCCAGAATTTGAATAAACAATGCAAGGTAAGGTTTTATGCATATTAATTATCAATAATTCCAAAAACTTAGAGATGTCTTTACAATATTGTTTTAAAAAAGACTCATTCTTAATGCATATCATTAGGCATAATAGGTATGAAGTTTGTTTTACCACAGTTGCTACACAAAGATAAAAAAAAAAACTTTACCAGTTGACTTAATAAATCCATTCAAAATATTCAACATCAGAATTCAACATCAGAAAGTTTTGATTTTCATTATAGTTTATGAGCTTATTTCCCAGAGTAAAAAAGTAAAGAAAAACTTTCTAACCTAAAAGTTCTAAGAAATAAAGTAGTCCTATCTGTAACAATAATAGAAGTCAAATATGAATGTTAAATGCAAATGATTCACTTTAAAAGTGGGATATGTTTCATTACAATCATACCCAAGGGGGCTTCATAAAGACCAATTAGTAAGACATAACTTCTGGGGATGGGTGTGAACATCTGTGTTTTCTTTAAAGCTTTACAGGTGGTTCCAAAGTTCAGCCTTGGCTGAGGACCACTGTACCACTTAAATGATCTTAAACAAGTAGCTTAGTTTCTCTCATCATTCTCATCTACAAAGAGGGACTGAAATAGATAATCTTTACGGTCTCTTTAATTCCTAAAATTACTGACAACAGGCTCATTATAAAGTATTTTGAAAATGAGTCCAATCAATTTCTGAAACTGACCAGAAAGCAGGGTGGCAGAAGAATAAAAGAGGCAAGAAGACATAATGGAACTAGTTTCATTACTTTAAAGGTACAAGAATCAAGATGGAAAATTCTATTCCTTCTATTTCCCAGAATAGTTCTAAAAATTGTCTAAGTTGATAGTTCTGAGCTTTAAGTGAAAGACTGCCAGATAGGGATACAAAGAGAGAGTACTAGTTTCATTAAAGACACAAGAATCAAAGGGGAAAATTCCATTTCCTTCAATTTCCCACAATACTTCTGAAAATTGTCTAAGTTGAATAGTTCTGAGCTTTAGATGAAAAACCGTCTGTCTGAGATATAAAGAGAAGGTCCCTCTGTACAATTAAAAAGCAACAGTGTATCTTCCAAAAGGAAAAAAAGACAATAATACTTATACAGCCTTAAGTACATTAACGTACACAATTTCACGTAATTCTCAAAACTCTGAGACAAATGGGAATATCATCTACTCAATGTTACCGATGAGAAGAAGAGAGTTTAAATCTCCTCCCCACGTCACACAGCTACTACTTAGTAGCTGAAACCCCAAACACCTTTCTGACTTCAAGCTTTAGAGTATTTTGCACACACCATAAAAATTACCCTTGCTGTACTGATCTTCCTGAAATGAGTCAACAGCATCACCACTCTTCTGATGTTCCCCAGAGCAGAAATCCATCACAATATAAGCCTAGTACTTTTTATTGTTCTGAATTTCACAGGTTAAATGAACACAAGTAACAACTTAAAAAAAAAAAAAAAACAGAGAATCTGATTTTAACATCAGTAAACTCAGGCTATAAAATTCCATGGCCTTATTCAATTTCATATACTGTTCTTTATCAGATGGTAAACACTGCTATGTGTGCTTCAGAATAAAAAAGTACAAAGACTTTACAACTTCAATAACTCTACAGTTGGTCCTTGCTTTAAATTAATATTGATAGTTCTGGTTTTACCTATACATTCAGCTAGCACTTCATGATAAGAGCAGGAAATAAAAGATACTATCCAAATTTCTAAAATAAAGTATGTTTTTAAAAAAGATTTTATTTATTTATTTGACAGAGAGACACAGAGAGAGAGAGAACACAAGCAGGGAGAGTGGCAGGCTTCCCGGTGAACAGGGAGCCTAACGTATGGCTAGATCCCAGGACACAGTGATCATGACCTGAGCCAAAGGCAGACGGTGAAGATTGAGTTACCCAGGGAAAGACCATTTCATTAAAATCCCTGCACTGATATGGATGCTAAGGCCTAGAGAATTCTAGGTGTGTGGTCAGGGAGCCAAAAAGGTTTGTAAGACCTTATCAGGTGGTCTGTAGGGTCAAAAGACATCATTTGCCTTTTTCCATTCTAGTTTTCTCACAAGTATATACTTGAGTTTTCCAGAGGTTACAAAGCATGTAATACCAAAAACGACTGAATGCAGAAGCAGATGAGAAGCCATCTACCTTCTATTAAGCCAAACATTAAAGAGTTTTGGGACTGCCTGGCTGGTTCATTTGGTAGAGAATATGACTCCTGATCTTAGTGCTGTGAGTTCAAGCCCCACACTGAGTGTGGAGCCTACTTTAAACACAAGCACAATGACAAAAGTTATTTTGGAGTCCTCAAGAAATTCTGAGCGTAAAGGGTCTTGAAAAAAAATTTTTTGAGAACTGTTATCTTACATGCTAAATGACTTGCCCAAAGTCAACTGAGTGATGGCAGAGCTCAGTTAGAGCACTCTGTGGTGAATGATAAATTTCCTTCCACACACCTGTTTCTTCAAAGAAGAGATCAACTCTGGTTGCTTGGTTTAAAAAAAAAAAAAAAAAATCATGAATTACAGACCACATATGTTACTAGGAGTGAATCTAGTTCTCAGAATAGCACATAATGGTATAGCACACAGCAGTTGCTCAATTAATACTTACTGAATGAATAAATTAATATAGCACAGAAATATGTGAAGAAAAAGGAAATAAAAAATATATGAAGCAAAAAAACAAAAGAAAAATAAGCAGGAATTTCATTTCTGACAGGTCAGGATGTGGGCAATTAAGACAGACTATATATATATATATATATATATATATATATATATATATATATATAGTTTCTATCCAATAAAAATTGTACTTTTATTTCCAGCACCCATAGAATATATATACTTTAAAAACTTAGGCCACAAAGACTATTTCACTATTTCCATAAGCCTAAGTAAATAATGGACTGACTCACTCTCTAGTTTCCTATCTCAAAAAGAAGGAGGAGGGGACAAAAACCCTTAGAAGTTAAAAAGAACAGAACAACAACAGCAACAAACACCTCTAATTGTTTAGCTCCAAAGAAACCAAACAAGTGATTAAAGCATATTAAGAACATAACAATGAGAACTCCATAGACACTCTATAGACACTACCTGTAAAATTTGGCTAAAAAAGTAATCACACAGACTAACACTAAAGGTGTTTAGGGGTACCCGGGTGGCTCAGTAAGTACCCACCTTCTGCTCAGGTCATGATTCCCGGACTCTGGGATCAAGCCCCATAGCAAGGCTCCTTGCTCAGCAGGGAGTCTGCTTCTCCCCCTCACCCCTGACAGTGCTCTCTTCTCTCATGTGCTCTCTGTCTCCCCCAAATAAATAAAATCTTTTTATTTTTTAAAGATTTTATTTATGTATTTGACAGAGATCACAAGTAGGCAGAGAGGCAGGCAGAGAGAGCAGAGAGTACAATGCGGGGCTCGATCCCAGTACCCTGGAATCATGACCTGAGCTGAAGGCAGAGGCTTTAACCCACTGAGCCACCCAGGTACCCCATAAATAAAATCTTAAAAAAAAAAAGAAAACAAAAAAACCACAAAACCCAATACTAAAATAAAAGTCTATTATTGGGGCACCTGGGTGGCTAGTCAGTTAAGCATCCAACTTGATTTCGGCTCAGGTCATGATCTTGGGGTGCTGAGATCAAGTGCCATGCTGAGCTGTGCTGGGCGTGGAGCCTGCCTGGAATTCTCCCTCCCTCTGCCCCTCCTCCCCGTCATGTGCACTCTCTCTTTAAAAAAAAAATTGCTGGGGCACCTGGGTGGCTCAGTGGGTTAAGCCTCTGCCTTCTGCTCAGGTCATGATCTCAGGGTCCTGCGATTGAGCCTCATGATGGAGCCTCATGTCGGGCTCTCTGCTCAGCAGGGAGCCTGCTTCCTCCTCTCTCTCTGCCTGCCTCTGGCTACTTGTGATCTCTCTCTCTCTCTGTCAAATAAATAAAAATCTTAAAAAAAACTTTATTATTATTAAAGAAGGAAAATTAATAAACTAAGCATGCAAGTCAAATACAAATAAGACAAAAACAAGGAAAAATGAAAATAAATTAAGAAAAGAGAAATGGAAGAAAATAGTCTTTTGCCAACAGAAAAATGAGACAAGTAACAGGGCTGCAATTCACAAGTAGTCAATAAAAAGGTCAACGTTATTACTAACCAAAACAATTTTTAGTCAGATATGATTAGCCCACTGTGCCATGATGCTAGAAAAGACAGCCTTGAACAATTCCTGGTGTTAAGTGTGAGGAGATACACTCTCAGAAAGAGTATCAAACAATGAAGTATTTAAGGGCAATACACCAAAGGTCAACATTTTTCAGGGGTTGGCCATTCACTCCAGCAATACCACTTCTGGTTAAGTATCACAGAAAACAACTGAACAAGACTTAAGAACCAGGTGCACTGACCTGTCCAAAATTTTGGCATTGTTCCTAACCTTAACACAATGATCTTTACATACTTAAAAAATAAAACCAAACAGAACATGACCTTTACCTTCAATCTACTTAAGTCATTACCTACAGGACACAAGCTGAATTTTGTCATTCCAAAACTGTCTCCATCTTTGAAATTATAAGCACCAAATCACCTTTTCCTATCAGTTCTCAATAACCGTTCACTACACCTGGTCTTGCATCTCATTAAGACTCTGGTCTCCAGAGCCCCTATTTTCATCGTGATCTTTACTGCCAGTACTATTCAGCACATACAAGCAATGCCACTGTTTCTATCGCTTTTCTTCCTATTGTCAGATCTTCTTGTCTTTCTGCTGCTTCTGCCAGGCAAAGCTCCTTATCTGGACCAAACAACTGATTTCATTTCTATCAGTACTTAATGTAAAATTTAGTTCAACCACTCTGTGGTATCTCCTACCTTACTTAGCTAACAAATTTTACTATTAACTATCCAACCCCTACCTTTCCATTTATATCCAGTCTTCTAAATGCTATAGAAAATGAAAGATAACTAAATCCTCTGTTCTTCTGGTTCTCCTCCATTCTCCCAAGAGGTATTTCAAACCTGCACTCTTCTCTAAATTTGATTCCCAACACTACCCTCCTCCCCACAGATGACCATCTTCTACTTCATTCAAAACCTAGCAGATGTCAGAGGAAATCACCCTCCACTTTCTGCCACCAAAGGGATATACTTTTTTCTTTTTATTTTTTTACATCCAGATCCACCTAATTTCCTTCTCACTTATCAAGTGAAAGAGGCATCCCTCTCTTTCAAACCTAATTCTTTCCACCTCTCCCCTGGTTCTCCTTCCAGTGTTCTTCAGTACCTTGCTAGATTTATTGTTTCCTTTCCTCCCCCAGCTGTAATTTCAACCTCTCCCTCAAAGCCAGTTCATTTCCATTCAAACAGACCCAATTTTATATCCTCTTAAAAACAAAACAAAAACTTCCCAACTCCCCATATCTCTTGGTAGCTACACTCTCCTCCCCTTAGTCTCAGGCATTTTTCAAAAAATTAACTACACACACTGTAGTACTTACTCTTAACACCACACCTATTACTCAACCATACAGTGCTGACAGAAAAATGGACTTTATTCTCCTTCTGCTGCATATCTTCTCCCTATCCCAATTCCATAAAACTCTTCTTTCCAGTATCACTAAATTCAGCAAAATTCATAACCAGTCATTTCTTAGTCCTTCCCTACCTTACTTGACTTGTCACACTAAACAATACTGACCTGTCCCTCCTGTTCACACTGCCCTCCTGCTGCACCCATAAAGCTATACCTTCTGGATTTCCTCCTATCTTTCTGTTCACTGCTTTGTGAAATCCTCTCCCTTGGCTAGCCCTTTAAGTGCAGCTCAGTGTTATACCCAAGGCTGCCTTTTTGTTCTATATAAAGTTCCCAGATAACCCATCTCCTTTAGTTTTAATAACCATCCAGGTGTCACTTCTTAGCCCTCTCTTTAACTTTAGCCATGCATACCTAAGTCTCTACTCAACACTTTTACTGGAATCCCGCAGGCATTTCAACCATAATACATTTGCTGAAAGATAGTCTATATACTAATTAGTCTAAATCCTAACCTGATCAAATTGAACACGCTTTAAAACAGCTTATAAAGAAAGGTCTTCTTTCTGGATGTGGCAAAAAAAGAAGAGGTAGTACCTCTGCAAATGGCTTTTCTTGGGAAAGTTATGACCAGCAACGGATGCAGTTATGACTTCTTTAACTGTGCTGAGCTCCATGCCAGTGCTACTTCATTAAGTAGTAAACAGGATGGATCTAGAATTGATCACCACAGTCCCAGTAAATAACCAAGGCTATCCTTTCATTTTGCTGTTTATTTCCCCCTAAAGAATGAGTTTATCATTAACCCAGCCATCAATAAAGCACTGTTAACAATCAAGAATCAAACATTTTTCCTAGTTGCATACTTCTCTTATGAAAGAAGTGCATTTTAAAAGAAAAACATACTCTTGGGAACCTGGGTGGCTCAGTTGGTTAAGCAACTGCCTTCAGCTCAGGTCATGGTCTTGGAATCCCAGGGCCACATCAGGCTCCCTGCTTGGTGCGGAATCTGCTCCTCCCTCTGCTCCTCCCCCACTCATGCTCTCTCTTTCTCTGTCTCATTCTCTCTCAAATAAATAAATAAAATCTTAAAAAAAAAGAAAGAAAAACATACTCTTTATCTAACATTAAACATGGTTGACATGGCTCCCCCCCAGACAAAAGGGAGACAATCACAGTAATAATAATAGTGTATTAAAAAGCTGCCAACACAAAAGCTGATCAGTTATCCTTTTTCATCCCATTCCCATGAGGTGCTTGTCTCTTTCACATTCCTCACACCAAATAATTCATCCAGTGGTTCCAAATTACATCTAATTATTTCCCAATGTGAATATTACATTGCATTCCCTGGCACTACCCTAGTTCAGGTCAATAACCATTAATAGTCTTTTCCATTCGACAAACTTAAGATATCAAAATAATGTCTTACAAATTATATCCCCACCATAGTAACATAATGTTTTGCACCTCAGCCTTCTTACATAGCACTTCGACACGAGATTTCTAGGACTACAGCTTGTTGATTTGGTTATCAATTGAATATTCATATGATAAGCCAGCTTCCTAAATGTTACAGTGTATTTTCCTTATTTCTGCTATAACTGTGTTGTTACTTACTACTGTTGTAAGTAGTAAAAAAAAAAAAAAATTATGCAAGCTTTAATGGGTAGCCCTGAAATACAGAGGCTGGATGAGTAACAGCTCATGGGTGCTATGTACTTACCACATGTCTGGCAGTATATGAAGAGCTTCACAAAATTTAACTCATTTAATCCGTGCTACATCTCTTATTTGAATCCTGGCTAGTTACTCATGTGGAACTTGAAATTTGTGAGCACTGATGCAGGCAATTCTGAAGCAAACTGACGCCTTTGATACAGTAATTCATCTAGAAATCAATGCTAAAGACATGTTCACACAAATACTTCAAAGATAAAAGAACAAAATATATGTACCACACTACTGTTTGTAATACTGAAAGCCCTAAACATTCAATGGTAAAACAGATTATTGTACACGCATTCATTTCAATACAATGCAATACAAGAACCATCACCACACATGCAAGATATTCACTGAATGCGTGTACATAGAATAAATGACACATTTATAATTATCTTTCAGGGGCAAAAGCTAGTTGATTTTTAAAAAAACATAGTGTAGTTATGTTTATGTGTTACATGTACATAAAAAAATGTCTAGTAGCATATAGAGTCCATAGTGGTTATTTGGATCAGGAGCATAAAAGCCTTCCACTCTTCTATACACTTACTAACTATAATAAGCCTGGATTATTTTAGTAATTTAAGAGAAAATTAAAAAGTTTAAAAGCAAAGAAAAAAAAAATCACGGCATCCTCCCTCCAACCATTGCTTACTAACACTTATACAAGAGTGCATTACAATTCTGAGAGGAATCTTCATTAGAAAAGTCTGAGGGGCCTGGCTGGCTCAGTTGGTAGAGCATGTAACTTCTGATCTCAGGGTCCTGAGTTTGAGCCCCATGCTGGGCACAGAGGTTATTTAAAAAAGAAAAGAGAAAGTCTAATACCTAGCTAAATTTTGAAAAACAAAAGAGCAACCAAAGTTTGGCAATTAACCATTAGCAAAAGGGGAGTCCTAAGCAAAAGGATTTCACAGATTTACATTGTGGGCAATGCTCCCCCCCCCCAAGATTTTATGTATGTATTTGTCAGAGAGAGCGCGCGCACACGCGAGCACAAGCAGAGTAGCAGGCAGAGGCAGAGGGAGAAGCAGGCTCCCTGCCAAGTGAGGAACCCCATGTGGGACTTGATCCCAGAACGCTGGGATCATGACCCAGCCGAACCACCCAGGTGTCCCCCCAACCCACTTTTTTTTTTTTTTTTTAAATTCTTTGGGCGGTATCCTTCCATATGAGAAAGTTGCAGGCACCAAGGAGTATTTCCTGGATTCTTCCTACTCCTCATGATGAGCCTACTCCTCAACTAGGCTCCTGCTAATTCTAAAAATAGAACTGACTATAAAGAATCAGCTGATTTTAGTGCAACAGGAAAAACCTTCCCACTAGACACAGGGAATAAAAGAATGTAGCAGAAGAGATTTTTTATTACTGAGAGTACAGTATTAATAATGTGTGAATAGACAAGTAAATAAAAGCCATCAATTCTCAAATTATGATTATGATCTAAAAGGCTATGATTTTAAAATATAATTTAGGGGATGTGTGGGTGGCTCTGCTGGGGTCATGATTCCTGCCTCAGTGTCTCTGCAGCAGGGAGCTTGCTTCTCCAGCACCCTCTGTGCCAACTCCCACCACTGATGTTTCTCTCTGTTCTAATAAATAAATAATCTTTGAAAAAATGTAATATGAAATCCAGAATCTATCTTTCCCACAGAAACTATGATATTTAGGCTCCTAAGCTGAACTATTCATGCCCATTTAATATATATTAAAATATATTCTTAACAGTATGATTCCAACAAGATTAAAACAGACACAGATTTTGAAAACTAAGTAGAAAAGTAGGTATCTCAAGATACCTATAACTTTTAAACTTTCTATATAGGCAGAGAAAGGATCTTACACACTACAAAAAAGCCACCCACCTAGTTCAACCAACTAGGTTCAACCAACTCCCAAGAGGGAGTGACACATAATTTTTATCTACTTGTTGAAGTATTTAGGATCTGCTCATATATATTAGTCATGTGTAGCCAGTCTACTTCCTCTGCTAGACAAGGTTTATATAATGTTTAAAGGGTTTATAAAGTTCACTGTTACAAAATTAGCTCTTGGAGACACTACATAAGGATTTATACAAATTTACAGGAACAGATGGTGTGATGTCCTTCAGCAGCATTCTGTGCTGTGACAGGTTCAAATTTAGCACATTTCTTTCCAAAAGTAACAGAAATTTTATACATTACCTATCAAATATCTCATAATTTCCAAACTTAAAAAAAAAAAAAGCAGAACACCACTCTTAAAAACTGAAATTGCTGATTATATCAAGTTGACACAATGAGAGGATACATACCACATCCATATAATCCTTTTAAAGAAAAGATAGTGAAAGCATTGATCAAAATCACAGAAAATTGACGAAAGAGCGGGATTTGTTTTTTAAAAATTGGCATCCATTTATTTTTATTCACTAAAAATTTTCAGATCCATGATCTCATTTGATTTTCGTATCAATTCTAAAAGGCAGGCAAGTTATTATTACTTCTATTTTACTATCGAGAAAAGAGATTTAAGAGCTCAAGGACATAGGACAAATCCAAAATGGGCAAAAAAACTCAGCCCTCAGTAGTAGTACAATGTATCTGAAAAAAAGCAAGATGTAAAAACAAGTAAAGAGTCAACAGCTACCCTTAAGTTGCTATGAAGAGCAGCAGGGAAATGGGATATGGAGCAGCCAAAAGGGATATGGAGACAAGTGAGAGTTTTTTAAGATGGAGAAAATGTCTGAATATTCTAGAATGGAAAAATGAATGAGGCAAAAGAGAAAAGAAGAGATGGATTGAGGTTCTTCCCAGATGACCACATATAGGGTACAGTGGCAAAGGAGAGGGACCAGCCTTAGTACCACCCAAATAGATACCAAACCCCAACTAAAGGCGAATAGAGGAAGTAGGTAGTTGTGGTAGGACTCTGCAAAAGTTCTGTCCCAACTGCTTCTATATTCTCAATAAAATCTAAAATCTCAATAAAATCTAAAAGCTAGGGTTATCGGCTGAAAATAAGGACAGTGGAAGAGTGAATGGACTGACTAGTGTACTAGTGAAGTACACTTAACAGGCAATACAAAGTGCCCAATTAATGTTCAGGAGTTTTTTTTTTTTTTAAATTAAAGATTTTATTTATTTATTTGACAGAGAGAGATCACAAGTAGGCAGAGAGGCAGGCAGGGAGAGAGGAGGAAGCAGGCTCTCCAAGGAGCAGAGAACCTGATGTGGGGCTCCATCCCAGGACCCTGGGATCATGACCTGAACCGAAGGCAGAGGCTTTAACCCACTGAGCCACCCAGGTGCCCCTAATGTTCAGGAGTTTTAAGTGAGACAAATCAATGTGGGTATGTGTTCGTCTTCTAGCTACATAGTGCATGCACAAACAGAACTGAATTTAGTCATATTCGGGGTTTTCCAAGCAAAAACAATGAAGTGAGAGTGGGACCATGTTGTCAAGCGTGGTCACGGTTTTATGTGTATGCTCTGAAACTCAAAAAACCTTCCAAACAACCATATGAGGTTAGTAGTTCCAGTGGCAATATCCTCATTTTAAGATGAGCAGACAGGCACATTATTGGGTAACTTGCTCAAGGTCACAGAACAAGTGCTATAGCCAGAACTGCAAACTCAGAAAGCCTGCTATGCTGACCCTTGCAAGAGAGTAATTCTCATCACTGACCCTGTTTTAGCTGTGTAAGAGTGGAAGCAATAACATAAAGGGAGGGCCAGCAAAAAAAAAAGGTGGAGCAAATGAACTATAGGTCTCAATACAATTGGAACCAGAAGGTAAAGCAGGATACTAGTAACAGATTACTGGGAATGGGGGAATAGCTACAGTTACTGGTAATAAGATCTAGTTACCAGTCACGCGAGTGAGTAATTGAGGTAGCACAGAAGGAAAGAACACTGGATGAGAGATTAAGGAACGCAAGGCCAGGTGTCTGAGCAAGACCATCTTTCATAGATAATGAAAACTACCAAAGCCACTAACTGGGTGGTGGCAGCAAGTTACTAGTCACATTGGCATTCACTTCTTCTTTTGAAAATATACACTACTACATTATTTTCCACAATTCTGGTGCGGATGTCTTTTTTAAACAATGTCTATCACATGCTATGAAGCTCAGAATTGTGATCATTTTCACATGTTTTTAACATAGAGATAAAAGCAGCTACATCAGGGGAAATGACAATGTCAAGATAACTAATATAAGTTCATAATTCTATCTGCATTTCCTCATCTCCCATTCATTCCTCAGTCCATTCAAACACAAATTTTGGCTCCACCATCCCATGGAGATTACTTGTCAGGGTACCCAATAAACTCCAAGTTGTCAAAACCAAAGGGTATGTCTCTTGAATTCTCAAGCAGCAGACACATTTGATCCTTTCCTTCTCCTTGAAACATTTTCTTTTCTTGGATTCTTCCTACCTCAAAGATTGTTCCTTGACTGACCTCTTTTACTCAATCTCCACATGAAATCTCCACATCCAGGCTTGAACCCGAGGCCCCATCCTATTACCTAGGTACATCCTCAGCATGGTTCTTCAATTCTAGTAGAATACAATAACATATAGTGGATAATTTGGGGTTCAAATTACACAAGCAATGGACACTGAAAAAGACTGCTAGATGATCTCACCCATCCCATGGACTGAAGTCAACCACAAATGCTGCCTATTGTCAGGGCTCTATCTCCAACCCAAACTTCTCTCTGGAATAGAGATTCGTAAGAAATCTACTTGCTATCTTTACTTCAAAGTTCAGTAGGCATTTTAGACTTAAGTCTTGGGTTCCCACTGCAACCCCAAACCTGCTCCCTTCCCAGCTGTCTACAACATCTCAGGAAAGACCACAAGTATTCACGTAATTTATACAATTAAAATCCAGGCTTAATTTTCAATTTCTCAATTTTCCCCACTCCAACCCAACAAAAATTCTCTCAACCCTACCTTCCCAAACACATCTCAAATCCATCCATTTTTCTTCCTATCTGTCTTTGGCTCCTACTTCCCTCGTTAGGCCCTGAATGTTTAAGACTACTATGCAGGCCTAACTTGTCTCCCTACTATCCCTCTTGCTCACCCTACTACCCCATTTCCCAACCAGCAAAGTAACCTTTAAAATCATAAAAAAAATTTTTTCTCGTCTGCTTGAAATTCCCAAAGGCTTCCTATTTTACCTTGAAACCCCCCCAGCTTACTGTAAAGTCCTTATAGGCTCTGGCCCCTTGCCTAACTCTGATCTATTACTTCTCTTCTCCACACTCTTAAAGGTCTTTCCCTACAGAAAACACTTATCCCCATCTAAGTACTTATTATTATTCAGGTATCAGTTTAAATGTCACTGTATTCAAAGAGCCCTTCAATGACTAGTCAATTTAAAAGTAGCCACCCAGTCATACACTATCACATTACCTCACCCTATTTCACTTCTCTACATAGCTCTTAGCATTATCTGGTTATTAAAATTTGTTTTTTTAACGGGTTTATTCCACTGTAATATATGCACCATGACAGTAGGACTGAATGTTTAGTAAGTACTCAACAAACATTAAATAAATGAATCAACATGCAAATACTGAGGATCACTAAAAGAATGTATTAAATTAATTCAGAAGGTGTTTATTAAATGCCACTATGTGCTAGGTATAGGAAGAAAAAAAGTCTGGAAGAAACCATACCTGATCTCCCAGGTACTTCCTGTGTTATGTTTTACCAATATGCCAAGAAACCTTAATTTCATCTATGTGATACAGTTTTTCAGATTTACTTTTTTATTTTAAAGAGAGAGCATCTTGGGGCACCTGGGTGGCTCAGTGAGGTAAGCCTCTGCCTTCGGCTCAGGTCATGATCTCAGGGTCCTGGGATTGAGCCCCGCATCGGGCTCTCTGCTCAGTGGGGAGCCTGCCCCCCCCCGCCCCCGGCTGCCTCTCTGCCTACTTGTGATCTCTCTCTCTCTGTGTCAAATAAATAAATAAAATCTTAAAAAAAAAAAAATAGAGAGAGAGCATCTCAAGCAGACTCCTTGCTGAGCACAGTGCCCAACATGGGACTCCATCCCAGATCCTGAGATCATGACCTGAGCCAAAACCAAGAGTCAGACCCTCAACTGACTGGGCCACCCAGGTGCCCCCTCCCCTGTGATACAGTATTTTTATACATTTATTACTCTCAATACATTAACTATCTAGGAAACTTCTATAATAAAGTATTATCTCCAGCACAACTATTTTAATATACAATAAACCACAATAGGAACAAACTGCTAATAAATGATGGCTAATAAATACCATATACAGAAAAGTACTAAACAATATTTTACAGCATAAACACCAATACTATACAAATAAATCAAAAAGCAAGGTAATTCTTTACACATTACTGTGTGCTACACTAAACGTGCTATCAATAATAATTAAAACTACTATATCTCTACAGTTCTTTTATCCAAAACTTCCAACATATACATACAACAGCTTTGATGACATTTATGTACTATTATAACTGCATTTCAGCTTGTTCATTTAAAATCTAATCTCAAACTTACTTTTTTTTTCCACTTACTGAAAGCACACAACAGTGACAAGGGTTAGCATATTGAAGAATTAAATCTTAATATCACACTTTTTCTTGTCACCATTACTAGTGATACAATAAAATCTGCAATGTATTACAATCATGCCAGTTTTTGTTAATATACCTGTTCTTAACTAATGGTTGAAGTAACCACAAAACAAAACAAAATGATTTTTGATTTGAGCTTTAAGAAAAACTATGAACTCCATTTTCCTCTTTATGTCCATCCATCACATCATCAACTTTCAAATTTTTAAAAATTTTATACATGTAGCAGTCTATTAGATATCACAGAATGCTTTATATAGATTAAATCTGCTTCTTTTACAGTAAATATCTTTAAAATAAAACTTCACACAATTAAGAATATTCTCTTTTAGCAATGGTCTTCCCATCCAAACTTCTCATTTTGTTTCTGTACTGTTTGACTATAAGAGGAGACAGATTACTTATTATAGTAAAAACTTGCCATGATTACACTAAAGGCAGTGCACGGGAATGGTCAAGTAAATAACCCAGAATGGTTAGCAAGTGTTAAGAAAACTTTGGCAGCTGTAAAAGGGGGAGAGGACTTTTCAGCATTCAAAAACTAAAGCTAATACAAACAATATAAAAACAAATTCCATTGCTTTCCCCACTTTGTACATCTACTCTATAGCTTTTGAGCTACTAGGTCATGAAGGCTCCAGGCTCCCAAAAGACCCACCACAGTCCATATGTGCCTGTACTCCAGTGCTGACACTCAAACCACCAAACATATACATGTTCAACAAATGAAGCACTCCCATGATTCCTCTTATCTCAGTCTTGTCTTGCATTCATTTTTGTTCTGCTCATCTCAAGTTCAGAGCTTCCGTACTGGCAACTTCAAGCTACTTAATTTTCTTACTTCTAGGTAAAAATCAAACAAGGACAAATCTTTGAGTAGCCAAAATCAAGGTCTCTGAGAGCAAAAACTGTTCATTTTATGTGGATCTCCCTACTGGTCTCACTAAAATCCCATTTTCTCCTCCTTTATTTTAGACCTATTTCTAATAACCCTGGTTACCTAGTTTTCAAAACAAATTTGAAACAGGACACTTAGAGCTTCCTTATATTATTACAACTTTCACTGTTTCTTTTCTTACAGGAATTTTACCTAAATACTGTATCAAAAATATGTATTAAAAAAAACCCACTATAAACATTTCTGAAATTTAAGTTCATTAAAATGAAATCCTACAAAGGGGGCCTGGCTAGCTCAGCGGGTGGAACACCGATTCTTGGTCTCAGAGTTTTATATTTGAGCTTCACATTGTGTGTAGACATTACTAAAAAATAAAGCTTTAAAAGAAAAAAGAAATCCTACACGTCATTTAATGTAAACGTTCCACACACCACTGATTAAATGTATTCATTTCTTGCTCCAGATTAACAATGTTAGTTTTTATGTTTATATAAACAAAACAAAAATATATTTAAACAAATAGGAACAAAAAGCTGAAGCCACTCTCTGTAACAATGGTCCTTCTGAAAATACACTTTTAGAAGAATACTTATAAATCATATAACTCAAGACATTCCTTGGAAGTAAACCGGTAAATAGTTAATATAGTGAGGAGCATATACAAAAACAATATTGGCTCTAAGATGCACAAAGTGCAGAAAGAGCTATCCAAATACCAAAGAACATTCAGTGGAGCTGTAGAAAAGTTACGGCATAACTTCAATACACCCACAGGTATTTACAAAAATCTCCTTTAGGTTTCAATAATTCTGGAGTTAATTCTGAATATTTTAAGCTGGTAAAGTTCCTGCTGCACCAATATTACTGCAAAGAACCAAAATCAAATAGACATTTTATAAAAAGTTTTGTCTGAAAACATTATACAGCTGCACTTTAAACTTTCATTCTTTAACTTATTAGTACACACTCAGCAATAAAGAAAAATTCAAGAAAAATTTGACTTCTATTACTCACATCAATCCACAGGGCATCAGTTTCTAATCTATAATTGCTATCTCCTGTACCTTTAAGAATTTAATCACAAAGTAAACTTTTCATATTCTTGCAATAAAATTATTTTGTGCCACAGTTCTAAAAAGATTGGGAACTATGTTTCTTAAATAACTGAAGAGGTGCAAAACTTCAGATTAAATGAGACAGGTAAAACATATAACTATATCCTCACCCAAAGGTATTCGTTACAGATTTCATTTACTGACCACCAATTAAACGCCATTTAATAACCTCACATCTCCGAAAGGCAGGTACATAGCAAATAAGACAGAAGCACAAATGGAACTGATCTAACAGCAAGACCCCTGACCTTCACCAAAACCAGAGTCAACTATTTTTTAAAATACAGATGGGCAGAAAACAGCTGGTTTAAACGAAACATGACAGCCTTAATGATGAACAGAAGCACAATTCCAAAACAACAGCAAATTCACACCGGTGGCATATTTAGATTCTTGGCATAAAGCTGTACTGACTTAAACACTGTGGCTCTTTTTGCAGTCACAAATACAGAAGATGGCACGAGAATCTACCACGTGGACTTCTGAAGTGTTCGAGGCTTTAACTGCAGCAAGATCCAAAGTTTTTCTTTTCTTTTCTTTTTTTTTTTTTTTTCCTACCTTGATATTCTATTATTTGAGAGCTGGGAGAAGAGTGCAAGGTGTCCAGTACCTACATTACAAGACTTCTAACGCAAGAGGAGTCAATCTGGAAGTGAGTTTGAGCCTGGATGTGAAACAAAAAAATCTTCACCACCAAAGAGGCCTGGAAGTGCAATCTACGTAGGGGTGTGGGCTCGGTGGCGGGAGAACTGAGGCTACAGGATTCAAGATAGTATATGCCAATAAAAGGGTCGCCAATTCTGGGGAGGAGGGGGCAAATGATTCATTTTCAACACTCCTCTCCACTCACCTTTCGCTCTGCGGCTGACGGAACCTGATATCTTTTTTTAAAGCTCATTCTCTCCAGTTACCACCTCCCAGACTTCAGCGCCTAACCGGGTCCACGCAAGGGTAGTGACGACGCCTACATCTCCCTCCCGCACCTAAGGACCCAGAGAGGCCGCCTCCATCACCGAGGAAGCCTTGACCTCCCCCTCCCCCTCCGGTCCCACTACTGAGAGCTTCCCAGGCCCAAGCCTCCCGTGCCCCGCGGCCGTGTGCTCCACGCCATATGCCACCAGGGCTTCGGCGTCCAGCCACTGCTTCCCCTTACTCCTGCCCCAAAGCCTGCGGCCAACTCCGAAAGCTCGGGTGGGCCGTACACGGCCGGGGCCGGGACCCCGGGCCCTGCCCAGGGCTAGCAGGCCTTATCCAGCGCCCGGGGCCCGAGCCCCACGCTCGCCGCACACTCCCGGGTGTGCGGAGAGGGCTTTCCCCGCTCGGCTGCGCTGCGGGGCCCTGCTCCGGGTTGAGGCCCCCGCCGGGCGCACAGAACCGCCGCGCCGACCCCCGCCCAGGCCCGACGGGCTCCTCGCGCTCCCCGCGGCCCGCGCGCGGCCGCCCCCGCCCTCCCCGGGCACGCTCCCAGCGGCTCGCACCGTCTCGTCGGGGTCGATGTCGATCTTGAAGGTCTGCTGCTGGAGGGTCTTCAGGGTGACCAGCATGGTGCCGGCGCGCAGCTCCGCTGCCGGGCCTGCTCCGGGTGCTGGCCGCTGGGCGGGGTCTGTGGCCTGGCGGGGCCCCGGGGTCGCCCGCGCTCCTCGCGCACTCGGGAGGAAGGCGGTGGGGGTGGGGGCTTGTCACATTCGCCCTGCGGAGCGGCCTGTCCCCCAGCCCTGGGCCCGGGCCGCGCCGCTACCTCTGCGACTGCGGCCTTCCTCGCGAGTTCTGGCCGCCGTGCTTCCTCACGCTCCCGGCGCCGGCCACTGAGTCTGCAGGAAGCACGAGGGGCTCTGCGCGACAAGCAGAGAATCCGCTAGCTCACCACAGGCTGGTGGCCGCCATCAACGTGACTCGCCGAGACGCGCCCCCTCCCCCACCTGAAAAAATCTGGGGGATGGGGCCGGGCTGACGAAGCGCGCAGGCGTAGGGTGCGGCGAGGCTGTGCGCAGGCGCGGTCAAGAACTCCGCCCCGGAATTGGGGCGGGGCGGATTGCGGCTCTGGAATGCCGGCGGCCGGGATCGGGCGTGCGCAGGCGCAGTCAGTGGGCGTCTGGAGGGCTCTCGGGGCTTCCTTGTGGCGTCTGCAACCGGGGCGTTCTGCCGCTCGCCGCTGCTCCGCCTACGTCCAGACTCCTCCCGGCTGCCTGAGTTGCGCAACCCGTAGCCGGGGAAGCGCTACGTGGAGACCGCGCTAAGTGGAAGCCGAAGTCTGGAGCTGGGGAGCTGGAGGGCGGTAGGTTGGGGCGGGGTTTGAGAGAAAAGCTCGTGGTAACCAAGGTACTGGGCCGGCGCTTACCGGACGCTTTCGGTGTGGATGAGCCTTTGTGGTGGCGACTCGAATTCCTTACTCCTGAGAGTGCAGACCCCAGTGCCGGATACCTAGGTGGACCTTGGGCCTGAGTAAGACAGAGGAGGTCAAGCTCTCCAACGCCTCCGTGGATAGAACGGTCCAGTGGCTCCTGTCACCGAGAAGTAAAAGTCCGAGTTCTTGGAATTGGATTCATAGCCCCTGCCTCTCACCTCATCCCCCTCCTCTCCCCGGTTCTTGGGGTTGTTGGTGGGTACTAGGCTCCCGCCTAAAGGCCTGCCTTCGCCTTGGCTGCGCCCCTGTACGAGCCCTCTTTACCCAGATAGCTGGGTGGCTCACTTGTCTCCCCTCCTTCAAATCTTTGCTCAGATGTCAGCTTCTCCGTGAAGTCGACCCTAATCCTCGGCTGAGAACAGCAACTTCCCAACTGCAGTAGCCTACTCTGTTCCCTCCATAGCATTTATTATCTTCCAGTTGCTACATAACAGAGATACTATCTTTGTCGTCTTTTCCTCCAAGCCCCAGACTGAAGCTGCACAAAGGCGAGGGTTTTGATGTGTTAACCGACGTGTCTCTAGCGTGGAGAAGCGTGCCTGACCGCAGGCACACAATAAATATTAGTGGAATGGGTGAATGTGCTCCCAGTTCCTCAGCGGTAGGGAAGGAAAAATAGCACTCAACTCCATTGATCATTGGAGGGGGTATTGGATATGTATGTAAAGACAAGGAATGTAGGTGAGAATCCCATAAGGAGTTAGCTATTTTTTTTTTTAAAGATTTTATTTATTTATTTGACAGAGAGAGATCACAAGCAGGCAGAGAGGCAGGCAGAGAGAGAGGAGGAAGCAGGCTCCCTGCTGAGCAGACAGCCCGATGCAGGACTCAATCCCGGGATATGAGATCATGACCTGAGCCGAAGGCAGCGGCTTAACCCACTGAGCCACCCAGGTGCCCCAGGAGTTAGCTATTTGTAGCATGCCCATTGACAGATAAGAAAAGTGAATACAGAGATGCTGAGTAATGTGCCTGGTGTCACTCACCTAGTAAGTGACAGATCCAGCATTTTAACTGGAATGACTCTAGAGCATGTGCTCCTAGGTGCCAGGCTATTCTGCCTCTTACTAAGGTACCATGTGGCAAATTTGACATAAGCTGGTTTGAGTATAAAGGAAAGTTACAGTTAGATCACTAACCGTGTGGCCAATTGCAAATTACATCTCTGTGCCATCATCCTGACGGATACAGTGTCACTGCTTGGTTTTTCCTGTATTTAAGAGCTCAGATACAATTCTTCCATGGAACTTTCCCTCACGAACTTCCCTTTCCACTAACCTGGCATTTCCCCTTGCACAGCCCGTCTGTCCCTGTATTGTAATTCAATATCTAATCCTCTGCCCTCTGTATTTCTGTATATCTACTGTTAGTCACCAGGTGATCTCATCTTGTACGTGGTTTTGAAATACCTCCAGCCAGGACCTGTCCCCTTAGCTGCAGATAGAGTTAGCCAGTTGCCTACACAATACCTTCAGTTAGAATATAACAAGGGTCTGAAGCCTATTATGGCTAAGCAGAACCATTGATTTTCCTCTGGACCTCTCTTCCGGGTGAAACCTGCCCCTTTACCAGTTTTCCCCCACCTATAATTCATGGCAGCACCACCATCTACCCAGGTGCTCAGACCAAAAATCTAGTCATCATCCCTGGTAAATCTCTCCTCTGTTCCTATTTCCTCACCCACCACATGTAATCCATTATTGAGTCCTGTCAGTTTTATTCTCCAAATTATATCCCAAATTCAGCCATCTTCACCATTTCTGATTCTCCAACCCTAAGCTAATCATGATGCTTCACCTGCTTCCCAACTGGTCTCTCCGCTTCTCTTTTCCCCCCACCAGCCTCCCCAGCAGTCAGAGTAATCTTTTTCAGCCATAATTCACATCATGTCACATCTATTCTTAATACCTAATTACACTTTAGAATACAGTTCAAAGTCTGTACCTGGCTTTGAAGCGTTCACATGATCTGACTCCTGCCAAATGGTCTGGCTTCATCTCTTTTCTTCTGTCTGTCTCTCATTCACTGGCATCGATTCTTTCATACCTCAAACAGGCTGAACTGGTTCTAACCTGTGGAACTTTGCAGATGAGGTCACTTCAGCTTAAAACCCTCTCTTCCTACATCTTCAAATGTCTAACTCCTTCTCATCTTTCAAATTCCAGGTCGTGGTATACTTCCTTAGAGAGGACTTCTTCAACAACTGCAATGATAAATGATAAATGTTAACTCTTTAGGCGAGACTCTATCTACTTTATGTGGATAATCTCATTTGAGCCCCAACAAAACTCCATGAGATTGGTACGACATTACCCTGGCTTCAATTTTTTTCATGGATCAACCTGAAATTACTATTTTTCAACTTGTTTATGGTCGTCCACATTACTACTCAGTTCCCACCTCTGCTTTTTGGGGAGAGGAACTCATGTGCCTTACTCACGGCTCTTTCCCAAGCATCTAGGTCAGTGCCTGGAACACAGGTGCTCAGTAGCTTATATTGACTGAATCCCAACTCACTTGCAAGCTGCATGAGGCCAGGTGCTATGTCGGTCTTGTTCAGAATGGTATCTTTAGAGTCTAGCACAATGTGAATTCTTAATATACGTTGACTGAAAAAATGGTGAAGTCACTTTAATTAAAATGAGTTGATTTAGTTGAAATTTTAACAGTTGTAAGAAATTATTTGAAGCCATTTTATAATTATAAATTTAATTCATTCATTATAATTAGAATTTATTTTTATAACATTAAGTGTATTCATTATATTTATTTGTTATAATACTAAAACCTTTTTCTGTTACAGCTGCTCTTATCCATCTGCAGAAAAAAGGAGGTGAGAGATGCCTCCCCATATATTATTGTATGTTTTAAAGAAAATCTTTTTCTCATGGCAAAATAAATAAACAATATAGGAAGGGATTGATTGAAAATACATCCCCCTCCCCAGCCCCTAGAAATAATAATTGTTTTGAGAGTCTTTAGACATATTTTAAATATATACAAGAATATATCCCCTCCCCAAATAGTTGTGGCAACAGTAGATTTTAAATGCCAATTGAAAGATTCACCTGATACATTTTCTAAAGTACAGTGTTCAGATAAAAAGTTGTTTTTGTTTTCTTTTAATTTCTGGAAAAACTGTAGGCCAGACATAATCACTCTTGGCCCAATATCTCAGGTTGGACAGGTTGTATGCCTCCTTGTTAGATGTAGTTGCCTTTACCTAGAGTCCCATGGTTCACATAACAGATGATAGGACCCCATCCCTGACCCTCCCAACTCAGAGGCCAAGGACGTGAGGATGCTTGGGAGCAAGGCCTTGTAGGATAGGCCTTGGGCTTCTCCATGAGCTATTGGGCCAAGATAAAAAGATGGATGGGAGTAATTGATTCCAAATACTTAGGAACAAGCCAGGTAATTTTGCTTGCATTTTTGGAAATCAGTCAAATGATTTCAGGGAAGAAGATGAGCAAGCTGAGATACAGCAACTGCTGACTTAGAAAATGTTAGGGCAAAAATGCCAGACTTCAAGCCAGTCATTCAGCAAATAGTTATTGAGACTCTCCATGCTGGGAACTCCTCTGGGTGTTGGGAATACAATAGGGAAAAAAAACAAAGTCCCTGTCCTCATGGAGTTTATATTCTTGTGGGATAGTAGATACATAGATAATGAACTAAAAATAAAAAAATATTTATAATCTGTCAGGTGATAAGTGCTATTTTTTAAAAAGCACATGAAGAGGATCAGTAGTGCTCAGAAGAAATAGGGTTGCTACAGAGAATGGTGCCAGACATCTTTCATTCTTTTCCCCATCATTCTTTTTCCCCTCTTCTTTGCCCAGCAGTGGGTTCCAAGAAGGCTGACCTATGGGGCGCCTGGGTGGCTCAGTGGGTTAAGCCTCTGCCTTCGGCTCAGCTCATGATCTCAGGGTCTTGGGATTGAGCCTCGTGTGCCAGGCTCTCTGCTCAGCAGGGAGCCTGATTCCCCTTCTTTCTCTGCCTGCCTCTCTGCCGACTTGTGATCTCTGTCTGTCAAATAAATTTAAAAAAAAAAGAAAAAAAAAAAAAGAAGGCTGACCTATATGGACTACCACAACTGGCTTCCTGGGGAGTCCTGGCAGGAGATAGGAGTGAACAAAAAGAATGAAGTTAGGGAATTTATTCTTTTTTGTGCCCTTGATACAAGGTCATTGCTTCTGTAGGGTATCCTTCCAAGGGGGCAGAAAGGTACCCAGTGAGTCAGTGGGAGTGGTAAATGGAATCACTCCTGCTTCCTTGGCTTGCTTCATAGATCCAGCTGGTCTTCCTACTGGCAACAGAGTGCCCTATAGGGTTTTCTGATTCAGCGTGTAGATTGTATCCTAGAGAATGAAACCCTCCTACATAGTATTGCCTCTGAGGTGGTACTTCAGCTGTACTATCAGCAAGCCATTCCATTGCTCTCTCAGATTGGCTCTTCTGGAGAGAGCGGTATCTGAAAAGACTAACAGGTCCTATGATCATGGGATCACTCCCAAACCTCCATTGTGAAGTGGAGTCCCTGATTGGATGCTACGATGGGTGGGGTTCCATGTCTGTGGATCAGGTACTCTGTAAACTCCTGTACAGTGATATAGACTAAAACTCCCCTGGCAAGCAATGTAAACCTACACCAAGAATAAATGTCTTTTCTTGTGAGAACAAATTGGCCCTACAGTATGCAGATTGCCCAATGTAGTCAACTTCCCGCTAAGTGGCTGGTTGATCATTCAAGGAATAGTACTATACTGATAACTCAATACTGGTCTCTCTGGCAGTTTGGAAATTCGGAGGTGATGGTAGCTAGATCAGTCTTACTGAGAGTTCCTGCCAAGAGACTATGCCTAGTCTCCATCTCTGCCACTGTGGTCTCTCCACTCATGTGGCCATCATATTTCTACTCTTGCATCCTTAAAGTCTGTTCTGAATACAGTAGTCAGATCAATTCATTTACATGCAAAACCCTGTAATGGTTCCCCACTTCAATGAGTAAAATCCCAAGTCTTTACAATGCCCTTCCTCCTTCCTCCTGTTCATTATTTTCCTGACTTGTTTAGCTACACATTTCCACAAGTTCACTGTGTTCCAGTTGCACTGGCTTCCTTACTGTCCCTTGAACTGGCCAGGTCCACTCCCACCCTGGTCTTTTGTTGTCTCCCTGAAACACTCTTCTGTAGACAGATAAACCCTTTCCTTCACCTCCTCCAATCTTTGTTTGAACTTCACCTTCTCAGTCAAACCTGCCCTGAGCCCTTTCTCATCCCACTTAATATGACAAAATGCCTGACACTTCTCTGCCCAGCATTCTTACGCTCCTTACCCTGCTTTCCTTTTTCCCCATTAAACTTACTGTCTTCTAACATGCTACTTTATTTATCTGTTGTGTTTCTTGTGTAGTGTCTGTCTTCCCTGCCAGAAGAGAGGGCTCTTTGTCTGTTTTGCCCCCTCACATACTTCAAGCACCAGGAAAAGTGCCTGGAAACAGAAACAGAACTCAATTAATAATGAAAGGAAAATTGAGCCACCCATGAATAAAAGCGAATTAAAACAAGGTGATACTTTTGTGTTAAAATTAATCATTAAGACTCCGTAACCTCCCCAAATACCCACAGTGTGTGGGAAAGATGTTTCCATGGTTTGCTAATGAGTTTACAACCTTTTGGAAAGCAATTTAGCAATATAGCTGGTTCTTAACTTCTCGAATTTCAGTTCTCATACACTCTACATGAATACCTCTGAAACTACTTTCCTCAGCATAGTTATCTAACTATGACTTGAAAAGTTGATTTAATGGTGTAGTCATCCAGCCAGTGGGGCAAAGGCCTGGCATTCACATGTTTTATGTTTAAACAGTATCATTTACACAACCCCAACATTCCTTTTTCTCATTTGAACTGATTTTCTCATTAGTTTTGCAAGACTAGGAAAACTGTTAGCAATAAATTGTGAAATAGATCTTTTGCTAAAGTTCAATATGTTTAACAGTTTTGGTTCTTTTGTTTTCTCATTTTTCCCAGCTCAACATTCTGTTTCTAATTTGACAGCCTTTTCCATTTCCAGCTAAAGTTGATTTTAATTCATGATTTATTTCAAGTATACCTGACTTATCTTTGGAGCTAAAAATCATAGCTGTTTTTTTGTTGAAATCATGTTTATTAATTACTTTATTATCATTTATCCTCCAGTATTCATTGGGAAGCAGTGATATGCCAGGCCCTACATAGGTTGGGCTTCCTCTGCCCTCAAGAGATTAGTAGGAGAAACAAACAAATAACTGTGTGGTGTGCTGGGATTGGGGCAGGCTCCAGGAAAACAGTGAGGCTTGATTAACTCTGGGTGGGGTGGGAGATGGACACAGGGACTCAGCATCTTTTCAGCTCTATCTCTCTTCCACAGCTGGTCATCTAATCTATGTATTGGCCAAATGTTCTGCAAATTGTAATAGAATTAGAATGCTATCTTGTCATAAAGGAAACTAAGAATAAATTAATATAATTCTATGAGCTTCTCTGAAGAAACTCTATTGAGAGCATTTAAAAAACATCTTTTTTAAACTTTAAATGGAAAGTGTGTGTTCCTTTTCCATGGACCCATGTTGATTATTTCTGGTTTTGCAGTATCTGCCTGCCTGTGTTTTTCAGAGTGGTTACACTATGTATAAATTAAGAAGAACCCCAGGACCCAAAGTGTTTGAAGTTTAGATAGCAATTGCCCCCCGATGCATATTTTCTTGTGTATTTATTGTTATATGAAATTGTTTTTATACTTTCTAGTTTATATATAAACTAGTTATATATATAATTATATGTAGACATATATATAATTACATATAATTAATAGAATTGACTACATCAGGATTTCATGACCTCATCATGTAATAACAATGTAAACAGAATAACAAGCATGCAACCAACTGGAAAATATTTCCAACATGTGACAAATTTAATATCCTTAATATATAAATTACTCAGAAATTGGAAAGAAAAGCATTGTGATCCAATTAAGCAAAAGCATAAGAGGTTTGTACAGAAAATTCATGGAAAAAATACAATTAGTAGTGCTTATTATGTACCCAGGTGTTTTTCTAAATGCCTAGTAGATTGACTTTTAGCCCTTATGTCAATTATGAGATGACTCTGATCAAGTTACTTAACTTCCTGTGCTTCGGTTTCCCTCCTCTGCACACACGTCTAAGAATTTTTCTATGAAAAATGCAAAGAAGTTAAGTTGCTGGGTTGTAGAGATTGTGTATTTTTAATAGGTCTTACCAAAATTCTATCCACATTGCCATGTCAATGTACATTCCCATCAACACGGTTTGAGCTGATCACTTTCCCCCAACCCAGGCCAATACTTAATAAGCTCTGTAATTTCCCTTTTTTTGCCAACGTGGCAAATCTCTTCTGCCTCTCAAGAATTCAAATTCTGCTGAGCATCTTTTCATGAGCTTCATGACCATTTGTGTGTCTTTTTTGGAGAAAGGTCTATTCAATTCTTGTGCCCATTTTTGAATTGGGTATTTTTTTGTGTTGAGTTCTAGGTGTTTTCTACATATTCTGGTTGTTCATCCTTAGTCAGATATGTGATCTGGAAATATTTTCTCCTGTGAGTTGCCTTTAATTCTATTAATATTATTTAATGTCTTAGTCTACTCAGGCCAGGATAACAAAATACTGTAAACTGTGTAGTTTATAAACAGAAGACATCTGTTTCCCATAGCTCTGGAAGCTAGGGAGTCCAAGATCAAGGTACTGGAAGATTTAGTTCATGGTCAGCGTCTACTTCCTGGTTTATAGATGGCGGTCTGTTCACTGTGTCCTCATGTGGTGGAAGGGCTGCGAGCTCCCTCCAGAGTCCCTTTTATAAGGGCAGTAATCTCATTTCTTGAGGACTCTGCCCTGATGCCCCAATCACCACTCAGAGGCCCCGTCTCCTCATGCCATCATCTTTGGGGTTTGGATTTCAACATACGGATTTTGATGGGACACAAATATTCAGGCCATAGTAGTGTACTTTGATGCACGAAGCTCTTTAATTTTCATGAAATACAATCTTTTTTTGTTTTTGTAACCTGCGCTTTTGTTGTCATGTCCAAGAAATTGTTGTCACTTCCAATGTCATGAAGTTTTCCCCTGTGTTCTCTTCCAAAAGGTTTATAGTTTTAGATCTTATGTTTAGGTCTTTGATCCATTTTGAGTCAAATTTGTTTATGGTGTTATGGAGGGGCCAATTTCCTTCTTTTGCCTGTGGATACTAGACGTTAATCTTTATTACATTTGATAATTTTCCATATTGCAAAGCCCCTTGAAGAGCACTGTGTCTTATAACCCTTTATATCCCTTGCAGTACCATGCATTTAATGAGAGCTCAGTGCACTTAAAAAAAAATACTTATTTTTAAAAATACAAATGACTACTTATTTGTAGTTACTGACTATTGCATTGAAAATATTACTCTGGGGCACTTGGGTGGCTCAGTGGGTTAAGCCGCTGCCTTTGGCTCAGGTCATGATCTCAGGGTCCTGGGATCGAGACCCACATCGGACTCTCTGCTCTGCAGGGAGCCTGCTTCCTTTCCTCTCTCTCTGCCTGCCTCTCTGCCTACTTGTGATCTCTCTCTCTCTGTGTCAAATAAATAAATAAATCTTTAAAAATAAAAAAAAAAGAAAATATTACTCTGTACCTTAATTGTAGGACCAGCTCATAATAGGCAATTAAAAATGTTTATTGAATTATGGGATTGAATATACTTATTCTGAGGAATTTCATTGTCAAAGAAAAAACATTTTTTCAATTAAGTGATATTGACAGAATTGGAGAATGAGGATTATTATAAACATTGTAATACAGGATACATATATATTAAAAGAGAATGATATAAATACCCCAAAATACTGTACATAGCCATTTTCAAAGCACATACTTCTCCTTTGAAGATGGTGAATTAAAATGAAGAATTCACTATTTTTTTCCTCTCTTCCAAATCTTTTTGAAATAATCCAATTAAAAGAAAAGCCATAAGAACTCTGGAAAACCAAAAAGCGTGATGTGATAGTTGCATAAAAATGTTCCCAATGACCAAAGCTTGCTGGCACTACATCCTTGTATAGTCCCCTCCCACACTGAAGCTGGAATTTAGCCAGTAGATAAATGACAGTGATGCTGCACCATTTGAATCTAAGCCTTTAAAAGTCCTGGTGGCTTCCTCTTTTACACTTATTTTGGAGGAAAATAGCTTTTTTCCTCTATCCATCTTAGGTTCATTGGTTAGGGCCCTGCAGATTAGACCAACTAAAGGCAGATTAACAAGAGAAAAACTGAAGAATTTAATAATAACTGGGCATTTCTATATACATAGGAGAACTCAGTGATGTGTAACTCAAAAAGGTGGTTAGAACTTGGGCATAGATAGTATCTTAGCAAAGCACAGTGAATTCCTAGAAAAGTGACAAGACAAAGGAAAAGGGTTATAGACTTCTTAGGGTGGCAAACTATGGGAAGGTAAACATTTGGGGGAAACTAATGGAGTAGGTTGGTTTGTGCAGGTCCATTTCAGTGTTGGCTTTCTGTCTTTTTTCATGGCTATAAAAAGTCCCTGGGAGAGAGGAGTTATGGCAGTCCTCATTTCTCAGAAGTTCCTGCTTTTGGTCAGATATGGAAGTTCTAGGTAGATTTCTTTCTGCATATGTCAATTCTCTTTTGCCTCCAGCTCAAAATAATCCTTATGACAAAGTGGCATATTTTGGGGTGACATATTCTGGTCCCCTACACACTCTTAGAAGCTAGCAATATGTGAAAAGGTCTTTAAGATTTTTTTATAATTTTTTACATAATAACTCTATTTCTAGGTATTATTCCTAAGGGAACATTCAGAAATATGAACTCCCTTTTACAAATAATAGTTACATATCATTGTGAATTATAATAATAATTGGAAGGTGGACATAGCCCTACTGTTGAATGCTAGAAGAATGGTTCAACAAATTACGTTGTATACATTTGTTAAAATTGCTTAGCCATTGAAAATAATGATTTTGGAGCATATTTACTGACAATGAAATGCCACTCATTCATTTATTCATTCATTCTGCAAATATGTGTAAATAATGTGTGTCAGGCCTTATGTTAGGTACTGGGTTTTCATAGTGAACAGAACTCTCTTATGGAACAATTACTCCCCTGGAATAGTCATTCAGGAGACAACAGAAAAAAAAAAAAAACCAAACAGGCAAACAAATATATTATGTATGGTGGTGATAAATGCTAAGAAAAAAAATAAAATCACAGGAGAGTTACTACTGTTAAAATATGATATAATGATACAATGTTAGAGGAGATGTTTATATAGTGTAATCCCAATTTTATAAAGAAATAAACAAAAACCCTTACCACCACAATAAATACATGTACATAAGGACAGAATAATGACTTGGAAAAAAATTGGAATATTCACAGTGCTTAGCCCAGAGTAGGAGAATACTTGGTAATTTTTTTTTATATGTTCCCACTTTCCAAAGTGTCAATAATGAACCTTTATTAGAATCAGAAAGCCACAACACACATAAATCATTGGAAAATCCATAGAATTAAGTTTAAAATGAAAACACTAATTTATACATGTTTATTATTAAGTTCATAACAATGTATGTTCATTGTTATGAACTTAATACAAGTTTATTATTAATTGTTTAAAGGAACATGACATTTGTCAGAACCCATAAAATGTACAACATGGAGTGGACCCTAATTTATACTATGAATTCTGAGTGATAATAATGTGTCAGTGTAGTATCATGGCACATAATAAAGGTATAACCATGGTATAGAATGTCCATAGTGGGAAAGATGGTGTTAGGGTGGAGGATAGGGGAGTATTTGAATTCTCAGTACTTCCTACTTAATTTTGCTATGAACCAAAAATTACTCTAAAAAATAAAGTTTTTCTTTTTAAAGATTTATTTATTTACTTGAGGAGAGAGAGTGCACGTGTGCACATGTATGAGTTGGAGGAGGGACAGAGGGAGAGGTAGACTCCCCACTGGGCACAGAGCCTGATGTGGGGCTCTGTCTCATGACCCACAAGATCATGAGCCAAAATCACGAGTCAGACGCTTAATAGACTGAGGCACCCAGGTGCCCCCAAAATAAAGTTTATTAATTAAAAAAGCAGAGAGTTAATACAACAGCCATAATGACGTCAAGCATAGAATTTCTTTAAAGAGGAAATTTTGGAAATATGCTTTATCTCAGTAAATTTGACACAAATCACAGTTCTCTTTCTTACAATTCCAGAAGCACAGTTTTTTTTAGTATCCCATGGTAAACACATCCATTTATAAGGGGCAAACCAATATTTACCAAACTCCTCAAACTGCAATACAAAACCAATGTCTGTTTATTACTTAAAGAGTGCTGTCATGTCAGCTGGAATACATGTGTTGGTGTAAGCAACATTTTTTTCTGTGAAGGCATGGAAAAATGCTTTATTATCAGAAGATTGCCTGGAGAGCCTGAAATTAGAGGAAGTGGTAGCTTGTTTTATGATTTGATTATCAAATGAAGTATTTCTCAAAGTGTAGGTCCATGGACTTCCTACATTAAACTCACCAAGGGTGTTTATGAAGTACAGATTCCCAAACACTAACCTAGATTTACCTTATCAGAATCTCCAGGTATGGACCCCAGAACTGCATTTTTAACAAGCACCCACGGTGTTATTTATGTGCATGGAAGTTTGTAAACCACTGGTACTTGGTTAAAAGGTAATGATGCACTTTCTCCACAATGGAAAATTAACAACTCAAGGGTGTTGTTAAGACATACTTTTCTCTAAATCTGCTTTGAGAACACTGCTAATTTCAAGCTCTGAGCCTCTGCTTTTCTCTTGATTCCTCGACTATGTTAGCTTTCTTTAATTACTGTCAAGTCATCATAGAAAATCATTCCTTTTTCTCTTCATATCACTGCCCAGAATTATTAAATTCTTTTTATGTAATCTATAGAGGGATAATTGTATACAGTGAGTCTGATGAGTTTTGACAAATGCATATATCCATGTAACCAATATTCCAGTTGAAAAATAGAATATGCCGTCATCCTATCCTAGGAAGTACACTAGAAACCACTATTGTGATTTACATCCTCACAGATCAATTTTGCCTAATCTTGAACTTCATAAAATGGTATATTGATTAAGAGCTAACCCCATAGATGTTATAAAAGATGACACTCATTTTTCCAAGTTATTTTAAGAGAAACTACTCCAGACAACTCTTAAGAAACTCCAACATATTTCAGTTTTCATTGGTAAAGGTGAAATTCCTTAATTAAGAGTTCTTTGCCTACAGGTATAAACAGGATTCTGCTGAGGACTTTACAAACTCTCCTTCTGTAGCCAGTTAAGCCTTCAATTAAAACCAGCTTTAATGTATCCAAGTTTTAAAACTCTGATAGGAAAAGAGAGAATGCAATTGGAAGAAATTTTTCTGACTCTAAAGAATGATATCGTGTAGCTTCTGCAAGAATTTTCAGATCAATTTTTTGAAATACAATTAATAATACTTTGTAGGAAGAAAGTTTGGAGATAGGCAAATATATGCCATTTGATTCACAGACTGTGGAATACCAAGTCTGGTCCCAGATTAGATTCCAAAAAGGATTGGGTAACGTCATCCCCAAACTTGGATTTCACCATAGTCTTACACACTTTTGCATTTTCAGCCCCACAGTAGCAGTCCTTTTTGAAGCCTAAAGGAATGTGACATCATTTGAGAAATAGTATATCCTTTTTACTATCCATTATCGTAATTCCCTGGGTCCATAACACTTCCTCTGGTCCTTACCATTTGTGCATGTTTTCATTCTTCCAGGAATTAAACATTTCTGCTACTATTTGTGTGGTTCCATGTCACTCTCATAGCATTGTCATTTCCCTCCATCTTTCTCATTGTTCATTCTGTATCCTAACTTAAAGAGCTCTATGTCAACACTTAAATTTCTTTTTAAGAATCTCCCCACTGGGGCACTTGGGTGGCTCAGTGGGTTAAAGCCTCTGCCTTCGGCTCAGGTCATGATCCCAGGGATCTGGGATTGAGCCCCGAGTCGGGCTCTCTGCTCGGCAGGGAGCCTGCTTCCTCCTCTCTCTCTGCCTGCCTCTCTGCCTACTTGTAATCTCTGTCTGTCAAATAAGTAAATAAAATCTTAAAAAAAAAAAAAAAAGAATCTCCCCACCTTTTTCTCCTCATGGAGTTGTCCAAGGTCATATTTCCAAGGACTTCTTGGTTCTGTCTTCTTTTGGAAACTTGTGAAATTATGCCTGTATTTTAAAAAATATGTTGAGGTCTAGCTTCCTAAAGTCTTCTGTACATAAGCTTGCCCTACTTTGAAGATGATGTGGCCATGTTCTTCCAGGTTCCCATCCCTTCCACTCTGAAGAATGGCTTCTTCCCATTGGTTGGAAGCAGAGCACAGTTATTTCTATTACTTCCTTTACCCCCTAGGACATGGAATTGTTAGGAAGACAAGTGAAAAACTGCTTTTATCCTAATGAAGTATCCAAATGTTATCTGCATTGTGTATGCTCTGCCAAATTTGTGGCTTTCCTCCATGTGGCTCAGCTCTGCTTCCATGAAAACATTGCTTCTGTTCTTCTCCTCTTTCATCTTCATCCAAGCGTTCGGAGACTCCTCTGAATCTATTGTTATCACAGCCTACAGTGCTGCTCTGTCTCCTTCCAACAGGTCTTTGTGCACACACACCCTTCTATTACTGTGTTCCCATGGATCTCTTCCATTTCACCAGCTCTCAGTGGTATCTGTGAGGTCTTGTTTGTCACCCTATGCTAAATATCAAAGTTGCTGTGTTGCTTATGTTCTGTGCATGATATCTGGACATCTGCTGCCTACGTTTTCTTTCTGATGTCCTTCCTGATTGTTTTCTTATTGAATCACTCAGCACCTCCCTTACTGTTGAAATTCTTCCCAGCCCCTCCTTAATGTCATTCATGGAAACCCATTTCAGTTTAATCTAGGTGTTTTTTTCTCCCTTCCCATCTGTTTTCCATTTACAGCCCCTTTGGCCAGATGAGTTGGTATCTGACTAAACACATTCTTTTCAGTCTTTGAAAAATTCTCTTCATTCCTGGTCAAATATCCATCATTCCTACATTTGAAGCTGTGGCTCTGAAATAAAAATTTGTACCAAGTGTGTACCTAGTGGTTCACTTTTCATATCATATTTTTATTCTAAACATTTGCCTTTAAGTCTTTTATGTCCCAAATTTCACATCATCTTGAGATGTTTTCACAGTCTATTTTTTTTTTTAAAGATTTTATTTATTTATTTGAGAGAGAGAGACAGTGAGAGAGAGCACGAGCGAGGAGAAGGTTAGAGAGCGAAGCAGACTCCCCATGGAGCTGGGAGCCTGATGTGGGACTCGATCCCGGGACTCCAGGATCACGCCCTGAGCCGAAGGCAGTCGTCCAACCAACTGCGCCACCCAGGCGTCCCTTCACAGTCTATTTTGATGGGCTTTCATTTCCCTGAACTTGGCAAGTGATACCTTTGACCAACCTCAGCAGGCTCTGACATGTGCTAGATTTATACTCATGAAGATAACACCCGTTCTTGCATGACTTGATTGTGTCAATTCACAGACATTACCGTATTCCTCACAAGGGGGTCCCCAAGTCCCAGTGCTTGGCTTTTCCTCCATAACTTTATCATTTCATGTGTCTTCTTCCTCTGTAGGAGCATTATTACAAGTGGTATAGTACAGTAGGAAGGAATTTTGTTCCTTTTGTTCCAAGCTACTTGTTACTTGGTAGCTAAGGAGGACAAATAAGTGAATTCTACAAGACTCAGCTTCTTTATCCTCCAAGTGGGGGATAGAATACTTACCTTATAGAGTTATTGTGATGATCTAATAAAATACTACAAATGAAACCACTTTATAAACTAAAAGTAGCACTAACATAGGTTTTAAGAGTAATCATTGGATTATTTAGTATTCCTCCACTCTGAAGAGCACATGAAGCATTCATGAGAAGTCTCTCAACATTGGCTCCAACCCCATATTAACTTATTTATTGAGTGCCTCCTGGAACCTAGTCCTCTGTAAGGAGAAACAAGGCATGTGCACAAAACTTGGTGGTGAATACTCGGCCAGGAAGAAACTGAATTCGGGAAGGTTTCCTTTCCCCAGAAGATTCAAGTGGGCATTGTGCTGGCCTGTATGCTTCCTACAGTTATCTGTGCCATGTTCTTTGTTCTTTGGGTTTTAACACTTCAACAAGTACTTCTGGGCACCTGGAAGTCAGCCCAATGGTGTGCAGGAATCTGTTTATTTTTAGAACGCTGGACCTCTGGCTTGTGCTGGATCCAACTTAAGCTAACTTCATCTGGGAATATGCCACAGTACCCCCTTCTCCACCCTAACCATGATGGGATGGCATGGTTCTCTAGCGAGTTTGTAGGACCAACATAATAGCAACCAGCTGTGATGGTACCAACTAAAGTCATATGCATTGAATCCCTGCCATGTGTCCATACTTTGTTAGGCTCTTTCTATACATCAGTGCTTTTCAACCTTTAAAAATTACTGCTCTCCTAAGAATTGCTCCCCATTCTTAGACATGTTTTTCTTAATAGCCCTTTTATGACATTTTAATACCACAGATAACACTGTGTGCTTGTTTAGGAACTGTATATATGTAGGTAATTTGTGTGATTTATATGGGAAGAGAGTGAGATCTTTTTACCTTCTCCCCCAAGAACCAATTTTCACCCCCCTGAGGGTGATATTACCCCCACTGAGAATGTGTGTGTGTGTGTGTGTGTGTGTGTGTGTATTCCTCCCCTTCCCTCAGTCATTCCCCAAGCAATCTGCAAACTGTGTCAGATCCTGAACCTACTACACAACTATTGACCCCAGGGAAAGAAACCTTAATTCAGAACATTCCATTTAAGGAAAGGCTGCATTTTCTCCATAGAGCCCAACCCTCAGGTCAAGCCTGGACAGACCCCAGCTTGATGAAGTCTTGTGGTCTTTCTCACATACTGTTTTCTTTGTGACTTCCTCCCCCAGGACCTTGAAAGGATGCTGAACATTCCTCATCAGAAACCTGAGGAGGACACTGAAAAGACAGCCACAATTTTCCTTCTGCTTGCTGCCAAGTTTCTTGAGGGCTCAGCTGTTGGGGTAAGATTTGTAGGATTTCATATATATATATATGAAATCTATCTATATATGTATATATAAAATAAAAGCACACACATACTGCAACCTGAGGTTTCAAATGCTGTCTTAGTTTTCTGTGTCAAGGGGCTAGAAAATATGGAAATGAGGGAACATCATGGAAGGATAGGGGAAAGAGGAGAGAGAGAGGAGAGGCCAGAAGACTAGAGGGATGAGGATGGGAGGAAGAAAGAAAAGGAAGAGAAAGTGTAATGGAAGGAGCAAGGACCTTGCAAAGTGACCTGGTCACTTTGTGACCTTGGGAAAGTTATTTAAACACTCTAGGTCATTAAAAGACTTGTTCGACAGGGTCTGTCTTTATATTTACAGTATCTGGCATACAAAAGGTGCCCGGTTGTGTCAGTATTATTATTATCATCACATATGCATATTGGTGATAAAAGGAATTAGAATCAAATAAGTTTGCCATCTAAGTTTTCTAATCTTAGAAAAGGCTTATGCATACCAGTAGATATGGGCAGAACCACAAGGGCATTCCAGCACTCTGCTGATGGCAGAGGAAGACGTGTCTGGAGTTTCTAAGGGACCCAAAAAGTAGCTCTCCTGTTTCCCATTCAATATTTGAGCCATTTGAGATCTAAGACAAAGGAGTCATCAGTGGAGGCCAATATATGGCCCTCATTACTGGTCAATGCTACTTCACAGAACTTGACTGCTATCTTGGAGCAAGTGGAGTTCTCAGCATCAAACTCGGGCATTTGACCAACTTACTCATCAACCTCAGGCAACATTAGAACACGGCAACCTCCCCCACGTGCAGAAAGATGCCTTTCTGTGGGTATTCCTGAAGAAAAGGAAAGGAAGCAAGAGCTAGGCCATGCACGACTTCTTCTCCTAAACTCACCAACCAGGTAAGTCAGTTCAGTTCCCCGGGAAGGGGTGCTGGGGTGGAGGAATGTGTAAGGGAACAGAAGAGGCCAGGTGTGTTCTGCCAGTGGATGTCCTTTGACCTGGACAAGATAAAACGAGAGGGGGTTGGATGTGAGAGGCTCAGCCTCCAGCTGTCTCGTGGGTAGTGACAGAACTCAGAGAATTTCACCAGTCTATAGAACTGGCCCTAAGTGGGAGGAAGGGATACTACAGTGTGCTTCAAACTTGTTAACAATGAGTTCTCTAGGGTTAAAAATAAAGATACCCATTTATCAATTTTACTGGTATAAAGGGTGTGTCGCACACAATTTATAAATGATAATAAAACACACACTACTCTCTTCTAAATTCCATGTAGCCAATTGATGCTTACTGAACGTTTTCACTGGTTTTTGCTCTAATGTTTTATCCATAGCCAACCTGTGGATGCAATTCAATCATGATTTGATAAGTGGAGTCATTTCCACCATCCAGATAACAATAGATGTGAATAACTTACAGGCATAGACAATAGCAAAATGTAGTAAGATTATTTAGAAGTGATGAGTTTGCATATTTATGACCTTTGTTTTTAATGTAAATTAATTGTATGTTTGTATAATATACATTTTAATAATAGCTGTGTTTAACAGTCCAACTTATAAAAAGCCCAAAAACTTATCAGTCAGCACATCATCGAGGAGTATCCCACAGTCCGAATTGTGTTCAGCCCCCACCTTAGGAGATACTGGGGTGCCAGAGATGGAGCAAGGGGCAGGCGGGCTGTAGGGATTGCCAGGCAGGAAGAACATCCACCAGGGGGCAGTGTGGGTCCAGGTGGTCCCTTACGTAGGGAGCCAGACCTCAGCCTGTGGTTACTGGTTGAATAATGACAAGTACCACCACTGGAGGGACTTGGGGCTTCTCTCTTGGTGCTGACCAGGGGAGCAATCTGGAATCCAAAACACATGACCTGAGCTGCTATTGGAGAAGGGATCAGGGGAGAATCCTCCTGTTCCCAGCACCCATCTGGCTTCAGGACAGGACAGGACAGGACGAGGGCCGATTGCAGTGAGGTGAAGACTCACTCTGGACAGAAGATGTACTTGGGACTCAGGAGCTTGAGTGAGACAGAACTTAATTAAATGAAATGGAGTTTGGGGCCTGTGGTTGAGAAGACAAGGGAGGGGAGACCAACACTAGAAGTCAAGCAGGATTTTCTAGTCTGCTAAAACACTTGGAGCCATGAGGGACACAAGCAGAATCACAGAAATCCATTTCCAAACTGCATTCTTTCCTGCACTTAGGAGCTGTGGCTGAGTTTTTAAGCAGGGGCAAGTTCTGTAGCACAACACATCCATCAGCAGATACTGTGATATGATAAAATACTGGATATTTAATCCATCCTAATTCCATTTCATATGCTTACAGTCATTTTCTAAAAACCCCCTTAAGGCTTAAATGCCTCTTTTAGGAGTTTGAAGATGTAGTTTCTTGGTGACTTACTTTTTCCCCTCTCCAAAATAAATCTAGCCAACTGAACAGAGCAAAAGCAAAACTAGTACCTGGAAAAATCACATTTTCTTGCTAATTTAGGCAAAATGGTCTTTAGAATTGTATAAACTGTACAAATCACTTATAAAAAGTTTTTGTTTTTTCTCTACATTCACCTGTTAGATTATTTCCTTGTTTTGTTTATGAAGGTCTAGCTTTGTCCTAAAAGCTGAAAGCCCAGGATTTCAAAAGAGTTGTATTTATCTCTTCGCTTGCTTCGGGCATGAATTGCTCCTAGGCCATGGAAGAAAAGTCAGTTCATATTGACGTGTGGGCCTTAGGTTAACAGAAGATCAGCAATTTTAGTTTGAGATAATACATCTTACCTTGTTACTTTTTTAAAAGATTTTATTTATTTATTTGAGAGAGAGACAGTGAGAGAGAGCATGAAAGAGGAGGAGAAGTTCAGAGGGAGAAGCAGACTCTCCAATGCAGGCCTTGATCCCGGGACTCCAGGATCACCACCTGAGCCGAAGGCAGTCACTTAACCAACTGAGCCAGCCAGGAGCCCTTACCTTGTTATTTTTAACAGTTTATGAACTGTTAAGTTCAGTGATATATTAGAAATAATGGGAAAACAGGAAATTGTGGGTGATTAATGTCTAACATAAATTAGTTCAAGTTCCTAAATAATTTATTTTTTACAAACAGTATATTATGTCTATGTTAAAAAACGAAGTCATCTTTTATAGGGAAGAATAAGAGAAAAGATATCTAAACTAAATGAATAAATAGGATCAGAGTATACATACTGTTTTATAACTCAAAAATATTTTTTACAGTACATAATTTTAAACATGTAGAGAATGGAGTATAATGAACCCTCAGACTCTGAATCTTGTTTCATCCATCGCTTTAACAACACCGTCAATATGACATTTCATTTCTAAATATAGAACTTAATAAATAATAATACACCATGAACACATTTAAAAAATCATTATAAAAATGCCATAGTATCATTCAATATACGGTCATCATTCAGATGTTCTCAACTTTCATGTGTGTGTGCACCAACATGTGTGCACACTTGGACTTATAAAGGTGATACAATGTATTGCAGTTGGTTAATATGTCAATTAAGTGTCTTAATCTGTAGGTTCTCCTATCATTACTTTTGTTTTTATAATTTATTTATTAAAGATAACTTTTTTTTGGTAATTTACTAAATCACAAGTATTTCCCCATCATTCTTTAAGGCTTCGTAATATTCTGTCATGTGGGCATTCCATGATTTATTTTCACAACCTTCTATTGTTGGATAATTAATTGTGTCCAATATTTGGACACCAGTAGTTACTCAGTAACTGTCATCAGTATCATTCAATTTATTGTGAACAATACCCTAACACATACATCTATGGGGACTTGCTTAATTGTTTAAGAAAGATTGATAGATGCAGAATTCCTGGTTGAAAGAATCAGTGTGTGTATCTTTCTCTCTCTCCCCCCAGTACTTTTTCCAATGGTTTGCTTTACTTCTCATGTAACGTATGGACTTGCTTTTGAATTTGATTTAAATTCAAACTCTCGAAAAATTGAGGATTCCTGCAGTAAATATTGAAACCATTTCTTTCTATACTGCTAAGGTTCAGGATTTGGTAAACAATCTTTCAATATGGAAGGGTCAGGGAGAGATTTATGGCAAGGTAACTCTACAGGTGTTGACAGTCAAAGAGCAGGTTACACTGGAAGGTGTCATGTGTCCTCAATGACCCACCCCTTTGGCTTGATGAGTCACTTTAGTTTGAACTGAAAATGTCACTCTCTTTCATATGATTGATGAAAAACCCTGAACATGTAGATGGAATGCCTTGGAAAATATGTTCGCTCTTTCTTTGGCTATGCTCATACTGTGAGATTACAAGAAAGTCTAGTCTCCTGGAGGGAAGGTGAGTAGTTGTTACTGCCACAGGGTAAAATTCCATACCTTCCTTTGAAAGCTCTCAGGAATTCATTGTGGGGTTGGATGAATAGGAAGGGGGTAGGGGTAATGATAAAATAAGATCAGCCATTAATGGGTAATTATTGAAGCTAGTACACAGTAATTCATTCTATTTTCCCTTATTTGGAGAATGTGTGAAAATTCATGTCCATAATAAAAATTTAGAAGATCTCCCAGAGCAGTATGGCCAGTCCATGGCCTGTGCCCCTGGGTGGCTCTTTGGTGCTCCCAAGTACAGCCCTTGAGGCAAACATGAATAAGATTTCACAATATATTACTGTAATGGTTTTTTTTAAAGTAATAACAAGTCCTTGGAGAGATTTCAAATGATATTCCACACAAGCTTGTGCTACCATTCACTTTTATTTCATGCAATAAATGAATCATACAGGAATATTTTACAAGGGAAATTATTGTAGCCCCTTGTCAGTGACACCAGAGGATTCTGCCTTATATCCTCTGTCAAGGAAAGCACTCTTACAGTGTAGTTTTTAAGAAAAAAACCTTCACAATCAGGAAATTCTACTATCTGTGTAATCTGGTTTATAAAAGGTACTGAAAACACCTATGGTATACCAAGCTGGGATTCATGAGTTAATACTGAATTTTTTTCTTTTAAACTTATTTTGAAAGTCAGGGATGCCCAAGGACCTCATACATTGTAGGCCATCACCTAGAGTGGCTCCAAAAGTTGGTGTCTAAAATTTTAATTCTAGATTAATCCCATGTTCTGGGATGTTCATGGAATATATTATAGATATAAAGGATGATTATATTATTTATACAGATACTTGATCTATTAGATGCTTCCTCTTAGTTGGCTAAGAACTAGGTGTTGAAAATGCAGAGTCAGTCACTTGACTCTTGTTAAATCACTTAACCAACCTCAGTGGTAATTCTCTAACATACAAAGAAGAGGGGATATTTCAGTTTGAGTCAGCAACCACCAGCAAGCAGATGGCTGATTTTTTTTCTTCTCCCACACCCTGACAATGAAACTAGAAAGCTATAACCCTTAATGAACATAAATTAGATCTCAATTATAAAAGACCTCATTTCATGAAATAATAAAGATTCCATTGCTTCAAGGGATTCTTCATTTTATGCATAAGGAAACAAAGGGTGAATGAGGCTTATAAACTCAAGGTTAGATTGAAATCATGGTTTGTTCTGATTTAATGACATCAAGTGGCAAAATCTAAAATTCGTCTGGCCACTTCCTTCATAAAATAAGAGCACATTTTATAATCTTTGTGAAAAAATGGATTATGTTCTGTCTGCCACCACCAACTGCTTGTTTCTCACTAATACCAATGTACACAATATCATTGCTATTTCTAGTTTGTCTAGGATTGAGATATAATACAGTGGTGAACAGAAGCCAGTGCCTCTGTCAACTCATGAGAGCCTGTCTACACATCTCTTCCCAACTCTGTGTTCTGTAACATCATGTGGATGGCTTGAAATCAGGCGTGGTGGGAGTATTTACACTGCAGAAATTGACACATGCTCAACAAGGACTTTTTTTTTCTTTTAATTGGGAGAACCAGTTTGCCTGTACACCACTTGATATACAATAGATGCTTAATAGCTGAGGCTTTAATATTTGTAGTTTCAGTCAATTTACAAATGACCATGAAGATGCATTACATTCCGCTAAGGTACTGATCAAGCCCAGAATCCTCAGTCTGATCTGACCCTTGTCCATGTCTGGAACTTCATCTTTTTTTCTTTTCTTATCTTTTTTTTTTTTGGTGCAAAATGGTGGTTTTTTTAAAACACTGGGTCAGGACCTGTGGGTAGAAAGAGCTGCTGCATGGGGGTCTTGAGGAGTGGCTGATGATATACTCTGGAGTTGGGAGGAAGTAAGGAAAAGGGAGGTTTCAAAGGGTTTTCATATGCTAAAGAGGGCCTACAAGATAATGCTAGAGAGGAACCACAAAATACCATGAGGCCTTGCCATGGTCAACGTTGTTGTTGTTTTCCCCTCTAGCAAGGTATTAACGTTAAGATAGTTGGGAGAAGGGCACCTGGGTGGCTCAGTGGGTTAAAACCTCTGCCTCTGGCTCTGGTCATGATCCTGGGGTCCTGGGATCAAGCCCCATATCTGGCTCTCTGCTCCATGGGGAGCCTGCTTCCTCCTCTCTCTCCCTGCCTGCCTCTCTGCCTACTTGTGATCTCTGTCAAATAAATAAATAAAATCTTAAAAAAAAATAGTTGGGAGATTCCTAGAAGAATGTCATATTTGTCCCACCCAGCAGTGTCACCTTGTGCTTTGTTTTCAGCTAGCCTTCTGCTCCCTCATTTCCCACCTGAACAATTTTGACCCTTTAATCTTTAAGGTTGTTGAAAGTGGAAGGTCTCATCTTCTGTAAAATCTTACTGCTGAATAGAGGAGTAGAGCTATCACTACCTCTGGGTCACCTTTGGTCAGTTGGGGAACATATGGAGAAGTTACAAAATGGGGAGGCAGCTGAATCCAACACAGTCAACAAAGATGAACCTCCTTTAGTAGAAGGGATCGTCTGTCAACTGGAAATTATGGCAGTGAAGGAGTCTTGGCACTAGTCAGGGAGACACCGGAAATGACAACAAAATAAGGTTAATAGTGTAATGAGAAAGAGAAGTCTGAGTAAAAGACCTTTGATAGTTGACCTTTGATAGTTTTCCTCCAGTCCAAGAGTTTAAAGCAATCACTAAAGGAAGGAGAGATCATTTAAAGCACCAATTTGAGAATTCATGTTGGTTAGAAACTCTGGATCTCCAACGGAAGTCATACTTTTCCCTGCTCACTGTTCTTCAGACCCACAGGCACGCCTTCATTCCTTTGAAAACTTCTTGCTCCTTCCCCACACTTGGGCTTTTACAGTTTTCTCTAGGTTGCCACCCACCTGCTCCTCACGTGCACGTCCTTCAGTTTATAGCTGTATTTCAACTTCGTCAGGGTAACATTCCTAGACTCCAAGACTAGGTCATGTACAAAAGTTAAAAGCCTTCCTTACATGCTCACCCTTGGCCTTGTAAGGCAGATCATAGTCTGTAAGTCTGTGCCGATTATGATTGTTCGACTCAGGGTCACCTCCTTATCCCAGGAAGGTGACTCCCATGGGAGGTGGAGCTCTGTCTGGTTTTTTTCCATGTGCTTTCCTAACTAGAAAACATAGGGCCTTTTAAATTATGTATTTAGAGAATAGTCCAAAGATTCAGGAAAATGCGGAGAAGAAGGTAATAAGCATCTGTATGCTTTATCAACCAGCTTTAACCTCAACATATCGCCAGAATTGTTTCACATTTTTAAAGAAGAAAAACAGTGGTATTCTAAGTAACCCCCTTGTGAATTCTTCTCAATCCCGTAGCCATCTTCTCCTCTCTGGAGAAAACCCTAAACACAAAGGTGGTGTGTATTCCTCCATGTAAGAAGCCGTAATTTGCCTGGGAAGGTCCGTCTATGTGTATATTTAGAAGAGATACTACTCATCTTTGCCAGCATAGATGGTGGCTGGAAGTGAGCAAAAGACCCTCCCTAATGAGGATTTATGAATGGCCTGCTTCTTAGAAACGGAACTGATGCTCTGCTTGGGTTGGGATTTCCCAATATGTAGTGTGAACCAACTGTGTTATATTGTTTTTTAAAACTCTTTTATAATTTGTTTGAAGTTGTCTAAGTTCTGACAGTAGCTTGATTTGTAGACACTTTAAGCTCCATTAACATAAGAAGACTAAGAAGGAGGGCTGAGTTGTGGTAAAGAGCATGAACCACTGGGGTGAAGTCTTTATTAATTGTATGATCTCGAGCAGGGTGATCCCTGAGCAGCATCGCGGGGATCACTGGGGAGCTTGTTAGAAACGCACAGTCCTGGCTCCCACCTCAGATCCCCTAAAGCTGAAGCTCGGTGGTGGTACCCAGCAATCCGTTTCAGTCAGTCCTGTGGCTAACTCTGGTGCCCACTACCATTTGAGAACAACCGATCTAAAGCAAGAAATCGGAGCCCTCCAAGCTTCAGTTTATTTATCTGTAAAACAGAAATGATAATCATCAAGACACAGAATCTTTGTGAGGATGAAATATTAGTTAACAGTTATGGAACACATCTCCCAGTGCCAGGCACTGTTCTTGGCACTTTACATTTTATCTCATGTAATCCTGAAATTAACTTCTTCACAAATAAAGATTAGGAAAGTTGGGGCGCTTGGGTGGCTCAGTTGGTTAAGCGGCTGCCTTTGGCTCAGGTCATGATCCCAGGGTCCTGGGGTGGAGCCCTGCATTGGGTTCCCTGCTCAGTGGGAAGCCTGCATCTCCCTCTCCCTCTGCCTGCTGCTCCGCCTACTTGTGCTATCTCTCTGTCAAATAAATAAATAAAATGTTAAAAAAAAAAAAGTACCTAGCACATAGGAAGCACTCAGTAATTGTTACAATTATATTACTACCTTTTAGAGCTGTAAAGATAAAATGAGATGATATAAATACTGAGCACAGCATCTAATTCGTGGCATATGTGAAACAGGTATTAATTGTTTGCACATAAAGGTATTTGTCTGAAGAATAAACATTATTCACATGGGTCTTTATGGGAAGTGGGATCGAGTCTAACATTTTAGACTAGACTAGACTAACTGACAGGGAATCTCCCACTGGAAAAAAAGGCCATTACAGAAAACATTTTATAGATCACATTTCAATCTTTCTTTTTGTGATTTGTCAAAAGTCAAGGAAGCCAAAGAGAGTTCTTTGAACTAATTGGGAGGGCCAAGAAGGTCTTAACTACTCTCTAATTAAGCTGGTAATAGCTGCCCTCTATTGGTGAGATCAAAGGCCAGAGAAACACTGCCTGGGAGAACTTTTGAAGACAGGCTTCTCTCTATGACAGCCTTGAAGTTTCGGACCCTCCGAAGTAGTTCAGACAGTGTTGCTGTGTCTGTGGGGGTCCAAGAGAAAGAGGGAGAAGGTCCAGGTGGATGGAGAACAGTTAAAGGTTTAGTTAGGCAAGTGTTCATTTGTATTTGGACATTTGTATTTGTTTCAGAATCTAACTCTGAATTGTGTCTTCTAAAATAAAGAAGTCAAAAAATGCAAATGAAATGAAAAAGTCACTAGCTATTGCTTTGCAGCATTATATAGAGAATTCCTGAATATTGGAAAAGGACTGCTGGAAAAGTATGCTCTCCCTCTGTCTGCTGTGAATGGGAAGCCTTTCCTGTCCACACTCTCTTGCCCAGCAAAGCTGACCTCTCCCTCTTTGTGCCCCAACTTCACTGGCTTCTCCTCTCATGACACCCAGTACGAATGGAAGTGCTTGGCTTTTTCTTGGTTTAGACCAGAACTGCCCAATCATGCAAGTTACATTTGTTACTTAAAAAAAGTTTTTTTTTAAAAGTAGACACTTAAAAAAGTGAAAAGGGAACAGGTGAAAGTAATTTTAACAATGTAGTTTATTGAGACCAAAATATCCTGAATATTATGACTTTGATAGGTAACTAAAGTATAAGTATTAAGGAGATATTTATAAGTATATTTATTAAGTATTAAGGAGATACCCATTCTTTGAAATCCAGTATGTGCATCACAATTTGGCTTAGACCTATTTTGAGTGCTCAATAGATACATGTGGCTGAGGGCTCCTGTGTAGGACACAGTGCTTTGTTCAACGCCTGAAACCAGTGTTGTTCCATAGGAAAATGTGGCATGTAGAATTCTAAGATCACGTCCAGCAATCCTTGCCTTTGTATAATCTTTTCCTCTTTGAGTGTGGGTGGAGCATATAACCGTGATGAGATATTAGTCGATTGATTAGGATATGTTATATGACAAAAGGGAGATTATTTGGGTGGGCCTGCTCTAATCAGGTGAATCTTTTAAAAGAGAAACATTCCGGCCAGCCTAGAAGAAAGCATGTATATACCTGTGTAGTGAACTGCCAATGGAGAGGAGCAGCCTCTAGAAACTGAGATAGGTCCCCAGCAAACGAACTGGAGAGAAAACAGGGACCTCAGTCCTGAAACCACAAAGAACTGAATTCTACCAACAGCTAGTGAGCTTTTAAGAACCCTGAGCCCCAGATGAGAACTGTAGCTGACACTTTGATTTCAGCCTTGTGAGCCTCCCCTCGGCCCAGAATCTAGCCATTCTGTGGCCAGATTTCAGACCCACGGAACTGTGAGCTAATACAGGCATATTGTTTGAAGCCACTAAGTTTGTTGTAATTTGTTACACAGCAGTAGAAGACTAATACAATAAATAAATGACATAATTAAGCGACATTGTCCAGCTGGTGGCAATGTCTCTCTACTGTAGGCATAGTCTGTCAGAGGAATTAGTAGCCTTTGAACCTTAGGCTTAAAAATCAAACCAGTGTCATGATGACAACATATTTATTTAACCGTGCCAGAGTATTAGCAGTCTCAGCACGTTTGAGTTAGTCTCTTCTTCCCAGTGCCGTTCGCATTGGAGGGAAGAGCTAAGTGAGAGGCAAAAAAGCAAACAAAAGACAAAGCCTCTGGAAATAAGTTTGGTGTACTTACCTTGTAAAGGAGTGACTTTGATTAGAGGCAAGTACACAAAATAACAACAATAACAAGGATAGCTCACACTTGTTGGGTGTGCACTCTGTACCCCACATGTCACCCACAGCCCTAAAAGGCAGATACAATTATTACCTTCCTTTTATGGATGTGGAAACCAAGTTTAAGACCTAGGAGGAGATTTAGCTGCATAACCAGGCAATAAAGGCAATTAGGAATTAGGAAGGAAGAGGAAGAACAGGTATTTTTGGATAAAGTACTCTTCAGAACAGATTAGCTTAGCTCTCAAATGCAGCTCTTTCTCTTAGCTGGAAGAGAGCTCTGCCTCCTTTCTGTTAACAGGTTCTTTTTTATACCCCTTCTTTCTAACAAAGTGCATTTCCCAAGTGGTCCTCAGCCTCTGCATTCTGCCTTTTACTTCCTCCTTTAGAGAAGTCAATGAGTCTCGTCACTGCCAATAATACCTCTGGTTCTGGGCTCTCAAAGGCCTCTCTTGAACCCTATTGTTCTGAGTTCCAGCCCTCCAGGGCCATTTCCAGTTGGATGTCTCCCTGTTCTCTCAAGTTCAGCTCGGTCAAGGTGGAGTTCAGCACTATGCCCTGAAAAGCAGCTCTCGTCTGTGATGCTCTGCACCTGCCAACAATTCTGTAACCAGCAGCTAGTGCGCCAGGCTGCAAACCCCAAAGACTTTTCAGCCCTTTCTCATCTCTATTCCCTTTAGCCAGTCAGCTGCTAACAGCATCTTTCCAGAATGTTTGCTCAACATTCTTCTACAGTCCCCAACCTCCTAGGTCCCTTAGCCCACTGCTCTTCTTTACTATCTTCCTTACCCAGCTTTGGTTCCATGGTGCAACAGTTCCGTCCCTCTCACCAGGGCCCAAATCCCCTTGCCACTCTGTTTTCATCATTCCTCCTTGACATGACTTGAAGCCAACCATCTTCTTGCCCTTCACCTGGGAGGCTGAGTGGTACTGAAAAAAATTGCACAGGGGAAGGATAAAGTAGAAGCCTCTCTTCCAGTTTTCACGGAGGTCCCAAGACTAGGGATGCCAAATACTCTCACATTCCAGAGCAAATTATTGGCCCCTCCCTATGCATGACTCCTAAAGAAGGTGGATGAAACAGCCTTTATGATCTTTATCTTTCACTTACCTTGAGCTGTGAATTTTTCCTATCTGGTACTCCCTCCTCCTTACCCCCCTAGCCATCTTTGATAGGTAGCTTTTGAACCTTGGAGGATACAGCCAGACGTTAGACTCATGCCTAGGGGAAAAAGTCTTTAATGAGAGGTTGGCTGAAGTGAACTGTGTGTCAGCATAGCAGAGGGCTGCATTTAGGAAATAACCACATTCTGGCCTCTGCCAGGTCAAAGCTGCATTTTTTTTTTTTTTTTTTCAGGGACCAAATGTCAAACCAACGGTGGGAATGTGAGTCTGCCTTGTTTAGGAAGGAATCTTGACCCAGAGGGCTTCCTGCAATCGATAAGATGTCCTTGGCAAAAAGAGTTCCAGGGTTCCACTGGGTAGAGAGGCCGAAGGGAATCATAGGTGGCTCATTTGAGGAGAGGACCGCCTGAGACAAAGGAGTTCCAGATGGAAGAGTCCAGCAGGGGAGTGTCTGAGGAGGCTGTGGATGCTCCCATGAGAGAAACCTCCATTAAGGGAAACTACACCAGCTTATACCTGCCAGTCAAATAAGTCCCTCCCTCTTCTTACCATTCGATTCCTCTACTCCCATCCTGGAGGGTCCATTAGAAGTCAAGTGGTGGAGGAACAGAGCAGGGGTCAGGGAGAAGTAGCATTAACAGGGAAATAGAGACGAACAGCACAGTCCCCACTGCAGGCTCTTTGGGGATGAAGTGACCAGAGGACATTTTGTTATCTGAGATGATCACAGTCAGAAGATCTTCCTAATGTTTCATCTGAAGGATGGAGAAGAGTAGGTGCAAAAGAGAGGCTTCAAATGGGCATTTGAGGGTGAAGAATAAAATTGTTTCTCTTTGCAGCCTGTGAGTCCAGTTTGCTCAGTGAAGTAATTGTCAGTATATCACTGAAGTAATCTCAGAGGCCATGGCAGTATAACACTTCTGGTGGACGTACTGTCTTATTCTCTGCAAAGTTATGCTTTGCACTTATGCTTCTCTGTCTTCCTTGATCCCTGAACTTCACACCTGCCCCTTATTCTCAGATGATCTTGCCTTACTCTTTGCAGAAAAGAGAGAATCCGTCAGGTGGGAGGAAATTCTCTCCATTTCTTCTGCATCACTAAGTGGAGCTAAACTGCAGTTAGAGTGTTAATTGTTAATTGACACATATATTGTAAATATATAAAGGATGGTTCCACTATTTAACAATAGTGTATTCTCTTAGGCAGGTGGACTATTTCCTCCATAATCTTACTCTCAATATCAACTTGCCTATCTTCTCATTTTCGTATAATGTAAAAATAAGCTTTTAGCTCAATTTGAAATTTGAAAACTTTTTCCATTTATATTAAAATACGAGAGAAGATCTAAAAGTCAAGTTTTAATTTATTTGTATTGCATTCTGCAAAATATGTCCACAAGATTACCATTTGTATGGTAAGTATTTTGCAATATTTGAAATAGGGCATTTCATGCCTTTGCCTTCACCCTCAGAGAGCTTTTCCAGTCTCAATTCTCTTATTCCATCTAATTACAATTTCATTTTAAAAGCAGTTGGGAGCACATATACCCCAAGCATTTAAAAATGTTACATTTAATGTATGTAATGACTTTTTAATTCCAATATAACTAACAAAAATAATTGAAAAACAGAATTGCTAATGGAAGCACGTTTCTCTATAAAAGTAATTTAGATTATCTGAAAGAATTCTAAGTTCATTACAGAAATTTTTGAAAATCACAGGAAAGTATAAAGAATAAAATAAAAATCAGCCACAAAAACACCAGCACTCTCACATTCATTTTTGAGATCTTCCAGTCTTTTCTAGTTTTTAGCATTGGTATAATAATGCATACACATTTTGTTATTTATTTTGTTTTATTTTAATTACAGCACCATTTACATACAGTGTTGTATTAGTTTCAGGAGTACAATATAGTGATTCAACAGTTCTCTACATGACTCAGTGCTCATGATGATAAGTGTGCTCTTAATCCCCATCACCTATTTCTTCCATCCCTCCACCCATCTCTGCTCAGGTAACCAACTGTTTGTTCTCTATAATTAGTCTGTTTTTTTGGTTTGTTCCCCCTTTTTTAACCCTTTGTTTTGTTTCTTAAATTCTACATATGCATGAAATCATATGGTATTTGTCTTTCTCTGACTGACTTACTTCACTTAGCATTGTACCCTCTAGATCCATCCATACTGTTGCAAAGGGCAAGATTGCATTCTTTTTGATGGTTGAGTAATATTCCATTGTATATGTAAACCAGATCTTCTTTATCCATTCATCTATTGATGGACACTTATATTGCTTCCATAATTTGGCCATTGTGAACAATGTTGAAATAAACATAGGAGAATGCCAACATATTTTAAAACCCTACTGTTTTTCATTGGAACATTATATTGAGGCCATCCTTTTTCTGTGCTCTTGAGTACTCCAACAACCTGGTTTGGGTGACTGAATCATATTCTATCACATTATAATGTTACAATTTATTATATTATTGTCATCTAATATGTAATCTGGTCCTATTATAATTTCTTTAACAATCCCCAACATGCTTATTTTAATTTAATTTATTTATTTTAAAGGTTTTATTAATTTATTTGAGAGCGAGTGAGAAAGAGAGAAAGAGAGTGCATGAGCCAGGAGAGGTGCGGAGAAGCAGACTCCCCACTGAACATACAGGACTCAATTCCAGGACTCTGGGATCATGACCTGAGCCAAAGGCAGCTGCTCAACCAACTGAACCACCCAGGTGCCCTACTTATTTTTAGAAATAGAAAAATCTACATCCTTGGCTTCTAGCATATATTCAGTTTTGGTATTTTCATTCCACCATCAACAACCTTAATTTAGATTTTTGCCAGATTGCACACTTCCTAGTCTAGTAAACAATGGTAGTCTTGTTTTAAATTCAGCCAAAGTAGGAAAGCCATCAAGATCTTTAGGTTTCTGAAATTGTGGCCTCTCTTCATGGTATCTCTTTCCTCCTTTCTGTTACTTCCTAATACCTTATTATCCAGCTTTCCCCCACCCACTGAATTATTTTTACTCCTTCCTCTGTCTCTCTTTAAGATGGAACTTATTTATGTTGGATTTTTCCTTCTGAAGGTTCAAGGTAGAAAAAAATTAGATATTGCACATAAGGCTGGTAGGCCTTACGTTTGTATATTTACATTTGCAAGTATATATTTACCTGCATATCAAAGGTGGAACCGTCTGGTGAGAGATTTATATATACCAAGTTCATCCCACTGATGTATAAAACCAGAATGCCTTTTTTTTTTTTTTTTAAGAATGTTTATGTATTTATTTTAGAAAGAGAGAGAGAGCATGAACGGGGAGGAGCAGATAGAGCGGGAGAAAGAGAATCTTAAGCAGGCTTCATGCCCAGCATGGAGACTGACACAAGCCTTGATCTCACGACCCTGAGATCATGACCTGAGCTGAAATCAAGAGTCAGATGCTGGGGCGCCAGGATGGCGTAGTGGCTTAAAGTCTCTGCCTTCGGCTCAGGTCATGATCCCTGGGTCCTGGGATCCAGCCCTGCATTGGGCTCTCTGCTCAGCAGGGAGCCTGCTTCCCCCTCTCTCTCTGCCTGCCTCTCTGCCTGCTTGTGATCTCTGTCTGTCAAATAAATGAATAAAATCTTTAAAAAAAAAAAAAAGTCAGATAGCCACCCAGGTGCCCCAGAATACTGGTTTTTGAATTTACCTATTAAGAAATGGGGTTGACATGTGGTCTGAAATGCTCTAATATGACTAACACATTCCCTTACTGAAGGAAGACCTTCCAGCAAAGCCCAATCATAAGAAGTTTGCTTAATAGGAACGAAATCAGAGGAAGGGTTTTGGGATTAGACATTTAGAATGTTCAGTGGCAACAGGCTAAGGGAGCCGTATGTATGCATTATTATAATTAAGGCTAGATGTGGGATTAGGGTTAGGATGAGGGACAGAAATTATGACAGAGAAATTCATCAAGGGAATGAATGTTTTCTTGAAGTGCCTCTTGCATTAAACCTCTCTGCCTCCCCATGAACGGTGCACCCGCTATCAGAAACTTCTGCCCTGATCACTTTCTTCCTTCTTCTCTCTCTCCTTCCTCCTGGTCATCCTTGACTGCTGCTTTCTTGGTCCTCCTTCTGTATCTGATTGTTTCTTCTCTGTCTTCTTTCCATGCTGACTCTTAGTTCTTAAATCTCTGGAGCACCACGTATACAGATTCTGTCCTGGGCCCTCGGAGAATCATTCACGTGGCTTAGGAGTGTTAATTTAACACTCAGCTGTTTCCAGACACACAATTGAACGACACATCCTACCTTCCTTGTTGTTGGGTGGAACCGTGTGATGAGTTCTGGCCTTTGAATTATGAGCAGGAGCAATATCTGTTACTTCTGGGCCAGAGCATTTAATTATGACTTTAACTTTATCCTCTAATTAAGCGAATTCCAAATCTACCAAACTAAACTTAATTGATCACCTGAGCTCAGGTCCCAGTTTCCTAGTTACCTTGCAATCGGTTGTTCATTTTCAAACCCACTCAGCATTTTTGCCCTTGGACACACCTGGCATCCTCAATTCCTGTGACTCTGGGGATTCTGAGACATGAATTGGTTTGCTTCTTGTTGGCTCCTCCTCCTGCACCCCCTTTCTTTCCCTTCCTTGGATTTCCATTCCCAAAGTACTGTGACTGTTTAATAATCTGCTGCCATCTCCTTTTTTCTTTTCTTGTGGGTTCATGTTCTATTTTTTTTCTTTTAAGTGTTACTGTCATTTTAGAGGAGTTTGGGAAAGGAAGGGCAAATTTGTATGTATAATCTTTCATGTTTACTAGAAATCCGTTCACTTACTCTTTTTTCCAATTTTTATTACCTCTCTCAGAGCACTCCTAAATGTGTCTTGAACCCCACAGGGACTTGAAACACGTCAAAGTAGTCATAACACGGTAAGGGTGGCTTCCCTGACCCAAAGGGAAAAAAGAGCAGAGATTAAAATTACCCTGCATGAAAATTTCTGAAAACAGCAGGCAATGCAATACTTAGCCCAGTTTTCTTTTCCTGCATTCATTCAAAACTTGGTGAGCACCACACTCAGATGTAGGTGCTGGGACATGGATAAAATGATTAGAAATCTTAGAGTCCCTCCTGGTGAATTTCTTCTGTGTTTCTTCATATGCTGTGTGGTAGTTCAGTCACTAACATACGTTGACCTTTGTTAGAGGCTGGAGGTTCAGAGAGGAGTGACTGTCTTTTTTATAGAGAGAAAACAGCTGCCATCATCCCATTTGCCAGGAAAGAGGAAAAATTGTCACGGGTTCCTGCGTGTCATTGGCCAGAACAGCGAGATGCTGGGGCAACACAAATTATTCCAGAGGTACAGACTCCTCTGTCAATTTCCAAGACTTAGCTTTATCCACAAAGACCCTGATGAAGGGCCTGAAATTCCTCTTTGGACCAGCCAAAGCATGGCCTTTTACACAGAACACTCTGCGTTGCCAACAGATAGTTTCCAGAGAGGAATTGGGAATTAGGTTGAGCTCTGGTTGCGGATGATTCTTTTTCATGCCTAGCTACCCAAACAAAGAGAGTGAGCCAGAAGCCAGATTTGCAAGTGAACACACAGAATGGAATTGGTGCATGGGAATGCACGGGGCTCTGCCTGATTAAACTGCTGCCAGAGCGCCAGGGGGCGATTTCTCTCCGCCTCCCCGGCTCGCTAGGGTTTGGGTTTTGGCAGCTCTCTCTTCCCTACCCCCACAGTCCCCTTCCCTGTGTCCTCAGATCCATTTGCACTGTTGTTTGGAAGGGGCCCAGCTCACACAGATTGGCAGCGCTGTAATTGGTGTTTTACTTACCTCTGCCTCTTTTCTCTCCACGTTTGATCATTCTCGTAATGACAGCTTATTTTCTCCGTTTACCGTCGGAAAACAAAAAGGAAACTCTTGAAAGAGTTGTGGAGTTATAGTTGAATTTTCTGATGTACTGCTATGGGAAATAAAATTCATATTCTGAAATGTTTTTTCCACTTCTGTTCCCCCCACCCCGTTCCTCCACTCACCTACCCCCCCAACTGCAAACAGTCAGCCCTGATGGGAAACATTCATGTTGAGAATTGATTTTCCCCTCAGAAGGTGTTGTGACTACAGTGGCGACATCCTCGAGAGTTGGCATGTCAAAATGTTGATGTTCTCATTGAAGACCTTCATCATCGTCATCATCGTTGATGCCTTCATTTGCTAGACTCTGTTTATGCGCATCTTATTTCACGTGATATTTCTTGGGATAATATTCACAAGGGTTTAGGGCTCCTGGAATGAAAAGTGTTATATAAACAGAAATGCTTACCCCTGGCAAAAGGTAATCTCCATTGCATACACCACCTGGTTATAAAAACTCCCATTTGCACAGTGTTTCTAATTCAGAAAGAATTTTCACGTCTGTTGTTTCATGAAATCCCATTTAACATTTCCGTTAAGGATACATATAATCATGGAGGGCACATCAGGGGTGGTCCAGCTCCGGGAATCACCCCACCTTGTCATTGCCACCAGGCACATGAGCTTCTGTACCCGGAGCCCCTGCTAACTTTTCACAGGTGTGACGATGCGGCTCTCAAAAAGCTATGTCCCAGGTGGTTTTGTCTTGGAGAAGAGTCAGGTTTACAGAGGCACAAATAAGCACAACATAATTAAGAGGGATTCTTTTATTTTCTCAGGTCTCCTAAGGAGGAAAACTGGGCAGGCAATTAATTACAGGATCTCTTTGGCAGAATGGGGGGAGAGGGGAAATCTGTGAACACTATAAAATTAATAAAACTGACTCCATCACAGCTACCTAAACATTTCCGTTAAGGATACAGATAATGAGGGCAATAGTTATAACACAAAATGAGTATATCACGTGATTTACCAGAGATCAGGATGCTATTTTTCATGACGGTAAGCCACTGGTAAGCCAGTGGCAAAAAAAAATAAAGCTGTATGTTTACTGGGACATACACAGCCTTTGAACTGAGTTTTAGTAAGACAGCATTTCAAGGGAGTAAATGAACAGTTCCTCTAGAAGAGCGTTTTAGAAGAGAAAACCAAGCATACTGCAATAATTGTAGATGTGGTTTGATTCCTTTGGAACTCTTGCGTGGATTTCTCGTTTTTGAAAGAATGACTTAATGAGATGCCTGGGTGGCTCAGTGGGTTAAGTGGCTGCTTTCAACTCAGGTTATGATCCCAGGGTCTTGGGATCGAGTCCCGCATTGGGGTCTTGGCTCGGCAGGGAGCCTGCTTCTCTCTCCTCCTCTGCCTGCCTCTCTGCCTGCTTGTGTGCTCTTTCTCTCTGACAAATAAATAAAATCTTGAAAAAAAAAAAAATAATGACTTAAATACAAAACTGTTGGGATGCCTGGGTGGCTCAGTCAGTTGGGCATCTGACTTGATTTCAGTTCAGGTTATGACCTCAGGGTTGTGAGATGGAGCCCTGGATTTTCTCTCTCCTTCTCCCTCTGTCCCCCACCTGCCCCTCTTTCTCTTCCCTCTTCTCTAAAATAAACAAATACAAAGCTGTTAATGAACACAACCGTGGCTGGCCATATAACGGTGTGGGAAAAACACAGTCTTTCAAGCCACGCACAGGCCTTGGACAAACTGGAACTGAGCTTGACGCGTGGATCCTCTGTGTGCTTTCATGCAACCATGGGCAAACCTTGATTTCTGTGAGCCTCAGTGTCTCCGCATGAGTGTCTCTGGATTACAAATACCTCCTTCACAGCATCCTTGTAGGGATCAAGTGAGATAAAACAGGCAGTGCGGCTGGCCTGGGGAAGCAGCTCCACAAATGGCGGCCATTCTTCCTGTGGCTTGATGTTACTCCCCTTCTCCGCGGAACCTAAACACCTGAGAGTCAGAGACTCAGTTCTGCTTCTTTTTCCATTCCCTTGAAGCCCCAAGTTACAAAGGCTCTCAGAAAGTTGGCTGCGGTTGGCCTTTATTCATCACAGCCTTCCCTCCAACTCACATCCTGACTGAAAAATGGCTCTACTGGTTGAGGCTTAGAAAGGACTGTTGAAAAAGCCCTGTGTTTTGGCTAATCACACCACGACCGACACTTGGTCCAGAACCTGGTTAGCATGAATGATTGTTAAGTAGGAATCAACTTTTCATGTCTCATGCTACAAAGGAAAAAGGATTCTGGCTTTATCTGTTACACACTGTAAATCACCTGAATGTCTCTCCCCTGTGTGCCCTGAAATCATACGTAAGGAACATGGGAGCGATAAAAGTACTTCCCAGAATCTGAAGTGAGAATCACACTCACCCTGCATTCCTTTGTCTGTCCATTACATTCACCATAGGATCTCTGATGAGAGGGGACCCATCTCTCGAGAAGTCAACTGGCCATCTTCCTTTGGCACACAAGGCATCTCGTATAAACAGACTCAGAAGAAGGAGCTCCAATAAGCTTGAGAGTGAGCTCACATATTGGTTAAAAACTTCTTGTTGGAAAAGTGGAAATCTGAACAATTCAGCTCCGGCAAAGTAGGAAATGTATTGGCTCACATGACTTAGAAATTCAGGGATGCTGCTGGCTTCCGTTGCCCGGTTATCCACCCTAATAGAAAAGATGTATTCTGATTATTCTAGAAGCCAAGTCCTAGGGAGGACTGCACTTAGACTAGCATTGTTGGACAAGGGAAAGAGCGTGCACTATTGCATGTCATATTCTCTTATTCACTGCGAAAGTCACGTGGTGATGGATACGGCTTCTATTTTATTTTCTGCTTTTCTCTTTCTTGCCTTCCTTTTTTGTGATCTGGGTATGGATCTGTATATACACTTAAATATATGTTTTCTATTTCTATTTGACTCATCATGCCTCTGCTTATATCCCTTGTCCATCTTTGAGCCATTCACCATGACCAGAGAAGTGAGTGCATTGTTTAGTCATTGGTCAACCCGACTCCTGTTGAGTGGGAAGGTGGCATCATTATTCATAGTTCCACTGGGACCACATGAGCTGGGGAGGATGAGGGTAAACAAACAACATACCCATCTACCACACTTGACAGGTGTAATTGTAACTAAGTAGATTACCTTTGGCTCTAGTTCAATCCCTTTCCTCTTCTGTCAACTGGTCAACTGAATCTTTTTATGATTTTCCCTCAATAAAAGGCAGTAGGTAAACCCATAAAACTTCTTGAGAAGTTGCAGTATTTCATTGCCTTTGTAAACTTAACAATAAGAAGGTTTGTTTCCTGTACAGGCCAGCAAAAACAAACAAAAACAAACAAAAAATACCACACACAAAAAATTTTTTAAAACCTTAGCTATAAGAAAAAGAATTCCCATTTCCTGTAAGTTTTCCAAGGTAGAGTTTCTAACCTTTTGTCATTTTCATGGATCTGATAGACGTGTTCTTTGTCTTTCTTGCTTTTTTCTAGTTCAGGATTCCAAATGAAGCCAATAAGAAGTATATAGGGTATTAATAAAATAATATGAATATGAATTTCTGGGTTAGCTGACTTGTGTTCAAATCTCATTTCAACCACTAGACCAGCAGCAGTTAGGGAAATGCAAATAAAAAATATTTTTTTTTCATTTCTCATATTGGCAAACATTTAAAAATATTGATGAAATACACACCTGTTTCCCCCCACTGCCCTGCATCAGTTCCTTCTGTTCCATGGCAACAATACCACAAGCATTTTGCCTCAAGCCCCATCTGAATCTATGTCTACTCTCAGACTACTCAGTTATATGAGCCAATAAGCACCTTTTTCAGTTTAAACCATTTGGGGTCAGTTGTCTAGTACTTGAAATTGAATTGCAACTCCCATAATTAATAATTTCCCTTCCTAATGAAGGTATGGGGAAGGTATCAGCCAGACACCTGGTAGCAGATGGACTCTATCAGATACCTTCCTGCAATGCAAGTTACAGCAGTAGGGTCTGTAGCTTTTTCTGGGAAAACTCCCATATGAAGTCTTTTATAGAGACTGCTGAAGTCCTCGACACAGAAGGCTGGCTGCTGAATGGGACTTCACACAGGGCAGCGTGGACGTGAGCAGTGCAAGAGATGGACTTTATCAGACACTTGGGTCTGTACCACTTTATAGCCTCGCATCTTTTCAGCCCATATTTTACGCCAGTCACCGCTGTAGCAGTGAGCTTTGCGAAAAACCTATTCTGACAGTGCTTCGCTTCATCTGCGTCATGTCCTCCTGCCCTGGGACTTGTCTAATGCTGTGCTGTGAAATGGCTGTGGGAATCCACTCAGGCACACACAACCTAAAAGGTCAAGGGAGTTAAAGCCCAGTGGGGCATCCCTGTTCTAATGGGGGATGAGAGCTAGTGAGTAAATGAGGCGTGTTATATATGGCTCCTTGGAAGGTCCTAGTGGGGCAAGCCTTGGTAACACAGTGGTGACCAGCTGGATAATATACTCCTGTGTTGCCATTTCTTCTTGGCCTCACTTTCCTGGATCATTTCCCAAGTAAACTGCTTGTACACAGTTCCTCGTCTCAGGCTCTGTTTTTGAAGGAGAATCTATAATCACTACAATCCTAATGAGATCCCCAAATTTATTTCAAGTTTCCTCAAGTCTTGGATAAGTAAGTATCATGGAGCTCAGCATGGGTGGCAACCGAATGTTTTTGGCTCTTGTCCCAAACTGCATGAGTCTACGAACACTGATTCATTCTTTCTGGCTTACACAGTCGCTGTCCACCAACTGGAAAGCTCCTCAGTGGCCATGCCTTGGGACTGTCGCTGATGCCAGCGCCTTGGAGGACAACACTGTTGTCTGTGTTCTCCAAGTGATACCCAAGATGCAGACCCTGACTCTCTAACTTGCAATTGGCTCTGCACTCCCTTGCATCTTCTCTGTGTTGGATCCATACAGCAATGAAGAGAAGATCCCTCTTCCTGGCTGGGTTACACTTAATTCCCCAGGTCCAGGGCACTGGGAGCAATATCTTCATGACTCCTTTTAATTCTTCCTGCAACCCAGAGAGCTCAGACCTAGTTCATGGGCTGGGCCAAGGAGCAATGTACAAGGCAGATCCCAAATCCTTCATTTCATCTTTATCTCTCTCAAACACTTTCCAAACTTTTCCCACTATCTTCCTTCCAGATTCTCCCATAATTCAGAAAGCCCTTTCCTCCGCGGTTACTCAGTTATGTCCCAGCCTTTGTTTGATTTGTCAGGAAGGTCTGAAACTCGGCATGGTCTAAGTCCTGCTGCTGCTGCTCCCACAATATTATCCTGAGAAAGGGAGCTTGGTAACTAAAACACCAATGTTTAAGGGGAGTTGAATGTCAAAAAATCCTTCTTATATACTGAGATTTCAAATGTGGCTTATGGATTTCCAGGCCTCCCCAGCCTGATAACCAAATAAGGCCATATTACCTTTTCTGATCTAAATGATATAATCATAAGTCCCCATCCTGTGAAGACCCTTGCTCTGCTGAGTCTTCCTCACCAACTGAATTCTGGAAGTCAAGAGAACAGTCACATGGTCTGCAGTTCTGTTCTGCTGGTCTTGTTTATCAGACATTCTCACCCAAAGTAACCTGTTTCTCCAGGATTCCTCATGCTCCACAGAGATTTGAAAGTAGGGAAGGGGCCTAGGAACTGGATGGATTTCATCAATTCGGTTATCACAGCTCTTAGGGCTTTTAAAAAAAAAAAAAAAGGTAATTGTAGTCAGTGAAAGAAGTTTGAGGTGGGTAATAGTTTGCCATTCCCACATAACCTTGCTACTATGTTATAATGAGAGCAAGTCTCAGACCGAATTCTGCCACCCAAGCAGACCCTTGCTAAACACACATTCACTAGCAAGCAGGCGCAGAACAGGTCATGGCTGTCTATTCTGGAAGCTTGATGAAGTCACAGCCTCTGTCTGGCCTTTTGGATGGTCTGATGAACACCTTGCATGAACTTCTGTTCACTAGAGGCAAAAGCCAAGATGGCAGAGGTAGTGTTCTGTCACCCTTTCAGTCGATATCAGACAACAATGATATTCCACATCAAGGGGCACACAGTGGGATGCATGGAGGCCTTTTAGCAATCAAATGTCCCTGGGGTTGTCAGTTCCTGGGCTGTCTGGATTCTGATACCCTGGTTGTGCTAGGGTCAAGATAGTTTATCCAGTCTACATATTAAGAATACTTCCCCCGCCACATTCTTAGAAATAACTTTATTACAAGTGTTCTTTTTAAAAACTTTTAAAAAACCTTTCTTTAATTGAAATAGATTAGACAAAAATGCTTTTCATTAATAAGAGCCCATTTCTGACATTTGTAATGCTGATCAACAAGACACCATTTTGCACAATAAAGAACCATATTTGACATTCCACGTGCGAATGAGCAAGTTTTGACCATTGATTGAGATACAGACAGCAAAAGCATTGGTGGATTGACTCCACATCAGAGTGCCAGATGGCTACCCCAGCTACCCCTAGCATTAAAAACAAAACTAGATGGTGTGTGTAATACCTCACTGGCTGTGTTGACATGTTTTAAAGTAAATTACTGCCATCTCTACAGGTCCCTGAACTTGAAAGTCTAAGGTCCTAAATCTCTGGGATTCCGCAGATTGATCACTGGATCTAAATGAAGCAATCACAGTAGCTGAATGTTTTTCAAACTGCAGATTATGATCCATTTAAAAATCATTATATGAATTCAGGGGGACATAGGCAACGTTAAAAACAATGACATAGAATATATAGAAATATCAGTGTTAAGTATAATAAAGGTAAGGATTGTTTCTGAAACTTTATGTTAAGTATTTGTGGCATGTGTTTACTGGTACCCTCTGTAAAATATAAAATGTCATTTAAAATGTCTTGTTTGAGGGTCCCTGAGTGGCTCAGTCAATTAAGTGTCCAAGTCTTGATTTTGGCTCAGGTCATGATATCAAGGTGGGGAGATTGAGCCCCACATGGGCTCTGGGCTGGGCATGGAGCCTGCTTAAGATTCTCTCTCTCTGTGTCTGCCCCTTCCCCTCCCTGCTCTCCCCTGTGCACCACCCCCCTACTCTGTCTCTTTTAAAAAAAATACTTCAAAAAATATAAATAATTTAAAATGTCTTTTTTTTTAACTGTATCAAAAATGTTGATAACAACCAAATAGTTGAAAATACATTTCACAAAATTGGTGTTATTTACCCTTTAGGGTAAATAGATTCATTTTCTACTTATCTATAAATAGATTTATAAATTTATATAAAGATTTATAAATCTATAAATAGATTCATTCCTACTCTAGATTCATATTTAGGCAAAACATTTCTCACCTTCTTCAAGGGCATGGTTCTGGCTGAAGGTACCCCACTTACATCACTGGACAGGCAGCTTCCTCTGCTGTGGCAGCAGTCAGATGTATGATGACGTCACTGCTTTTGCCAAGGATAATGGGTGGGTACGTTCTTTATATTTATATAACTTCAGGGCCAACCCTGGAAATTTTCCAAAGACAAAAGGAATCTGTTCCAAAGACTCTGAAAGCTTTCTCAACCTCCCCAAACTAAAAGTTGCCAGAAACCTCCCATTGGCAGTTCCAGGAAAAAAAAAAGAGAAAGAAATTCTGCCTTTCCCAGGTATCAACATCACACCTGCTTTGCAAATTGTTTGTATCTAGACACATACCCTAAGCTGGATGTTTTCTTTTATAACAACTACATTGAAAAGAATGGTTGAAGTTTTTCTGAGGATCGCATTGCCTCTTTGGCTCTTATATGGTGACTTGTATAGAGGGAAAAATCTGTCATATGCAACCAAGTTCTGTCAAATGTTTTTAAGAACTCTCTTACTGGAAGGTAGCACTACCCCAGAAGCGATTTTTAACTTCCGACAGTATTTTTATTAGCTAGGTCATCAATGCTCCAGGATCCTGCTTAAAAATTGAAAATGGAGTTTGCAGAGATGAATAATGTCTACATGATTCTTTGAACTTACACCCAAACCCAGTTTTTGTTTAATAATATGATAGAAATGTACTGTTTGGGCTTCTAGGATTAAAATAGAAACGTATGTTACATATGTGTGTATGTGTGCGTTAAAAAACAGTTGAAGGGGCACCTGGGTGGCTCAGTGGGTTGGGCCTCTGCCTTCGGCTCAGGTCATGATCTCAGGATCCTGGGATCGAGCCCTGTGTGGGGCTCTCTGCTCGGCTGGGAGCCTGCTTCCCCCCCCCTCTCTCTGCCTGCCTCTCTGCCTACTTGTGATCTCTCTCTCTCTGTCAAATAAATAAATAAAATATTAAAACAACAACAACAAAAACAGTTGAAGGGGCACCTGGGTGTCTCAGTGGATTAAAGTCTCTGCCTTTGGCTCAGGTCATGATCCCAGAGTCCTGGGATGGAGCCCTGCATCGGGCTTTCTGCTCGGCAGGGAGCCTGCCTCTTCCTCTTCCTCTCTGCCTGCCTCTCTGCCTACTTGTGATTTCTGTCTGTCAAATAAATAAATAAAATCTTAAAACAAAACAAAACAAAAAAAACAGTTGAAGAATATCTTGTGTTAAAAGCGATGAGTGGGGGCGCCTGGGTGGCTCAGTGGGTTAAAGCCTCTGCCTTCAGCTCAGGTCATGATCCCAGGGTCCTGGGATCGAGCCCCACATAGGGCTCTCTGCTCAGCGAGGATCCTGCTTCCCTTCCTCTGTCTCTGCCTGTCTCTCTGCCTACTTGAGAACTCTGTCAAATAAATAAGTAAATAAAATCTTTAAAAAAATTATTTATTTATTCTACTAGTGGGATAGTCCAATGGAAGGGCACACGGATGGTTTGCCTGAGAGAAAAACGTACCTGATAATGAGTAGAAACCACTGAAAGCAGCTCATCAAGGATGGTGAGATGTTATACAGTCAGATCGCCCCTGGATACTGAAGGAAAGAACTTTGTGTTGCTTGGGCCACAAGTCTGAGCGTAAAATGATCTGGAGACCTGGCGTATGCAAAGGCACTTGTCGGAGAGACGCAGAATTGACAGCGTTTGTGAGGGAGCCTGTGACGAGCGACCCAGGAAGTGACTCAGAGGGTAGTGGGGATGAGTCATGGCTGTGGTTCCAGAACCAAGGAGAGAGCTTGAAGGCACAAGTGAACAAGGGAAGCACGTCATGCTTAGGGCAGCGGGAGGATAACGGGAGGCCTCCTTCAATTCGCCGGTGCAGCTGACAAATCACCTGTTGAAAACGCTCCATCTCCTATTTGCTAACAAAATAGTCAGATTCTTTTAAATGACCTCACAACCAACGGCTTCTTTTTTCAGAATCGGGAAAATGCGACAAATGTCTCTTTTATAATTTGCATTTTTTTTTCATGTGTACCCTCTTAAAAAATGAAAGTGAAGTTCCCATTTTAGTTTCTTCAACACATAATGCATAAGGAATAATGTAACATATTGTCAGCTTGTCAGGTTTATCCTTAGGCAGATGTGGTCCACCAGGCCTGTGTGGATGCCCAGTGAGGGTGAGTAGGGCAGAGGGCAGAGAGTAAGAGAACTGAAGGTATTCAAGACGTGGAAATACAGAGGCCAAGGGCAGCCTTGGGCATTGGACCATGTGTTTTCCTGTCCTTGTTTTGCACTTTCAACCTGGGCCTTACCTTCATCTGCTAGAAATCTAGAGCTGGGTCACCTGGAGTTTAATTATTTAAGTGGGTTGGCCTGTGCAAGCCCCAAATCTCTGTATGATTCTTCAGATCTCTTCTGGCTCTAAGATGTATTGAGATTAAGCATACAGGCTCTGAGCCTGTGCTGAAATCTTGGCTCTGCCATTTACAAGCCTGGAGACCTTGGGGCAATTCAGCGACCTCACTGCATCTCATTCTCCTCAATCGCAAAACTGAGATAATGGCAGTGCCCTTCTCATTAGGGTTTTTGTGAGTATAAAAATTACTCATGAGGATACACTAAGTCCTCATTAGCTATTGGTATTATAGTAAGGAGAGGCAGTATAGCACAGGGGTTCAAGCAAGGAGTCAGAGCCAGACTGTTTGGGTTTGAATCCTGGCTGTGTGACCGTAGGAAAGTTCCTTACCTTCTCTGTTGCCTCAGTTTTCTCACTTGTAAAACAGGGATAATAAGAGCATCTACTTCATAAGACCTGAGTAAGGGTCAAATGAGTTAATATGTTCAAGTTCCTAGAACAGTGCCTAACATTTAATATGTAAGTGCTTGCCACTATAAAAGCTGTGCATATTTTACATGTTTTTGTTTTTGTTTTAAATCTCACACTGGCCCTGGCCCATACTAGGTTCTCACTAAGAGGCTGTCAAACACCCGAATGAATGAATACACGCAGTCAAATTCAATGGCTTGTAGTATCCATGTTGGCCGTCCGTAGCATTCCAAATTTGCCAAATACACTTGGACTTGTCTGCATCACAGTTGACTTTAGATGAAATGTAGACATTGTTCCCAGCTCCCTCTCCATCGTGGTACTCAGTGCTAAAAACAGGAGCCTAGAGGACGTGGGGCTGTGACAGGCTGGGGAAACATCTCTCCATTTCTCCATCAGTACACCAGAGAGTCATCATAACATTCTCAAAGTCTGGAAATCCAAGGACACAAATTAATTAAAGACACAAGTCAATTTGCCCTCCATCCCTTTCTCTGTGAATATTTCTGGGGAGACCAATCACCACTGTCGTTTGAATACTCGGGCAGTGTTGCTGGAGAAGAGAGCAGGCCCCCCAAAACAGGCAGGCCCCCTGTTAACCCAGAGCCCGCCTCTCTGCTGCCTGGGTGGCAGCAGGACTTCTGCCCCTTCATAAACATCAAGACACAAAATAATGCAATGTTTAGTCTGAGTAATACATTAAGGAAATCAATTAAGCCCACATGCAACTTTCTAAGATTTTAATTACAGTACTTAGGGTACCACACTAGAGCAGTTTGTCAGGAACATAATTTGTTAATGAATAACAACTGACAGTGAATTAGTCGGGATTGTAATTAGCTCTTGCTAGCCATCCATTGGAACCCTGATCAAAAGCCAGTGAGCGAGAGAAGGCTAAATCAGCTGTGAATGATAACCTCGACAGCTCTATCAGGGCCATCCCCTTGATGCCTGTATACGCGGAGGAGCCTGGCTGAGACCCTGTGCAGTTTTTGACTCAAGAGTCAGAAGGGCAGACTCTCAAACCTTACCCCAGACCTGGTTAACCTGCATTTTAAGATGCCTCGTGACTTAGGAACCTAGGAAAGGTTACCAGACACCATGGGAGTAGAAAGAGCACAGGTTCAAAATCAAACAGATCTTTCTGCAACTCCTGATACACTCACCTGCTCACTAGAGATGTGTCCTGAGGCAACTGCTAAGTCATTTTGAGTCTTGGTGTCCTTGTCCGTAAGTTGCATCCATTCCTGTACTGTAGGATCCTTGCAGTGACCGGCAAAAGCATGTGAATGTGCCTAACACAAATGTGAGTGATGACAGCGTGGAAGGAGCTCAGCCTGGCTTCCTGAGAACAGGGCCTGACTATAAACAGTGCTGCATGAAATGTCTGAGTACCTTCATCCGTCCAGTCTTCCCCTTCCATGACCGCTTAAGACTAGAAGGAAGAAGAAAATACAACTAAGTTAAAGGAGTGGAGAGAATTTTTAAAAAAATAAAATAAGGAAAATAATGGAATTAGCCAAAGAATATACTAAAATTAGATTACATTTTTAAATAAGATTTTATTTATTTATTTGACAGAGATCACAAGTAGGCAGAGAGCAGGTAGAGAGAGAGGGAGAAGCAGACTCCCTGTTGAGCAGAGAGCCCGATGCGGGGCTTGATCCCAGGACCCCGAGATCATGACCTGAGCTGAAGGCAGAGGCTTTAACCCACTGAGCCCCCCAGGTGCCCCAGATTACATTTTTTTTTTTAAGTGGCCAAATGACCAAAGAAGAAGATGTGGCTTGCTAATATCAAACAGCTGGGAGAGTACAGGGCCCAGATTATTCTGTATCTTCCCAGAGGAGGGAGGATCCTGAGGAATGAGGTAGCCACAAGCAATCCTCCCAAGATGGGATTCATGTAAGAATCTCGAGAACTGAGATCCATAGGTGAAGATCAAATTTTTTTTTTAAAGATTTTATTTATTTATTTGACAGAGAGAGACTACAAGTAGGCAGAGAGGCAGGCAGAGAGAGAGAGAGGAGGAAGCAGGCTCCCTGCAGAGCAGAGAGCCCGATGCGGGACCCGATCCCAGGACCCTGAGATCATGACCCGAGCCGAAGGCAGCGGCTTAACCCACTGAGCCACCCAATTTTTAAAAAAACATTCTTGACCTACTACACAATAAATATGCTTTTGATGGAACATGAAAACTTAAAAATCTGTACATCAAAGCAATTTTCTCATAAAAAAGTTTCCCTCAAAGCTTCCTCACTTAACTCAAGTCGGTGTTGGAAAGAGACCTTACCTAAGCTGACTATGAGATCAGGTGCTCAGACACGGGGTTACTGTTGCATCATGGCACATACAGAAAATGGTCGTATTTTTATAGCACATTGTGGGTAGAATGAGAGTTCTGGGGGTATCCATGGAAGACAAGGTGAACAAAATCATTTTTTACGTCATGAAATTATAAGGAAAACTAAATGTTGAGGAAGATGACAGGAAGTTTGCATAAAATATTCAGATTGAGTGTTGTCAACTTTTTACATGAGAAGAAGATTTGCTTCTCGAAATTTTTTATATCAGGTTTGATGCCTAAAATGGCTCTATTCAGTTCCCGATGAAAAATCTTTAATAATGATTTCTTCAAATTCTGGATATTCGCTATCAATAAAGATGATCGGTGTTTGCACGAGAAGATCATAAAAAATTATTTAAACTGTTTTACAACTGTTCCCAAATTCATTGTTGTTAAAACTATAGTTAACGACTGCAACATTCCATCCTTTTATCAACAAAATTAATGTTGCAGTTCTTAGTGAAAATGCAAATATTCTTCAAATCTAATTGAACTTTTTCATATCTGTTACTTCAAAATGATAATAATGTGGCTCTAGTTTGCAGAACTCTCATGTATCAGCCCTCACTGAAAGGACACATCAATTACAAATAGGCAGACATTCCACACCTAGGGAAGGCCACCACCAGAAGTTCAACCTTCTTGCTCCTCCTTCTCTCAACATAGACAGGTGGCACCTAGGGCTATGCACTGTGCTCCTTGGGCACTGGGAACACAAGCTCCTCTGGAAGCTCTGTGGCCATGTGTCTACAGCCGGCAGTCTGGGTCCATCGTTAGCTGCTGGTATGGTGGTAAGGCTCCTCCTTAGCTCTGCTCAGCCTGTTGAGGCTCAACCAGTAGTGCCCGGTGGTATTCATTACACTTCTGTCCGCAGGGACTGTGGGGTATACAGAATGTCACTCATCTGGGGCCATCCTCTGTAGAGCCCCAAATAAGGCTGCTCTTGGGCACAGGTGACCCGTGCTGATCTTTGGCAGCCCAAAGACCTGGGGATTTAAGCTCTTGTGGCACACCTGTAACTCATTCATGGCACATGACTTGACTAGGTGGGAAGCTTTGGACTACTCGGGCAGGAACCAAGCCATGCTCTTTCTCTGTTACTTATTGAGTCTATGCATGGTGGGCTCGCCTCTTTTACTTCCTGCTGAAAGGATTGGTTAAAGGCATTGGTTATCTCCATTTGGCTTTCATTTCTCCCAGGTGGTAATCTGACCTTGTCTACTATTCTCATCTCACACTAAGATGCCTGGGATATTCAGGGCGCCTGGGTGCCTCAGTTGGTTAAGCGTCTGACTCTTGATTTTAGCTCAGGTCATTATGTCAGGGTCCTGAGATTGAGCCCCCCATTAGTTTCAGTGCTGGGAGTGGAGCCTTCTTAAGATTCTTTCTCTCCCTCTGCCCCTCCCCGCCTGTGCTCTTTCTCTTAAAAATATAAAAATAAAAATATGCCTGGAATACTCAGCCCTAGGCTTGGGATCAAGTGTGGTCTTTTTAGTGGTTTGATTTGCTCTGCTCCCTTTGGTAGTTGGTGCTACTTCACACTGGTTTTCCTTTCACATCAGTGATAACATCTCACCCTTGGGTTTGGGGAATGGAAGACGCCGAGATTCAATGAGTGGGAAGCAAGAGGATTTAGACTTCATCTTCATTCTTTCTTCTCTTACAAGGGCTTTGCATTGGAGCATGCACCCACTTGACTCATTTTATCAAGCTCTTAACTAGCTATTAATAAATTCTATAGATTTCCCCCACTTGGTCACTGAAAATTAAATGGCTATTGTATTGGAGGTTCCTACTGGTACAACATCAGACAGTCTAAAGACCATATTAAGCCATATGCAGGGATTACAGAGAAGGTAAATTGAAAACCACAGCTCACCAAACCCACAGCCATATCAAGAATATAAAAAGGTTGAAAAAGTGGAGATTTAGACAAAATTGATGAGGATTTCTTTAGAGAGAATTGTGGCTGTGCTTTGAGTCCTCATTCCCCATCCACAAGAGCTTCCCCTTCCACCTTGTTGAGGGAAAGGAGTTTTAATGGGACCAGAGAACAGTTAGGGGAACACGCAGGCCTGTTGCCTGACCCCACACCACTTCCCCACCCAGGATATTACAGTATGACTCCTGGACTATCTTGCCGCTGCGGCAGCAAAGCAAAGGAGAATTATTCTTTCTTGGGCTACTGACCTTCACTCCCCTATTCTGTCAGGGCAAAGACAGTGTGTTTACCTGGCAACTTGGGCCGGGCCCTCTTGTAGTATCCGTCCTGTCCAATAGAGTTATAAAAGTGGAAGAAATGGCCTCCATAGAGGCTATGCCTCTATTTTTCTGGATTCTTAGGGGCAGAGGAGTGAGCAATGCTAGACCAGTGGCCCTTTTGCCTGGGTCAAGGGTATGACCTGTGACTGCTTCCCGGCAAATTGTCCCTGAATGTGACTTTAACATCTTCCCATCCCCAGGGTCCAACCGGTTTATGATAGTCAGGTTAAGCATTTTCTGCCACTCTTACCTTTCTTTCCCACCACCTATACCCACCTGATCCTGCCTTACCCCAACCCCCAGGGGATCAGAAACTGCAGGTGACAAGCTGGGGGAGGGGAGAATTGGCAGGTGGAAGAAGCTACTACACTTGTTCCCCTTCATTGGCAGCTTTTATGATTATCACAAGAGCCTGACCTTTATTTATTTATTTATTTATTTGACAGAGAGAGAGAGCGAGCACAGGCAGACAGAGTGGCAGGCAGAGGTGGAGGGAGAAGCAGGCCCCCTGCGGAGCAAGGAGCCCGATGTGGGACTCGATCCCAGGACGCTGGGATCATGACCAACTGAGCCACCCAGGTGTCCCAGAGCCTGACCTTTGTAATCACCAGGTTTATACTCTATCTACAACCTAAAGTGGCTGTCGGACTTGATCCGAAAAGGATCCCAAAATCATGAGATTGCCCAAGTTTTCACCCCACTGAATACAGTTTGAAGGGGAGGTGGGAGACAAAAATAAAAAGCCACTATTTAGTTTCATTCCATGAAATCTGTTTGTTCACGGTGTTGCTTACCACTTCTTAACATACAATCCGTAGGCATGGAGCTCGGCAGGGATGGGAGCCTTGGAGCAAACCTTACATGGAGCTCCAGCATAGAGTCATAGAATGTCAGGTTTAGAAAGAAGCCCGATGTCGTCTATTCCAAGTGACTCCCTCCTGCTATTTTGAGCCCCTCTGCCACATGCCTCCCGATGCTTAGCATACCTGTGTTTGATATCTGCAGAAATAAGACGACTCACATTGTCCCAAGACAGTTCACTCCCTTTTGAACAAGGCCTTTCATTTAGCTGATCGTTTCTTTTGTTATACAAAAGCTTTTTAGTTTGATGTCATCGTATGTTTATTTTTGCTTTTTGTTGCCTTTGCTTTTGGAGTCAGGTCCAACAAATCATCGCCAAGACCAACGTCAGGGAGGTTTTCCCCATTATTTTTTTCTGGGCGTTTTACAGTTTCAGCTCTTCTGTGAAAGTCTTGAATCCATTTCAAGTTAATTTTGTGACCGATCTAAGATGGGGGGTCCAGTGTCTTCCATCTTCGTGTGATTATTTGGTTTCCCCAGCACCATTTATTGAAGACCCTGTCCTTTCCCCATTTAGTATTCTTGGCTCCCTTGTCAAATATTAGTGATCATACAAGTGAAGGTTTATTTCTGGGCTCTTGAATCTGTTCTGTGGGTCTGTGTGTCTATAAGCAAGTACCATACTGTTCAGATTCCTATACCTTTGTAGTGTAGTTTGAAACCAGGAAGTATAATGTGGAAGTTTAGGAGAATTGGTTTAGGGCCGATGTACTCTTCCTTGGATGGTGCCTGTTTACTCAGGTCTCTGGAAACTTGACCCGCTCCCTGAATCTCTACTTCTCGTATTGTTGTTTCCACCACACTGTATGGGAATTTTTCTATATATCTGTGAGCACCATGAGGTCAGTGGTTGTCTTCTTAATTGTTAGTTCCACAACACGAAACTCAGTATTGGAAAAGTAACAGGTGCCAGTGAGTCCGTTTTCCTCCCCATCACTGCATAAGCCAGAATCTTCACTGGGCGTGCTTCTAGCTGTTCCTGTTCAGTCTTCTGAGAAGAACTCTGATTCCTGGAACAGACTGATTATCCTTTCTTTGCTGGTAAGCCCCATTCCTAGGTTTGTCCATCCAATTCTAAAAACACTTCAGTTTTTAAAATTGTACTGCCAAGAGGAAGAAAATAACTTTCCAAGGTCAGTGAGTCAGGCTGTTGGGTCAACCGGGAAAGAAATAGGTGAGTTATGATATATCCTATGAAACTCTGTAAAATCAAGCCATCCTATTCTTGATATTTCCCCCTCATTCAATGGCATTGTTTTCTTTGGAGGAATAGAAAATTGATCATTCAGACTCTGGGCAGAAGAGTGAAATGGCCTGGCTTTGGAGATAAGAGGCAGTTTGCTGCTAGCCAGCTGCCGGGCCTTGCTATCTAACAAACCTGGGTTTAAGTGAAAACATCGTAGGCCTGTGGCTGTCTCTGTTTCCAAAGAGAGCTATTTATTCTGAGCCGTAGCTTTTCCTGTTGTCAGTGTTGTTTTTGAAAAAATGGTGTGTATGTCCTTCTTACTTTGTGCTTCTCCCCTTTCTCCAGCTCCAGCCTCTGCCCCAGGACAGCCTCATAACCACTCATGAGGTTCTCTCGACTCTGAGCTCTCCTGCCATCTTTTTCTTTCTTTCTTTCTTTCTTTCTTTCTTTCTTTCTTTTTTAAGATTTTATTTATTTATTTGACAGACAGAGATCACAAGCAGGCAGAGAGAGAGGAAGGGAAGCAGGCTCCCCCGCACCCCCCCGCCCCGAGCAGAGAGAGAGCCCGGTGTGGGGCTCGATCCCAGGACCCCAGGATCATGACCTGAGCCAAAGGCAGAGGCCTTAACCCACTGAGCCACCCAGGTGCCCCTCCTGCCTTCCTTTTCAATCCACCCCTCACACCACATACTTACCAAAGGTCGGTTCTGGCCAACTTGTCAAGAGCCCCCATGGCTCACTGAATAAGGGCCAGGTGCTTGAGCATGCCCTTGTAGGCCCTCTACCTCTTGTTCTTTTCTTTTGTGTTCTTCCTGCTCAGCCAGTTTCACCCCCAGCTGCTCACGTCCTCCCTTTTTGTAGAGTATCCAGTTTCCTTCCTTAGAATGTGTCTTCTTTCTGGTTCCCCATGCTCTGCTGTCATCCTTCAATGTACAAAGCTGGCATTACCTTTTCCTTGAAGACTTTTTCACTCTCTTTCTGAGAGTGGGATGTCTCTCATCACAGGGTTGTTGAAAGGAATGAATAAGATTAATGCATAAAAGCAGACAGTGATTGCCAAAGGCTGAGGGGAGGGAGAAATGGGGAGTTAATGTTCGATGGGTAAAAAGTTCAGTTATGAAAGATGGACAAGTTCTAGAGATCTGATGTACAACGCTGTGCCTCTAGTCAACAATACTGTACTGTGTATTTAAAGATTTGTTTAGAGGGTAGATCTTGTGTTAAATATTGTTTCCATAATACAATGAAAAGATTATGTATGTGGATATGCAAAGGCAAGTGTCTAGCATGTACCAGGCACAATATTCCTTTTCCTTTCTATTTTTAATTCTTCGATCTCCAAGAGCATTTACCCATTAACTTTGTACCATAGTTATTTGTGTGCATGTCTTAATGGTTGCATACGTTCAATAGTTGTGTTGTCTTGAGTAAGTTGCTATGTTTCTTTAAGAATCAGTTTTATCATCGAGCCTGGGTGGCTCAGTGGGTTAGAGAATCAGTTTTATCATCTGTTAGGGAAAAAAAAAAAGAAAAAGAAAAAGAATTACTATCTGTCTGGTCCTAGGGATGGATTAAATGTGACAAAACATGTGAAAAGGTCCAGCATGCTGTCAGATACGTGGTCGGGGCTCCGAGTCCTACGGTGGTTTTATTTCTCCATTGAGGGTGGTGACTGCAGTGTCTACGTGTTGGTGACTCTGTGGCACAGAGCATGTAGCCTGGTGCACAGTCAGGCTAAGTAACTATTTCCTGAATGAACGAATGAGTGGAAGGAAGGAAGGTGGGAAGGTTAAAGACAAAACAGAAGGACTAGCCCTCTTATTTTCCTCTGTAATACAAAAGGTTGAGGGGTTTCAACTCAAAGACAAGCATCTCCAAAGAGAATAGGAATATCTCTTTTTTTCCTAAGCCTGTGCAACATTTTCAACAGCAGCTGCAACCTTGCAATTTGAAAGGGAGGGCCGTTTAAAGCTCCTAACTTCTAGAAGTCAGTAGTTGATACACCAGCAGTGCCATCTCTGTTAGAGAAAAAATTGTTTTGATACTTGCAAAAGTGGTAAGGAAGACTTTTTTTCCAGATTATTATGGTATGGGTCAGCTCTATTGCAACAGAGGAGGGAGATCAAGCTGAACTCTGACTACAGCAAGGACAAAGGGATTTATAGCCAAGGAACAGAATGAAGGGGTCAGGAGATAAAAAAAATTACTAAGGACAGACATCAAGGGTAGGGGAATTCTTGCCAAACTAACCCAACAGGATTTTTGCTAAAGGAAGGTCAAGGACTGAGGCATCAAAGGTGGGGAATGAGGAATTTGATCAGATATCAAGGGTTGGGGGGAGGGGGGATTCTCACTAGACTAACAGCAGGACTCATGATAAAACTGGGCTAGGCAGACTGAGGACAGGATGGTGGCCAAGATGAAGGTCCAGTTGAGAAAAGGGCCCTGAGGAGCCCAGCTAAGATTCGGTCAAGGAGAGAGTTTTTGCCACCTCTCTCTCTTCTCACATAGGACAGAGCCTCTGAAAGAGGCTGCTGGAAGCCATCGGTCTACTCTAGCTGGAAAAGCAGGCGTGGAGCATGTGTCTGCCCTAGAAGTTCGGAAGCGTTTGGCAAAATGTTGTAAATATTCCTGTCTTGGGGTTTTCATTTTTAAGAGGGAGAGAACTCCTCTTTTCCTTCCAACCACCTTGGTGGGCATATTAGTTTCCTGTGACCTTTGCAACAAAGTACCAGAACATTGTTTTGAAACAGCAGAAATATTCTCTCACAGTTCTGGCAGCCAGAAGTCTGAGATCTCCACAGCTCCATCAAAATCAAAGCCTCAGTGGGGCTGGACTCCTTTTGAAGGTCCTTGGGAAGAGTACGCTCCCTGCCTCTCCTGATGCCTGGTGACTGCTGGCATTCCTTGTTTTTGGCTGCATTGCTCCGCTCTCTGACTTTAGATGAAAGTCTTTTCTTCTGTTTCTAATTTCCTTCTGCATCCCTCTTATATGAGTACAATATGTGTTAGCTGAGGGGCGCTGCCCTCACAAAATACCATAGAGTGGGTGGCTTAAACAACAGAAGGGGTATTCCTCACAATTATGGAGGCTGGGAAAGTGAAGATGAAGGTATTGGCCGATTTGATTTCAGGTTAGAGTTCCCTTCCTGGCTGGCAGACAGCTGCCTTGTCCCTGGGTCCTCACATAGGGTGTGTGTGTGGGAGGTGCAGGGAGAGACCGAGAGAGAGAAGGAATGAAGTCCACTAGTCCTCTCACATTGGGACCGCACCCTCATGACCTCATTTAAACTTAATTACTTCTTACAAGCCCTATCTCTCAGAACAGTCCCAATGGGGATTACAGCTTCAGTGTCTGAATTTGAGGGGTACACAATTCAGTTTGTAACACTTGTGATTGCATTTGTGATCAGTTGGATAATGCAAGATAATGCACCCATCACAAGAATCTTAACCTAATCACATCTGAAGATGAGATTACCTTTTTTATTACCTTTTTCAGAAAAAGGTAATATTTACAGGTACCAGGACTGGACCTCGTATCTTTGGGTGGCCATTATTCAGCCTACTTCTAGCCAGCCAAATGCATCATAAGAGCCTGGATTTATAAAGCAATTGGATGCCTTCATGGAATCAATCAAATCCCAAACATTATAGATTTATTTATAGATTTATTCACATTAATTCACAATTATGGTCCTCAGGGTTATTTCCAAGTTCCATCATTCTAGAGTTTTGTTGCTTTGAACTTTGCTGGCATGGGTAATGACCAGGTACCTTTACTTAGTTTATTGGTCCTGACCACCTAGATGTTTAATAAGTATCGAATTTAACAGAATTATTTTCCTCCCATCAGACTTATTCCTTCTGTGTTCCTTCATGTCTGTAAACGACAAGGCATCCATCCAACAGCTCAAGCCAAAAGCCTAGGAGCACTCAATTCCTCTATTTTCCCTGCCCTTTAAATCCCATGGTGATCTTTACTCGGCATCAAGGAAATACAAATCAAAGCCGCAATGAGATACCACCTCACACCGATCAGAATGACTAAAATTAACAAGTCAGGAACAACATTTGTTGGTGAGGATGCAGAGAAAGGGGAACCTCTTACACTGTTGGTGGGAATGCAAACTGGTGCCGACACTCTGGAAAACAGCATGGAGGTTCCTCAAAAAGTTAAAAATAGAGCTACCCTATGACCCAGCAATTGAACTACTAGGTATTTCTCTAAAGGATACAAACATAGTGTTTGTTTCAAAGGGACACATACACCTCAATGTTTATAGCTACAATGTCCACAATAGTTAAACTATGGAAAGAGCCCAGATGTCCACTGGCAGATGAATGGATAAAAAAGAGGCTATACACACACACACACAAACACACACACACACACACACACACACACTGGAATATTACTCAGCCATCAAAAAGAATGAAATCTTGCCATTTACAATGATGTGGATGGAACTAGAGGGTATTATGCTAAGTGAAATAAGTTAGTCAGAGAAAGACATACCATATGATTTCACTCATATGTAGAATTTAAGAAACAAAACAGACGAACATGGGGAAGGGAAAATAAAATAAGATGAAAACAGAGAGGGAGGCAAACTAGAAGAGCCTCTTAACTATAGGAAATGAACTGAGGGTTGCTGGAGGGGAGGTGGGTTAGGGGATGGGGTAGCTGGGTGATGGGCATTAAGGAGGGCACTTGATGGAATAAGTACTGGGTGTTGCATGCAACTGAAGAATCACTAAATCCTACCCCTGAAACTAATAATACAGTCTATGTTAATTAAATTGAATTCAAACTTAAAAAATTTTAAATACCATTGTGATCTTTAGCAAACAGTGCAGCATGGGAACCACCAATCAGAACAAATTCAGACTATAGAGTTGTCTAGTAGGGTCACTACCATGCCAAGCATTGATATTTTACTTCTTGGTTTTAGAGGAAGTCTGGGTGTATTGGGGTGTTGGGTTGGGGGCACCACTTGGGAGCTCTCTGCTGTGACTATTTACCAAATGGTATAGAAATATCTCGATATTTTGGCCACTGGGAAGACTCTCCAAGGACTTGTGTGAGCTAAATAGCTGTCCTGCCCACATCCACTTACTAATTTCTGTTGCCTTTATATCCAAAAGTATCTCACATCTGGCTACCTTCCATCTACCTCAGTGGCTGCTGCCCCAGAACCGGCCACCATTGTCTCTTGCCTGACCTACTGCACTAGGCTCTAGGGTTTCCCTGCTCCCAAGCACACACCTCTACACTCTGTTCTCCAAGCAATAGCCAGAGCAGTGTTTGAATAATTCAAGTTGTAGGATGTAATCCTGCTGCAATGAATCCTGTAATACATAGTATAGAATGCAAATTTCTTATCCTTACCTGCAAATGGCTTCTTCATTCGGTCTTTCTTTACCTCTCTGCTCTAACCTCATGTTCTCTGTTGTCTTTCATTCTACCCAGTAGCCTTCTTTCTTTGTATTCTTTCCTCCCCACCCCTTGGCACCTGCAGTTCTCTCTGGAATGCTGTTCCTGACTAGATCTTTGCATGGCCGTCTCCTTATATGGAGCCCAAGTCAAGAGTCAAGTGTCATCCTATTGCATTGGTTATAATAAGATGAGATTTGTACAATACTTTTTGTTTATTTACTCAAACTTGTATTGAGGTTTATTACTATGAACCTGGCCCTCTGCTAGGGACCAAAGTGCACAGATGAATAAAACTACGTTGTTCTTCTCAAGGGCCTCAGTTGAGTAAGAGAGCCAGAAAAGTAATTTCAAAGACTTCAAGATATTTATGGTACAGTGCAAAAATTAGTTATAATGGAAGTCTTGTGGGAAAATAAGGAAGGACGTAGCTATTAATAACTGTGCCTGGGGGAATCCAGGAAGGGTTTTAAGAGTAACTGACTTTTTACCTGGATAATTACAGTGGAAAATCCTTATTTTAGAATGAATGAAACTGAACTAAATTATACCATTCTATTTAAGACCCAAGACTTACCTGTGTTTGGTAAATATTTAAACATGAGATATTCCTGGTTTTCACACACAGTTTTAATGGGCATTAAATATATTCAGAATAGGTGTCTTTATATTTTTAATCCATTAGCGGGATAAGCACTTCTCCCTTAGCTGACTTGACACAAAGATTGATGGAGCAAGTAGTATCAGGAGGGGAGACCTTTGAGTTGAGGAGTGGGTGTTCTAGCTTTTCCAGTCGAAATGAGCTGAGTAGAAGGTCATGGTCACACAGTTGACCTGTTCCATTCCTGAAATAAACTTGATGAAGTTGATCCCTTATTCCTTAGACAGGTAGGCACATTCCTAATTGTCCTTCACATTTCCCAGAGTGGATGTCTTTTGCTTTTCCCCCCTAGCTTTCTTGGGACATAATAGACATATTGGATTGTGTTATGTGGAAGGTATACAATGTAATGATTTGATACATGTGTATATTGCAAAATGATTACCACAGTAAGTTTACTTAACACATCCATCACTTCACATAATTATACTGTGTGTGTGTGTGTGTGTGTGTGTGTGTGTGTGTATGTGTGGTGAGAGGATTTAAAATCTCTTCTTTTAGCTATTTTTAATTAGCAATAATCGTGCCTTGGATAAACATCATTGGCTATGATACTGCCACTGCACAAAGCTTTTAGCTATTTTCAAATATGTAATACAGTGTTGTGAACTATAGTCACCACACTGTGCATTATATTCCCAGAACTTACTCATCTTGTAACTGGAAGCTTGTACTCTCCGACCAACATCCCTCCTTATTGACCACCGCCCCCCGCAACCCCTGGCAACCACCACCAGTCTATTTTGTTTCCATGAGTTCAGCACTTTAAAATTCTACATATAAGTGAGGTCATATAATATTTGTCTGTCTGTAACTTATTTCACTTAGAATGATGCCCTGTTTTCATTCCATTCATATTGTCACAAATGGCAGGATGTCCTTTTTTTTCCCCCTTTTCTCCCTCATGATGTCCTTTTTTATGGCTGAGCAATATTCCAGTGTGCGTGTCTGTGTACCACATTTTCCTTATTCATATATCTATTGAAGGACACTTAGGTTATTTCCATGTCTTGGCAAGTGTGAATGATGCTGCAATGAACATTCTTTGAGATAGTGATTTCCTTTTCTTGGGCGTCTTTCTCTAATTAGTCTTTGTAGAGATAAGAGAAATGAGAATATGTCCAAACTTGATTTTCACTGCATATTTACTATATCACAACCACATGGTCTTATTTTTCTCTTATACTTCTCTTTCCCAGTAGTCATCAGAATTTGTAATTGTGTGTGTCAATTTTTGGATTTTTGTTATTGTTGCTGCTAAATATTTGTTGAATATCTGTGTCTCTGCTACATTGGAAATTCCGTGAAGGAGGACATTTCTTTCTTTTTTTTTTTTTTATAAACATATAATATATTTTTATCCCCAGGGGTACAGGTCTGTGAATCGCCAGGTTTACACACTTCACAGCACTCATCATAGCACATACCCTCCCCAATGTCAATAACCCCACCCCCCTTCTCCCAACCCCTCCTCCCCCCAGCAACCCTCAGTTTTTTGTGAGATTAAGAGTCATTTATAGTTTGTTAAGGAGGACATTTCTGTGGTCTGCTACTGTATCTCCATATTGAGCACCTAACATATAGTTGGTGCTCAGGATAGATTTATTCAACAAATGAATATATAACTAACTAATCCTGATAGTTTAGTAAAAGAGGGTAATTGGAGGATTCACTAAACTAAAATATAATGGGGGTTGTGAGGATACCTCTTTAGAGGGTTAATCAGCCTGTTGTAGTTCATAGAGATATTTCAATTGGATGTGAATTCCAGGTGCCCACCCATTCTGGTATTTTCTTCCATAAGGATCATTTAAATTGGACTTATAGGGTAGGAGGTACTAAAAATTATAGATCGTGGATATACCATTTGTTTACTCACTAAGCAAGTATTATTTGCTCCTAACAGAAGGGAAGCATTGCTAGTCATTCCTGTATCTAACAGTATATAAGATGGTCCCCCTTTACCATAGTTTTGCTTTCAGTGGTGTCAGGTACTTGAGGTCAATTGTGATTTGGAAGCAGAGGATGTTCCTTCTGACATATTGTCAGAGGGTGAGTAGTAGCCTGATGCTAGGCTAAGACATGTCCATGATCAGACTACATCCAATCAATTCCTAATGACAGGATGGGATACCAAGGGGCAGACTTCCCAGACAATGCCTACACCCTTCACCTCACTTTATCTCAAGTAAGCATTTTATCATTTCACATCAGGACAAGAAGAAGGGTGAGTAGGGTAAATAAGGTATTTTGAGAGACTACATTTACTTAACTCTTATTGTAATATATTGTTAGAAGTGCTCCCTTTTATTACGTCATTGTTGTTAGTCTCTTATTCTGCCTAATTTATCATAGATATGTACGTATAGGAAAAAACAGCATACAAAGGGTTTGGTACTACCTGTGGTTTCAGGTATCCACTAGGGGTCTTGGAACAAATTCCCCACATAAAAGGGGGTGTGTGTATTATTATTTATTGACTATACTCAGGAATATTCATCAGGATACATTTTAATAAATGTATCCTGAAATAGATTGTGATCGTGATAGATTGTGATAGATTGTGAAATAGATAATTTCACAAGCATTTCAAATTTGGCAAATAGATCATTGAACAAATAGGCTTCTTTTTACTCCTCTGGGTATCAGCTCTACCTGCCTTTTGGTGGAGAAGCTTACAGTGTCTTTGCCAATGAAAAAGGGTTGTGATTCACCCAGATGGTTTGGATGGGGCTCTGTAAAGTCTCCTGGGAAGTCTGCCCCTTGGTATCCCATCCTGTCATTAGGAATTGATTGGATGTAGTCTGATCATGGACATGTCTTAGGCTCATTTTAGTAGAAAACGATAGCTGGAAAGTGTTGGTACCTTTCAGCCAAAGATCATAAGGAACACATTTACATTTGTAGTTGAAGTTAGGTTTCTTGGTGTAGCAGGCAGATGCTCCCCCAAGATTCCTGCCCCCTGGTGGACAAGCCTTATACAGTCCTCTGCACCCCAGTCTAAGTGAGACCTGTGAAAATGTTGGAATGTCACTCCCACAATTAAGTTACTAATCAGTCAAAAGGCAGATTATCCTGGGTGAGCCTGACCTAATCAAGTGAGCCCCTGAAGGAAAGTGAAACACTGGGGAGATGATCCAGTTGGGCTGGGAAAAAACCCAACCATGTTCTGAACTACCTATGGAAGGGAACCATGTGGCTAAGATGTGAAAACGGCCTCTCAGAGCTGAAAATGACCCCTGGTCAACAGCTAACAGATAAAAGCCAATAAGAAAATGGAACTTCATTCCTACCACTACAAGGAAACAAATTCTGTTGACAACCTGGGTGAGCTTAGAAGGACCCCAACCTGCAGAGGAGAACACAGGCCCAGGTGACCCCTGATTTTAGTCTTGTGAGAGACTTAGAAGACCCAGCGAGCCTATGCCCAGACTCTTGTCTCAGAGAAACTCTGAAATAATACACTTCTACTGTTTTTAAGCCTCTAAATTTATGGCAACATGTTACACAGTAACACGTAATAGAAAACTAATGCAACTGGTTCGTTGCAACAAGGGAGACAAAACAAAATGGAGACACTTAGAGCATCTCAGGGAGGGAGTTGTTGAAGGGGGTCATTCTGGAATCTAGGCTTGTGTTAGGTGATTTGGGCAAGAGTTCAAGGAAGCATGGCTTCGTTCTGGTTTGTGTGCTGTGAGGAAGAAGAGACTAGTCTGTGATTAGGTCGCTTAATAAATTTTATTTGAGAGGTGGGGCTAAAGCTGCAATGGATGAGGAAGCCCTAGTCACTCGCCTCAGCAGTGTGAAGGGGATGTTTGGCCATTTTTGTGGCTTGGACAGTGCTCCTGTCTTTGTCTGTGTTCAGACACATTCCAGAATGGTCCTGCCTTTGTCTCGCTCATCACAGTCAGAGTGGCCTTGTGTTCTGCAGAAAAACACGGTTTCCTGTTAGAACCAGGCCAGCTCTGAGCTGACAGCCACCAGGGGCTGCTTTGGTGTAGGGAGGTGACAGTTACATACTCCTACATCCTCACTTAACAAGTCTGTTTTTTTTTTCTTCAGATATAGCAATTTTTTTTTAAGATTTTATTTATTTATTTGACAGAGAGAGTTCACAGGTAGGTAGAGAGGCTGGCAGAGAGAGAGAGAGAGAGAGAGAGGGAAGCAGGCTCCCCGCCGAGCAGAGAGCCCCATGTGGGACTCGATCCCAGGATCCTGAGATCATGACCTGAGCTGAAGGCAGCGGCTTAACCCACTGAGCCACCCAGGCGCCCCCCAGATATAGCAATTTTAATAAATGAATTAATTTTGGGGGTCCCGGGGTGGCTCTGTTGGTTGAGTGTCTGACTCTTGATTTCAGCTCAGGTCATGATCTCAGGGTTCTAGGATTGAGCCCCGGGTCGGGCTCCACATTGAGCATGGAGCCTGCTTAAGATTGTCTCTCTCCCCCTCCCCTGCTTCTCCCCGGCTTAAAAAAAAGATTTAAAAAAATTACTTTAAAAAAAAGGGGATGGGAGTGTCGTTATAAGGTAATTTTTTATAGCTTTATTGAGTTATAATTGATATACAAAAAACTACACATATTTAACATATACAATTTGATGAGTTTGGACATATGCAAATTCTGCTAGGTGTACAAACATTTACTAAATAAATGCTTCTTAGCAAGCCATCACACACAAAAATCATATGATCTGTTCTATGAGCTTAAGGAAGTCTACTATTAGGTGCTCAATCTATACTTTGCATCAAAGGTTCATTTGAAGTAAAGGAAATTCTCCTGTCTCCCACAGAGCTGGCCTTAGGCAGAATCTTTGAGACTTCATTGCTAAACATGGGACTACTTAGGTATTTAGTTTAGGGTGGTATATACCTAGTATAAATCCCTAATAAGATATCCCTAAGATTAAAGGGTATAGGACTCACTGGATTCTCATACCCTCCTCCTGCAAAGATAGGAAGTATCTCTAAAATATTATTAGCCCACTTATATATATGTATAATATCACTGTAATTTCCATAGTGAGAGCCTGTTTGTAGCATTCATCATGTTATTTAATAAAAACTTATTTTTTAATTATTTTTAAATTTTTAATAAACATTTAATGTATATTTAGCCCCAGGGGTACAGGTCTGTGAATCGCCAGGTTTATACACCTCACAGCACTCACCATAGCACATACCCTCCCCAATGTCCATAACCCCACCACCCGCTCCCTAACCCCCTCCCCTCGGCCCCCCTCAGTTTGTTTTATGACATTAAGAGTCTCTTAAGGTTTGTCTCCCTCCCGATCCCATCTTTCATTTATTCTTTTCCTACCCCTCCAACCCCCCATGTTGCATCTCCACTTCCTCATGTCAGGGAGATCATATGATAGTTGTCTTTCTCTGACTGACTTATTTCACTCAACATATACCCTCTAGTTCCATCCATGTCATTGCAAATGGCAAGATTTCATTTCTTTTGATGACTGCATAATATTCCACTGTATATACATAGCACCTCTTCTTTATCCATTCATCTGTTGATGGACATCTAGGTTCTTTCTGTAGTTTGGCTATTGTGGACATTGCTGCTATAAACATTCGGGTGCACGTGTCTCTTCAGATCATTACGTTTGTATCTTTAGGGTAAATATCCAGTAGTGCAATTGCTAGGTCATAAGGTAGCTCTATTTTCAACTTTTTGAGGAACCTTCATGCTGTTTTCCAGAGTGGTTGCACCAGCTTGCATTCCTGCCAACAATGTAGGAGGGTACCCCTTTCTCCACATCCTTGCCAGCATCTGTTATTTCCTGACTTGTTAATTTTAGCCATTCTGACTAGTATGAGGTGGTATCTCATTGTGGTTTTGATTTGTATTTCCCTGATGCTGAGTGATGTGGAGCACTTTTTCATGTGTCTTTTGGCCATTTGGATATCTTTGCAGAAATGTCTGTTCATGTCTTCTGCCTATTTTTTGATTGGATTATTTGTTCTTTGGGTGTTGAGTTTGATAAGTTTGATAATCTTCTTTTTTTCTCTTTTTTTTGTTTGATAATCTTCTTTAGAGATTTTGGATACTAGCCCTTTATCGGGTATGTCATTTGCAAATATCTTCTCCCATTCTCTTGGTTGTCTTTTGGTTTTGTTGACTGTTTCCTTTGCTATGCAAAAGCTTTTGATCTTGATAAAGTCATTTTTGCCCTTGCTTCCCTTGCCTTTGGCGATGTTCCTAGGAAGAAGTTGCTGTGGCTAAGGTCGAAGAGGTTGCTGCCTGTGTTCTTTTCAAGGATTTTGACGGATTATTTTCTCATATTGAGGTCCTTCATCCATTTTGAGTCTATTTTCATGTGTGGTATAAGGAAATGGTCCAATTAAAAACTTACTTTGATGTCCAATATGCTAATATTCTTTTTAAAAAATTTTTTTTTAAAATTAACATATGATGTATTATTAGCCCCATGGGTATAGGTCTGTGAATCGCCAGGTTTACACACTTCATAGTACTCACCATAGCACATACCTTTCTCAGTGTCCATAACCCAACCACCCCAGTATGCTAATTTTCAAAGAACTTATTTTTTGTTAAGATTGGATGTAGAACATGGAGTACCTCCCACTTGAAGAATGAGTATGTAGAAGATCTTGAAGAATGAGTATCTAGATTAGAATGCCATTTGGCCACCCTTGAGTTTTGTATACTTCAAGATTCTATCAGTTTCTGGGCTAGAACTTGATCCAGTAGCTCTCATTCTTGACCATCTACTGGAGTCACCTAAAGGAACTTTTTAAGCCATCTGTGCTGCTGCTCCTCCTACAGACCAAATATATCAGACTCTCTGGAGGTGGCATCTGGGCAGTGGTGTTTTTTAAAATTTCCCCCAGGTGACTTCAGCCTGAAGCCCAGGTCAAGAACCATTGTCTTAATCCAAAGATGTCATAACATCACATTGTCTGTGGTGATGTCAAGTAAATTATGGCTGTCTTAAAATGGCTGCCCATGAGAATTACCTGGGAAGCATTAAAAAAAAAAAGATGCTTTGATCTAACCGCAGACCAGTGAAGTTAGAGTTAAGGGGTGAGGGCCTGAACACTAGCACCTGAAGTAGTTTCTAGTGGCTCTAATATGCAGTCTGTGCAGGTCTGTTGTATGGGCTAAGTATGGATTGACTGTAGGCTTCGGGAAAGGAAGAACCTCAAGAGAAAAGTAGCTTGCTTCCACTTGTGTGATTTGAGGGACATCTCCTGTGGTTGGCAGGGTCTGACTTAGCTCCCTGCAGGCTCCCAGACTCTAGATGCTGGGGTATCTTGCCAGTATCCCAGTGCCAACTCTCCTCTCCCTAAGCCAGTTCCTCATTATGCTCTCATCCCAGACCTCCGTTAGAGTAGATGTCTCCACATGACCTGGAACGTGGGGTAGGAAGCATAAAGATCCCCATCTCCAGTCCTTCTCCCTTTACATGCTGTGTACCTGGGCCCTTCAAATGGACCCTGTCTGTCTATGCAGTCTACACAAGGATGGTTAAGTGTAGCACCCTGGGCACCAACACCACGTCCAAAACTGCCCCAGCCTCCTCTTGTTTGCTTCCCCCTACTTTATTTTATTTTATTTTTGATACTTTATTTATTTATTTGACAGACAGAGATCACAAGAAGGCAGAGAGGCAGGCAGAGAGAGAGGAAGGGAAGCAGGCTCCCTGCTGAGCAAAGAGATCAATCCCAGGACCCTGGGATCATGACCTGAGCCAAGCAAGGCAGAGGCTTTAACCCACTGAGCCACCCAGGCCCACCCCCACCCTACCCCACTTTAAATACTTCATGTAGCTCTGGCTCCTCCCTACCCCTTTAAAGAGGTGACAGGAGGGAGCATCGCAGGGTTGTTAAGAAACAACCTTGGAGTCACATCCTCTTGGGTTTCAATTCACCACTTGTTTCCTAAGTGATCTTGGCCAGCCACTTGACCTCTCTGAGCCTGAGTTTCATCTGTTTAAAATAAAAAGGTCAAAAATACTAATTTCATAGGTTTTTGTGCAGATTAACTCATGGTTCCATGTAGGAGGTCTAGAACAGAAACCGGCGTACAGTCAGACTTAATAAACTACATTTCTGTTATTGTTACTGCTATTATTATCCAGCTTGGGAATTCCAAGCCTGATACAGCTTGGCTCTGGTCTCCTTCTGGAAGCACGGTTCTCAACATTGGCTTTACTTTGGAATATTTATTCTAAGGAGTATCAGAAAAATTCTGGGAGGCTGGGTGGCTTAGTGGGTTAAAGCCTCTGCCTTCGGCTCAGGTCATGATCCCAGGGTCCTGCGATCGAGCCCCGCCTCAGGCTCTCTGCTCAGTGGGGAGCCTGCTTCCTCCTCTCTCTCTCTGCCTGCCTCTCTGCCTTCTTATGATCTGTCAAATAAATAAATAAAAATCTTAAAAAAAAAAATAAATTCTGGGGCCTGGGACCCACTCCAGAGATTCTGACACAATCATTCTGGGGTGTGGCCTGAGTCTTGATTGTTTTAAAAGCTCATCGGTGATTCTAGTGAGCAGCCAAGGTTGAGAACCAGGGCAGTGGTTCCTAAAATGTAGTCACAGGACCAGAAGCATCCACAGTACAGTGGAGCTTGTTAGAAATGCAGGTTCTCAGGCCTCATGCTAATCCTCCTGAATCAGAATTTTGAGAGGCAGGGCCCAGTGATGTCTTTTTATTCCTCCAGGGGATTCTGATGCTCAGTCAAGTTTGAGATCTGCTATAAATTTGAGATCTGCTACTGTGGAGAACCTGCCCTCTATCACACAAGCCTCTGCTGGCTCTCTGGCTATGGGGAGACCTCTCTTTTTGGGGGGGAGGACCTTTTTCCTTTCAGTAATGGTGTTGCTCCTGAGTTTCAGCCTAGGCGCCTATTGGAGAATCAAGTTTAAAGCTGGTCCATCACAATGGGGCATCTGAGTGACTCAGTGGGTTAAGTGACTGCTTTCGGCTCAGTGTCTGCATTCGTCTCAGGTCATGATCCTGGGGTCCTGGGGTCCTGGGATCGAGCTCTGCTCAGCGCAGAGTCTGCTACTCTCTCTCCCTCTGACTCCTTCCCCCTGCTCACATTCACACTCATGCGTGCTCTCTCTCAAACAAATAAATAAGAAAAAATTTTTAAAAAGCTGGTCCATTACTTAAAGAAAATGGACACACGCATAACTGGATTAACCAAGAAGAATGCACATTTACATGTGTTCACTTTCATCTGGCATAGTTTTTAGCAAACAGTAGCATCAGACAATTTTGCCTTATGCTTTGTTTTAAATCAAACAGAGGAACTTACCAGCTTTATTTTCTTTGCTTTTCATTTTTCTTGGTATTTAATAGCAAGCACTGAAAGGGATCTTGACATAATTAAGCAAACATTAAAGATATCCATTGTTGTGAGCTGACCTAGGCTCATTTGCCTGTCAAAATGATTAGCTTCTTTTTGTTGAATGCTCCTGGTTTCCAAGGATTAGAGGTCTGTGAGGACCATAGGTCTCCTTGCCCAAAACCTTGCTTCTGGCTGATGTGTTATGAAGCAAGCAAGTCTTGAGCTAAATTAAGCCACAACAACAAAATAAACAATCAAAACAATAACAGAAAATAGATACAAAGATCATTCTGTTTGGTGAGCCCACTGAAGTGTGGTCCCTCTGGCCTTGGGGTCTACAACCTGAAAGGCTTGCTTTGAGGCAAAAATGCCGCAAGGTTCTGATCATTGGCTAGACTTTTCCAGCATCCCTGGTATTTTGGGTGCTGGGCTTCCCTGGGTATTATAGGATATTTTGCAACCTAGGATTCAGGTTCTCTTAGCAATCCTCCCCACAACTACTATCCCATAGTCATTGTGACGATCCCGGAATGTCCTTGCCCCCGCAATTCCACATCTCTGTAATCTGATAAACATAGGGATAATGGGATCAAATGGGGTTCTTTACAGAAAGTCTCACTCCAAAGGTGTTAGGTTGCAGGATTTTGAGACCAGATTTGTCAAAATATTCCATTAATGCAAGGCAGAATGCTTCTTGAATAGCTCACATTTTGCCACTGAAACATTATTTCTAATATCCGTCATGCTAATTAACAAGCTCAATGTGCTGCTTCAGATAGTGGTATTTAAAGCAAGCACTTGTCACGGTGCTTGTAGCTGGAGTTGGAGCAGGGGGGCTCCTGATTAGGGTCTTTCAAATGCTAACCAGACACCTCTGGAATGTGGATTCTTGATTAGGGTACTTCACATATTAATTAACTGTTTCTAGGGTATAGATTACTTTTAATTTACACCTCGTATTTGTCAGTATCTATGCTGAGGCATGTGGATGTCAATGACAGATAAGGTACTATACTTCAGAAGGGAAAGCGCTGGTGTGCTGGGTGTGGAAATTAGCACACGTCTGGTGGGTGGTCCAGGAGCATGTGTAGGAAGGCCGTGGAACACTTATTACCTTTGACCTGGGCATACTGTGACCAACTGTCTCGGTTTACCGGGACTGAGGGCTTCCTGGAATTTGAGGTTTTCATTGCAAAACCCAGGATGGTCCAGGGCAAATCGGGACAGTGGACTATACCTACCAGTGACTCCGCCTCTTGATGTCTGTCCCCAGGTTAAACAAGTCTGGAAAGGTTTTGGATAGGAGGTGTTCATCCTGAAAGTGCAGACTTGGAAACAAGTTACAGAGTTAGCAATGGGAATCTGTTGAGCAAATTTTGGTGTATGCATCAGATGGAGTATTTTAATTCCAAAAACTCATGTTCCCTGTATTTGTCACCTTGGGCTACCCTACTGAAATACCACAGATTGGGTGGCTTGGACAATAGAAATTCATTTTCTTCTTCAGTGGTCCTAGAGGCTGGAAGTCTCAGATCTAGGAAGACCTGGCAGAATTGATTTCTGGGGAGGGTCTCTTCCTCAGTTGTAGCTAGCTGCCTTCTTGCTGTGTCCTTATGAAGCAGAGAGCGCGAGCCAGCTCTCCTGTGTCTCTTATAAGGACACTAATCCCATTGGACTAGGGTCTCCCTTTATATCATATTTAGCCCTAATTACTGCCTTCCTCCAAACCCAGTCACATTGGGGCGTTAAGGCTTCAACATACGGATGTTGGGAGGATAGGATTCAGCCCATAGCCTTCTCAAAGACCGCTTGTGGAGAAGAAGGATGTACACAATATATTGGTAACAGAAGCCACCACCGGTGTGTATGGTATGATTCAGATGTTGTCTAGAAAGCAAGTGAGAAGAAAACATATGCATCTACAGGAAGACTTGAAGACTATACAGCATGTTTAAAAAATAGAAATTAAGGTGATTTTAATTCTCTATACTTTCTGTAGTTTTCAGTAATCTTTTGTATTCCAAAATTTTAAAAGGTTAACATGTGATACTTTTAATTAATTAATTAATTTATTCATTTTTTGAGAGAGAGAGAGAGAGAGATGTGCATGCATACCAGAGCAGGCAGGGGGAGGGACAGAGGGACAGGTGGTGACAGAATCTTAAGCAGACTCCCTTCTGAGTGTGAGCCCATCGTGGAGCTGTATCTCATGACCTGAGCTGAAATCAAGAGTTGGAAGCTTAACTTACTGAGCCACGCAGGCGCCCCTGCAGTACTTTTTAAATAAGAAAATTGTATTTTAAAAATATAAACCCTGGGGCACCTGGGTGGTTCAGTCAGCTGAGCTTCTGCCTTTGGCTCAGGTCACAGTCCCAGCATCCTGGGATCAAGTCCCACGTCGGGCTCCCTGCTCAGCCGGGATTCTGCTTCTCCTTCTTCCTGTGTCCCTCCCCGCCACTCATTCTCTCTAAAAAAATAAAAATAAAAAAATAAGTAAATAAAAATCTTAAAAAAACAAAACAAAACAAGCTCTGGTTAGATTGCTATCAGACCAGGGGAGAACGGGTATGGTATCTTTTAGGGAGGGAAACGGGGCCTAAATTGGTGGTAATTGGAAACAAACAAATGAAGAGGAAATCTAGGATGTTCATGTAGCCCTTAATCAAATATTCTCTGTATAATTTGGCAGACAGAGCCTTGCTGTCTATGACAATGGGTGGTGGTTTAACTTGTGGTGTTGGAAACGGACCATGATGGCTGGAATCCCACTGAGCAAGTTTCTGTCCGTCCTGGTTGTCTGTCGGATGGGAGGAGCTCTAGTGCTTATACCACTGGCTTGTTGTGAGGTCAGAGTGAGTTATTTCATGAACGTAAGGCGCCTGCCAAGGAGAAAGGTATTCAACAAAATAACTGTTGCTTCCATTATTATCTTTCTCCTAAGAATGGCTGACTCTGCATCTTAGAAAACGCTTAGAAATTCTTCTTACACCATAGCTTTCAACAGCATTCTCCCTGTCTCTTTAGTACGGGTTTGTTCATTGTTGTTAGACTTGTTAGATTTGACAAATAAACATGGACCCCCAGGTAAATCTGAATTTCAGATAAACAACAAATAATTTTTTAGTCTAAGTGTGTTCAAATATTGCCTGGGGCATAAAGAAATTACTCATCGTTTATCTGAAATTCAAATATAACTGGGTGTTCTCTCTTTTATCTGGCAATCTTAATTATTATAGATGTGACAACAGCATCAAAAAGAAAGCCAACAATAAAACTTTCCTGAGATCCTTCTAAGCCAAGCCTACCCCTACTGAATTCCTGGTGCTGGCATTGCCTTTATAGTGGGGAGCGTGTGAAATAACCGACGTGTAGGTCTTGGCTTGGCACGTGACACGTAGTACATGCACAATAAACCAGGCAGCAGAACCTACCCGTTATTACCCATGTAGCATGACATGGGTAACATGTCATCTCTCTCTCTTTTTTTAAAGATTTAATTTATTTATTTGACAGACAGAGATCACAAGTAGGCAGAGAGGCAGGCAGAGAGAGAAGGGGGGAAGCAGGCTCCCTGCCGAGCAGAGAGCCTGATGCGGGGCACGATCCCAGGACCCTGGGATCATGACCTGAGCTAAAGGCAGAGGCCTTAACCCACTGAGCCACCCAGAGGCCCCCATGACATAATCTCTTGAAGCTACAATATCCTCAGATATGAAATGGGGCTAATGATAAGACCTGCTTCACTGTGAGAATTAAATAAAATGAGATATGGGCTGCCTGGGTGGTGCAGTCGGTTGAGCATGGAGTCTTGGTGTTGACTCAGGTTGTGATCTCGGGGTCATGAGATGGAGGTACTGGAAGGCCCCAAGCTCAGCAGGGAGTCTGCTTGAGGTTCTCTCTTCCTCTTCTCTGCCCCTCCCCCAGTTCACGCAGGTGCACTTTCTCTCTAAAATAAATAAAATCTCTCTATATCAATGAATCAATCAAAGGAGATCATTCTCAGCCTGTGGGAAGCCTGGCCTCCGGGTGTGATGTGAAGGTGGACTGCAGAGCCCAGTAGCAGGGAGCTAGGTCATTCCCAGACTTTGCAGTGGAGAAGTGAGAGTCACTTTCTCCTGGCTTCCCCAGTCCTCTACGTTCATGATCTTTCTCGTCTGGAGAGAGAATAAATACAGCAGGAAAATGGTCTTCACTTCACTTCCCCCACTCACACCTGGCTGTGGGCGTCTAATTGGCAGAACCTAATTTGTAGGCAAACCCTAACTGCAAGCGAGCCATGGAGTTGAAATGTTGATTTCCACCCTCTTTTGAAGGGAAAGTGTACTAGGAGTGGGAAATGATGCTGAGAGCATTGGCTGTGGTTCAGCCCAACAAAATGTCATGACAGTGAAGGTTGCTGTAGGAGTAGCTATGTGGATCAAGAATGAGATATCCTGCTCCCTTCCTGTAGCATTTGACATTAGCCCTCTTGCTGCTAGGGGACTCTTTGTATCTGAACCCCAGCCTTCATTCTCCTCTTCCACCATCTTCTACTCCCTTCCTCCTTAGGGACCAGTCTCAATCCCAACCCCCATTCTAGGGTGAGACTTGATTTTTGGTGCTGGATTTCACAGGGTTGCCAACCTGAATTTCTATGCATTGCCTTTCCTGGCTCTCTTGTCTTTGGATCCTGCTGCCAAAGAACTTTCCTCCACTCTTTGAAGTGTGCCCTTTACCTCCAGACTGTACTTTTTCCTATCACCTGGAGCTCATCTGCTCTGGTCTATCCTGCCGGTGACATTCCCCATGAGCCTAGTTCAATTTGCCAACCCATGGTTGTCCCCTCTTACTATGTTAAGGGTTATGAGAGAGAAAAAGTCCTCATGGACCAAACCCAGGCAATGAGAATGTCAAGCTATCCTGAGCCTAGCTATATCCTGAATGTTCCTGGAGAGGGGGAGTGATAATAGCTCTCGGCTCCAGTCCACGCTGTCAGCCAATCACTTTGCGCATGAAACCGATGCTGAATGCTTAAGGAACAGCAACCACACCGTTTGTTAAAATCACAGTGCATCCCTTCTGCTGCCAAAGACGGAACTGTAATTTCCCTCTCCTCTCAAAATAAATACTTCGCGTGGTTCTGAAAAATTTTAGCAATTAGCTTGTACCATCACCTTTAATTAGCCACTGGCAAACACAATTAAGATAATAAAGCTTACCGAGGGGGAAGCATGAATAAGCACCAGATTCTAAATCTACTGGGGAAGTGACCCTGATGAATCATTTAATAGCCACCATAATGTAATTTTGCAAGTTTGTTGTACACACACCACAGAGAACATATTAAGTGGGTCTGAGCCATAAGAGAGTCTTAATGATTAATTTGCCATATGCTCCTGAAAATCTCATTTTTTTGACAAACAATACACATCTACCGTTTTTCTTATTAATAAAACCATCAGGAAAATCCACTTTTCTTTCCATCTCACTAATGCTTCCCTCTAACTTGCATGGATATCTAGGGATTGGTCTTTTTTTTTTTAATTATATCTAAATTCCCATGGAAGTTAGCAGAACACAGCTATTTACTCTCTTATGTATTTGATTTCAATTGTTGGCAATTGCTTTTTAATCATTTTTTATTGGCTATTCCACAGTGACATCATGGGGAAGATAATTGTTATTCCTTTTTATTTACAGAGTAAATGGTGCCGCAGGGTTAGGTGGCAGTCCCCAAGACCTCTGCAAGGGAGAGTCTAGATTAGAACCTAGCTTTAAGATTCTCAGCATTTCTGACACAGAAGGAGTGTAATGGAAAATCACTACCCTGAATGACAAAATTAGGGAGTCCGGCCTCTGAGCAAGACTATCACCTCTCTGAGCCTCATTTTCCAAATCTGTAAAATGGGCTTATCAGTAGGACATTGTTGGGAGGACCCAGTGAATTGTGGCTATAGACGGCTGTGGGGTAGGACGCCTGGGTGGCTCAGTCAGTGAAGCGTCTTGCCTTCGGCTCAGGTCATGATCTCAGGGTCCTGGGATCGAGCCCCGAATCCAGCTCCGTGCTCAGCAAGGAGTCTGCATCCCCATTTCCCTCTGCCCCTTCCCCCTGCTAATGCTCTCTCTCTCTCTGTCTGTCTCAAATAAATAAGTAAAATCTTGAAATTTAAAAAAAAAAAAAAAAAAGGAAGGCTTTGGAGTTGTACACATTAAGGGATGGCAGTGTCACTGGAAGGAGAAGCTCCTTTTTTCCTGTCCCCTTCTACCGGATGGGTGTCTGACTGGTCTCTGGGCAGACTGAGGTGGAGATGGAGATGGGTCTTACTCTTCTTCCAGGAGGTCCATTGCCTGTGGGAATCTGCTGCTAGATGCACAGTCAGCCACGATGAGGACATCACTGCTCTTTGTCAGGCTCAGATCCCACAGTGCTCAGCTTTCTTCAAAGCAAAGTGCGTGGGTTCCCAATGAATGTTCAAGCAGGTCTTTACTGCAGGGTGTCCTGGTGATTACTTCAGAATTTTACAGAACATGGGGCACGCAGAGGTGGGTTTGGGGAACAGATCTCAACCTCGCTACAGTGCCCCTTGCTATCACAGAGGGGATGAAGCCTCGCTGCTTAGGGGCAATGGGTGAGGATAAGAATATCCTTATATGGAGTTTGTTCTGGCCTGGAAACCTCCCCAGATCACCTATTCCCTTCCTGTGCTGCTTATGACTGTCTCCCTTTAACTCACAACCTGTGGCAGTTTCCCCCTTGTTTCAAATCCTCTGTGATGCTGCTTCTGAAAAAAATGACCAGTTTCTTTTCAATCTCTCTTAATGTCCGGCAGATTTCACATTGTCCTGAAAGATTCTAGTTAATTAGATGGTACCATCCTTCTAATTGGCCATTGGCAAACATTGTTGAAGTAATGCTTGTCAATGGCCAGGTTCTTCTCTGGCCTATACAGCACCTATTTTCAAATTAGAAAAAGTAGCCCCCATTGTGCCCATTGAGTAGGCACAATGCTTAGGACCTGAGCAGTATCTTTGTGGGAGAGAGAAAGGTGTTCCTTTCTCCGCGTGGGTGAAGTGCTGACAAGGCATATGGTTTGGACTGCAGAGAGCGTGCTGTATTTCCCTATGCCCCCCTCAAGGGTTTTTGTGCAGTTCACAAACTGGACAACCATACATGGAGGCTCTATCATTGGCTTTTATTCTCACGTACAGCTTGGGCCGAGGAGGGGTGGGCTCTTTGTCAGGATTTGGGGGCTCTCCTTGTCCCTCCCAGCACACAGGTGGGGGCAATGAGCTTGGATTATATTAATGAGAGTGGATGAGGGTGTTGTGAGTTGAATTGTGGCCCCCCAAAAGATATGTCCAAGTTCTAATCCTGGGAACCTGTGAATGTGACCTTTTGTGGAAAAAAGGTTCTTGCGATGGAGTTATAACTTAAGGATCTTGAGGTGAAATCATCTGGATTGCCTGGGTGGGCCCTAAACCCAATGACAGCTGTCCTTGTAAAAGTAAGGCAGAGGGGTGGCAGAAGAGGAAGACTCAGAAAGGAACACAGGGAGAAGGCCATGTCAGTATGGAGGCAGAGACCTATACACCTGCAAACCAAGGACCCCCAAATGATTCACCAAGAACCACCAGAAATGAGAAGAGGCAAGGAATAGACTCTCACCCCTGCCCCACCAGGACCAGAAGCAGTGTAGCTCTAATGACCCCCCGATTTGGAGCTGAGGTCTCCAGAACTGGGAAAGAATGACTTCCTGCTGTTTTCAGTCACCTAGATCATGGTCATTTGCTGTAGCAGCAACAGGAAGCTAATGTAGGGGACTGAAGGCAAGACTTGACAGTTTTCCTTTCCGACTTGTCACTGGCCCTCTCCTGGAGTATCTAAAACCAAGCACATTTTATCCTGTGTGGACTTCTTCCCTTCTTTCTGACCCTGGCTGTACTCAGCTTGGTAAGAGAAGTTCCTCCTCGTTTTAATGTAGCTATCTTGAAAACCCACACTGCTTTTATTGGATTAAAAACACAGAATCAGCATAATTTCTGTCCTCCTCGAGTTTATTCAAGAAATTAATATTTCTCCTATTAACATACTTTCTTATGAACTCACCTCATAGCCTTATTTTGCCAAGAATATTTTTCTATCTCTGGACTAAGTTCTTTTCAAACCACCTTCCTTGAACTTGCCCTTGGCAGTATGAGAGAAGAATCTCAACCTTCCCTTGGACAGATTTTTTCTTTAAAGATTTTATTTATTTATTTGACAGAGAGAGATCACAAGCAGGCAGAGAGGCCAGCAGAGAAAGAGAGAGGAGGAAGCAGGCTCCCTGCCGAGCAGAGAGCCCAATGTGGGGCCCGATCCCAGGACCCTGAGATCATGACCTCAGCTGAAGGCAGAGGCTTAACCCACTGAGCCACCCAGGTGCCCCCTTGGACAGATTTTAAGTACTTCTTTTTTTGAGAGAGAGAGAGAGAGAGAGAGAGAGTATGCATGTGTGCGAGCGTGCAGGCAAGCAGGGGAGGGGGCGAGGAGGTGGGGGAGCAGGCAGAGGAAGAGAGAAAATCTCAAGCAGGCTGCATACCCATTGCTGAGCCCAGTGCAGGGCTCAGTCGCACAACCCTGAGATCATGACCTGAGCAGAAACAAGAGTCCAATAGTTAACTGACTGAGCCACCCAGATGCCCCCGATTTTAAGCTCTTCTAAACCATTATTTGCCCTCCAGGCTGTGGGGCAAGGAAACACCTGCTCCCAGGGTTAGTAACCTCTATACCATCCAGTGCAGTATGAGGCATGTGGCAGATGCATAGGAAATGTTTGTTAACTAGGGTGGCCCACCATCCTGGTTTTCCCAGGACAGAAGGGTTTTTGGGATGTAGGCATTTAGTGTTAAAACTGGAACAGTCCTGGGCAAACCAGGTCACCTTAGTGAACTAACCAAATGAATGAATTTCCCTGATGCAACTGTTCTTGGGGACACCAAGACTTGGCCAAGTCTCCCAACATGAAGCTCTTCGGTCCTAGTGTGCACTGCACCCTCCCACCTGGGTCTCCAAACCTCCCAGCGTCCTTTCTTCCCCAGGGCCTCCCCTCAGTGAGTCCTGCCTGGCAACACCAGCTCCAACTGGGTCCCAGGGGCCCTCTGCTTGATGCTCCCCAAGTGTGGTTCTGGCTTTTTCCTATCACTCGACCATTTTATTCTATTAATCCTTTACTAGCTGGGTTTCTTCTCCCGCTCCTTAAATGTGGAAGTTTTCCAGGATTCAGCCCTTGGTCCATTCCCAAATAGTTTGTGGACGAGCTCAAGAACCAAAAGGAAAACAAAACAAAAAACCCAAACAGAACACCTTAGGATGCCATTGCCAACTCCATCTTTTTTACACCCAACACTTCATTGATCAGCAAGTTCTGCCAATTTCCTCTTCTGAATAAATATTAAACCAGTTCTTTCTCTCTCTCTCTTTTTTTTTTTTAGGATTGTATTTATTTATTTGACAGAGATCACAAGTAGGCAGAGAGGCAGGCAGAGAGAGAGGAGGAGGAAGCAGGCTCCCTGCTGAGCAGAGATTCCCAATGCGGGGCTTGATCCCAGGACCCTGAGATCATGACCTCAGCTGAAGGCAGAGGCTTAACCCAGTGAGCCACCCAGGTGCCCCTAAATCAGTTCTCTTTTCTCCACATCCCCACAGTTGCTGCCAGAGACAGAACCTTGTCATTTCTTTTGTCGAATTCCCATTTCCTATCTTAACCTTTCCAGTGTATCCTTTTCCTTGCCTCAGCGTGATTGTTCTAATGTGTAAGTATGACTGCGTTTCTCCCTCGCTTAAGATAGGCCGCTGGCTTCCTGAGCTATGGAGGATGTGAATCCAGCTGTCTCATACTGGCATGTGAGGCCCTTCCTGACCTGCCCCTGCCCAACAGTCTGGCTTCGTCGGTCCCCTCTCGCCTGTGTCAGAACCCACATTCCTGTCTCCAGGAACTAGTCCTCCTGACTCTACAACCAGACCTTTGGGCTCCACGTCCCTCCCGCGGCCTGTGCCGCCCTCCCAACCTCCTCCTGCCAGCCTCCTTTTGCCAGGTCTCCAGCGGTCACCTCCATTACCCTGCGAAGCCGGGGACGATGCCTCCTTCATGTCGCACCAGCTGCATGCTCTGAGAGCCCTCAGCCACCTGCCGTTCTCCCTCTCTGGAGGGCGAGCCACCCACGTGCAGGGTGGTTTTACTCACCTTTGTCTTATCTCAGCACTTGGCATGATGTAGTTGCCTGTGCTGAGCTGAGTAGTGTCCCCCAAGATGTGTCCACCTAGAACCTCAGAATAGGACCTTATTGGAAAATGAGGCCTTGGCGGAGGTAATTAGTTAAAGTGGAGGTCACGTTGCATTAGGGTGGGTTTCTAATTCCCCATGATGGGTCCTAAGAAGAAGAAGAAGAAGAAGAAAGGACACACAGAGAGAAGACCGTCGTTTGACCTCAGAAACAGAGATCGCAGTGATGCAGCTACAAGCCTAGGAATGCCGAAGGTTGCTGGCATCCACCAGATGTTATGAGATGGGCAAGGAAGGATCCTTCCCTAGAGTCTTCAACAGGACCATGGCCTAGCTGAAACCTGGATCTTGGACTGTTGGCTGTCAGAACGGTGAGGAAATCTATTCCGCTGTTTCAAACCACCAAATTTGTGGTACTAGGGACAGCAGCCCTAGGAAACTTGTCCAGTGCCCCACACACTCTGTTGACTCCATGAACGCTCTAACCCCTCTCCTCCTTCCTCACAGCCATTGGGAAAGGCCTCTGTCAACCCTGGGCTGAAATGTTCTGGTGGCCTTCTGATCGGTCTTGCCGCGTGAGCTAAACGGAGCAGCGCCGTGAGTTTAGGACTCCAAATGGATCCTGTGTTTGTTGGGCTGATTAGCAGAGAATTTTTCTTTCATGACCCAACGACAAGGTTAGCTGAATCCTGGGGCTAAAAATGTCACCTCTGCCTTGAGCAAGGCTTTCATGCAAGGCTCTGCTGGGGCACCTAAAAGGACAATGATTCTGGATATCATTGAGTTCACACAGCAAGCCACAGGCCTGTGTGTGCCCCTGCTTGCTAATAAATGAGAGTCTGTGTGGCAGAATTCTATCTGACACCTGCTTTCATTAGAACATACAGAGACCTGTGGCCTGAAGACCTCATGCATGTACATGGTGAATGACAAAATTGACTCGGGTCAGTTCTAACCAAGAAGGTCGTAGAAAGAACTCCAGTTTCGGAACAAGACAAATTTGGACTCAAATCCCAGCTCCACCACTGACTGCCTGAATCACCTATGATGTCGCTTCAGACGGTTGGTGACAACGGTCCAAGCCCGCCTCACCAGGTGATTACTATAATTAAGCCAGATCAAGCCTGTGGAGGGCTATGGGTGTTGCAGATGTTCCCTGTTATCAGTAACTTGCCTGCTGTCACACTGCTAAGGTGTGAGGTGCTGGCTGGGGTCTCAGCCCTGGGGACAAGGGTTTTTCCCCTGAAGTGAAGACAGTGGCCTCTAATGAGAGCCTTCAGCATTAATTAGGAATCTGGGATACACCACCTTATGCACTCTCATATATTTTCTACTTTTAACCCACAAAAGCCTTTTATTATAAAAATTTTCATCCTCATTAAAAAATATATAGGTTAGCTTTGGAAATGAGCCTCCAAGGGGGTACCGCTCCCCACAGCACCTGGGGGCAATGGTTCTCAGTCTTGGCTGCGTGCGGGAGCTCTGCAAAGCCTCCCTGCCCTGGCTGCCCCCCAGACCAGTGAAACTGGAGTGTCAGATGCTGGGGCCCAGGCATCGGAACTTGAAAAAACTCTGTAGGTGGCTCCAGAATGCGGCCAAGCTTGAAGATCTGTGCTCTGGAGTTTACATGACACTTTCCCCCAAATGAAGTAATTTGAATTTTACTCCCCTGTGAAGGCGGCAGAGTCGATTTCATTGCCCTCACTCTGAAGATGGGAAAACCAAGGCTCAGAGAAAATTCTAGAAGGACTTGGACCGGAAACCACATTTCCTGATTCTGTTCCAGTGCTTTGGGCCTGCGATACTATGGGATGGGGCCATGCCATGTTGCTGGCCTTGCAGGCTCCCCTTTCAGAGAGTATCTGTGCCTGGGAGAAGGGTGCCGTGGGTCCATGGAACAGTTTGCTGCCAACTAGCCAGAACAAGCTTCCAATGGCTCTGTCCCCAGCACCCACTGCCCGTCTCCTCTGCCCAGCCCTGCCACTCCTGGGTTCCCTGCAGCACAGAGCAGACACTGAGGGGTTTTCCATACGGGCCTGTCAGATCCATTGCATTCCCGCCTGTTTTTCCATCTGCCTTGTCACAGGGTGTGTGGTAGGGACTTGCCTCTGCCAAATGCTTCAGAGGCTCTGGAAGAGAGAGAGCAGCATGAGCCCAGAGTGTTTACACCATGGGAAAAGCTGGGTTTTTGCACAGATCATCCCTCCCCCTGCCTGCAGGTTCTCATGCCCCACATGATTCCCAGGGGGCCACCAGCAATTAAGACACAGTTCTGGAAAACAGAAGGCTCTGACAGCCCCACAAATCAGCCTCCATGCCCCCTCCCCAACCCCCACTCCTCCTGGTCCTCCTAGGACAATGCTATCAAGTCATCTTGAGCAATGGAACCAGAAAACCCCAACATAGTGAAAGAAAACAGAGGCCCCTCTTTCTGGCTGCTGGTACGCTTTCAATAGAAAGCCCTTCTCGAGCAGGAAGAAGCCGTTCTGCTGTGTCCCTGACAAAAGCTGACCTCTTCCTTGGCGGCATTTGGTAGGCCCAGAATCAAGCTGGGGTTATTTCCCCACCATCGCCATAGTCATAGCAACAGCTCTGATTAATGCGGTGGCCCATTAGAGGGATAATGTCAGCCCTAATCAGAAACGCCTCAAGTATCTCTCTTTGCATTTTGGTAAATGGCGTAATCACATTACGGTTCGATGTGTCTGGGAGCTGATTGCTGTCGCGAAAAGTCTGCCTGATTTTCCAGGTTAAGGGGTGTCAGGGGACCCGGCACGCAGCTAATCACCGTGCATTGTCGGAGTGTTTGGAAAGAAGACGGAGGGCACGGAGGCCGCCTGGTATGTGCTGCCCTACTGTTCCTTCTGGGGCGACGGGAGTGCTCCGGGTTGGTGGTCTGTTTGCAAGGGGTGCCTTCCTGAAGGAGACAGGCTGAGAGTTGGAGAGAAGCCGTGTTTAACCGTTGTGATGAAGCATGAAGAAAACAGAGGCCTGGCTGCAAAGAAAAGGCAGGCGGCTCTGTCAGGCTTGGCTTTCCTGCCCTTGTCCATCAAGCTTGTGATGGACAGTCAGCCTCGGGTCATGCCACTGGGCTGGAAATCTGGCAGGAGAGCCCCACTCTGGTCTGAAGATGGGAAACGGCAGGGGTGACATGCGGTGCAAAGGCACATAATGAGTGTGGACTTGACTTGTCATAATAACACTTGGCTGCTGGCAGGCCCTGCTTTACTGGAGCTGTGGAAACTCCCCACTCAAGGGTAGGGTCTTGCCGCACCCTGGGGAAGACGGAGCCTTCCCCAGCGCTCCCCTTTTACTAGCAGGGAAACCAAGTCAGGGAGAGGTGACCTCTCTCACCCCCAGTGTGCATCTAGCGCATCGATGCTAGCTTTCAACTCCCAAGGGAGCCTCCCGACAAGCTACCTCCCTCTCCCTTCCAGCCTCGCTGCTTTTGTCTGTGCAAGTTCTTGGGTGACAGGAACAGTAAATCGTCACCACCAATATTGAAAGATTAAGAGGAGGACCTGAGGAAGTATGCATTGAGCCCCCAGAGGCTATTTTTAGACACTCCTAGGAGGTTTTAAAAAAGGACTCACACAGTTAACTATTTATGACTTTGCGAATGCAGAACAGAAATAGAAGGCTGCACTTAGCTTCTCCCATGCTAGGAAGTAAAATTCTCTCGGAGGCCTGAAACCACTTTGGGGCCATTAAATTTACTGTCTCTTGGACGACATTTAATATCCAGCATAACGTTTTTATTTTTGGCCCTGACACTAGGTTTTTGTTTTTTTTTTTCCCCTCGGTGTTAAAAATTATCCCAGGAGTAGCTGAGGAGATTGAGTCAGTGAGTGAGAACTATCTTGGAGTCATAGGACTGGTCTGTGACCAAGCCCTGGTAGAAACAAATCTCTTGCCAACGGGGCCAAAGTGCACTTCAAAGGGCCCAGCTCAGTGTCCCAGAGCAGATTCAGGGTGTAGAGAGTTCCTCAAGGAGGACCCAATCTAACAGGTGGACAAAGCATGGCACCGTGAATCAACCAAGCTTCGTCTTCCATCTTTCTTTGCTGCAAGCCAGCTTTCCTCAGGGAAGGGTGGCTAGTCATCTCCAGAGACAATGGGCTGGACATGTTAAAGGGTCTGGGCTCCCTGCCTACCTACCCTAGAGCCTCACAGACCGGTGCGGCATTATGAGGAGGACAGAATGAGTTTCCCAGGCTGGGATGTAGCTCAGCTCCCAGGGGACCTACTAGTGTTTTTCCCCAACTGCTCCCCGAAGCACTGAGGTGTCCTCTCAGTAGCCAGGACTCTTGATCATCTCTTCCTTTAAATTTCACTATCAAGGAATTGGAAATTAAAGCAAATCAAGGAGTTAGGGCCTCGGCCCCACACAGCCAGTGGCTTTAAGCTAAACCCACGAGAGGCCCACATTTGTCTGAACAGAAAACCACAGAGGCCTGAATTAGCATTATGGTCAGAATTTCCATCTGGAGCCTGCTAGCACCTTTACCCCAGAAGCCATCTGTGCTGGCTGCCCCACTGCCGGGTGGTTCAGCCTAACGCCAGTCCCTGAGACAATCCTGACATAGGCTTGTCCCCACAAGTCTTCTGAAACCTGGGGCTCAGCAGTCCAGCCTCTGTTTCCGCCTCCCTCTGCCTTTCCTCCTGTTTGTCGTGACAATCACATCTAGTACTTGGCATTCCAGAGCTGAGTTCTCCCTAGCCAAGGAGGCGTACTAGACCATAGGGATCTTCTACCTGATGTCTACTCTCACTTGCCTCTTTAGTTTTCACAGCGCTACCATTTTTATCCTTCCTTTGGCCCACGTGGCCCTGAGCACGTTCGGAATCTGGCTCCCTCATCAGACCCTGCTACCTCTCCAGGACCAGCAGCTGCGGTTACTTCTGTTTCTGTCGCCCGCTACCCCCATGGTCCTAGATCCCTGCTTCGCCCTGACCGTAGGTGCAACATCCTTGTTACGACCTTGCACGGTTTTTGAGCGTTAACTTGTCTGTCTTCCTCGACCGGACTGTGAGCTCCGCAAGAGCAGAAGTCTCATCCATTTTTCTCCTTGTTGTATCCCCAGTTGCCTAGGACAGCACCTAATACCACATAGTGATGTTTGATACAAATTTCATAAACAAAGGCATGAACAGAAAAAACAATACCTCATTCCTATAGAGAAGCAAACACTCACTTGCTTTTGCTGATACACACCCATCTCTGTTCATTTATTTTTTTATTGTAAAGATTTATTTACCTATTCTACAGAGAGAAAGGATGCATGAGTGAGAGGAGAGAGGGAGAGGGAGAGAGAATCCCAAGCAGATACCATGCCAAGTGTGGAGCAGACAAAGGGCCTGACCCCAAGACCCTGAGATCACCACCCAAGCCAAAATCAAGAGTGGGACGCTCAACTGACTGAGCCACCCGGTCACCCCCATCTCTGTTCATTTAAACTGAGAAAGCAAGCTCAGAATTCAGCCCTGGCACAATCTCATTGCTTCTGAAAAGATAGTGTCTGTACAAAGACCGGTGCTTTTTACAAAAGAGGTTTCACAATAGAAATGTGTCCCCTTTGCTTGCTTTGTATATTCATACTTAATTTCTCACCATTCTGCCACTTATTCCAGTCTTCAGTTGCCTCAAATTTAAAAAAAAAATAGTTTTTGAGCGTTGGGTTGGAGGGGGAATGGCACTTGATTAGAGACAATGAGGTGGCTCTGGTCCCTTATTGCCTATCTATCTTTAAGTGAGTCATAAAGTATCTCTCTGCCTTGTCGTCATCCAAAAATTGTGCTAGTTGGACTCAGTAATCATTACATTCCCTCGCAGGTTGATTGTTTTATTGACCTATAAATCGGTTTCACTAATGCAAGTCTCAAAGCATGTCCTTCCTGTCTTGTGTTTTGCCCAAATCCCAACATCAGGGTTAAAGCTATTGTGCAATTTTCAACATGTTGCCACCAGGTGGCAGGAGTGTGCCACAGTCCTTTTGTCCCAGGCACAAAGAGTGTGAGCATCTTACCAGAGGCGGAATTAATAGTAGTTTTCTAAGCTGGGAGGCCAGAGTCTGAGTTTTTGAAATAGCAAAACATCTGTTTATGAAGACATTTAGTCTTATGCAAAACAGCAATTTCAGGGTTAGCAATGACCGCATCTAGGAATAACCAAGGACCCAGATTTGTGTGGTTTAGAATTTCGAGGGCCTGGCAGCTCCAGTCCTAGTGGTCTCTTCCCACCCCCCTCTTTGTATCTGAGTGAGTCAGTGGAAGCCCAGCACCCCGGCAGCAACGGCAGTATTCACTGTGCCACGAGGAGAATCATGTGCTGAACCAGAATGGATGGATTTCATCCCATTCTTTCTGTTCTTTCCTCTTTCCTTCCAGGCAAGAGATGAAGGCTAAGCCCAGGCAAAGTTGGGACAACTCCCTAAGTCGTTAAAAAAAAAAAAAAAACCCCAAACCAAAAAACAACCTATTTGCCCAGTTACCATAAAATTTTCCTAAACACAAACCGAGCAAGAGAAATTCCATCCCATCCCCGCTTCCCCGCTTCCCCCTACCCCTTGGTTAGTTTTCTGTGTCAACCTGACTGGGCCCCAGACTGCCTAGATGGCTGGTCAAACATTATGCTGGCTATGTCTGTGACGGTGTTTCTGGATGAGCATAATATCTGAATTGGTAGACAGTAAAGGAGGTTGCCTTCCTTATGTGAGTGGGCCTCATCTAATCGGCTGAAGCCTAAAATAGAACAAAAAGGCTGACCCTCCCCTGAATAAGAGAGAACTCTTTTTGCCTAAGTGCCTGTGAACTGGGACATTGGCTTTCTTCCTGCCTTTGGACTTGAACTAAAACATTGCCTTTTTCTGGGCCTTCAGTTTGGCAGCCCACCTGCAGATGTACGGACTTGTCAGCCTCTGTAATCATGTGAGCCAATCCCTTATAACAAATCTCTTTACATACATATATCTCTTTAAACCCCCACACCCACCCACATACACACACTCCTTCATTATGTATGCATCTCCTTGTCTGGTCCCGTGCTGAATTCAGAAGCCACTGTGCGAACTCTGATTCCCTTCTTTTGCTTTTTTGCTTTCTAGGTTACTCGTCTTGGGATGTTGTTTAAGGATCCCCTGTTCCTTCTTTCCTGTCCTGCTTCGTGCTCTAATTGTAGTAATAAAGCTAGCTTAACAAGAGGGGCATCAATTGCAAAGAAAGGCTCATGAGAATCCAAGACAGGAGCCCAAGTTCTTCCAGGCTTCGTGGGGACTTGAATGGGGATATCATCACACAAAAAGGCCGCTTTATCTCTTGATGACTTCAAGGCCTCACTTAAGACAACCCTGCTGCCCTCTGTTCATGACCTTTAGTCTCACCTGTCTAGTATCAGTTTCTTCCTGGCTTCAGTAGCGGATGGTCCATAATGACCACCCAGTTCCCTATACAATGGGGTGATTCTTGATAATTCTTTTGACTTCATTGCCAGCTGGAACTGGCCTATGTGAATTTTAGCACAACATCCCGAAATAGGAATATAATTGGCCTAGCTGATCTTCTTTGAGCAAGGCCACACAATTCCTAGTCTCCTAGTCTAGAGGCCAGTCCCTGTGGGAGGCTGGTGCTCACCCTTATTCTGTGCCACCTGGTACAGAGTCTGACTGTGTCTGTTCAGCGGGGACCTGTGGTGGGAGATAGGGCAGGCTAGGGACTCTGGTACACATATACAGTCAGTCCAGCTTCTGCTACTGTGGCTTATTTCCTGATTTCTTTTTTTTCCTTCTTATCTTCGTGGCTCTGGCATTGACCCAGCTTCCTCTGCCTTCTCATTGATAATCAACTCTTTGCTTTCCTCCACCACCTAGTACAGTACCTAACACTTAAAAGCTGCTCCACAAATATTTGTTGTATCAAAGTCCACCAGTCAGAGACCTCCAAGAACACATCTAGAGTTAAACAACCGTAGGTTTATTTAGCTTGCTGCAGGGCGGGAGAACACATGGTGCCTTGAGAGTGTTGGTGGGGTTTAGGAAAGGATTTGGGTGATGCTAAGGAAAGACTAGAGAGACAGGAACCAGTGTTGTATTGGGTGCTATTAGGACCCGAGGGTAAGTCGGCAACTTGGTATCTCAGAAATCCTTGCTTGGGAATGAGAAAGAGCAAAACAGGGCTGGGTAAAAAAAGCAACAATCTCTCAGAAGTAGTTTTTTCAACCCCAGTATGGCCTTGCTTCTGTTTGGTTAGAAACACGATTTATCACAGTTTCACGGACAGCAGGGTTGATTTCCACTTTTTCAGGTAAATGAAAATCAGCAACAACAGTAATGAATATTTAACCTTACCCAAATGTAGAAGCAGCTCTGGAGGTTTACAGGCAACACTGAGACACCATTTTGGCCAACATGATCCTTCACATTATTTGTCTTTTAGGTTATTGCTTTTTACTGACATTGGACGAAATTGGCCTTTAGTATAATGATGTGACGTATGTCTGAGGCTCCATCTACAGCTTGGAAATAAATGGTGATGTCTGTTTTCCACTGCTGGTATTTTTACCCCTCTTTATTTTGATGGCTCCTTCAAGGACACTATGGAAGTGGTTCATGTTCCTCCCCAAATATGGTCCCATACATTCCCAATATCCTGTGCTTGAAGCTAAAAACAATGGGCGTTTGCAATACCGAGCTTTTGTGACTCACCGTTTTCCCCAGCAGTCCCATCACCCCATCTGTTCACATGAGCCACTTTGAAGCAAGAGCACCCTGGCCGGGTGTGTATGCAATTGGTTTTTGGAATCTTAATAGAAAACTCCTGGATTTAAAAAAAAAAAAAACAAAAAACCTCATGGATTCTTACAATAGCTTATTCATTTTCACTCCACATTCTAGAAGGTTAGAAAAAAATACCTATCATATTTGCAATCCCGCTGACTTTTCTGTCACTTGCAATTTGGTTAATGTGTCGTCTCTGTAATTCAGTCATCACACTGACCAAAAGTTGAACAGGACAGAGGCATAGAGGAACAGAAGTCCTCCAGCTTTGGGGCGCCTGGGTGACTCAGTGGGTGAAAGCCTCTGCCTTTGGCTCAGGTCATGATCTCAGGGTCCTGGGATTGAGCTCTGCATCAGGCTCTCTGCTCAGTAGGGAGCCTGCTTCTCCCCGCCCTCCAACACCGCCAGCCTCTTTGCCTACTTGTGATCTGTCTGTCAAATAAATAAATAAAATCTTTAAATAAAAAAGAAGAAGAAGAGGAAGAAGAAGAAGAAGAAGTCCTTTAGCTTCAGGAAGCCATCAACAACACTTTCTTGATACGGTTTTTGGACTGTTTTTAATATGATTAAGCAGTCCACATTTCACTCGTGTGTGTGCATGGGTAGAATGGGAATCTTTGGCAATCGTGCCCTTTCAGAAGGTTACTGTAGTACAGGGAGTTTTGGAGAGGGTGGGGGAGGAGGGAGAGAAGGCTTGAAGAAGGTAGGGGTGGGAGTAGGGAAACCAGTGGAGATCACAAGAAGTAACTCAAACTTGAGGTCATCAGCTTTTAAACGAGGATAGGTTGAGTTTGGAAATGGAGAGCGAGGTATTGTTGCTAGAAGTATTGTGAAAGGAAAATTCAACAGGTCCCTATGAACAAATGAATGCAGGTAGAAATGGATGAGAGAAGAGTTTGGAGCCTAAGTGATTTGCATGGTCTTTTCACTGCTGGAAGTATAAAGGCCTTGGCGAGAGGCTGTTTGAGGCAGCAGTTGGACGGTGGAGGAAATTCTTGATGTGGTGTGATGGGCAAAAATAGTGACAAGGCTTGTGTGCCTTCTAATGTTCTGGGCATTTTTTTAAATTTGTTTGTTTGCTTGTTAATTTGTTTTATAAACTGTTGTTCATTTAATCCTCATAAGAGCCATGTGAAGTGGGTAGTATTGACTCCCTTTTGCAAAAGGAAACTTGAGGTTCAGAGGGGCTAAATTGTATACCTTGTAGGAAGTGCTCAGCCCTAGGGCCTTTGAAGTAACCAGACATGGGCCTCTCCTACGAGAAAATCAACCCTCACAGATTAGCAAAAGCAATTGCTAATCAGTTTAAGCTTGGAGAAGATAGCACTGAATTTAATTCAGTCTGGTGGCAGCGGGGGTGGGGCAGGAAGGGTGGGGAGGCTTCTAAGAGGACGAGGTGGGTGAGAACAGAAGGTCAGGTCAGAGGGAGAAGAACAGCACACAACTATGGTAGGATTTGAAGACATTCAGTAAAATCCATGAAGGATTTTACTTCTGTGGGAGAGAAGGTGATGTGAGGACCAGCAGGAAAGATGGGTGGAGGGGTAGGCAGGGCCTGGCTGATGGAAATCCTTTTGTGCCAGACTGAAGTTTGGACTTGACACTGTGTGGAATGGAGAACTAGTAAAGATTTTACACTGGAGGACAGCAGGATTGGCTTTGCGTGGTGGAAAGATAATTCTGGGCAGGAAGACTTGATGGTGGTGTGACGGGGGAGGGGGAATGGGAAACCATTCAGAAACTCAGCAATGATAGTTCTCTAAACCAGGAAGAGGCAAGGGTCACAGAGCAAGGAAGACTGACTCAAGATGTGGAAGGGGAAATGCAGAAGACTCGGGAGCACTTAGATGTGGGGATCTGGGAGAGGGGACAGTTGAGGACTATAGGATGGTGGCTTAAATCCCTGGTTCGATAGATCAATAGGAGAGTTAAGGAAACCAGGAAGGTAACCACGTTAAGTACAAAGAGAAAGGGATAAAGATGTGGACTCCCACTTTAGACATGCTAATTATCAAGTGTTTTTGTGGCAATTAAGAATTACCCAGTACACAACTGAATCTTTGTGCTACTTAAAATAGCTGTCAACCCTCATCTGGAATGGTCTGCTCATTTGTTTTTTTGTTTTGCTCTTGTTCCTATCTCCTCACTTGACTGTGAGCCCCATAAGAGTTGGGACTTCAGTGCCTTTTGTTCTGGGATGTACTTGCGGTGCCTGGTGTACCTTTGTTGAACAAGTGAACAGCAAAGAGGATGGAGGGAATTTACTTGGTGGGAGGGAGGGGCCATGCCTTATTCCTCTTTGTGCTCCTGTGCCTGCTAGAGACTAGGTGTTCAGTGCAAAAATGAGCCAGCGTTCCACTCTAGTATATAGTCGAGAGAACTGAAAATAGATGTCCAAACAAAGCCTTGTACAAAAATGCCCGTAGCAGCCTTATTCATAATAGTTAAGAGGTGGAAACAACCCACATGCCCACCCACTGTGAGTGATAAACAATGTGTGGTATGTCCATACAGTGGACTATTATTCAGCTATAAAAGGAACAAAATACACCTGCCACATCCTGGCGGAAACTTAAACTATGCTAAGTGAAAGACGCCGGCCACAAGAAGGCATGCACTGTATGATGCCAATTCTATAAAATGCCCGGATAGATAAATTCATAAAGACAGAAAGCAGATGAATAACGGCCAGGGCCCAAAGGAGGGAGGAGGAGGGCATGATGGCTTAATGGGTACAGTTTCTTTCTGGGATGAGGAAAATGGTCTGGAACTTGTGGTGATGGTTCTGCAACATCATGAATGTCCTGGTGTGTTGGTTAAAATAGTGAATTTTAGGTCATGTACAGTTTACCTCAGTTAAAAAACAGAGCAGGTCTGCACGAAAAGTGGAACTAGACTCTAACGCACACAAGGCTGATACTTCTAACTCACGAATGGACGAACCGAGAGCCATGTAAAGCAGTCCTGAGGCGTTCATCTACCAAACAGATCATTCAGAATCACCCTCTCACCACTCAGGAGTCTGGCAGGACTCCTTCAGGTTGTAAGCACTCATTTCCTTTGCATCTCTATTCCTAGGTAGATCTTTAGGGAACTATTTCTCCCACAACGTGAGAAGCAGCCCTGCCCTGGGTAATTGCATTGCTACTACCGAATGTAGCAATGTTCTCTTCTCAGGAGCCACCTCCTCATTTGTCCACCCGCTCACCAGGGACTCCCCACAGCCAGCACTTCTAAGTGTTTTCCTCCCATGGTTTTGGGGGGAATGGGGCCCAATACGAGCTGATCAAAAGGCCACAGTGGAGGGACTGGAAGCTGGGAGGTGAGATCAGCCGACTCGGGGAGGGGGGGGGCGACCCTAGGGCAGGAGACTCCCTAGTAGTCCTGAACCGGCTGCAGGAATGAAGGCTCTTCTGATTTCTGGCTGTGAATAGACCCTCTAGTGGCAGCTGCTGAAATTAACCTGCTGTCTCTGAGAGCCCCAGAGTGCCCCCTCTGCATCCTGGCCGGACTCCTTTCTCTCACAGTGCTACCCTGCCTCCGTTCCAGTGGAGGAACAAAACAGTCCCAGTAATGTTAAGCCTCCTGCAGGTCGGTTTGGCTCAATGTGTCCTTTAAACGTGTGAGGAAATGTTCTTTCTTGCTCATCTTCTCATGTGGGCTGGACCAGGGACAGGAAAGTTGCCCTGCGCTGACAACCATCAGCCTTCATTTCTGCTGGATGCTAGGAAGAAGCCCCAAGCTTCCTTCGTTAGCAGACAGTCGTTCTCAAACTTGTCCTAGAAAGCTCATCATGCCATGTTGTCTGAAGAGGCTACTTGGGCTCGTGCTTCCTCTCTGGAGGATCTCACCCCGCTCTGCGTTCACGCATCTATTTCCCTTCTTGTAACTGAGCTCCTTCATTTGTTCACCAAGAATGTATTGGCCTGTTTTGAGTCAGGCACTATTCTAGGTGCTAGGGATAAGGTAGCGAGTGGAAAAGGCAAAGCATTAGGACTGGGAGACAACAAATAGATAACAACAGAGACATAAAACAGGCTCAGGTATCCCCCACTTTTGGAAAGTTCATGCTGCGCCATTCCCCTTTTACAGAAGACCTACATCAGCACCCGTTTCCACTAACTGAAGGAAATCTGAAGATTTTTACTTTTATGGAAAACGGAAAGCAAGCACGGTGTTCAGTGCTGGTGTTGCAGAGAGCTGATTTCGAGGCAGCCCCGCCAGGCTCTGTCCCGTGGAAGACACGCAGCAGCATTGCAGCATCCAATCCCCAAAGCTTTGAACGGTCAGCTGTGTTTGTGCACATCGGTGACTTATCTTGATTTAGTTCTCGCACCCATGAGCAAGATTTGTTCTAAAGTATCAGAAAAGCCTCAGAGAGGTTATTTTGGGGGGGTCTGAGAACAGTAAACATTTTTTTTTTCTTTTTTCCATAGAGGGGCACCTGGCTGGCTCCGTTGGAAGAGCACAGGACTCTTGACCTCTGGGTTGTGAGTCGGAGCCTCACGTTGAGTGTAGAGATCACTTAAAATCTTAAAAAAAAAAAAAATGTTTTTTCCGTATAGATGAATGGTCATTGCTTCTTTGCTTTATGCCATTTTGGCTTACAGAGGTTTTTGTTGGAATGCTTTACCTTCAGATAGATGGCATTTAAGACACAGAGTAGGGTGAGACTATCATCCAGGGAGTGAAGTAGATACAAAAGAGAATGACCCGGGGTGCCTGGGTGGCTCAGTGGGTTAAAGCCTCTGCCTTCGGCTCAGGTCATGATCCCAGGGTCCCGGCATTGAGCCCCACGTCGGGCTCTCTGCTCTGCGGGGAGCCTGCTTCCTCCTCTCTCTCTCTCTCTCTGCCTGCCTCTCTGCCTACTTGTGATTTCTCTCTCTGTCAAATAAATAAAATCTTAAAAAAAAAATTAAAAAAAAAAAAGAGAATGACCCCAAGAACTGAGCTTTGGGGCACAAGGGTCAGCAAGGGAAGGACACTGAAGATGAGTGATAGTGAGGCAGAGAGAGAACCACAAGAGAATGATGTCCTAGAAACCAGGTGAAGAAAATGTTTTGAGAGAGAGGGAGTAAAATAAGCTGAGAATTTGAGAAAGAAAACTAAGAATGGATTGGGATTTTGCAACGTGGAGATCATTGGTGACCTTGCAAGAGGTCTTCCAGCAGAATGATGGGATCTAAAACCTGATTCTGAGTGACTTTATGAGAACGGGAGGAGATGAAGAGGTGACAGCAAGCCTGGATGGCAACTTTGAAGGGTTTTTCTGAAAAGAGCACCTGAAAAACAGGCATTAGTTGGAGATGAGTGAGGTCCTTGAGCACGTAGGATGGGATAGGACCCATTGTGGAAGAGCTGGGCCTAGAAATGTGACATAACCATTTTTTTTCCTCCTTTAAAGAAAGAAAAGTAGGGGCGCCTGGGTGGCTCAGTGGATTAAGCCGCTGCCTTCGGCTCAGGTCATGATCTCAGGGTCCTGGGATCGAGTCCCGCATCGGGCTCTCTGCTTGGCAGGGAGCCTGCTTCCTCCTCTCTCTCTGCCTGCCTCTCTGCCTACTTGTGATCTCTCTCTGTCAAATAAATAAATAAAATATTTAAAAAAAAAAAAAAAGAAAGAAAGAAAAGTATGAGTCAGTGTCTTCATTTCACAGCTACTATGTACCCTGAGCTGTGGGCAGGCATAGACGGACAGGAGAGGCAGTGGGGCTGACAATATCTATGTCTTGAATTGGGCTACTTGGTGGAACACCATGAAAAGATTGATACATAAAATTTAAAATAGCTAAGTATGTAAGACATCATTCAATACCAGATTCTAGCACGGACGAGCATCTTGAAAAATTTCCAAACATTGGCTTAACATGTTTCCATGAATGGGGAAATGCCCACTGTACTGCTTTTTTGGCAGCTGACACCTCATCCACTCATGCGGAACACCAGAGTTCCGTGGGTTCAGAGATGGTCCTCACTGCCCAGAACTGCATAACATTGAGAAGAAACATCTTAAATGGTGAGGTGATCCTTCCACTGATGTGCAGAGACTGTGAATCACGGGTGAGAAGAGATCCCCAAATATTGGCCTTCCCAAGCCTGTATCACCAGCATTGAGATCACCCAGCCTTGGTTTGGCGAGGTTGGCCTGACTTGCCACCAGGATATGCAGGAGGCCGGCTGCCTTGAAAAACATGGTCATCAGACAGATCTGGGCTCAAATTTTGCTTCTGCAACTAATAGGATCTTAGGAAAATCTCATTCATTTCTTTGACCCGCAATTTCTTCATGAGAAATAAATAACACTTGCTTAGAGTGATCATTGTAAGGTTTCAATTAGATAGCAAGTGCATAGTGCTTGGCACATTAGAAAAAAAAAAAGCTTAATAAATATTAACTCAATTTTTTTTTCCTATTTGCCCTCTATTGCATTTTTACAACTAGAAGAAAGGAGCTATATTGGTGTGGCAGTTTCCCAAAAATGAGGGTAATTTTTTATTAAGAGCTAGGATTTCATATATCAATGGCATTGTTATAGCAATGTATGGTGACAGATGGTAGCTGCATTGGTAGTGAACACAACTTAACGTATAGCTATGTAATATACCTGAAATTACTGTAGCATTGTTTGTCAACTGTACTCCAATTAAAAATGCAAACAAAGAATAAAAAAAAAGCTAGGATTTCAGATGAGCTTAATGTGTTTCCTTTAGAGTTTCTGAACTTCTGAGGCTTTAGTTTCTTCCTCTGTTGAATGAAATTAACAATGCCTTCCCCACCCTGGATGTGTGTCAAGACTAAATGTGTTTGTATACGGAGACAGCATCTGTATTATATGCTCGTCCATCTCATACATTAGAACAGTACCCATCAGGGATAAATGCTCAAGAACTCTCTGCTCTTTAGGAAGCATGTGCAGGGGTCCCTGTCAGATGCAGGGGATTCAGAGCTGATTGAGTGTGGGTCTTGCTGGCTAGGATCTTACAGATGGAGGAGGAGGCAGATAAACGACCAGTTGCTAGGCGGAAACTGGGAAACCCTGGAGTGGACTGGAGGTCTCATAGACACCCCTGTTCTTGTCCTTGCATGTTGCCTCTTGGGTCTCTTTTCTTGGTCTCTCCTCTCTCCGAAACCTCTCTCTCTTGGATTTCTCCTAGGCTCCTAATTCCTCTCCCCCTGGTATGTGTTGTAGTTTACCCTTTCCTCCACAGCCTGAGTGGCAGCCAATGCTGGAATTCCGGAGGTTCCGCTTTCTGCCCCAGGTGGGCTGATCAGAGAATGTTCCAACAGAGGTGCTAAGAAAATATATATAAGCCTTTGGAACATGCCTTAACCATATGTTGGGGATTGCTGGTGTGTTTCCACAGACCTGCACACTTAGCCTACCGAAACCTTTTCACAGCTTCACTAATTACAGACATTATAACTTTAAGAATAAATACATAGCATCTTGTATGTTCTTCCAAGGTAGGCTTCATAATAATTACATAGCCTATATTGTAATAACTTAAAAATTAAATTTTATGTCAAAGGATAGTACACATACTTAGATCAAAAAAATCTCTCTCTCTCCTAGGCTTATTACCAAAAACCAGCTGACCTCTGCCCTATCACCCTGTTCCCCAGAGACAACCAATCCACTTCTCCATGTTGTCTTTTGAAATTTATCTCCATATTTCTAAATAATGTGCTTATACAGCCATGCTACAATTTATTAGAATTATCTTGACCTCCTTTTATAGTGGATGATGATTTGATTTTCTTATACAAACACCACCCCACTTCTTATTTTCTTTATCCTCCCAAAATAATTGCATCTTCATTTCTTGTTAAATTGAGAGAGTTTATGTGATTCTGATTACGTATCTCTCCCTGCTGAATCAAATAGTATACCATGATTATATTTCCTTTCTTAGGCAGTATTTTTTTTTTTTTTTAAATCTAGAATTTGTGTTTTTCCTTATTTTCCCATTTGGTATTATTATTATTTTTTAAAGATTTTACTCATTTTATTTGACAGGCAGAGATCACAAGCAGGCAGAGAGGCAGGCAGAGAGAGGGGGAAGCAGGCTTCCTGCTGAGCAGAGAGCCTGATGTGGGGCTCGATCCCAGGACTCTGGGATCATGACCTGAGCCAAAGGCAGAGGCCTTAACCCACTGAGCCACCCAGGAGCCCTGGTATTATTTTTATAGGACTCTCTTCTCCTTTGGGCCATGAGAACCTCCAGAACAAGGATTATATTTAACATATATATTTATCATATATAAATGAATATACCTGTCCTTTATTTATCTTTGTATTCTCAGAGAAGCCTGGCAGTAACGATGTTGAACATTCCCGTGGATGATTACATGGATTTGTCTGTTTACTTGGGTTTCTCCATAGAGGCATTGCTGGCGCTTTGGACAGGACGTGTCTTTGTTGAGAGGGACTGCCCTGCATGCTCAAGGAAGTTCAGGACCCCTGGCCTCTGCCCACCAAAGGGTGGCAACTATCCGCATCAACCCAAAAGCCCCGTTTGTGGTGGTAGTGCCTCCCATGGTTGAGACCAGCTGCACCAGTGCAGGGAACGTCAGCACGGGGATGTGGCAGTGCTTTGGCTGACACTATGCAACTTTAGAGCAGAACAAGGGCTGAACAAAGAACCACGGCAGAGATGGGGTCCTCTTCCTCATTGGGGAGAGAGGTTCAGGTCTAGGATGGTGTGAAGGTTTGAACTGGGTTCCAATCTAGAGAGACAAAGCAGGGCTAAGCAAGAAACAGTCCCTTTAACAAGGATGTGAGAATGTTTTTGGGATCTCTCCCTTGCCTCTACCCACCCCTCCCCTTAGGAAATCCCACGTACCACCCTCGTGAGAAGCATCCCTGTGAACCAGGTGATGGCCTCTCAACCCAGGCCTGTTTGAATCAAAGATAAAAAGATAAACCCCTGAAATAAAAAGATAATTCATTGGCTGTCTAGTGACCTTTAAGATGTTTTTCTGTTGAGTAATTGAATCAAAAGGCTAGACACAGACTAGTCAATCAGCAGTGGGCGTTTGAGCTGGAAGGTCATACGGATTTGAGATGAAGTTTGCAATGAGACAGAGCAAACCCACGGCACACGTGGATCAGAGTTTAGGGAGAAGGCGGAACCCGTAATCAAGGAGAGGAAGCCAGTCTGTAAGCAAAGGGAACACGAGTTAGCCTTGTAGAAGGAAGGAGAGACGCAAGAGCATGTGACCCCAGAGACGGGAGAGGCAGAGACAGGGACAACAGTGCCCGAGACTCTCTGTTCATCTTCAGTCACTCCACTTCTGGAGTGACACAATGACATAATGACATTGACTGCAACTTCGCTGTCTGAGCTGCTGTCAGAGTTTGGCCTAACGTCCATCAGTAAAGCCAAGAAGCACAAGCCAGAGTCCGGGAAAAGAAGGCGGTCAGCCAGTCAGGGCAGAGGACAGAGCAGACCCACCCTTTTCTTGAAGTTGAGGGTATGTACGATAACAGGAGACGTTCGGGGGTGAGTGCTCCCCACCTGAGGAGCAGCGTGCTGGCAGGGACTGCCAGGAGCTTCCTTTGGCCTCACGCAGGGTATCTGATCCATTTTGCCTTGCTTGACTTGGCCGCTAATTTCATTTTTCAGCCAGAAGCGGAAGAGATTTGGGGAACTTCTGTTCTGGACCTAATTCTGACCAACTAGGAAAAATTGCTTGGGAAAGTGGATGTGACAGGGACCTTGGGAGAAAGCAACAACGTGATCCTGGGGATTGTGAAAGCTGAAAGGGCTGGAGCCTGGACAGTTAGAATTCAAAGGCAGTGACTGCCATTCACACACATGTTCCGCTTATAGAGCACAGGCTCCGTGCTAGGCAGCATGATTCTTGGTTCTAGGATTACCACACGTCACAAGGCAACATCCCTATCCTCAGGAGGCAACCAAACCAATGAACAAAGTCATTGCAAATGGTTTTTAAATGCTACACAAACGAGAAGATAGGGGAATGGGAAAGTGTCTGGTAATGGGGAACGTAGATAGGGAAGGGATATTTAAACCGAAATCTGAGTGATGGGAAACAACCAGAATGTGTCCTGAGAAGGACCAGCAAACACAAATGTCTGCTGGGTAAATCTGGTTTGGTATGCTCAAGATCACAAAAGTAGCATCTGCTTTTCCTTCAAGTGAGGGGGACACTGGGAGATTCCAGAGGAGTTTTTTCATTACAGTTGAACTTGGGTGGTCAACTTGGTGACCTGGAGGAAAATTCTAGGATACATTATTAAATATATAATTGTTGGGCACCTATACAAAAATTGATGGTCATTAGTGTCTAGTTTGTAAGCACTAGCATAACGAGACCCTCTCCACATCTTGTGACGGGTTTAGTAGAATAGTAGAGGGAGGCAAACAGCGTATTTTGATTTTTGTGAAGTATTTGATGAAATGCCTCCTGCTGTTTCAGTGGACAAATTAGAACAATGAACGTGGAATTCTGATTTGGCCAGTTGACTCTAAAGGAGGGTCTAAGAGAAGAAGGTCCAAATCTGATCTGTGTTTCCAGAAGCCAAACTGAAACCAAAGATTGTGGGAAAGCAGGTTTTAATTCAGTATGAGTCCAGCCTTTCTAAGAGTAGGAGATGTCCTGAAGCTGCTTTGGAATTAGGACACAGATGAGTGAAATTGATGCAGCAGATGGTGAATGTTTGGGGGGCTGGTCTCCTCCACCATGATAATCTAGGATTATATGATTCAGAAGAAATAACTGACCGTTATGCACCATTTTCTCTCTGTGGCTTAATAATAATCTCTCTGTATAACAATGGCTATGTTAATCAGCCAGGTGAGACACCTTAAAATCTTCATTTGCTGGCTCCCTCCCCTTTACCCCTCACATCCCATCCACTCCCGTAAGCCTTCTCTGCCTCATCCCCGTTCCCCCTGCCATTGCCCTGGGTCAGACTCCCGTGTCTGTTGCCTGAGCTCTTGTGTTGGCTTTGTCATTGTTCTCCCAGCTTCTACTCTCTTCTCCCGTGACTTTATTCTTTGTTTATGGCCAGAATGGCACTTTAAAAAAACAGGTATTCTAGGAACCCCCTCTACTAAATTCTCCACTGCCCCTTCTTTCCCCAGAAAGAAGCTCCACTATAGGTAGATTGTTCCCAAGATTCCAACCTCATTCCATGCATATCTACCCTGTTCTACATACACCATGTAGGCTTGGGCTCCTTATTCGTCCATATTTTAGGGCTCTCTCAAATGCTGTATTATCTAAGAAACTTCCTTGTTTCCCTGAGTGAGAAGAATTACTTTTCTACCTTTATTCCCACACAATAATTTATCTCATTAATTGAATAATTTATTTACTCTTTATTTATTGTGTTCTTAGATTTTCCATTCTGCAAACATTTCCTAGGGGTGTCTGCTATGAATTAGCTCTATGCTAGGTGCTGGGGAAGTGAGCAGACTAATTTTAATACCAATGTATTATGTGGCAGGTGTTGTGATGTGCGTTTCATGCCCATGATCTCAACCTTCGTCTAATGAGTTAGTTACTATGAGATAAGAGTTATTAACGTAATGAGATATCCCTGTGAGATAGTTATTATAATTATCATTATTTTAAAAAGATGAGGAAACTGAGGTTTAGAGAAGTTACCCAGCTCCTGAAACCGGGTTCATACAATTGGCCAGAGCCTGTGCTGAGATTTACACCTGGCTGAGCTGACTTCAGAGTTGAGAGCTCCAGTAATTCTGCTAAGTCCTCTTTTCTCTGCAGATGAAGGGGTATAGACAAAACCTTGCCTTTGAAGAGTTCAGAGATTGGTGCTTCCAGCTGCTGAATGTTGACCTAGTGTTCATTTATTTCTGCCCAAGATCACATTTAGCCATTCCCATGTCTAGCCCATCCCTTGGATTATAAGCCCTTTAAGGGCAGACGTGGCACTCTACCATCACATTCATCCCTCTTCTCCCAGGCACGGAGTTATTCCAATTATGTTTGCAGATTGAGTTAACAGATCATTAAATGTGTCAGACCAACTATGCTGCAAGTTTCCTGGGTAATAGGATTTAATTATATCCAGCTCTGGGCCCTGCACAATGGGGACATTGACAAGCTGGTGCACATTCACCAAGAAAGTGGAGGGGGCTGTTTTGAATGCTATTTATAAACACTGCCTTCCTTGACATTTATTTGGAAAGTATTAAAATAACCTGTGAATGTGTTAGAAGATCTTTCTGTTCCCTACTTTATAAATTATTATTTCAGTCTTGAACAAAGCTGGTTATTTTTTTCTTTTGCATGTAGCATAGTGTTTATATCCTGGTAATTATATAATATAATATTAATAATGAGAAAGGACAGTACAGCTGTAAAATTGGCATGAAAGAATAAAAATTTCCAAAGTCAAGAGGCTGTACAGTAGGTCCAGCGGAGTGGAGACCCATGCCACTGTACCCAGTCATTGCTCATGGCTAACATTTATTGGGAGCTTGTTACGTTCCTGGTACTGTTTTGAGTGCTTCTCATATATCAACTCATTTATGCCATTATCCCATTTTAGGGTCGAGGGTCGCAGAGGTACAGCATCCTTTATCTCCAGGTCTCTATTGGCCTTTTCCACATTCTATTTTTGGTATGCCTGGCTTCTCCATCAGCTTGTTCTTCAAAGGCAAGGACCATGACTGGTATAGCTCTGTACCTTCGGAGCCCCGCAGGTTCCTGGCAGAACAGAACCTCACTGCTGTGTGGAAGAGCACTGGTCAGGCAGCAGGGTTCCTCCTCCATCTGCTCACGTGGGGGAACGCTCAGTGAACACAGTGGTCTTGCTTTCCAAGTAAAGCCAACACATTCTTCTAGGCCTGACCCAGGGGAAGCTAAATTAGTGGAGTGAGGGCACCTGGGTGGCTCAGTCAGTTAAACATCTGCCTTCAGCTCAGGTCACGATCCCAGGGTCTTGGGATCCTCCTGAGCAAGAAGCCTGCTTCTCCCTCTGCCTCTGGCCCTGCTCGTGCCCTCAGTCTTTCTCTCTCAAATAAACACACACACACACACACACACACACACACACACTGCTACCTAAATTCATACATACATAAATATCTTTTAAATTAGCAGAGCGGTTCCCCAGCAGAATAAGCCAAGTTGAAGACGGGCTGTTAAACTTGGAACCAAGACATAGAGCTGGGTAGTTGGAATATTTGAGAGCCTCATCTTAGTATGGCCACAGTAGGTGTGTTCTTGTCCCTGAGACCACAATTCTCTACGGCTGTGGTAAGATACCACAGGAAACGCCTGGAAGGGGCACGGCCCCCCGCTGCTCCTTCGCGTCGTGCTTCCGTTTTCCACCAAGCCCCCTTTGGTTGCAAAATCTTGCTCAGTGTGGGGACTTGTTCCATCACTTTAATGTAACCTTGCCTGTTTCTCTTTGGACCTGTAAGTGCCGACTTGACTGTTTTAATCTTTAGACGGCTACCTCCTTCCCCTTATTTTAAATTGCCTTCTTCCCTCACAATCTCTCCATTCCCAAGTCCGAACTATATTGTTATCCCCTTTTACAGATGAGGAGGGACAGAGCCTGGTCTTTGGACCTCATGCCCATCATTTCTCCTTGTATCAGCACCGCTTCATCAGTATGAAGTGTTCTGCTTGGGCCATTCAAGTGGAGGTTGCACGTGTGGTCAGTATCCTGAAGTGACAGCGTGGCCACCCCTGCAGTCAGGTGCCCAGCCAGGACTGCAACCTGGCTGAGTGAGCTCTTTCCTAATGTGCTGGGACAGGTCATACTCTGAGCCTGCCCCCTTCTTTCCTTGCCAGTGGTTTACAAGCAGATGCTAAGCGAGTCCCCCATCTTACAACCTTCCTCTGCTTGGCTCTGGGGTCCTTCTTATTTGGCCACATTTTTCTCTCGATACACTGAAGCCTTCTTGTACACAGCCTGCAACAGTACTTATAATCACCTCTCCTGAGACCAACGCCGTAATTTCACATCTGATTCACTGTCTTTTTCATTCCTTTGCCTCCTTCACTTTACTCTTGCCCTGAGCCTGTCTTCCTCTCTCAACACAGACCATTTCTCCAAATATGTCAGGTTGGCCAGAATCCCCTTCCCAGCTATCTAATCTGAGTCTCCTTTTTCTCTGCCTGTTATTTACCTCTTTACCTGGGAGCACATCCATTTATTATTAAATTTCATTTACACAGACCCCGGGCTCCTGGGTGTGATTTCCCAGCTCTTAGCTGGTTGGATACCTCTTCTCTGGCCCCAACTGCAAGCAGACGTTGGTCATCAACACAGAGCTTCTCAGATAATCAAATTAGGCAAGTGGTACGCTGTCTTTATTTTCTTCTTAACCACTGGGCATGATAGTAATAATGTCAGCTCGAATAATCTGGCAGCATAAACCTATCTCTCTCCATAGTATTTTTTTTTTCCCTGGACCTACTTCAATATCATCCCACGGCCAGCAAATGGAGACCACATCCTCATACAGCATGGGTTTAAGCGAAATAAATCAATCGGAGAAAGACAACTATCATATGATCTCCCTGATATGAGGAAGTGGAGATGCAATGTGGGGGGCTTGGGGGGTAGGAAAAGAAAAAATGAAAGAAGATGGGATCGGGAGGGAGACAAACCATAAAAGACTCAATCTCAGAATGGGTTTAGAATCTTGATTGTGGACAATGACAACTGCTTCAAGCCTGGCTGACAGTAGTATATCATACAAAGGATTTTCTCTTTTTTTACCCTTAACCCTAGGTGGTAATGAGTTTGTCCCCTGCAGCTAGAGTCTTGATAGCCCTTAACATTCTCTCTTCCTTCACGGTAGAGGCTGCAGCTGCTACAGGGCTCTTTGCTGGTGGGTGGAGCAGCCTAGGCAGGAGAGAAAGGACGGGTGGCTGCTACTGCCTCCAATTACTCAGGCGACCTTGGACAAGTCACTTTTCTCCGTTGTGAAATAAGGGCTCTAGTTTCCAACCCTCTCCGTTAGGAAGTAAAGGGACAATGAGATAATGTTTCTGGAGCCCCTGAAAACACTTAGCATAAGGATGCTATAGAGATACTAAAGTGGCTGTCGAAATGCAGTGATAAATACACAGTAAAATGAACAAACGGAAAACCTTGTAGGCAAGGCAGGATCTATCTATAGTAGGCACAGAGCTTTGGCTTTCTGTTGTGAAGGTAAAACCAAGTTGTCTACAGAGAGGTCTGGCCCCTGACAGGTCACATCCTCTGAAATGGCTGGAAAAAGGGTACCAGGAGCCAAGATAGTCTCTGGCTGTCCTCAAAATTAGACTTAACACTGCTATGGTAGAACGAAGGTTAACCTAGATTTGTAGACCAAAAAAGTGGATTTTTATGACCTGTTGACTTTGGGTAGGTCATTTAATCTAAATCTCATTTTCTTATCTGTGAACTGGGGATAATGATACTACCTCACAGGGATTTTTCTAGAACATAAGGAAGAGAAAGAAAATAATAAAAACAACGGTGTGTTGGAAAACTAAGTCTCCCCCAAAATGAAAAAACCATGATAGGTGGCAATCTCCAATTTCTATGGTGTAAATACTAACATGGTGAATGATTTCAGGCTACTAATGGCTTAATCACTGGCTGGCGAGTTTTCAGAATCTGTAGTCGTTGGCTGTGGTGAGCCTGCTGGTTCCAGCACACATGGGCACCATTCAGTAGGGTTCTGTTATGTCCTCTCAGGCTTCACAAGTGTTTTCATTTTGTCCTCACAGCTATGCCCTCGCGGAGTTATCATGAATCCCAGTTTATGGATGAGGAAAATGAGGTTCTAACATATGGACTGGTTTGTATGGGTTCTCGTGGTCAGTGATGGAGGTAGGATTTGAACCCATACTCTTAGAAGCTGTGTTCATGGGCGCCTGGGTGGCTCAGTGGGTTAAGCCGCTGCCTTCGGCTCAGGTCATGATCTCAGGGTCCTGGGATCGAGTCCCGCATCGGGCTCTCTGCTCAGCGGGGAGCCTGCTTCCTCCTCTCTCTGCCTGCCTCTCTGCCTACTTGTGATCTCTCTCTGTCAAATAAATAAATAAAATCTTAAAAAAAAAAAAAAAGAAGCTGTGTTCATTCCTCCATGCCAAGTTGGGTAACTGTGATAATACACGGGCAATCCAGAACATATTACAAACCTGAAGTGAAGTACTCCTTATCTGAGAGGTGATAGCATAGATTCTTACCTCCTGAGTGACCTAGGGTTTGCTCTGGGGCCTTTCAGAAGGAATGTGGGTCCACCCAGTGTCTTTCTCCCAGTCAGCACACCCTCAGTTGGAAGGAGGGTGTCCACTTCTACTTCTCGCTGGGGAACTCCCTGTATTCCTGTTAAAGAAGTGTGGTATGAAAATCTTTCTGTGAGGCCATTAAAATTAATTCAGTGAGATGAGGCAAGTCAGGATTTGGCCAAATTCTAGTATAACGTGCTAACCCCCAAAGAGGATAAAGGAATCTTCCTTCAGAAATGATGCTCATCTTTGAACATTTGGGCCTGGTCCAACTGGTGTAGAGCAGAACTTCATGGACAATTCAGTATTCATACTCCCTTACAGCTTTTTCCTTTTGTTAAATCACCCCTTCACTCCATACTTTTGGATCCAGCCAGTTACCTGCATGCCTCAGTCCTACGGTACTCACTAGCTGGGTTATAATTGCATATTTGCCTGCTAGACTGAGCTGGTCTCCAGCTTGACAAACCAGCTACTATCACTTCTGGCACTACATTTCTCTCAGGCAGAGACTTGCCTCCAACACAGGAGCCATGCTTTGTCACAAGGACTATGCCCAGAAGAAGGGCAGCAGCTCATGATGAGTACCAAGGTCAGTCTCACTCCCAGGGACACCCAGATCCCGAGGCACCCATGTCTTCTAGGGAGCCCAGCCTTCTTAACTTGGGTAGCTGACAAGAGGAAGAGTGACTCCCCAAGCCACCAACTCCTAGACTGAGATTCTACAGCCAGGTGCTCAGCAGTTTCCAACAACAGAGTTGCCAGTGTGTCAGGGCAAACGGCACAGATCTGGGGAGTGGCAAGGTGTGGCCACCAGCCAGGGAGGCAGGTGCTGGGAGCAGAGGGGGACACTGGGCACAGGGGAATGTGTAGCTTGGTTTCTGTAACTCACCATACTAGCCTATAAGCTCATGGTAGTCTGTACAAAATAAGCAGTGGGCTGGTTTTGGCTCCTGGACTATACTTTGTTGACCTCTCCTCTGGACTATCAACAAAACAGTAAGTCAAGCCCAGATCTGTAGTATTTGCCCATTTATGTGGTACAAATACCCCCACTTGGTAGATTTCAAGCTACCAACTTGACATCACTGAATGCTGAGTTGGGAAGAGATGTGTGGTAGCACATTAGTTATATTTCCTCTGTAAAGATAACAATAGACATAAATAATTCAAGAACATAGCTAATAGTAGAATGTGATAATAATTAGGAAGTAATGATTTTTTTCAGTACTATCTTTGTTTTTAATATGATTTATTTGCAAACTTATATAATTTGATATTTACTAATGGCTGTTTGGCAACCAGCTTGCAGAATTCCTGAAAATTTAGTGGTTGGTTAGGCTTTAGTACACCATTGCCCCTGGACCACCTGACTAGACCAGCCATGGAGAGAAGGAGAGAAATGCTACCAAGAACAAGAGATCCAAGAATCAGCTCTTGACACAGGAGCATTAACTTCTTCCATTTGTCTCCCGCCTCGCGCCCGTCCCCCCCACCCAAGACTTCATACCCTAGCATGATGTCCTTCTGAGTTCTTGGTCTAACAAAGATTGAGTCTCTACCTTGGGGATGAAATGAAGGGGGTTCTTGAGTGACCCCTAGTGGTTAGAGTATGTAGCCAACATGAAATTTATATGCTGTGTTCCTTTGTGCTCCACTCACACTAGATGATGTTGTTTGTATGCTCCTGTATGCCAGGTACTGTATTGGGAACATTCTGTACGTGATCTTGTCTGGAAGTAAACATTACCATCTACATTTTATAGATGAAGAAACCGGGGCTCAGAAAATTTAAGCAACTAGCCAAAAGTCACACAGCTAGGATATATCAGAGTTAGCATTCAAATCTCAAACCCCTTGGGGCACTTGGGTGGCTCAGTGGGTTAAAGCCTCTGCCTTTGGCTCAGGTCATGATCTCAGGGTCCTGGGATTGAGCCCCACATCGGGCTCTCTGCTCAGTGGAGCTCTCTGTTCTGCTCAGAGCCTGCTTCCTTCTCTCTTTGCCTGCCTCTTTGCCTACTTGTGATCTCTGCCTGTCAAATAAATAAATAAAATCTAAAAAAAGAAAAAAAAATCTCAAACCCCGCTTTCTCCCAACGTTTGTGTTGGCTGTTGTTCCTCTTCCTTGGACACCTTTAATCCCAGTCCCCCAGCCATCTTGGAAACAGAGAGGGGACAGATGTGGCAGGCACCCTGGATGCTATGGCTTTTGCTTTCCTTTTCTATTTATTGGTTAAATGGACAGTGGCTCTGGAGAACTCAGTCAGAGTCATGAGATCATTTAGGAAAACAAGCAAAACCTTCATATTTTAGAAATTCAGGATTAAATCAGGGAAGCAGACAGATTTCGTATGACAAAAGCAGGCCTTCCAGCCTCCACTATGCTGGAGCATATACTCCTTTGTTGGGTACCGACTGGTTCAGCTTTGTTCCAGAACCAGGGCAGGTCAGCCAATTCTTTTTTTTTTTTTTTAAGATTTTATTTATTTATTTGATAGAGACACAGCGATAGAGGGAATGCAAACAGAGGGAGATGGAGAAGGAGAAGCAGGCCCCCCACCGAGCAGGGAGCCCAATGTGGGACCCAACCCCAGGACCCTGGGATCATGACTCGAGCCGAAGGCAGACGCCCAACTGACTGAGCCAGCCAGGCACCCTTTAATGTCCATTCTCAATCAAAGTAATATACAAGTACAGTTTACAAAGTTCAGACAGACACCAAAAGCTTACATGAGAAACAGCAGCCTGGTATATGAGAGCCTTTCCTAAGCCTGAATGGAGTAAGCCTAAAGCCCTCTCTTCTCTGGGTCAGGGCTCAGCCTCCCATCTTCCTGTCCTCCAGCCCCGTGCCTCAGTTCGGCCATTTTTATCACATATCCGTCAGACTAGGGCATGCCACATTAACAAATAACCCCCAAATCTCAGAGGATACACTACAGATACATCATGAGTTGGCAAGGAATTTGGGGAGGTATTGGTGGTAGTGGTAACTGAGCTGGGTGTTAGAGGACAAGGACCTCCACAGCCTGGAGAGAATGTATTTGAAGGCAAAAGATGAGGAGGAAGCTGGTGTGTTTGAGGGGTGGTCCTGATGGCTGAACAAAGGGTTCAGTCAGTGGTCGAACAGAAGGAATGAGCGTGAAGGATAGCAGAGGCCAGGTGGTGCCTGATTTCTGTGCTACCCTAAGGAATTTGGAGTTGCCCCTGTGGACAATCAGAGGGAATGCTTAAGGTTTTAAGCATGGGGAAGACATGAGCAAATGTGTATTGTAGAAAGATAGCTCCGACTGACACTTGGGCATAAGTTGGAGTGCTGGTCCTAAAAGCAGAGAAAGCAGTTAAAGATGATGAGATCCTGATAGAGGATGTGACAGAGAATGAAGACAAGAGACCCTTTCTGGGAAGGGCTGTGTTGTAGCACAGAAGACTGCAAAAATGACAGGGCAAACTGGGCGCCTGCTGGCTCCCAAGCACCCTTTCTCTCTTCCTTTCATGTCATCCCATATCTCTTGATCCTATTTTTTCTAGACTCTTCTAATTTTTAATTTAATTTTATTTTTTAAGATTTTATTTGTTTGACAGATCACAAGTAGGCAGAGAGAGAGGGGAGGAAGCAGGCTCCTCGCTGAGCAGAGAGCCCGATGCGGGGATCGATCGAAGGACTCTGAGGTCATGACCTGAGCCGAAGACAGAGGCTTTAACCCACTGAGCCACCCAGGCGCCCCTATTTTATTTTTTTAAATAAGCTCCACACCCAGTATGGGTCCAGTATGGAGCCCAAAGTAGGGCTCAAACTCACAACTCTGAGGGCAAGAGCTGAAATCAAGAGTTGGTTGCTTAACCGAAGGAGCCAGCCAGTCACCCCTGGACTCTTCTTATTTTGACTCCGACTCCAAAGACAAAATTGGACTTGGAAGTGTTCTTTTCACATAAGTTCACCTTCCCTGGCATCCACCCTGAACACTTCATTCCTGGCCTCTGCTGAGCCGGCTCTGTGTAGCTGGCTTTCCCTTCCGCTCCCTGACACCGTCTAGCTGTGGTGGATCAGTACCTTCTGTGGGGCTTAAATGAACTCTCTGGCCGGGATCTAGTGACTGTATCCTGTCTGCTGGGCCCCTCTGCAGCTTCTCAAATATCTTTCGCTACTCATGTGGAATGACCTTTGAACACCTGTCTAAGCACTCTTTCTCTGTTTTTCCCCAGCGAAGGGATTGGCCTTCATCTCGGTTTCAGCTTCCCAGTATTTCCTGCCTTCAGAGGGCTGGACTTCTGCCACCCATACCTGAGTTTCTCAGTGGTCTTCACTCTTCCTTATACCAGAGCAGTAGTTCTGCAAAGTGGTCTGTGAACCTCTGGGGGTCACTAAGACCCTTTCAGGGGATCTCCAAGGTCAAAACTATTTTCATAATAATGCTAAGATATTGTCTTTTTTCCATTTTCATTCTTTCCTGAGATACAGTGAGGTTTTCCAGAGGCTATTATAATGAAATGTGTCAACATCTGGGAAGATCTACATAACTCAACAAACCATTATTTTCCAAATGACCAATGCATGATGTTACAAAACATGCATGTGTGAAAGAGCCGTTCAAAACCCAAGATAGACCAATGGATTTTAATGTAACTGAGTATGGAAAGTTTTCTGACTTGCTCTCAGATTCTACAATGCAATTCATCTTTAAAAGGCTACTCTGTACTGAGTTTTGGTGAGGTACCAATGAAGAATAACAACAATTACCTGAAAAAACTCTTAAGACATTTTTCGCTTTCCCAAGTACATATCTGTGCCAGGCTGTATTTTTCTTCATATATTTCCACCAAAACAATGTATTACAACAGATTGACTGCAGAAGCAGAAATGGGAAACCAGCTTTTGTCTGTTAAGGCAGACATTAAAGTGATTTGCAAAAATGTAAAACAAAGCCATCCTTCTCACCAAATTCTTTGGATTTAGAAAATATCGTCATTTTTATAAACACATGCTATATGTTAATCAGTATGGGCTTATTATTGTTATTTTAATACAAACTGACAAACATTTAAAAACTTCTTAGTTTTAATTTCTACTGCAGTAAGTATTGATAAATATAATCTACATAAACAAAAATGCTTTGAGGACCTTAATAATTTTTTTAACTTTATGGAGGAATAATTGACAGAGTGTACCATGTAATGATTTGATATACCACATGTATACATTGTGGAATCATTAGTAAGAGCAAGATTAATTAACACATCTATCACCTTACCAAGTTAGCATGGTTAACCTTTGTGTGTGGATGTGTGTGTGTGTGTGTGTGTGTGTGTGTGTGTGGTGAGACTCAGTAAAATTTAAGAGTGTTAAAGGAGTCCTGAGAACAACAACAACAAAAAATTGAGAGCCACACTCCAAAGGGTCAGCTGCTGACTGGATTCTAACAGAGTAGATCCCTTCAGTGGAGATCTCTCCATCCTGGGATGGTTACTAGGTCCCCTGTGCCTCAGATACAGAAAATCCCTATACCTATTGGCTTTTAAAGCTGGCCTGGCTATATAGACCTGACTTTGATTTCCAGCTCAAGGTGACTTGGGGAAAATGGATTTTTATTCTATAAGCCTCAGTTTGCCTATTTAGAAAATGGGAGGTTAATACTTAGGAGGCCATTCTCCTGCCCCAGCTGGGAGGGCAGGCCTGGCTCCACATGCTAAACACTGAGCCTCTCTGCCCAAGGGACCAGTGGCATCTTCTAGTCCAATTGCTGTATTACAATCGCAAGACTGAAATAGTACTTTGTGCCCTTCAGAGCAGCAGAGTAACTTTCTATCTCTGCGGGGACTGAGACCAGGAGTGGGAAAAATCCAGCACTTTCATTCCTTGCTGCCAGGCTGGCCATTAGCAGAGAGGTACGGAGCACAGAGATACTAGGTGGGAGTCACATGAGCATTCAAATAACTTACAGCTTCTTTGTCCTGTGACTGTATTCTTTACACACTGTCTGGCACTCTGGGTGAGGGAGTGCTGATGCAGGAGGCCCGTGCACCAGGCAGATGATGAGGGTCACTGAAACACCCAGGCAGATGCTCCCAGGGGTCCACACCTGGAAGACAGGGACTCTCTGGTCATGTTCACCCTTGGATCCAGTACTCAGAATGATGCTTGGCATACAGGAGATGCTCAATAAATTCATCTTGAATGAGTACATGTAAAACACAAGTGCATAAAACCAAGATGTGAATATAGCACTTGTATTTGGATTTTTTTTCCTACAGATGTTTCCAGTTTCTATAATAAACAGGTATTATAGTTCAAATGGGGACATGTGAAATAAACTTCTAAACCGCTTGAGTTGAGATTTCTACAAATACATTCTCACTTGCTGGCCGTATGACCTTGGATCAGTTGCTTCCCCTCTCCAGGCCTCAGGTTCCCCACCAATAATAATACTAATAATAACTTGTTTGGTCGTTTGGTTGTTATGGGGATTAAATAAGGTAATGCCTGTAGGGAGGTGAAGTCCGGGGCTGGAGATACAGGAAACACTTGATTAATGTTAGACTGTTACTGTGTCATGTTTGCCTAAGCTCATGATCTGACCTTTAGCGGACCCCTTGAGACTTGATTTGAAGGCTTCCAGGGAAGTGTGGGTTGTGAGGTGGGAACAGATCTGGGTTGGCCTGCCGTCGACAGGCCAAGTGACCAACTTCTCTGAGCCACTGTCCCTTCTGCCTCACAGAGCCTTTTGTGTGAATCAAGATGGTGTGGTGATGGAAGATGCTATCCAGGTGTGAGTCATTATTTTATGACCTAGGAAGGTTTCTTTTTCTTTCTTTCTTTCTTTTTTTTTTTCATTTTGTTTTTTAAAGGACTCTTCAGTACTCTTTTTCCTTAATAGGGTTACTGCTCTCCTTAGGCTTGAACAGAGAGTTCCTTGTCCCTGAAAGCCACCAGAGCCTGTCACGGGGCAGAGCCTGCAGCCAAGGGTGGCTTTTCTGCCAGGACCAGCGAGGCTCCTGCCTCCAGATAACCCTGGTCCTCCCCTTCTCCTGCCCCAGCGCTTCCCACACAGCTGCGGCCTCATTATCCAGGGTGACTGTGAGCAGCGAAAGGAGCTTAACCAGGGGTAGGCTTTCAAGTGCTCATAATAAAGCTTCAAAGTTCACACCTTCATTAAGATGTGAAGAGTCAGGTCCTCCCCCCACTTCTCCCAGGGCTATTGTTCCCTTCCCATCCGGCTGCAGATTCAAAAGACAAGCAGGGTTGGTTTTCTTTGTCCAGACAGCTCTCCTAACCAGAAAGGCTAGACCTGTTTGTTAGGAAGAGAAGGCTTCTGTCCTGCAGCCCCCTTCAGACCTGCTGCGAAGGTTTCACAGCCGCTGGGGAATTTGGGCATTTCTCAGGGCTGGAAGGGCCGTCTCTGGGAAGCAGGACTGGACTCTCTGGAGTCTTGGGGGCGAGTAGACCTAGGCCCCGTGGGTGGAAGGAAACAGGAGGCAGGTTTCCAAATGCTGTTAGGAAGAGCTCTGTGACAGGCAGAGACGTGCGCAGATGGACCTTGATGTTTGGGGCAGTGATGTCCGTGGAAGTGAGCAGGGCAAGAGCTGGGGGGTCTGACTCTCCGGCGGGAGAGGTGCAGGAGATGCCCATGGCTTGACTGGGCAGCTAGACCAGCCGACCTTCCAGACTCCTTCCAGCCCTGTTCTGCTGGGACCCTCTGACTCATGGCCTCTGCTTCTGCATATCCGGCCACTTCTCAGCTTTTCCCTTTACACCGCTCTGGTCCCCAAACTCCCGACACTGGATGTCTTCATGGATGCATGTTGGCACCCCCCCCCCCACACACTCCTTTTCTGGCTTTCTTTTGCCATTCGAGAGCAGAGCTATCAAGACATCTTGGAGCCTTTTTTGTTACCATGAAAGTGCTTCCTTTGGCTCCACACAAGGCTGTGGGATCCGTTTCCTCAGGGCTCCACCCTCTCCAGGACTGGTCAGAGCTACAAGAAGCCCCAGGCATGGACCCATCAAAGCTGGGAGAGTTGTTAATAGCTTTTCCTGGTCAAGAGAGCCTCACAGAAGCGCCTTTCTCCTCCCTCCCAGGGAAGGACCTGGAGAGGTTTTTTTTCTGTGAAGGTACAGACTCTTCAGTTGGTGCTTATTGTTCCCGTAATGAGCAAAATAAAGCAGGAGGCTGGTTTCTAGGTTCGAAGACCAGCAACTTGGAATGTGTGCTTGCAGATCAGCCGGTTTCATAAGCAAAATGTGTTCCTTTCTATTGAGTAGGGAAAGGAGGGTGAAGAGAAAACCACAGGACTGGGCGTGGGTCTCAGCGCTACACTCAGTCCTGGGGGGACTTTGGGAATGGCAGGTCTCCTCCCCGAGCCCCGGCTTCCTCACTTCCAACAGAGATACCCACCCTGTCAAGTGGTCAGGCATGCCATGAGCCCTGATGAAATGGTAATTCCTCCTCCCTGATCACATTTTATGTTCGGTCTTTGAGAAATGGTGTTATTGTTCTAATAAAAGATTATGGTATCATTATTTCCATTTTTAAATGTTCATGCATGTCATTGAGAATGGCCTTCTGTCTTTTAGGTATCTCTTCTACAGAAATACAGTTGTGTACTGTATTGTATGTATAGGGATGTTGGCTCTCATTGTGTTCGGAACAACCCAAACTAGGAGGTGACCTCTATGTTTCACAGCACATTAAATGCAGTCCAGTTATATCCATACTAGGGAATATCAGGCAGCCGCTAAAAAGGATGCAGACGACCCACGTGAACTGACATGGAAAGATCCAGAAGATGTATTGCGAAGTCAGAGGGCACACTGCAGCATAATGCACAATGTGCTACCATTTTTAGAAAGGGAGATTTATGTGTGGGTCAGTACATAGAAAAGTTCCCGAAGGAAACACATCAAACCATCGACAGTCGTTTCTGGTGGGGGATGGGAAGAGTGCAGGTGAAGGGAAGGAACTTTCATCACTTACTGTCTGTAGAAATGTGCTGGTGGACTGTTTTACAACGAGAAGTGGAGAAGTCAAAACTATGGAGAAAAGGAAAAGACCGGGAGCTGCCAGGGGTTCAGCAGGATGGGAGGAATAGTGGCTGGCCGGCTTTTTGGGACAACGGAAGTACTGAGTATGAGGCCTTCATGGTGGATGTAGGTCGTTCTGCATCTGTCCAGACTCACAGAATGAACATCACCAAGAGTGAACCCTGATGTAAACGATGGACTTCGGGTGATTATAATGTGTCCGCATAAGTTCATCGACTGTGACAAATTACCCCTCTGGCCGGGGCTGCTGCTGATGGGGAGTCTATGCATGTGTGGGGGCCAGGGAACTAGGGGGGAGTCTCCGCCCCTTACTCTTGGTTTTGCTGGGAACCTAGAACTACTCTAAAAAATAAAGTCCTTAAAAAGAAAAAGATAGTAGAAGATCACACCTTTCCCTGACACTCAAAAGGTTAAACCAATGCTGGTAAAAACTGTTCCATGGATCAAATTAAGCACCTTGCTCCTTTCCTTTCAAGGAGTCAAGGCGGCCAGCATCAGGGGTTTAGCAGGAGTCATCTGTTTGGATGTGGAGCTGGGCTGTGTGGAGGGGGCTGGACAGAACTGAGCACACGGCTGACTGAGACAGAGGCGGGAAGAACCTTCATTCATTCATTCTTTCATGCAACAGATATGCATTAAGGGATTATCATCTGTTAGACATTGTTTCTGGGTGTTGAGGACCGCAAGACAGACATAAGCCATGGTCCTAACAAAACTTGCAACTAACTGGGGGATGGGGGTGAGTGGATTGTAAAAAAACCAACAGGAACAGGGGTTCTGGCTTTTACAAAAGCAGATGCAGCAGATAGGAGAATAAAGAATGAGCAGAAGCGAGGTTAGGACTGGGTGCTGAAAGGGGGCCCTTTGAAAGAGAATAGTCAGGAGACCTCCCCAGGGAGCTGCTGTTGCAGCAAAGACCTGAATTAAATACGGGAGTGAGTCATAGCTCTGAGCAGACACCCTGAAGTGGGAACAAGTGTGGCGTGCTCAGGGCGCAGTTAGAAGGCACTGGATGGCGGGAGGCAGGGCACAGTTGGGACTGTGGACTGTTTTGTACACGCAGGGAGAAGCCACCGTAGGGTTTTGAGGGGGAGGCTGGCAAGATATAGCTGCATTTGGAAAAAGGCTGCTCCGGCTGCTCTGAGAGAAGAGGCAGTAGGAAGGGGAGGCAGGGTTGTAAGGTCTGGGACCACAGCTCTTGCAATTTCCCGAGAGAGCCTTGATGCCAGCTTGGCTACAGAGAGAGCACTGAGGTGCTGAGATTCACGCTATGTTTGCGAGGTCGAGCCGGTGGGAGTTTTGATGCCTCGGATGTGTGTTGAGAGGGAAAGAGAGGAACGCAGGATGAAACACTTGATAACACTCGGTAAATGTGCATTTCCACCATCCGGACACTGTTAACAATGAAATCCTCCCGCAAAGCTTTACAATTTCCCTTGAGGCTGAATATCCGGTTTCTGATTTGATCCTCACATCTGCCTTCTGGAGTAAGAACTGTTGTCCTGTGACGCAGGAAGAAACTGAGGCTGGGACGGGCCTTGCTTACTTAGAGGAAGCGTGTCTTGATTCCCTTGGCTCTGTGCTCAGCGCGCATCCAGCCCAGGGCCATCCCTAGGCGTGGCCTCTTTGTTAGCAGGTGGTGGGGCGTGGCCCCAGCAAGCAGGGGGTGGGCGGTGTTTGTGAACCAGGTGAGTGAAGGGCGGAGCTCAGAAGTAGATGGGATTTCAGCCCGTTTTTCGGTTGCTTTCAAGCCAGGATGGAAACCGGCTCCTGCGAAAGCAGTCTGGCGGGGCCACCCGGGACAGGTGGTGGCCGCTCAAGTCTCTGTTGGTGGCGCAGAGAGCGGCTCCTCACCACCAAGGGCCGGGCGGAGTGGGTTACCTCTTAGGGAGCTGGCTCAGGTTACTTCCAGCCTTTCTTCTCCAAAAGCTTCGTTCCTCCCACCGCCTCTATTTCCTCCCCTCTTCCTCATCCCTGAATCCACTACAGATGATGGTTTCCCACCCCAGCCGTTCCACTGAGAACACTCTGTGGCTTCCTCCTGCCTAAATCCAGTGACTTCCTCCTTCCTACTCCCGTCCCTCTGACCTCCCCTGGGGCACTTGATACTGGTGACCCTTCCCTCCCTCTTGTCACTTTCTCTTTCTCGTTCCTTCTGCGTCTCTCTTCTGCTTCTCCCCCACACCAGCTTCTGCTGACTTTTCTTCTGCCTTGTGGTTTCCTCCTGTAGCTCACAGTCCTACCCCAAACACAGGTCTTCGCAAAACTCCCTTCCCTCCCTTCCTCTCCCTCTTTCCTTCCACTCTACTCCCCACGCCCCTTCTCTTCTCTGCCTGCACTGCCTGCTTACCTCACAGCCTTAGCTTTCCAGCTCTTACTTCTCTAGAGACTCTGCCGATCTAACTCTTCATTTGTGCCCTACACCTCTGTACAGGCAGAGGCGAGTCTTGAAAATAGCAGGAACACCCAGGGAATGGAAAGAAGGTCTGAACTGGAGATAAGACTCAAAAGTATAGGTTGAGAGCTGATGGTGAGCCACAGCAGAAGGGGCTTCATGCGTCTTGGGTTCAGGATAAAAAACAGAGGTTTCTGGTCCCAGAGAAATGGCACAGTTACATTTTGGAAGGATCACGGAGCAGCCCTGAGGAAGGTGGACTGGTCTGGATTTTACTAGTCCAAGAGAGAGAAGAAGAGACCTGAGAACTGGTCAGCATTGGAAAACAGAAACAAGCATTCGTCTGAGTAGTGGAGTGGATTTGTGTGAATGGAGAGGAAGGAAGGAGGGAAGGAGGGAAGCTTCAAGCTTACAGCAGACCTGGCCACCCAGTAGCACTGGTCTCTGTCCTTGGACAGGATGTATATTTGACTCAAGGTTTTTTTTTCCCTGGTGCTAATCTTTATGGTTCTGAATGGAAAAAAAATTTTTTTTTTTTTTTCTGTGAGGACCAGGGGATTCATTAAAGCTTTATTCTAACCAGTGGGGTAAATGACCGTGATTTTCAGTTTGTATAAAGGCTAGCCCAGGACTTAATAACCTACACCCCACTTTAACTCACATAATTGTATCTGATTGCCGCAGCTGGGTGGTCCAGCAGATATCATGGTTGCCATTTTACAGATGAAGAAACTAAGGGTTCGAGAGAAGTGAAAGGTTGAGGGCCAGACAGCTATCATTAGTAGAGTCTGTCCTTGAACCCATGTCTTCTGACTCCTTGGCCATGGTTACTGACTGATTAGACCCATCAGGCTGTCTGAAATTTCCAGCACCGAGCACAAAGAAGCTTTGTGGGAGACATGAACTGTTTTTGCTGCTCAGTTTGCACACACACACACACACACACACACCCCGCCGTTTTTATATTTGCACCTTTGTTAGTTAATATGAGCTGCAGTAACAAACAAATCCCTGATGTTTTAACCATGATGGAATATCTACAATGTGTTTTCCTGTTTGGGGTACAGCTTTTTTCTAAGTGGTAGAGATTTAGGGACTGGGCTCCTTCCATTTTGTGCATCCATGGTCTTCTAGTCACAGCTTCCAAAGTTGGCTGGGTTGTTTCGATGGGCCCGGAAGGGATACCCATTACTTCTCATCTTCAATTAGCCGGAACTGAGTCACATGGACACACCCACTCTAAAGAATGCTGGAAACATTACTTAGAATGTGTGTATAGGAAGAAAACAGGTTAAGGAAAGAAAAAGACAGGCATTGTTGTAGTACTGGGGAACCATTGTTCTTTATCTCTCAGCCCACGAGGCCCAGATAGGGTTCCCTGCTTCTGATTCTCCATCCCCCTCATCTAAGATCCAGGATCATCAGACTGGATAATAACAATAAGTTATCTCACTTGGCTCACTTCACCTCTTGCCCATGGTGATTGGGTCAGGTACTGACACATGACCCACGTCAGCTGAGTGAGAGTCAATACTAGATTTCCACTGGAACTTCTTTGGCAAAGAGAACCTCTCTTTCCACCAGGGTTGCTGAGCTGTAAAGTTATGAACCAGGGCAACTGTCTTGCAGTGAGCAACCATTTTATATGCATGATGGGAGAGCATGCTTGAGAACGAAGATAGCAAATAAGAAAGCAAGGCTGAGGTAGGAAGAGGTACCTTTCAGTAATATACTTCAGGTCTAATCAGTCCTACCCCAGACTTTTTAGACCAAGAAATCCAATAAATCCTTTAAAATTGCTTTTCTGGAGCCCAGTTTGAATTGAGTTTCTGTCACTTAGAAGCAACTGTCTTAATGGAGACCCATTTGTAAGATGCTGGGACACCCTCTCACCCCTTCCGTCTACCCTCAAATCCAATGATCTGGACATACCTGCTCCACTCTCCACGAGAGCACTCCCTGGGTTGGTGAGTAATGGGCCCTTCTGAAAAGGGCTGCCTTCGAGCCATCCTACCTCCATATGGCTGGAGTGTGCCTTTTCTTCTCAATTGCTTTTTTTTTTTTTTTTTTTTAAAGCATAGGGATTGTTTTGAAATGAAACATTTGTTGCCTCTAAAGAGGTCAGAATTATTTAGAATCACACTGATTTTTTTCCTACCTTACAGAAATGATAACAAAAAACCCACCTTAAAATGATGTAAGCTCAATATAGGGAGAGTCTCAGTCTCACATTGGTTCCTGATATGAATAGGCCAGTTTTGAATGCTGTGATTCTAAAAATCAATCACTTACGTAGGTGTCTTAAAAATCAGTGTGTGGAGTCTATTCACAAAATACAAAATGGTGGCAAAAATCTGGTAGCATTGGGGGACCTGGGTGGCTCAGTGGGTTAAAGCCTTTGCCTTCAGCTCAGGTCATGATCCCAGGGTCCTGGGATCGAGGCCCGCATCAAGTTCTCTGCTCAGCAGGGAGCCTGCTCCACATCTTTAAAAAAATATCTGGTAACATTTAGTGGGCATGTGGCATCACTTTCTCACACACACACACACACACACACACACACTTGTGCACACACACACACTTTAAGAAATTGAGAGACAGTAGCATCACTGTTAAATAAGTTCAAAGACAATGTGTTGGAGCTTTCTGAGAAGTTCTGGGGCCACTGGAAGTTTTGTTAGAGAGGCAACAGGAGCTGGAAGACTGCTCAGTTTAGATTTCTACAGCTGAAGAAGGTTGTAGAACCCCCAGAGAGAGGAGTTTGCAGGCCAACCACTCTCCCTACTTCACAGCAGCCTCCAGCCACACTATCTTGAGCAGTTCCTCACACATTCCACACTCCGGCTTCCTTAAACTTGCACCTACAAGTGACTCCTCACACTTATTTACTTAGAAAATATTATTTAAGATGTCTCAGATGGTCCCATTTCTGTCTTGTAGAGGAGAATCAATCACCCTTTTCTCTATGTCCCATAGTGCTTTGCACACGCCTCCATGTTGGAATTTTTCATGTGGTACATTTTTATGAATGGCTTCTGTGTTAGTCTCCCTGTCTTAACTGTGGGTTTCTTGAAAGCAGAGACTATGGTTCACCCATCTCCCTAGTTCCCTTAATTTTAAGCTGGGGCTTGGCATATTATAGATGTGAAAAAAATGTCAAATAAATGGAAAACTATACAAAAAAATCATATAAAATTGCACAATAAGATTTATGGGTTCCCCATAATAAAGAAGTTTTCTTAGCTCTGAGAAGAGTGATAACAGAACTGATAATTCAAATAGAAGGTTTCAAAAGGGTCATTCTGGACAGGACAAATAAACTTTGTGCATACTCAGTCTGTGAGTGGATTAATTTTTCTTGATCACATGGGGAACAACTGAGACAACTTTGAAATGAAATGACCTGATTTTCCTACTTGCTTCATGTAGACTGGTGATTATCTAGTTAATAGTAGGGTTGCCAGTCTGCCTGGGGGAGCTCAAGTTTGCACCTGCTGTCCTTGCTAACTATTTATAGTGCCCCAGTTAAGACTCAAAAGTGTCCCAGTGTGGATGTAAATTCTTTGGCCACCCTATTAATGGAGAACTCCTTTGGCCTGAGTTATCAAATATAGAATTGGACCCAAAGACAGTTTCTTCTAAGTGGTAGAGAGACTTCACTCTAGCTATTCTCTATGTCTTAACAGTCCAGGAGAGGTAACATCTGCAGTAGAAGTTAAGTATTTTATACATGAAGGAGCTCAGAGAAGTTAAGTAAATTGCTCAAGAGCACACAGTAAATGAAGATCAGTGCCAATGTTAACCTCATTTTATTTGACCCCATCTCTTGGACTGTCCACTTTGCAACATCACTTATAATTTAGAAACTGCTCTCATAAGCAAATTCCCTTATTTTGGAACTCATTTCCCTGTCCAGATTATTAAGTAATAATGTAATTCCCACCTTGCCAAAGAAGGCCTTGCTTGACATCTGTTTGTTGTAAAAGATCATTATGGTCTATGAAATTCAGTCTGTAGATTAATGTGTTGTTGCTGATATGAAATAAGGACTGGGTTTTTTTGTGAACAAGTGTCTCTGTTGTAATTAATCTCAGCAATGATCTTTTGACTTAGGAGCCATTAATATGTAATTAGGTAGGTTTAACTGGAAAACGTTTTAATTATTTATAATATGGACAAGGAAGGGAGTCAGGAGTGGGGTGCTTTGCCTTATGATTATTTCAGCATTGAGAATCACATTTTTGCTTGCAATAGCAAAATATTGGAAACCACCTATAGTCCAAGCTACAACCATATAAGGGAATACTATACAGCTGTTGTAGTAAGCAGCAGTTGGTTATGGACACTTACCAATGTGTAAAGATAGATCCAAAACATAGTTAAGGGCAAAAAGTAAGTTATAAAGCAATATACATTACGATTACCCAGAAACGATAATGCATGCCTAAAAAATGCTTGGAAGGTATCTAAGGATCTCTACTATCAAAATTATGGGACGTCTTCCTTTCTCCCCCTTTGGGGCCTATTTGAATTTTCCTAAGTTTTCTAGTTAGCATAAATTATACAAACAATTTTAAGTTAAAATTTTAAAATATTAAAATGCTAATTTCTCTGTCATCACTATCAAAAGACTGTATGTTATTCAGCATCACAAAGAAAAAAATCCTGCCGGATTCAAAACATTAATGACTCTTGACGTCACTATGCTAAGAGAAAGAAGCTACTCACAGGAAGATGAACATTGTATGGCATCACTTGTACAAGGCATATAAAAATAGTCAGACACACAAAAATAGTCAGACACACATCCTACCAAAGTAGGATGGTAGCTGTTAGGGGCTGAAGAAGAGGGAGGGAGAGGAGGAAATGAGGAGCTGGTATTTGGTTATGCAACATGGTTGAGTTCTAGAATCTGTTGTACAACCTTGTGCCTGTAGCTTACGTTATTATAATTGTGCACCTAAAAATTTGTTGAGGGTCTATCTCATGTTCAGTGTTCTTTTTTGTTTTTTAATTTTTATTTATGTATTTGACAGGCAGAGATCACAAGTGGGCAGAGAGGCAGGCAGAGAGAGGAAGGGAAGCAGGCTCCCTGCCAAGCAGAGAGCCCGATGCGGGGCTCCATCCCAGGACCCTGGGATCATGACCTGAGCCGAAGGCAGAGGTTTTAACCCACTGAGCCACACAGGCACCCCCATGTTCAGTGTTCTTACCACAGTTAAAAATGCTAATCATAAAAAATAAAGGCAAGTGTGTTCCTCAGGACACAGCTGAGCTTTCACCATTATCTACAGGGTACTTCCCTTCTGAGGTGAGGAGACTCGTATTGCTCAGTTAACTAAATGTCTGTTACTAGGAACAGTGTGACAAGTTTTCCTTGATGGGATTTTCTTTGAATCCTCCTATAAACTCTGTAAAGTGAATATTGGCATTCCCATTTTGTAGGCGAGGAACTGATTCTGAGGTTCCTGAGATTTGTGATGGAACTTCTATTCTGAAAGATGCTCTGAGAGAGAGAGAGAGAGAGAAAGAGAGAGCGAGCAGGGGGAGCAGCAGGCAGCGGGAGAAACAGGTTCCCTGCTGAGCATGGGGGACTTGATTCTGGGACCCTGGGATCATGACCTGGACTGACAGCAGATGCTTAACCGACTGAGTGACCCAGATGTCCCTGGAACAGCCTGCTTGATTCCACGTCCAGCGCTCTTTAGGAGCTGAGAAACTAACAATGGGAATAAAATGTAGGCATGAATTTAAGCATGGGAGAGGAAAGCAAACTGACAAGATGTCCCCTGCCTCTCAGGCTAGGACTAGGGTCCCATTATGTCTCAAGGCTATTTAAACAATTAGCTCCTGGAGAAAGCATTTGTTGGAAAAATAATCCATTATACCTTAACATGAATGGCTGCTTTGGGCCATCACATTTATTAGCCACTGTTTACCAAGTATTTCCAATGTGCCAGACCCCACACCGAGTATTTTGCAGACAGACAGCATCTCACTTAATCCTTAAAAGCACCCTCTAAGGTACATGTTTCTATCCTTATTTTTGCTAATGAGGAAATTGGAGCTAAATTGGAGATACAGTACGTTGGTCAAGGTCACACAGCTGATGAGCAACAGAGCTCCAAAAAAGATCTATGCTCTCAACGACAGGGCTATTTGCCTCCAGAACTAAAAGGAAAAAGAAATTGAAGGAGAGGTCAGAGCAACAAATCTGAAGCCCTGGACCCCCAATGAAGACCTTGACCAGTTAGAATTCTGTATCCCTCCCAATGCTTCAAGAAGTCAATGCTTCTTATCCGCCCATGGCCAGATACTTTAGGTTTTGTGGTGGGAATAGGATGTGCTCCAGTATGGCAGGATAGAAAACACATGGGCTTTGGATCCATACCCATTGGTTTAAGTTACATCTATGCCACCTACAAACTATGTGCATATGTGTAAGCTCCTTCCCAAGCCCTGTATTTATCATAGGCTCATTGGGATGGCTCAATGAAGAGAATAGGTATGAGAGGGTCTGACAGGGGCTTTGGCAGATATATTAGTCAGACTATGCTAGGCCATGACGAGGTAACAAATCCCCAAATACTTTTCATTTTTGTAAGGGTATGATAACTGGAATTTTCAGTCATCTCTTTACAAGCTTGGGGTTAAAGCTGAACCCCCAGAGGACAAACTGATAGAAAAATCAAAGGATTTATATTCCACTGGCATTTGTATAAGTGAATGGCTAACATTTGTCTGGAACTCTCCAATTAATTAGAGCATTTCTTGAGATCAGATGGTCCCATCAGGTGTGTCACGGCATGATCAGGATGGGAAAAGTTTTGCTGCAGTAACAAATGATCCCCAAATCTCTTAAAACAAAAGAAGTTCATTCCTTGTTCATCCTATATGGCCATTATGGGTTGCTGTGACTCTGTTCCATACAGTCTTTACTTTGGTATTTAAGATGATCTACAAGTTGCTGATCACTGTAATAGGAGGAAAGAGCAAGGCAGAGTTATACACTGACTCCTAAAGATTCTGCTTGGAAGTGGCATGTCACTTCTGCTTCCATCTCATTAACTAAAGCATGACACAAGACCACATACGTTTCTAGGAGAGCCACTAATTTGGGTGACCCTCAGCCAGTCAGCTTACCATGAGGCTTTGATCCCTTAGCTAAAGAATGATGGGCAGAGGCTGCGGTGACCAAAATCCTCTAAAGATTATCTTTGGCCATGAGCAACCTTTCATGTTTATCCCTGTGTGCTTTATCTGTTTCTGCAGCATGAACTAAATCTTGACTTTGATTGTCTCACCTTATTCCCCACAAGAATTAGGGCATGAGGGCACTATTGAGTGGAGCCCAAATCTAGTCAGTAATACAAAGACAAGATTGGAATTTGGGATTTCAGCTTCCATACCCAAGGTTTTGTTGGCTTTAATAAGGAACACTCTGAATACGTCAGCAAAATCTGTGACCCGAGGACCCAGAGCACTGGCTCTTCAGCCCTCCAGCATGTGTATACCTCTTCTCCTGGCTTGAACTAGCCCATTGACAGGGCTAGCAGTGGCCACACAGGCTCAGAGATAACTAGGGAGAGTGTTGAACACATACATGCTACAGACTGTATTTTTTCTTATTATTAAGGCTCTGGAGACAAGAACATGACAACATTTTGGCAGCTGGGACTGTAGCCATGTGTGGGGAGAAAGTGATTTGCATGAGCAATGCAAAACCACCTGGTTTGTTGCAACTGACGCTGAACAAGTTAAATGAATCAAACTCCCAGTTGGATACCAGAAGAAGCTAACACACACACACACACACACACACACACGCCCTGCAGTGTCAGGGAGGGAAACAACCACAATTACCCAACATGTGTTACATACAAATAAATTGCTAAGGAACTTCTTGTCCTCTTGTTGGCCAGGAGGTGATAGCTTGTCCTGAACTTGTCTGAATCTTCTTACCCTGACAGCTCTGAGGCTGGGCTTCCCCTCCCCAAGCCCACCCACCCACCCTTTATGGACCCTCTGGCAGTTTGTGCTCCTGGTGCAAAGGAACCCAAAAAATGAGGGTGCTTGCACTGTAACCATGGGTAATGAGAACATCTCACCAGAGCTCCTAACGACAGAATCCTGCGTTCCACTCTAGACTGTCACCAACTCCCTGGCTGATTCTTCTTCAAATTAAAGTTTCTAAACCATGGCCTTAGACTGCCAAATGCTGCTTATGAATCTGACAGACCCTCACATCCCCTCAGCCTTCCAGGATTCCTGCTCTCTCCTTGCCAAGTATCCAGTGGCTTTACTGGAAAGGCCATCACCAAGGTCAGTTACAGGCTGACATGGGCTGGGAGAGCCAAGGCTGTGTGTTAGAGTACTAGGGAAAAAAAAAAAAAAAAAAAAAAAGCATGGTTGGCCAAGTCCTAGAGAAGTCCTTGTGGTATAGGAAAAGAACAATTAGCAGGAGACCGAAGACTTGATGTCAAGACTGAGTTCTGTTACTCTAATCTTGATAATTCTGAGTTTATTTGGGCTTCCTTCCTTCCTTCATTGATTCACTGAACAAACATACATTAAGTGCCTACTGTATGTCAGTTCTGCATCTTCTGCTGAGGGATAGAGTAGTTATGGTAACCAGCCTTCAAGATGGCCCCCAGTGATCCCTGTTTTCTGATAGTCACACTCTTGTGTGGTCCCCTCCCACAGTGAATTGGGCTGACCCATGTAACCAATAGAACATTGTAGAAATGATTGTCTGTGACATCCATGGTTAAGTCAGAAAGACACAGAGGCTTCCACTTTGCTTTTTCTTGGATTGTTTGCATCGGGGGAAGCCAGCTGCCATGTCATAAGGGTCCTCAAGCAGCTAGAAGACCTAAGTGGGAAAAACTGAGGCCTCGTACCAACAATATCAGCACCATATGAGTAAACCATTTTGGAATAAATCCTTCAGCCCCAGCAAAGCCTTCAGATAGCTGTAGACCCTCTGACAGCTTGATTGCAATGTTATGAAAGACTTCAATCCAGAACCACCCATCAAAGCTGCTTCAGCATTCTTCACCCACAGATGTGGTGGATAATAAATGTTTATTATTTTAGGCTACTCTGTTGTAGAGTTCTTTGTTAGGCAGGGATAGAGAGCTGATATGGGAGTGAGCTGGACATACAAGATCTCTTACCCTCGTGGAGGTTCTAGTCCAGTGGGATGGGGATGAAGAAGAACAATAGACAAAAATTAGCCAAGTGAATAAATAAATGTAAACTGTGATAAGTGCTCTGAAAGAAGCAAGCAGGGTCCTGAGCTGAGGTAAATTATATGACGGGCTAGCTCCTTCAGAGAGGGTGGGCACGGAGTGGCTTCCTGAAGAGCCACCACTGAAGCACATACTGAAAGGTGACGGCTCCTGGTGCCATCCTGCACCCAGACACAGAAGCACCACACTGAGGAGGACAGAGTGTCCCCACCTGCCCTTGACGGCTCCTATCTGACTTTCCTCATCATTCAAACTCTAATTTATAGTACAGTTTAGCAGTCTTTATGGGCTTAACTGTGGCATAGAGTACATTAGCATCAGCATTACACTTTGTTCCTTTAAGATGTGCTTCATCTTCACTCGAGCTATTGGCCACCCTCCAATTTCTGGCCCGGTCTCCTCTTGTTTCTCTTCACCATGTAGACAAAGCAGGCAGTGGTCTCTTTTTCATTCATGGGTATATTCCTGAAGTATCCGCTGACAGTTGCTGCTAACTGGCCCCTATTGAGTCATGGTCTGGTCTGCAACTTGTGGTATCATTTATAGCAAGATAAAGAAATAAGCTTCTACCTTGGTTAAGCAATGGTTTGGGGAGGGGAGGGGGTCTCTTCATTGTTCCAGTGTAGCTGCTTTTCTCCCTTGTTCAGGGGCACCATCATGTGGGGTCTTGGAGGCCATGGCTTGGGGTTGGCCCTTTTATTAACAGCAGCAGGAGTCTTTGGCAGGTTTTAAACAGCAAAGCAAAATGATCTCATTTATTCTTTAAAAAGTTCACTCTGCTTATGCCCCGGGTCTGTGCTCTCCAAGTCTCAGGTTTCTAATTTGTAAAACAGGAGTCTGAGATAGAATTTTCCACCCTGCTTATCCCCGCAAAAGGCTTTCCTTTCCAGGCTAAACATTTCAGTTCTTCTAACCATCCTTCACACGGTTTTGCCTCTTCACAAGCTTGGTTATTCTCTGTGCAATTTGCATGTGGTCAGGTCCTCTGGAATTAGGGCATTTCAAACCCCAGCCCAATACTCTATCCATGGTCCGGGCCACCTGGGGTAGAGCAGGGTTGCCCATCTCCTCATAAGATCAGTTTCAACATGTGTTAACAGTCATGGTTTCACTGCAAAATCTCTTTGCTGCTGCTCTGAGGGTGAATTGTAGGAAGTCACTCTCGGTCACTCTGTAACTGTTCCCCTTCACACCCTTCTCCCCACCATCGCACATTCTCTCTGCAGTTGGTAACACCAGGACAGAAAAGACCAGGGATCCTTGCAGGGCACCTCCTCTGAGATGGTCTTGGGGCAAGAGACGGCCTAATTGGGATTCTAGGCACCATCCCTGCAAGAGTGGCATGTCCTTTTGAAAAGTGGCTACAAAGACGAACATTGCATTCGAAACATCGAAGACTTAAATCTTAGTTCCAAGAAGAATCATCTGAGAATGATGCTGCAGATGAGTCTGAAACCTGATGGGGAGTTCTCATACAAAGGATTGGTTCTGCCTGGAGTTCAGATAAAAGATCAGGCTAGCTAATTTAGATAGGAATGATAACTATCCAACTGGGGTAACAGATAAGTGCTTCCAGAAACAGCCTCTTCAGGCAACGAAGCCTCAAATGGCTGTCTTCAGAGAGAAGGGGGAAATGGTAGAAGACAGAGAAGAATTTAGGTCAGCCAGAATGGGGCCCCAAAAAGTCAAGTTCAGAAATAATTTAACAGATAGGGATCCAAAGAATATGTGGTTTGCCTGACAAATGACATTCACTTTGAAAGTGAAAATGAAATTGGAGGAAGCAAAATTGCTGCATAATGGGTCCCGGAGATTGAAGAGAAATGATACCAGGGGAGAAAGGAGTTGTAAAACCTTCCTAGTTAAGCATGAAATTGGAATGAATGAATTTTGGTCCAAAAAGGGTCAGGTGAAGATCGCACAGATAATGGCTTAATCCCGAGCAGCTCCAAAACGGTGTTCATTAGCAGAGGAGCTCAAGCACTTGACAAGCAAGCCTGACCTGGCTCATGCTGCCTTCTCTCCAAACTGCTCACTCTGGGTGGACCCCTTTCACAGAACAAGACCACTTAATTCAACTGTTAAGCCAAGGAATGATGGAAAAAGACTTCTTCCCTGAATGTCAAGGGGCCTCAAAAGAGCTGGGTGGTGTGGGAGGGGAAAAGATGATGTGCACTGAAACCAAATAGGCACTGTGGGGCTGGCAGAATCTCATCCTTGCAAATAATGATCCTTGGCCACCTAGCAAAGGGCACATGGACTACTGCCTAGGGACATCTGGGCTTTGTTCCTGGCCTAATGAACGGACTCTCTGTGAGATCGTTAGACCAGGCACTTCATCTCTGTGAGACACCTTTTATCCATTTCCAGGACAAGTATAATCATATCTATTGACCCCCTTCTACTTCACAGAAATAGAGGTTTGCACAGTGTGCTCATCAGCATCGACTCCATATTTAACCTTCATCATAACTCTACACGAGGCATGATTGGCTCCATTTTATGGATGATGAACTGAGGCCCAGAAATGTCTGGGCCAAAGTACAAACCCAAGTGGAAGAACCAAGATGAGAACATAAAAAACCCAAGTTCAAATACAGGGCTCTTCCTAGGACCCCATGACCACCTACCAAATGAGAGAGAGAGAATAATGAGTGCTTCCTCAGGGATATAATAATTATGGTAAAGAAATGGGTTTTGGAATAAACAACTTGCATTTGAATTCCAGCTCTGTCACTTTCTAGTAGGTCACTCAGTCACACAAGCCTTAGGATCTTTGTTTATAAAATGGGGATCAAAACAGTGCCTTGGCCATGAGATTGCTATGAATTCATAGTCCACAGAGTGTTCGGTGCATCACATGGCAAGTGCTCCATGAATGGAACCTTGCTGTCATACCCAGCCATGGTGCCATGTTGCTGGAGAGCTAGACAGGAGAGTCCTTCGGAGGGATGGCACTGAAATCAGATGACATGGGTTTGTTTGCCTTCTGACTCTGCCATTTATTAGATGAGTCACCTGCAACATTACTTAACCTTTCTAAGCCTATACAGTTTTCCCATCTGTAAAGGGGGATAAATAACAGTACGTGTCTCATATTGTTATGAGAACTAAATGAGATACTTGGAAAAAATGCCTGGCAGTGTGCATTCACCAAAATTATTCTCCACTGTAGCATTATTGCATCCTGGCTGTTTATTAATGATCTGAAAGAGGGTTTAGGGCCTTATAAACATGAATAGTTCCAGAAACCAGTACCCATAAAGTGAATCCAGAGTGAACTTATGGAATTATTGGGGCCTGAGGAGTGTTTCTCCCACTTCACAGACCTTGAATCATATTTGCATTTTGACACCATCTTGATCCCAGTGTGTTTCTTCTCTCAGGTTTTGTAGTGAATACTAGCTCATCACTGTCTATAATGGCTGCTTGGGGTTCTTGCCATCATCCATGGCTTTTCATTTGCAGCTCAATCCTTTAGTTCATCCACTCACTCCTTCCTTTCCTCCTACATTCATTCATCTCCAGTTCACCCTTCTGTTTCACAGGGATTTCTTTTGTATCTCCTTGGGGTCAGGCCTTATGTGTTGGGAGGGTGGCTATGAATCATACAGTGATGCCACTCCAGAGTCAGTTATGTCCTGGAGGACATGAGATATGGGTATAAATGCCAAAATACAAAGGAGATCACTATGGAGGAATGGTTGGTTAAATTAGATATGTAGGGAGACAGAGCTCACAACCCGTGGAAGGTGAATCAAGGGGGAAGGCATTGAGCTGGACTTGGGTGGGGAAAGGATTCTCAGGAGGCTTCAGGAAGATGTGTTGCTTCACCTCACATGGTGGAGTGATGACCATCTGGCTTTCTGGGCTCTGAGCTTTGCTATGAGTAGCCCTGCCAAGTATGGGGGAGACAAAAGGGGATAAATTTGCAGGGAACATAAGGAGCAGGGAATCCAGGAGTCAGACAGACATAGGTTCACATCCCATCTCCACCTCACACTTGCTAGTTGGCTTTACTTCTTGGAGTCTCAGTCTTTCCATCAGGGATATGGGGATAATGCAGCTTTTCTCACAGTGGGGCCATCAGAGCTCTGGTGAAATAATATACATGAAAAAATCCTCCTCTAAGACACAGGTCTTACATTGGAACAGAAGGCAGGATGTCACTTTTATTGCCAGCCTACAGGAGTAGGTTCACCAGTAGTGATAACAGCCCACCCTGACCCTGTCCAAGAGCTGGTCCCCAAAGGATCTCATCTTACTTGTCCTGTGGTAACTGACCTGTCACACGGAGTACACACCAGTGGAAACTCTAAATGGTGAAGTCAGCTTTGGAGATGCAAAATGATACTTTTCTCCTGTGTGTTCTCTTCTTTCCCTTCAGTTACACAGGGAGGAAGCTGTGTTTTCTTGCCTCAACAGAGGTTTGTGATAGAAGAGAAAGCAGGAGTGGCCTGCAAGAGACCTCCCTTCCTGGCTTTTGTTTTCCAGAGTCTAAATCCACCGCGGAGACTATGCCCTGTTTCCTTGAGGGAGAGTTCAAGGAGGTGCTATTATCCATGAAACCCTGAAAGACAGCCCAAAGAAGGGATCTATGGAAATGAGGGAAAGAGAGGGCAGTGGGTTTCATGAGAACGGGGTAAGCCTCAGAGGAGAATGGCTGCATGATTTCCAGACCTGATAAATATTATTTTGCCCCAGAAGTAGCAGAAGCAATGGGCCCAAAGGGACCGTGTGCATTTGGACAATGGGTGTCTTAGACTTAACAGTGTGAACTGCTAGCTAACGATTTTAGGCAAGAGAGGATCCCATGTTCCATAGCACTACATAAAATCCCTGCACCCTGCCCTCTGAAAGGAAGATTGAGGTTGAATTCTCCATAGCTTGGAAGAGCAGAGACTAAGATAGTTGGTTAAAAGACATTTTAAAAATGTGATATCACTTGTAACCTATGTAAAATGAGAGTAGTACCTCCTCGGCTATCATACATAGGCCTACCCATTTTACTTGGAGATGTGTTTGGGACCCTTCATTTGCATAATCTGTTGAGCTGGCTATTTGCTTAAAGCAAAGTAAAAAATATGTGCTCTGTTTGATACATAACTCTCCTACCATGTCATCAAGCAGAAATAGTCATGATAACCTGCACTCTGGTAAATGTGCATCACTGCCTGATGTTTGGATCACTCAGACCATGAGGAAGTTCAGTCAGCTGGAACTCAGAGAGTTCTATCAACATGCAGAGGCTGCTCTCAGAGTCCTAAAACTGGGCGGCATTGCAAGTTGATGTGGTGCTTTATATGCATCATTGCTCACTTGAAGAAGTGAATGACCTAGGACTGATATGGAGTACTAAAATAATAATGCTATCTTCATCTCTAAACTAATAATGGTACATAAATCCTGTTGAATCCTTATAGAAATACCTGCAACACGACAAAGGCAGAACATTTATGTCAGCTATTCAAAGATACAGAAGTAGGGTCTGAAAGATGGATCTTGCTAGCATAGGACTTTCTTGCTGATGTCCTTGGCTCTAGTTTTGATCTTCATGTAAAAACGGAAAGTTTTCTTTGCTTTTCACAAGTCATATCTGGTAAGTGGACGGGATTGTTGGGAGGCTGTGGAGAAGCTGACCACAATTTGGTTTTCCCTAACCTGAGAGCTCAATACTAAGGCATTTAAAATATATCTTCCAGGGCTCCTGGGTGGTTCAGTTGGTTAAACATCTGCCTTTGGCTCAGGTCATGATCTTGGGATCCTGAAATTGAGCCCCATGCCAGGTTCTCCACTCAGTGGGGAGTCTGCTTCTCCCTCTCTCTCTCTCTCTGACCTTCCCATCCCTGCCCATACTCTTTCTCCCTCTCTCTCTTTCAAGTACATAAAATCTTTAAAAAATAAAGTATATCTTCCAAACTGGATAGAACTTCTTAAAACAATAGCTTTCGGTGATGGTAGTCAATAACAAGGGCCTCTTGCTGGTTAGATGCTGGGATCACTTCTCAATTTCTCCTTCTTTCTCTCTACAAAGATGTCCCTATGTCCCAGCCAAAATCTTCGTTACAGCCTCCCTTCTGTCCAGGCTGAAATTATCTCCCTGTTTAAATTAAAGCTGACCTGATGGTCAGCCACATTATAGCTAACTGCTGCAGTCAGTCCTATGGCAGGCCAGTGCTTCCTCACCCAGTATCAGGGAGAGAAGTAAAAACACTAGACCAGACTGTGGCATGGTCACTCACATGTCTGAGTCTCACCTACATGGACAATGGTACCACTAAGTGAGATGGAGAATTCAGGAACAGAGTGGATATGATAGGGAAGAGACTGCCCAGAGTCTTGAGTGTGTCGAGGTCTAGAGAGATAACCAGGTGGAGGTTTCTGTGTATAGTTGGGTATATGGGTCTGAAGCTCAAGGGAGATGTGATGGCTGGAGACAGATTTGGGAATCATGATATGGGCTCAAATTCAGTAGAAGCCATGCAAATGGGTACCATGACCCAAGAAGAGGATACAAACTAAGAAGAAAAGGGGATCAGGGACAAAGTCCCAGGAACATCAAAATTTAAAGAGAGAATAAAGGTAAAGGATCCAGGGGGATCTACCAGCAAGGTTGAATATAGAGGAAAGAGAAAAACCCATGGTGAGTGCTAGATCAGAAGAAAAAGAAGAGGGTCCAAAGAAGAAGGATGTGGTCAACTGGTCAACCTGAAGGTTAACCAGCTAAGGTTTAGAACTAATAGTTCATTGGGTTTGACAAATAGGAGGTAACTTTAAAGATAGAGTGATAGAAGAAAAAGTCAGGTTGCTGAAATGTATGCTGTTTCAGGAAGATAATGATAGAATGCGAGAGTAGAGGGGTTCGTTTTCAAAGAAGTTTCCTTGCTAAGAGACCACAGGAGAGGAAATAATAATAGATGAAAATATATTTAATTTTGGAGGTGAATGGGAAGGGATCTGGGAGGGATTTATACATGATGACTATTACTGGATGAAGTGACAGATAATTGGGGTAACAGGAGAACAGATGTAACACAGGACTTGAGAAGAGCAGTGATGGTTTGGATCAAGTTCATGTAGAATGGAAGAAAAAAAATAAAAGATTTATTTTAAAGATGAATTAATTAATTTAAAAGATTGAATGATAGATAAATTTTTGAGGTTAAGACTTTAGAGGTAGATCTTGGCAGGCCATAAATCCACGTTCCTGGACTGGAAGAGAAGGCTATGGAAACAGGTAAAGCTAGATGCTGGAAGGAGATGCTGTAAGAATCCTTCAACAGAACTTGAGGGCATCTGAGACAGCAATAGTGATTGGGGGTGAAGAGTAAGGCTCTGAATCAATGCCAACATTCAGCAAATGTTGAGTGGGTATCTACTTCATGCCAGGCACTGGATGCCATGGTACCCACTGAACACAAGGGATGAATTTGAATATAGTTGGTGTGTAAAAGGGAAGGGAGTTGGAGATAATGGTGTAGCCTAATAGTGTGACCATGGAGACAGGAGCATTTCTAAATCACATGGGAATGGAAATTCCTGTGAATGGCAGTGGGTGACTGGGAGAATAGTAGCCCCCTGGGTTGTAGGCTGTGTGTTTTAAGGACATGGTGGTGAGGACTGTGGGCAGATGAACAGCCTCCTCTAGAGAAGACTGCAGAGAAACAGAATCATTAGGGACACACCACGTGCCTAGCCATGTGTTAACTGCTTGAATAACGACAGCATTTGGCCCTCCTCTGAGGGTCCCTGGAACCTTTTTGAGCGCCCATCTGTGCTGCCAGACCTTGATGGGTTTACTGTTTCTCTCTGCTCTGTTGGCTAAGCCATACTCACACAGGGATAATGAAGGTCTCATTTGCCTCCAACAATATGGTGCCTTTCTGCATAATTTACATGTTTTCTTCAAGGCTCAGACACTAAGTAATGAGGTAACAAATTCTGGTGTGGGGTCTTGCTCCTGGTACATGTAAATCCAGACTCTGTACCTTTATTCTTCTGTGGTACCTTCCAGAACAAGTCTGCAGTCTGGAAAGGTATCTCTATCCCGGTCTTGGCAAGCACCTGTTAGAGAGAGCACTTGGACTTCTCAGGATGACTGGCTGCATCTAAGTGCTACCTATATGTCACTGTCACCTCCTGAAATTCAGCTGCAGTCAGTAGATTTATAAATACTTCTCTAAGATTGGATTTTGTTTCCAATTTGTAAGAACATTAACGGCCACTTATTGAGCACTTATAGGTGTCAACCACTGTGATGGGATTTACGTGAACATTTTTTCCTAATCTGCACAGCAACCCATGAAATAGGTGCATTTTTTCTGTTATCTTTTCTTTCTTTCTTTTTCTTCTTTTAAAGAAGGTAACCAAGGCGTAGAGAAAAATCAGTCGTCCATGGTCACAGCTCTGATGAAGACAAGGTCACATCAGAGCCAGCCCTCTTAAGCCACCGTCACACCTCTTCCTTGGGTTTTCCACTTCTTCTACCATTCAGCATCAGTGTATTCTTGGTTCTTCAGGCCTCACATATTTATTCATTTGGCATTCTTTCTGTGGGTACCATGTCTGTTCTAGACCCCCCCAGGAGGAAAGACCTTAAGGGGTTGAGGATTGCTGGAGAGTAATATAAGGCAAAGAGTGTAGGTTTCTGAAGCAGGGATGGGGAAGGAACCAGCTCACAAAGAAAGAGCTATGTAGGCCACATTTGGTAGTTTGAACTATGTCCCACAGGTGCTGGGGAGACATCTGAGGATTACCAGTAAAGAAGTGAGCACTATGCAAACAAAGACTCACTACTCATCTCCTGCGTATTCATGAGGGTGAACACATAAGGGATAGAGTGAGGCATGCCAGACACCTAGAATTTAATGACACTCAGAATGACTGCTTCCTATACTTTGTGGTCTAGTTGCCTGGCTTGCCTCATCCTACTCCAGACCCTACTCCAGGTGAATCAGCACCCTTAAAGTATGATGAGCTGTGAGGAGAGGGGGAAGAGAGTAGACAGAGTTATAATTAACCCCTACACAGGGCACTAACTGAAGAAGTGACTTTAGGAGTATTAGACATTGTCAGTGTTCCTGTGGGAGAAGAGGAGAACCAAACTATGCCCGAGTCCTTCTACTGTCACTCTCCATTGAACTCAACATCAGATACTCCTGGCAGCATTCTGAAAGTCTTCTTAAATGAGTGATAGGATTTTACTAATTCTATTTGCTTCTTCCTGTTGAATAGGTCCCAGCATCTGGTACAATTATCCTGGAGGCTAGTTCTGGTAATTTCTACAACACAGTCTCATCTTTGATCACCAAGACCCACTAGGATTCAAAGTCAAGCTAGATAGGAGCTCAACTGCTTGGGATGAGTGTAAGATGGCAGAGCATCCCCTATAATTTTCTAAGTTTTAGAATCCAAGATGGGGGTTTGTAGCCTTCCAATCTTCCCATTGTTTTGACTGACTATGAGTTCAAAATGCAGTTCATTGCCATTTAGGAATTATGGTCACCTTTGCCCCTAAATAAAGAGCAGCTATCATTCCAGGCTCCTTCTGACTGCATGTTTTCAACCCTAATAAATACTCATGGCTTAGCCTTGTGTTGTTAATATGCAGTGGAAATTTAATGTCTAATAAACAAAATTATATTTAGTTCCTAGAGGTAAAGGGACACTATTGGCACAACATAGGAAGTAACTATAGAGTAAAAAGTGAAATGCACTCCATACAGATCCTGCTCTATAAATGCTAATATGGAAAGATGGTGAATGTTCTGCCATTATCAGCCCCAAGAAGTATTAATGGTCAATACAGTAGGGACTTTGGGAGATTTTTCATCCAGACTGGGACATCAACTGCAGTGAGCTTGGGAATCTCTCAGGAAAAATGACATCTGCTCTCAGTTTTGATCGTCAACTAGTCAATGGAAGGCAGCAGAGTACAGTAGAAAGGGCATGGGTCTGGGTGATGAAAGACTTGGTTCAAGTCTAGCTCTGCTACCACCGCAGGACAGGTAATTTGTCTTCTCTGGATCCCAATTTTTCTCCACTTCCAAATGACTAGGTGACCTCTCATGTTGCTTCCAGTCACAGATTTCCCAGTCTGTGAATGCCCAGGAAAAAACAAAAACATCACCCCATCTGGGTCCCACCTCCAGAGGATGAACTGTAGATCTGTATCTCTTCCCAGACAGATGGTAGGCGAGTGTCCTTTTCTGTATTTGGTGTGATGTAAGAGGAGGAGGAAAAGTAAATTGATGTCTGAGCCAACCTAATCAGCCCGGCCGGCCGGCTCCTCACCCAGCCTCCCTCACCCACTGTTCAATTTGTGTGGTACCTCATGGGGACCTCTCAGCGTCTGGAACCTGACCCACCCTCCTCACTCTGATTGGGTGTCTCCAGGGTTATTCCCCAGGGAAGCCTCCCTGTTTGAGGAGTCTGTTTTGATGATGTTTTCAACTCTCACCCTCACAGTCCTCAGTCTTAGAGGTCTTCATTGAAGCCAACCAAGCGTGTAGCACTTCAAAAGAAATGTTGCCACATGTAAGGTGTCTAACACTGAAATCCCCTCTCTGAGCACAGCGTCTGTCTTTCGCTTTACTCTGAGTCTGCAGTGTAGAGTAATACAAAGAGCAGGGGCTTTGGAGCACAGTAGAGACGTGGGATCCTGGGCAGTGACAACTCCCAGAGCCTCTGTTTTCTTATTAACATGGAAAAGGTAACAGCACATGTCTGGAGAGTGGAGGAGAGAATTAAAAGAGGGGATGTTCAAGAAACATCCAGGGGTTTAGAAGGAACTTGTGGATTCCTTTCTTGTCCCCTGTAGGGGCTGCTTAGTCGAGTCCCCAACACTTATTCCACTCCAGGTCAGTCATGAGAGTTCCAACCCTCTGCTGTGTTTGGTTGAGGCACAGACAAGTGACCTAATCCTAGCTGATGGGACATGAGAAGAAGTCGACCGGGGGGCTTCGGAGGAGAGTTTTTCTTCTTTCTGATAAGAGATGCAAGAAATAGACAATCCTCATTTTCCTCTGGATACTGTCCTCTGTGAAGCTGACCTCTGCAGTTGCTGTGGTTTGTTTAGCTACTGGCTGGAGGCTGAGCCAGTATTTGGAGAAGGGCAGAGTCCATAGGTTGTAAGAGAAGCAGAGTCAAAGCCCTCCCAGTTCTCATCTAGTGATGCCCTACCTATGGACTTCTCGTGGTGTGGGTTAACTCAGATGTTCCCTTGCTATATAAGCCTACTTGATTAGGGTTTTCTATTCTTTGCAGTTAGAAGCATACACATTGCTAAACACCTCATGAGCACCTACTCTTGAAATCATCAGTCCGTCATGTTCTCATGATCCATCCCAATCTCCTCCTGCTTTTATAGCCCAATCAGGGCTCCAGAGTCAGCTGTTGCAATAGTAGGACACTGCTGGTCAGCCGTGATGGGCTGCCATTTGGTCATTTCTGCCTAAACAGTCCCAATGTTGTTCCTTTGCCTCCAGTCTGCCGGGCCGCAGGGTACTGCTGAAGAAGTATAAAATTACACCCCGTGGCCATATTATAAGCCCACGCTTTCTTCCTTCCTCAGACTTTAGCTGCTGCTCCCGTCAATCTTGATTCTTTGCTATTTCCACCTCCACACAATTACTCAGACTGTTCGTGCCAGCTGATATGCCCTTTCACTCTCTCTCCCTTGGAGCAGTCTTTCCTGTGCTTCCAGGCCAATCCCAAATCTCGGCAATGAGATGCCAGTGCCACCTCCTTGGAACCCCTGCTACACCACGTCTCTCTACAAATCCAGGTCAACCTCCTAATATAGATATTCATCCTTTTCTTTTATACTCCCTCATAGACCCTGATCTCCTTAGGCATACTTTGTTAAGTATGAAGAAGCTCACAACTACAAATTAAGAAAGAAGCAAGGGGTAAAGACCAAGGGTACAGGTTTTAACTCAGATTCCAGTTTGAAGATGGACCATGCCACTTCATAGCAAAAGGAAAGAGGGAAAATTATTCAGCTCTGTGTGCCACGCTTTTTATCCAAAGATAGAACTCATAATACCTGCGAAGGGAATTGGGAGGATTGTACGAGAAAATTTTATAAAAATCCTAGGCACGTTTCTGGTAGCCAATGTGTGTGTGTGTGTGTGTGTGTGTGTGTATACAAATCCTTTCTCTGTGGATATCAAGTCATCTGTAGTATTATAAAACTTAATTCATTTTGGCAACATTCAAATAAAAATCGAGCACCTCCATCCCCTTTCCCCATCATATGGACATAAATCAGCATCCAGCACACACCTTCTGCTGGCCAGCACTGCCCTACATGAAATGACACATAAAGATCAAGTGACTATGGAACTAGTCTATTGCCCTAAGATTCCTCCTCACGATTCCTTAAACATGTGGGGCACCTCACAGATAGCAGGTGCTTCTGCCTGCTGGCTTGCCTCACTCAGATGTTTACACCCTCTTCCTCTCAGATAAAAGTAGAGAGGACTGCGAAATTTTATGAGTCCCTTCCTGTTCCTGTGCTTCAGTGGCTCTCAAACTTTCATGGGCATGATAATAAGTTGGAGGCTTTTTGTATGGGCAGATTCCCAGCCTCACCCTTAGAGAGTCTCTGTGGATCGGCACAGATGTGGTCTAGGACTTTGCATCTTTAGCAAGCATCTGGTGTGATCTTGATTTAGGTGACGTGCACTGAGGTCTGAGTTATGAGTGGGGTCCGGGAAGCTGGTTTTCCTAGGAGTGAGCACACTGGGACATACCCATGCAGGCATGGCTAATAGCCCAGACCTACGTTGGGTCTCAACAGTTGGACCTCAGACTCCTGCAAGTAACAGGGGCACCAGGGATCTTGTACCAGAGGGAGCCTTCCTGGGGTATGCAAGACTCCAAGGGGAATGGGTTGAAATTCACAAGGAGCTTTGGCACTGGTCCAAGAAACAGGATAAGCTAAATCCCTAGATCTGTTTGGGAGACCTAGAATGACCTGGGGATTATTTAGAAGTGAGATGGACAAGTGAACTTGGTGGGGACGGTGGATCTCAGCCACCAAGGTCTGAAACCAGCAAAAAGTTGGACTATGAAAATGTTATAGTTTTCTAATTCAAACAAGATATTTATTTCTTCGTTTCCTTTTTTTTTTTTTTAAGATTTTATTTATTTATTTATTTATTTATCTGCTGAAGGCAGAGACTTTAACCCACTGAGCGACCCAGGCGCCCCTCTTCATTTCCTTTTTGACCTCCCTTATTATTTGGTGGAGTTCCTGTTGAAAATTCCCCCCCCAGTTTGGGGGAACAGCCCTGGGTGAGGTGGGAACTGTAAAATGACCACCATTCATGTTATTGAGGGCCTTCTTGGGGCAGGCACTTTTGTGCATCTCTGTTTTTTCTAATTTTCACAAGCATGTGATAAGATAAGTGTGAATACTTTCTTTTGGTGGGGGGCGGTGAGGATCTGACATGTCAGAGAGGTTAAGCAATCCGTTTAGGACCACACAGCAAAAATGAAAGTCACGTGCACAGGGGGAGCCCTTCTTACCAGAGACTCTCTCAGTGCCTCCTCCTGCTCATCCTCGGAGGGCTTTATCTTTCAATGGCCAGAAAAAGACCTCCTAGGACCCACCAATCTATTGTCTTCCCAGACACCTGGCAGAGAAAGTGATTTCTGAAGCAGGAGAAAACCCAGAAAGATTGCTCAGTTCCTGTGAGGGCTGCTTCACAGCTGGGGATGACAGTTAATCTTGAAAATCAATTCAGTGCCTGCTCCTGCTGCAGACACTCCCCAGGGCAGGGCAGGCCACCGCTCCTCTCACTGCTGTTCAACAGCACAAAAAGGGGTTGCCAGCATGGGGAGGCCAGGGGCAACCGTGCACTGGGCCTGAGGTTGGGCACAGAACAGCTGCTGTGGGGCCAGTAGACAGCACCTTCAGCCCTGGGGGCAGGTAGGCAATGGGTGGATGAGAAGTGATTCTGGCCCCTTCTGCCTGACAATGAGCGGAATCAGCTCACAGAGGCAACCCTGGTCTCTGCCACAGCAGGCCCAGCCCCTGTGGCTTTGTGGCAAAGCTATCCTTCTCTGGATGCTTTCTGGACTGTGGCCCTGGGTCTTCCCAGACCTCTCTAAAAGTGGACAAAGGCTGATCCATGGATGATGGCCCAGCGGGGACTCCGGGCCCTCTGCAAATAGCTAGGAAGCTTCTGAAATCTCACATTCGCGTCTTCTCAAGGCTGCAATTATGCTAAACTGCCCCAAGACTAGCAGCCTAAGTCAGAGTATGCTAAACCCTTCCTCCGGATCCTGAAAGGCAGCCAAGAAGTACTGCGCTTTCCAAAAGAATCAGTTCTCCTTCATAAAAGGGTGAAATGGGAAGCCAGCGCCATCCCCCAGTGGGACAAGTTATAACATTACTTTATAGAACTGTGACATTCATCTTAAAGCATTTCACCCACAAGATCACAGCTCTGGGAGAAACGATTGTCCCCATTTTACAGAGGAGGGAACTGATATTCAGAGACTTTAACAAGGATCGAAATGGTAGAGTGCAAATTTAAATACAGATCTTTTAACTACAAATATCCTCTCTTTATGGCTTCCTCCTACTACTTGATTCTATATATCAGGCTCAGTATCTTCTCTTTGGAGGATATTGTCTGTGTGAGTTAGGGGTAATTATGATAATAGTAATGTGTGTATTAGAAGGCTGTGAGTTGTCGCAGAGATATAGACACGAAAGTACATTGTAAAGCGACAGTGCAATACCAGGGAATGGAATATTATTATTCAAATTCCTGCCACCTCATCTTCTCTTCCCCTTCAAATATATCCTCAGCGATAACTTCCCTTCCTGTCTCTTCCCTACCAGCTTTATCACTTGAGTGACTAGAATACGAACCACCATCCGGGGCTGTGCAGTGGGGATTGCTATCACTATTCTGCAAATGAGTAAGCAGAGGCTTTGTGAAATGTCTTTCTTGAGCTAATAAATGCAGTGTTTGGTGGAACCAGCATTCTCCCTGTCCCCTGTTCTGACCACACAGAGTCCCAGGACAGCAGAAATGGAGCCTGGATTCTGGAACTCAAGGTTCGTCCCCAGGACGGCCCTCACTCACCACTCCACTTCACCTCTCTGTTTTGGTAACCTCCAGGCCTCTCACACCCTGAATGTTCTAGAGGGAGAGCGTTCCTGCAACCTCAGGTACAGTCATGTCTTATTTATACATACACGTCACCATCTCCCCAGTGGCTCTGTGGCAGGGAGAATGGAAATAGTCCTACCGTCCAACGCCCAGGGATGGGGTTATATGAGGACTGTTTCCCTGAATGGCACAGTGGGGACCATCAAAGTGTTTTCACATATGGGTTGGGCAGCAGGGATTAGTTGCTAGAGCCTTGTCCCCATGCTTCTCAAAGTCCATAGTGAGGGGGATGGTTTCGCCAAGCCCAATTCATCTGGGAATCTCAGCCACCTTAGAGGGAAAAACCCCATAGACCTTCCCTTCTAAGAATCTGGAATGGTGGAGAGAACTGGACACTGGGCTCAAAGCTACAGAATCTAGATTTTAGGGTTGAGTGAGGTTTCTGGTGGGAAGCTATCTGTGCTTGAATCCCAGTGCTGCCCCTTTATAAAAGCGTGACCTTGAGTAACTTATGGATTTCTCTGAGCTGCAGTTTTCGCATCTGAAAAATGGGTGTTGATCCATTAATTCAGAAAGTTTGTAATAAGCAACGAACAGTTGTAGTTCTGGGTATGGGAGTAGAGTGGTCAATGACACAGATGAGATCTTGGGGGCTGATAATAACTCAGGGGGGCAATTTGACAGTAGAGGCGGATGGCCAATAAAAAATTAGACAAGAAAGATGTTATATAGTGGTGAGTACTATAAACAAAAACAGCAATGTAATGTGATGGGTAAAGGGCTCCTTCAGGCTGGAGAAATTTAGGGATGACTCCTCAGAACAGGTGACATTTTAATGAGGGCTGAAGTCAGGCAGTGAGACAGTAGGAGAGCTCCAGGTGGAGGGCAGAGTCTGGGCACAGACTTAGAAGGAAGCACCTGTTTGAAGTCAGGGTGCTGGGGCCCAGTGTGGTGAGAGAAGCCGCTGATGGGAAAGTAGTAGAGTTGGTCAGAAAGATAGCAGGGACCAGATCCTTGTGGGTCTCACAGGCCACAGTAAAGAACTTCTCTCTCAATCCTGTGTGATGGAAACCAGAGGGTTTTAAGCGGAAGAGTGTGGCCTCCCTGGCAATGGCAGCTCCTTTCTGGCTGCTGCTGGAGAATAGTTTGGACAATTGGTTACGGAGGCTTTGTGTATGGTGGAGGTGAAAAGAAGACGTCAGACACGAATGTATTTTGTAGGGCTGGAGGAGTTTGATGAGGGATTAGATGAGAGGGTGTGGGAGAGAATCCAGGACGGCACCTGGTTTTAGGAACTACCTCATAGTCATCTGATGAGGATTGATCTAGATAATGGATAAACAGCACTCAGCACAGTGCCAGGAACTTAGCAAAGGATCAGTGCATTTTAATCGTCTTCATTATTTCTCATCCTGGCTCTGTGACTGATGTTCGGCTGAACTTTGAGTGCCTCTCTGGTCCTCGGTTTCTGCATGTATACAATATGGCAGGCCATATATTCGTTCATTCCCACCACAAATACTTATTAGATATCTATGATGCACCCGGCTTTGTGCTGGGCACCAGAGAAACAGGGTAAAGAAGACCAAACAGGGTCTGCCTTGAGAGAGCTTATGATAGAGTAGAGAAGATACCTGTCTAGAGACAGGAGGTTCCAAATCCTTAGGACAGTTCAGGAGGGAGCCACTGGTAGGCAGACCTTGTCCAAATATGCATCCATGGAAGCCTTCTGTATGAATTGACATTTATTATTTTTTAAATTTTATTTATTTATTTGAGAGAGAGAGACAGTGAGAGAGAGCATGAGCGAGGAGAAGGTCAGAGAGCGAAGCAGACTCCCCATGGAGCTGGGAGCCCGATGTGGGACTCGATCCCGGGACTCCAGGATCACGCCCTGAGCCGAAGGCAGTCGTCCAACCAACTGCGCCACCCAGGCGTCCCATGAATTGACATTTAAATGGAGGTCACGGGACACCTGGGTGGCTGGCTCAGTTGGTTGAGCGTCCAGCTCTTGATTGCAGCTCAGGTTGTGATTTCCAGGTCATGGGATCAAGCCCTGCGTTGGGCTCCATGCTCAGCAGGGAGTCTGCTTGAGGCTCTCAGTCCCTCTGCCCCTCCCCCCGCCTCTCTCTCAAATAAGTCTTTTTAAAAAAATAAATGGAGGTCACAAGGATGAGTAGGAGTTGGGAAGGTGGGGGATTGGAATGGATGGAGTGAGGTCAGGTGAGCAGGGAAAGGAGGTATCCGATGGAGTAGCAGCGTGAATGAAGTCCTCAAGGATGAACGAGCATGACTGCTCCAATGCTGGGATTCTAAGTCCATAACTGCCCAATCATCTCATGTTTGAAAAACCACGGAAAGAAGGGGCACCAAGGCTCATCAAAGGCAGGCGGTGACACTTTTGAAATGATCTGGACAAGCAAGAGTATGTTTATATTTTTTAAAAAGTTAACTACCAACAGTAAATGCTTCATGGTCCTTTTGGGAGGATCTGACTTCCCTGGGAGTATTACTTAACTCTTTTGCTAAGAGTTTGCCAGGTTTTTAAAGGTGGCTTCACATCAGCACTGCTAGGAGAATCTTCAGAGAATATGCTCTTTCCAGGCCCCACCTTTCACATGTGTATCCAGGGTAGGATATGGCTAGTTAACGATGGCACCACACTCTTGGTTTTGTACCAGATTCCGATTTCTTCCCTTGTAGGGAGCTGGACCAGTAAAAGCTACTGGGCCATATTATCCTTGATAATGATATTAGCTTCTTAATGATCAAAAGGTTTGGAATTATTCTTTAAAATCTTCCCTTTGAGGAAAGATTTGAGGGCAGATTTGAGAAGCAGACACCTTCAAAATATTTCTGTATTGGATAAAATTATTTTTGAAGATGTCACATTATTTTCATTATAATAAATTTGTTTTAGAATTTGTCTTAAAAATTGGAATGCCTGGGGCTCCTGGGGAGTTCAGTCTGTTAAGCATCTGCCTTTGGCTCAGGTCATGATCCCAGGGTCCTGGGACAGAGTCCTGCATTGGGCTCCTTGTTCAGCAGGGAGTCTGCTTCTCCCTCTCTCTCTGCCGCTCCCCCAGCTTGTGCTCTCTCTCTGTCTCTCTCACTCTCTCTCAAATAAGTAAATAAATAAATAAAAACTTTAGAAAAGAAAAAAGAGTTGGTATACCTTCTCCCATGCAGTGAGAATTAAGTAATCCAACAAACTTACCTTTTCGCCTTGGCTGCCAGGAAACTCAGAGACAAATCTGAAGTCTACCTATAGTAACTATACTAAGCTGTAAGATAGCATACCTCTTTCTCATGGTTTCCATTTCACATTTCTAGTTTAATACTAGTATCAAGTATATACGAAGTGTCAACTATCTCTAAGTCTGTATGAAGGTTCTTCAAAATCCCAGCCCACACATTTTTCTGGAGTCTATAGAAGAATGATAGTCTAAGACCATAGTCATCACTGTTGTTATGATGCAGATAGTAGACACTGAAACCAAACCACTGAGTGCTTGGTAATGGAAGCATTTGTGGGAATTGCAAGCAAAGTGCGATCAAAGGCAAAAGCATTCTTTCTCACAATACCATGAAGAAAGGAGACTGGGTGTTGCTCATCTGAATCAGAATTTTTCTTGTGATTGTTCCCTCAAAAAAAAAAAGGCAAAAAACAGATGTATACAGTGTGCAAGCCCTTTCTCTCTCAACTGTTAGAGCAGCCCCACAAGCAACTATTACTAGAAGCCCTTTGACAGAGGAGGGAAACAGAGGCTCAGAGTGATCCGGTGTTCCGGATCCATCTAATGGGGCTGTCATTACATGACAAGTCCCCCTTCCTTCTGATGCATTCCACTGTCCCCTGTAAGTGAGCCTGACTGTTCTGTGCCCACCTCTACTAGGGCCTTATAGATAGTGGTTTTCTCCTTCCCCACGGGGGGGTCCCCAGACCCCCTTCTGTGGGCCCTGCCTGGTTCTTCTCACTCACAGACAAGCAGGCCTTTTAACTACATTCTGAGGCTATGTTGTTTCCCTCTCTCCATCCAATCTTTTGGATAAACGATCCAATTTAGGTCTTGTCATTCTAAGTTTCACCTTTATCTCCAGGGTATTCCTCTCAGTATCTCTCTCTCCCCTTCCCCATCTTCTAACCCCATTCTAACCTCCCAATGACTGTACAGCAAAGGTGCCAGGTAGGGGTACAGCAGGACAAGCAAAAAGAGGCTTTTCACCAGGAATGGAATTGGCTGGCCTTCAGAACTGTGAGGAATAAACTTCTGTTGTTAAGCCCCCCCCCACAAAAAAGAAATAAATAAAAGAGAGAAGATCCCATCATAAAACACGGCATCCTAAGGGTGAGCTCTCAGCAGGGTCTGCGGAAGGTCCAGGATCCCTCAGGAGGGGCTCAGGGATATGACTGTAACCATGATTTTCTAGTCCAGGACACCTGCAGTGGGCTAAGCTCTGTGGATAGAGAAGTCAAGGGGGTCCCTGAAGTTAATGAGCATGGTCTAGTGGATGCGGGGTGCTAGACCATCATTGAGTTGAGATCTTCTGTGTGTCTGTTGCAGACCAGCTGTTAGTCAAAACATACACAGGAAAAGGCTTAGCAGAAAATTGTTCAAAGGAATCAGAATTGTGCTGTTTATTGGAAACTTGCGTCGAAACTTAAATATCATTAGATTGAATTGAATCAAATTGCAGAAGGTGGGGGCAATTTGAAGGAATCAGGAGTGTATGCATTCCTCTGCATCCTCTGCATTGTATGCAATTCCTTCTGCATTCCAGAAAAGAGGGTAATAAAACTGTAATATGCTCTAGTACTAAAAACAAGGATTTCAGAGCCGGAGGGTTTTGACTTCTGGTTCTGGCATATCTCCAGCTAACTGCGCATCTTTAAACAAGTTACCTATTAAGTTAGGCTCCTTGAGCCTTGGTTTCTTCATTGGAAAGTGAATGGATAATACTGACCTAGGAAGATTAAATGCAAAAATGCATATAACATAATACAGAGCTTATAACATAATTAATTAGTTAATATTAGCTGTTATGATTATTATATTATTTATAATATATTATATTATTAATTATAAAGATGCATTATAATTATATTCTATATATTATAATATTAAATATAATATATTATATTAATAATTATAAAAATGCATTCACAGCCTCAAAGGGTCCTTGGTTTATAATGCCTGAGAAATCTAGAAAAGGTCAGCCTTTCTCTCTTAGAAAGTCAGCCTGAGCTGCTGTCCGCTGAGGAGTCCAGTTTGGATACAGAGAATCAAAGTTTTAGAAACTTTAGGCTTTGATGCCATATCAGGACTTCCCCCCAGACACAGCACGCCCTAAGCCACAGAGGTGCGCAACAGCAGGAAGCTCCCTTAGCGATCGCTGAATCAGAAAGTCACAAAGATCCGAAACTTTGATGAAAGAGAGGTTTGCTCTAGCTCCTCTCCTTCAAATGAAGAAGTCCCTTAGAGTCCTATGATTGAGTCTTATGATTGTATTTTCTGGAAAAGCTCCCCTGGCAGACTGGAGGGGGTGAAAGGCTAAGAGAGGAGAGGGTCCTGGCACAAAACCCACCCTTTTCTCTTCAGAGTCGCCTACAAGAAGTTATTGCATTTGAAATTTTTTGAGACTCTAAATTTAATTTCAGGGAGAAGTCATTTGTTTGCCTTTACAGCAAGAGACCCTCCTGGATTTCTTCCTGGTAGACTTCGTATTTCCTTTTCTTATTAGTAGTCATTTACTGAGTGAGAACCACAAAATATTTTCCCACTTCATCAACATTACCAGGAAGCTCCAGAGTTTTCATGGAGGCTGGCATGTCGTAAGCATGAAGAACATGTTTGCTGAATGGAGAAATGAATGAAGTGCCCTAGAGATCTAATTCAATCTGCCTATTTCACTGACTGCAAAACTGAGGCATGGAGCAGAGAAACGAGTCACATAAATTCATCAGTGCCAGAGCAGGTCTACAGCCCAAGATTCCTTCAAGCTTAGAACTTATTATAAAGCCCCAGATTTTAATGACTATTAGATATCACTGTGAACACATGAAGTTGTCATGTTAAATAGAAAATAGACCCTGGCAGACATTGGCGGACTGTTGCAAAGGGCGTGTATGAGGTACCAGAGGCAATAAAATATTTGTTGCAAAGACTCAACTCTACCATCCCAGCTCTAAAGCAACCAAAGGCATTACATAAATGAACGAGCCTGACCCTGTCCCCATAAAACTTTGGTAACTATGCAAGGTGAAAAACAATTTTATTTATACACACCAAAATTTGAACCCTATAATTCATGTGTGTCATAAAGTATTAGCCTTTTGATTTTTTTCAGCCATTAAAAAACAACAACAACAACAAACTGCAAAAACCATTCTTTGCTCCCAGGCTGTACAAAAACAGGTGGAGGGCTGGATTTGGTCAAGTCCTGGTCTATGGCATTGAAAAGGAGAAAATTCTTGCAGAATTTTTGGCAGCTGCAGAAACTCCGTCTGCCCCTCTCCCACTCCGTAGTTAGAGGGCCAGATGCTCGGAAGAGCGGCGTTCCAAGGGCCACTGCAGCTGGAGACTGTTCCCTTGGCTTGGACTGACTTCTGACTTCTTTCAAAGTGCTCCTGTGGGCCTGCGCAGTTATGAAAACATCAAAATGCGGACTGGTTAAGTAATTATTTCTACACCCCATGACATCATAATAAGTCACCGCACAATGGATGGCAATGTTGATTTCTACTGATAGAGAAACTGTTGTTCCTAATTGAGTGAGGCTAGGCAAGTCATTAAACATGACATGGAGTGTAATCCCACTGATGTCAATGTAATGCTATCTAAATGCAGAGTAAAAATGAAAAGCAAATATAATATTATAAACAAACGATGGATTTTTTTCCTTCTCTTATTTTCCTATGCTTCATCATGGTGAACGGTCTCATAATTTTAAAACATATGAAACAGAACCTTAAAAAGGAAAAAAAAAAAAAAGACCCTAGTTCTAGATGAAATTTCTAACTGCTGACCTTGAAGGACAAGCATGAGTGACCAGAGACCACTCAAGTAATGTCATCAGCTTAGATCCTTCCTTCTCGGCATGTTTCCCCACACATTAACCCTCAGTCTGAGGGGGCCAGATGCAGCCATGTCCCCCCCAACTGTCCACTTGGTTCCTCCTCCTCCTCCTCTTCCTCCTCCTTCCCCTCCTTCTTTTTAACCTATGAAACTTTCCATTTTACAGACAAGCCTTGCTAGGTGGAAAAGGCACTAATAAACTAGCTAATGGAGAAATCAATTTCAGCAGCCAAGAGAAGAGCACAGTTTCTCACTATAGCAAGCTTCCATGCCACATCGGGGGGAGTTTCAGTGACCTTTTATCTTCTACAAATCCAACCCAAATGTCACATGTAGTTATTCCAAAAATATTTCAGTGAGAGTATCCCTTTTGCTTTTATATATTCTTAACTTGGACATGGAGGGGGAAAAGTAAAGCAGCCAAGAAGTGAATATTTGCAGACTACCTACTAGGTGCTGGGCACTTCACTTGTCTTTCCTCACTTACTCCTCACAACCACCCCATAAAGAGGTTCAGAGCCTCTCTTCACAAATGAGGGATGCAAAGCTCAGAGATGTGAAGTAATTGGCAAGATGTCACACAGCTAGCATGGAGAGGAGCAAGATTAAAAGTATGATTCAACCTGGCTCCACAGACCGTGGGCTTTCAACTACTCTGTGCTGCTTAACTCCATTTCGCGGATGAACACAGGGCTGCATTCAGAAGTAGCTCACTACCTTCTATCCCAGGGAATATACTAATGCAATCTGAAAACTGTGCTATTCTCCAAGATTTTTTTTTTCCAATGTCCATAACCCCACCCCCCCAAACCCCCTCCCCCCAGCAACCCTCAGTTTGTTTTGTGAGATTAAGAGTCACTTATGGTTTGTCTCCCTCCCAATCCCATCTTGTTTCATTCATTCTTCTCTTACCCACTTAACCCCACATGTTGCACCTCCACTTCCTCATTTCAGGGAGATCATATGATAGTTGTCTTTCTCCGATTGACTTATTTCACTAAGCATGATATCCTCTAGTTCCATCCACGTCGTTGCAAATGGCAAGATTTCATTTCTTTTGATGGCTGCATAGTATTCCATTGTGTATATATACCACATCTTCTTTATCCATTCATCTGTTGATGGACATCTAGGTTCTTTCCATAGTTTGGCTATTGTAGACATTGCTGCTATAAACATTTGGGTGCACGTGCCCCTTCGGATCACTTATTCTCTGAAATTTTGAGCAAGAAGAGAGACCTTGGTAATTCTGCTGTCCCATGGCCTCAGTTTACAGATGAGAACACTGAGGCTCTAAGAGAGGAAATGGGTTGTCTCAGTCCCTAGCTTTCAGGTCAGAGAGCAGGGGCTGCAGCCCGGGCCTCCCACCTGCGGCGTCCTTCTGCCTGCTCATGGGGTTCCACGTTTCTCAGTTCCACAAGTCAATCAGCCAGGTTTTGTGCTAGATATCTGAGAAATTCTCAGAGTTCAAACTGAGGAAAGAAACAAAGAGAGAGAAATTTTCTACGGTTGAAGAGCCAACAGTCTACCACACGAATATCCCTGGGAAATGAACACCATGTTCACTGTTACAATAGAAGGGGGCATGGCTTGAAAAGGGACATAGTTGCAGGGGGGTGAATTTTGGTGTTTCTTTCCGTGTGTGTGCGTGTGTGTTCCCTAGGTGTTCTTTTGGATTCTGAATTAAGTTCTGTCTTGAACAACAAAAGCCAATTTTTAAGAATGTCCCTCAGTTTTACTCCTAGAGATATGAAAGTTGAATTTATAGCCGGTCAGTTCCTTAGCCCTTTTGCTGAGGTCCATGTGGCCTGAAGAAGCAACTGGATTTGGGGGTGATGAGGGGAGCCCACAGTACACTGCAGAGCCTTCCCCCAAGCAAAATGCAAGTGTTGAAAATCCCCCTGGCTAGCCAACACTTCTGGCAAGCAAGGAGTTTGTCAACCTGCTTGGGTCCTCGCCAGAAGTTTTAGCTACACAACCTCACAGCTCTTTCAATAAGCCCTCTCAAGGCAGAAATCTGTGGTGTGCCTCTTGGTGCTTTTCTTTTGACAACATCTGAAGGTCTTTACAAAGAAAAACAGCCTTTAAACAAGGAACTGGCTTCTGCTGTGTACTTGCATCTAATCTTGATCCAGTGGTTTTTCTTCTCCAGGTTTCAGGTTCTCTCTCCATAAGAGGAAAGTATAGGACTATCTCAGGGGCGACAGATGCACGTCATTTCTCTGGTGGTGTGCTGGAATTGACTCATACCAGCTCATAAGGGCTGATGAGCGAATTTTCAGGAATTTCATGAGCCAAGTCACAACTTACTGATTTCTTGAAATCAGCCACGGTGAGAATGTTTCATGTAAACAGATAAATGCCCCAAGTCAGGACATCACCCCCCACCTCCAGCCTCACCTCTGAGAACTAGTTATTAAACATTTATCAGCATACCATTGTCTCTGTAACTCACCAGTGCTGTTCTACACTCATGGCAGACTTTGTTAATCTATCACAGAAATCTGGACCACCTCTACCTAGATGTGACCTAAGAGTCTGTCTTCATTGGATCATTCATTGCTCCCTCCTTCCCTCCCTCCTTCTCTCTGTCCTTCCCCCCTTCCCTCCCTCCCTCCTTTCTTCCTTCCTTCCAATCCTTTATGCAGGAAAGGATCTTTTTTTTTTTTTTTTAGAGAGAGAGAAATGAGGAGGAGGGAGGGGCAGAGGGAGAGGGAGAGAGAGAATCTAAAGCAGACTCCACACTGAGTGTGGCGTCCGATGTGGAACTTGATCTTATGACCCTGAGATCATGACCTGAGCCGAAATGGAGAGTTGGACACTTAATCAATTGAGCCACCCACGCTCCTCAATGCAGCAAAGAATCTTTGGTGCCTTCATGTGTCGGGCAGTGGGGGTGGACAAATGAACAGAATCTACAAAATTCCTCTTCACATGAAATGTACTTTCTAGTGGAGAGAAACAGATAATAATGAGTAAAAAATGAATGAAAAATAATTTCAAGAAGAAGAAAAAACCCAAGCCTAAGGACGGACAGATTTAGATATGATCATCAGAGGACACTCTCTGAGGAAGTGACTTTGAGCTGAGGCCTGAACGATAAGAAAATGGTGGTCCTGTGCAAAGCCAAGGGATAGGTATCCTGGGAAGAGGAAAGAGCTCGTGCAGAAACACTGAGCTGAAAACAAACTTGCTGAGGGGGGCCTGGGTGGCTCAATGAGTTGAGTGTGTGACTCTTGATTTTAGCTCAGGTGATGATTTAAGGGTCGTGAGATTGAACCCCTAGTTGGGCTCCGTGATCAGTGTGGAGTCTGCTTGTCCCTCTCTGTCTGCTCTTCCCCCTGACCCCGCTTGTGCACGCTCTCTTTCTGTCTCAGATAAATAAATAAAACCTTAAAAAGAAAAGGAAAGAATACACACTTGCTGTGTTTAAGAACCCAAAAGACTGTGTGACTCGCATACAGCAAGCAGCCATGAGTGCAAAGAGAGGTGAGAGGAGTAGGCAGGCCCGGATTTGTAGCATCTTATAACACATGGGAATGGATGGAGGATTTACTGCAAAAGAACTAGGAAGTTGTTGGAGCAGGAAAGTTCAACCACTGTCAACTGACAGGCCTTTCTAAATGTGTAGGTGAAATTTATACATCATAAAATTAACCATTTTAAAGTAAGCAATTAAGAGGCACTTAGTATATTCATAATGTCGCATCTAGTTCCAAAATATTTTTATTATCCTAACAGGAAACCTTGGACCTACGAAGCTCAAATGATCCACCAGGGGCCTGAAGTCCTGGCCATGACCTTCCTGTCGGATAATGCAGAGGCCAGGCCCCAGGTCCAGTGGTCCTGGATCTTGTTGTCTCTGCGTGTTTGACCTGATAGCTCTGAATAAACTCATTTATGGTTTCATAATTCTGGAATCACTTTTCAAAATCTCCATGGAACTCCAGGAACATTTTTAAATGTAGGAAGGGTGAAGTCAATTACCTAAGATAGTTCTTGTGACACGTAATACTCAACATTGAGTGAGATCAAACAGAATAATATCAGAGCAATATTAGATATACTTTTCTTCAAAAGTCCAGCCCTCCAGTATTATATTCCACCAAGATCTCACCAGAAACAAGTGCATCATCCAAGTAAATCAGCCCTTGTCCTGCTTGCTTTCTTTTATCCAACACTAAAAAGTATATAAGTAATCAAACTGACAAAATCCAACAAGCTATATAAAGACATTTTTTCTTGGTCTTCTCATTAGCTATAGATAGTCGCTAAAACCCATTAATCAAATTAAGGACTAAAAGTCGCTGCCTCATGAGTAAACAGCTCTGAAAATCCTGGCTTTGGAGTTTAGAATATTGATCTGTTTTGTTTTTTTCCTAGTGTACCTATTCTTGGAATGGTAGTCTGTACTCCTTTCAATCTTACCTAGTTTCTGACGCACTACTGCAACTGGGGAACACAACATTAAGGGCATGGGAATTGGAGAGTGTGTTGTTAACCTTTAATGTGTTCTTACATACCCCTGAATTTAAGACAATCTAATCCCCAAAGCATTGAGAACCCTGAACTCTGAGCGATGTTGTTCTCCCGCCATGTCTCACTGATAGAGGAGGAAAAAGGCATGGATACCAGTGCAGTTCACCAAGATAACATACACAGACACACACACACAGACACATACACACACACATATATACACACACAAAGCACAGCGTGGCTTTCAGAAATTTGGCAGTGGGAGATAGGTAACTTTTAGACCTGCTCAAGGAATAAGCCAGTAGAAGTTCTAAGTGAAATGCCCCTAGGAATTGCATCTGTGATTTTAAGGTTGAGGAATGAAGTCTGTGTTGGTAACTTACATTTTGAACTCATCAGATTATATACAGTAGTTCCAGCTCTGGGATTATATTCGCTGAAGCAGGAAGACGGAATAAAGTGATCATCAAAAAGGGACAGAGGACAGAATATCGACGGCTAAGAACAGGCAAAGAGAAGATTCAGGATGTCCAAGAGCTTCCTGGAAGAGGGTATACCAGAGTCTTCTGGGCAGGCAGTATACGTTGTGAAGGAGTGTGCACTCTCTCGGGCCAGGCAAGACTGCAGAAGCCCTAGATCGGACACTTGTGGGGAGAAATTCCACCAGCAGTCCTCTGACCAGTTCCAGCCAACTGCTCTGAAACCTTTCTTCCAACACAAACCTCTCCTGAACTTCAGATCTGTGTTTTCCAGCATCTCCTTAATGCCCACAGAGGCCTCGTCCTTCCTTGCAAAGATGATCCTTGAAGAAAAATATTTACAAAGTACAATACCAGGGGTCTGGGACTGATGACACAGAGGAGTAAAGAAGAGGAAGTTGCCCAAAGGAAGATTTTTATACCCCTTTTTTTTTTAAATTGAAGTACATTTGACATGTAGCATCATTTGAAAAAAATATTTAAAGATAGAAAAGCCATATTTAAAAAAAAGAAACATACTGGATATTCCTGGTATTGACTATCTCTAGCTCCTAAGGACTTGAGCTCTTGGAGTTGGGAATATTATTTCCATGTCCCGGGGCTTAGAGTAACGTCTGGCACAGAGGAGAGCTATAAACAAATGTTGTAGCGTGGATTTGAATGCACTTTCAAATGGGGCCAGTGAGACCTTCCCACGAGGGCTTACCACAAACATCCCCAAGGGGCTCTCGTCACTTTTGCTTAGGCAATAATTTCATCAGTCGAATGAGGGAATTGGGTCACATTCTGGGACAAGCAGCAGAAAACACTTCTCAGTTGCACCAGACTAGCTTACCTACCTCTAGTGACGACTTTATCACCAGACTATTATTTTACTTCTAATATTTTACTTCTAATCACTGTATGTGTGTGTACACAAATGTATATGTGTGTGTATTATAACATTATAAATCACTGTATTGTGTATGTTCTATATAATCAACACCTTGGGTTAAAGCAACTCAAGGATCACGCATTTGTAATCGATTCCGTGTTCAATAGCACCATCAGCGGGGAGGGGAACGGCAAGCTGTTGAATGGGTACAGAGTTTTAGTTTTATAAGACGAAGAATTCTGAATGTTGATGGTGGTCATGGCTGCACAGACATGCGAACGTACCTAAAGGCCCCTGAGCTGGACAGTTACGAATGGTGGAGAGGGTAAATTTTATGTTATATATATTTTTTGCTACAGTTAAAGATAATAACGTAAAAAATGAAAATTCCATTTTTTAAAAAGGAATTGTCATTTCCTTTTCAAAGGTTTTGATTTTCGTGTCGTCTCTGGGTGGGAAAGTGGAGAGTGGGAGACTGAAGCTCATTCACAGGACCACGGACAATGATACATGTCATTCTCGGTGAGTAGTAAGCTGTGCAAGGGGGCGAGGGGTTGGATGCTGTGGTGGGTTGAATTGTGTCCCCCAAAAAGGTACGCTCAAGACCCCTGGGAATTGTGAATGTGAGCTTATTTGGAAGACGGGTTTATGCAGATGTGGAAGACGGGTTTGCGCAGATACAATCAAGTTGAGATGGTTGGGTCCAATTTGGTGTGACAGGTGTGCTTATAAAAGAAAAAAGAGTCACAAACGCAGGAGACACGCTGGGAGAGCACCATGCGAGGGTCAAGGGTAGGACTGATGCAGTTATGAGCCAACAAACAGTAAGGATTGCTTGTAACCACCTGAAGTTAGAAAGACGCAAGGAAGGACTCCCCTCCAGCCTTTGGAGAGATTGTGTATACACCTCGATTTTGGACTTTTGGTCTCTGAACTGTGAGAGAACAAATTTCTATTGTTACAAGCCACCCAGTGTGTAGTATTATTTACAGCAGCCATACAAACTATACAGTTGCCAAGGAGAAGGGGATCCCCTCCAGCCTTCTCTGGATTACGAATGCATTTGCTTAGCTAGGGGGATGGGCTGGTGTAGGCAGTCTTTACTGGGCTTTCTTACCATGTGCTGGCCTCACAGTAGGGGGTGGGACGGTAGGGGTCTTGGTCTTATGACTCGTAGTCTTTCTTTAATGGGTGACAGAAGACAAACTTAAGGGTCACCTATAAGTTAAAGAGAAGTTATAGTACCAGTGGAATGTTTCCTATTCGGGGAGACATACTCCTGCCATGTGGCTGAGATGCTCCTCTTAAGGAAAGAAGCAATTTGAAGCTGTGGAAAGAATGTAGTTTGGGAACCAGATGAATAAGACTTTGTTCCAGGTTTTAGGAAGCCTATAGTCTTGAAAGGGTAAGATACAAGTAATTACATCTATTATAAGGCAAAATGTGTCGTTGTCCATCTGAGAGATAGAAAACACTTGAGTGAATGTGTGATTATAGGTCTACAGGAAGATTTCCAGAAAAGGAGGGCACTGCAATGAATTTCTAGAGCATTGGCAGGGTGGGGGACAGAGAGGAAAGTTTAGTCCAGGGGAAGGGAGGAGACACAGGGAAGGAGGAACATTTAGGATCCATTCAGAGCCTCATGAAGTTTGAGGAGACCATTCATTCTGTGAAGACGAGAAGAGTCAAGGCTATGCTAAAATCCCAGGTTGGATTTTTCCAGGTGTTGGGGAGACTTCATGGGTATCTGAGCAGGAAGGCATTACGAAAAGATCTGGGTTTAGGTAGGATATCATGATGGCTGTGTTTAGTATGACTTGGAAGAGGAACAGTGTGGAAGCAGAGAGAACAAATGGAAATGCATTGTTCAATCAATCGTATTTTCTAGAGTGGTAACTTTCCAATCATCCTTCTTGTCTTCGGAGATTTAATTACACATGAAGTTCGGAATCCATAAAGAAAGTTCACAGAGCAAGAGTCTTCAAATACAGAGTTAAAACAAAGAAACAAGTTCCTGCCAGCTGCCCCCCTTTACCCCTCTTCCTATCACCCTAAAGAAGAACAGATGTGTTACCATTACGTTATAGTTAACGAATTGTAGGAGGCACAATTGTTCCAGGGGATTTAGTTAGGAGCCCCTGATTTGTAATGATAGTCCAGAGTTACTGTAGACTAATTGAGATGTATTGGCTGCATACAACCTCCAAGTCCACTCTGATAAGCCTTAGTCATTTATCTCCAAAAAGAGAGAGCCTACCAAGTATCAGCAACCTTTTTATTTTTGCACCAGGACCAACTGAGGGGGAAAAAAAAGGTATGCACAGGTTTTCTGTCAGTCAGAATGAGAAAAAAAGTAGTTTTAATGATTCCTGTGGAGAAATGTATATTTTAACAACTCAAGCTAGCTGCTTATTAAATAGAAAAATGCCAATGAAAAATTTGGCACTGCCTTCTAGTCACTAAGATGTTAATTTCTGTGCATATTGGAGAAATTACAACAAGGAAGCAGCTTTTTAGTTTCTAACTTCATGCTTTAATTAGATCAAGGATGATATTGCTTATCATAAATTAACACACAAATTAGATCATATGTGTAACTAGGTGGGCCACATATATTCTTCAGACCAAGGATTGCTCACTACTGATTTAGGCAAAACTCTTTATTGGACAACTTGGAAAATGAGTCCTGGAGATGATTTGCTTGTGGTCATACGCCTACCAAATTACTGACTTCTCCCAAAGATCATTCATTTGGGATCACATATATTTACGGTCTTGCTATTATTTGTCTGTTTGTTCAAAAAATACTTGTTGAGCACCTACTAAATACCAAGCATCTTTCAAGTGCTGGAAATACAATGGTAAAAAAGATAAAGTCCCTTTCTTACGTTGTAGTGAGAGAGAGAAAAACGAATCAGATAATAAATAATAAAAACATTAGCCATTTGTAATAGAAATGCTATGAGAAATAGTATGAAACAAAGTCAGTTCGGGTAAAGGTAGAGGCTGCTTTTTATTCTCTTACTAATTTTTAAAAAGATTTTATTTATTAGAGAGAGAGAGATCATGAGAGGGAAGACAAGCAGGGGGAGTGGGAGAGGGAGAAGCAGGCATCCCGCTGAGCAGGGAGCCTGATGCGGGGCTCGATCCCACCACCCCCAGGGATCATGACCTGGGCTGAAGGCAGATGCTTAACGACGGAGTCACCCAGGTGCTTCTAGAGGCTGCTTTCTAAAAAATTAGAATTTATGTTTAGAGCAGTGTTACGTTCACAGCAAAAGTGAGCAGAAAATACAGAGATTTTTCATACAGGTGCATGGCCACTATCCCCATCCCACACCAGGGTGGTGTATTTAATGGACCTATACTGACAACATCATTCCCACTCAGAGTCCATGATTTAGACTGCAGTTCACTCTCTGTGATATACATTCTAGGGTTTCAACAAATTTATAATGATATACTTTTTTTTTTTTTTAATCTCTAACACTTTCACTATAAAACAGGTCCTCCTCTTGAGTTACCTGGGAAGGAGTTTGGGGTGAATACTCCACCATTCATTTTCGAGAAAGCAGAACACCATTTCCACCTTTTCAACTCATTTTTAAGCTCGCAGATCTGAGGGGTTGGGATGGCTGCTTGTATGGATTTCGTGAGAACATAACCAGGACATTAGCTCTCTGTCCTCTTCTCTGACTTCCTCTATAGAATTCACACGTCCCGCAGCACGTGTGAGCAGTCTGCTCCTTGTGTAACGAACAAAGGGGGTGGGCACATAGATGAAGCAGCAATCCGCCTGGAACCCCAAGTTCAGACATCTCCCCTGCCTTTGGTTCTCTTTCTATTGCCCACCTACAAGGGATCCTTGTTTCCTCTCTTTTGGTATCAAGGGAAATGTAGCCACCCTCTCCCTTCCCACAGTTCAGCTCCGCCCCAGAGGCTCTCTCTAAAGTACCCCCCTCCCCGCCACCCAGCCCCGGTTCCGTGATAGAGAAGGCTGGCCGGTAGCGGAGCTGCCACCTTCCAAGGCGAGTCATGACTCTTCCCTGACACCGGAGCACGGCTTCTGGGCGCTTGCTCCCACATACGTGGCTTTTGCAACACTTGCCCATAGATTATAGAAATGCTCTGTGGAGAAGAATTTCTGTGTCCTGCTCATTATTGGGTGATATGGGAGGGACGGCGAAGCACCTCATACACAATGAATGAAAACGTGCGCATGTGCCTAAGGAGTAGGAAGAATGGGCAGAGTCTCGGACTGTGCTTCTGTGTACGCTTCTAGGCTCGAAGTGGATTGTTTCATTAAAACCATCTGGCCCGTTCAGCGGTAGCTAGCACAAGGAAATACTACAAGGACTGGTTTTCTGATATTAAATATGACTTTTCAAACCCAAATGGTTCTTATTATTAGGTCTAGAATCAGAGGACTGAATTAGCTGTAGGAGTAGAACTGTAAATAGAAGAAGCGTTCATGAACGACACATCACCCTTCCTTGTAGGTCGGCTTACACATCATGTATCTCTTCATGATGATGGAAAAATATAATGTATTTGGGTAAAATATTAGCCCAACACGATCAAGGGAATATGCCTGATATAAGTGTAATCAATACACATAGACATTTATATATGAAAAAACTTCTTTTTAGAACAGTTACAGTTCTCCATCTCTCTTACTATTTCGAAGCCTATGGCTCTGATATTTTTTCCAAGATTTTTTTCACCATGAGACCTTCAAAAAAATTTCCTGAAGGATCCCTTAGTAAATTAATACTGCTATATTAAGACTCTTAAATCCTTTAATAATTCTTTGGATAATTCCTAAATTACTCTAAGAACTGTATCCTTGGAAATAAATCCTAAGAACAAAATGAACATGGTTTTGTTGGAAGGACCCACTAAAGAAAATAGGCATCTTAACATGCAGTAGAAAAGTGGCAAAAGCTTTTTAGACAACCATTAGCTATCCTCATGGAGGAATAGATTAAAATGTCTAAAAGAAACAGAAATGTTAAATGCTCTAATTTCCCATCGAGTATGTAATTTCTTTTTTTGTTTTGTTTTATATCCAACCAGTTGGAACCTGCAAAATAATACAGCACAGATTTCTTTTTGTTGGTCCTATAATACTTCCCTCAGAACAATTATGCATGCGATTTGGGGACTGTCACCGCCAAACTGATGTCTTCCCTTGAGACCACGGGGAACAATTGCCCTTCCCCGTGGGGTGGCTCTAAAAGCTGAGTCTAAAAGCCGAGAGCCCGTTTGATGAATGACAGTCGCTCCCCGGAGTGTGCCACCCTTTGTGGGTGAGGCAGGGAGGCTGCACAGTGGGGCCAGAATACTTTCTCCCAAACGGTCAACTGCAAATTGTCTGTGATTGCTGCAGAGCCCTTAACAACCAGAGAGCAGAAACCACGACCATTTTTTTTAAATGAGCGGAAAATGTGTTTTGGGGTTTTTTGCATCCCCTAAGGGGCTTATTTTTTGTTTATTTTTAAATTGTCCCAGTTTGTTTCAATCCTTTTCTAGGCTTTTATGTCATTAACCAAACGAGGCACGGACATTTGATTTGTAAACAAGTAACACATAATATATTTTTATGTCCCGAACCTCATGCGATATAACTCCAGATCCAGAACATGTCTGAAAAATAAATATTTCATTAATTTAATTATTCCCTAAATAGCCATTTTCCCCCCTCCCTTCTCATTTGCTCTCCCACCTCCCCCCTTTCTCTCTTTCTCATCTTCATTGGTTTCAAAACTTCTAGAAAATGAACCTATTGAGTGTGCTGTGTGGTGGACGAGGGTAGGGGGTGGGGGGTGAGGGGGAGGAGTGTGGGCTTTGGAGGCAGGGATTAAAATCCCTGCTTGGGTCCTGGCTAACCCTGTGCTTTTTGGACAAATTACTTAACCTCTCTGAGACTCAACTTCTTCTCTGTGGAGTGGGGTTAGTAAAGCCCTAGGATACCTGGAAAGACTCTAGGATAGAGGTGAAATAGAGTACTTCCAGGGTCTGGGTCGTGTAGCAGTAGGGCTATGAGAGCCACGAGCCAGGGGTTGACTCCCCAATGGACCCCTCACTATCCGCGTCAGATTCCTTCATTTCTCAGTGTCTCCTTTTCTTATTATAAAGTAGGAACAAAAAGAGTACTTACCTTGTCTGATGGTTGGGAGGTGCCAATGATGTCATCCTACATGCTTAGACAATGCCTACCCCATACTAAGCACTCGACACAGGCTTGCGGTCATTGTAAAGCCACAGGACTGCCCTGCTCTCCATCTGCCTTCTCATCTTCAGGCTGTGTCAGAGGTGTGTCCACTCCCTCCATTCCAAACTCAGGGCCACTTGGGCGAACCTGGCCAGCTCCAAACGTTAGCTTCTTTCCTATACCAGGAGTTGATGCAGCACCCCTCAGAGTCAATGCATGCCCTGTGGTGTGGCCGGAGGTGTCCTCAGGCAGTGACTAGATTTTTGTCTTGCAAGGTCTACAAACAGATTGGGTGTTGGCGACATTCATTCAGGGGGAAGAAAACATTGCCAAGCTGGATGACGGCTACACTCCCGGAAAGGCCCGTCCTGCCCTGGCCAGTCTGTGGGGCCATGGTCAGTGCCTTCGTCAACCAGAGCTCTTGGTTATGACCTCTGTTCACGTTAGGATCCCAAACTAAGGCAACTAGGGGACCTAGTGCTGCTGCCGAGTCTGGGGTAATGCAGAAAGTGCAAAAGAGCTGACTACCAAGGGCCGCTCCCTAACTCAGGTGAGAGAGACTCAGGCCCTTGCATGTTTTCAAAGCGCAGGAAAGGAGACCAGGGAGAGTCACGGTGATGCCATGAAATATTGGATCGTCCAGAGATCTGGTTAGGAGAACTGCCCCCATAGAGCCCAACACAGCTGTATCTGCCAGTCAGAAGCCACAATCTCCACTTTTGGGGTTTTCTCAGACTTCTATACTTCCTCTCGTTGACAGCTTTCTCCCAGCAAGTGGCATTCAGAATTTCCCTTCATTGGATGAGTTCTGGTTCAAACTCATATACTGAAAACAATCTCCCTCCTATAATCAGGGTGACAGCGGACGGTGGGCTCAGCCTGGGATAGCGGGCACAGTGATTATCATCACCCACATACTTCCTATATGTTGACTTCTAGCTTCTGCCAGCCAGTGGACACATAAGCAGGAGGATGTGCAGTCCAGCACAGGTTCCCTTTCTGAGTCACCGTGCCCCATGACCCACTATACAGATTCCCCAAACTTATGACTGGTTGCCCATCTTAAGGCCAGGAGTTCCAATCTGTGGGTTGGGGACCTGCTCTCTCATTTACAGAGGACTTGGATAGTGAGAGTTGTAGACTTCTCTCTTCATTTTTACCCTCCTATACTATATACCCAGGCCCTCAAAGCTGACCTCTGGGTATAAAATAAGGACTTAGCAGACTCTTGTGAAGGCAGAATTCTAATACCTGGTCACAGTTCTCCCTTCCCCAATTCTCAAAAGGGTTGAGAGACGGTGACAGTGGTGTGCGTGGGATGTCTGGGTTATCTTTACTCCTGGAGCTTCCTTTTCCTCTTAGGATAGTACCCTAGTCTTAACCGGATAACTTCAAAATAGGTCACTAAGTGGTTTAGCAATCCAGAAATAATCCTTTACGAATGTCCTATAATACCTCTAGCTTCCAGAGCCCTGTGATTCTGAGAAAGACTCACCAACTAAATGTAACCTGTCAGACAAGGTCTTCTCCTTAAAGATGCACAGAAGGAATCTTGCTGCAGCACAAAATAAATAAATGCTCTGCAGGTCACCAAGCAGCCAAGGGTTGAGTGGGATAATCTGCTATAGTCAGAACATTTTACCCAGATTCCATTTAATTCAAATTCTCAATCACATTCCCTACCAGGATACCCATTTAAAAGTTTGATATTAGATGTGAAAATAGGAGGGTCTGGGACTATAAGATCCTTAAGAGATCTAGCAACTTATTGTTATAGTTCATCTAAAATATTTGACCATCAGAATCTTGGATAGGTTATTCTGGGAAAATTATAGACACTTCTCATGATGGTTTTCTTAAGATAATACGAAATTTTTGAAGTTGGCCAATTTCAAGCTATTTAATACATATTGGCCACATTTCTAAAGTCCAATTCTGAACAGCACTCATAAAAGAGCTTTTGAGCTCTTCAGAGAACATTGGTCAAGTCTGACCTCTGTCCTTCCTTGGTGATGTAATCTGCAGAGGATCTTTGCAGAACACTAAGCAAGCCACTTTACCTGAATCAAATGGGGGGGGGGGAGGGACTGAGGTGATGAAGACTCAGCATTTGAGTGACTAATTTGGTCTCCTTGTAGCCTGGAGCTAACAGATTGGATCTGACACCAGCACTAAAACACATTTCCTCTATAGGAAGTTGAATATGAATGCAGAAGCAGAAAGACAATGGTAAAGTATGCTTACCAGACCTCAGCCAGTCAGTAGAGTCAGGTTCAAGGCTGCTTTCTTAGAGGGAAGTGTGTACAGAAAAGTTAATATAGGCGATACAAGTGGGTGTGGCCACCCTAGAGGCCTTTGTTAAGTTAATCATTCTGGGGGTGGCCGCACAGTGTCAAAACAGACATCCCAAAGCAGATAAACATTTAACTCACCAATTTGTAATGTCCAGTATTGCCATCATCTGATTTAGCTGCTAAGACTGTGGTCATGTCTTAGACAACCCCCCCACCCCGCCCCAAAGGCTTCTGACTCAGTTGCCTATCTTATCCATGGACATCACTATCTTAAGTTGGGCCAGACCCTGAAGAGGATGTCAACATCTTGCTTTCATTGTTTGAGAGTGATTTCATTAGATTTTAGCCTGTCTTTGTTTTGATGTCTGTAGACTGTGCTGGAACACAGACCTGGCCAAAGCTGTTTCCTCTTTCAGCCTGGCTTGGCTTGGCTCCTGAGTGATTTAAGACCTGTTTTGGAACTAAGTGTGGGAGTTGGGACTGATGTGAAGTCAAGGTCAGGTACATAACCATTGTCATGAGGAGATCCAGGCAGAACTGATCTGCAGATCCACAGGAAATGTTCTATGTGGGCCTTGCCCCATAGGTAATGATCGGATTCATTCTCCTTGGGCAGACACAAGGGATCCTTTCCACATATTCTCCCAACCCAAGGCCCCGAGTCCATATAGGAAGATAGAAGAGGTTATAGTCTTGGGACATCCTTCCAGGAATGCTTCATTGAGGAGAAGAGATGGTGTTGGGATCCATCTGAGATGCCTCGTGTTGGAGTCAGAAGGTGCTGACAGGGTTGGTGCAGTTTTGCCTGCCTCGATAAGGAGTTTTGGACATAGGGGCCCAGTCCTGTCACCTGTCTTGGACCTCACTGAAGAGTCACCTCAGAGTTCCCCCGGGGTCCACTGGGTCCGCTGCCTCCCAGTTTGACTCTCCCTTCCACTCACCCAACCCTTCTCCTTTCACTTCCTTCCCGAGAAAACGTCTGCGCACAAATTGCTTTTCACAGTGTTTCCCAGGGACCTTGACCTTTAACTTCTTATGCTCTGGCTTCTTGTCCTCTAGGGACTGTGATCAGACACTTCCGGGGGTCCCCCTCCCATCAGAAAGGCTCTGTGGAAGGCCTTGGCTCCTCCAGGATTCTTAAAGAAAATGCAAGTTGAGACCTTTTACTGTCAAGATGACCTCTGTGGTTCATCCCCCTGCACTTCACAATGGGAAACAACGTTTCTTCTCCCAGGGAAACCACTCTAATGTCCAAAGTCGGAGAACGACTGGGCCAGTAACACCCCAAAATGGTATTGTGGCAAAAAACAAAAATAAAAAAGACTCTAGAAAAACAAATCATACTTCCTAAAGCTTAACTCTCTATAAATCTACACACAGGAGGAGGGGGGGCTGGATAAGGCTTATTTTTTGTAGGTCTTGCACCAACTGAGTTTCACAATTTGATCATGCCTCAGCCAGAAGCTTAACTTCTGACGTCTTCAGATGTGCAGCGGAGAGGCCACAACTTCCTTCTGTTGCTCAAGTTCAGCATACCACAAAGAGGCAGAGAAATATAATGAAAAGGAAAAGAGATAAATGATTAGTTATAATTCCGTGAATAGCTAGATAAATATTGACTAAGAGTGCCTAAGAAAAAGAAGCGTTCGGATCTGCCTGGAAAAATGAGCTTCCCTCCCTCCCTCCCCCTACTGCTCAGCAGTTCTGCCCGGAGAATCTGGCTCCGTTATTTCTCTCAGTGGGAGCTGCCATTTTAATGACTCAGCACAGCACTTTTCCAGCAGGAGACCCTGCCTCAGGTGGCTGATCAGGCCTGGGAGAATTGAGGTCTCATTTAAACTAAGTCACAAATTTCCCAACTTGTTTTAAAGGGAAATAGATTTGTAAAAATAACAATAATAATTATTTGACAGTGCTGTTACAGCTCCCAGATCGAAATTTAACCTTTAAAGTAGAATCCATCCTTTTCTTTCCCCCAGTGAAAGTCGCTTTCTACTTCTCTGTCGGGCCTTTCCAACCTGAGCTGAAACATTCGCCGGCTCCAATAAGCCTAATGTGAGTGAGGGAAAGAGCAGCAGAAGGGTTTGTTTCTCTGAGTTTTGGGTCTTTTAAAAAATATCCATTATTGGGCACCTGGGTGGCTCAGTCGGTTAAGCGTCTGCCTTCAGCTCAGGTCATGATCCCAGAGTCCGGGGATCGAGTCCCACATCCGACTCCTTGCTCAGCAGGGAACCTGCTTCTCCCTCTCTCAGCTTGTGCTCCCTTGTGCTCCCTTGTGCTCGCTCACACTCTCTGTGGCCATCGTTGTCTCTCTCTCTTAAATAAATAAAATCTCTAAAAACTTAAATCAACAGGGGTGCCTGGGTGGCTCAGAGGGTTAAGCCTGTGCCTTCAGCTCGTGTCATGCTCTCAGGGTCCTGGGATGGGGCCCCGCGTCGGGCTCTCTGCTCGGCAGGGAGCCTGCTTCCCCTTCTCTCTCTGCCTGCCTCTCTGCCTACTTGTGATCTCTCTCTGTGTCCAATGAATAAATAAAATCTTTTTAAAAAATTAAATAAACAGATAAATAAAATATTCATTATTGTTCACCTATTAGCCATTTATATACATTTTAAAAGTAATTTTATCTTCATAGTTTATGCCTTTACCAAAATGTTATATAACACAAACCTCTTCACTTGGGAGGAAGTGGCTGATACTTTTCTATGAAATTTTACGTAATTTGAAAAACTGCCCGTGGGAGCTTTTATTCCATTTTTAAATAAATTGGTGTAATTTATAGATGGTGGATTGCATTGATCATCCCACCGGGTTCATGGCCTCCCTCAGCCCAAGGTCCACCTGGAGACCTGTATTCTCCTACTCCCTCCAAGTCCCAACCAGCTCAGCCCTGGCCCATTGCCAGGCCATTCTCCCCTTGGAGCTCTGTGCTAGACCTCTGTAAGAGCCTCCACGGCCTCACCCGAACCCAGACCCAGGGCAGCTGCCCGGCTCCCCGGCCCTCTCTTTTTTTTTTTTTTTTAAGATTATTTATTTATTTATTTGACAGAGATCACAAGTAGAGAGGCAGGCAGAGAGAGAGAGAGGGAAGCAGGCCCCCTGCTGAGCAGAGAGCCCGATGCGGGACTCGATCCCAGGACCCCGAGATCATGACCTGAGCCGAAGGCAGCGGCTTAACCCACTGAGCCACCCAGGTGCCCTCCCCGGCCCTCTCAAGCGAAGGCTGCTCACCCTCTCACACCTTCCACCTCAGGACCATCAGTGGCATTAGGATACCCATACCTCCCTACTCACCTGTCCAGAACATCATCTGACTCTTTTCTTCTGCATCTCCTTCTTTAAGGCAATCCCACTGCTCTTTGCCTAACCCCAGGGACATTAGTTACCAATCCCAGTGCCATTTCCCTTCACACTTGGAGTGTTTTTATACCTATTCACAGACCTCTTCTCCTCCCACGTGTCCTTCCTCTTCCTCAAAGGCTTAGAATATGCAAGGATGCACTCCTGAACCAGTTCCTTTATTGAGCCCTAAGCGTGTCCCACTGTCTCTGTGGCTGTGCTTCCTGTTTCTGCTTGAAACTATCAGCATGTGGCATCTTCCCATTGCCTTGGGCTTCTAGGACCTCAGCCTTGTGTCCAACTCCCCAGCTCATAAGTTTCCTGCAAGCAGCTTCCGAGACCTGGGACTAACATCTCATCTTCCTTACATCTTCGCCGGTTACCACTGGTTTAACCCAGATCTTCAAGTGCTGCTGCTTTCCTTCCAACACCTCAACTGTGTACCCTTTGAGCCAGATCCTCCTTAATGTTCCATATGGATCTTTGCAGATCCATATCAGGGCAACTGGCTAGCTCTTCATCCAATCTCTTGACTCTTGCGCCTGCTGCTGGGGCAAAACTACAGCAACGAATTGCCTTTGTTGCGATTACCTGAGGGCTATGTGACTGCTTTCTAGTCCATGGATGTGAATGGCATGAGCTACACCCTTTCAAGGCCTGGCCTGCCATGGTCTCTAATCTCTAATCCTTCATGCTACTCCCCCTTTGTAAAGTGAATGTTGGTACCCAGGATGACCTTGAAAGCCACCTGATGAAGATGGCAGAGCTATTCAACGTGACAACCTTGAATTTCTGAAGGAAACATGATCTTTCCGTCTTAGTCACTTCAAGGCTGCTATAACAAAATACCATAGGCTGGGTGGCTTAAATAACAGAAATCTTTTTCTCATGTTTCTGGAAGCTGGGAAGTCCAAGATCAAGGTGCTGGCCAATGTGATTCCTACTGAGAGCTCACCTCCTGTGGTGCAGATAGATTCCTTCTTGTAATGTCCTCACATGGTGGAGAATCAAGTCCTCTCTCTTGTGTCTCTTGTTGGGGCACTAATCCTGTTCTTGGGGTCTCTGCTCTCATGACCTTATCACCACAGGAAATCCCATCTCCTAATGCCTTGACACTGGGGACCTATTAGGTGATACCACCCCCACTCCCTGCCCCTTGATGTGCTCCTATCATGGCAGAAAAACACACACATTGACTGTGAATAAAAAATAAGCTTTTTACAAAGTCAGGCCTCTGAAATTTTAGAGTCTATTTGTTGCAGCAGTTAGTTTCATTCTGATAGAAATATGAAGGAGAAGAAATTCTACAATAGATCCTGTTCAAACTGAGTAATCAGGGTCTTAAAACCGGGTCATGGTGAAAGGGGGCAAACTTTGGGCGAGGGCATAAAGAGAATTGAACTTCTCCCTTCATTGTGAATATTTATCTGTTTCATCCTTTTGAGTTTCTCTCCAGGACACATGAATAGGTTGGACGAAGAGCTAACCAGTTGCCCTGATATGGATCTAAGAGGATTCATGTGGAACATGACGGGAAAATCTGGCTTAAAGGGCACACAGTTGAGCGTCTAGAGTTTCATGGGACTGGAGCTTCTCCTGTGTCTCTGTAATGCCAGGTAGGGATGAGGGAATGATCTAGAAAAAGGAGGCAGGCAGCAGGGAAAGAGAAGAGAAGAACATTACCTCACACAGCCCAGCCCTACCCTCCTCTACCCATCCTTTGCATGGTATGCGCCCATGAGGGACCTCTGGCATCAGTTAGCAGCTAGTCAGAAATTTGGAATTCTGGAAGCTGGCCCTCTTTCCTTCTGTCACAACTGGCAATCTGAATTAGGTGGGGACGAGGGACGTGAGCTGGGCTGGAGAAAAAGGGTCAGGACCGCAGCTGAGAGGAAGGCTCAGGAGCCCTGTCGGTCTGTTTGATGTGAGCCTCGTATTTGGCCTGGGGCGGGAAGGGGCGGGCTCCTTTCTGGTGAAAGAAGCCATGTAGGACTGAGTGTCTGGACGTGAGTCCCCGAATTGGCAAGTTGGCGTTTCTTTGTGCTTGCTGTGATGGCTGGTTCCAGTCTTGATGCTGATGAGGGAAACTACTTAAGGAGCAAGTCTTTTTCCCACTTTGTTCTGTCTAGCATTCCTGTACTCTGGCATCTTTACTTAGAAACACTCTCTCACCAGATCTCACATTTCCCAAATAGGAGGTACAGCTTGGCGCCTCAGGGAGATCAAAGTGTTTTATGGATATCATCTCAATAAACCCCCCAACACCCACCCCCACAGGAGTCAAGCCATCCCCTACTCCCCCGACTTCTACCAACTCACTGTCTCTGCTTCACTCAGATTCTCAATAATAAATACTGTGGATTACTGCAAGTCATCTGGAAGGAAATGTAAGTGGATTCTCAACTTTTCCATCCATCTGAAAGGCATCATTTTCATGTGCGTACAGGAGATAATGGCTATTCTGACACCCATTTACCTGGAACACCAAGGTTTACCGTAATTGGGAAGGATTCCCAGGTGCCCTATACTCCCAATGGACAGAGAAGTCCCAGGATCCTTATTCTTTCTCTGAATGTCAGTATTTCATATCTTTCCACTATCATCACTATTCCAGCAATCTACAAGGCATCAGGAAATATTTGTTGCTTTATAAATGACCAATTCTCTTTGTTTTTGTTTTTTTTTTTAAAGATTTTATTTATTTATTTGGCAGACAGAGATCACAAGTAGGCAGAGACACAGGCAGAGAGAGAGAGAGAGAGAAGGAAGCAGGCTCCCCGCTGAGCAGAGAGCCTGATGCAGGGCTCAATCCCACGACCCCAGGATCATGACCTGAGCTGAAGGCAGAGGCTTTAACCCACTGAGCCACCCAGGCACCCCTCTCTTTGGGTTTTTAAAGCTTTGAATAAACCATTCCCTCTCTCAGAATGCACTCCCCCTAGGCCCTCTGCTTTGTGATCTCCAGCTCATCTTTAAGAACCAGCTCAAATCTTACCTCTGCCATCAGCCCTTTGAATTCTCCAGGATGAGTTGCTCTTTCTCAGGACTTCTACTGCATCAACTAGAAGCACTCTCGTTAGTTCCAGACTCTAGCTACATGTTGTACACATGTATTTACCATTCAATTCACATGACACCTCTGTGAAGTTGGTAAAATTGTTGTAGCTAATTTAACTGATAAGGAAAAAAGAGGCCTGAAGAGGTGAATAACTCTCCTGATGTTATATGGTCATGAGGTGGTGGAGCCACATTTCAAATCCAGGTCAGACCCAAAGCCCGTAATCTTTTACTCCATAGGCTACCTCCAGTTGATGGGTCACTTGGTGTCTCCACTAGGCTTGAGCTTCTTGAAGCAAGACGTTATGAATTTTTATACCTATGTTCTAGTACATAGCATAGTGTATGACATATAATAGGTGGTCAGTAAATGTTAATAGAATAAATAAATTTTGAAAAGAATCAATGTACTGCTCTGCTGCTTCAGAGAAATATCTGTTGTATTTTTTTTAAATTTTAATTTTTTTATTAACATGTAATGTATTATTAGCCCCAGGAGTACAGGTCTGTGAGCCAGGTTTGCACACTTCACAGCACTCACCATTGCACACACCTTCCCCGATGTCCATAACCCAACCACCCTCTCCCTACCCCCCTACTCCTGGCAACCCTCAGTTTGTTTTGTGAGATTAAGAGTCTCTTATGGTTAGTCTCCCTCCTGATCCCATCTTGTTTCATTTTTTCCTTCTATCTGCTGTATTTTTAAGTTTGGTGGAATATTGCCAGATTTCCTTCTGAGACCACATCGGGAAAAGGGATCCCTATGGGGAGAAAAGGATTGTTTCTCCAACTGAGCAAATCTAGGCATTGTTAAAATTAGGCTATCCACTAGAACTCCTGGAAGCTCTTGAAGAACTCATCTTCCATTGAGCTCTCCCAGGAGGAAATGGAATATAAAGATAGTGTCCGAATTCATTCATTCACTCATTCATTCATTCATTCAACAAATACTGAAAGAGCAAGAGCATGCCCTATGTGTCAGGCATTGTACTGAGCTCTGGGGGCAGAATAGCCAGCACAAACAGTCATGGTCCTTAAAGTGAACTTCTGTTGTTTGCCCTTGTTGTTTGCCATCTCTTCTTCTGCTAACAGAACCACTCTTTTCTCGTGGGAAAACATCTTTCCCACGCTCAGACTGCATGTTTTAGGTTGGGCCTGTTCTCACGTTTTGGCTCCAAGTTTGGGCACATGGTCTGTCATTATAGTACATGCTCTCTAGCCCCAGTGACTGGTTTACGGATGGCCCTCTGACAACATTGGGCTGATAAGAGCCGGCAACGGCACTTCTCCTGGAACTTGCACGAAAGTGGTACTTTCTTTTTTGTTGCTTAAATAGCAACCTGGGACTAACAGTGGAGAGTGAACTCAATACAAAGGAAGACAGAGCTGAGATTTTAAGGGAACAAGAGAGAGTGGACCAATGGCTTAATTCCATGCCTTAAGTATAACCACATCTAAAGGCAGTAGATCTCTTCGATTTTCTATTCAGGTGCGCCAATATATTCCCCCTTTTTGCTTAAGCCATTTAAAGTTGGGTTTCTTCCACTTGTAATGAAATGTACTAAATAATAATGACATTGGCTTCTGGAAGTGGCGTTTGACACATGATACCCTAAGATGTGGGACTGGCTGAATCACAGTGGGGTGTAGAGCACCAAGAACTCCTCTGTTCTTGTCTGAAAAGTCAGAAATCCCAGTCATGTCCTCCATGGCCATTGGGATGAATGTCTCATGTGCGATCTTGACACTCCAACTATGTTCTGTTCTGGAGATAGAAAATACGATTATATTGGAGAAGATTGGCCACTTCTTATGGCCTTCAGTAATAGCCCATAAGGCTAACGAGAGCTGAGTGGAATGGAAACAGCCTTTCTGAGGGGAGTCCACATGGTCTCCATCAGTTGTTCAGGTTGGCGGAGAGGAGTGCTGTGAGTAGGAATAGCTAAATTCTATATTCATGCTAACCTTGGCCTAAGTGAAGTGATGGGAGGTGAAAACACAGAGGAGGGGGAAGGATGGGAACCTGGAGGTAGCATGATGTGCGAACATTTCCTAATATCTTTACAGCATAAAAAAACCATCCTCTGGGGGTTGCCTGGGTGGCTCAGTGGGTTGGGCCGCTGCCTTCGGCTCAGGTCATGATCTGAGAGTCCTGGGATCGAGCCCCGCATCGGGCTCTCTGCTCAGCAGGGAGCCTGCTTCCTCCTCTCTCTCTGCCTGCCTCTCTGCCTACTTGTGATCTCTGTCTGTCAAATAAATAAATAAAATCTTAAAAAAAAAAACAAAACATCCTCTGGGATGTGGAGAGAAGCCAAAGGAATGTTACTGTTACCCACCCCATGCACACACCCCTGTCCCCAACTCAGTGCATTGTTAGTACAATAGACAGGACAGGAATTGCCTGTTGCTGGGGGACAGAAACCTTCAGACAGTGGTCTAAATTCAAGGACTCCTAGTTCTGACTTTGGGTTTGGCTGGATACAAAGCAACCAAGAGCTTCTTAAGGTTCTAGAAAGTTGTCATGCCTGAAAAACACAAAGTCTGACACATGATAATCTGAAACTAAGTGATCAACTCCAAGGGTCATCCCAGACCCATGAACACACTAAGAGAAAGTGAGCAGCCCTAAGCAGGGAAAGCTGCCCAATGTCCCCCTTAGTTATGGCCACAGTGTCAATAGATGAGAGAGTTTCTGCCAAAAGATAGAACCAGAGGAGTCTGGCCAAGGAACGTCCTCCATCACCAGGTAAAGACATCTTGGTTATCCCCCTGTCCTCTCTGTGTTATCCCCACCCATTCATGCTATTATGTACATGCTGTACGCTAGTGATTACACTATTTTGCTTCCCTTCTCCCTTTTTTCCCAAGGAGTTTTTAATTGTTACATTTTTCTTTCTTTACCACTGTGTATCATATGTGTTGGGGGTGAAGAAATACGTTATTTAGTCCTGAGTGTCTAGACAAAGGAAATTTATTCTGAATCATGTGGAGGGCTTATAAAAGCACAAATGGCTAAGCCTCACCCCAGACTTTCTAATTCAGTTGGTCTGACCTGGACCCAAGATTTTGCATTTCTAACAAGTCGTTGTGGATGCTAGTTGTTCTGTTTTGTTTTGAATTCCTCAAGTAATTCTAATCTGCAGCTGGGATTGAGAGCCTGAATTGTAGACTTTCTAATCTAATAAGCATTTGTTGAGCAGAAACTATGTGCCAAGCACCGAGCTAGGTCCGGGGCATGATTATGAATAGATATGTGAATTCATACGCATATGTGCTTGTATATATGACTAAAAGTCTCTGCTCCTGCAGCAGACATCACCTGATAGAGGAGAAGTCATGTACACTGATAAATTTCATACAAGGTAATGTCTGATCTGACAGAGGTAACATGGAGCCCAAAGAAGGTGGGTGGCAAACTCACTGAGGAGCTCAGTTAGAACTTCTAAAAGAGTTTGAGGCTTGAAGAATGAGGGGAACTTCAGACCCAAAACAGCAACATGTGCAAAGGCACTGTGGCATACAGCAGATGGTATGACACTGCACCATCAGGAAATTATAAGAAGCTTGCTGTGGCTGAAGTATCAGTTATGGAATCTGAATCTAGAAAGGCATCCTGAGATACTCTCTATCTCATGAGAAAAGCCTCAAGAATTTAAATCACTTAAATACTGTTTGGTCAGCCAAGCCCTTGTGCCAAGGTTGGTGAGAATCTACCCTCATCTCAGCGCCTCCTAAAGAGTGGCCACGTGTGAGGAGAATCAGGTGCAAACAAAATGCTCTGGCAGAAGAAGAACCAGGGGCTCAAGTCCCCAGGGGCTCCCTGTATGCTCCCATGGACACACCCGGGCTGAGGGGGCTAGCTCGACTTTTCCCAGGAATAAACACCCTCTGTCTAGACCCTCCCATGCTAGAAGGCTTCCTCCTCAGCCAGTGGTTCGACAGACAGATGAGGCTGGCGGAGGCCGCCCTTGTCTTGCAGCCGGGAAGCTGACGTGCCAACACACAGCTGCTGACTTTCTTCCCCCCTCACGTTAAGCTGGAACATTGTGCACTTTTCTTCTCCAGCTCCTTCAAAGCAAGTCATTTTCCTCCTCTGGAAGGTTGCCCATTGTTCATTTGACATTAAAGATAGGTCTTCACTGTTTTCTCTTAAGGCGGCAATTGGTGAAGTTAAACTGTATTATGCGGACTTGTCAGAAGGATACAACATTATACAAAGGAATGATGTGAAACAAAAATTGCTCTCTTCAACCTTCCCAACCTCTCCCGCACACAGATTTCAAGACTGTTCTGCCCTCGTGTGTTCCCGGCATAGCCTGGAATTGGGGGTAATTGAAGGGAGCGATGGGGTCTGTGGTGCTCAGCCCACAGCCTGTGCTGCTTCCAAGAAGTCACGTGGTGCTGGGAATTGTTCGGTGGACAGGCAGGAGGATAAGGACTGGGCTGCGGCAGGCAAGGGGACGGGTGAGGAAGAGCCTTCTTACCTGGCTTCTCTTAGGAATATAGGTACTTCAGGCCCTCAGAGCTGTGGGATGGCTGATTAGTTCGTTTTTTTTTTTTTTTTAAGATTTTATTTATTTATTTGACAGACAGAGATCACAAGTAGGCAGAGAGGCAGGCAGAGAGAGAGAGAGATAGGCAGGCTCCCCACTGCTCAGAGAGCCTGATGCGAGGCTCAATCCCAGGACTCTGGGCTCCATCCCAGGATTCTGGGATCATGACCTGAGCCAAGGCAGAGGCTTTAACCCACTGAGCCACCCAGGCGCCCCTGACTGATCAGTTTTAAAGAGCTAATGGTCTTCTCTCTGCCATGGTGAATTCAGAGCTCATTTCCTACAGACGTACTCAAGGTTACATGGCTAACTCACTCCTGGAATGTGCTCCTATCTAAATTCTAAGCAGAGGCTCTATCACTCTGCCTCTTAAAATCATGGTTTCCTCAGTCGGGGACTCATTCATTCACTTGGGCTCTGGGCTCTGTCTGGTCTCTACTCTGTCACTGGCTAAACATGTGACCCTGGGCAAATGCCTTAACATTCCCACACCTCAGTTTCTTCGTCTGTAAAATGAAAATAAAAAATAGGTACTGTCTAGGGTTGTTGTGCAGGTTTAGTGATATGATGAATGGGCATAGGATCGCAGTCTTGTCCTCAAGGAACGGTGCGGTTCTTATTTCTATCATTGCTAGTCTGCAGACATTCATTAAGAGCCTCCAGTCCCGTTCTGGGCCTTGGAGATTGGAAGGGGCAGCAGATGTTGCTGGTCTGGTAAGAGGGGCAGGCCAACTGTGATAACTCAGGGTTGGTGCTAAGCCAGCAGTCAGGGAGGGCTTTTGGAGGAGGTGCCTCCTTAGGGAGATGGGCAGAATGAGCATAGAGTAGGATCTAGTTTTCCAGAAGGAATAGCCTCTGTAAAGAAATCAAAACATCCCAAAGCTTTCCCAGAACTGTGCACAGGCCCAAGTGCCTGAGCATAGATCCTGCTGTTTGGTGGGGAGCTGTAGATGTGGCTGGAAAGGAAAGCCCTCAGGAAGTGCTTTGGTGGGGGGGGGCGGGGTCAAAGGCTCAGATTTTACCCTGGAGGTAAGGGAAATATTTAATGGTTTTCCATAAGGAAGTGGGACAGCCGGATTGGTTGGCTTCTGGCTGGAGAGTGGGTTGGGTGGCTGAGAGCCTGGTTAGGGAGACACCGGAGTCAGGCACCAGGGCACTGAAGAGAGGAAGCGCGGGCTGGCGGCCATGTGGATGGGGACCTGGGGTGCTTCTGAGATATTTAGAAGCTACAACCTCTAGATCTTGGTAATAACAGGATATAGGAGGAGATGGGGATGTACCTCCCCTCAAACACCAACAGTTTTCTGCCTTCAGTGACCTATGAATGATCCTTCACGGACAGGAGGCATGGGGAGGAGCAGGCGAAGGTTGTGTATTTGCTTCCAGCCCTGTCAGGGGCTTGTGGCACAGCCAGGTGGACAGTCCAGACGCTCACGGGCCTTGGTGCGCTCAGAAAGCTCTGAGCAGGTGAGGTGCTTCAGCACCACGAAGGGGGTCCCTGCAGCCATGGGGTGGATGAGGTCACCCTGGGCAAGGAAGATGACTAAAGAAGGCGGCTGAGCACAGAGTTCTGGGAACAGCAAGATTGAAGGGATAGAAGGAGGTAGAGAAGTAAAAAAAAAAACAAAAAACAAAAAAAAAACAACACTAAGAAGGGGAGGCCCAGAGTGGTGGGAAGAAAACCATGAGAGGAGGGATGTTCTAGAGAAAGTTTCACAGAGGAGACGTGGTCCGTGGTGCTGGCTGCCTTCGTGAGGCTGATAGAGGGGAGGCCCCCAGATTCACCAGGGGAGGCTGCTGGGGACACAGGCAAGGACAGCTCCAGTTGTGAGGACAGAAGTTGGGGATGGACGATGGAGACTGACCAGATCTCGAAGTTGGAGACCTTGGCAGCAGGCAGCAATTGGGAACATCGTGTCTGGGGCGTGTGTCACAGACACAGCATCACGGTGGGGGGGGGGCGGGTGGCTTCACACATCCGCGGATTCAGACTCTTGGGGGTGGAGCCTGAGAACCCCGTTTGTAAAATCTCCCTCGGCGATTCTGCAGTGAGAATCCTGAACGGCTGGCGGTGTAGCGTGAATTCGGGGCTTAGCGTCAGGAGCCAGGGGTCTACCAGCAGCCGCCGCCACGGGAGCAGGAAGCCAGATCTAAATACCTGCTCTAGATCTATCGCCTGCTCTCTGTGTGGTGGGCCAGCACCTCGGTGGCGTCCATGCCAGCCCTCTCCTCGGGGAGACAGGGAGAGCAAGGACCACAGCAGGGTTATCGTGAGGTCCTAGTGAGGAAATGTGTGTAAAATGTTTGGGTTATTAAAAGCACTCATGGTGGCTGTTATGAATGTTGCTGTAAGCCACATGACCTTGGGCAAATCTCACCCCCTTTCTGGACTCTCATTTCCTTCTCTGTGAAACAGGAGGGGTGTCTCACTCAGCAGGTACTGGGGGACCCATGTGGTCATGCATGGAGTTGGTGCTCAGTGAGTTTTAATTTTGTGTCAAGTTAGGTCAGCACCTTGGGCTCAGAGGTGGTCGCCAGTTAGAAGGTCATCTGCAGGGGCAGCCCAAGGCTTTTCTGCTTGGTCAGATACTTGAAGAGCTTGTGACTATGCGGAGTCCTGGGATTTCTGCCATTCGCCGCCTTCCCCCAAGCAGGGCTGGTGGTTCTGGTCACAGACTGTGGAAGCAGTGGTCGGGGCTGGGGAAATCTGTGGGCCTGTCATCATCCGTCAGTCACCTCCGCCTGGGACTCTCTGAGCTGGCTGGGGTGGCTGCTACCCCTCCCAGGATACAGGGTAGAATCCAGAGAGCCTCAGGTTTTATAGGAGTCAGATAGCTGGGGACGGGGTCCTCTGCATGTCCTCAACCCTCAGGAAGTCGGGAGGAGAAGGCTGGCAGTTGAGACGTTCACAGCAGCAGAACTGGTCAAATGTCCAAGATCTGCCTCCTGGCTCCTGTCAAGCCAGGGGCTCAGAGCTGCTCCAGAAAGTGGACAGCTTTGGGACTCTCCCTCACCTGCCCTGTCTTGGAGAGACAGGGAGGGGCAGAGTGAGGGACCGACCACAGAACGGGCGCAGGGGCCTGCTTCCTGCCTTCTGCTTCTCTAGCGACTTCAGCACCCAGCGGCCACACCTTGCTACATTGTGTCGTTCTCTCTGGCTGAAGTCAGCAGGCTGGGTCCCTTGGGGATCGGAGCCAGGGATGAGAAACTACAGCGGTGAGCCGCGTTTGCTCAGCGCTTTACAGGTTGTAGGGCTGGATCATTCGATCCTTACACCTAGACCGTGCAGGAGGCTCAGCAGGGAGGACATCCCCACTCTACAGATGAGGAAGCCCCAGCTTTGGAAGGCCTGCCTGAGCCTGGGTGGCTGGGTCTGGATTCACACCTCAGGACAGCTAGCTCCGCTGTCGGTGCTCTTTCTGCAAACCCAGGACTTGCTGTATAAAGGCAGCCCCAGGCCCTGCTGGCTCAGCTGGAGGAGTGCGCGACTCCGGACCTCGGGGTCGTGAGTGACAGCTCCACTCTGAGCGCAGAGGTAACTTAGATAAAAAAAAAAAAAAAAAAAAAAAAATAGACACAGGGAGCTGCCTTCTTTTCAGATGTGGCCACCGTCTTGCTCTGTGGCCTGACAAGGCTCTTAACTGCTCTGGGCTTAAGTCCACCACCCTGCCAAACACAGAGCTTGGATTAGAAAACCTGGAAGATTCCTTCCAACCGGCCTAGCCGGCAGCCTTAATGCTGGGGGCGCTCTGGGTCACGAGACGTTCCTGGGGTAACTTCAGAAAGGCTAGTTAGAGCCCTGGACCCTAGCCTCCACCCAGAACCGCAAGAAATACACCTGGCCAGAGAGCCCTTTCCTCCTACCCCCAAAGCAAGCCACGATGAACCAAAGGAGTCTCACTTCAGGGAAATCCACAGATGTCACTGATCACCGGCAGGGGAGTGCGGTCCTTGCCAATTCCTTGTCTCTAGACCCAACCGCTCACCTAGGCACTACTCCCTGGGCCCTCTCTGGCCCTCCTGAACCCTTCCTCCATGGAGTCTACAGAAGGTTTCAGATTGAATGGGTCTCCCTTATCCCTCTGATTTGCTGGGGTCTGGGGGTAGAGGGCCTCTGCGGCAAGTGGGAGCCCAGCAGGGGCTCAGCGCTGTTTGTGGGATGAATCAGAAACAGAATTATTTATCTTCTTGTGGCTTTTATGTTCACCAGGGGTCTGCTGAGTGGGGTTATCACTTCCCAGAGGGACCCATTCTTTTTCTCCTGGGCATCATTTTTTTCCCCCCTGGGAGACTGACTTTGCTTTCTGCAGTTAACAATCATAGAAAACTCAAAAGACTTTGTTTTTTTAAAGAAGAAGAAAAAAAAAAAAAGCAAAAAAAAAAAAACCCTCCTCTCCTAGAGGTCATCTATGTCAGCCCCTTGGCAAGCTAGAAAGACAGAGGGTCACCCATCCTAACTCTCTCTGCCCTCAGGGTGAGCACATCTGAATTTCCGAGGACGGAGTGATCTGGGCCCTGGTAAGCAGAACAAAGCCTGGCCATGCCTGAGCTCCGTTCTTTGGCCTAGACACCCCTCCTTTTAGTTTCTTCCAATTCTTTTGACCTTTTGGCTCAATATGCAGATGAAGGAGAGGGGCCCAAGGAACAAAGTCTCTCCAGCTGCCCCATGGATTACTCTGGAATTAGTCTGCTGCTGTCAATTTTATTTGGTGATCCCAGCTGGATCTCCAAATTATACCTGTAATTTGGTGCACTCCATGTATTACAGTCTGTCAGAGAAATCCTATAATTATTTTTTAAGTGACAAAGTTTTAAGGAATAGCTAAATAAATGTAGCTAAATTTAGAGCACTGTCTCTTTACAATGGAATGTGGCAGGAGGTAGAGGTATGATCAGTGGCTGGTAGAAGGAGAATTTTGTTACTATCCAAAAGGTGGCAGCAAAAATTACCTCAATTAACTTAACAAGAAGCCCGTCCTCCTCTGCCAGCCCGCCCAGGAGCCCTGGCACACACCTTTTTCCTTTTCTGCCAGAATTCTGTGCCTCCCTCACCAAGCTGTCCCCAGCTCCATCTGCTGCTCCCGTCTGAGGCTGATGCCCAGGCTCCAGCCGCGTCCTGCCTTCTCCCTGAGAGCCTCCACCTCCGCGTTCCAGAAGCGTCAGGGTCAGGAGTTCACACCTCAAAGAAATCTCAGCACAGATCGTTGCTTAAGGGGGAGGCCAGAGAAATAAGGCCAGAGCCCGTTTCTGCCCTGTACAGACTCCATGGACAACGAGAGAGATTTTCTACAAACCCAAAATGTAAGATCTCTGGAGAAACTTGATGTACACTTTTCATCAATGTATTCATCCAAGCTTTTTGAGAATCTAGTCCATGTTGGATGTTCGTGCATGGCTTGGATGCAGAACAGATTAAACGAAATATTTGTTGGCTCTTACTGCGGGCTCCATACTCTGCTAACTTCTGCTTTTACAGCAGTGAACAAAGCAGAGGGCCTTGCCTTCGGGTGGCTCCCATTCTAATGGGGGTGAGGCAATAAATGGAACAAATGGAGAAAATATATGCTTGGTTAGATGATGGTAAGGGCTAAGGAGAAAGACGTGGGTTAAAGGAGACAAGGAATGACAGAGAGGGATGCCGGAGTTTTAGACAGCGCAGCTAGCTGGCCTCGAGGAGAAGGCCACTCTGAATGCGGGGGAAGGGGAGGAAGGAGCCCTGATGCATATGGGGGGGGCACATTCCAGGCGGAGGAGTGACAAGTGAAAAGGCCCTGAGGTCGGAAATGTTAAGAGGGCCATTGGAGACATGGCAGGAGTATATGGGTCCCTGTTTGAGGGGCTGAAGAGATGTTAGAGAGGAGAGGCGTGGTTCAGAAAATAATTACTATTCACGTTCCCTGTCGTTGTTTAGAACAGGGATCCGCCAGCTATGTGTTTGTGTACAGCCTGTGAGCTCAGAGTGGTTTTTATGTTTCTAAATGGTTGGCGGGAATATCCAAAGAAGACTATTTCATGACACATGAAACCTATATGAAATTCAAAGTCTAGAGTCCATAAATTAAGTTTTATTGGCACACAGCCATGTTCATTCATTCATTTATTTATTGCCTGTGGCTGCTTTTGCATACAGTGGCGGAGCTGAGCAGTTGTGACAGGGAATGTATGGAGGGTAAAGCCTGAAATACCATCTACCTGGGCCTCTCCAGAAAACAGTCACCGACTCCTGGTCTCAGTGGTAGGGGAGAGCGGATGGACCCTGGCTGTGGGGTCAGGAGCTTCTGATTCCAGGCTTCCACTGGTGGTTGTGTGACTTTGGGAAAGTGGTCTATCCACCTGGAAACTTGGTCCTCACTTTTAAGATGGAGACAGAAACACCACATTTTAGGATAGCAGTGGGAATTAAATGAAATAAAGGACCTGAAGCCCATAGCAAGGGCACGATTTTCATAGGCATTCGAATGATTGTACGTAGCAGAGCGTGAAGGTAGGATAGAAGGATGTTGTGTTTTGCCCCAAAGTCATATGCTGGAGACCTAACCCCAATGTCATGGTATTTGTAGGTGGGGCCTGTGGGATTTAGAGTTAAATGAGGCATGAGGGGCCCCTGTAACGTGATTTGTGCCCTAATAACAAGAGACACCAGAGAGCTCGCTGGCTATCTCTCCCCTCCCACCATGTGAGGAGGCAGTGACAAGGCAAACCAGGAAGAGTCCTCACTGGAACCCCACCATGCCCACACTCTGAGTTTGGGCTTCCCAGCCTCCAGAACTGTGAGGAATAAGTATCTGTGGTATCTATGGTAGTCTTTTTCAGGCAGCCCACGCTGACGAAGATACCTGAGGAGAACCAAGCCGACATCTTGAGCATGGGTAGAATTTCCACAGGTGGGGAAGAGGGGAAAAGGCCCTCTTGGCAGAGGAACAACATTTGTGAAAGTAGGAGTGTGAGGAGTTCATGGGGCATGCTTGTGAAACAGAGAACACTCCTGTCGCATGAGCACACACGACACAGTGATAGTTGTGGGAGAAGAGATAGGACTCGGGGGTGCTGAGGCGGGGGAGACACATTTGTGAGGGGCCTTGTGTCCCACTCTCAGAGTAGGCTGGTTTGTTATGTTTTGCCTACTTGATTTGCAAAGTGTCCCCCTCTGCCTCCTTGAGGTCACCTTGGCACAGGGGCTGTGCGGCCGGCTCACAGGAATACCGCCCGCTTCCTCTTCACGACCACAGGTCCATGGGTAGGTCCCTGGCTCCCTATCTGTGGCGGGAAGCCTGCTAATCCAGAGGTTAATCCGAGATGAATGAGAAAGACGCAGCCCCAACATCAGGGTAGAGAGGGTTATGAGAAATACAGAATTTTTTTAAAGGAAGGAGAGGAAGGAATGCTCAGTATTGACAGAAGTATCATCTGGTATAACACGGTCTCTTCAGATGTGTGCTAAGGACGTCAGAAAGTTTTGGAAGAACTTGTGCATGATGGCTCTGCCTTCCTCAGCCCGAGGGGAAGAGGCTGTCACTATAGTCCATGGAAGAAAGTGTGGTAGCTTAGGCCAAGGACGTGACTGTGAAAATGCAGGAGGACCCACTGAGGAAAATGGAGTCAAAGTAGTTCACAGGGCTTGGCGCTTGGACGCAGAGCCAAGGGGAAGGAGGCCGTGTAGACCATGAGCAGACACCTGCTTGTGCTCCCATGTGGACGACGGCTCAGCTCCCTGGGATGGGGAACTGGAGAGGAGACAGGCTTCGGAGGCGGGGGTGGGGGAGGGCAGGATGTAATCTATCCTAGATACTGAGTAGATGGCACCTGCGGGGTAATCCAAGTGACGGGGGTCCCGTGTCTGGACGTATGTGCCTATCTCAGTGTGAAGTTCGGGAGAGACAGGGGGACTGGAGCTGGGAATCAGGAAGTCACCGCTAAGTGAGTGGTGGCGGCCACTCCTCAGGGGCTGAGATCACACAGAGAGGGACTCTGTTTGCCCATGGGTTGCTTCCCATCTGGTGGGACCCCCACCTGGCCTTAGGATGAAATCTCATGTTAATAGGCTGCCTTTTGGAAATAAACACACATGCACGCAAACAAACAAACAAACAAACAGCTTCGGTTTCTGATGATGCAAGTGGCATGTGTCTGGCCCTGATTGTGCAGACAGTTTGATAGGAAGTTGCCAACACAATGAACCATCTGAAGCCGCTAATGAAGCAATTATAGTATGTGGAATGAACAATCAATCAACTCTTAAACTCAGTGGTGAGAATTTTATAGAGATCAAGGCCAGAGAACAGGCTCACTGCGGTTATGTCCAAGAGTAACTTGATCCCTTCCTGGAGATAAGGTTTACAGAACAGGGGAACCTCTCCACTCCCTCCCACAACACACACCAAGAAAAAAGTTCCTGTAAAAAGACGACTCCCTCCCCTCACCCATCGTCTCTCAAAAGTGTCCTGGAATCACCAAGAAAATTGTTTCCGTTTTGGGAAGTCGTGATTAATAAAGACGTTTTACCCTGCGGGTTCTCTATAATGCATAATAAATATATTATTTACTGCAATACATGTTAGTATTGCACTCTTCCTGTTTGGTTCTTCTTCTTCTTCTTTTTTTTTTTTAAGATTTATTTATTTATTTGACAGACAGAGATCACAAGTAGGCAGAGAGGTGGAAGCAGGCTCCCTGCTGAGCAGAGAGCCCAACAAGGGGCTGGATCCCAGGACCCTGAGATCATGACCTGAGCCGAAAGCAGAGGCTTAACCCACTGAGCCACCCAGGCGCCCCTTCCTGTTTGGTTCTCGAATGTAAACCGGCTGTGCTAACAGAGAGGTGGGTCCGTTCCACAACAATGTCTGTAGTATCATTCTTCACATTCCTCATTTGGAACATGTCTTACCTCTAATCCTGTAAAATAGGTCTTATTGGGATTAGTTTTTAAAAGAGATTTATTTATTTGAGAGAGAAAGAGAGCACAAGTGGGGGCAGGAGAACAGGGGGAGAGGGAAAGAATCTCAAGCAGACTCCTCATCAAGTGTGGAGCCTGATGCGGGGCTTGATCTCATTACCCTGAGATCATGACCTGAGCCGAAGCCAAGAGTCACTTAACCGACTGAGCCACCGAGGCACCCCTGGGCTTAATTTTTAATGAAGAGAGGCTAGAAGTTTATAATCTGTCCTGTGTTGCAGAGCTGAGATGTTCCATGTCTGACCACCAAATGCTCTCCCTTCCCCACAGCCTGTCCCCTTTCCATCTGTCCGAACACCCCCCAGTTACCTCCCCTCTGTTCAAGCCTATTCTCTTCACCATGGGTGTTAGAAGATGCTCGTTTGCATCGTCACCATGGTCCTAGGCTTAGCTTTAAGTGCTTGTAGGACAGACTGAAGATGTTGAAGAGGACAGCCACAGCCTCTTCATTATTCTCCCCTCTGGAGTAAACACTTCTGAGTATCTTCAGCCTTGTCCCATGTGACATGGGGTTGGGGGGCAGCTGCTGCTAGCCATCCTCCTAACAGCCATCCCCTCTCTCTTTCCCAACTTCTTTGCCGGAAGCTCACCTCCCACTGCAGAAGCTACAAGGGTCAGAAACTCACGCCCCCAGCATTGTGCACCGAGAGTGGATTTTGGAGCTAGGGAATTGGGGAATCGGAGAGGCAGAGAGGTGTGTTGGATCGGAACACCTAGATTCCTATCCTGACTTCCCCAAGCTGCAGGCAAATTATTTAAACTCTCTTGGGCCTCAGTTTCTTCACATCTAAAATGGGAATGACCATAATTATCACAAGAGTGTTCTGAAAACAGAATTGGATCAAGCATGTGAACACCCAGCATAGAGCTTGACAGAGAAGTTACATAATAAATGGATGGTATTATTTTTATCACTATTACTGAAGAGGAGGCTGTTTCTGAAATAAATAAAACTTCACTGAGTTTTATTTACTTTATGCAGTGTAAGGCACGATAGTTCACACCCAGATTAGACAAGGGGTATTTAACAACCTGATTATGGAAGTGTAGGGCGCCCCCTCCCACCAAAAAGCAAACTGAAACAACTTAGCAGTGATGTGTGTGTGTGGATTCATTATTCATTGACTCTCCACCTGCGACTTTCAGGCAGACGCATTAGCCCAACCACAGGTGCCAGCCTTAGTCTCAGGAAAGGAATTCCCTTCATTTAGGAAAAACAATGAAATAAATTGCTTAGCCCTTCTTTCAAGAAGCTGACAGTCCCTGAAATCTAAGGATATGTGATTAAATGTGTTTAAAAGGCACCAATTCCCAGGGCCAGTGTGATGGAGGATGGGCATGAAGGTTCTAGAATATTGCTCTAATGAAGTAGCAGAGTCGGGAGATTGTTAAGATGCGAGGAGTTGGGTTTTGTCTAAAGCAGAGGTTGTCAAACTCGTGCGTGTTCAGAATCACCCAGACCCTGCTGTGAAAATGCCATTGCATCTAGCATCTCCGCAGTCGGGAGGCACCTTTGTTCTCTCATGGGGCTGCTGTGCCCTTCCGGTTTCTGGAGCCCCAGCCCTCCAACAGGTGAGAAACTGAAGCTTAGATGTGGATGGATCTGAGCACCTTATGCAATTCCTGTGTTTGTTGGGACTCGTTGAGTTGTCTATGCAGGAAATCAAAAGCAAACTACCTTAGACAAGAGAGGATTTATTGGCCAAAGTAGCTGAAAGGGATCTTTTAGCTTATAATGCCAACAGGGACCTCTCTCCCTCTTACATCCATCCGTACATACACACCTCTCTCTCTCTCTTTCATTCTCCCCCGTATATATACACACACACATATTTATTTATATAGAGATATATATGTTGAGATGCATATACATATACACAAATATACACATCTATATATACATGCACATTTATATATACAGACACACACACAGATTCCCATATATCAGTTCTTCTGTCCTCCAGATATTTCTGATTATCCCCCCTTTCGGGAACAGGGATGACTTACATTTCCTGAACCCCTTCTGACAGGGTGGGATCATTAAAATAGTTCTGACCAATGAGTTGTAAGTAGAAGAGACATGCGTCACTTCTGGGCTAGAACGTTTAATTAGCAGCCCGTGACACCTCGTGATCTTTTTTTCCTCTGCTATAGTGACCAGCAAAATCTGAATTAAAGTCTACTGAGTCCCATGTAAGGGGATTCGAACAGAGCTTCCAGCTGACCCACAGTGGACCAGTCGTATGCACAAGACATAAACCTTTGCTATTGGCTACTAAGATTTGCAAGTTGTTACCACAGCGTAGTAGTAGCCAGTCCTGCCTAACACAGAAGGCCTCCAGCTGCTCCATGTTTCTATGGCCAGCTACAGGGCATGGTCTCAGTAGAGAGCAGCCCTCTCTTTCTCAGTGCCCGTATAGCCAATCTCACAGGGACCCTTTTTCCAAAAAAAATCTGTTTATTTAAATTCAATTTAATTAACATACACTGTAGTATTGGTCTCAGAGGTAGAATGTAGTGATTCCTCAGTTGTCTTTAACACCCAGTGCTCATCACTTCAAGTGCCTCCTTAATGTCCACCCAGTTACCCCATATCCCCACCCCTTCCCCTCCAGCAGCCCTCAGTTTGTTTCTTAGAGTTAAGAGACTCTTTATGATTTTCTTCCCTCTCCCTTGATGTCTTGTTTTTTCCTTCCCTTCCCCGTGTTCATCTGTTTTGTTTCTTAACATCCAAGACAGTGAATTTCCTGGCCTTAGAAACAAGGTCATATCTTTCTCAGTGACCACAGGACTCAACACAGTGCTTGGCCCTTTCATGGAGCTCAGCAGTCGTAGGGTGAATAAAATGAAAGAAAAGGGCTGTTTAAGAAAAGACAGGGCAAGAATGAGGAAGTACATTTCATTTCTTCTGCCACTGGGAGATCAAACATCAAATAGTGTGGAGTATATTGACATAAAACCTTCCAGGACAGACCGAAAAATGCTTAATTCTTGTTCTCCCCAGAAAACCCTTTAACACATGCAACCCAACACCTGGGAACAAGAGACCTGCCACCGCATCATCCATCGGAGTTCAAAATGGAAACCCCAGACAGATTCCCTCGCCCGCAATTATCCGGGTGGAGCACAGACAAGTTAATATCAACAGCTCATCTTGATGCCTACACTGTCCCCAGCATCCAGAAAAAGGTATTCTTCCCTTTAGTCCTCTGTGGCAGGACAGATGGCACTTACAACCCAGCCTAGCACCTGGGAAATGTTTTTCACGCTACCAATTAAGACGCGTTTCCTCTGCTGTGTCCGTCACTTGCACCTGTAGGACAACTGGTCGCCTCGCCAGGAGCATATTCCATCTGATAGCTCCCTTGTCCTCTGGGGCGCTCGGCGACAGATTCAAAAAGTGTTGCAGAAGAAGAAAGTGAGTGTTGCTCCTGAGCTGGAAACTTCCTGGTACACGCATGGAGGCCCCAGCAAGTTTAAAAAAAAAATGTTTTTTCATACTATTGACAATGACTGTAAACCTACTATATAACCATAGACAGCAGAGGGAAAATAAGAGATCAGTAAGACTCTACCCGTGGGGAACGCATAGTGTAGTGCGATGACCGATATAAACAACTCACTGTGAAAATGCTTCCGGTAGAGACACTTGGAGGGATGGAGGTCACACAGAGAAGCAAAGGACCACTGATTTTGAGGAAGGCCCAAAGTAAAGTCTCAGAGAGGTCATGTGTGTCAGGCCATATTTATATAAATACTGACTCACATTTTTACGGCGCGGTTTGGTTTTCAAAGCATTTTCACGTATTTATCTCATTTGATTCACCCACTACCTATAGGCAAAAACTCCTCTTCTTCCCTATTACTGTGTAAGGGTTATGGCTCAGATAGACTAAGAGATTGGCACAAAATGGCCCCCAAATGGAAAAAGAGAATTCAAAGCTAGGTTTTTTTAATTCAGAGTTTATTTTGAACATGTTCTGAATTGAATAGGGCTCTTAGCTGCAAGCAAAAGTTAATAAAACAACAGCAAAAGCACTGGGTGTGGTGAAAAAATAATGAATAATGTTTTTCTGAAAATAAATAAATTGGAAAAAAAAATTTAAAAAAATAATAAAAAAAAAAAACCCAGCAAAACAAAAAACCCTAAAAACTTCTGGCATGAGGGTTGGGCACTCTGTAGGCAGGAATATCATTGCCCAAGCGGTCCTAGCGCCGGCCTGGTGAAGGCACAGGTGCAGCTTTCCCTGGATATTCGGGGCCATGGCACGCACACCTGAAACCACCAACATGCCTTGTGATGCCTCTGGGACTGCTGTCTGATGCTTCTAGAAACTCAGTAGAGTTGTCCCGCCCGTTGGCAGGTAGGTTCTCAATAATTCCTGCTTCTTGGGTCCTTAACTTCTGGGGGAGTCTGAAGTTAGTGCACAGATGGACAGAGTCCCCATCGGGTCTCCTAAATGCAGGGGCGGCCAGGAGGGAAGTGCTGGTTATTTTTAGTTTTGTGGGAATTGAACACAGCTTCACAAGTGTGGTAATTCTCAAACATAAGAAGTTTAGAGGCCAGCTTAGCAACGCTTTATAGTTCCTTCACCGTCACCTGTCAGTAGTGCTGATTTCCCTACTTTAAAAACCCAGTTTATTCTGTGCACCTCAGTTTGTGACTCCCAAAGCCCCTTTGAACCCAGCATGAGCAAACAAGACCACTCCTCACCGCCTCCTACGTTGTGCCGCGTGACCTGGGCCCCAACACAATCATTCCAGAAACAAGAGCCAGTGCCTTTCACTTCTGGCCACTGATTGGGAGAGAGGAGCCAGTGTTCTCACTAATTCATGAAATGAAACACGTGTCCCTCTGGCTCTGCTGTGGAAAGCGGCAGCATGGGAAGCAACACAGGATTTCAGATCTGTAGTGCGTTTAGGTCTGTGATTCTCAAAGCGTGGTCTCCTGCACAGCAGCCGCAGAAGTACCTGGGAACTTGTTAGTTGTGGAAATACTTGGGACCCACCCCGGCACTACTGGCCCAGAAATTCTGGGGGTGGAGGACAGCCACTGACGTTTTCCTAGGACTTCCAAATGATTCTGTTAAAGCTTGAGGAACCCAGCTTTCGTCCCAGGAGCTGCTTCGGACAGGGGTACCAAGATTTTGTCCCTTCACGGACTCTACTACATTTCGGCAGTCCTCATTGGATCTGGATGGGAGATGAAGCCACTTCATTTAAAGCAGAGAACCCATTCGCCATCATCCTTTCAGGTAAGTCTGCTCTGAAAAAAGGTGAGCCTCAAGGAAACCTATAAGGATTGGCCACTTGAACAAAGTAATCATGACTCACCCTTATACTAGTTCATATTATCTCATTCTGCCATTGTGACAGCCCTGGGAGGGAAGTCGTTTCCAGGATGAGGAAACACTTAGGAAATTGACTCGACTTACCCAAGGTCACCTGTCTAGGGGGAGAGCTGGTGGCCTTTAAATGAGGCCACGGCTCTGGGCATGACTGGGGGGCAGTCCAGGGAAAGTTCTCCCACCACTAACCCGTAATTATTAGATCACAAGCACCTCAACTGATCCTCTCTCCCTGCTGAAGAAACGTATCTCTTTGACTTGGTGAAATTCTCAAGAATTGTTCTTTTTGAGGAGCCTCTCTTTGTAAATACAATTTCATACAAATCTCCCATTCGCTCTTTAGCTTTGCAACAAAAATGATCCAGTGCCTGAGGGTGCAGGCTCAGCAGTCCGTCCTGGGAGAGAAAGGCACAGAGTAGGAACGGGGAACCAAGCAGCTTCCAGACCCAGCTTGGTCCACTGGAGACACAAATGGAACCACTAACCTTCCTGAGTTCTTGTGAAATAAGAGGCTTTTTTCAGGCACTCTTATCCCACTATTCCTGATCCCGCCCAGGCTTTTGCTCCTTTCCTAACCAAACTTGGATCCCAGGGGGCAGTATTTCAACTGCATTTAACCCCCTCATTCTTTCCCCACCCCCACCCCAGCCACACACATGCGTACGCACGTGGCTTTTCTGAAATACATTTAGGACTCTCTCATCTTTGCTCCTGCATCTGAACTGTTGACTGCTCCCAAATTAAAGTGCTTAGTGATGCTCGGGGTTAGTGTCATTTCAAATCCATACTTTGACCTGCAACCGGGCTCTCAGCCCTCCCTGACTCCCCCTTCCCTTGTTGCCCACTACTCTATTCCAGCACTCTGTTCCTTCCCTCTGGCTTCCATCTCCTGATACCACTCATTGTCAACAGACAATCTTGCGTCCTGGGTCACAGAAAATAATGGCCACAAACAGGAACTTCTTCAACTCCCTTTCTCTCTGCTTCCCAACAGCCCAGTCTTTACCCATTGTTAGGGACTGAATGTGGGTCTCCAAGATCCGTCTGTCAAACCCCTAATGCTGAGGATGTTTATATCTAGAGATAGGGGTGATGGGGAGGTGATTAGATTAAGGGAGGTCACCAGGGTGGGGCACTGATCTAATAAGAGTGTGTCCTTATCAGAAGAGACCAGAGCGACGGCTTGAGTGTTCTGTCTCTCAGCACGCACTGAGCAACGGTCCCATGAGGACACGGACATCAGCCATCCACAAGCCAGGCAGAGAGCTCTCACCAGTCTTTACCCAGTGATTTCTCTCCCCTAGGTCAGAGCTGCTTTGCAGGGCAGGGACTAGGGGGATTGGGGTTGCAGTGGAAGGTTGTTGGGTGAACCAGGAATTCGCGCAGAGCAAATAAGATGAATTGATTACTTAATGGCATTCTCAAGACTTGAGGTCTGTAAGCTACCGCTTCCTTGCGGTTGACTAAAGCTGCACAGCAAAGTACCACAACAATTGGATCATGATATCGATTCATTCAGTTCTTCAAAATGGACTGGGCTCTGCTGGGCAGTTTTTCTCTTGGTCTTACCGAAGGTCACACAGGTGGTTGTAGTTGCTGGTCAGCGGGGGTTTGACTGAGCTGGGAGACTGGGATGGCTCCACCTCCTCTTTCCGTAGGATCTCAGGACCCCTCCTTCCATGTGGCTTTTCTATAGGTCTCCCCAGCAGCGTTGCCAGACCCCTAACCTGGGGGGCTCAGGGCTCCGCTGATAGATCTTCAGGCTTAAGTCCACGGCTGGCACCTAGTCCCTTCTGCTGGCTGTGAGTTACAGCATGTCACAGGACCAGCCCAGATTCAAGGAAGGGGCGAACCAGAGTGCTTCATTGAGGGCCACCCTTCGATAACAGGATCCTTCGAACATTTTGCATCCATTGACTTACACAGCAGGTAAAGGCTTTCCAACAGGAATGTCCACAGCTGCTTCTCAGACTCTTTCTCTGGATACTGTTGTCACGTTTCGAACTCCATCTTCCAAGCCCTCTGTCCTATCTATATTGTGTTGTAACAGAGCCCTACCCTTTGGAATGCTGTTGTCCCTTTCAGGTGACTTCGTATATCTTTTTTGGGAGAAAATTTATTTCCAAGTTTCTGGTAGAACATCTTTTAGCTTTGACTACTGACACCTGTGATGAGAGAGCTCTCTGGCTGTGTCTGGCTTCTCCTTCCATATTTGGGTTTCAGAACCAGCACAGATTTGAGCTCCAGCTGTTTTCAGTCGTGTTTAGAGGACAACAGGTATTTGGCAACTACGCTAGGATAAGACTTTTGAGTTAACCCAGGTATTTTCCATATTCCACACACACAGACCTCCGCATTTCTACTAGACCCTGGGAACCCTCTATCCTTGCATGCCGTAGCTAGGGCCCTCTAAATTCATTGCCTCAAGGAAGGGAGGCCACAGCCAAACAAAAGAGAACAAAGGCATCAGTTCTCAATCTTGAGTTTCAAAAGAGCCTTTTCAAAGTCCTGGCAAAGAAAACAGGTTAATAGAAAAGGTTTTTGAGTTTCAAAAGCTTGGCTTTTCTTGTGCCAAAAGCCATATGCTATGCTATTTACAATAGATTTGGGGAGAATGTGTGATATGTAAAAATATAGGAACTACAAAGAAATATATAAAATTTTAAAATACAAAAATATATTAAAATATTTTTGAAGTGAATGATCTAGTTCTGTAGAATCTGTAGAGATTCTAGGGGCTGAGCTAAGAAGTGGGGGGTGGTTCTTATGGGGAATCAGAGTTTCCGTGAGTGTTTCTGACAAGGGACCTTGAACATGGCTCAGCTTAGCAAACGTTACTAATTGGGTTACTACTAAAGATGAAGTTTGGGGTTCAAAATGCTGATTAAGAATTAACACTGTAAGAAAGGAAGGGAAAGAAAGCAGGATTGCAGAGGGAGAAGTTAAACCGAGAGACAAGCCTTTGCTGGTAGGGAACTCTGGAGCAAATATTACTCACTAAGGAGATTCTGCTGGGTGAAATGGCCAGACCTTATACCCTCCACCTTACTCAGTCTTTGGTGCAAGCCGCTCTGAGAAGGCATGACCTTGTACCAGGTGGGAAGAGTATCTGAGAGGAGCTGAGAGCTGGAGATGTCTTCATCTGGCTTCACTCCCTGCAGCTGGTCCTTCCATAAAGAAGATCAGGGCAGCTGTGGTTCTCTACGTCTACCATGCTATTCCTCTCCCCCCTGAGCTTAACCCCAGGCCAGGAGATGGTAGAACAGCCCATGTTCCACCCAAGAGAGGCAGTGCGGTGGGCTGGAAATAAAGAGAAAATGGTTACAGGACGCATAGAGAGCCCCAGATAGCTCCTTCTGTCTTGGCATGGCCCCAGTCTGCCGTGGGGAAGTGTCTGAAAAGTTGCTGTGACCCGAAGAGACTCAGGCATGGACTTCTTGGGCCAAAGGACACGGGAGTTGATGGTGGTGAAGGGGACATTTCAGCTGATAAAAGTGGGATTCACCAAAGATCGCAAAATGTAAAGATTTTTTTAGTAGATTCCAGCAAAGGCAAATGACCACTGTACCCAGTTCACCCTCCCCCCACCCTTTTTTTTTTCCTGTCTGGGGCTTTTCTATAAAGCCCCTCCCCAGCCCATGATCCCAACTGATTTAGATAAATCCCAGGTCATGAACAGAAGAAGGGGTTGGAGAAGATCCAAACCGGCCGCATTTAAACTTGAGGAGACAGAGAAAACCCCCAAGTGATTGAGCTTATCTAGAATTAAATAGATTTGCGTTTTGTGCCACTAGACAATTTGGGGGTTCCAGACAGATGCTAAGTTTGATTATGAAAGGAAATATTTTTAAAGTGAAATTTTTTATTCTTTTGTGCCATAGATTGTGCCTATGTAGATAGGACATGATCAAAGAGCTAATCATGGCTTCCATCAGTAACAGAGAAATGTGAAGCAACGAGAAAAACCAAGCTTGCTCTTGGCCAAGGTGGGGTACATCTGGGGATGGACGTGATCTTAAAATCCAGAACCTCAGACCGTGCGGGAGTGGCCAATACTGGGAGGTGATTTCTGTAAGTCTGCTTGGGTAGCTATACATCAAGGCCTTAAATTATTTGGTTTTGCAATCCTGCTTTTTAGGTATCCGGCTTTAGAAAATAACCAGATACCATTCTGACTGCCATATAAGGAACAGAAAGCGGAGACAGAAGTTAGGGCTCTGTTCACACCCTACTCCTTGTGCCAAGTACTGGCCTCTGGCACTTGGGTAATGGCAGTGTGGATAGAAGGTACTTGGGAGATTGGGGTGTCCTTTTACAATTAAGACTTTCTGATGTCCAACTGGATGTGAAGAGTAGGTTGTCGCCAAAATGGGAGAACGAGGTTCTTGTCTCTTGAGTGGAAGAGTGAATCTTGTGGACAAAGGAGGGTGAGTCAAGCAATAGAGTTTGATTTCTCAGGGATACAGAAAGAGCTCTCTGGAGTGAGGGGTCCTGACAGGGTTGCCACTGGGGGCTTTTAGGGTCGGTCTTTCAGTGAAAACTAACCAGGGCACTTAAATCCTTTAAACATCTCTATCGATATCACCACTGAGCAAGAATGAGTGATTTAACACCTTTAATGGCTTACTTGCTTTTTATAGTGGGGTCATTCTTTTGCTGGTCACAAGCTGCTGTTAAAATAAGACCCTGCCTCGGACACCTAGAACAGGATGGTCTGGTTTGTTTCCTTATCTCTGGTTTCCTTCCACCTCTGCATTTTTGGAATTTTGTGAGCCTGATACCGCGGCCCTGTGCCTCTCTCCCTATCTCGCCCTACCTGTTCCTTCCTCAGTGAGATTTCTAGTTTTTGGCTGAAGCACCAGGCCGAGAAGGGTGGCATTTACTGATATGGAGCAGACGAGAGGTTTACTGTGAGGGGCACCTGGGTGGCTCAGTCGGTTAAGCGTCAGCCTTCAGTTCATGTCATGATCCTACGGTCGTGTGATCAAACCCCACATCAGGCTCCCAGATCTGTGGAGGGGCAGGGAAGGGGGGATCTGCCTCTCCCTCTGCCTTTCTCCCCTGCTCATGCTCTCTCTCTCAAATGAATTAATAAAATCTTTTAAAAAAATAAAAAATTAAAAAAATATAAAAGAGGTTTACCGTGGCCCATCTGAACTTCTGATGCTATGAAATATCCACAAGGCTCTGTCTCTCTGACATCTAGGCCTGGAGCTGGTTGGAGTGAATGGGGCGGGAAATATTAATTTTAGAATCATGAACATAAAGATGGCATTTAAAGCCGTGGGACTAATGAGACCATTTGCTGAGTGAGTTACTGAATGGAAATAGAGTGAATCGAATGGATGATAGGACCATAAGTATATGATTATTAGAGATTTTTATTTTCTTCTTTATTGTTTCTGCATTTTCAAAGGTACTTTCAATGAAAATATATTAATTTTATAATGAGAAAACAGGTAAAGTCCTAATAAATCTGCTGCCTCCACTCAGAAACACAGCCACCCAAACTTTCTTGCTTCTTTTCTCAGCAAAAGCATTTCATCTGGGTTGGGCCTTAAAAATATTAATGCGCTTATTTAATTGGGAATCATAGAGACAGTGTTTGCATGAAAATCAGCATCCCCACCTCTTCTGGGTGCAAATGAGCCACTCACCCTCCGGGCTCACCCATCTGCCTCTCGCGCTGATTGAACCTGTGCCTAATTATGTGTTGCTCCTTGAGTTCTGGAGTATGTAATAGCAATGTTTATTTGCCAAGGTTGACAGTGATGACTAAGTCATTTTCCTCTTCTTGGTTTTTTTCTTTTTTTAAATTTTTTTCCTTTTTTTAAGCGAAAGGGAGAGTAACACCTATCATGCCACCAATGCAGTGCCTTGACGGGGTTGTCTGTGGTTAGGGAGAGCCAGGTAGAACTCAAGCATGGGCAGGGTATTTTTCAGAAGCCCTAGTGAGAAGTGGCTTCTGTAAGTCATCCTGGGTGACTTTCAGGCCATGGTAAAAAGGCCTCTTGGCCTGAACATTTATTTGTTCATTCAACTGACATTGAGTAACATAACATCCTTGCAAGGCTGCTGGCCCTGGTCTGAACAATGACAGGGATAAATACGACCCCAGGTGGGATCTCAAGGAATGTTAACTCCAGTGATCAGTTTGAGTTCCATCTGTTAGGGGGCGTGAGGAGGGAAGTGTGGGGCAATATGGAAACACATAACCTGGGGAGTGTGGTTCAGGGTCAAGGCTACCCAGAAAGGATACATGATAACTAGCATTTGTCAAACTGCCAGGGACAGATCTTCATGCCTTCTATGGATTGACTCATTTATTCCTTCCAAAAACCTGTAAAGTAGGTACCGTTATTCTCATTTAATGGGACTAAAAACCCTGAAGCCCCAAGTGGTTAAACCTGAGCTGAGTACTCAACGGCAAGAGGACTTAGTTTGGAGGTGGAGAGAGGAGTTCCCAGCAACTGGAGCCACATGTGGGAAGTCGAGGAGCTTCCATCCATAGAGCATGAGGAGGAGCTGGGAAACTGCATGGTGTTGGTTGTGACTGGCGTCGAGGGGCAGGGGCCTGGCTGGCAGAGCTAGAGGGGTTTGAGAGGCATTAAGAAAGGAAGTGACAGAGTGGGATTTGCTTCCCATTCTGGGTGCCTCGTGTGGCCTGGTTGGAGGGAACCAGACAGGATGTGGTCACAGCAGTCTTGATAAATAAGGACAGCTAAGCTATAGCACTTGGGCTCAAGTGGCAGATGGATTCAAGGGGTACTGGGCTGTGGATGACTGGGCCTGGGGACTGAAGGTGAAGACCTGGTGTGAGGGGGGAGCCAGGGCCAGTGGACAGACTTCCTCTTGGGTGGCAGGGTACCCCAGGGGAGGAGCGCACCTTGTGTGCACAGATGGTGCCTGGGATTTTTTCTTTGAGGTGCCTTGAGCCCGGGTCTCTGGGGAACAGAGAGAACAATGCCCTGGGAAACCCAGAGAAGACAATGCGTGTATGTATAGAAACCTGAACATGAGAACAACAGGTCAACCAACAGACTCTCCCCTTCCGCGGTCTCTGAACTGCCATCTGAGTTTTCAGCATCCTCCTCAAAACTTGAGGGGAAGGAGCTCTTGAAAATCTTCTTAGAAGCAAGGGATGGTAAATAGAAATTAATTGGATAGCACTTGCTATTAGTGTTTTAATATGTGTTAAATGTCACTGACATTTTGTATCTTTTTTTACTCTATTTAGAAGTTAAAAATATATATTCATAAGACTTTTCATAGGTTTGTGGCTAATGTGGTTCCTTCTTCTTCCCAGTTCTCTGGGAGATCTTTATTTCTCCAAACCACAATTCTACTCTGGCAGTTTTCAGAAGCGCATTTTTTTAGTTAGGGGAGGCAGTGCTTTATTTATTTTTATTTTTCTTATTAACATATAATGTATTATTGGTTTCAGGGATACAGGTCTGTGATTCATCAGTCCTACACACTTCACAGCACTCATCATAGCACATACCCTCCCCAGTGTCCATAACCCAGCCACACCATCCTTCCTACCCTGCTCCCCTCTAGCAATCCTCAGTTTGTTTCCTGAGATGAAGAGTCTCATATGGTTTGTCTCCCTCTCTGGTTTCATCTTGTTTCATTTTTCCCTCTCTTCCCCTATGATCTTCTGTCTTGTTTCTCAAATTCCACATATCATTGAGATCATATAATAATTATCTTTCTCTGATTGACTTATTTCACTTAGCATAATACCTCCTCTAGCTCCATCCATGTTATTGCAAATGGCAAGACTTCATTTTTGATGGCTACATAATATTCCATTGCATATATGTGTATGTATGTATGTGTATGGACACCTTTCTGTAGTTTGGCTGTTTAGCTATTGTGAATATTATTGCTATAAACATTGGGGTGCATGTGCCCCGTCGGATCACTGCATTTGTATCTTTGGGGTAAATACCCAATCTCTGGGTCATAGAGTAGCTCTCTTTTCAACTTTTTGAGGAACCTTCATACTGTTTTTCCAGAGTGTTTGAACCAGTATGGATTCCCACCAACACTATAGGAAGGTTCACCTTTCTCTGCATCCTCTCTAACATCTGTCATTTCCTGACTTGTTAATTTTAGCCATTCTGACTGGTGTGAGGTGGTATTTCATTGTGGTTTTGAATTGTATATTCCTGATGCCGAATGACGTGGAGCACTTTTTCATGTGTCTGTTGGCCATTTGGATGTCTTATTTGCAGAAACGTCTGTTTATGTCTTCTGCCCATTTCTTGATTGGATTATGTGTCTTTGAGTGTTGAGTTTATAGGTTCTTTATGGATTTTGGATACTAGCGAATATCTTCTCCCATTCTGTCAGTTGTCTTTTGGTTTTGTTACTGTTGCCTTTGCTGTGCAAAAGCTTTTGATCTTGATAAAGTACCGATAGTTCATTTTTGCCCTTGCTTCCCTTGCCTTTGGCGATGTTTCTAGGAAGAAGTTGCAGCAGCTGAGGTCGAAGAGGTTGTTATCTGTGTTCTCCTCAACAATTTTGATGGATTCCTGTCTCACATAAAAAAGTTGATGGTATTTTGATAGAGATTGCATTAAATGTGTTGATTGCTTTAGGTAGCACAGACATGTTCACAACATTTGTTCTTCCAATCCATGAGCATGGAACGTTTTTCCATTTCTTTGTGTCTTCCTCAATTTCTTTCTTGAGTATTCTATGGTTTTCTGAGTGCAGATTCTTTGCCTCTTTGGTTAATTTTATTCTCAGTATCTTATGGTTTTGGGTGCAGTTGTAAATGGGATCGAGTCCTTAATTTCTCTTTCTTCTGTCTTGTTGGTGTATGGAAATGCAACTAGTATTGATTTTATATCCTGCCACTTTACTAAATTCTTGTGTGAGTTCTAGCAGTTTGGCAGAAGAGTTTTTTGGGCTAACACATAAAGTATTATATCATCTGCAAAGAGTGGGAGTTTGCCTTTTTTGCTGATTCGGATGCCTTTTATTTCTATTTGTTGTCTGATTGCTGAAGCCAGGAGTGTTAGTACTATGTTGAATAGCAGTGGTGATAGTGGACATCCCTGCCATGTTCCTGACCTTAGGGGAAAGGCTCTGTTTTTCCCCATTAAGAATGATATTCACTGTGGGTTTTTCCATAGATGGTTTTTATGATATTGAGGTATGTACCCTCTTTCCCTACACTGTGATGAGTTTTGATCAATAAAAGATGCTGTACTTTGTCAAATGCTTTTTCAGCATCTGTTGAGAGTATCATTTGGTTCTTCTTCTTTCCTTTATTAATGTGTATCTCATTGATTGACTTGTGGATGTTGAACCAAACTTGCAGCCCAGGAAAAAATCCCACTTAATTGTGGTGAATAATCCTTCTAATGTACCGTTGGATCCTATTGGCTAGTATTTTGGTGAGATTTTTTGCATCCATGTTCCTCAGGGATATTGGTCTTTAATTCTCCTTTTTGATGGGGTCTTTGTCTGGTTTGGGGATCAAGGTAATGCTGGCCTCATTAAATGAGTTTGGAAGTTTTCCTTCCATTTCTATTTTTTTTTGGAACAGTTTCAGGAGATTAGGTATTACTTCTTTAAATGTTTGGTAGAAATGCCCTGGGGAGCCATCTGACCCTGGGTTCTTGTTCGTTGGGAGATTTTTGGTTACTGCTTCAATTTCCTTGCTGGTTATGGTACTATTCAGGTTTTCTATTTCTTCCTGGTTCAGTTTTGTTGAACTGAACCCAAAACTGGTTTAAACATCTCTAGGAATGCATCCATTTCTTCCAGATTGTATAATTTGTGGGCATGTATTTGATCCTAATATGTTTTTATAATTGCTTGTGTTTCTTTGGTGTTGGTTGTGAGCTCTCCTCTTTCATTCATGATTTTATTAATTTGGGTTCTTTCTCTTTTCTTTTTGATAAGTCTGACTAGGGTTCTATCAATCTTATTAATTCTTTCAAAGAACTAGTTCCTACTTTTGTTGGTCTGTTTTACTGTTCTTTTGGTTTCTATTTCATTGATTTCTGCTCTGTTCTTTATTATTACTCTTCTCCTGCTGGGCTTATACTTCATTTGCTGTTATTACTCCAGTTCCTTTAGGTATAGGGTTATGTTGTATATTTGAGACCTTTGTTGTTTCTTGAGAAAGGCTTGTATTGCTATATACTTTCCTCGTAGGACTGCCTTTGCATCATCCCAAAGATTTTGAACAGTTGTGTTTTCATTTTTATTTGTTTCCATGAATTTTAAAATTCTTCTTTAATTTCCTGGTTGACCCACCCATTTGTTCCTTAGTAAGATTCTCCTTAGTCTCCATGTATTTGAGTTCTTTCCAACTTTCCTCTTGTGATTGAGTTCCAGTTTCAAAGCACTGTGGTCTGAAAATATGCAGAGAATGATCCCAATCTTTTGGTACCAGTTGAGACCTGATTTGTGACCCAGGATATGATCTATTCTAGAGAATGTTCCATGTGCTTTAGAGAAAAATGAGTATTCTATTGCTTTGGGATGGAATGTTCTGAACATATCTGTGAAGTCCATCTGGTCCAGTGTGTCATTTAAAGCCCTTATTTCCCTGTTGATCTTTTGCATAGATGATCTGTCCATTTCAGTGAGGGTAGTGTTAACGTCCCCTACTGTTATTGTATTATTGTCAGTGTGTTTCTTTGATTTTATTAACTGTTTTATATGATTGCCCTCTCTCATGTTAGGGGCATAAATATTTAAAACTGTTAGATCTTCCTGTTGGACAGACCCTTTAAGAATGATATAGTGTCCTTCCTCATCTCTTATTATAGTCTTTGGTTTAAAATCTAATTTGTCTGATACAAGGATTGCCACCCCAGCTTTCTTTTGATGTCCATTAGCATGGTAAATTGTTTTCCACCTCCTCACTTTTAATCTGAAGGTTTCTTTGGGTCTAATATGAGTCTCTTGCAGACAGCATATTGATGGGTCTTGTTTTTTTATCCATTCTGATACCCTGTGTCTTTTGATTGGGACATTTAGACCATTTACATTCAGGTAACTATAGAAAGATAGGAAGGTAACTATAGAAAGATAGGAATTTAATGCCATTGTATTGTCTGTAAGGTGACTGTTACTGTATATTGTCTCTGTTCCTTTCTGTTCTGTTACTTTTAGGCTCTTTCTTTGTTTAGAGGATCCCTTTCAATATTTCTTGTAGGGCTGGTTTGGTGGTCACAAATTCTTTTAGTTTTTGTTTGTCCTGGAAGCTTTTTTTCTTCTCCTATTTTCAATGTCAGCCTAGCTGGATATAGTATTCTTGGATGCATATTTTTCTTGTGTAGCACCCTGAATATATCACGCCAGTCCTTTCTGGCCTTCCAGGTCTCTGTGAATAGGTCTACTGACAATCTAATATTTCTATCTTTGTAGATTATAGACCTCTTATCCTGAGCTGCTTTCAGGATTTCTCCTTCGTCTCTGAGACTTGAAAGTTTTACTATTAGATGATGGGTGTAGACCTATTTTTATTGATTTTTGAGGGGGATTCTCTGTGCCTCCTGGATTTTGACACCTGTTTCCTTCCCCAGGTTAGGGAAGTTTTTGTTTTTTAAAGATTTTATTTATGTTTTTTGACAGACAGAGATCATTAAGTAGGCAGAGAGGCAGACAGAGAGAGAGAGAGAGAGAGAGAGAGAGAGAAGCAGGCTCCCCCCCAAGAAGAGAGCATGATATGGGAATCTATCCCAGGACCTTGAGATCATGATGTGAGCCGAAGGCAGAGGCTTTCACCCACTGAGCTACCCAGGTGCCCCTAGGGAAGTTTTCTGATATAATTTGCTCCAATATACTTTCTGTCCCTCTCTCTCTTTCTTCCTTTTCTGGGATCCCTATTATTCTAATATTATTTCACTTTATGGTATCACTTATCTCTCAAATTCTCTCCTCATGATCCAGTAGTTGTTTATCTGTCTTTTTCTCAGCTTCTTTTTTCTCCATCATTTGGTCTTCTATATCACTAATTCTCTCTTCTGCCTCATTTATCCTAGAAGAAGTGCCTCCATTTTTTTAATTGTACCTCATTAGTAGTCTTTTTGATTTCAATTTGGTTAGATTTTATTTCTCCAGAAAGGGAGTCTCTAGTATCTTTTATGCTTTTTTCAAGCCCAGCTAGTATCTTTATAATCACCATTCTGAACTCTAGTTCTGACATCTAATGTCTGTGTTGATTAGGTCCCTGGCAGTTGGTACTCCCTCTTGTTCTTTTTCTTTGGGGGGGGAGGGTGAGTTTTTCCACTTTGTAATTTTGTCCAGAGAAGAATAGATGCACAAGAGAACAAAATGTTAAAAGGGTAACAACGACCCCAGAAAAATATACACTAAACAAATCAGAAGATACCCAAAACTGGGGAAAGGAAAGGAGAAAAAAAAAAAAAAGGCTTATGATCAGGCTGGTGAATAGAACAGAGCCACACGTACTAGATTTGGGGGTATGTTTTGGTCTTTTAGAAGAAACTGCCTCCCAAAATTTTAAAGAAAGAAAAACATATATATACAAGAATAAGAGTAGATACAATGAAGGGATGGAATATGGGTATGAAAATGAAACTTAAATAAGATTTTAAGAAAGGAATTGATAGGATAAGAAGTTGGTTGAGAAAAGAAGGAAGAAAACTTAAAAAAAAAAAAAAGGAGGGGAGAGAATGTGATCAGGTGGGTGAATAGAACAAAGCCATACACCAGATTTAGGGTATATTTAATTTGTTAGAAGAAACTGCATCCCAAAATTTTGAAGAAAGAAAAACCTATGTATACAAAAAATAAAGTCAAATACAATAAAAGGATAGAATATGACTGTAAAATGAAAATTAAAATTTTTTTTACAAAGGATTTGATAGGAAGTTGATTGAAAAAGGAAAGAAGAAAAATAAAAAAAGAAATAGAAAAAGAAAAATAAATTTAAAAAATTAGCTTTGAAAGACTAAAGAATCATGGGGAAAAAAAGCTATGAATTCTATGTGCTGTATTGCCCTAGCACTGGAGTTTTGCAGTTCTCATTGATGTGTAAACTTGGTCTTGGGTGGATATTCTTGCTGATCTTCTAGGGGAGGTTGCGGTGATTCTCTGCAATCTCCACAATCACTGTTGCGGTGATTCTCAAATATCTTTGCTTGAGACAGAATTGCACTCCCCTTGCCAGGGGCCAGGCTGAGTAATCTGCTCAGGTTTGCTCTTGGTAGCTTTTGTTCCCTGAAAGCTTTCCGTACAGGTTGGAGGATGGGAATGAATATGGTGGCCTCCCAATCTCCGGCCTGGAGAAACCAAGAGCTCAGGAACCCTCTCCTCAGTGCACCCTCAGAGAAAAGCAATCAATCACTCTTGTCTGTCTGGTCTCCGGCCATTCTCTGTGCTCACCCAGCTTGTGACCGAGCTTTTCTCTCTAGCACACAGCCCCATTCAGTGCCTCCAAACCCAGAAAATTCCTGCAGCACACTCCCGTGGCACTCCTCCGGCGGGGAGGAAGGAGAGTATCTCCGGATCTGCTGCTTGCTTCTCAAAGAGCAGTGAGCCAGCTGTGTCACAGATCATGGTTTACGGCAACCCTGAGCTGAGAGCTCACTCCTCAGCTCTGTCTTTGCAGCTGGCTTCCCCACTCTGATGCTTGGGACTCTGCCGCACTCAAGCACCTGAGTCAGGCACCACACACCCAAGGGTCCTGAGACCACACTGTTCCAGCAAGGGTTTCACTCCCCTCCCCCCAACTTAGCCACTGGAGCAGACTTCTAAAAGTTCCAATTTTGTGCTCCACTGCTCTATCAGTTGCCAGGAACTGGCTGACAGAGATTCCCTCCCTTCACAGTCTTATCTTCCCAAATATCACCTCAGATTCTCTTCTCTGCACATCCTACCTTCCACAAAGTGGTCATTTTTCTGTTCATAGAGTTGGCGCTATTCTTTTCTTCGATCTGTTGAGTTGGTGGGTGTTCAGAATGGTCTGATAACTATCTAGCTGAATTCCTGGGACCAGATGAAATTTATATCTCCTACTCTTCTACCATCTTGCTCTAGTGTCTGCCATTGCTTTCTTTATGAACACCCCATTCCGTAGGTAAGGAAAACAAGACTCAGAGGTGGTGAGTGATTTTCCCATGGTTCCCATTCTAGTCACAAGTGGAACCAGCATTCTAAGACCCCTCAGAGGTTTGTATTACCAGAGGTTTGTATTACCATCTGCCCTTACCACTTCCCTGAGAAGCAAGCTGGGTAGATTGTGGGACACAGGCTTGCAGAAGAATACTTTTGTTTTCAGAAAGCTTGAAAAGAATTGCATTTAAAAATAAAAAGACTCAGGCATATACCAAAGGCTTTGAGCGTGTAAAGACTGCCTTGACCCAGCTGAGCTACTAGTAAAATTCAGAGGTCACCTTGGGCCACACCTTCTTTCAGAAATTGGCACCGATATTCTCCTGCCTCACACCTCAGTCAGGCCATAAATTCTTATTGAGCCCCTTTCCAGTGGGCCAGGTGTGCTCAGAGGTGTAGGAATACCACAGGAAGTTGAAGAGAGCCCCTGCTCTCAAGAAGCAGTATTTCTCATCGTGTGGACTTCCTCCGCTCTAGACTCTGCCTCATCCCCTTGCATTTTTCACAGTACACACTGCTTGTCTTCACCGTATCAAGACACCGAGGCACAGAAAGGCTGAAAACTTGTCAAACCTTTCAAAGCAAATAAGAAAATGACCTGACACTCAAACCCGGCTCTGTTTGACCCCAGAGCCTGTACTGTGAGCTAAAGATCTTCTGTTATGACACATTCCATCTAAAGAAACCATACCCTTTACATTTTTGTAGGGCCCTGCAGGAGAAAAATCAGTAGCTCATAGATTCAGGGGCCAAATATGTCACATTCTTTCTCACCTATGTTCATCTGAAGCCACTTGAAGGAAAAGACTTCATTGGCATCGACAGATGGGGGAGCAAAGATTCCAGATCATTAAGGAGTTGATCACATGACAAGGATGATGGTGGCTCATATCAATTGGGCACAGAATATGAAAAATGAGCTGTGCTAAGTGCTAGTTGTATATGAAACCATTATACCATGTATGTGACTAATTCCAAGTTCCATGCCCTTCTTCCTGCCCCAGGATGCCTCTAACATTTTGACATCTGGGTTAACAGCAGAAGCCCATGGGGTAGTGTTCCCTCTCTGATGCAAATCTGAAAAGGCTGTGGGTGACCATTGACCCGGACCCACAGGGTTTAGATAAGGATTTCCTCTCTTTGCCCTTTGACAACCTCCCTCCTCTTCCGGCCTCAGTGCTATTGTTTTAGCAGCATCTCCCTGTCCAAAGTGCCCAGCAGCCTTCAGGTCGGTGCCCTCGTCAGGGACAGATGGACACAGAGAGGCAGGGCTTCCCAGCTGGACAGGCCACTGGCAGCCAGGGTCCTGGGGAGCCATGGATGGGCCCAGGCCTGCAGCCGCAGTCATCCAAACAGCCCCCTGGAGTAGGTTCTTTCAGCTTGGGGGAAAGGTCAGAATTTCAATCTTGTGTTTTCACACATCTTAAATGGATTTCGAGCCACTGGCACTGCCCCGCTCCTCTCTCTAAACAGTGTGGTTAAGCTGCTGAAGGACTGCTAGAGGCTGCATTCCTCCTGCATTGTGATGTGGTTTTTGGAAGTCATGCATGCAGTTAGCTAAACCAAACTAAGCTGTTTCATTAATGGGAGCAAACTCAAGAGAGAAACTGAATAGAAACAAGGCAAGTTTGCTTTCCACCGCTAATTCAAAAAGCCAGATAATTAAGTAGGCGGAGAAAGGAAGTATCCCTTCTGATCCCAAGAGCTCTGGCTCTCCCTGTCTGTCCATTTCCTTTCTTTATTAGGTGGTGATGGAGGTTGTGGTGTGTACGGGGGAAGGGGTGGTGGTGGTGAGGGAAGTCCTAGAGAAAGCTTTATTACCCCAGAGCTTCGGAGTATGCCGTTTCTGTCCTGTGGAGAATATAGTAACTGTTCTGCTTCCCTGTCCCCTCCACTCAGTTCTACGTGGCCCTCTGTAGAAGCTCCAAATTGCCATCTCTCTGCCAACTCATCCCCCACCTGCCACTTTGGATCCCGCCTCAAAGACCGGGTTCACCAGCAGGCCCCACCAGCACCTTCCACCTGTGGATGCACACGGAGAACACGTTCCTTTCCTCTTCCTTCCCTCCCCCCACCCCCTAGGAGGAAAGAGTCCCTCTCCATCTGCGAAGCCCATTCCTCTCCTATGGCCAGGATCCCCGGATGAGTCTGCTTGCCAGTTACCCTGCCTTCCCTCGGGATGATAAACGTGTCCAACTGTCTCCCATTCCAAGAAAACGTCTTTCCTCAACCCTGCCTCTGGAGCTACCCTCCTCCTCCTTGAGGTTTGCCTTCACCACTCTGCATCTTCACCCAGTCTACCCCCTTGTCACTGCCACACATCTCTGCCGCCATCACTGCCAGTTCTGGCTTCTGCTCCCCCTACCCCACACCCGTCAGGCACCACCGATGCCTCCTCTTCAGACCAAGTGGACCTCCCCATCCCTTTCCTCTTCACATCAGAGCAAGACAGCAGGGGGATGGCCAAAGTGACCTCTTGAGGGGGAGTGCTGGTGTTGTGGTCTGCTGTTTTTTCAGAGAGCCTAGAGTTTCAGACAAAGACATTTTTCATCTACCAAACTGCATATTTTTACTTAGATATTTAAAAAAGCAATCTCAGGCTCTGAAAGAAAATGTAACATCGATGCCAAATCAGATGAGAAGTAACACTTGGTATCAACAGGAATATATTTGAATTTAAAAAGGCTAGCTGCATCTGACAGCAATGTGTCTCAGCTACTTCAAGTCTGAGCAGGGGGTTGGGTGGGGAGAAGTCTTCACTAAGTGTTTATTAAGGCAGGGGACAGGTGATAAGTAGGGTGATGGTAGAGTCGAGTCCGGAAGGCATCACATCAGAAGTTATATTGAGGCTAGGTCTTAAAGGGCAGGTAATTTCGGGTAATAAAAAGAGTTCACTGAAGGCAGAGGGAACGGCATGTGCAGAGCAGGGTGTTTGGAAAAGAACTGGCATTTTCACGGAATAATGAGCACAATACCTCAAAGCATCTCAGTGTGTGTGACCGAGTGCTGTCCCCTATCACACCCCTTGGCCCTGAAATAGGGAGTTACAAGGGAAGAACACGTCCTATGGCAATGTTTGTTAAACCCAGGGCTAAAGACCCTCCAAATATGTATGGGGAACCAATTTCTCGTATGCTTTTACTAAATCAAATGTGAGCTTTTAGACAGAGAAAAGACGTTCATAGTCAAGGCCATCTTCCCCCAGGGTTACCAGTACCCACAGAGGTAGCTAGTGGTCTCGCAAGTCCCAGACCTCCTGTGCTGCTCATTTTTCCCACATTGTTCCTCTGGCCTCACCATTCATGAGGGATCAGGAGAAGGTGCCGTGTTGGTCATTTGTTGTTATGCAGTGACCACCACCAAATATTTGCTCAAAAACACCGGTTAAGGGCATAGGTGATGAGACCAGTATCTTGTGCTTTAAGAATAGAGGGTTTCTGTCCCCCACTACTGTTTAAAAAGGAAACATCTATTAAGTTGTAGACATGGGGACATGGGTAGACAAAGGCTAGAACAGATCTAGCCCTTGCAGCAAGACTAGAAGTGAGGTGTGCTACTTCCTGGGTGAGGCACAGAAGTAGTAGATCACCCAAAGCTCTCAACAATAATCCCAGGATTCATGTGTTCAGATGGCAGTATCAGATGGAGGTGTACCTCTATGGTTCCAAAGAGTGGTCTTGCTGTAGCCGCTACCATGACTAACCTATCAGCAAATTCCACTTCATTTCCACAAAACAAAGTGGGAATATGGATTAGACATCTACCAGTAAAAACACTGTTCATTAAATATTTGATGGTGACCATAAGAGCTGTTTTGCAGGGGACAAGTTTCACATTGCTTTCTTTAGAAAAACATAGAAGAAACTTCCTAACTTTTAGTTTTAGAAAAGGTTGAGTATCTCTTGAACATTTGGTAATAAATTTACTAGAAATGTGATTCTTGATCTTTCATTGCTTTGCCTGCCAGGAAGCTCTGAACTAAATACATGGCTTATGCATGGTCTCTTGGGATGCACTTTTGCCAGTTCTCTATTTATGTTGCTACTCAATCCTCCTTTTTCCTTTAGGTTCTGACTTATCTATTTCCCATTTTGTTTTATACGCTTATCTTAAAAATTTTCCTCTGTGGAAGAGATAAAGGGGACAAAGAAGGGTAAGGACCACATTTTTAGAATGTGCTCTGGACAAAAGATCAATGAACCTTTCCTCTAACCCTGGTGAAGACAGACAGTATAAATCAGCTGAGTTTTACAGTTGGTGCTGATTTTAATTTACTCTTCCTCTAGTTTTCATGACCTATTAATTTTTCCTTTGTTTTTATAACAGGGTAGCTCAAAGAATATTTTAATGATAACAATTACCAGTGCAGGATGCACAGTAAGATAGTTTGTGGCAGTGGTTTTGTCTTGCTGTTGGCTTAAAATAATTCCCCATGGATTCAGGGTCTGCAGACAACATTTAATCACTAGTATTTCCTCTTTCTAAACCTTCACACACCATTTTGATTTACATTTTTGATGGAAAACATTCTTCTATAAAAATCCAATTGGTGATACATACCTGAGCAGAAATGTTAACTTTTAAAATCCCAGCTCACACCTCACTTTAATAGGACCTTTGTTTTCCATACCTGTATAGGTTCAATGGCTTGAATTAGCTCTCCTGTACATGCAGTGAAGGCAAAACTATGTTATTATTCCTACATTTCATATCTGTAAATGATCTACAACAGATGCACATAGACACATGTGAAAAAAATTCTTTATTAATTTCTCACATTTCATTACAAAAATGTATGTTGCAAACAACTTGAATAACCTACTTGTGTGTTTTTGTTGTTTTTAAAACCCTTGGCTTCAAGAACTCAGAATCTCCCTCTCTCCTATCAAGTATCGGGAAACACTGATTATTGGAGTCAACAGGTTCTCATTTTGCTATTTATCTTCTTCTCTCAAGCTCTGAAAAAAAATGTCCTCTGTATAAATTAAACAACAAAAAAAAAAGTTGTAAATTCTATGTCATTACAGTCAACAGAATTATAATAATGCATCCAAAATGTGCGGCCACAAAATATCAGGTATATGTTTGAAAACAAAAAAAAAATGACATTCTAGCCCTGTTAAAAGGATAATGGTCCCATATTTTTATTAACAGGTTAGCAAAACAAAATCCAATGGATTACAATATTTACATGTTATTTGAAAAATAAAGTAGTGATAAAAGCATGTCACAATTATTTTCTTTTTTTTCCTTTTTCTTTCCTTTTTTTCCTTTTTTTTCTCTTTTTTTTTTTTGTTTGTTGTTTTTTTTTTTTTTTTTTTTTTTGGTAACCATTACAAACACCCAATCCAGGTATGGAACTGTTTAATACATTTGAAATGAGGCCAATTAAAAACAAATATGGACACAAAATGTTATCTTTGTCTAGATCACACTTTCCCCATTTTCTGGTTTCCACATGATGGCCCCCATCCCTAAAAAAAAAAAAAATTAAATTAAACACCCTACAAATAAAATTTCTTAACAGCAAGAAAATAAAAGAAGAACATGCTTTTCAAGTAAGCACTTATTCCACAAATGCAATATCTTTCCATGGATTTTATTTGAAGCTGTGTGGGACACTGTCATCTCAGCAATTCCCTGTCCCTTTCTCCCCCCGCCCCCCCACAACCCTTCCAAGTAAAACAAAAACAAAACAAAACATGAAAACCAAAGGACTCACACACACGCACATGAGCACACACGCATCAAAGCACACACACACACACACAGGCTTCTCTATAACCTAGGCTTCAAGGAAAGTTCTTTTCTACTTTTTTGGAATGAAACCTTTTGTTCACAATCAGAACATATTATAAATGTAGACTTAGATTTAGTCTAAGCTGCTCCCTCCTGAAAGAGCTAATATGGGGAAACAGAGCAGCTGGCAGCTAGATTAAAAAAAAAAAAAAAAAAAAAAAGTAGTTCTCCAGGCTCCATGTAGGATGTAAGTATTTCTTGTCCACTCTCACCAAAGAGATGGGATTCTAACACATCCCCTTGTCCCATAAAAATAAATGAAAAACCCTCCCCCAAACACAATGCAAACAAAAACAGAACACAGATTTCAAAATCACACACAAAAGCCAGCCCATTCTAACAAATTATTTGTGTGAGACGGATAATGTGTTAATTTGACGAGCAACAAAAGGGTGAAGAGGACTTCCTCATCTGGCCCACAAGCTGCATAGCTGTGCCAAAAAGTTTGGTTCTTTAGTTAAATTAAGGGGAAAACAAAAAGCTAACCTCTTTGTTATTTCCATGTTTTAAAATAAAAACATTCCTATTCACAAAAAAACCTAAATCTCCCTTACCCCCAAATTAAAACAATAACACGCACACAAAAAACAATTTATGTCAAAACTGAATTGTGCTGTGTTTGTAACACTCAAATTGATAGAAAATAAACATATGGCAAACAAAACTCCACAGTCACCGTAAAATTAGCTCACATGAATCTACCAAATTCTAAATTATAGTTGAACACTAATAAACAGCTTACCTGGAATAAAGGGATGACAATTCACAAACAGTTATCTAATAATTAAAGTCTGTTTCTTTTTTTTGTTTTGTTTTTTACTAAAATAATTAAAAAAATCACAGTATTTTAAGAAATAAAACCCACGTGGGGATTTTAAGCACAATTTGTGTTCCTTTCTTTAAAACTCTCTTTTTTTTTTCTCCATTCACCGTCTTGCCCAGCAGTTCTCTCTACATTTAACCACGACGACGACAGGTAGTACTGACAAATGCAGAGAATTCCCTTGGTTAAGTTTGAGGTACTAGGAAACAGGTGACTGTTTTATGCAAAGCAGTTTTTTTGTTCTGTTTTTGATTTTTTTGTGGTTTTTTTGTTTGTTTGTTTTTTCCCAAAGCGGCTGCAGTTAGGTCTTGAAAAAGCTTAAGGTATTAAAACTAGAAAAACGCACCAAAAGATGTGCGTCAAAAAGTTGTTCCCCTAAGAGAAGTCTTCTACTGTCATGGAGCTTCTGTTTCCACATCCTGTCCAAGACCGCCACAGAGCACACCGTGCACACGGGAGGTGCTTCCATATTCCACAACAAATGACACTTCCATGATGAAGATCCGGAAGAAAAGGTGTAGTGATGGAAAAGGAGCCACATATTCCAACCATTTAAATAACTTTAATTTACATACTCATTCACACAGGTACCAGTGCTTTGAAAATAGATTGTTCAGTCCTAAAAAGCAGCTTTGTTCTGTCTTCTTTTCTGTCCACCCCCCTTCTCAGCCCAAGCTGGCCCTCCCACTTTCTCATCACGGTTCAAGTACGGTTTGATTAAGAATTTCACCAAACGCTTATTCATTTTTGGCCTCTGTATTCTCCAGGAGAGATTTGTCAGCAGCTACTACACAAATGGCTACTGTTTCGCTCTTTAGGGAAAAGTCTATCCCGATTGCCTCGTCATCTTCCTTTTCCTCTATAGAGGGCATCTTAATACTGTCCTCCACACTCTCTTTCAGGTGGATTTCTTCTCTGCTCACCTGCTTGGTGTCATTCAACGCCCTGGAAAAACATTGATGGGAGAGACAGGTGAATATGCATTTTTTTTCCAATTAAACCAAAAAAGTGTCCCTATTTCCCTGCTCTTAAAAAGACCTTGGGGTTTCCTTTGCATAAATGCCACGAATGTAGGACTAAACTGCCAGTGATTTATCTTTGCTACCTGTTATGCTTAGGACATGTCTTTCTGGCCTCTTATTAAAGATGTGAATCTACAAAAGTAGCCATTATTACACTATGTTTTAATTACACCATGTGTAATGTGGATACATTAACATAATTATTTTATGTTCCCTCATCTACTGGGTTGGTCACAGGTCACAAGTGGTAGTAGCGAGAACTGTTTTTTGCTCAAGCTCATTGGTGGAACCACAAGCTTGGAGACTGGCCATATTTAATAAGACTAAATAAAAAGAGGAACTCAGGTGAAGATTTAATGGACAGGTTCAGAAACAAATCACAGAAACAAAGAACAAAAACCTGAAGATGGAACCCATGGTTTGGGAAGTTTAGTTACCTTCTCTGAAGTTTTGATGCTTGGGGTTTCCGGGGCATTCTCTACTTGAATACTAACTAACTCCTAGGTTCTCTCTTTGTCTCATGGGCTAAGAGTGCCTTGTCTAGAGGACGATTTTATGTTCAAGGATCTTGCAAGTGTTTAATGGGTATGCTCCCACCTACCTGGGAGGCAGGCAGAAGCTGGCTCTGTCCCCGAGGCAGAGCACTGAAGGCACCAAGAGGTGCGAGGGCATGTTCAAGGCCACTCAGGGAATGAGTCATCACAGAGGCAGGAACAGAAGCCAGATCTTTTGACCCCGGTCCACGCTCTATCAGAGAATGTCACGCTAATGAAAGCTGAAGGGACACTGGCTGAAGAATAGCACTAAACTTCCACGCGAGGACTTGGGTGGGATTTGTCATTCATAAAGATGATTTTTTTCTCATTTGACTTGTGTCTGGGTGACCGTTTAAAAAAAAAAAAAATCAACAAAAAAGCACAAAACCTAGTTCCTGACAGCTGCCTCTCCTCCCAAGCCCAGAAGTGTGACACAGATGGAAGGCTCTATGGATTGTCAGGGGAACAACAACCACCACCGCAAAAAACCAACCCCCGCCCCCAAAACCCCACAAACAACAACAACCACAACAAAACAAAAAGAACCTGCTCTCCCTGCCACTTCTCACTTCTCTGGGCAAGTGATGGCTTGGGATGGCTCAACTTACATGCCGTGTCTCAGCACATGCCTTTCCCACTCAGAGCCCTGTGAAAATGCCCGTCCGCAAAATTCACACGGAAAACGTTTCTCGGTGTTAATAGCAGCCCCATGGTCGGAAAATCTCATCAGATCTGTGAGGAGAAAGCAGAATTGTTACCTGTGTGCTGTGGGAGGGGGCAGAAGAGTTAAGTCCACATTCATTAGGAAACCTCCTCTCCTACCTGCACTTGTAAAACCATCCGTGAAGGCCATTTCCAGATTCCTTACTCTTTCTCCTCCTGGCTTCTCACCTAGAGGTGTTTCTTGGCTAGTTCTCAAGAACCACCCCTGGTTCCCAGGCCCCCAGCCTCCCCATGCCTCCTCACGGCCCCAGCTGCTCCCATCACAAATAATCTGGGGTTTTCTGGTCCAGAGAACTCCCAATAGTGTCTCAGCAGGTTTGTCTGCTGCATCTCCCCCTTCGGGGACGCTCTGTCAGTGACTCCCAGGTTAGCGACTATCCATTTCCTATCCCACACAGTTTATGTTTGCTCGCTAAAAAGAACACAGACACACTGGACCAGCCTCCACGTAGCAGATCTCTGAGTTTCAGCTGGTTCCAAGTAAGGCCGGGGGGCTCACAGCTTGCGCTCCTCTGTCACGGATGTCCTAATCCACACCTCACAGGGTAGCTACGGGTGCTGAATGGGAGCTGAAAGCGAAGAACCTAGCGTGAACGGGAATCCTGGACAACAGGGAGGCTGGTGTGTGAAAACATGTCCTGAGCTGGTGAGGGACCCTGGCCGGCTGCTGGCATCTACCCCTCAGTCAGTGGTACTCGTGAATGTGGGGGTATAGACATTTCTGGACAGGCCTGTTGTCAACATCAAATACTGACTGTCGTTTTGTTTTCTCCATGGCGCTGGGCACATGCTAGGGGACTGAAAAACAGTGGACCGGCCAGCTAATTGTTTACAGACCACTCCTCCTGGCAAACTCAAAGATGAGAGCTCACATGGCCTTTGTGTTCTCCTGAGTCCCAAGCCTATGTGTCTTTCATTATGCCACAGAGGGCCCATCTTCCCGAGGGGAATAAATGGCAGGACCGAGACAGGCCTGCAGCCACGCTGCAAAGTGAAGGCAGGGCAGGGGAAGGGAAATGTCCATCCTCTCTCCATAGCTGATCGCTCTGTGCCTGTACGTACAAGACGGTACAGGGGGGTGTCTCCTGGTTGAAATACTCCATCTAATAAGATCCTCGGGATGATGATAACAGGATAGGTGTCTCTCTGCTGCCTTAATCTTTAGCACAAAAAGCTATGTGAATGGGGCCAGTTTTAACAAAAGATGAAACATTTTCTCACAAATTAAGAAGATCACCACACAAGCCATTAAAAATAATTGCACAGACTATCTTCCTTGATTCTTTTCATTGGAAATGAGACAGCACCATCTGCTCTGCGCATTAATTCCTTAGCAGGGATTATCTTGGGCAAGAAATCAACAGAATGCCTTCCTGACTCCTCCCAACTGCATAATGAGAGGGGGTGGGGAGGATTCTGCTTGGGTTAATTTTGATTTCTTCATGCCTCGCTTCTTCTCTTTTAAATTCCCTCTGAGCTGCCTAGGCAGGACCTGTGGTGTGGCCGTGGTCAGTCTCCGGTGCCCGTGCTGGAGAGGGCGCAGGGAGTGGGGGGGCTACAAGGACATGAGCCCCCCAAACCGAGTGTGCCTGATCAAAGTCTACACTGCCAATGAGGGGCATACTCCTGGCACATTTGCTCCTTTACCCTTAGGAAACATGAAACCAGCCATCTATTCTTTCCAATGGCTCATGCTGTTTCATCCTCAAAGGAGGAGGCCAGTCATTACCTGTCACACATCAAATAGCTCTCCAGCACTCCCGAGAGCTGTGCTAAAGCCACCTCCCGCTCTACTCCTAGAAGACAGACCGTCTGGCAAAAACACCCCGAGGCTACTGTGTGCCATTTCTTCTTGTTGGCAAGGATATACCTAGATGGTGGAAAATTGATTCAAAGGAGATGAGACAAAGGAGGCTGTTCTTTCAAGAATCACGAGGGGGATGGGGGGGTAGGCTTGGAAAGCCCATTAGCATCAGTAGAAGTTACTCACGTAAATCCCCTACCCTCAGAGAGGAATACATGCTCCGCCACCCCAAGACTTTTTCCCTATGTGGTTAGCGCTCACGAATGTGGATACTGCACTTTCTGGTGAGAAGCAATCAGACACCATGAAATTCTTTCCAGTCAAAAACTGAACTGGTCTGATGCCCCAGTACCCGTGCGAAGGGCATAGGCAAGCAAGGGAATTTGCCTGGTGCCCCCCATCCCTAACAGCCATCTATTTTTCTAATTTGCAATGCTTTCACTTAGGAATCGCAGACGAGGGGAGGACTAAATGGGGTTCTTGCCTCTGCCGCGCTTATAACCTCTAAAATCGTATGTGCTCAGCTTCAGAGATTAAAAAAAGTCATAGCATCCAACGAGGAATAATTTATTTCCTGGAGAGGAACAGCAGGGCACAGAGCATCATGAAGCAAAAGGAGCCTCTGTACCCTCTGTCAAAAGCATCCTCTTCCAGAGAACTCTGGTAACAGTGCACAGACGTTGAAGAATTCATCACTAAGAACATATTTGTAAAATGTTAAAAAAAAGAGAGAAAAATAGGAACCATGCTTCCTTAGATCATAGCCATTTTCCTTGCAAGAAATGGATCATTATGGCCTCTCCTAATAAAAGTTGTGACTTGACAAGGGCAGTCAACCTAGAATGGTAGGCTGTGTTGTCCGTCAGTTCATTTTTCAGGCTGACCATAGGCACAGGGGCTTTGAAGAGCTGGCAGTCCCTGCTGTTGTCTTCGGCGGGTGGGAGTGGGGGTTGAGGGGCCTAACTGGCCCCTCACATGGCAAACCTGTGGTCTCCTGCTATGAGGTCATGGTAGGAATGGAGTGGGAGTGGGGCAGGTCAGGAAAAAGGACGGGGAGAATCTTTGAGGGAAGTGGCCACCAACCAGGCTTTCTTAAGCCTGCAGACGGAGCAAGGAGGAAAAACAAAGATACTCTGTAGAAGTGTACCTCAGAGTGAGGCCCAAAGGGGATTCACGGTTAGGTCTCCTGAGATGAAGAACATTCCACTGCCCAAGAGGTTGGGGATGTGGACTGGGGATGTAGTGCAGAGATCTTGCCTTTGGAGCCAAAAGACCCAAATTCAGTCTCCAAGGTATGATATTTTTTTCCTTTCCTTTGAGTGCTTAAATGTTCTGGGTCTTTATTTCCCCATTTGTAAAATGCTAGTAATACCATATACATTGCAGGGTTATCATTTATGTGGTGGTTACTTCCAGGAACTGGGCTGGTGTCTTGTACATGATCTCATCCAAGCCTTCCACAACTCTGAGCCAGATCCCAGCGGCCAGCTGCAGAACCATTTACATTATAGAAGATGAAAGAAAAAGGGTTCTATAAAACCTACCAACACTGGATCTGGCACGTAAGGAAGCTCGATGCTGGTAACTAACATCATTCTTCTTATATCTATGCTTATTTTTCACATTTGTTATCCATATGCTTTTGATGAATCCGCAATAACCAACCTAACAGATCCCAAACCCATATTCTGATATGCACTGTCCCAGGATTTCCACAATGTGCTATGCTGAACAATAGAACACCAACTCTCGACCATATAAATGTATGTCTACAGCTAAATATACTTCTGGAAAACTTTATTTTGAAAGTAATTATAGACTCAGAGGAAACTGGAAAACTAGTACAAAAATGCCACAAAACCTTTCCCTAAAAGCACGTGGTTGAATGAAAACTGTTGGCCTCTTTCTCCCTCTTCACAAGGCAAAAAGAGCAGCAAGGGGTTAAGGAACCAGGCAGAGGGACTTCTAGAAAAGCCCAGGGCTCAAGTCTTTAGCAGGCTCTCCTGCCCCCCAGCTTCAATTTTAGCCCCAGCAGCAGTAATATTACCTAAGTGCCCAATGGAAACTTCTTTCACATTCCCCCACAGCTTTACAGTGTCCCGTCTCACTGTCTGCCTGTCCTTACTGTGAAGATTCCCTAGACATCAATTTTCCTTATTAAAAACAAATCATCCCCATGTATTTTTTACAAACATATAGCTATAGTTAGAAAATGTCTGTTTTCCTTGGAGTTCCTATAGCTGGTAGTAGTTTATGAAGATGGCCCCTGACATGTTTCTTAAGTCAGTCTGTTCTGCTACTTAACTAAGAAGGATCATTCCTTCTGCTTCTCCTCCAACAACCTTCTGCCTCCCTTCTGTCTCACCATGGACGTGCTACATGCCATCTGGGCCTCCAAGGGCAGGGCTGAGACTAACCTCTGTCATCAGCCTTGCTGCTCATTTCTTCTTCCTTGTCCTCGTCCTCACTGCTGGAGCTTTCCATCTTTTCCTTCATCTGTTCCAGCTGATCCAAGTTAACCCGTCCAACCAGCTCAAAATTACGGCTCACCTGAAAAAGGTCCAAATGAATAATAGAATCATGAGCCACAGACCGAACAGGGCTCTCCCTGGGGGAGAGATTTTTCCACCACCACTTTCCCTTGACCGTGTTTTTGGAACCAGGACCAAACAACACCAGTGCCCAAGAGGCTCTTTTCTTCTCTTGGGCTGTTCCAGGGGTGGATCTGTCCTTTACCCTCTTGTTCCAACATTTTTAAAGGAACATTGGACCTTCCTCACCATATGCAGCAAAAAACCACGAGCTCCAGCTGGCAGGAAATCAAAGTATGACAAAGCCTGGGGTACAGAGTAGGTGTCCAATAATGCTTTTTGAGTTGAATTCAAAGGTGTAACTTTTGTAAACTACCAAATTTCAAATACCTCTGGAGGCGAAGAGGCTCTGTGAGTATCCTGAAAACTATCACGAGAGTCAGAACCTTCTTCTACATGATCTTATCAGCCTGGAGGCTGTGGGGCCCCAGCTTAAGCCAGATGACTACTATTGGACTCCCAGCTCCGTATATGGAAGACAACACCGTTACTGTGAGTATTACTGTTTTTGAAGCGGACCATAACCTGTCGATTAAGGCTGGGATTACCTGAAAAAAAAAAAAAATCTAGAGTAACCCCTAAAAGCCCTCTAAGTGTTAACTATGGCTGATTTTTATTTATGTAAAATGTGGTTAGAATAATGTGGGAATCCACGCTTTTTCCCAAATAATGCCCAAGGGAAATCCACATTGGGAAAACTTTATAATGAGGCTATGTTTAGGGGTCTCACATTGGCAGTAGCACAAAATTCACCTTCTTGACTAATCTATTTTCAGAACCTCTCCAGTTGTGTGTATAGAATTATTAGGAATGACAGGTTAGCATGGACTCAAGCCTACATAATGTCTCCAGCCCACAGTCAACGGTGATGGGCTTATTCCTCTGTGGAAGATGCTGTGCTCCCCCTGTTGGGGGTCAGGGAAGGGACCCACAAAGATGAAAGAAAGAGACCCAGTCCTGGCCTCCAGAGGCTCACAGTTTAGTTGAAGTGGGAAAGCAGGCATTATTAATCAGACTCCAAGGTAGATTTCCATAGCTGCTACAATACAGATAGAACATATTGAGGGCATAGGAGAGGAAAGGGAGAATTTACAAGATAATCCCAAAATACCCTCTGGGACCAGACTGGAACAAAGATTTGCTGAGCACCACCAATTCCATATGCCTGGCAGATGGGAACATCCTCATCAACTGTGACAAATGGTAGTGAAAGAGACTCCGAGTACCAGGGCCAATAAGACGGTCCTGAGAAAAGACTTAATATTGCTCCAACGACATCCTGTAGAAGGTAGGCAGCATGGAAAAGGAGGAAGAGAACTCAGGATAAAAGCTCTTTTAAAATGAGAGAAACAATGGATTGATCTAACTGTAATAATGCGGTTCATGAAATCAGTTAACACTGGACTCCGAGAATAAGTCAACATGAGGACGGAGAGATGTTTTTGCAGACCTCAATGTTAAGCACTCAGGGAAGGCAACATCTTATTTTGGTGATTTGCAAAATTAATTAAAATTAAAAATTTATAGACGAAGGTGCCAACAAGGAGGAAGAGTCGAGTTCAGAATCTTTATTTCTCTTTCCTCCCTCTTTCTTGTTCCTGTTCACAGGAACAGTCTTCAAAGAGCTTTTGCTTACAGCACCTTCCTATCTGGATTTTTCTACTACGCCTCACTCCTACAGACCCACATTGACTTTTCTTTGTTTTTATGACATAAAAGCAAAAAGAGAACAAGGAGCATGGATGGGCTTTGAAGTCTGACAGATCTGAATTCAAGTTCAGAGTCTGTCATTATTAACCACATGACTGTGGGTAAGTTGCTCAACATCCATCCTCCGTGTCCCCATTCGTAAAAGGGTAGGTCAGCACGCTACCTGAAACACAATAGTTCCCCCAAATGCAGTTTCCTTCTCCTTTCTGGGAATGTGGCCTTTTCCAATCTTGGCTTTTGGAAACGCTTATAACAAGCATCGTAAATGCATATTTATGAAGTTATGTTTAGCCACAAACTCTACATTTTAACCAAATAGCATTTATGACAAATATTTGAATAAAAGTTTTCTAGGTTGCCAGTTTTTCAGGAAAACGAGGCAAGGTTCCAATTTACCTAACTTTGAAATATCTGTGAAGTAACACACCCTTAAGTGACCAGTACATAGAAGGGAGCCTTTTCTGACCTTCTCCCTCCACTTTCCATCTCTAGCCGGGGCGTCAGCAGGTGTGTGTAAGAGGTGTGAGTGGCGGCCCCTGCCAGGAAATGAAAATAACTAAACCAAGAAAGGTCAAGAAGATCCTCAAACACCTTCTGTAATCCATACGTATTCATTGGTCCACTTATTTGTTCCTTCCTTCCTTCCTTCTGCAAGGAAACCTCCACCCCCTCCCTGCCCGGGGCCCACGCAAGGTATAGAAGCCCCTGCTTCTCAACGAGCTCATGGTGACAGAAGGAGATCTGTCACAAAACCAAATGTTATTTTTTTCTTTTCCCCCTTCTGGGTTTTTCATTTTCCCATTACCATCATTCCTTCATTGGGAAACATCTTGGGTTCGGCACAATTTTAAAAGAATATATGATATTTCCGCGATATGACGTTCATCCAGGGCTAACCCAGAATTGATCTGTCCTGGAGATTTCTAAAGGTTTTGTTAGGTAATTAAAAGATTTACTACACTAAAAACTAAAAATCTTGCCACTTAATTAGAAGATTTTAAAAGAAAAACTGTTTCTAGTGTTGGGCTCTTACTAAACTTTAAATCCCCAATCAGCCATCCAGTATTAATACAAAAGGAAGACTCCTTCTGCATTCATTCATTCATTCATTCATTCACTCATTCATCTATTTTAAAAGATTTACTTGGGGCGCCTGGGTGGCTCAGTGGGTTAATGCTTCTGCCTTCAGCTTGGGCCATGATCTCAGGGTCTTGGGCTCGAGCCCCGCATTGGGCTCTCTGCTCAGCGGGGAGCCTGCTTCCCCTCGCTCTCTGCCTGCATCTTGGCCTACTTGTGATCTCTGTCAAATAAATAAATAAAATCTTAAAAAAAAAAAAAGAAAGAAAGATTTATTTATTTGAGAGAGAGCAAGTGAGTGCAGGGGTGGAGGGAGAGGGAAAGAGAAACTTGAGCAGACTCCTCACTGAGCCCCCACGTGGGGTCTGGTCCCACAACCCTGAGATCACGACCTGAGTTGAAACCAAGGGTCAGATGCTTAACTGATTAAGCTACCCCAGGGGCCCCCTCCTGCATTAAAAAAATTTTTTTGAACTATTATTTGGAATTTTAAAGATTTCTCAAAGACAGTAGGACTTTATCATATTCATTTAAAAAAGTGATATTAAAAAGTGTGATACAGTCAACACAGAATGTACACTAGTATTGGGCATACCATTAGTGACTGGTCTCTACAGTAAGCTCTGCTCACCACCAGTGTGGCTATTGCTGAACACTATGTACCATTGACTATAGTCCCCATCCTGTTCCCCCCCTCCCTGCCACTGACTCATTCCCCAACCAGGAGCCTCCCTCTCCCCATCACCCACTGTGCCCATCCCCCACCACACTCCTCCCTGGCAAGCATCAGTTCTCTATAATTATGGGTCTATTTCTTTTTCTTTTTGCTTGTTTTTTAGATTCCACATATAAGTGAAATCATTTGGTGCTTGTCTTCTCGGTCTTACTTGTTTCACTTGGCAACCTACTCTCTAGGTGGCCCCCTTGCCACACTGTGGAGCCACCATCTTACCTGGAATAAGGCAAGCTCCCCGCCCCCTCCCTCCTTGCTGCTTTCCCAGCATGCCTTCTTGCCCCTTCTTGCATTGATTCTCCAGTGTGGTCTGAGAGTAAAAATAAATATGTAAATCTACTCATGTCAGTTTCTGCCTGCCCTGAGGACAGGATAAAATCTGAATTTCTCACTGTAGTTAGAAATGGCCAACTCTCTTCTTACCCTGGCTCATCTTCTACAGCCCACTGCTGCCACCCTGAACTTACGGACGTTTCCAGGATACGCTGTGCTCTTGACTATGGGCCTTTCTCTGCACATGCCCTTCTCTCTGCCGGCAATTCTGCGGTCTCGTTCACACAGTCACTCCTGTCTTCCAGCCCTGCTTCTGTGTCACTACATCAGGGGGACCTTCCCTAAACTCCTTGTGGGTAGATTATCCTTACTCTACGCTTCCACATGCTCTCCCCTCCCCTTTTATAGTTCATCCCATTCGGGGGTAGATTGTTTATGGCCTGCTGCCCTCAGTGAGCTGCAAGCTCCAGGAGGACAGACAGACACTCTACGTCTCATTCACAGCTGGTTGGCCATGTCTGTTAGAGCGGCTGCTGCGCTCACCTCTTGCCTACTACAGGCCTTCCTTCTAACGTAGTGTATCTTTCGTTCCTATACAGGTCACAAAGAAGAACTGGGGAGCAGAAAAAGCTTCAAGTCTGACTACTTACACATACGACTGTCAACAAGGTATTGTACTTCTGTAATCCCGATCTATGCGTAGGGTATTTAATTGCTGAAATTGTATTAAAACACACAAGTGGGTATCCTGCCTTTTTTAATGCCTGGCGTGGTATAAATATTCTCTGTATAAGTATCATTTTTAATCACTCCATATGTATCTTATCAAGTAAATAAGATTATAGTTTACCTGACTCCTCCCATGAGTTTACCTTTGGCTATCCCTGGCTTTTTACTGTTAGAAACCAACAATAAATCTTACTGTATATAAATTATACAATTTCTTTCACGTTTAGCTTTAATTTTATAGGCTATATTGCCAGATGTGAAATTATAGGATCAAAGTCAAAGGCCACGGACTTTTTACTCAAGTTCCAACTGATGTCTGGGTTGGCTTCTACAGTGATCATAGCAGTGAGTTATTTTCTGAACCTGGAGATTGGAGGACACACTGAGGGAAAAGTCCCTTCTTTCTCTGGAGGTACCCAGAAATGTATTACCTTGTATCCCAAAAGGCCCACAATAGAGGGAGAAACAGCAAAGCTAAGAGTTTGAGATTTAGAACCTGGCTCCTCGCAGCCTTTGGAAGGCAGAAGTAACCGTATGTGTGTTTGAAGGTTGGACTGTTCAAATACAAAATCCCTCAGACTGGGACGCCTGGGTGGCGCAGTTGGTTGGACGACTGCCTTCGGCTCAGGGCGTGATCCTGGAGTCCCGGGATCGAGTCCCACATCAGGCTTCCAGCTCCATGGGGAGTCTGCTTCGCTCTCTGACCTTCTCCTCGCTCATTCTCTCTCACTGTCTCTCTCTCTCAAATAAATAAAAAAAATAAAATCTTTAAAAAAAAAAAAAATCCCTCGGACTATAAAACTATACAGAGAACCTTATATCTCATGAAAGTTACTTGTGATTGCCTGCAAATCCAAAGTCCCCTGTGAAGGCCACTAAGAATGTGGGAAAAAGTGCCAACAACCAGCAAGAAGCTTTCCCCGTTAACAATGGAGAGCCGACACTGTTAGCCCTTCTGAGCTCACGCTCGGTAGTCAAGCTCCACACCTGTGTGTGTCCTTTTGCGTCTTGGTTTGTAGCCATGCAGCAGAGTGAATGCATTTCCCTAGCATATGAATGAATTTCCATACTTGAGGCTTATTCTATGGGAGAAGCATTCCATGATTCACAAATACTACCAAGTTGAACATGCATTTTCATACTACGGCGGCAAACCCAGTGTTACAGGAAAGACTGGTGTGAACCTGCAGGCTAACGAAAGCAGGAAACCGGACACCCCTGTCCTCACATTACTTAGCCGACATTCAATGGGGGAGAATGTGATCAAGAAGAATCCCTCCATGTTTCCAGAGCTCTCCCCGCTTCTCACTTAACATCTGTACCTTCAAAGGGACATGCTGTCAGGCGGAGCACATCACCTAATATTGCCTGTTCATGTTAAAAAAGAAAGGCCAGAGGGAACATTTTTTATTTGCAGAGAAAGTGACACCAGAGAATACGGAGAAACTGCCTTGTACATCAGAAATGCCCATCTCAGGCCCACGCCGAGGACGCGTAGCACTGCAAAGATTTTTAAAGGCCTTACGGCGCGGGTGGGCACACTTTCTGCAGAGGGCCAGATAAGCAAGTATTCTGGGCTTTCGGACCGTCTAGTTTCTGTCACAGCGACTCACCTGCTGCTGTAGCTTGAAAACGGCCACAGACAGTATGGGAATGGATGAGCACGGCTGTGTTCCAAGACCACTGCATTGACGGACGCTGGAGTTTGAAATTCATATAATTTCACATGTTATGAAACAGTACTCTTTTGATTTTCTTCAACCATTTAAAAAATGTCAAAACGCTTAACTGGTGGGCCACAGAAAAACAGGCAGGGGCCCGGATTTGGTCCATGGACCAGGGTTTGCCAACCTCTAACTTACATTATCAGGTGGTCGACCCAGCGATCTCTGCCTCTCTTGGAAAGTCAGAATGGGAATGAAATCAGGGAAAGCAAAACATCAGCTCTACGATTTCTTGGAGGAAGACGGTCCAAGGTGCAGGTAAAAATCTTGAATTCTCGGATCAGAGCCTTTTGATCAGAGCTCTCATAAAAGCTTTTAGAAGGGATATTCAGCTAAGTGTATTAAAGTTCTATGGGAGATAAGCCATGACACCATATATGCTGTTCTGCTGTTTTATTTTGCAGGTACCTTTATCAAGCACTTAACATGCTGGCTTGTGGTTCTTTAAGTTTGTTTCCCGTCCTTGGTTATAAATTCTTCCAAGGTGGCAACTATTTCCTATTTAGCTTTATATGCTCAGTATAGCGTATAAGATCGGTCATCTCACTGACACACAGTAATGCTGTCTGAATTTACTGGTAACATAAAAACCACGGGAGATCATAGAGTATAAAGAACTTCGTAATGTCGTACCCAGTGATAAAAATTTGCTTGCTAATAAGACTGAACATTTTCTAAAAGATTTTCAGTTCTTACCAAATATCTATTATGTGCTAAAAGTTAATCTAGTCATTTTCACGTGGATCACTTAACCTTTATGGCTACTCAGAGAGATAAGTGTTACCTTTTATATTTGTAAATAAGGGAAGCAACACACAAGAAGCTAAGTGATAAAGCCAGAATTAGAACTCACATCTTCAGAGGACAAGGCTCTAGCTTTCCCAATTATTATGCAAATCATCTGAAGAAATGCAAAATTATGTACAAAATATGTAAAAATTACCCATGGGATACCAACTGAACACAAGAAGGCAGCAGAAAAAAGTACTGTGACTATAATGTTGCAAAATTTGATGAATAGAGGAGTAGAATCTTTTGAAAATTTTTCTTCAAAATAAAAACCTTTCTAAGAACAGTAAGAGTAGAGGTTGGAAGAGTGCCCAGGAAGGTACAGAGTATAGGAGTCAAGGGGAATATCTACTTTCTTTTGTAATTACTAAGCCAGAAGCAGAAAACATGCTTCTGCTGACCTAACTTAGCAGAAACCCAGACAAAACCAAGTCATTTTGAGCATCTCAGGATAACTGCAGTCACCAGTACTCAAGAAAGCCCAGTGAAAGGCATCATTAAGAAAGTCAAAGAACCCTGTTGCTGGCCAACAGAGCTGTTGTGAATATCCTGAACTTGAAACCCAGAGGGCAACATGTGGCTGGTGCTGCCACATCTTGCTTATATGAACAAACAGGATATTCAAAATATTTGATTTGAAAAGTGATTTTGTACTTTGATTTATTTAGCAAACAGCTATCAGATACTTTACTGTATGCAGGGTACCATGACTAGATTTTGGAAGGAAAGACAGATAAATAACACGGTTTCCATTTTAAGGACGTTGCATCCAAAGGCAAGATGGAGACTAGTTAAGTGTAAGTTTCAGCAGGAGCCGTTCAGTTTGGAGAGTTTAGTGGATAATTTCAAAAGTTACAGGCAAAGACCATCTTCAAATGTCTACTTAAAAAATACCATGCAAGGTTCGACCGGGCACATCCCTCGGAAAAATGGTCAGAAAAATGCTCTTTCCTCATCTACTTCTTATGTCCAAAATCCATGAAAGAAATGGGGGCTGTGGTCAACAAATCAAGAAACAAGACTACTATAACGAAAAGCGGAACTGATGTGATGTAATCTTCAGGAGAAACCTCCAGCTTGGATCAATCCTCAGTCGATCAAGATAAAGCTGCTGACACTCAGTTTCAAAATTAAACGCAGTCCCAAAACATGTGGCCAAAGGTGTGTTTTATAATTTGGAATCAAAGGATGTTTCTTTTGTTTTCTTTCTTCTCATTTCCTTTGCTGGACAGAAATGTTCTATGGGACTCTTCTGCCACTATGGATTTTACTAGTCCCGAAAACTGAACAATTTTATTGGCATAACTGAAATGCTGGTGATGCCTCCTGAGCTTAAGGTCGTGCTGCTTCCCCCAAACCGGCAAAGAGTAAGAGTAAGATACGAGTTGCTTAGAGTTTGGCCGCCTGAGGCTCCATTTGTATAAAAAATTAAAAACATTTCAAAGTAAATTCAATTAGTGAATGTGTATTGCCTGAATAGACTATCCTTCTAAATTTAATATAGCGAACATGACAATTTTATGAGCAAACCAAGTTAGAGATAATATATTTTTATGTTCCTTAAACTAGGAAAGAGACTCCAGAACTATAAAGAACACTAACAAGGTACCGCATACACTTAAAAACTTTCTTTAAAAAAATGAGTTTTTTAACCGTGAGAAGGGAAAGGTTTGTTGTTTTTTCTTCTTCTTCTTCATGACTTTAAGGTCCTTAAAAATGTTGTCTTCATCTCTCACCAGCATTACTAATAAACGGTGCTACTAACAGAGGGCTTCAGAGTGTGTGTGTGTGGGGGGAAGCGCGTGTGAAGAGAGGGAGGGAAGGAAGGGAGGGAGGGATTGAAGGCATAGAGCAGTCTGTCTCTAGAAGAGATAGTGAGATCGAAAAGAACAGAACTGAAGGATGAAAAATAAAATTTTAAATCGCCTGTACTATTTACTTTAGATCCCAAGAGACTGCACGTGAGTCTTTGGTCAATGGTGCAAAGATCAAGGTCTAGGAAGACAAGATGTTGCGTCATGTTCCCCATGAGGGCTGCTCTCATCCCTCTTCTACTGTACCCGGGCTTCTGAGGATAAACAGGGCAGCGTGCATCCAGCACAGGCAAGGATCTGGTTCTTGACTAGAAGCGGGTATTTGACTTCAAGGATCCTTCCTGAAGGACTGGGATTCTGCTCAGTCCATGAACGACAGAGTGTGGCAACTTGACAGAGACATTCCTGAGGTCTCCAGGCTTTGCAGGTAGAATTTAGAAGTTCAGCTTTGGAGATCCAGTTCTGTTCAACGAAATCCTTTGATGAGAGACACATCCTACGGTGTTGTAGTTTCCTCTGCAGATTCTCTCCACCACACAAATCACCTCATGCTATTAGTGGAAGAAGAGGGTGAGCAATGCTCTCAAAACAGTCTTACTGGGTGGGGGTAGGGAAAAGTAAACTCTAATTTAGAACTAATGGCTAAGTCTACTGCACTTTATTTTTGGTGGTTTACACAATAGTCTGGATCTCCAGCATCTTGTAGATTGATCTTTTCCAGGATCAAGTTCATTAAAAAAAAAAAAAAAGAAAGAAAAAAAGAAAGAAGCCTGCAGGAAATTAACATTTTTGAGGATCTACTATGTGGGTCAGATCCTGGGAAACTTGAATCTTTTAGGTATGAGGTATAATTTACTCACCATAAAAGTCATCTGTTTTAAATAAATAGTTCAGTGAGTTTTAGTAAATGTATGCATTTGTGCAACCCTCACCACAATTTCATTTAAGAATTCTTCTCTCACTTTGAGAAGTTCCCTCATAACCTCTGCAATCCCTCTCCCAACCTCCAGCCCCACACAACCTCCAACCTGCTTTATCTCCACAGTTTTGTCTTTTCTAGAAATTTCATGTATAGGGAATCATATAATATGTGATCTTTCGTGTCTAGCTCCTGTCTGATTAACATGATCTTCTTGAGATTTATCCATGTTGCTCCATGTATCAGTAGACTCATTTATTTGTATTTTTTTAAAGATTTTATTTATTTGAGAGGGAGAGAAAGTGAGAGAGAACATGAGAGGGGAGAAGGTCAGAGGGAGCCGGGAGCCTGATGTGGGACTAGATCCCGGGACTTGGGGATCATGTGGCCCAACCAACTGAGCCACCCAGGAGTCCCTCATTTATTTGTACTGATTAGTATCCCATTTTATGGATATAGCACATTTTGTTTTTCCATCCAATTTATGTGGGAGTAGACTCACTGGATCAGACGGCAAGTGGATGTTTAACTTTTAAACAAATTGCCAAAATGCTCCCAAGTGAATATGCCATTTTACGTTCCAACCAACACTGTATGAGATTTCCAGTTTCTCCACATCCTTGCCAACACTTCAGCACTATCTTCTTAATTTCAGCCGTTCTTGTGGGTGGATAGTGACATCTTACTGTTGTCTTATTTTGCGTTTTCCTAGATGAATCTTACCGAGCCTCTTTTCACGTGATCACTTGTCATTTGTGTATCCTCACAGGTAAATGGTCTATTCACATTTTTTTCTCATTCTAAACTGAGTTTTTATCTTCTCACTATTGAGTTGTAGAAGTTCTTTGTATATTTTGGTTAAAAACCTTTGCTAGATAATTACTTTGCAAATATTTGCTTCCAATCTGTTGCTTGCCTTTTTGTTTTGTTAATAGTATTTCTGAAGAGCAGAAATTTATGTTTGATGACATCTAATTTACTCATTTTTCTTCTTTTTAATGTCTGTAACTTTTGTATTGTATCTAAGAAAATTTCTCTTAATCCAAGGAGATTTTCTACTCTTTTTCTGGAGTTTTATGGTTTTAGTTCATAGGCTGAAGTTTATGATCCATTTTGACATAATTTTTTTTGTTAGGAGTGAATGAAGTGTCAATGATCATTATTTCTTATGTGGGTATCCAACTGTTCAAGCACTATTTGTGGAAGAACTATCCTTTCCTTATTACCTTGGTACCCTTAGTTAAAAGAAAAAAGTCAACTGACCACATGAGGGCTGACTTCTGGACTTTTTCTTCTGCATCAGGGATCCACGCATCTATCCCTATGCTAATACCACATGCTCTGGTGTACAGTAGCTTTTGAAATAAGGAAGGGTGAAGTCCTCCAATTTTATTCTTTTTCTATACTGTTTAGGCTATTCTAGATCCCCTCTGTATTTACATGTTAGGATCAGTCTGTCAACGTCTATCAAAGAAAAGAGGTCTTGACAGAGATTCCATCAGATCTATAGATCAATTTGGGGAGAACTGCCAATATTGGGTCCTCTTATCCAGGAATACAGTATATGTTACATTAACTGAGTTCTCTTATTTTTCCTCAAAAACATCTTGTAATTTTCAGTGTATAGCCTTCACAGTTCCTATGTTAAATTTATTCTTAAATATTATATTCTTTAAGATGTTACCGTAAATGAAATTAATCAAATCTTATTTTCTGATTTCCATTTCTAGTAGTAGACATGGAATTGATTTCTGCATATTGACCTTATGTCCTGCAACTTTGCTATACTAATATCCTTGCAGCTTTTTTTAAAAAAAATACAGATTACTTAGATTTTTCCATGTACAAAGTCACCTTGTCTGTGAATTGTCTGTGAATGCAAGTAGTCTCATTTTTTCCAATTCTTACACCTTTAATTTTTTGTTCTTGCCTTATGGTCCTTGACATTTTTAAAAAAGATTTTATTTATTTGAGAGACAGAGAAAGAGAGAGCAGGAGTAGGTAAAGCAAGAGAGTGAGAAGCAGGTTCCCCACTGAGCAGGGAACCAGACTTGGGGCTCCCTCCCAGGACCCTGAGATCATGACCTGAACCTAAAGCAGATGCTTAACCAACTGAGCCACCCAGGCATTTTGGTCCTTGACTTTTATTTGGATTATTAGCAAATGTCACTTTAGCTCATTGTACAATGATACTCCTATCCCTTTCATAAATGCTGAAATCACCAATAAATTGATTTTTTTTTTAATTGATGGTTTTTAACCAGTGTATGTCACTGCCTACCAGTCAGAACTTCCATTTCAGCAGCACTGTTATCCTTCTTTATAGTGTCTGGGGGTGCTTGGGTGGCTCAGTCAGTTAAGCGTCTGCCTTTGGCTCAGGTCATGATCCCGGAGTCCTGGGATCAAGCCCTGCATCGGGTTCCCTGCTCAGCAGGAGCCTGCTTCCATCTCTCCCTCTGCCTCTCACCCCCCCCCAATTTGTTCTCTCTCTTTCTCGCTGTATTCTCTCTCTTTCACATAAATAAATACAATCTTTAAAAAAAAAAGTGTTTGGACAGTTATTTAAAAAATTTGACATACATTTTATACTCATCATTTAGAAATGGAGAAATAGAAAGCAGGAGAAAGCGCTGCCGTCAGTAATAAGCAGGAGTCTCGTAAACTTAACAACAATTGAGACGATGGTGAACATCATTACGCACGCTGGAAGTGGCAATTCTTTAGCCTGTTACGTGCTCACTGAACTTAATAAGCTGGTCAGCCATGAGAAAGAGTAAAATTAAAGAACATAACATGGCATAGTGAAAATATAACATCAAAAGACCGTATCCAAGATGCAAGGTATAATTAGTGATTTTTAAATATATTTTAGTTCTTTGGGAACTTAACTGCCTTTCTGATAGGTACCACAGATCAATTCTGAGGAACACCTTGGGTCTCATCAAAGTGTGGGATATATCAGGACTTCGTTTAATCTTGCACAACTTCTGAGGAAGATAAAATGATTCTAGTTTAGAAATCAGAAAATACAGAAATTTAAGTAACTTGCTCAAGTTGTATAGTCAGCAGTGGAGACAAGATTCAAAGTCAGGTCTGTTTGGTTCCAGAAGCTCTAAATTGGGCCCCTCTCGTCTGGCACTACCCACTGCCCTGATGGATGCCCTGAAGCCCCAACCTTCCATGCTCACTCGGGAAGCTCTCCGTTCCATGCAGGTATGGTTCTAACCTTCTCACCAGTGACTCATAGCAACTGTGAAACAACGGGGAATTTATCTTCCTGGTTTGCTCTCTCCCAAAATACCAGCCCAAAGGCTTGAACACTATAATAAAAAGATCTGAGGTGGTTACATAAATAAGATCCATGTGCAAAAATGTAGAAAGCTTGGTTTGAAATGGATGGGCGATTACCCTTTGAGTTTGGGGGCAGAGATGCCCAGGAAGTTTGACTAAGAAAGGCTATGGAAGTTTTTCAGTGAGGTAAACTCAAGCTTTTCTTCTCTGCTTTCAGTTTTGGGCAGACACATTAGAAAATGAATGCATTCCTGAGCAGAAAAGTGACTACAAAACCATTTCATTATGGAGGGGTGGTAGAGCACAGCCTTCTCTGTCCTACACCCCGCAGAAAAATTCTAACCCTTGGACACAGAGGGTTCAGGCTCAAGTCTTGATAACTCGGGGTTTGCAAAGCCAGAAAAGAGGAGGAGGACACAGAAAAGAAAAAGGAAACTATTAAAAGCCCTTCTCATTGGGCCTTATGTAAACACTCCCTCGCTATTTTGGATTTTGGGGTCAATTAGAAAACATTTCAATCAGCTTTTTTTTCGAGAAACAAATACAGATTGTAGCTCCTTTACACTCTGGGCAAGCCACAAAACCAGAAGCAAGCACCTCGGTTCCCCCATGTGCCGAATAAACCCTCTGAAGCCGCCCTGTAGGACCCTGCCTTCCGATCAGCACACTTTGGAAGACAAGTTTTCTTCACAAACCCCTTATTTTAGGTCAGACTGATCTGTTTTTTATCAATCCTCCTCCCCCAGTAAAACACATCTTTTCCAATCCTTACAGTGTTTAGACATGAACAGCAAGGCTTTGGAAAACCTCTGTAGTTAGCAAAATAGTGGAAACGACCTACATGGTTGAGGGACAAGGTGGCTGGCCATCACAACAGGGGTCAGCACCTCCGTCCGGGTCCTCTGCCTGCTGCCTACTTCTGTAAACAAGGGATCACTGGGACACAGCCGTGCCCGTTCATTTATGTCTTGTCTGTGGCTGCTTTCTTGCTACAAAAGGCAGAGTTGCATGCTTACCACTGAGGCCATCTGGCCTGCAAAGTCTAAAATATTGACTATCTGGTTCTTTATAGAGAAAGTTCGTCAATTCCTGTGACGATACATTTAAAATAACATGGAAAAATACTCCTGTGAGGTTGTCAAGTAAAAATAAAATTTTTTTTTAGAAGGAGGACATAGTCGTTTACATGTGGTATCACCAGAATTAGGTAAAACAAGGGGAAATGGGCAGAGAAGAGATAAAAAGGGCCAAGCAGGTGGATTTGGTGGCAGCATCCGGGGTGACCTTCCTTATGCTCATCTCTGTGTTCCAGTTTTCTAACATGACCTCTCATTTCTTTCATCATAGAAAAAAGTCGGAAACGTGCCCGCAACCTTTAGTCCCAACTCGCCCCCAGCAGGTGTGACCACCCGGAGCTCAGTGTCCCGGCCAGGCCCGATCCCCACAGGGGTGCAGCGGGGTGGGGGCAGGAAGACGGCAGGTACCTTATGCTCGTCCCGAAGGTGGCTGTCCAGTTCCTCCGTGTGCTTGGTCTCATAGTAGCAGAGCTGGCATTTGTAAGGTTTTAGTTCATTGTGCTTTTCTATGTGTTGCTGGAGGCTCTCGTCACTGGAGCAGGTGAAGGTGCACTTATCACAGCGGAAAACTACTCCCTGCAAGTATTTGGACAGTTTGGAACGGCACACTTCGATGGGGACAACTCGCTCTTCTGTGGAAACAAATTGAATGGAAAGATGGAAGTTTTTACTGACGGTCCGCACGCGCTCTGTCTTTGGAATAAAGGAAGGAACTCAACCGGTTTTGCTACCTCTCGTGGGTGTCCATGAACTCATGTGCACACTGCCTCTCCCTCTGTTCCCTAAACAGCATCTTCTGGTCCAGGTAAGTGTTCGTAAGACCAAAGCCTCTTGGTGTACTCCATCCCCAGAGTGATCTTTATACGGAGGAGGGAGGCTGGGAGGTGCTCGCTAATTCCTGAATGCAGGTAGCTAACGGAGGGGATGAGACCGGCTGCCACTGTTTACCCACCGCGACGACGACTTGACAGCCCGCCTGAGCACCTCCTTAGGATGTGCTATTTGAGCCGGACCCAGAGATGCCCCTAAGCAGAGAGGGAACGGATGGTTCCTAAGCACCTGTGTGCTCCAATGGTGCACCTTTACCGGCAACTCTCTTAGGCTGGAGGTATTCCTGTTTTTACAAATCAGTAAAGCAAAGGACGGGACCCTTAGTAACTTTCCAAAGATCACAGACGTTGTAATTCGCCCAGCTGTGATCTCCATCCCCGCCTGTCGAAAAGCAAACCGTTTATGTCCCACTCTTTCCAGTTCCACTCCTGTTTCCCCTTCTGAGATGTTCTCAAGGAGACCGTTATCCTTCTCCTGAAACCAAGGGAATCTCTAATAACAAATTTTAAAAACAAAGGACCTGTAGGTTTTCATTCACTGAAACTCCAGTTCTAACTCGGAGAAGCTCACAAATGAAATGGCTGCGGGAAACATTCAGGGTGTGGGGGGGCCCGCTGGGGGTGGTGAGGGAGATAGGGAGGATTTGTGCCTTTTCAGACAATCTGTAATCTGATTGTCACAAGGGAAAAAATAAAAGAGACAGAGGATTTGGGTGCTCTTCCCATTAACATACCAAATGCTGTAGGGCTGGAAATGCGTGTGCTTGTTTATTTTGCACTCTCTCACCCTTGTGTTTAACTGCTCAAATTAAATTTCACACCAGTCTGCCCAGAGTATCGGTGCACGCGCCAGATATCCATAACTGGGATAAAATTAAAATCTGTGCTATTTATGCAAGGATCAAATATAGCGTGTGTTTTCATGCTGTGTCTGGATTTCAGAAGACTCTGGAAGTTTACAAATGGACGCACACAACATATACTTATATTATTTAGAAATAGCAATGTATTATTAAGTCAAGAAAGCGTGATTTATTCTCAGAGTCACTGAGTAGCAACATTTCCAGACATCAGTGCTTTGTGCACTGAGGCAGCTCTCTCTGCGAGCCCTCCCGTTGTGTTGGCCGGGGTTGGCCCTTGGGGAAATCCTCCCCACCCGAAGCCACGCTGTGGGCTCAGCAACCACATTCTCACTGCAGGGCAGTCCCTGCCTTGGAAGTCCTTGAATACGGCGATTAACTGGCTAGCAAAAAGCTGGCCAGAGGAAGCGTGGAAGGTGGTGTCTGCTACATATTCCCCAGAGCTCTAATGCATATGTTAGTTTCCCTATACAAAGAGTCAGTCGCTTATTTAGCAATATAAATATTTTTAAACCAAAGTAGAGCAGACAGCTAAGAAACACATGATTATAATGTAATCCACACATTTTCTTAGAATAGCAAATGTTTAACAGTCTTCTAACCATTCAGTTCTATGGTTCGGTGTAATCGGAGGAAAAAAGGCTTTGGCATAAGCCAGCCGGAGCCCTGAGAAAGCCCAGGCCATGACGTTCCACTCGTGGGGCCCGGGGCTTCTCAACAGTAGCTCTCCTGACATTCTGAGGCTAGAAAAGGCTTTACTCCGGGGGCTGTACTCTGCCCTGCGGGATGTTCCCAAGGGTCCCTGGACTCCCCTGACCTGCCCTGGCACCCCTCTTCCCCAGGGGTGACAACCAAAAATGCCTCCAGACAAAGGCACCCTGACTCTGGCCGATGACCACTACTTGACACCAAGTGTCAGCATTACCTCCAGCGGCTCTGGCTAAGACACGGTGCAAGCCGGCGCCCAAGCACGGGATGGGGACAGGCTGAACCCCTGGGACTGGGCCCAATGCCTCAAGGGCTCACGGGCAGTGCTCCCACGGACCTTTCTGCCACCTTGACGCTGCAACCCCCTTTGCTCTGTGTTGGCTCCCACTCTGGGTTGTGTCATTTCTGCTGCGTGCACTCTGTCTCCAGCCTTGCCGACCGCCATGGAGATGGACCACAGCTGGTCTAACAGCCCCCGGAATGATGCCTCCAGCACCTTGGAGACGGCCATGCGGCCAAGCCTCCAGTCTTCGCTTCTCCCCATAAAGAATCGCTTCTTTCAGACTGGGGTTTTACAGGCCTCCCTTTCAACTGCTCTACCACCTTAGTTTTCTTTGCAGTTTCCCATTTCACTATGTCGGTCTAAGTGAATCTTAACAAAGTCATGAGCCCTCAAAATAGCCTGGAGTTTAAATAATAATGATTCATGGAAGTGACCAAGGCGATTTACCAGGAGCTCACTCTGTTTCAAGCACTGTTAGGCATTCTACCCTCATGGTTAAATTTTTATTCTCGAAAGACTCTGCAAAGTCAATTTTATTACCTTTAGTTTATTGGTGTGGAAGCTGAGGACTGGCCTGCTGCACGCCTTCCTCAAAGTCACGCCTCTGGTTCAGAACAAAGTTGTGACCTGGGAGCACAGGTCTCCTGGCTGACCTGTGCCAGCGCCCCCTCTCCTTCACCCCCGGAAAAGAACTCTCTTAGATCATTAGATCCGCATGCCGTTTACTGATGAGCCTCTGATTCCTGACCGATTAAGAGTTCAAGAGCTACAGGCATATCTAAGGCAACCATTTCTAGCTGAACTTCTTTTGATTATCTTCTGAATCAGGTAAGAGGCAACTTCCTGCTTGCTTCCTCACTCTGAAACATCAGACTTCTCATTTCCAAATGAAGACATCCCCAACATTCCAAGTCTCTGGGTTACGTGGATTTGTACTAAGATATTCATTTTAGGGGGAAAAAAAAGTTAATTTTTCTTCCTGAAAACACGACTAACACGACCAAGATAAAAAACAAGACAGACTTGGAAAGGTGGGCAAATCACTGACAGTGCCTTCTGAATGAGGTTATTCATTACTGAGGCAAGTCAAGGACATAAAGTTAGAGACTGGAATGTTTCCAGGTATGGATGGAGCCCTGTCTTGGCTACAGAAGCCCAGGACTCAAGGCTTTTTTTTTTTTTTCTATGGAGGCAGCGACAACTGTGGGTCTTTCTTGACTTCACACCTCTCAAAATTACCTTGGGTAAGAAACCAAGGCTTGAATCACACTCATTGTGACTCAGCTTCCAGAGCTGGCTGCAAAAATATTATGACTTCACCAGTTTGACTACAAGATAGATTGTGTCTCTCATCTCTTCCTACTCAAAGGCTGCTTGGTGCTGCAGCTGGACACGAAGCCCAGGAGGAATGCCCCGCGGAAGCCTGTGGGAACCCAAGCGCAACAGAGCCTAGAAGGGTGTGCTGTCAAGCTCCCGTGGAGCTCAGTGGAAGAATCGGCTGAATTCCAACTACCAAGAGGGCGGAGGGTCACTTCTGCTCAAAACAGAGAAAAACCACATCACTGTGGAGTCCAGAGTCACCAAGTAAAAATTCTTCCTGAAAGGCAGACCACAGCACACTTGGGTTTCCTCCCCACAACATGCCAAGTCTGAACGAAGCAGGGAGGGATCTGGAAGTCATTCACGCCAACAAACTCCGTATGCAAATGATCCTGCTCCGGGGCTGAGACCCTCTTTGGGCCAAACCAAAGCCCCACCTATTACTCTAGGCCAAGTAAGTGACAAAAGCTGAGTACTACAAAGCCATTAGGAAAAGAACAATAGTTCCTAAAAAGCAATTGATTCCAAAACATAACCATAAATGGACACACACAAACATAAGGACAACGGCTCCTGGTAAGAAGTTACTAATTCTGACGTTAGCCAGGCTACCACTGTCAAATCAGAGAAAGCCAGGAACCACACCTCTCATTCTAACTGGCAAAAGTATTTGGTGGGGATGGAAGGGAATGTGTAATTTCATGGAATAAAATGAAAGACTGGCAATCTCACTGTAGCTTTTTTTTTTCCTTAAGAAAAACGATATGGATCAGGTAAATTAAGGGAGATTAGTTTTGTTCCCAAAAGGCGCCCACCTGCAGGGTACAGTTAAATTCAGTATTTGCCCATATATGGGGTTACGGGATGGGGAGCAGAAGCTTTAAATTAATATGCCAACTGGAGACCGGCATCGGGGATTACACAGCTCCAGAAATAGAAATAAAAATATCTGGCAAAACTGTAATTCAATCTGTACCCAATTTTTCAGGTGCACCAAAGGTGTGCAAGCTACATCCAGGCAAAGCTGTCTGTGCACAAGGCATCGTGATTCCAGTGATGGTGATAAACTCAGTGGAAATGTACTCATGAAAATATTCCCTATTCATGGTCTCTCTTCCCATTAAAGTTCAAGTTCCTTCAGTGCACAGACTGCCTGACTCTTCATGGCTGTATCCCTAGGGATTAAAACAATGCTAGCATTATAGTGAATGTTCAATAAATATTTGTTGCATTGAATGAAAACCCATCAAAAGCCGTACCTCCAACCTCTTCCCTTAAACAAAAATCTTAGGGCTTAATTTTTTCCTTTTCAAGCTGTCCAATCATGGCCAGTCTCACCAAATGTTGATCAGAACTAAGTTCCTGAAAGAAATGGGTCTACCAATCCTTGGCTTCAATCTTTCCTAAACTGGTATTCATCAGGTACCCTGGCTTCCCATCTGCCTACTGGATAAAGTTCAAACTCCTACATTGGTATCCAAGCTCTACCTAAGTTGGCCTGAACACACTTTACCAGTCTTGTCCCCTATATTCCCTTCAGTCTCACTCAGAACACTCAAACACCACTATGTCAACACATCTTGCTCCCACCTACCTGAATGGTCTAAATTTTTCCTCCCCATTCATGTAGTGGGTCCAATAGTGTCCCCCAGAATCTTATGTGCACCTAGAGCCTTGATATGAGACCTTATTAGGACATAAGGTCCTTATAGATGAATGTAACTAGTCAGGATGAGGTCACAGTAGTTTGGGTGAGGCCTAAATTCAATGAGTAGCGTTCTTAGAAGAGGAGAGGACATACAGAAGACATGCAAAGGGAAGATGGCCATGCATGGACAGAGGCAGAGGCCAGAATGACGCAGCTATAAGGCAACGATGGTGGAAGCCACCAGAAGTGAGGGAGGGCCACGGGAAGATTCTTGTCCAGAGCCTTTAGAGGGAGCCTGGCCCTGCTATCACCTTGGTATCAGACTTCTAGGCCCCAGAGCAGTGACGGTACAATGTTGTTTTAAGCTACCTAGGAAACTAACATGCCCCGACTTCAAACTTCTTTGCCTTCTTAAACATCATCATAGCTCAGTTTGAAAGCCACCCCTCCACACCACCTTTCTCTACTCCCAACACAAATACAGCTGCCACCGTGAATCTCCTTGATACCCATCACTCACTATATCACGGAGACTTACCCACATGCTTCATCTCCTTGAGGAGGGAGGGTCCTGGGTCTTATATACCTTATCCTGTCCAAGAAGCTAGCATAGTGCTGCACATAACAAGCAAGTAATGGGGGCACCTGGGTGGCTCAGTGGGTTAAGCCTCTGCCTTTGGCTCAGGTCATGATCCCAGGGTCCTGAGATCGAGCCCTGCATCCAGCTCTCTGCTCAGCGGGGAGCCTGCTTCTTCTTCCTCCTCCTCCTCCTCCTCCTCTCTCTCTCTGCCTACTTGTGATCTCTGTTTGCCAAATAAATAAATAAATAATATCTTTAAAAACAAAACAAAACAAAACAAGCAAGTAATGAATGCTTGCTGAATGCATGGACAAACAGTATGCTCTTTTGTTACAGCCCACATAAAACCATGATCATTTCTCACTCAAATTTCCCAGAATAAAATAAACTCCCTTCCCTTTCCTCCCTATTTAAATATATCATCCTGTTGAGATAAAAAGCTAAGGCAACTCTTCTTCCAAGCTGTATCTCAGTCCCAGACCAGCTCAGAAGTTGTTTTCCTTCCCTTTCATCCCAAGTATTTTAATGAACCCAGGCCTCAGAAAGCTCTCTTACTGCAGGCCCTAGAGACCAAAGATGCTTACTCATCCCCAGAGCAAGGAGAGCCCAGGTACAGGAAGAGCCACCTCTTGTTACTTTGAGTTCAACCCCAACTTGAAATTGCAAGGCAGACACCCAGCCCTGTCTCCTGACTCATCAAGACCAGCTTCCCACTAAGATGCCATTTTGGGTTGAGATGGACACCAAAGCCAGGCCGGGACACAGATGGCAGACACAGCTGTCCTGAGATTCTCAGCCACCTGGGGTCCCGTGGTCCTCAACTCTGACCTCCAGCCCCACAGGTGGTTCCGTTCTCAGGCCCAGCTGCCACAACCACGAGAATGCTCCACAGGGTGACACAGCCACCCTCCCAGGGAAGAGACGGCGATGCCTGGTGGTTATATGCATGGGCTGTGGGGCAGACAAGCCTGGGTTTGGATCCAGCTGGGTCACTTTTTAGTCATTTGGATCTTGGGTCACACTCAGTCTCTCTGAACCTTTTACCCTTGTGATTGGCAGATTAACAGTAATACCCACACCATATAGGGCTTTGTAAGAATTCTATAAAATGACATACTGGACTCACTTAGTATAGCACCTGTCCTGATCAACACTCAGTGACAGTAATCTGTTGTTGTTAATGTTGTCATTATTATTGCTGATCCTCAAACGCCCCTTCGTTCTAGATCGTGCACTTTCCGACCCTGATAAGGATGATATTTATAGATTTAGATGGCTCTTTGAACATAAATGACCTCTACAAATAAACAGCAGAGACCACCGACGGACAGTATGACGGAAAGGTCCCGGGCTCAGAGGCCTGGAGTTGACTCACTGCCCCGTGAGCCCTCGGGAGACCCTGGTTCAACCGGCCCCCTGTCACCGTCCCTGTGCACCTTCCCACTGTGTCCGCGGTGGGCATCATACAGACTGGGTCACACACGCTCCCTCTCAGGTTTTAGTGTCTAGGATTCCTGACGATTTCCTGAACACAACTTCCAGAGTCTAGCCAACACCCAAAATCCAACAGATTCCGTTTTCTTCTCCCCCGCAGGAGGCTGGGCTCTCTGAGCGGACCTGTAGACCATGGCCGACAGGCGCACGACACCTCACAGCGCTCAGTGGACCCCAAACTGTCACTGAGCACCCTTGTACTGCCGGGGGACTTGTGACTGGTCTCTCCTCAGTCTGCATTTGCCCCAACTTCCCATTTGTTTTAATCCTATCATTGTGCACAAGTATCTTTGAGACCTTAAATCCTTTGCGAGATGGCCACGAGTAACCACACTGAATCCAAGAAAAAGCAGTGTCTCTCAATTTCACATTTCATGCACGCGACGCATGAACACAGGTAATAATACTAGGCCTTACGATGCTGCTGGACAGGAGTGACTTGGTGTCAAGGGTAGCGTTCCAAGGGCTTTTCTCAGCTTTAGCATTTACTCTCTGTGTCCCCGTCCTACAGACACACCCCCCCCACACCCCCCTTTCTTGAAATTGCCGCTCATTAGCCACTGAAGCTTGGAGCCCACCAGGCAGCAGCATGGGAAGCCAGGGGAATTGACCACAGAAATGAGGTCTCATCATGGCCTCTCCCCACCACACGTGGGCTGGGGGACCAGAAGCCAGGTAACAGACGTGGCACCCTGGGTGGGGCCACTCTGGCCAAGAATTCCTGCCTCCGTGTTCCGAGGCTGCTTCTCATCCTGCAAGTGGACGTCCCAGCCAGCAGCGACCTCACGTCTCCTCAGAGTGGCCCGGGCAGGAAGGAAATCTGAGGGCACTAAGCGGAGCCTTCCACGGGGTGTGCAGCAGAGATGGGCAAAATGTCACAAAATGCAATGGCCCAAGACAGTGGTGCTGGGGACGTGCTGGACACTTTTGAAAATGCTCCAAAAATATCCAGCATGTCAGGGTGTGTGACATCTCAGCAGGACAGCAGAAGACACACTCACAGTTTCTGAGGCCCACGTGGCAAACATGGAAAAGCCTCCTAAGGTTAGAGGCCAAGGAACGAAGAGGGGGACGACGAGGGAGGGCACGAACAAAAGATGTAAGATCTGTGGACGGAAACCGCACAAGAGACTAGCAACCAGGATTCTGGTCATCTTTTTCCATCTACCTCTGGCTTGAATCTTCTTTGGACAAAGTAGTTTTTACATAAACATATTTTTCCTTCCAATGCAGAGGAAGCCTGTTGTTTAACAGTGTTGTAATTGGCCAAGAGTAAACTCAACTGAAAGGAAAACCAAAGAGGACTTGAAAGAACCATCCCTGTTTATCAACAGGAAGCCGCACGTCCAGAACACCCAGTATGTATCCACCACGGAACGCACCAGACCCTCGGCGCATCATTTTGTAGGCTTGACTGTCCTCTCTTCTTAACAGATCGGAGAGCAGGCCAATACAGGAGGCTTTAAAACCAGAACTTAAATCCGAAGCCTCTGGGATTTCTAACATCAGAGCACTTTTATTTTTAAGACTTTCTCCTCTCTCCATTCATCTCACGGGAAACTCCACGCTCTGCTTTGGAAATCATCACTTCGGGCTCCCGCCAGCGAATCGCCTGCAACCACACACCTCCTCACATTTTGTAATGAATCCTCACCCGTCTGTTCTGCTTCCCATTCGCTCCTTCCTCAGCAAGGCGGTGAGGGCAGAGGAATCAGAATGTAAAAACCCCTCACGCTGGGAGGCCCAGAAGTGTTCACTGCCCAACCCATCACCTTTGCCTCCCTCCACGTGGAGCAGATCCTTGTGGCAGGAAGGGGTTTTTAATCATGGGCTGTCACTGTGGTCATCCAATGTGATTTCCTACCTGGAGAGAAGGGGAGGAACCAGGGACCAGGGCAAAGCGGCCACCTCAAGAAGGGCGTCCCTGAAATGCTGCCCGCGGCCCACACCCCAAGAAAACCCCATTTGGGAAGATTACCTCGGTGCAGCACGATGTGGTCAATCATGTTGCGTTTGTATTTGGTGTGATAGAGGCAGAGAGGACAGCGGAGATCTTTGGGGCCCTCCTCGGGAACCGCTGAATGCCCAGCTTCCACGTGCATAGTAAAAGCAGATCTGAGAGAGAGGTGGGGGGGGGCGGAGACAGGTGAGGAGTGTGACAAGGGATCGAGTCACTCACATATCCCCTGGGGGCTACCTCACTAGGCTTCTGCGTGTGACTCCCCCGGCTTGAGGGCCCAAACCAGAGGCGTTCATCATGTTTCCAGACCACAAGCTCCTTGGTCACTCATCCACTACCTGGATCTTGTCGTGCAGGGCTAACTTCCTTTTTGAAAATTTCTGCCACTTGGCTGGGGTCAGGGCTTACTTTGGAAAGAAATGGACTTCCCCAAACACCTTATTCTAGAAGATGAGAAGCTGCCGATGAAAAGCAAAAAGCCAAAGTCCCTAAGAGAAAGAGGTTCTCACTGTGCGTGGAAGGAGGGGGACAGGAGTCACGTGGACTTTGCAGCTGCCTACGTGACTCTGCACATGTCAGGGCCGAGATGGCAAGTTGGCTGGGACGTCATGGCGGTTAAAAATCAGCTAAACTAAACTCAAAATGGTTGTACCAGCCTGAAGGCGGAAGGCTATTGTTGCCTTCCCCTCTATCCTTTTCAAAACTTCACCATTTACAAGGCCTTTGGTGTCTCATAAAAATGGATGAAACCATGAGTTTAAGGGGCAAGGTCCCCTTCTTATTAACTCAAGTGCTTCTCTCTGGGGAAACATGTACACCTGTCAGTGGGCCCTTGTTATCTGAGTCTTTAGCCTTTTCTCAATTCTAAGGTCACATACATATTTATCTGAAAAACAATTGAACTGAATTAATAGTCAGAGCTGTAACACACTTCCCATCGAATCCCATCAACTAAGGTGTTGGTGGAAAAGAACCTTGTTCTTCCGATTGCTTCTTGTTGGCCATGAAGCCTGTCTTAAAGTACTAGAGTGGCCTACGGCTCAGATACTAACTACAGTAGGAGGAGGTAATAATAGCTTTATACCTGTAATACAGCCATCTAATATTATAACGGCTGTCTATGATATTATAATGCTTATTAGTGTTTCTTTTGCGCCAGGCGCTATTCTGAGCACTTTAGATATATTGGTTCATTTATTCCTCCTACGAGTTGTATAAGTGAGGTAGTATTACTATCTTTATTTTATAGATAAGGACCAGGAGACACAGAGAAGCTTAGGGACTTGTCCAAAGTCACACTGCCAGCCTGCGGCAAAGTTGGGGTTCAAACCCAGGCAGCCAGGCTCCACATTCTGCACTCATAACCACTAAACTAAGCAGCATTGCACAGAATGAGATTAGATCAGAAGCGTCCAGAGCACGTGACAGGAAGTACTCTGTTCCTTGAGCTCACTGATTCTATTATACACAGGGGCAAAGGTGGCTTTGGATTATCTGTTTCTGGATCGGAAACAATGTCTCTACAGTTGTTCAGTTCTAGTCTTCACAGCGCTGGAGTCTTGATTCTCTGGGTGTCTCTCAACAATATGATCTTAAGAAATAGGAATTTTCTGTAAGGGTAGCAGGGAAATCGTAATTGCTGGATGTTCTCTCTTGGCTTTGATTTTGCTTTCAGAAACAGATTTTTCCCCCCCCCCAAAGACAAATCTAAAAAAGGGAGGATAGTCCTCCACAGGAAAAAACACACATAGCTTCATGCACTGGGCCCAAGAAATCCCTCACCACACACTGACACTTCTTGGCTGCCCATTTGCTCTAACATTTAAACTCGTTTGTTCTGATACAGCGACTGCTTCATTCCCAAACCCCCTTCCACAAGCCCCAAAGCAGTCCTCTGGAACTAGCCTCCTTTTGTGAAGACTGGACCCGATCCCTCCCCAGAAGAATGGAGGGAAGCATGTGGTGAGGGGTGGAGCAGGCGCAGCCACCTTGTTTCTCAAGGCCGTTCTTCACACCACTTACTTAAAGCCTGTGTAAAAGGAGCAGTCTTTGCACTTGAAGAGCTTCTTCCCACCATGCTTGTCCCTGTAATGGCGTCTGATGCTCTGGATGTAGCCAGAGGAGAATTCACAGAATTCGCAGTGCAGAACAGCCTCGGTTTTCTGCTCGGCACCCCCGGCGGCCCCGGAGAGAGGCACGGGGCTGACGCGGCTGTTGTTCCTCGCCAGCGCGGCGGACTGATAGTGGTTCAACTGCTGCTGAACATCTGGAGGTTCGGAGTAGGAGGAGTCTGTGGACAGACGGGGAAGAGGACACCGGACACAGAGAACACAGTGGAGCTTTGACCCCTGAGAACCCCCGACATTAGTCTGCAGTGTTTTTTCTTTTCTTTTCTTTCCTTTTTTTTTAAAAAGACGATGACTACAATCCACCTTTCATCTTCATTTACATCCAACCACACAGATCTGGGGAAAGGCAGGTAGGAAGGAAGTGTCTCTTCTTCTCATCTGACTTTGAGGGCTCACGGCATTTAAAAATAAAACTCTGAGGTGACAGGTTTCAAAGTGAAGGAAGAAAGTCAACTGTGGTCTAAAGGAAACGGCAGCGTGGTAACGGGCTGCCACAGAGCACCCACCCGTCCCCATAGGTGAGATAAATAAACGCACAGCAAGTACACAGGCACCATGGTGAGAAAGGAAAGTCGATGATGTCATATGTCCTCCTCTGCAGCCCAGAATTATTCAAGCCAACCCCCCACCCCAACCAAAAGGTCTTTAACGGAAATGCTCGAGCACATGGCACTCACAAATATAAAAATGTTTTATGCCTTCACAGTCAAGTGATTTAAAATTTAAAATATAAAGATCTAATAGTGTTCTCCTGGAATGGATGTTTAAAGCTTAGTCAGCATTAAGATGGAGATTTATTCATAAATCCCATTAAAATGAAATTCCAAATAAGTTTCCCTGAAAGGTATTTTCAAGTTTGCAATCCGGAGGAAAATGTCGGAAATGACAGCCATAAATCTTAACCCTGAGAAGCTCCAGTGGAGAAATGTGGTGGAGAAATCTGATCTAGATGGGAGGTGGGAAAAATCTCGGTTTCTTAAAAACTGAAAGAGAGGAGGGAAAGGTCTTGAACCTTTTCCCAACGTGCTGCTTTGAATGTTGAGGCTACGCTTTCGACAACATTGTCCTGTATAACCTACAGCTGCCTATGAATGACATGAACGGAGTCCTAAATACCCCTCAGATGAATTTCAGTGTAACTTTCCTTGAAAAGAAAACAAAGGGCTCTTTTTTAAAAGCCTTTCAAAAAGCAAGGGGGGAAGGGGTTAGAAACTGTACAAGCCTCCTCCTGATTTGACGGACACCTCATTTTCCAAAGCACGATTCCCCGAGGCAGGACACGGAGGAATTCTGTAAAACCCGTATTTGATGAAAACTAGTACCATCCATCCCGTTGGCCTCTTGGAGAAGAAAAACAAAAACCAGAGCAGCCTCCCTTATTGTGAGGCCGCCTCCTGTCTTCAAAATACTAAAATACCTTCCCTTCTTGTTCTCCTTCTCCCCCTCCTCAATTCGTATTCCTCAAGATGGAGAAAAAACCCCTTTGGAAATTGTAAACAAACCTGCCACACACACAAAAATAAAACAAAAGGAAACTTGAACAATACCTCTGAGCCTCCATGGGTTCATTACCAGGTGTAAACTGAAGACAAAGGAAGAAAGGAATGACACAACCGAATTCATTTTACTCAAGTCTTTTATCTTTGGTTTCTTTATTCCTCAACCCTAGCTGATGAACCCACTCAGGATCACAATAATGCAATTGTCAACTTCTCATTCTTCCTTTCAATAGCAGGTTTGTTTACCACCGCATGGATTGTTCAAGATGTTTTCTATTTAAGCTCTCAAGACTAGTTTCTGCTTAATGCAGGCACAAGGAAGCGCACGAGGAAGCGCAAGGTGTACTCCCCCTCTCTTGTTAACACAGGCCTGAGCCGTGGGCTGGGCACTTCTCTGCCAACCTCCTCCATGAGCCCCCGTCCTCCTGTTTGCTCTTTGCTCTGCAGGATTGGAATTCTGGGACCAACAAGGCCAAAGCCAAGTCCTATTGCTTGTGACCTCTCGGCCGCCCACAAATCTACCCAGAAACCAAAATGAACGTCCCAAGGAACGGTCCGTTTTTCCAAAAGTAGCTGCCAGCTCCCTCCAAGACTCGATACCCAACTCAGCGAGTCCTGAAGGCTAGCATGGAGGCTGGTGGTCACCTCAGACACAGGCCTCCGACAGTTTCGATTCCTTTATTATAGGAGCGTGAAGTCCATTGTTTCGACTCAAATCATAAGCCAGGTAAATTCATCTCCCTCTACCTTCCATCCACCCCAACTTCACACCTGCACTAATCTCTTAGGGAGACTCCCTCCAAGGGAAGGGAGTCTTCTTTGATTTAACACATTTGTCTTGTCTCTAGGGTCTATTGCATTTCATTCCATCCATCTCAAAAAACGAATTCTAAATTTTAACTTCAGTATATATATGTTACACGAAACTTGAGGAAACAGAAATGCAAGAAGTGGTGAGGGAAAGCATTCCAAGAAAGGGAGGCTCAGCGCCCTTCCTTCGTAAATGGCAATGCAAAAGGAACAGCCGTGTGTACCATGTTATGGATTCCTTTTTATTTTTCTCTGGTTAAAATCAGATGGACAGGTTTATTTACAAAGATAGGCAAATCCCACCACTTATGGTACATTTGTAATAATGCCCAGGTTACAACTTTTTGGGTCTTCTTAGAGCTTTACTTTCCTCTCCGGTGCCAAGACACACTATGTCTCTCATTCTCTCTCACTTGGGAGTTTGTGAATAATGTACAATTTTAGCACTTTGGGCACTAAAGTGACAAAGACGTGAGCGCGTATGATTCCACCGATCTTAAAAAAGCCCATTTGCTAAACTACATAACATTCCAACTTGTTCACGAGACACAGCCTGAGGAACAGGAAAAGGGTCGTTTTTGTGCCCAGGTTAGAAAGGCAAGCAGATTGTTAGTAGTGAAGGGACACGTCACAGAGGTTCAAAAATCATCATGAAGACTATTTTCTTCATTCTGAGCTTACAGAAAGTGAAAAAACTCTGTTTCTGCCAGCCAGGTTTGTGGTCACTGAGATATACAGCATGGGAATGTAGGGGGAAACTGAACCCGAGGTGGTCACCCAGATCACATCTTTTTCAGTTAGATGGCCAGTAATCCTTATAGGGGAGACCAAAAACAGAGACCAGGCTGGTCCCTACGTTTCTAACCCAATGTTGACATATGCCTACCATCTAAAAGCTTAATTCTCTGATCCGTGACTTTATTTACATGCAAAGCTTTAGAAATTACATTATCAGGTACAGCTATAGCTGTAAGATGAATCCAAGTCATGGGTAGCTATCCATTTTGTCAATAGTCTATAAAAATATATTTTGTAAAATCAAGCTCAAACTCGAATTTTAGCACGGACGGTCACGGTGCTTATGGATGTGGGTTTGTAATTTACTGAAAAGCCAGCAATTAATTCTCACAACTACAGTGTGCAGTTAGGTTCTCATCCCAATTTTACCCATGAGGTAGCTGAGGCAGTTGTTACACGGCTAGTAAGAGGCAGAGGTTGGATTTCACCAAAGATTCATCAGATTCTAAAATCTGAGTCTTGCCCATCAGGTGTCTATACCCAATGGTGACCTGGGGTCCTGTTATACAAGTCAGAAGAATGAGAAAGAACATCTAAGTGGTGTCCATCAACAATAAATACATAGCAGAGAGCAGGGAGAAAAGGTGACAGAAAAATTGAAAGTCACGAAAATCATTTTAGAATAGAGAGAAATGAAAACGGAACAGATAGGGGATAACAGTGAATGGGATGTGAATGGGCCTTTCAGAGCATGTGGGGGGAAAAAAATAAAACAAGGTATGTGGGAATGAAAAAGAATATCCAAAATTTTAAGATGCTTTATAAAAACAAAAACACGGGATCACATAGGCGACAAGTCCACCAGTAGGCTGCGCAGGAGAACACAGCCGATAACCCAGCATCAGAAACCTGCCGGCCCAAATGTCACACTTGCACAGATGCCTGATAACCTGCCCTAAAATAATGCTGCTCTGAAATTCCTCAGGTGGGATTTGGCTGGGAAAAGAAAGGTACACGGCCCGGAGATGGGGGGCTGCTTTCCGGTGGCTCTTGGACAGGCTTTTGAACCAAGGAAAGGGCTGGGTTCCAGAGGAAACCTCCCAGCCCTCTTACTGAGTCATGTTCCTGAAGAAATGGAAGACCATCTTGTTAAAGTCTATCTCCCAGAATGCCACCAAACCCAGGGGACTATCACTTCAAGGGGCTTTTTTCTTTCTTCTCTAATCTCGAAAAATTAGCCAGCAGAGAAACAACTGTAAGAAATTTGATTTTATAAAGATGAATGACAAATACGTGAACTCTGGCAGTACAAAAAGCATGACAGAATGAAGCGTTCTGGAATATTCTGAGGCTACAAACATTTAGTTAACACCCTCTTAGTGCCAGCCTATGCGCGGGCTCTAGGGAGTCAAAGTCCAAGAAGACACCTTCTCAGAGCTGGGCTCAAGCAGGGGGGCGAGCAGAGCTGTTGTGACAACACAGGCCTTCTCACGTCTGGCAAACTTAACCCCACTGATGGCAAGGAGAACAAATGAAGAGTGAATACCAGGAGAATTTAACTGTTGCAAGATTAAGGGAGACCCAAAGAAGAGTAAGAATCAGTTGGGCAGTAAATTGTGGGTGCTGCAGAGGAGAACCCCCTTACGTACTGAGTGATCCAAAAGGGAAGCTGTACAGGGAGATCAATTCTCAATTTTCTGCAGCTCCACAGAGGATGTGAGTGAAAGTACAAAAGTGGCAGAAGGATCTTGGTGCAGCAACCACACTTAATTCTATCTCAGCTAAACTTTCGTGCAGACTTGGGGAGGCAGGCTCTTTTGGTCAGCGTGAACCAAGTATCAGGAGAAAATTAAAAGACAAAGGATCTTAGGCAAGCACATGAGGGGTGCCCAAGGGGGGCAAATACTTCAATTATATCCATTTGTTCAGCAAATACTTACCGAGCATCAACAGAAGACTCAGTTCTGGGCACAGGATTTGGTTCCTGCCCTCAAGCAGCTCACTGTCTCAGATGGACATGTAAAGAACTCATAATAATAAATGCAGAGAAATAAACATCTTGATAGACGCATCCACAAAGAGCTAAGTGGAGAAGAAGCAAAATCAGTACGTGGTGACTGATAGAATGTTGGAAGAAGAGAGACGGAGGAGAATGACAAAAGAAACTTTGAGTGCCCATTAATAACTAGTACTAGTCAGTGTGTTCATTAATGAAGTAACACTAGATATGAAGATGCTGGAATGTTCGACTCACCACACTTCCACCTTAAGTCTTAAATAGAAATGAAATAACTCCATTTATACCACAATGAGAAAAAGTCACTTAATTCCGACACGGAAAAGGAATGAAGATGAGAGGATGAGTCTGAATGGAAAAATATGTATGCCAGAGAGTAGGGTAGATCGCATAAGGGAGAATTTAAAATCTTCTAAAATAGCACAGAAAGTTCAAAATAATGCCTGAATTCTAATTTTCTTGAGAAACACAGGCGAGGTTGAATCTTTTGGGTTTTCCACAAAAAGTATCATATCATCTGCAGAGAGTGAAAGTTTGACTTCTTTGCCAATTCAGATGCCTTTTATTCCTTTTTGTTGTCTGACTGCTAAGGCTAGGACTTCTAGTACTATGTTGAATAGCAGTGGGAGTCAATCCCATTTACAAATGCACCCAAAACCATAAGATACCTAGGAATAAATTTAATGAAAGAGGCAAGGAAATCTGTACTCAGAAAATTATACAATACTTACAAAAGAAACTGAGGAATACACAAAGAAATGGAAAAACATTCCATGCTCATGGATTGGAAGAATAAATACTGTGAAAACGTCTATGATACCTAAAGCAATCTACACATTTAATGCAATCCCTAACAAAATACCATTGACTTTTTTCACAGAAATGGAACAAATAATCCTAAAATTTGTATGGAACCACAAAAGACCCTGAAGACCCAGGGGAGTGTTGAAAAAGAAAAAGCAAAGCCGGTGGCATCACCATTCTGGGCTTCAAGTCCTATTGCAAAGCTATAATCATCAAGACAGTATGGTACTGGCACAAAAACAGACACATAGATCAATGGAACAGAACAGAGAGCCCAGAAATAGACCTTCAACTTTATGGCCAACTAATCTTTGACTAAGCAGGAAAGATGTCCAATGGAAAAAAAAAGACAGTTTCTGCAACAAATGGTGTTGGGAGAACTGGATGGCCACATGCAGAAGAATGAAACTAGACCATTTCCTTACAACATACATAAAAATAGACTCAAAATGGAAGAAAGACCTAAATGTGAGAGAGGAATCCATCAAAATGCTTGAGGAGAACACAGGCAGCAACTTCTTTGACCTCAGATGCAGCAAATTCTTCTTAGACACATCACCAAAGGCAAGGGAAGCGAGGGCAAAAATGACTTTATCGAGATCAAAAGCTTTTGCACAGCAAAGGAAACAGTCAACAAAACCAAAAGACAACCAAGAGAATGGGAGAAGATATTTGCAAAAGACATACCCGATAAAGGGCTAGTATCCAAAATCTCTACAGATGATTATTAAACATATCAAACCCAACACCCAAAGAACAAATAATCCAATCAAGAAATGGGCGGAAGAGTGGTGCCTGGGTGCCTCAGTGGGTTAAAGCCTCTGCCTTCAGCTCAGGTCATGATCTCAGGGTCCTGGGATCGGGCCCCACGTCGGGCACTCTGCTCTACAGGGAGCCTGCTTCCTCCTCTCTCTCCCTCTCTGCCTGCCTCTCTGCCTACTGGTGATCTCTGCCTGTCAAATAAATAAATAAATAAAATCCTAAAGAAGAAAAAAAAAAAAAAAAGAAATGGGCAGAAGACACAAACAGACATTTCTGCAAAGATATCCAAATGGCCAAAAGACACATGAAAAAGTGCTCAACATCACTCGGCATCAGGGCATCAGAACCACAATGAGATACCACCTCGCACCAGTCAGAATGGCTAAAATTTACAAGTGTGGAAATGAGAGATGTTGGCCAGGATGCTGAGAAAGGGGAACCCTCCTACACTGTTGGTGGGAATGTAAGTTGGTGCAGCCACTCTGGAAAACAGTATGGAGGTTCCTCAAAAGGTTGAAAATAGAGCTACCCTATAACCACCAATCATACTACTAAGTATTTACCCCAAAGATACAAATGTATTGATCCAAAGTGGCACCTGCACCCCAGTGTTTACAGCAGCAATGTCCATAATAGCCCAACTATGGAAAGAGCCTAGATGTCCATTAACAGATGAATGGGTAAAGAAGATGTGGTATACATACACAATGGAATAGTATGCAGCCATCAAAAATGTAATCTTGCCTTTTGTAACAATATGAATGGAACTAGAGGGTATTACGCTAAGCAAAAGAAGTCAATCAGAGAAAGACAATTATCATATGATCTTGCTGATATGTGGAATTTGAGAAATAAGGCAGAGGTTCATAGGGGGAGAGAGGAAAAAATGAAATGGGACAAAACCAGAGAGACAAACCATAAGAGACTCTTAATCTCAGGAAACAAACTGAGGGTTGCCGGAGGGGAGGCGGGTGGGAGGGTGATGGTCACTGGGGAGGGCATGTGCTGTGGTGAGTGCTGTGAACTGTGTAAGACTGACGAATCACAGACTGTACCCCTGAAACAAATAATACATTCTATGTTAATGAAAATAAAGAAAAAATAAAATTAGTTACCCCTTTAAAAAAACTAAACAAACAGGCAATTTAGCAACTCAAGTCTGGTAGTAGAAGGAACCAGAAATAGAATATTACCTGTGAACAACTGAACTGCAACTACTGTAAATATCCAAAGTATGGGACCTCCAAAATGCTGGCAATACAGCTCACTATTTCCAGTCAAGAAATCATAGAAAACTGGAGAAGGGGACACTAACAACACCAAGAGAGCAGTTAAAGATCTACTTTAGTTAATAGTTGGGAAACTTCTGGAATGCCATGCAACTTCTATCATGCAACTGCTAATAAATGTGGGCAAAGGACAAAGAGACTCTATGTGTTTTCCCATCTGTGCTACTGACCCAGGTATCTGTGGGGACGAGAGAATCCTGCTGCCATGAGAAACTGAGCAAGCTCTGAGATGACGGAATCTTCCTCTAATGCTGAAAAAAATTGTCAGACTCTTTACCCCTGAGGCGCTGAAGACCGATCTCCTCTTTGCCCACACTTCTCCTTTTGCCCTTTTGTTCCTTTGCCCACGCGTCTGAACGTTAGTGAATGGCTCACCACTTCGTTCTAGTTTCAGCTGTCAGATTCTTCCTCCCAGCTGTCCTTGGCAGCAGCACCTGAGCCAAGTATACTGTCCCAGAGACCTGTGTCCCGCTCAGCTCCAACCACTTCCCTCTCTAGGCCTTCCCTTCGCATTGTTCATTTAGGCCCTCGTATCCTACATGGGCAGCTGCAACAGTCTCCAATCTGGTCTTCCTTCCTCAGATATCTGTTCCACTCCAGCCAGCAAGCACATCACAGACATGTTATCACTCACATGGTCATGACAGGATTATGCCACTGGGCCCAAGGGCGAGGTCTTGATTCCTGAGTGCGGAATGTAGAGCTCTTCAGTCTGGCCCCAGAGCAGGCGTTCAACCTCACTTCTAGCTTATTCTCAATTCCCAGTTGCACATTCTGCCTATTTCATCATTGGGAGTCCTTGACCAGGACCACCCAAGCACTCTTCCTCCTCTTTTTGCCTGACAAACACCTACCCATCCTTCAAAGTGCCGCTGAAATGTCGTCTACACTGTGATGACTTTTCCCAACAATCCAGATAGGACGCTGCTCTCCTCAGTGCTCTGTCAGCACAGACACACTGGGTTTCTCACCCTGATCTCATTACACCTCACCTTACACTAACACAGTCCCCTAAGCAATCTCCACCATCACATTTGGCCAGATCAATGCCTCTGACCCTAAAACACCTTGACCCAAGAAGACCGAAGGCAGCAGTGTCTGGACTAGCGCTGGGGGTTACCCTCCAGCAGGCCCATCCATCTCTGCTTCCAACAGTTGAGCTGATGTTAACAACAACCCACTGGATTAGCTCCCAAACTTCTCTGTACTTGTCCTATCTGCTACCGAGCTTGTCTGACGTCATTAATATGACCTAAAATGATGAAATATAGGCATAAGGTGTCATTTCTATGAAAGCTACTTTGAATGCTTTGGAAAGACTTGATAAAGTCAAGTTGCTAGAAACAATTTTTTTTATGTCAAATTATGTTTTGGCAAGACCAACTATAAAAGATTGAGAACATAAAAATCTAGAAGGATTATGCTCTAAGACTGTTTCACGACTGTCTAAATTACCACTCCACTTAAAAGAAGCGGACTCTGGAAGTGACACATGATACAACATGGATGCCTGTCTTTTATGCCATGGAGGAAATGGGGAACTTCAACTGAAGGACTCCAATACATACGCTTGGCCCTACATCTCAATAGTGGTGAATCAATCTATTTTGTAGGTGAAAATAAGATGCTTAAGACATTTTAAAAAGGATTCCCTGCATTTAGTAACTTTCAAATATAACTGAGAAGGTGAGTATTGATCACATCAAATAAGAGTTTCTACTACATCAGTCTATATATTCATTCCCAGTTTTCGATTAATTCAGAGAATATTTATTGAGAGGCTTCTACGTGCCAGGCACCTCAAAGCACTTGGGATACATCAGTAAGAAAAAACAAGGATCCTTGTGGAGCTTACATTTCAGATCAGCAGGAATAGTACCTCACATACTTTTATAGCCACAGAAACTCACAGTCCTTTCATTAAGAAAGGTACTTATGAAAAAAGGTATGTAGGAAAATGCTGCAGGATTGAATTTGTGTACAACTTTCTTAAATGTGGGCCTGTCTGCCTATCTGTCCATCTATCACCTATCATTTGAAGTTACAAAAACAATACACTGCCAAGATAATTCACAGACTCAAAAATTTTACTTATTTAATAACTTTTCTTAGGTGTTATCTGAATCCCTTTGAAACTCAACTCCCTCTGTTCCTCAAGATACCTGTTGTTTATTTCACACTATTAACACAGAGCAGAACCTGGCCTCCAGAAGAATACCACCAAATACAAATCATCAATGCAACTTTCCAAGCACTTCCTTTGAAGAGTCTCAAAAATGCTCTCTGTGGGCCATTCTAAAAGAAAATCGTATTAGAAACAAAGCTATGGAACACGAGACATTTCAACTCCTTCTGGATAGTATCTAAAGGGGAACATAAATCTCCAGAGGCAGCCACACTATTTTATTTCCTTCTTTTGATTGTGCCTTGAAAATCTCCAGGCCAAGGACCCCGGCGCCTCCCCATCTTCCTTCACCAGTGAAGCTCTCTGGCCTGGATGCACGACATTATGCTACAATGGCCAGGGGGACAATGGGCGCTGGATGACTATATATAGGAATTCTGGGCTTGGTTGTCATGGAGGCAAATGGAAAAACAAACGCCTAATCCTGAAAATAAGGCTGAGGCCAAACTTGAAGGAAACACACTTTGAAAACTTCCTGTCATTCTGATGAGTAAAAACAAAACCTTGAAATATGATCAGGGAATAGATGAAGAAAAAAAAAAAAAAAAGAAAGAAACAAAAAAATTAGTCTTCAAAATGACAAAAACAGAAAAAAAAAAAAAAAAGCCACCTTCTCTTTTGTGTCCCGTCCTATTTAAGTTCATTGAAAGGGTCTCACGATGGCCTGATTTTACATGAAGGTTCATGTTTTCTCTCTCTCTCTGTTGGGGGATCCAGGTTAAGTCTAACCTAAATCTGCTAAGACTTGCAGTTTGCCAGGCCCTATATTTGGGGGACAAAACCATTTGTTTCATTGGGGTTTCTTGCAAATGGCCTCATCATCCACTCAGTCAACAAAATTAGAACAAATCCTCTATTCATTTCTTTCTTTTGCTCTATGGGGTTCAATGAGTGGAAAGCCCTGTTGGTTCTACCGTCTTCTGTGATCTACTCACTACTCCACGGCCATGGTTCGGGCCCGTGGTTGCATGCGTTACCTTCCACTGCAAAATGTTCCTAATAGGTGTTCCGTTTTCAAGTTTCTTCTCCTCCTAAGATTCCTTTCTCTTCTAAAAGCAAACATGACCATCACCGTGTCTGACAGGAAAAGGTCCAAACTCTGCACTGTTGGGGCTCCCACCCTCCTGCACCTTCCCAGACTTATCCCCCGCAGAGCCATACTGCTCCCACACTGCTCCCCGCCAGCCACATGGAAGGTTCCTAACATTCGCTGTGTGCTTTCCTTCCACTGCATCATTCAGTCTTGCAATGCCTTTCTTCTACTTTTCAGCCTTCTCAACTTCTACCACCTTTCAAAACCCAACTTAGTTCAAATATGCCATCACGGTAAAGGTCTTCCTTGAACTTTCTCATTACAATTATTAAAATCCCTACTTGTGCTCATGGCAAGGCACTGAGATTAATTTATTTTACCTGTGCCAAACTAGGATCTCTTTGAAAAGAGGATATTCAACCCAGCTTTTGTATCAACATGGATGGGACCAGAGATTATGCTGAGTGAAATAAGTCAAGCAGAGAGTGTCAATTATCATATGGTTTCACTTACTTGTGGAGCATAAGGAATAGCATGGAGGACATTGGGAGAAGGAGAGGAAAAACTGAGTTGGGGGTCTCTTTTGATTATCTGGAGAATGGCCTGGAATATTTGAGAGTTTGGATGGCATGAAATTCATCATCCATGGCCATCCTAAGAAGCCAAAGGCATCACTTCTGCTTTTGACCCTAATCAACTATGAAGTCTAAACTTTGAAATGGATGGCATCAGGCTACCTGGAAGTACTTCCGTTGATTCCATATGCAACTCTCTCCTCTTCTTTGTACCCAGTGGGTATCCAGTGGGAGGTGCAGAGGTTCGTAAAATGCACAGGTGTAACCAGCAGCACGTATTTTAACGCACCGTGACTTCCCTACAGTCAACTTCTACGGCCATGAAAACGGAGCCCGTTTCATGAGAAGGCATTCATGGGTTCCCTGCCCACATTTATCACTACGTGAGAAGGCATTCATGGGTTCCCTGCCCACATTTATCACTACGTTTCCACCATACAAACAGTTTTACCAATTTTTCTCGATCGGGAACACGCTCTCATCCCAGGGATGTAGCATACAGAGGAGGCACTTTGCGAAGAGACTGCTGGAGGTTTGGCAAAGTGGAGAGGAGAGGGCCTCCGGTTCCCCAGCCAGTCCATGGAGAAACAGGAAGAGAACCTGGGGCTCCTGTGCGCCCCAGTTTCAAAAATATGTTCCTTTTCTGCCACAGTCATTAGCAAACATCCTAGGTGTTCCTTCTGCACGAAACATTATTTGTAACTCAAAGTGTGTGTTCTTAAAAAGTCTTCTCGAAGCAGGCGGGAAACTTGTTGGGAAACGAATAAATGTATGGTAAAGGAGCCTTTTTCTAATTCTTTTTTTTTTTTTTTTTTTTGAGGTGGGGGAGGAAACTCTGGGTGGCATCTGCCATTGTTAATTGAGAAGCTCTTACAATGCCAAATGCAAAATTCACCTGTGACTCTTTTGAATTGTGTGATGAGGAAGTAATGTTTCCTGCTGCTCGTTTAGATCCTATAGATGTCTTTACCACACTGAAAATCCAACGCAAAACTTGGAGTACAAAAGCCTCTTTATATCAGTGACTTGGCCTCAACCGCAGAAAGCCTGCGTCAACTTCACATGGAATGGAGAGCTCACGGGCCGTGGGCAAGGCCACTGAGCTTCCTCCTCAAGACCTGACTGGAGGGAAGATGCCTACTGACTTCAAGGAGTTGGTCACAATGGATGGCTTGCTATGAACAGTGCAGTCAGCCCGGGCAGGGAACAATTATAGCGATTTCTTCAAAGATTAGATAATCAGGAGAAAAGAACACATCTGAGTATAAGCATATATATTTAGATCCGTGTAGAGCGCTAAGTGATGATATGGAAATCAGGTGAGAAAGGCAATGGTTTATCAAGAATAGAACAAGCAGCCACACTTCAAAGCATAGTTTTTTCTAAAACTGTCGCCCAGCAGCAGGAGTCTCCTAACCAACAAACCCAGTGGGTTTCTTACCGTTTTTCCTTTTCTTTTTCCCTATTCCCATGCCGTGGAAGAAAATCCTGGCGTTGGGTGAAGCTACATTTTTTTAATCACCATTAAAGCAGTAGGTTCCTCCCTTCAGACAGACAGCTCTTCTGCCTGCTCTAAACTCGCCTGCTCGGTGGGGCTGGGCTCAGGTGTCGGGCAGGAGCCTTCAAGAAGGCAAAGGGACAGGTGGTGAGATCCAGGGTCACCTTCTACTGTCTCCACCAGCTCTCTGGCTAGCATCTGTGTCAAGGGCTTCTTACAAGGCCTCTTGCTGATCTTCACCATGACCTTATGAAATGGGAAAAGTAAGGGAGTAACTGGAAAAGAGGCAACCTCTCATCTACCCAGAGGTGCATCGAGGCCCCGTGGGAATCCTGCGGAGACAGGTAGTTAGGCAGACCTCTACTTCCTCACATGTAAAACAGGGACTGTGACACTGGCAAACATCACGGTGTGTGCGGTGCCACGCAGAGGAGTCCGGCGTGGGAAGCATAGCAACTGGTGCACAAAGCAGTACTTTAAGGTCTCTGTTCCACAGCTATTAAAGTTGGCATCCCATAATCTTTTTTTTTTTTTTTAAGATTTTATTTATTTATTTGACAGAGAGAGATCACGAGTAGGCAGAGAGGCAGGCAGAGAGAGAGAGAGAGAGGAAAGCAGGCTCTCCGCTCAGCAGAGAGCCCGATGCGGGACTCGATCCCAGGATCCTGGGATCATGACCCGAGCCGAAGGCAGCGGCTCAACCCACCGAGCCACCCAGGCGCCCGGCATCCCATAATCTTGTACTGAATTATAAATCGCCTTTTAGTGTGTATGGAGGGTCTCTATCCATGCAAGAATTGGTCTCCTAGGTGGGACTGCAGGATGGAGCGGGGCGGGTGTCTCTCCACTGATCTAAACAGATGTAGCAAACATTCGTCCCGGCTCCAGGTACGTGGCAGGAGCTCGGCAGCTAGCTTTTCACTGACTGATTCTGGGCAGAGCCAAGGGCACTGCTACGGCTGGCAACGACCCACCAGCTTATTTGGAAGGTGGAGATGGCTGCGGCGGGGAGGGGAGCAATCGCGGGGCTTGGATTCGGCTCAAAGGCAGGGCTTGACCTGAATAACACCACAGACTCCATGATTCGCCCCGTTTTGTCAGATCACAATGCACACAGCATGGTCACAAATCACCTTGCTGCAAAAAGAGTTGTCAGAGCGAATTTCATTTCCAAACTTTAGACACTTTTCTGGCAAGCCTTCTGGGGTTGACTTCCTTTCAAAAATTTTTTTTCTTTTCCAAGCTCACCTCAAGCTTTGAGCAAGGTCCTTTGGTACCTGATTTATAGGTGTGGCAATCAGCCTCATGATCACTGATGGTCTCTCCAACCATCCCAGCTGATGCCACAGCCCCTGTCCTTCCCTCCCTCCCTTTCCCTTGTTCCCCTCTGCACAGCGCTTCTTGCCACCTGATCTATCGTAGATTATCTGGTTTTCCCTACTAGCTGTGAGGGAGTTTGTCTCAAATTTCTCAGCTTGTATGGATTTTGGGGATTTAATTTCATGACTAATGAGGGCATCTAAGCTTGCTTGGGAACCTGTGGCTTGGCTGAGCCTGGAGTGTTTGGCCAGTACTCAAAAGGAGAAGCCTAAGGGCTGGTGCCAGGAAGCAGGCCTATCATCAGCGGGATTCTCAGCCTTTCGAGTGCCGTGGCCAGTGTATGGCACCATGAACACCGACACTTCTAGATTCAGGCACTCTAATCACTTGTTTAAGTGCCCACAGAATGCAAGGTCATCTGACATACTCTGGGGACCCAAACATAAAATGATGGCCTTTGCCTTCAAGAAGCCAATGGTCTTGGTGCAAAGAGAGAGCGGAACAAAATAGATCAGTGCTGAGTCACTAAACAGAGCTCAAGGACCTGGAAGGAGCACACGGGAGGCCTCTCAGCCAGAGAGGAAGGTTTCTGGAGGAAACAAGACTCAAGTTTTCAAGGAGGAGTCGGAATTAGCCAAGTGAATGGAGTAACGAGGAGGAAGGTGCATAAGCAGAGAAGGGTGTTCCGAGAAGGGAGAGCAGGGCCTGCAGTGTGAGAGAGCAGGCGCCCGGGGAAGGCAGGGTTCTTGGCGTGGCTGTGCACAGTACGAAGCCAGAACAAGGCACGAGGAATGACCCCACAGGGAAATGTGGGGCCCAGAAAACAACTTTCATGCTGAGCTTGCAATTTATTCTGAAGGCAAAGGAGGTGGTCCCTGGAGGGTTTTAAGCAGGAAGGAGGTGAGATAGAGGCTTCATATTTTTACCTTTTCTGTGTCTCTAATTTGTACCTACAGTCCTTGACCAATGACTTCAGACGGGGAAGGTGCCTTGGGGAAAATGCCTTCCCACTGTGGGAAAAACCAACTGGTGGCACGTTTGTTTTTAACCTAAGGTAGATCAGCGGCAGCCTGTGAGTCCACAGACTTCATTCTGGTAAGTAGAAAACAACTTATTGTACCTTTTCTGCTCTGGATTTTACTAGCAGGTTGCGAGTGTTCATCTGAAATTTAGTTCCTACTATTTCTACACGTACATCTGGAGTAGATTATGGCCCTGCTGATGGGAAGGAAGGACAGAAACCCAACAGGCTACCTTACTGGCAACCTACCAGCCCTTCATGTGGAAAAACGTAACAAGGAGGCATGGGACACTGAGTGGTACGTCCACATTCTGGCAAAGACAAGAAACGAATTGGTGTCAGCCAAAACCCTGTGGTCTGTGTTCCCAACACAGGGCCTCTGCAACATCCAAAATGTGTCTAGATCTGTATTTTACTCCTCAGTTTTAATAGCCATGTGTCAAGCCAAGGACACGATACACATTTTCTTGCATTCATTTAGACTCAATGGTCAGAATATTATTTTGTAAAGCGACCCAATATTCTTCTGGACTTGTTAACTTTATATAAATGGTTTGTTTATTCATAACAAATAGAACTACTATATGTTGGGTCTTTGATGGATACAAGGATCATCAAATCTCTTATTTCAAGAGCTTTTGGGTTGTTAGGGGAGATTACAACAGCACACACTGCAAAAGAGAGAGCCCCCAAAGAAAAGAGCAAATGCTCAAGGGCACTTCGATTTGTTGTTACCAGAATGGCTGGAACACAACTGGGGCTTTATAGTGAGAAAAAAATTTAAATCTAGGTTTGCTGCTTTTAACTATTTAATAGCTATTCTAGGACACAACTTTCATTTCCCATCTATGGGACAACTAATCTCAAAAGAAAGTAACCCTATGCCAGATGTTTAGAATACAAAGATGAGCAGGACAAAAACCCGGTCTCTAATGAGCTCTTTTTCTGGTAATATTACAGAGCTGGCAGAATGGACCACCATGTCCCCAGGGGAGGCAGGCCATAGCACCAGAGGATTTCAGAGAAGACATCATGAGAAGCATCATGAAAGAAGGAATTTGCACATAGCTCTGAAGGACAAGTAGGGTGTGGACACGTGGGAATGGAAGCCAGGAGGGCAGCTGGGGAGGGGCATGGAGAATGCTGAGGGTAGGAATTTTTTTTAAACAGGCTACGTAGAGTGGTTAAAGACTTTGGAGTAGGAGAATAATGCCACTCAACCGTGCATGGCGTGGATGAAGGGAAGAGTTGGCAGGTGGAGGGGGTATGGGAATGGCTCCTGGGTAAGAGAATGTGTGGGAAGGAGGGGAAGGTGGGGGAAGGGGGGATTGTGAGAGGACATCAGGAGACAGGAGACAACAGGACTTTGTGGGCAGCCACGCAGCTGACGGACTGTGGCCCAAGACCTGAAGACGTAGACGAGTTTGGCTGGCTACCATGAGGGCTGGTCAACAGCCAAGAAGGTAAGGCGTTCCCTTTCAGAACCTGTGAGGTAGGGGCGGCTTGTTGGTCTAGGGGTATGATTCTCGCTTTGGGTGCCAGAACCTCTGAGGTGAAGGATGCATGAGATCCCCAGAGAGAGAAGGTGAGAAGCAGACAGAAAAGAAGGTCTGGAGCTGGACCTGAAAGGTGAGGGCTGGAGGCTGAGATTCTGGCAGCATCATTTAAACAGTGAGTTGATTCCATGTGTTTGTGAAGGGGGACCTCTGAGGACCAGACCAAGAGGGCGGAAGACCTGCCCAAGGTCTGTGTGTGGGCAGCGGGAGCAAGAGCGGTGACGAGAGAGTAAAGACAAGGTACTACCCTGAGGGCAGAGGAGAGCCTGAAAGAGACAGCAGGTCCCAAACGATAGGAGGAGAATTCCCCTGGGAGGAAAGTCAGCAGTTTTAAATGCCACGGCCAAAAAAAGAAGGGTGAGGCAGGAGCCGCGGCCATGGACTTGTTTGTCTGGAGTCGTCGTCAACCCTGGTGCAAGCCATTCCATTACTGTGCTGGGGGCCAGAGTCACAGTGCCTGGGATGCCAGACAGGGAGAGGGAGGAGAAGGAGGCGGTGGCAGGTGTGAACAAGGAAGGACTGACTCCTTCCCAGAGAAAATGTCACTGGAGTTAGCAGATAAGAGGTCTCTTCGGGAGAGTGGTTTCAATGAGAGGCTGAAGGCAGAACGTGGATTCCAGCCATTTAAGAAAAGAAGTGGCGAGGGAGTGTAAGTTGGGCATACTGGTTCTTTCAAGAAGATCTGGAGGCTAAGACAACTGCAGAATCAAAATGCTAAAGGTCATACCCAAGAATGGTTTCAATATTTAAAACACAGAGCCCTTTCCTGGGGCTCCAAGAGCTCCCCTATTTCAGATTTTCCAAGGGAAACATAATACATCTAAGAACTGAGGTTTAGGAAAATGGCGTGACATACGGGACAGGGCTTTGGAGGCAGGTGGACATGCATCCTAATCCCAAATCTGCCAGAAGTGACTATGACTGTTCTTAAGCCTTTTTTTTCCTTCTGCAAACAGGAGGAAGCTAGTTATGGAAGTTCGTCTTGTGGGATTGCTGGGTGGATGAAATGAAACGAGATGACGTTTGTCAAACACTCAGTAAACATTCAGTAAATGATAGTTACCATTAATTAAAGATATGTATTGATTAGGGCCAGTAATAACAATACTACTGATGTCTGACACGGGACTTATCAGTGCGTTTCACCTGCCCATCAGGGTATCCACTGCTAAGGACTTCGTTGTGTGGATGGTTTCAATTAAGCTCCAAAGTTTAAATAAAATTAGATCAACAGGGCTCCACATTAAACACCATGTTCCAAACACTGAATTATTTTAGACTCTCAAGAAACAGCTCCTGATGTGAAGAGATTTCTTTCAGCTTCTAAGGAAAATCATGAATTTTTTTTCCTGTTTTACTAAAAAAATCAAACCCTCATCCATCTCTGCATGACAACTGACTATAAATTGACAAGAAATTTGCTTCTTCTATGATAATACTTTTATACTAATATTCCTACAGTAACTTAGAATATGATAGCATTTCTATATGTTATCTCACTTGATCCTTGAAATAATCTCACGAAGGAGGCATTATCATTATTTTACGAACAAGAAACGGAGGTTCAGAGAAGGTAAATGGTTTACCGTAACACGCTCAGGAGAGAGGGAGGTGGACAGGACCTCTGCCAAAGGCTGCACAGGTGGGAGTCTCATGGGCTCTTGAGTGGATGGATTCCTCGATACAGGCCTACAGCATCTCTCAAGCCAGACCTCAAACTCAGAGGCCCAAGATTTCCCATGCAGATTGTTAAAAAGGATCTACACGGAGAACTGCTTTCCTGAGAGATCATTTGCCCCCCATCTTCCCAAGCTCCAGGTGCTTTGCTCAGTTAAAATGAACCCAGGGATACACAGAAGAGTCACACTCAAAGTCAGAATCTAGCACGCCTCCAAAATTCCACTGAAAATAAATGATTACAAGCTGGGGAATAGGTTCCCTGGGACATGTGGATGTTTCCCTTGAGCGCCTGAGGGGAGCCACGGCCACCAGAATGCCCAGCGGACTTGGGACAGGCTCAAGGTGCCACTGAATGTCACTGACCTGTTGGTATCAGTACCCCTCACGCCCCTTCCAGACACTGGAAGCCCAGAGCTGCTCCTTGGCTCAGGGAGAGGAGGGTCTGTGGCTCTGGGCACTTCTCAACTTTAATGTATTGATCATAATGACTGGTATGCAAACCACCCATTCACTCAGTATATTAGTTAACAAAACTTCTTTCTCACACCTATTTTTCTTTTTTTTTGCTTTCTCTCAGTTTAGAAAATGGCTAATAAATAAACACATAAATAAATCAAATTTTAAGCCTGCCCTTGACTCGCCCAGAACCACCACTCCTCCGTCTATCTATAGTTTTCAAACTCTTTGCTGCTCTGACAACACATGACTAGTGAACATCTATGTTCTCAAAGTTCTTCCTGAGGCGTAACCTGATTTAGATAATCCCCCAGAAAATTAGAAGAGGAAGAAACATAGTAAAAAGGATCATAAAGCTTTTTGTTAAGCTACAGGGTTGGAGAGGCAAATACAAATAAAGCCATTGAAAAAAATAAAGAGGAAAAAATAAATCTATCTTTCACATAGAATTAAATTTTTTAAAGAGTGATGTTTTCCAGTCTTTCACAATGTAGGTACCATAGTCAAGACACTTAAGTACACTGTAGCTGTGTGAGCAAAAACGGTCTTATTACTGACATAACAACCTATAGGATTTACCACTTTCGTGTGTTAGTTGGGAATTTTACTTACAATTCACTGCCTTTCAAAGGAAACATAAGCGAAAAATGAACTTTGGGGACTTCAAGATCAAAAGCTTCTGCACAAGAAAGGAAACGGTCAACAAAACAAAGAGGCAACCCACAGAATGGGAGAAGATATTTGCAAATGACACAAGATCATAAAGAATTCCTTAAACTCAACACTCAAAAAACAGACAATCACGTCAAAAAATGGACAGAAGATATGAACAGATACTTCTCCAAAGAAGACATACAAATGGCTAACAGACACATGAAAAAATGTTCATCATCCTTAGCCACCAGAGAGATTCAAATCAAAACCACATTGAGATACCACCTTACACCAGTTAGAATGGCCAAAATCAACAAGACAGGAAACAAGTGTTGGAGAGGAAGTGGAGAAAGGGAAACCCTCTTACACTGTTGGTGGGAATGCAAGTTGGTGCAGCCACTTGGGAAAACAGTGTGGAAATTAAAAATAGAGCTACCCTATGACCCTGCAATTGCACGATTGGGTATTTACCCCAAAGATACAGATGTAGTGAAAAGAAGGGCCATCTGTACCCCAATGTTCATAGCAGCAATGGCCACAGTTGCCAAACTGTGGAAAGAGACAAGATGCCCTTCAACAGACGAATGGATAATGAAGATATGGTCCATATATACAATGGAATATTACTTGGCCATTAGAAACAATGAATTCCCAACTTTTGTATCAACATGGATGGGATTAGAGGAGATTATGCTGAATGAAATAAGTCAAGCAGAGAAAGTCAATTATCATATGGTTTCACTTACTTGTGGAGTATAAGGCATAACATGGAGGACATTAGGAGAAGGAAAGGAAAACTGAATTGGGGGAAATTGGAGGGGGAGATGAAGCATGAGAGACTGTGGACTCTGAGAAACAAACTGAGGGTTTTGGAGGGAAGGAAAGTGGCGGGTTGGGTGAGCCATGTGATGGCGATTAAGGAGGGCACATATTGCATGGAGTACTGGGTGGGGTACATAAACAATGAATCTCAGGACACTGAAAAAAATAAAATTAAATAAAAATAAATAAATAAAAATAAATTTTAAATATGGGGAAAAAACCCCAACAATTCACTGCCTTTGATTTAGTTATCACGATGGGGGTCTTTTCTAACAGACACCTTGGTGGCATTATTCTTGCACACAATGTACAAGTGGATTTCCTCATCTTCTCCTGTCTGTATTCCTAATTAAAAACTTACCCACGGGCAAAATTTTTAAAAATAACTGTAAAACAGAGTACCAGTGAAATCACAACGCACAAGTACAATCCTCTGCAATTGCCATGGCTCCTAACCACAGAGTGGCTCCCGCCATTAATCTACTGTCAGCTCTGGGGCAGGCAAGACAGACTGCAGCTCCCAGCAATATCCAACAGCGCTGGGGACTCCACTCCCGGTGCTCTCCGGAGAGAAACTTGGTGTACTGGCAGGGAAACTGGCATTATAAAGAGAGAAATCGCAATAAGCTCAACTCTATTCTTTAAGTAAATCAGATTTGTGGTTAACAAAGATAACCTCGAAAAAAGATCGGCAACGCTTGAGACTGGAGGCCGGATGACTGACTAAGATCAGAGCACATGGAGTGAGAGTTCTTTGGGGTTGGGGCCTGGGAAGTTAGAGACACAGGATGCTGAGGAAAGCCCCTCTGAAATGGATAGGTAGAGAGGTCATAAAGAATCTATTTTTTTTTTTTTAAGATTTTACTTATTTGTTTGAGTGAGGGAGAGTGCAAAAGCAGGGGAAGAGGCAGAAGGAGAGGGAGAAGCAGACTCCCAGCTGAGCAAGGGGCCTGACAGAGGGCTCCATCCCAGGACCCTGGCATCATGACCTGAGCCGAAGGCAGACGCTTAAACAACCAAGCCACCCAGGCGGCCTGATCATAGAATTTGGAGCTTGGGATGCTGGAGATGAAGCAGTTAGGGTGAATTCAGGCACAGGGGAATGGTGGTTGGAGCACAGTCAGGAAGGAGGTTAAGCATCTCAACCTGAAGAGACCAATTCACTGAGTCTCGTATATTGGAGTTCTAGAGCATGATGGTCATGGTTGGAATAAAAAGGAAAGCTGTGAACCTGGCACGGAGTTCACTGAGAAAAGTGAAAGAACATTCCAGAAAATCAGGAGGAGGAAATCAGCAGACAGCAGATATTTGAGAAGGACCATTAAATGAAGGAAGCAGAAATATTCTCAAGAGGTAGCAGCGAGTAAGGCATGTGCTCCCTCTTCTTGGCCACTTGGAGGAAAGAGATGAGTCACTTTGGTTATAGAGAGTTGAAAGGGATATGGTGTTGTCACTGGGGAGAAGGCCAGAGTTAGTTAACTGGAGAAGACAGGTGTGACCAAGGAAATGTGCCACAGGATAGGATGGTACATCATGGTATTCATGCAGCCCAAATCCACTGGCTTTTCCCAAACATTACGCAGCACAGCTGAGCTCACAGTCACCGAAAGTCCCAGGCTTTTCCACACATAAACTACTGTTCTGTCAATTCTCCTTCTGTATGGTTCACTTTGTTGCCCTAAATTCAAATCAACAAATATTTATTGAATGGCCTGCCAAGCACTAGGGATCTGATATAGTCCTTGACCTCAGAGAGCACACAGTTTAGCTAGGGAGACAGATATGATAAGCAATGATTTTAAGAAAATTTGGCAAGTCTAGTACTGGCAGAAAGTATGAGGGTCAGAAGCCACCCGGCGTATTTTATATTTATCACCTAGCAAAATCTCCTTACAGCTCATACTCAGAACAGTCTAGACAGTCTGTAATCTTGATTTTGTCATTTAACTTATGGACAATTTGCCAATATTTCAAATGTATTAAGCCTCAAGCAGCAGGAAAAAAACTTAAAATTTTTAGGCAATAAGTGAGCCCTAAAATTAACACAATTAACGGATTTTTGATTGGTAAAAGCTCAAAGGCCTTATCTAATTCTGAGAATGCCATTCTAAACACGTATCTCCCTCTCTCTCTCACACACTCACACACATACAAATGAAGCCTTTAAATGCCCGATATTTATTATATGAAGGGGAATCATTCTTATTTTTTTTAAACAAGGACCCTCAAATTTTAAAATACAGTATGAGTCAAGTAATGAATCTATCAAGTGAGAGCAAAAACATGAAAAAAAAAATACTTTATATATTATGGTCCCAGTTTCGTAAAGAAAAAAAAAAATCAAACAGAACCTATAGAACAAACATCTAGATGACTCTAGAGCAGATTGTTAATAGAAATTATTTCAGTTACTGAAACAAGAAGGCTGGCCTTAATGGTGACTCCTACATTTTAGGTTATGTACCGCCATAAAGCTGTTCTTTAATTATGAGTAGGTATTACTTTTGTAATAAAAAAGAATAAGATATGTGGGCATCTTAAAAGGGGCTAACTACCTCTCATGACTATTCTTTTTTTTTTTTTTTTTTTAAGATTTTATTTATTTGACAAACAGAGATCACAAGTAGGCAGAGAGACAGGTGTTGGGGGTGGGGGGAAGCAGGCTGCCTGCTGAGCAGAGAGCCCGATGCAGGGCTCAATCCCAGGACCATGAGATCATGACCTGAGCCGAAGGCAGAGGCTTTAACCCACTGAGCCACCCAGGTGCCCCTCTCAGGGCTATTCTTAATGCAACTTCATTCTCAAAGACTATAGATGCTAGCTTATTAGTTCAAAAGTACCCTCCTGCTTCCAAAACAGATAGAGCTCTTGCCGCTATTCAACCTGCATCTCTAAAATCTAAAGCCTTCCTGGTAACCAAGTACCACTGCGGTCTGGTTCTACCTCTGCTCACCTCACCAACTGTCTTCTCACTAATGTACGCCCTCCGCGGTAGCCAGGTTGGTCACGTGTGTCCCAGGATTCCTCCTGTATATTTGCTCACTTCTGATACTCCTTCCACCCTGAATGGGCTTCCACCTATGCAAAACTCACTCATGCTTTGAGAACCAGACTGAGCCCCACCTCCACCATGGAAGAAGCCTTCCATGACTCTTCAATTTCTTCTCCTCTCCAAGGCTATAACTATTAAAAACCAAATGCACAATTTCTCACTTCACTCTATTCTGTTCAAACAACACCCTCTATCGATTAATCTAAGGTCTAAATATCAATCAATAATATAAACTTGGCCCAAGTTTCCTTTGGAAAATTCCAGGATCCCCAAACATGGAAGAGGAGGCTGTCCCTTAGCCACTCTGGATCATGTATGGATGTACATTTCTGCTGTAAGAATGCCATGAGACGACACAAAGGTTAAGGGCACAAGGTTTGGATTCAGACAAGCTCCACCACACACATAGGTTTTGTGACTCTTAGACTCATCAGGCCACTCTTTGGGGGTATTCGTCTCCTCTCTAGAAAAATGAGACTAATAATTTGTACCCCTCATTCATCAGACATGCTAAACCAGATGATAAACTTATGGCAATCAGCAGAATGTAAAAAATAAAAATGATAGTCTTATTGCTTAGGAATTAAAAAAGAGACAGAATCCTGTATAGCCAACCTAGCATGGACGACTTTCAAACTGGTCAAGGAGGGAAAAATAGCTAGCAAGGCTAAAAAGCCAAGGACTAGATTAAGGGTTCTTTAGAAGGCCCTACTGCCTAACTGGCTCTCACTGCTGCTTTGGTGGAGGGCTCATGGTACATTAAAATAAAAGATGACATAAGGAGGGTGGCTTGCATGAATCATCTAAGAATATTCTGTGTCCCTGAGGAAGCTGAAGAACCTAGCCCTGGAATGACTGCTCCAAGAGCCGTGTACTGGTAAATAAAACCTTAGCTGGGCTCTGTACTCGCAGCCAAACACCTCCTTTGGGTCCAGCTGATTGCTCTGAAACTGCTTGCAAAGTAAAGAGCCCCTGTGGCAGGAACTCATCCCTTCCTGGGCACAGACTGCAAAGGAGTGAATCCAACAAGATGCAAACAGACCCTACTACTTGAACTTCTTGTGTCCATTTTTATTTAACTATCACAACCAAGACTTTTCCATAGGATGTTATTTCGGAGGATGAATGAGTTAACAGGGAAATGTGTATACTATTTGGACATGCTCTCTTGGTCTGTATCATCAAAACTCATATAGTTTATTTCTAAAAATAAATAATAGTTGTTTCCAAAATATTATTTCTAGCATCTTCTTCCCATCTCTGCACCTTCAAACAAAAATCTTTTTCACATACTTCTTGCTTAGGACAAACCCTCTGCTGAATCCAGCAAGACTTTTCCAGGATCTCCACCTCTGAATCAGGGCTCACTCAAGTTGGTCCCCCTAAATACAATACCCTTGTTCTGCCTGCATAAAATCCTCTGGAGCAGAACATTTAAAAGCGGACCTACAGAATCATGTGTGTCAAGAAAAGGATTTTATCTCAGATGTAACTGGGCTAAAATACCTAGCTCCAGTTCCAGAGCAACAAAATCTGATGAGGACAATCCAGGAAAATTCTTTCTTCCTGAAAGGAACCGAGATGAGTCATTTTAGTTGGTTCGACCAGTAACCGAATATATTTTCTGCCAAAGAATAAAACAGATTCCTTCTTTCTTTCAGTTACTTTCCACACCATAGATTCCAGGAGACTTAAGGTAACATCTCCATCCACCAAAAGATGCCAAAATCAGACGTGGAGTTAGGAAGCAAACTCCAGTGTTGCTAGGAACTAGCTCTGGGTGAGTTAGGCAGTATATGCTTAGATTTCGGATGAACAAATGTTTTTCTTGGCATGAGAAGGGGGAGATGGGTTAGTTGACTAAGTTCCCAGGACACGGAAGGCTTACACTTGAAATGTTTTTCAATCCTTGGCACATGAAACTGTGGCTAATTCACAAAGTCACAGAAATCTCAGGCAGGTGGATTCTTTGGGAAGATAGTCTGTCACGTGATACATAACTTCGGGGTGGTGGTGATTATGGGGGTTTCGTGTTTGCCATGGTTGCCAAGTTATAACAGCTTAATGACTGAAGACCGCTGGGCATACGATGGGAGATCCAGAATCACTGTATCACGGCCTCGCTGGTGTCGCAAACCTTTGAATCTTTCTGGTAGAAATGCCATTCTTTGTAATAAGCATTCAAATAAACTCTAGATCACATTTTCATGTGGAAGTTCTGAGGTCAAAAAGGGAAGGTTAGTCTTCTCTGGTCAGATAATTTCTGTGACCAGCAGAACCTATTAAAAATTACGGTCAAGCCATTAAAATGATGCCTTGTATCCCATGTATTAGAAACGATGGAAATCTTGGTACTTCACAATTATTCACTCTAAAGTCTCCACTTCATTATTGTCATTTTTAAAGAAACCACCTCTTCTTTTCTTCACCCCAAGAGAAATCTGATTGCAATTGGAACCTGTGTGGAGGTCTGATACCCTAGCAACTAATTGGATCCTCTTAAAGGTTGAATTTTATGTTTGACCTATTTAGAAATCTGAAAAGCTTCTCTTTGAAAAGCAGGCATCTCAGATCTTAATTTTTAAGTGTCAAGTATTGCTGCAGTCAAGGTTAAATGAGTTGATAGCTTGGCGCTAGACTCAACATAATTCTTAGAGAAGATGTTCTTTTAAGCTTAAATGTAATTCATGTGCTAATTTTTTAAAAATTCTATCCAATGCCCTACATTTCATATATGAAATAAAGAATATATTTAGGTCAAGTTACATTGCAAGTGGCATCTAGGAATAGTCTGTGTTAAATATAAAGCTTGATGATGACATTTGTTAAAGATGGGATTAATTTCATGGGTATGGCTGTAACCCCGTCTTCTACCCTACCCATTACCTAGGGCAGAGGTCAGTGACACACTGCCCATAAGCCAAATCTGGTCTTCCCTGTTTTTGTACATAAAGTTTTGTTGGAACACATCTGTGTCCATTTATCTACATAGTGCTTATGGCTACTTTCACATTACAGTGGCACAGTTGAATAGCTGTAACAGAGACGGTATGGGTCACAAAGCTGGAAATATTTTCTATCTGGCCCTTTCCAGGAAAAGTTGGCCAATCCCTGATTTGTGTAGAAATGGACCAGTATCAGTCTCATAAAAGAGTCTCTTCTAGTGATTATATTATGTTAAAATCCTGGTGGGTAAAATTTTGAGGAAGAATAGAAAATGTTATCAATCCATGAGTTTTGTTGGTCAGTTTCATCCTATAGCTTCTTTGAATTTGGATTTCATTGCAACCGAACACTAGTGAGAGATGGAGAACAAGCTCGCCCAATCTGGGGTCCATGATTGTATATACTTGGCTCTGTAAACAGGTGACCACTTGAGTATTGCAACTCCTTTCCACCTCTGCTACACTGTCTCCTCCTGAGGGTTGGAAAGGCTTAATGCTCTGTTTCAACCTTCGGTTTCCCACCCTACAGAAGATCTTGTTATGCACAGAACAAGGGCAATGTTTAAAACACTTCATCAAGGTAGATCTCTTCTTCTTGCAGAATGTATCAGAAAATTTCTGTTAAAGCAGTCCATGAGATTTCATCTTTAGAATGTTTGCCTTTTGAACTTGACTCTTAAATGGAAATGAAAGAAATGTGCCCTCCTAATTTGGTTCTGTGGAGTTAGACATAAGAGACTCAATACAGTTAACTGGATTGAAAACTGTGATGTCTCCAAGAAATCCTTGGTCATTCAAAAGAATGACCAGTATTTAGTATTAATGACCATAATGACCATATTAGTATTTAATATGTACCTACAGCTAACTGCTTCCATCAGAAAATTATGGGACAGAACCAGCAGCATATCCACAAGTACAAAGAGAGCCCTGAGAAGATCACAAATAGAAGAGTTACCAGAGTAGAAGGTTGGGCCAGTAAAAGTCAATTTTCAGAGATAGTGAAAGTCAGAGGCTCACAGAGAGAAGCAGACAGGGAGGAAATCCTTCCAAGCTCCCAGGAGAGCCTATTCAAAGGCACTGGGAGTGGAAACGCAGAAGTTAGATGCTGGGGGGTGGAGAGGGGTAGCAAGCACAGAGATAGTAGCATGCATTGGTATTATATGCTAGCAAGGCCACTCTGGAATGGGGAATGTGCGACCCAATGGTAAACTCAGTATGTAACGCACGAGGCTTTGCTATGACAAGAAGTGCCTACAGTTCTTTAGGGAGAGGTATCTGGTTAAAAATGTGCTTATCAAGCATTATTCTAGAGTTTAGAATAGAAAAGCCAACTGAAAAATTCTAACAGAAAAAAACAATCACAAAGCTCCTTACAACATTTTTCTTCTGATTCCTAACAGTGAAGACTTCTCCACTGGGTGGACTGTACCAAGACCTATACCATAAAGAGAGAAAGGTGTCAGGACCATAGGTTCATGGTGTTGTCCTTAAGTTATCATTAGGGCATAGACTAAAGAACTATGTCATCCTCATTCACCTTATTTATTTTGTCCCTGTTCTTCGTGTCTCATTTTTGCTTTAAATGCAGCATAGTAGCTAATTCCTAAAGCAGGCAATTCCATGCAGCATAACTGGGTAGACAGAAAAACAAAAATAATCCATTCTTTGGGGGACATTCAAGGGAGGAAAATAATGAAATGTCACCACTGGCCTGACTTTGTATTAAGGATATAGCTCAATTTCCAATGATGTGGCCACCGCCCGTGTACCATGCAGCTTCTAGACCTCACCACATCTCTTAACTCAACTAGGCTATTCTAGCTTCTTTGTTACGTTACAGAGGTGTGTGTCCTGAAAGCAGAGACTGGGGAAAAAAGTGTGATAAAACCCAGTCCTACATTTTCTATGGCAGGAGAAGGAACCCAGTAAACACAAACACAGCAGAGCACTTCCTTTTGTTGACAACCTTACGATCTCCCCTTAATGCATTGTTTAGAATAGCAATTCCGTGTCATTTCCCATTATCCTACACACAAAACCACTGCCACGCAGATGTCGCTCTTTCTTCCAAAAAACCGATCACGGAGAATCTAGAAAGGATTCGCGTGCTGCTGAGACATGTCAAGACGGACAGCCCGGAGCCCAAGAGCTCTGTTTATATACAGAACAGGTGTGTGGCCGGGCAGCTGCGGCGAAATCGCCCCTCCACCTTCTCCCTTCTGCCTTCCCAGCTCCCCTCCCTCCCTTGCAGCCGTTCCCTCTGGGTTGGGAGGGAAAGCAGCTTTGGAAGAACCTTCTTTTTCATCCCATTTCCTCCTGCCAGAGAAGACTGGCTCGCTTTCAAGACTGCAAGCATTTGACCACGGCACACAGCAGTGAGCATGTCAACCAGTTTTATTCCCATCCCTTGCTAGGGAATCGGAAAGCCAAGGACACACTGGTGATTTCCCTGGTTTTATAGCTCTCTACTCCCCCCAGGCCTGCAACACATTTTTGGTGCTAGTGTTCACAGTGTCCTGGCATCTGCAGTGTGGGAAACCCGAACTGAGAGCCAACAGCCCCAGAGCTTCTCCCTATTAAAATGTGCAATTGGATTTCACATGCGTGTTTCAAACACCATTCAAGGCATGATTTACAGGCTACTGTCTAGCCCCACAGCTGTTTTTTCATCCCCCAGACTTAGTCGTTTCTAGGAATCCACCATCAGCTCCCTAGCGAATAGTCCTCCCAATTTCAACCTCTTCAGTCATTCCTGGGCATCCAAAGCTACACAAGACCTATGGGAAGGACTCGAGAAAATGTTTATTAAACAAAAAAACTATGATTCTTTCCACGGAATTATTCACTCATGAGAACAGCCCATGTGATGCCTTCTTTCTGTTTACCTACCTTCTAATGAAGCTTTTTGTCCCCCCATCAAATTAAACCAATCACTGCTGACCCATTGATAAAGGTTATTTATATACATTAAAACCAGCGCAAGTCCAATGACCTCTGTGTGGGCCTCACTAGTTGCCACCCAGGGCTTTCACAGTTGCTGAGTTCTTTCGATAGAAGGGAAAAGAAAACACTTCTACATATTGCAAATTACCTTCCTGTAGCTGACTAAAGCTGTGTGTTCCACAGAGAGTCAACATCTTACTATCGTGTTTCCGCGACCACCCACCCCAAGGTCCCAACGTGGTCTCCCTTTCAAGACTCTGAAATCACTCCTGAAAATCTTAGAACTCAGGCTTAAGGTTATGTTTGGTTCAAACCCAGGCTGACAGGATCTTCTCAATATTTGGTTTTAAGCTGTCAGAGGACCAGGATGGTACTGTGTTTGTATAGGATTCTTCTGTACAGAGCCCGTCCTCGACAGAGTATGGACACAGGTGGAATGAGTGGTCCATAGGAGTCCCCTGCCCTGTGACTGAGGCCCACCGTTCACGGGAGGAGAGCAAAGGAAAAAGAAAAAAAGGTCTGACATGGGGAGAAATGTCCCAGGAAGAGCCCTTGCTGGAAATGGCGTGCGGATGCATCGATTTCACCCAAATGGCTCTGCAGGTGTAGCTTCCCATTTCAGAAGAAAGCAATTAATTAAAAATCATATGAATAAAGATGTTATAATCCACATCCAATGACATTTTGCCTTTTGTTGCTCTATACCCATCTTTTCCAATGAACAGCTTCTCAAGGTGCAAAGAGAACATCCTGTCCCCTTCTGCATAGGGTCCCTGCCCACCCCGCCCTCCCGGCTCCGAGACTCGAAGTCTTCCCAGAAAACAACAAAGCACACCTGGCTTCCTCCCACACTTTGAACTACTACACAACAGTCGAGAAGATCCACTTTGTTACAAGCCACAGTCAAAATAACAAGCCTTTCTTGTTGAGTCAAAGTCCTTTAGGACAAGAATACGGGTAAGTAAGGAGCTCTTGTGTTTTACCTAGTGTTTGACCGCTGGAAAGGCAAGGCCACCAAGTTCCCTAACTCAGTAAAGGCAGCTTTAGCCTCGGGACTCGCCTTCCCTTCTCCTCCCACAGCTGTCTCTTTGCAGACCTCATGAAGGAAGATTACTCATTTACTCTTTGGATAATCTGATAATCAGGCCATGTTGACATGCTGAGCTGTCAAATCTTCAGGTTACCTGAAGAGGCTCTCTTTTTAAACCCTTACATTAAAAATAACCCCAAATTCACACTTGTTATCAATGGCCCCCAAGGCCAAAACTGCAAAGGATGAGAATCGCAGCAGTAAAATGACCATTTATTTATTCAATACCCATTATGTGTCAGACGTCGTGTAGGGCATTTAACACGTGTGCCTTTTCTCTTTACTCTCTCCAGATAGCTGGTGGAGATAGTATCGTCATCCAAGCCTACATGAGTGTGGAAGCCACGACTGCCCGGGAAAATACAACTGGCATCGAGAGAAGTCAGACTCAAAGCCAATCCTCTGTTGCCAAGAGCCCATGAAGTTTCCTTCCAGTCCACTAAGCTCCTCCTGAGAACAGAACAGTAGACCTCGGGAACAGTGTGTTCCCAGGCTAGGAAGAACTTGAGCTGGTAGGAAGGAGATGTCTGGTGACTGTAGGGGCAGAAAAGGGAGCAGCTCTGGGATTTTCCAGACCCCTGAGAATCTGTACGCTTCCTTCTGTTCTAAGCACCTGATTTCTGCAATCCCCAGAGGGAAGCTGAGCAGTTAAAACACTTATGCTTCTTGGCGTGGTCAAAACAATAAGCTGTCCTTTGGCTCACTATGTCACACCTGCCACTTCCCCACAACTGGGGGACACTGCCAGCGAGGAGACCCCTCCATGGCTGTCTGCATTTCTGAAGCTCCAAACCTCAGCAGTTAAACCTTCTTCTCAGCTGCCGCTTCCTCATCAACCTTTGGCTACCAGAAATCATGACATGACCCCTAAATTGCAACAGGATCAGAGAGACTTGCCCCCCATCCCCCTTCCATCTCCTCCTCTGGATTCTGTGTGGCGTAGTATGCCCCCGCCAGACTCTTCATGCCACATGTTTTTTTGTTTTTCAGGCTTTTTTTTTTTTTTAAGAACAACACAGATTATAAATAACTAAGTAAACAAAGAAATAAACCTGCCTGGTATCCTATTTACGTTCCTGCTCACAACCACACGGGAGACTCCAACACTAGTCCATGCACACAGAGTACTCTTTCCATGAGCAACGCTCACATGATCATGTCCAGAGAGACATTTCGGCCACAGCACCAGACAGTCCCCAAGGGCCCCTCACCCTCCCACTCCAATGTCTATAGCGTTTCACCTTTCCACATTTCTTCCTTCACTTGAACCGTCATGGTTTTGTATTAGATTTCCCTCTGGGAAGAATGACTGGCAATTAATCCCAGCCCCGCTCCACCCTGGGTGGTGAGCTATCACTCGCAAGCCCCTCATTACCATTAGAGTCTTCTACTTCTTCGGCCGGGGTAGCTTTCTGGGAGGAGTGGTGCGCGTGGGAGGAGAGCAGACTGACAATTCGTGGCCTGGGGAGGGTCAGGGCTTTTCCGTGGACCTTGAGGGAGTGTTCCTTCAACTGGCTGATTGTCATGGTGGAAAATGAGCACCAAGAACACTTGTAGGCATGTTCACCTGGAAGAAGATGGCGGTAAGGGGCAGAACGGGAAAGGAGGGAAGGGGGTAAGGTGGGGTGGAAAACAAAATGGCATAGTTAATTCACACAAGAGATGAAGTACTGTTAATTCACGCAAGAGATGCGACTTCTGAAGTTTCAGGGTCTAAGAAGCCTCACAGACCAGCTACCCACCCCTTCCCACAACCACAGTGCTCCTCTGGGACTGAAACTTCCATGAGCTCCATAATCAGGTGACCCAGTCCCTTTTCATTTCATGCTCTACTTACAGGGACAAACCCATGCCTGGATTCCCCAACAGGGCGTGAAACTGAATGTCTACGATCCCTCCTTCAGAAAGGGTTCGTCTCTCATTCTCTCCCTCCTCTCTCTCCACTAGAAACGACCACGTTGGCTTTCATTCAAGGATGCTTTTTATCATCTGCACAATATAATATGCTTAATTCTTATTTCAAGGACCTATCCGTGGCTTTCCAAGCACAGGGTAACTAAGTGCAAACTCTATTGTGCTATTTTCATTCTCTGCGTCTTTGCTGACTAGTCACCTCCTTGATTCCACACATTCTAGTTTGTTTCTTCTGGACCAGTTCACAAACCTCAGCATAAAACTCCATGCCCCTATCTAATCAATAATGCAGAGAAATGGGTAAAAGTAAGTCATTTTTTTTTTTAAACTAAGAGATAGTTGTATATGTATAAGCATGAGTGCATCTCCAATATTCTTTGATAAACAGGACATTTCCTACTTTTATTTTAATTATTTTTATACCATGGAAACACAGTGACCAAATGAGACTATGGTTCACCTTTGCCCAAAGTCAGCTTTTAAATTAAGTGCATTTTAAAAAGCCAAGCTGTGAAATGGACATGCTTATGTTGTGGGACAAACACTGGTTTGATCGACTCAGAAAGCAATTTTGCTTTTCTTAACAAAAGGATGTGAATTCTCATGCTTGCAGCTCAGTATCTGCACCGCTCCAACCTGATACTAAAAAAATACCCTTTAACATACAGGGTTTCCAGTCATAAGGAAATGATTAAATAAACAAGTACCAGTTCTTGATGAATGATAATTCATTAAAATAAATTCTTAAATAATATAAAAAAAAAAGAAAATAATATAGTGATCTTCAGAAAAACAAATAGAAAGGCACGATATATTTTTGACTCACTTATAATCACAACTGTTAAAAATAATTATAGAGGCCATGGTTGAAAGGAAGTGTTATCAAACGTGAACAACAGTGGTCTTTAGAGAATAAGATTATGGGGTGACTGACTCTTATTTCTTCTTTCATTTCCAAATTTCCCCTAACGAGCAGGGTTTTTTTTTTTTGTTCTTTGTTTTTTTTAATTTCTTTTTAAGGCGAAATTTTAAAACCAGAGGTGAGGAAAGAGAAGGAAATAGAGGGGGAAAAAAGAGCAGAAAGGCCCTTCAGCAAGGAAAGTTTCGTGGGCCAAACTGTGAGGGGGACCTCTGCTCCGCGGAGCAGGAATGAGAAGGTAAACCTCTGTGCTTGCTCTGACCCCGCTGAGATGGGTTGTTCCCCCCCAACCTTGAAAATGACTCAATGTCTTCATATGCCAGGTGAGCGCAGGAACCCAGACTCTGCACTCAGCCTCCGCGTTGCCACTGATGACTCCCAGAGCACGTACTTCCAAGAAAGCCTTGAAGAGAACCTTGAGTGACGCAACACACTACAGCCCAAGATGGAAGAGAAGTTCAAAGTCAGACGACCCGGGGCCAGAACCTCAGTCAGTCCCCAGCTATTATCTAGGAGTCTGGATAATGCCTGGTTGTCAACAGTGGTAACTATTACTATAATAAATATGGATATATAGAATATAATTTCCAATATAACATAGAAATACACATGTCAATATATATTAATCATTGTATAGAATACCACGGCCCTTCTTACTCCATTTTTAAATTTTTTAATGCAAGTCTGGCTGCATGAAGCTGGTTAGGTAGTGGCAAGTAGCGCAACATGAGAGAGAATCCAAATCCAGATTATTTGATTTGCCTATGTGACTTTTACCCTTTAAAATAAAATAATCCACCTAGCCTGGACAAGATGACACAAGTGTTTTGGAAAACGCACTGGCTTGTTGCAAGCCAAGCTGCTCTCAAGTGGCTGAACGCCACGCCATAGACACCAAGGTTCCCAGGTGTGCAGAGAAACAAATTCTAGCATTCCCCCTCTCTTTATGGATGCTTCCTTCTCGCCAACCAGTGAGCACAGAAGGACCGTGTGCGTGGTCACCTCACTGCCCTGGAGTCTCCAGGCAGCCTCTGGTACTTTCTTAAAGTCCTTCGCACAGGGCCAGATCATTTACCCAACTCCTCTTGCTAACAGCGCTTTGGCCAAGGTGGAGATCTGTGAGAAAGACTCCCCAGGATGCTGTCCCAGCTGAAGAATTTACAATATGCACACATGTCACAAAAGAGCGGTCTGAACCCTGAAGCCTCTTACTCCATAGCTTCAGTAGACTTTTCCCAAAAGTATAAAAATACGAACAGAAGTCTAGAACCAGTCTCTCCATCCCATCCATGCCCAGTGGGGCTAGGAACAGCTGGATGGCTTCAGGAGTTTTATTCCATGAGGCCAGTTCGACAGGACCTAACACCAGGAAAGCTGGTCAAAACCTCGGAGAGGGACCCTAACTAAGGGCGTATGTGCAGTCTGGCTTCCAGGTGTGGCTGAGAACACCACGGAGAGGCCCCTAGACCCCTCTCCAGCACCTTCCCTGCACCACACCTCTTTCCTTTCCTGGCTGAGCTCTCCTGTGCCACCATCAGATGCAAAAAAGAGAGGCCATCAGCTTCTTGTCAGCGATAAGGATGCAGGCTGTTCTTCTGAAGTCGAATTCTTAGTGAGTGGATTATATGGCCTTGAACAGGTCACTTAATTTTTATATCCTCCTCTGATGCTGAGGGGGACACCACCACCTACCCTTTAGGACTGCCATGAGGATTAATGAGTGGGATGGATAGAACATGCTTAGTGCAAGCCTGGCGGGTGAGGGACTGTTCCTGACAGAAGCATGAGGAGATGGAACAAAAGAGTAACAGAGACCAGCACAGCTTCTGGACACTCAGGACCCAAGTCATTTCTTATCTCTTGTAAGGAAATGTATTTAAGGGTATCTCATGAGACATCTTGCATGTCTTAGGGACTCTGTCCCTTTGAACTTCCTCAAGATTATACTTTCATTTTAGTTGGGAATTATCTTCAGTAGATGCTAACAGTTCATGCATTTCCACTAGAAAGGCCAGGTAGGAGCACCTAGGTGGCTCAGTCAGTTAAACCTTCGGCTAGGGTCATGATCCCAGGGTCCTGGGTTCAAGCCTTGCATCGGGCTCCCTGCTCAGCAGAAAGCCTGCTTCTGCCTCTCCCACTCTCCTTGCTTGTGTTCCCTCTCTCACTGTGTCTTTTTCTGGCAAATACATAAATAAAATCTTTAAACAACAACAACAACAACAGAAACAAAGCCTGTTAGTAGCACATCTCAACTATGACTTGGGTGACATGGGCTTGGTCACCCTTGGCTTATTTTGGCTTCAGGTTATTCTATAATTTTTCTTTATGTTTCTTCATTAGATTAAAATAGAAATAAATAACCAACCAAGTCAAGAATAACTTCTTGTCATGTGCGGGATAAGGTACTTCGACTTTCCCTCAGGGAAGACCATAGGATTTCAAAACCAGAGGACTCCTGCATCAGGACGGCCAACTCACCAGCGTGAGCCTTGAGTATATGTGTTTTCAGCCGGCTGTTATAGGAGGACTTGAAGGAGCAGAGTTTGCACCGGAATGGTTTATGGTGTCCGTGGTGGGTTTGCATATGGCGATCCAAGCTTGATGGAGAAGAAAAATAGAGAGAGAAACAGGGCAGGATTAACAATTACATACATTTTTCTCCCTGCCCTTTTCCAGCAATCCCACTTCTAAATTGCTCAAAGTCATTTTGCTCAACAATGGTGCTTACCCAAACCAAAAACAATAATGACAAAAATGACAAGAGTGGTCATGCCTACTTGAAAGGGAGGGGCTCAAGGAAAGAAGATAGCAAGAGCCTTTTTGGATTGAGATACATGGCAGTGGGAGCATTTTCCCTTCCCTGGAAGCATGTATAATTGGAAGAGGGCATCCAAAGAGGAAAAGATGAAATACCAGGGAATGCAAGTTTTCTGCCAAGGTGGTGAGGAGTGCCTATCAAATAGTCCCTTAACTTATTAAAAAAAAAGGAATTAGAGAAATTTTGCATTTAGAAAGGGCTTTCTTTTTAAATCTCAACTCTGCATTCATAGTGAACAATCAGGAGGGAAAGGGAAGTTCCAAGGCAGCTGAGCTACTTGCAATGGGCTGTCATGTCTCCAACATCTTTGTAAATATGGAGGCAACTGGAAGGTAGGTTTCAAAGAAGTCTTGTGATCCAAAGGCCACTTATCCCTTCTGATAAACACTACCATGTTTGCTGTACCTCAGTCTTCCAGAGCAACTTCTAAAGAAGTCATTAAATTATGGTGAACTCCCAGTATTTCATAATAATTACTAGTCTAAAAAATAATAAATCCCCCAAACAAGGTGTGGGAAGGTGTTTTAATTTGTATCGGTACCCCAGAGAACTAGATTTCATTCTAAAGGACTCATCTGGGAATGGTGTTGCTTACCATTTAAACATACAATGTTCTGAGCCCCAAAGCTGCGCTTTCAATCACTTCCTGACATCTCCCTCTGGGTGTCCTTCAGCTTTCTTAAACTCAACCAGCCCTTAAACAAAACCATCAGTACCTCCCCCACCCCCCACCACCTCCAAAAAGCCGCTCTTTCTCCTTTCCTTGCTTCTACAAAGGACACCACCATTCTCAGTCAACCAGACGGAACACCTGGGTGTCATCTGTCCTCTACTTTGTCTCTCATCCCTCATCCCCTATATTATAGTCAATTTTTCCAAATCATTAAGATCCTACTTCTTTCAACCATTCCCAAAGTTCCATTCTAACTTCTTGGATTACCTACTATTACTGCCTCTTAATTGGTTCCTCCCAACATTTTTTTTTTTTTTTTTTTTTTTTTGTCAACTCAAGAGCATGAGCTATGGAGTGAGACTGCCTGGGTTCAAATCCCAGCTATTGCTTATAAACCAAATGGCCTGGGCAAGTTACATAAACCTCCTCACCTTTCTAATCCACAAAATGGAGACACAGTGGGACCGTACCTCATAGGGCTGACTTAAGAATAAAATGAGATAATAATACTTGAAGGTGCTTAGCGTACTGCCTGACACATAGTAGGTCTTAATAAATGTCAGCAATTATGATGACTCTACTCATTTCAGTCTTCCTTTTGCTGGTAATGTAAATTAAAGTCTTAATTCTGCATTCAAAGACTCCAAATATGGTCTCTACTCAAGTCTTACTCTATCCTCCCCTATTCTTTTACATATACCTTAAAGATTAGTCAGACTAGACTACCAGCAGGGCACCCACCAGCCTCATGCTCCATTCCACGGGCTTATGCTCTCATCCCTTCCACCATGTTGTACGCCCATTCCAAACTATACAAGTCCTGTCTTTGACTTTTTTTTTTTTTTTTAAGATTTTATTTATTTATTTGACAGACAGAGATCACAAGTAGGCAGAGAAGCAGGCAGAGAGAGAGGGGGAAGCAGGTCCCTGCTCAGCAGGGAGCCGGATGCAGGGCTCTACCCCAGGACCCTGGGATCATGACCTGAGTGGAAGGCAGAGGCTTAACTCACTGAGCCACCCAGGCACCCCCTGTCTTCCGACTTTAAGACCTGATTCAAATGCTCCCTACTCCATAAAACCTTCTCAATTCTTCCACAGTGGGTGTCACATTACCCTTCTCTGAAATTTCACAGCATTTTACTGATACATTTTTGAAAGATATGTGCCTTATTTTGCCTCATTTGTGTGCTTGCTTTATTTATAACCCCCCTAGCCCCTAAACTCCCTTAGCTCCCTGACCATGGCCTCTTCATCTTTATATGCCCCTCATACCCTGTAAGTCCCCAGCACACTGCCTAGCACAGAGGGTATCCATTTATTCAGTAGGGATCTGCCGAGCCTCTACCGGGTGTCAGAAAGCAGGACAGATGCTGGGGAATACATACTTCTTAAACTGATGAAAACTACACAAGCTTTACGTCGGCGCACAGATCTGACAACAAAGATGAGACATTAGGCTCTGTAGAATTCAGGATCTGTAACCCATCCCACCCTCTGGACAAGCATTGCCTCCTTCCGGCTTTCAACAACTATCCAGCACTTTATCTTCAAGAAGCAACCAACCCAACATTTACTTTCAATCATCCTAAAGATAAACAGCATGTTAGTCTTCCCATCGGTCACCTCCATCCAAGATGGTGGCACACATTACTCATCGCGTATCCCTCTCACACAGTTCAGAGAAAGGCAATAAAAGGCGGTTTCTTCTCGGAACCATCCCTCTTCCCATCACCCCCAAATGCCAGTCACAATACTCCAAATCCATGACTCCAAAGCTGTGATGGGCCTCGGGCAGCTCCTTTGCCTCAACCTCCCTTTACTTCAAAAGCATCTGTTGGCATCAGGAACCTCCTTACTTTTCAAGGTCTTTTTAAGAAACATCTCAAGCAATGGTTCTTTGGTCACAACAGGGAATGAATAGTCCTAATTGTACCTCCACAGACCCTCAATTTCCTAAATGGAACTTGACTTCCTCAAATGATAACGAGGTTCTGGATGAACGTTTGACCGATAACACCAGTCAATTCCTCTACTTTCTAGTCTTTTGTAAATCAGAGCAAGGCCTCCAAAATAGCCACTTATGAAAAAGACCTGTATTTGCCACGTCTAATGTTAAGTAATCTGGGGCTCTTAGCTCCATTTGACAGATGGGGTGACTGAGGCTCAAGGTAACCTAAGCAGCAAGTGAAAGCCCTCAGTGGGGCTCTTGGACGCCTCCACCCACCCCCCACCTCACTACCCCCCAACCCCGGCTCCAGCTCAGCTGCCTCCCGCTAGGACACCTCCCTCTTCCCCACCTGCGGGCACGCAACAGCACTTACTTGTGCCTGAAAGCAGAAACAAAGGAGCAATACTGGCAGCTGTACTTGTCCTCGCGGGTAAACATGGCCAGGGCCAGATGGCTCCTCTCATGAGAACGCAGCCCCTGCATGGACATCAGGACTCTGTCACATTGACTACAATGGTATCCCCCCGGCCGGGTTTCATCCTCCAACATTCCATCAAGCAAGCAGTGTTCACCATCCACCCGGTCCACCAGGGTGCCACTGGCATCTTTGGCGACTTCCAATCCATCCAGGAAAAAGTGGGAAGGGTCTTCGGCCTCCTGCTAAGAGAACCACACACACACACATGCCCCACCAACAAAATAAATATCCATCATCATCATCTTCAGCACTCCTCCGCTCCCTTCATTCTCCCAAAGTCATCAGCATCTCCAGTTCAAGCTTACTCCCCTGCCTCTCCAGCTCCCCCTAGAGGGAGGGCAAACCCGCCTGCCATGCAGCGGTGGTGATGTGAAGGCAACATGTCCCGGCACAGGCTGCCACGGCCTGGGAAACATGAGAGAGAGGCTCTCCCACTGTGAAGACCATTCACTCACTTTGCTCCCATCTTAGAAAGAAAATTCAAATTGCCATCCCACCTGAACTCACACAAAGCAGGGTTAGGGTTATGGCTCAGAGAAAAGAAAGGAAGGAAGAGGAAAACACAGCAGAGAGGTTTGGGCATCTAGGAGCTAGCGTGGGCCATCCTCGGGAAATAAAGGAAAGGGATGGACCCTGACCTTTGCCACCCATGCTCCTCCCCACCCTGCGTACAGTGACTTAACCCACTGAATGGGAGGCTGCTGTATGATCGACTGAAAAACTTAGGGAGGAGCCTGAGTTTAAGACACCCGTCTTTGGAGGTGACTCCTTGGGTTACTGATTACACACGAAGAACTGCTCTGTCTCCCTCGAGTGACTCCAGGAAACAAACCCGAGACACACTGTGGTGGCACGGAAGAGGCTGACTGCCACTGCCCCCAGAGGCCACTGTTCTGCTGGGAGCCAGAGGGGCTTCTGTCTTCAGCGAAGGAAAGCAGAGACTTTATGTCCATGTTATATGGGCAAAAACAGGACACCAGATGGAGAAAGGCCAATAACGAAAACATATTTACATATCTAGAGAGAAATAGCCAAGCCCCGAACTAATTAACTTCTCTGCTCAAAAATCAGTGCTTAGCCATATCCTGGAAGACAGGTCCCCGAAACTGTGGCTGCTCTCAGGATTATGACGTCCAAAACAGGCAGCCTAATTGAAGTTGGGGCAGGGAGGGAAGACACTGGTCAGCGACATATGGGTAAAAAGAGGATAAAGGAGCCAAATTAGGGCAAGGGGTTCTTGGGGCCTACTATGACTCGAAGGCCCATAGTTTTAGATTTCATGTGTCTCACGCTCCTCAGAGGACCCAGGATAAGAAGTAAGAGTCTCCTGGGCTCTCTAAACCGTCAGCAGGATGAGAACAGTGAGAAGTCAGGCAGTGGGAGGAGCAGAAGATGATGGGAACAGGACCCACTTGATTCTTCTCAAGAGCTCGGGCAACTTGGAAGAGCGTAACACCTAACGGCACTACATGCAGAACAGAAGGGCGACCCAAAGCCTCCTGTCCGGAGAGGCCCGGATCTTCCGTTTCCACCAAACTATCCGCGTGGAAGGGAACCAGATCGAAACGCGACCGGGTGGAGACACGAAAGATGAAGAGGGTCCAACCTGCAAAAAAATCAAAACAAGCCAGACCGATCCAAGCGCAGCTCAGGAATGCCCACATCCTGGGACGCCCTTTCCTGAGCTGCTTTGCGCAACGGTGGGGGGTGGGGGGGGGCACGGTTGGGGGTGGGGGTTAATCAGTGACTCGAGCGGCTCACACACCTGACCGCTCATCCACACCTCCCCCCTCCCTGACGCTCACCTTCACGGCGGCGGACACGGCGGGGACGCTGCCATACTGGACGTGCTTCCGCAGGTGGTTGCAGATGGCTCGGAGCGTCGGGTGCACTTCCACACAGAATTTACACTTGTAGCCCACCACCTTCCTCTCCTTGATCTTTGGCACCTCTTCTAAGTGACCAAAAGGCTGGTAAAATACAGTGGTAGCCATCAGTACTCCGAGCCCTCCCTCGCACGCCGGCGTTCACGCTTGTCGCTTACGAGCGGACTTTATTTCAAAGTGGATTAGCAGGTTAGAAACCAAGGGAGGGATACGGCCGTGTGTTTACAGAACGAGGTCGTCAGAGCCGTGGCACGCTGCCTGCCACGCAAAAGTCTCCGGAACCCACACGTGTTACGACTTGTGAGGAGAGCAGAGTTCTGTGGAGAAGCGTCATGGTCACGGCCACCGCGTCGGGTGGTTTTCAAAGCAGTGTCAACCACGCAGGTGAAACGTTGCATAGCTACGCCATTAGTGAACGTCTTGACCAGGAAAAGGAACCAACCAAACAAACAAAAAAAAAAACCCCAAAACCGAAAACCAACCACTCAGACAAATCTACTCCTGGAGATGGCAGGTTCCTGTAGCAGACACTGCGGACCAGCACCACGGCTGACACCAGGAGACGGCCCACAGCTGCCTTAGAAAGAGAGCGAGCGGCGTCGTGTAACGGGGCCTCACGTAAAGGCTACTTGGCGGAAGGAGATACAGAGAAACCACCCCGGCCCTCCCCCCACGGGAGCCTTGGGAGAGTGGGAGGGAGGGGAGCCGGGCGGTGGAGAAGGGCGAGCCTAGGATGGGGGGCTATCAAGCTCGAAACGTTTAATTGACTTATGGAGCTCTCTGGCAAAGCTAAGTCACTAGGAAGCCTGTAGCAGTTTGGCTGGCAACGAAGAAGTGCGTGTGGGCACCAGTGATGAGAGGCCTCCTGGGGGAAGGGAAATCAAAACATAGCCTTACCCTCTCTTGTTTGAAATCTGCAAAAGCACCATCTGCATATTTCTGCTTGCTCAAAAGCTGTTTCCTCCTCTCCTGACGTTTGGCACGCTTCTGGAATTCCTCATTGTGAACGTTCAAGTGTGAGGTCAGCTCCGCTGTGCTTTGCAGTTTGCTATCACAGTGCTTACACTGGTAGGCGGGGCTCTGCAGGCGGGGGCCGCCGCCCAGGATGACGAAGTCCCTCTTGAGGTCCCGGCTGTGGTGGTCGGTGTAGTGCATGCACAGCAGCTCGGCCGTGCTGAAGGACAGCTTGAAGCACCTGACGCAGCGGAACGGGAGCCACTCGGTCTCCGCAGCTTCGCTTCCCTCCACCTCGGCCTTCTCGAAGCTGCCTCTCTCCTCCTCTTCCATCAGCACCGGCTTCTCGTGCTCGTCCGCGTAGACGGCCGTGAAGTAGCCGCCCAGCTTGCTGGCGTGCTGCTTCTTCGGGAACACCCCCGGGTGGCGCTTCATGTAGTGGGACACGATGCCCTTCTTGCTGAAGGACTGGAAGGAGCACAGCGAGCACTTTTTCTTCTCCACGGCCCGCCGCAGCTCCTCGCTGAGTTGCGGGGAGTCGTCCTTGGGCGGGGACGGGATGATCACCTTGTTGGGCTTGTCGCTGATGGTCCGGGAGGCGGCCAGGCAGTGGGTGTAGTAGGCGTCGATGTCGTGGCGCTTCTGGTAGTGGGCCGCCAGCCCCTTGCGGATGGGGTTGGTGTAGGCGCACAGGGCGCACTTGAAGAGGTTGTTCTTGCCCTCCGGCTGGGCGCGGACGTTGTTGTGCTTGATGCGGTAGTGCCTGGCGATGCCCTTCCTCGTGGAGCAGAAGTACTTGCAGAGCTGACACCGGAACACAGTGTGGGAGACCAGGTGCGAGGCGGAGAAGTGCGACGTGGACATGGGCTCCTCTCCCATGTCGTCCTCGGCAGCGGATACCTGGGAGGGGCTCACTTCTGTGGTCATCTCGGGCTCCAGGGAGACTGGCAGCTTCGGGGGCGACGGAGAAAAGACGTCGAATTCGGGCTGATTGTGGTACTTCTCGTAGTGGATCTTGAGCTTCTCCAGCGTGCCGTGCGTGTAGGGACACAGTTTGCAACGGTAGGCGCCGTAGCCTTGCTTGAAGATTCTGCTCGTCTCCTCCACGTCGTTCTGCGCTATGTCCGCGGACTGCTCCACATCGTGCACGAAGTCCTCGGCGGTCACCTTGATGGCCGGGTGGCGCTTCTGGTAGTGCGTCAGGACGCCGTGGATGCGGGTGTTGATGTAGGGGCAGTGTCTGCATTTGTAGACAGCGCCGGGGTTGATGTCGATGTCCTGGGCAAAGTCAGCCGCCTTCACCTTCATGCCGGGGTGCTTCTTCCCGTAGTGGGTGAGCAGGCCATGCAAGTTGTTGTACTCAGACTGGCAAACTGTGCACTGGTACGGGGTGGACGAGATGGCCGGGTTGGCGGAGGCCAGCTGGATGCTCTTCTCTGGGGAGAGCCTCGCATCATCTGGGCACTCTGCGTCCTGCTCGGGGAGTGGAGTGGGCAAGCTGTTCTCGCAATTCACGGGACCCACCAGCTCTTCGGCGGAGGGGGGTAGGGGATTCTCGATGGCATCTTTCTCCTTGATGATATCCAGCAGCACCGACTCATCACCATTCATGGCCCAGGGATGGAATGCCTGGTAGTGATTGGTGATGTCCCAGATGGACATGGCCTCAAAGACACAGTCTCTGCATCGGTACGTTTTGGCTTCCGTGGGCAACGCGAGGGAGGGAGGGGACGGGTCTGGCCCAGCCCAGAGTTTGGTAGCCATGTAAGTGTAGTCAACGTAATGCTCTGGATGCCTCCTCTGGTAATGCAGGAGCAGACCGTTGGGCTCCGTGTGCGAATAGATACACCACTCGCAGTGGTAGCCAGCTTCTATCAAGCCATCAAGGAACGCCCACCGCATGATGGACGTGACTGTGGCCTTCAAGGCAGGGTGGTCTTTCTTGATATGCTTCCTCAGTGCATAGAAGTAGGGGGAGGTATACGAGCACTGCCTACACTTGAGCGCTCGAAGTTTCGCTTTGTCCCGCTCCGCGCTGGAGGGGGCCATGAGCACACAGCTGGCAGGCTTCTTCTGGTTCCGGTCACAGAGGCTTCGGATGGTGGCCGTGTGCTGCCGGATCACATCTGCATTGGCCTTGAAGTCTCGGTGCTTCTTCTGATAGTGAATGAGGACACCCTTGACCGTCCGGTTCCCGTAATCACAGTGCTGGCAAAAGAACATCTCATTCTCCACAGGAGGGCCATCTCGCTCAGAGCTGCTGCGGTTCAGCTGTTGCATGGGGGCGGGTGGCCGAGGGGAGCCTTGAGGCCCCTCAGACCCCCTCATCATTGCAGCTGTGGGAGGAGCCTGTCTGATATATTTGGCAGTGACCTTTATTTCTGGGTGTCTTTTCTGGTAGTGGACAAGCACTCCCACAACTGACCGATTGCTGTACGAACAGTGTTTGCAGTAGTAAAGCTCAGTACTGAGGTCTGGTGGCGGGGGTTGTGGGGGGGGTGGGGAACCCATGTTGGACATTTTGGGAGACATTGGAGCACCCACCTCAAATGATAATTGAGAAAGGGCAGAGCCCCTGTCCACAGACACCATTCGCATGGTTTTCTGGATCCTAAAGTAGGAAGCCTTTTCTTCCGGGTGTTTCTTCTGATAATGAACCAAGACAGAATGCATGTTGGGGCTTGCAAACGAGCAAACGTCACAATCGTAAACGACAACAGTGTTAACTGAGGGGTCCTTCTGATTTTCACATTCTGGAGTATAGGTCTTTGAAGGAGTGTTTTTATTAAATGTAGCCGGCAGACCGCCACCGCGAGCCACGGGAGTGGAAGTTGCCATGCTCTTGGGGGCTGAATTCAGAATCTCCCTCAGCGTCTGGGATTCCGTATTCAGCCCTTCCTGCTGCTCCACGACGTAGCTGGAAAATATCATCGCATTGTTGATCTTGACCGTGGGATGCATTCTTTGGTAATGTGGCATCAGGCTTCGGACGTTCGGGCTCGTGTAGGAACAAAACCGACAGCGGTAGATCAGGTCCGAATGGTCGAAGTTGAGTACATTCATGGCTTCTGGGTGGTGTTCACCGTAATGCTGCTGCAGGTCTTCAAAGTTGGTGTAGTCAATGTAGCATTCCAGGCACCTGTACACGGCACTGTGGTCGTTGGGGTCCAAGATGTACCGAAAGCTGAACTTGATATAAGGGTGCATCCGTTGGTAGTGGGTGCTGACGCTCCGGGCCGATTTGTTGTTAAAGTCACAGTGTTTGCAATAATAAAGCCGTCCAGAGTCACCAAAGTCCGTGTTCTCATTATTGTGCTCTGTCCCATAGATGGGAGTCTGGGTGTTCAGCAGAGCAGTACTGGAAACTTGGTGGTCTTTCATGTTGGCCGAGGAGCCGTAGTAATCCTCTTCGTCTTCGGAAAGGGTGAGCTCAATTTCCGCCCCGTTGGTGGCGTTGTAGTCGTGGGCGACGCTTCTGAAGCTGGGCTCCTTTTGGGGCTCGCCGGCGTCTCTCGCCCAGATCTGCTGGGCCGAGAAGGATGTGGACACCTCCATGACCGGCTCTGTGGGCTCTTCCTCCCTGTCCAACTCGACCTCTATCTCCACTTCGTTGTCTTCCTCTTCCTCCTCATCGTCCTCCACGTTGATCACCGCGTCCTCCTGCTGCTTTGTCTGGTTGATTTTGCTCTGGAGGTTGCTGGCGATCTCGTCGATCCTCGTTCTCTTCTTCACGGGCGACAGATCGAGGGGAAAGTCGTTGGCGAGCTTCCTAGAGGCCTTAGCTACAAAATTGTTCTTGGAGGACAACCCAAGAATTGAGGTCTGACTTTTCTTCACAGTGTTGCTGGAAGAGGGGTGGCTGTCTGTCTCGCTCTCCAACGGCAGGCTTGAGGGCTGCCCCTCGAATTTTGGCAAGTTGTCGCAGAACGAGTGCTTGTGCTGCTGATGGACCCGTAGCCCTTTCAGAGTCGTGGTGGAGTAATTACACATGGTGCATTTGTAAGGGTGCAGGGGTGGGCCTGGCACGGGCGGCTGGGGCGGCTGCACGGGCAGGGGCTGGGGCTGCGGCTGGGCTGGCACCTGGTGGGGCTGTAGCTGCGGTGGCTGCGGCTGGGATGGCGGTGGGGGTGGCGGGGGCGGCGGGGGCGGCGGCTGTTGCTGCTGCAGGGGATCCAACAGGACCCCCGGCTTTCTGCCATTGACGCTCGAGCTCTCGTAAGACACAACACCTTCGTTCAGGGAAGCAGAAAGGCTCTCGCTCTGGGAATTCACAGCATCCCAATCTGACGTTGTACCCGTGTGACACTGCTTGTGAGCCCCAAGCTTCAACGAGCTCTTGCAAGTAAACGGACATTCGTCACATTTGTAGACGGCAGTCTTTCCGGACAAATGGATGTTTTCTATGTGACGGGAGATGCTACGTCGATGCATAGTGAGGAAGGGACAGAAAGGGCACTGGAACCTATTCATGAACCTTCTAAACGGAATCCCCTTGGTCTCCAGCAACTTGTTGCCGTCCGAGCCCATCAGCTGCTCTGCAGATATGCCTGACGTCTGGTGATCCATGGCATTCAAGCCGTTCTCGCTGTCTAGCTCGTTCAACTCTTCATCAGAACTGGAGTCATTCAGCATGCTGTTGGTTTCCAGGTCAGCAGAGGAATTGGTCATGTCAGCCATGCCATAACGCGATCTCTCCGCCAAGTTAACGAGGCCAGAGTTGTGAGGGGACTTCGGCTTCATCTGAGGGTAAGACACGGATGGAAACTTGGAAGCGGATGAAGAATTGGGTCTCATGATGGAGTTACTGATGGAGCCCCGGAAGTTGGAGACGTTGGCGCTGGGCATCTCCCGGCTTGCAGCATTCATGGACAGATAGGTGGAGTTGGAAGTGGGGCTGGGGGCGCTTTTGTTCTGCACATCGGGGAGGTTAGTCCCTTCTTGCTGCTGGCGGAGGCTGGAAAGGATCTTGACCATGCTGCGATGCTTCTTCATCATGTGGTCACACCAGCGCTCCCGGCGGGGGGTCTGGTAGCTGCACCACTCACAGCAAAAGTTGCCTCGAGACTTGGTCAAAGGCTTGACCATGGACTCTAAGATGCTGCGCTCCACGACCTCTGCTGGCAGTTCCTTGCAGGGGTCCTGCAGGGACACGGGTGGGACCACAGGGTCTGGTATTGGAGCAGGGGCAGGGAGAGGAGCAGTGGTCTCCTTCAAATTGTTTTTGTGATACATCTTCTGGTGCTTAATTATCCTCGCCCTCCTCGGTGACTTATATGTGCAAAACTGGCAAGAGAAGACCTTTCCAAATCCCTCATGCATCATGATATTATAATTTAAGGATCCTGGAATAGGGGGGCCTGCCGAACTCCCTTCAGCTTGAGCTCCGTGGACCTTCCTTGTGTGTTCGATGAGGAGATTTTTTGACCTGAAGTAGCGTACGCAGAACTTGCATTGAAAAAACTTGTTTGTTGGTTTGGGATTAGGGGCAATATGCTGACCGTAATATCCTGGACTGTGGCCATAGTAGCTTCCGGTCCCCAATGCAGTTGCATTTTGACCTAAAAAGAAAGCATGAGGTAAGTGAGAACAGAAAAGCAAACAAAAGAGAATTAAGAAATTTCATCAGGCAAATCAATTTTTCTTTTCAACTGTTCTTCATTAATAAACATCACATTCGAAAGTCCTAATAACATCTCCAAATGAGGCCCTGAAGAGTATTAATGAAGCATTAATGAACACACACATAGCGCTTCTCACAGATGAAAACGCAGCATTCAGCTTTAGAGACGATACTCACCTCATCTCCACTAACGTGCCCTAGGGCTATAAAAAGATGCATTTCCCACACTGCGACATTCATCCCAGAATTCTGCAAGGTACTATCCTGTTCTCCAAATTGAAAGGAAACTAAAACGTAAAGGAAGCTAAAAGGACAATAACATAGGACACTCAAGTAGAGAAACGTGACGCCCTAATTGCAAAGACGGCTCGCAAAGAGCAAGAACTCTGAAGAAGCCACATGTGCCAAGACCCATGGCTACAGGCTAAAACTAGAGGGGCGCCATGAAACAGATCAGATACGCCCAGAATCAGCAAAGATTTACCTGATAAATCCTCTGCAATCGCAAATTCGTCCTTTATCGAAGAATACTCCACCTCTGTCTGATTACTGGCATTCATGGACCCGGATCGTGGCTCATTAGCATTGTCTTCAGCAACATCAGTTGGCTGCAGAAATGCTGTGTGGACATCCTGGATGTGTGCCTTGAGATCTTCGTAGGATGGGGCTCGGAAGTCACAGCCATCACACTGTAGCACCTCCATGATCTGGGCCTACCTTCTCACATTAGGAACCTGTGACAGAATTCAGAATACAGTGTCTGAAGAACTGTACTAGCTGAATATCCCAAGTGGATGGGGCTACAAGTCCATTAACAGAAACATTTCTAGTATCAGCAGATCTTTCACTGAACTTTGCCAGTTGGAATGTCCACCAAAGAAATGCAACCAGACATAACAGGGATAGCGTCCTTGAGATCCAAACATCAAAAAAGTGTAGGGGGGGGCGACCCAGATAAACATTTTCCACTTTGATATAAATACGTCTTCAAATGCCATTGGTCAAGGAAACCCTTAACAGTCAAGAGTTTTAGTAGTTTCTGAATTTCTTGACTGATTTCAAATTTCTTGTCAAGTCAATATTGACTTTGATTCTGGCTTGGACCCTTTTTTTGGGGGTGAACTAGAACCTTCTCAAAAGTAAAGAGGATGTCTGTACAGAAAAAAAGGACAAATTTCAATCTTCATTAGCTGTTCTAATATTAGAACATTGATGTTTCATCCCCAAATGGTGAAACAGTATTGAATTTTGGGTGGTGGTAGAGAGAGCTTTTATTATACCTTTTGTATAGTTGTATTCTAATACCTTAACTGATACTGGGGTATGCCTCTTTCCTCCTTTCCCCAGTTTAGTTGTGTGTGCGCACGCACATGTGTGTATGCGTTTCATAATCTAAATGGTTATTTTGCTGTTTACTATCTACCAATTACAACCCAACAGCTTCTCCAACTAACTAGGTCATAAACTATTTTTTCTCATGAGATTCTCCATCCACCAACTTCAGATGACAATCCAGTTTCTAGTTTAGAGTTGTACCTTGAAACCTCGGTTTATATATATTAAGGTAACAAACACAGTTCTGAAGAGGGGCTTCTAAGCCGTGACTCCCTTCCTACGTCTCTCCTTGACAAATGTGCAGTGTATACTTGCCCACAAAAAGCTGCAAACCTGGGGCAGCATAAAGCAAAACTTGCCCAGCTACCTTCACTCTGTTCTTCGCTGGGTGACGGAGAGACACAGATAGCTTCCCACTAACTCAACGGAGAGGCTCACCATTAAGCAATTAAAAATGTATTAGAAGGTGTAGTCTGTCCCATCGTAATACATATCTTGAGCTGAGATACCGGGTTATTATCTTAATCAGTGAGTTACTTCATGGAGCTCACGGCAAACTCTACTGAGTCACTGCAATCTAGAACCAGATGTCCAAGAACTAAAGCCTTCGCCAGATCTTCCTAGACTTCTACTGTACTGCAACTTTCGCTACTTTTAGAGCAAAAGGTAAATTGTTTCTGCAGGAGGAACAAAGTCGAGCGATGTGTCCAATGTAGAGAAAGGAGCCATTGCGGGTGGATTTTCTATGAAAGAATGCTCCTGCTGATAGACTGCTAAAATAACTTCTGGCAAGTCCAGCTCTGGACAGACTGAGCTTGCAGAGTGAGACACAGATATTTACCTCCTCTTCTTTCAGCCAGCAATCTATCCTTTTTCAATAAACACTGAACGGTGCACCAGAGTCTTTTCAGCTAAGTCTCAACATTCGAGATACACAAGCTTTTATGCCTAAGCGCCAACCCAAATTGTGTGGAAGAGGTTGCTATCAGCTCTGGATCAAATTACAGCCGTCACTGAGGCCCCACCCCACTTCTCCTTTCGCACAGTCCATTAGACCTGAAAACAAATTTTTCCATGGTGCAGACGACTCCTGCATTTAGAACACTTCACAGAAAAAAGCAGACCATCCAGTGTGCACTCCCCATCCCCCAAGCCTAGCCCTTTCATCTCAGCCAAACAAGCCACAGCTCTGCTGAATGTGTTTATCACACTTTCAAGAGATATGAGCTCCTGCGTCACCGAAGCTCTAAGACTCACTAAGCTGCCCTAGTCCTCTGAGCTTCAGGAGCGGCCATTTTAGCTCGGAGCTTCTCTTCCGTGCACAACATGGCTTCTCTGGGATTCTGCTAGGCTGACAATCAGAAATGAGCAGTAGAAGAACAGGCTGGGCTCCTCCTATGCTCTTCTGCTCCCAACAAAGAATGAACTGTTTGTACTGCTTTCCGAAAAGCAGCACCTTTCTCCTCCTCAAATGTCATTCACCAAGATCTCCGAAGGTTCTTTTATCCCATGATTGATAAGCTTGTTCGTTAGTCCCAGCAGAGCTGACTGGTGATGGCAGGACGATCCTGGACCAGACCCTGTTCTACAGCAGGATTTGGGGGTGGGCTGTGGGGGGACCTCCAGAATGCCTTGGCTTCTTGGGAGTCGTCCTTCCACACACAGAAGACATACCATCCGACTCTGCTTGCCAGATTCCAAAGTCTAATGACCTTTGTTAATCACCAGCCAGTCTGTCTGCATCAGCAGACCCTGCCAACAGACACACCCTTCAACACAAAGGCTGTAGCTATTCCTTTTAAAAGAGGTTCTCTGAAAGCTCCATTGTGTAGCCCGAGAGGAAAACAAAATCTCTTCCCTTCAAAACTTCAAGCCTTTAGAAATAACGCAACAAAAGGCTTTCTGCTGTGTGTCTCTTGGAAATTTTGAGCCCGGTTTGCACAACATCAACAAAAATGATGGTTCTGCACAAGGAAAGCAGGGCACCTTCAGCACTAAGTCATCCACCCAGACATGAAATTCATCTCGCTATGCGGTTCTCTAATATCTTGGTGTCTTCGGAAGCTGTTATCAAGGATTCTAACTTCACTGGATGCAAACACAAACCAACAGTCTCCTTGTTCTGCTACAAAGGAGATTAAAGGGTCATGAGATCAGGGGGGGAAAAAAACCCACTGATTTGGAAAAAGAAGAGATGATGAAAGTGATTTCCTAATGGGTTCTAGCTTTAATGTTGTTGCAGTCTCTACCTCAAAAATAGCTCAGAGCCTTAGAAGAGGTTAATCTCCAGGCTGCTGAGAACCAGCATCAGGTACAGCTGAACGGCCTTCAATTTGATGTCTGCACCAAGCCCCGAGAGGAGGACGGAGCCTCCTTTGAAAGCCATTTTGCCTTTGTGTACACATTTGTCCTGAAGACGCTGACAGAAGAAGAAAACGGAAATTTCCAGCATGGCCTAAGCAATCAAAGAAACAGAAACCCGATGTGTTTATGAGACTGAGGATGCACACACGTGCACGGAGTGAGAGCGGGAGGAGAAGAAAGGAATGGGGGAGGACGGGAGACAAAGAAAGCCGGACCCGAGGAGGACCCATCCATCAACCAGAGTATGTTTTCACAGCAGATGGTAATCCTCTGAGAAACCCACAACCAGGAAAAAGAGGAGAAACGCGCTCTGCTGCTTCTCTGACTGCTTCATCCACCCAGAAAGAGCAGCAACCCTCAAAGACTCAGCTAGACACTGACGTGCTCCAAAATGATGATTTAAAGCTAAAAGCCTTGATCTCCTATCTACTTTACTTCATTTAAAAATACGGTCATAATGAGATTAGCAATAACCCCCCTCCCCACCACTGACCCAATCAGCAAAATCAAAAGCAGAAGAGGAAGCTTCAAACTAACTAAAAAGAAATGCTATTTCAGAAGGTCATGGGCTAAGTCTACAAATCAAACAAGCACCCCCATCTCCTACTCCCCCCACCCCCGGCAGTATTCCCAGGCCCCTCGAGGTCAAATAGGCATGGAGGACTGGACTCTAAACACCACCCACGAAGGGACCTGCTCTGTGAGTATGGATTCTTCTCTAATACCCCAGTGTGAATGTGATCAGTCCTCCTGACACACATGAAACCCCCAGAGCATTCGAATTATTCACTGCTCTTCAGTATCATTTATTCCCCATTGCTGGTGTGTTCCATTTCCATTTCTAGTTTGGGGATTTCCGAAGGTGGGGGTCTGGATGAGAAACCCTAACTCCAATTCTCCACATCTGACAAACTCTCGAAGACATAAAGAGAACCCAGAGAGATCTCATTCAAGATAGGGAATGTACACAGAGGGATGATGGACACAGGCTGCTCCCTCGTCTACACCAGCTGCACCCCCACTTTTCTGTGCCCAGGATCCCGGGGAGCCATCATGGCTCGGTGAAGCTGAAAGAGGGCGATCCGCAGCTTCATGCCCCGTTCTTCTTCGGCTCATGGCCCAGACGTACCTGGAGAGGGGGAGGCACCCTGGACGGTTCACGGTGTTCTCGCCACCAGGCCACCATCAGCCCTCGCCCAGGGCAGCTTGGCGAACGCTGTTCCCCAGACTTGCATAAACATGGTCTTCAAGTCAAAGTCCCAACGGTCTCCAGAAGTGCCCGAATTAAAACACACAGGCCTTGCCTGGATAGAACCTGTTCTCTGCCTGAAGGCCGCAGACCAGAAATAAAGTGGTGAGGCGCCACGGCCACAGGGATTCAGCAGCAACTAATTATAACCTTCAAAGCCTTGGAGAAATAGAACCAGAAACACCATAAGGTGCTTTTCCTCTGTCCACTCCAGAAACCTAGTTTCATTTATCAGGCACTGAGCTCCCCAGTTCTCCTGAATCACAATTCTAAGAAAAGATTTTAGTTAGCACCTGTTGTTTGTGCTTTTCTTACTTTCCAGTGAATGGAAAAACCAATTATCCAAGGACGGGCAGTGGAATGCATCAACTCTGGAATAGTTCAGCTAGAAAAACAGAAGCATCAGGAACCTGAAGATCAGCCTACAAATATATTTGGAGATTGGAAACAGCTGATAGGGTGAGGTCAAAGAGCTGGGGGAGGGGGGTGTTAGGTGGTTAGCATTTCTAAGGGTAAGCCCTGGCACTGCCATGGTTTGGGAGGAAGGATTTCCATGCTGAGGATGAAAAATGGGGGGAAACCACTAACTCATCCACTTGTGGACGTGGGCTGCTACTCTGACAAGGGGTGGTCTGTATCAGTACTTATCACTTGCCCTTGTCACGGTCAAAGCAGGACTTCTAGTAACTTAAAAATCATTTATAGCATCTTTCCAAGCCCGACTGCACGGAGAAGAAACTGAGGTGAAACTTCCTTCCAACAGCAGTTGCAGGATCAAGGTGACAGGCAAATGCAAACGAAGACTTTCTCTCTCTCTGCATATGCAATAATTAATTGGACTGATTTGCTTTGACCTCAGATATGAGCATGTACACTCCAAACTGGACAGGGACTCTATCAGAGCAGAATCAGTCCCTTCCAAGTAAGTACCCATGATTTATGTATTCCTCCCATGTTTAGTTAAACACACACACACACACACACAAAACAACCTAGTAATAAAATAAGCCAGCAAAATAAACCAACAAAGAACTCTTGACAACAAGCTACCTCCATCAATCCGGCTCCACTACAGATCCCGGCTTGCCATGTGGTGTCTTCAAATGTCCTATCAAATGTTTATACTGTTTGCTACATGATCTAAGCAGTTCTGCGTACTCTTGGCAATTCACCACACTAATGAAAGGTTTAACATATCAGGGAGGGTAAATAATTAAGGAATTCAGAAGGGAGACACAGCTGTTCTTCAAAACCAAATTTTCAGAAGAGAAAGGATTAATTTGCAATCACATATGTAACCCCCAATATGAGACTGAATTTAAATACTGAGCAGAGAAATACCAGGAGACCTCCGAGTCCTGCCAATGCACATTGCCTCTGTTCTATGTGGTCAGACTGTGGTCCATCTGTGGACCTTGCACGTCGGCACACGTCTGGAGCAGGCAAGCTGCAGATGAAGAACCCACTCGCTTTCCGGCCAGCGATGGTCCTTTTCAGGTTATCTCTTGTTTTAGCTTTGTTCTGCATCAAGTTTTCAAGGGTTACAGGGCACGTTGAGTACTATTTCCTAACAGGTGCCTTTGGGATCATCATTAAAATGAGATGAGCATCCAGGGATGTAATCTAAGTGACTAAAAAAACTGTCAGATATGTAAATAAGGAGCAATTCTGGCTGAGTGACCTGTTATGAAAGCAGGTAGTGAGTGTCTAACACAGAAAGAGATAGTACATACCTTCTGGAGAATTCATGCATTCCTTTGCAATGATATAAGGCTAATTGAGGCCAACAGGCCAATCGGCAGCCTGCCAGCTCTCCTGTCCTTAGAAAAGGAAGCGTGTGATTTGAACAAGGAGATAAAAGAGGAGAGAAGGGACTAGAAAAGAAAGGGAGGAAGCAGGGTAGTATCTCAGCAGCTTTAGACTTCATTGTCTGGAAAGGGGAACCTGCAGTTCGCCAGATAAGTCTAATTCTGAGAAGTGTCCTGACAATATTCTCCTTGAGAAACAAAACAAACCAAGAGGCCTCGTCTCAGTAAAATGCTGGAAACACAACTGTGACACATGAGATCCCAGCTCATCTACTTCTTTCAAATGACGGAAAGCCACTCTTGGTGTTGAATGAATTCTCTGAAATGTCATGGGCCCATCAGGAAGTTCCTTGGAAACTTTGAGGCCATTCTCGCCCTAGCACTGAGAACAAGAGATAACTGATTTCTCTCCTGGAGGGCCAATCCGCACCCAAACGGCAGAGACAGAAAATCACGGTGTTCCTTTTAGAAACTCTTCAGAATGCTGGCTGGGTTTCTACAGACACTTTTCATGCTACAAGAACTCTCATTATAAAAATTGTAAAATTAAAGGGAAGTTGCAGTGATGCTGCTGGGTCTTCATTACAGAACTGATTGAGACGCAGAGTAAGCAGAAGTTGCGGTGAAACTCATCCTTCCCACCATGAAAGACCAACCCGGGCACCGAGTGGTACCTCCTCAGTGGGTCTGAAAGCCTGACCGGCCCCAGGCGTTGGTCATGTAGGTCTTCCCGGCTGTAACAGCTCCCGGCGCTGGCCTGGCCAACCACACAAAGTCTAAATTCCACAGTTTCAGTGAATGGATCCAGAAACCATTTTAACAATTTACCTTCTTCTCTATTACCACTCCGAGAAAAACGCAACAAAACAAAACAAAAAATGGTATATGGTTGTTGCCTTGTGGAGAGGATAAGGAAGTTTTGCTAGAGGAACTCTTTTATTTAAGGGAAAAGCCCACGAAAATCCCAATCTAATCTGTCAGACACTTGCACATTGCCTTTTGTACATGGTTCGCTCAGAAGTTCAGATAAGTCACTTTCTTTAGACCAGAATCGTTCCAAGTTCGCCTGTATCAGTGGCACACAAGGGCCGGATCCAAATGCTGCAATGACCTCTCCAGCCTCGTTCTTACATCTGACGAAACTGACCACACAAGCCTGGCACCTCAGTCTATCTTTCTCCAAACCCTGGTTCCTGATCTAACTACCCCATCAGGACGAAAGCCCTCAGCAGACTCCTTTCTAGAAAGCTAAACAATGGCTGGGCTTGTGTGGATCTTGAACACTTTGAGATCCTTTTGCTCCAGGAGACTGTGGGCTGTTTTTTGTTTGTTTTTCTTTTCTCCTCTGGCCTCCACCTATAGCAGAAACGATCAGAGGCTGTCCTTCCTCCTCATTAAATTAACCAACTGGCCCATTCCTATCCATTGGTTGTTCTGACAAATTAACAGAATCTTATAATAGGAAAAACACATTATGTGTTTATGTATTAGAACTGGCAAATACCCAAAAATTAGGAATTAAAAAAAAAAAAAGACAGGCAAGGAATTTCTTTTCTCTTGCAATCTCCAATCTACTTTCAGCAAGTAAATTTACTCCTAAAAATCATTGCACCCCAAGAACTTCAAAGCAGAAAGTTAAGACATTCGTTTGCCAACCCAAGATTAGAATTTATCTCCATGTGAAAAGACTAGAATGCTCCAGTACTCCGCCAAGCCTCCCATTCTGTAAACCCTTAATGGTAAGTCTCAGTTTTGCCCAATTTAGTTTTCTTCAGCTTATTCATTATTAGGCTGATAGGAAGGAAGACAATGATACAGAGATGCCATGCCTATCCAGCAAGTAAAAGAATGTTTCTAGCAGGTGTGACGACTCTGCCCATCACCTTCACCTTGACCAAGTCTTTCAAAGCCTTTATTGGGACATTTTGCTAAATGAAAAATTAGATTATGATATTCAACCTTTTTATACAAAAAAGTTTTACGAGTTTTCCTTTTCATCTCTAAAAGACCTTTTTTTCTGGCTTAATTTACTCCTTTTCTTTTATTATTATTCAGAGACAAATAAATGTGTAGTTTTATGTGGCTGACACCTCATCAGTGAAGTCTGGGCTCAAAGGTTCTAACCTCTAAGAGGCATTCCCTGACAACTCCACCTAACACTTTCCCACCCCCTTGACCCCCATGAAATTGAGCCCCCTCTCCACAACCCTGACCACACTTGCTTTCTCTCTACCACATTCCACTGCTTTATTTCCTTCACTGTTGATAAGATGCCCGTTTGCAGTCTGTCTTCCTCTAAAACATAAGCACCCTGAGAGCAAGTCCATGCCTGTCTACTCACACTGGTATCTTCAGCACTGGGGACAGTCACACAATGGGTTCAGCAAATGTGTTGAATGAATGAATGAATGAGTCAAAGCCTCTGAAGAGTCCAATCAAAGATGAAAAGAGTGGTCATGAGATTGGATTCTTCTACTAAAACTATGTTAGTACAGGGCAGTGGTGGTCCCAACCAGGAGGACTTCTGCCTAGCTGCCCTTCCCAGCTGCACCACCACTACCACCACCAAAAAAACCTCAGGCTAGGGATATTTGGGAGTTTCTGAAGACATCTTTTTGGTTGAAAGACATCACAACCAGAGACTAGGGTGCTACTGGCATCTAATGGGTAGAGGCCGAGGATGTGGCTGAATATTCCACAAAGCACCAGGCTGTCCCCCCCAAGAAAGAATGATCTGGTCCAAAATGTCAATGGCACAGAGGTTGGAAACCTTTTCACAAGTAGTCTGTCTGGGGGTTATTTTCAGTCTCTGTAGATAACCCACTTGCCTTATAGTCCTTGCATTGGGGTCCTCGCAAGGGAATCTCTGAATTAGATAATTAGCCATTCTCTTCCAGCTCAAAGATTTTATGATTCTATGATTTTAAATGACCTTAGTAGTCTTCAGATTACAGATCACAAGTTTTTAGTTTTATTTTTCTATTTGGGTATTTTATTAAAAATTTTTCAAGAAAAAAGTGTAAGATTAGGGTGAGTAATTTTCTTTAGTGATAAGGCCATTGCACTGTCGATGATCCCACGGGCTTTGAGGATAAGGGGTCAATATCATTAAAAATGGTCAGGTTCTACACTTAACATGTGGCCTCCAACTAAAATTTTTGTGGTAAACAAGATGTGCATGTTCTCCTCTTCTTTCAAAGTGATGGGGCCCCAGGCTACTCAAAATCACTCTTAAGAGGACAAGACATGTATTCCTTTTGGTTCTCAAACCCCCAGGGCCCAGCACAGGTCTGGTCCTGATGAGAACTGTTGTATGCATGAATGTACACATGTCCGCTTTCCAGAACACGTGCCACGGCTACTAACAGAAAGCTAAACATTTAGGGCCCTAAGCAATTGCAGAGAACCTCCGATGACCAGAAAAACAAAACTGAGTGCTATACAACACTCCTCCCCACTCCAGCTAATGAAACTCAAGAAGCCACATCATAATGATTAGCTAACTGCTGGGGTACCAGGAATTCTAAGACTTCACTTGTCCTTGTATTTGAAGTAAGTGAACACCTTCCTTTTCCTCATCATCCACAGGGAAGGTCCTCTGACTGCATCATTCCACCCATATATTTATAACACCGTTAAGCTTCCCTGAGCTGATGTGACACTTGGCCTCATCACCTGGGGCTATTTCTTGAGACTATTTCCCTGTCTTCCCTCCACAAAAACCTTTTAATTCTTGTTTGCAAGGATTCTATAAAGCCTGAGGAAAAATTTTCCCCTATAGGTCAAAACCATACAAATATTTTGGCGGGGGTGGGGGGGGGAGTGTAACAAAATTCGGTAGGAGCAGAGCTTTCTCTCCTCTGTGTCCCTGAAAAATACTGAAACAATATATTACTCATGCCTTCCTTAAGTCCAATAGAAGTATTCACTTAAAAGTTAATTACCTATCATTTCATAATATCCAGTACAGAGGAGATCTTAAAGACCATATAGATCAACCTGGTCCAGTGTCTTCACCTTTTAGGTAGGGAAACTGAGGCCTCACAAAAAATACCTGCCTGGGGCTTCTAGCACAAAAAGTCTCTGAACCCGGGGGGGGGGGAATCTTTTCAATTCCATAATCTGAGAAAGGAAATCAGCAGTAAAGACACTCTGTAAATGTTATTCAGCTCATTAATAGCTATTCACAGTTAAAAGTCCATGCCCCATATATCCTCAGTAACAAGAGCCTTTCTTCAGTGGGAGGCCGACTCCAGAATCACCTCCTGTGTTTCCTCTGGTCTAAATTCTACACTCAGGAGAGTCACTGAAAAGGTGCAAAATCTATCGTCTGCAGTTTGACTGTTCAAAGACCTTCTTAGGCATGCAAACAGTGTGTTCCTACTTTGGAAACACATTCCGGAAGACTGAAAGTTGCTGACAAAGGTATACACAGAAGAACAAGAGCTATAACACTGAATTATCTTTCTTCAGAATCCAACCTCATGGAATCGGAACAAGGTTATGTAGTAGCTTTATGCCTGCCAAATCTACCCCATGAGAAACATCGTCTTGTTTCTTATGGAAAATGTGTGCTGCCAACAAAGTCACTGAAGAGGCTGGCTGAATGAGTCTTAGGGGTATCTGGAAATATCAGGGTCAGTTCTTTTAAAATGGGAAGGAGAAGAGCAGTCAGTTGGACAAATGCCTGGCAAGGAAGCAAGTCTTCTCGTGGCCCATCGAGTGTGTGGCCCAGACCAATTAACTCCAGAACATTGCTGATACCAGGTTTTACTTCAAATTATACATTATGTTCTGAAACCAATCACAACCTGGACTGTTTTACCTCATGTACATATATTCTATTTACCTATATTCTTAGTAGACATCTATACTCATGTATTGGATATAAAAAGTTAATGCATCAGAAAGGCTAGAATCACCTTTTACTTTTTAAATATCGGAGGATGATCTCATGGGCTTTGAGGGTAAGGGGTCAATATCATTAATGATATTACCCATGAAATATCCTCTGATATTTTTATTTTTATTTATTTATTTTTATTTATTTTAAATATCCTCCGATATTTAAAAAGTTAAAGGGTTTCTTACAAAGAGTGCCTTATCGTAACCAAAGAGACCATAAGGGTCTCTTATAAAGGGTCCCTTATTGTAACCAAGAGAATGGTTTAGAAATCAAGAAGATGGGAAGATCTCTACAATTTGTTGATGTTTTCCTCCCTATAGAATTCTTTAACCTACATTTTGAAGGTCCATGTAATCCCCATCACTTAGGACAATGATTCTCAAAGTGGGAGGGAGGGTTCCTGGACCAGCAGCCTCAGCATCATCCAAGAATTTGTTAAAAATTAGTTAGTTCTCATGTTCCTCTCCAGACTTAATGTGTCCAAAAGGGCCCAGCAACCTGTAGTTTAACAAGACCTGAGGGTGATTCTGCTACCCACTCAGGTCTTAAGATTAAGCCCAAATCCTCCTCCCTATGAAACAGTCCCTTGAAACTAGTGCTACAATGGTAAAGCCCCTTCTCCAATGTGTGGGGAACCTTACTTCTAAATGCTGTTCATTGAATAACTACAGTAATAGCTATGCAGTCCTCAAAGAGCCTAAGAGAGGACCAATGTTCGCAAATATTTTACTTCTTATTTAGAAATTAATGGGAAAACACTAAGTTGCAGAATCCAGCATCAGAAGCTATGAAGAGCACACTCATAAAAGGCAGAGTTCCTGTCTTTGAAACAGTGAATATTGTGGACAACACAATGCTAATATTGATATTCATCTCCTTTAAAAACTTCAGAACGGTTCATGACATGGTGTCCTTGAAATTTGTAAAGTGGGATGTGGCAATCCACAAAGGAAAGAATCAGAGTATTTTATCCAGAAATTAATAAGAACTGGGTAAATTCTCAAAACCCGAGATTCTAAAAAACAAACAAAACAAAACAAAACAAAATAAAACAAAAACGAGATTCTTCCATGACAGGAGGCTTTTGTGATCAACAAAATCTTATTAGAAAACACCTCCAAACTTGGAGTGGGTATTTGATCATCACACCAAAACTAGAGTCCAGAGCTAAATCTGTGGTAAGAATCAACATCTGAAAACATAAATGTGTCTGGAAATCCCTCAAAGGAAGGATATGTGCTTTAAGCTAACCAAAGGACTCCCCCCCAAAATGGCGGCTAATTGTCTCAAACTGCAAACAAAGGCTTGGCTGAAGGCAAAGAAGGAGGTCAACATAAACAAAGGGGGAAAAAAGTGTGGCTACACCAAAGCAACAGACCAATGGGGCCCTCAAATCAAAAGCAGGACTCAGAATCACACAGTTCAGAGATAAAATTCATCAACTGTGTCTTGCCCAGGAACCTGACCATGGGACCATGATAGACTGCTCCAAGGGCACAGAAGTTAAAGATGACCCAACAAGACCCAAACTCAGGCTCTGAAAGCAGAACTGAGCAGGACTCAAGGAGAAAATTTAAAGAGATATTATTACCCTTACTAGTTGAGGGTCAAGAGCAGGTTCTGATAGTTATGTCCCAACCACAGATAAATTAGAAAAAAAATGAACTCAGGTTAAAAAAAAAAAAGCAACAGAAGTGGTATGGAAAAGACCAATGAATAATCTATTTTGAAAGAATAGAACGCAGAAGAAAATTACATACAAAAATTAAAGATACTATGAAAGAAGAGATCAAAGATAAAATGGTGAGACATCACAATGAGATGAAAGGGGACCTGGCAGGTGAAGAAAGAAACTGAAAACAAAAATAGTATCATTGCAGAACCAATAAATATATTAAAGTAATAAGAGACAAAATCCACAAACCAAAAACAAAGTTGATGATGTGGAAAAGAGTTTTCAAAAAACTGTACAAATACAGAGGAAAAGGAGAAGCAGATGAAAGCAGGTAGAGAAGATGAGAGATAAGAAGGTTTGAAAACAGAGATCCAACATACAGATAAAAGGTATTCTAGAAGTAGACAACAAAACAAAACAGAGCAAAACAAAATAGCTCAAATCTGTGATGGGAAATAATTTTGTTGAAATCAAGAAATACCTGATGTGCTGAGAAAATGTAACAAAGATAATCATCAAATTTAGACACCTTGGTAAAGTTACAGAATTTCAAGAATAAACACTTAATGCCATAAAATCGAGATATTTTAAAATTAGTCAACTGTGGGGGGTGAAATTCGGGCCTTTTTCCACAGGAACGCTCAGTGACAGAAAGCAGTGAAGGGATGTCTACAGAGGCTTGAGAAAGAGACAGGAGCATCTCTACTATTCAATTACCAACTTTGGAATTATTCAATTCCTAACTTTGCAGTCATGTATAGAAGTAATAAGAAAGCATTTTCCAATCAGCAGAGTCAATGGTTGCTGCACTTACTAATAATTCTCCTGCATTTCTACTCAATGTTGGAAGATATCCAACCAAGAGAAGATTCAAAATCAAGATCTCAAGAATATGGAATGTAAGAGGTAAACAGAAGATGTGAGCACTGAATCCCTTCTTCTAGAACTAAGACTGAATAGTTCATAATAATTGCAAAACAAGATTATAAGCCCTTCAACATAATAATTATAATAACAATAAATTATGCCATAGAATAACAATAAAATTGCACAGACTTGGGAAAAATCCCTCCGCATAGTAACAGAAACAAAGAGGGAGGCATCAGAGGATAAAGGTAAGTGGGAGAAAATCCTCAACTTTCATAGTAGAACATTAAAAAAAAAAAAACTTGATATTGCTTCCTTCTGAAGTTAATAAATCCCCAGATAAAGGTATAAAGCACATTAAAGTAAAAAACTTAATTAGTATAAAAATAAAAACAGACCATGTAGCTTCTAATTTTTTTTTTAACCAATACAGACCACATACTAAAAGGACAAAGGACATGCACAGAAATATACTAGTAATGATATTAATTAGAATCAAGTATATATGTTATATCAATAGGAGGTGATCTGGATAAAATCCTCCCGTGGAAAATATCCCCAGAGTAGATGCAAAGACAAACTCTAACTCCATTTGGTCTATAAAAGACACACATAGTAAAAAGACAAAAAAGTCTGAAAGTAGTAATAATATAAAAGATAAATCAAGGAAAGAAAAAGTAGAGAATATGATTAATGTTATTTAAAGTTAAACTCACAAAAAAAGCTTTTAGGCTTACCTTTAAGTTTTAAAGAAAATTAAGGATAAGAAGCAGAAAACTTTCACAATATACAAGAAAATAAATTGTAATTATAAAAGTTGAAAGAATCCTTAATGTAAAAAAGTAAATCCACAATGAAGATTTATCATGAATATTTATGTCCCCCTAATACCACCAAATAAAAGAAAAAAAAGGCAACAAATAAAAGAAGTAATAGACACAAGCACTTATTAGATTAAATGAGGAAAGCCAACTAAGAAAAGAATTAACAGTCAGAATTCAGTTAGGGATACATTTCAAATTCTATATCCTAGATATAGAAAACACATTTTCATTTCAAAGAATTGTGGGACATCACAAAGATTTTTAAATGCCCATGGAGCTTTATAGGAGTCTATCATGTGAGAATTAGGAGATAATAAATTACAAATAGAAAAAAGGTCCATCACTTTTACTTATAATGTAATAAAATGGAGGGGGGGGTGACAAAAAATTCCAAACACTTGGAAAATTCTTTTTAACATTCTCCTCAACAATTTCTGGATTAATCAGAAATGAAAACTCAACTACATACTGAGACTTTTAAAATGTTATGTATATAAAATATGGAATGTGGAAAAAGCTGTACTTAGAGGAAATTTCATAGCTCTATGAAAATTGCTCAATTTTCAAGAAATAATACTTCTTATAAAAATCAAGAAATAATACTAAATAAAAAAAGAAATAATACTAAATGAACTGAACACCCATCACAAGTAAAAAGAAAAAAGAAGAAAAGTGGAAGAAAGGATTTAATTAGGATAAACATAGAAAATCATGGGCAACCCCCCCCCATAAATAAATAAATAAATAAAGCTGACCTAGTAAGAGAAAAGGTATGCATGGGGGCGGAGGGGCCACAAATACAGAGAATTAAGGATAAGAAGCAGAAAATATTAAAAAATGCAAATGAAAAAATAAACTATATTTAGAAATCACTACACACAACTCACAATATTTATAAACATATTTATAAACCTAAAAGTAATGGATGATTGTCTAGAAACGTGCATTACCAAAATTAATCCAAGAAGAAACCTTACCAATGGAAGACTAGGAAAGAGACAAAGCCAACCCAATCACCTGAGAGCCTTCAAAGAATAGGTAAATCAGATATTTTTGAAATTGGTCCTAAGTCTAAAGCACTAAGAGTTTCATCAATGTATTTCCAAAGCTAGTGTAACACAGATAGCAAAGCTTACCTCAAAACGATAACCATAATGTTAATAAAAGCAACCGACATACTTGTAAATACTGAGGCAAGAATTCAAATAAAATCCAAGTGGACATTAAAGGAATATTGCTCCATGATCAAGTGGGATGCACTGCAGGAAGGCTGTATTTCAATACCAGAAAATCTATATATACTCCACTACATTAAACAATCAAAGAAGGAAAAATAATTTAATCAATACAGAACAGGCTAGACAGCATGTGATGAAATTCAGGACCCTTTTCTAATAAAAATGGTTGAGTAAGACAATATATGGATACGTACACACACAACTGGATACAATGGTTACAACTCAGCATCATGCTTAATGATAAGACATTAAAAGAATTCAAGTTAAAAACCAGACAAGGATTATAATTACTTAGCATTGTTGTGAAAATGCTAGCCAATGCATTCGTACAAGGAAATACAGGGGCACTTGGGTGGCTCAGATGGTTAACCTTCTGCCTTCAGCTCAGGTCACGTTAGGATTAGGTCTGGGGATGGAGCCCCAAGTCGGACTCTCTGCTCTGTGGGGCATCTGCTTCTCCCTCTCCCTCCGCCTTTCACCCTGCCCCCCACCTGGGCTCGTACTCATTCGCTCTCAAATGAATAAATAAATCCTTCAATTAAAAAAAAAATAAAGTAAAATAAATAACACTTGAAAATGATGAGAGAGTTTCCAAAATTCATACATAAGGTGAATGACCCAGTTGTGTGCGCAGGTGAACAACACTGTCATTTGCTACTTAATAATTTAGAACTTTTCAACTTTAAGACTTTATTACTTGAAACATTTAAAACACTCATCAAATGTAAAGCACTGGAGTGATCTGGCAAGATATTGGTGTTCAATGGCTTTATTACAGCTCACCTTACTAAGAACATTAACTCTTCTGCAAACCCTGGCATTCCTTTTTCTACCCTGTTTGGAAATCTTTGATGACTCCTTAAATCAATAATCTCAGATGAGCCATATGCAGTGACTTAGGCATTTCAGTCTTGAGGTCATGAAGATAATTCTTAATTGATTATATACATATATGATCAATTTTCAAGAAACAAGTTGCTCTACCCATGCACTGACAAATCTTTTAGTTCTGTGAGAAGAGAAGCTATACTGAGCTGGTTAAAGGAACTTAAGCAGGTGGAAGGAAGACTGTGAAAATGAACTCCTAAATCAAAGTATGAAGCCCAACTCATTGTCTTTTCCCCATAACCACTCGGAAAAAAATCTCAACCTTGGATCGGTCTGAATCAATGTATTCTCCCAGCTTCTCTTTGACCTCAGATCGGCGTCCCGGCAAATTCTTGGTTATAATTCTACCCTGCAGTCTGGTATTTACCCGTCTTCCATTCTTTGTTATGTCTAGTTGAGAAGTTTCCATCTTCTGACTGCTTTTCCCTTCCTTATCCCAAGGGGCACCCTTCCTTTGCCTCTTCTCTTACCACAAGTAGAAGACATGCTCCCACTGCCCCTGATCTCAGGCTGACTCCTCAACTTGGTTTCCTGATCCAGTCCTCTCCTGTTTCAACCAAGAGCTCACCTGATCTGCATTTTCCATTTCTCTCTATTAGCCAAATCACACCCATCTGAAAACTCTCTCTCATTCAAGAGAAAACCTGCTCTCTCGCTCTCTCTCTCTCTCACACACACACACACACACACACACACATCCACACAAGCATATCCAACCGACCCACATTCCTGGCCCAGCTTCTTCCTCGGGAAACAATACAGGTCCAGTCCACGATGCCTGGGGTTGAATCTCAATTCCATGATTTATGAGCTTTGTGAATCCTTGACCAATTATTTAAACTCTCCAAACCTGTACCTCTTCATCCATATAAAGAAATCCACATCTCACAGGGTTGTTGTCTGGAATAATAGCACAAAGCATTTGGCATGGTTTCCAACATACATGAAGGCTTAATTATAACTGCCATTACTACCATCAACTCCCCCTTTTCACAAACTGCTTTCCTGCTCCTTCCTTCTTCAGCCCTCTACATCTGGTACGTCTGAGTAGCATTCTGCTAAAACAAATTCCATATGGTCAAGGGCAGCCTTCTTAGGGCCCGTGAAAGGATACTATGACTCCTTACCTAACTGAAGCATTACTTTCACACCATTCTCCACCAGAGCCCGCACACTCCTGTAAGGAGCTCTCTCCCCTGGGCACCTCGGACTCTCTCCACCTTGACCCCCTTCCCCCAGTACCCTTTTGTCTCAATTCAGCCCAGGTTTTCTCAATCTTGGTACATGGACATTTAGGGCCAAATTATTGATTGTTTTAGGGTGTGGGCAGGGAGCAGAGGGCGGGGTGGACTATACCGGGCACTGCAAAATGTTTGCCAGCATCCTGGCCTCTCCCCACCAGATACCAGTAACGTCTCCCTCTTCTGGCCCCAATATCCCCAGTAGCGAAACCAACAGTGTTTTCCGCCGGTCTGAAAAATCACCCCCAGCTATGAATCACTTTCTCTAGAAAGCCCTGCCTGGACCCCCACAGCTGGGTTGAGACTCTTCCTAGACATCCCTAAATCTCCCAAGCATTTTTCATATAGTATTAGGTAGTTTGTGCTATACCATAATTTTCATAGAACACTAGGTAGTTATGCTTAACTGTCTGTACCCCACGGTGTACTTTGAGTTCCTTGAAAGCTATGACTCTGTGTGGTTCAATCCCAGGCTTGGCCCATGGTTGAAACCTACATACTCTTCCTTCCTTGACTTGGAAACAAACTTATTATGAGACATACTTTTTTTTTTTTTTTAAAGATTTTATTTTATTTATTTGAGAGAGAGACAGTGAGAGAGAACATGAGCGAGGAGAAGGTCAGAGGAGAAGCAGACTTCCCATGGAGCTGGGAGCCCGATGTGGGACTCGATCCCGGGACTCCAGGATCATGACCTGAGCCGAAGGCAGTCGTCCAACCAACTGAGCCACCCAGGCGCCCCTGAGACATACTTTAATAAAGATTTGCACAGGGGGGCGGGGAACCCATGCATACTAATATAAACTTTAATTGTAACATGCATACCTTTTGAGAAATTAGAAAGGTGGAGAAGGATGTGTCTTAGTACCTAGGAATAAGGAATCAAGCCGGACTGGTGGGCTGCGTGTATTTGTGTGTACATGTGTGGAGGGGGAGGCTGACAGAGGAGCTGGGGATCAGAAATAGAGAAAAGCTTTAGCCTCAGTCCCATGTGGCCCTGATCAAGGGGCCTTGTGGCTGGAGGCCATCCTCAGGGAGATCAGCAGTACCCTTCTGGTCACCTCTTTCCCTGACTATTCTCAGGCACAAGGCATCCCCTTCCTAATCTCAATGCTGTCCTTGTCGTAAGACTTCCCAGCTGATCTGGGTGTTTTTTTTTAACTTAATGATAAGTTTCTACCTCTATCCTCCCTATGCACATTACCATGCTCCCTATACTGTTCCTGCCTCTGGCAATGAAATTTCAGACCAAGTAGAGTGTCCTTACAAAATACCACTTGCACTCATAAAACACGACTGCATTCCAGAAGACTGGTGTATTTGCGGGGATGAGAAATGTCAGGTCTGAAAAGAACTAACTGGTCTCCAAACAACTGATTTCTCTGGAATTAACTAAAAAAAAAGAAAAGAAGAAGTCTTTAAAGACCCACATATGAAAGCACAATGAGATCACTGATGGCCAAGGTTCAGCACCTGACAGGCAACGCTCTCCTCACCAAAGGTTAAGAACCCCAGGCATCCAGCATTTTGCCTGCCTTATAAAGCCTGTACTTCTCCTTAAGGAATTCTTAGGAAGTGTTCTTAACATTTCAGATAAATGAAAAAGTAAGTTGCAAAACAGAATGTAATAGTCTATTGCTATTCAAATGACAATGGCAATCACAACGTGCTAGTATATACATATAGGAAAAGAGAGGATATATGCCCCAAACCCTTAAAAGACGTTTTCTCTGGGGGTGGGGTTACAAAGAACTTTCACTTTCTCTGAATTCCAACTTCTATAATGTTTGTATATATTTTGGTTATTATGAGCTGGAAATTGTTAAGGTTTAAGTGTTTTCAGAAGAAATAAGTAAACAAGCTCAACAGTCTCCCTTAAAAAAAGTCCCCCAGATCCAACAAGTCGGCTCACATTTTAGGGAACGTGTGGGTGTGCCATCACTTCGGTGTTAAAATACTTAATATGTGTCCACACAATAATGTGGGCATGTGAGCAAAAGGCGTACAGCCAAGGCTGACCACAGAACACTAACTGCCGATTAGCAAACAGACCAAATGTCATAAACTTCAGACAGGAGCAGATGTGTCCTACAGAATTTGAAAAAGCAAAGTTAGGCAGGAACACCTAACTGACCACAAACTTTAATCAATAGGTGGAATGGGACTGACTGACCATCCCACCTAATGTTGAGTTTTGTTCCAAGAGTCCGTATGGAGGGCAACGCTTCTGCCCTGAATCTACCCCCAAACAGATAGGAACATCTTAAGTGTCCCTCCACGAAATATTAGAAGCAATATAATCCATCACCTCCTGGAGAGATGTGGGCCACCAGTCATGACCATCTCATCCCACGACTCAGATAAGGTGGGAAATCTGAGACTCAATGAGGTAAGGTTTGGCTTAGAAGTATCTTGTCATTGCCAAGGGCCATTTCATCACACATCTAGACTAGTGAAGAGGGAGTCATTGACCTGGCGTTCTCTGCCCTCATTTAAAAGAAAAATCATTTTCAACTGAGCCAAAAAGCACGTTTTTATTGATCAGCGACCATGTGCCCATTTACTGAACATCTCAATGCCTACTAAGTAGCTGGTATGGTTCTAGACATAAGAGCAAAAAAAACAAGAAACACGGGGACATGGTAGGGGACGACAAAAGACTGGGAAAAGGCCTGTTTTTTCTAACAGAAGTTAAAAAGTAGACATGACTAACATTAAAAAAAATTAGAAAATGAAGAATTCTAAACACTCTATAATGAAGCATGGATTGTTACCGTACAGGTACAGGTACGGTACAGGTTCCAAGTAGAAAGATGGCTAGAACAACCAGGAAAGCAAAGGACACAGTGAGTTTGTGGGTTTGATAATAAATGTTCTTAAAAGCTGTTCTGGTCAGCAGAACAAGCACAAGCTTTAGCAAAGAAATACAATAGGACCTCACCCTGGCCATCAGGATCCAGCTTGATGGCCTACCTCTTGACCTTAGGCACGAGACAGAACTGATTCCTCACCTGTATAATGGGACTAAAAATATCCATCTCCTAGAGATTAAAAATATGGGGCTAAAAATATCCATCTCCTAGGGATTAGGCAGATAACATCTACAGAGTCTCAAATGTCAGATCCTTCCCCCTCTACCTTCATTGGGACAGCAACGGGGAACTTATCATCCTTCAGCAGGGGAATGTGATATAATGAAAGCTGTGTCCTCTCAAGATTATTTTGGCAGCACTCTGAAGGACTCCTGAGGCTGGGAGGGGCACCCAAGAGGGTGGGGTGAGACAGAAGCTGCTTATAAAGCAGCTGCTGAGATGGTCCAGGGATGGGAGAAAGCGGGTCTGGGCTAGGAGGATGCACGGGGCAGGGGTGGGGGGGTAGTGCAACCTAAACATTTAGAGGGGAGAAAGGACAGCAGCTAACTCTCTTTCTGTGAACTCTATCTAATAACCAGTTCACTGCTTTCTGACCCACCTAGAGTAAATTAAACAATGAGATGTGGTCCGAACCCAGTATTTTTTTTTTTTAAACGTCAGGAACAGTTCTTCAGTGACAGATGAAAAAATTACATTCTTAACTGTAATTTAAAAAGGACAGTGCAAGTGAAAGCATAGAATGTCACCCAAGAACTTTAAGAAGCAAAAGACTCCTTAGGTTGGAATACTTTAACCAGATGGTACTCAGAGATAGAGCATCAACCCATGATAATAGCCTTCTTAGATATTTTCTATTTAACTAGACAGCAAGGAAATTACCTAGACCAGAAAGAAATATCCTGCAAGCCATGTATGTCAGTTAAATATTTCTAGTAGCCAGAAATAGCTATAATTAATGTCAATAATATATTCTATGTAGCCTAATATATCCCAAATTATTCTTTCACATGTAATCAATACAAACACATGTTAATGAGATATTTTACACATTCTTTTTTTTTTTAATCTACACAGTCTCAAAATTCAATATATTTTAGACTTAGAGCAAACTCTCCACCCGGACCAGGCATTCTTCAAACGTCCAGTAAGTCACCTGTGACACAGAGCTACTGTGGCGGATGGACAGATTTAGACAACCGTCAGGTACTTCTATACTTGAACAAAGTCCTTTATTTAATGGAGTCTGCATTGGAACTCACCTTGAGGTAGTCACTTACTGCAGCTGAACATCTGGAGTGAGAGATTAAAAATGCTAATCTAGTCACATCTGCTCCCTGGCTTACAGCCCTGCAATGTCTTTACATATTCTTTAAGATAAATATGAACCAGTTAAGAGATCCCTTCCATTCAGCAAAGGAAGGTAACACATCAAGCCTTGTGGATTATTGAAATAATATCTCGCCAGCTTATCTCTGTAATAACAGAGATGCAAAGGACTTCCGCAAATCAGATTTCTTTACCTATATTGTTAAACCGGTCGTTTGCATAACTCACCCACACCAGAGATGATCCAGCTGAAGAACACCTTGGGCCAACAAGGGCTATTTTGAACCTGGCACACGGCCTATGTAGCCATATCCTGCATAGCGGTGAAGAGTGTAGGCTTGGAGCCCCCTTGCCTGAGTGTGAATCCAGGTTTCAAAATGGTAGTACTATTTCACAGGATTACAGTAAGGGTTAAATGAGGTGCTACATAAAAAGTACTTGGGCACATAGTCTGTTGACAATAATTTTTAGCCATTACTTGCACGAACATCTCTACTCCTCCAGCAATGCCAGTATCCTGTTTCTCAACAACCTGAGAGGTCCGTAGGCAGCATTGCACAATGGAAAGATCACAGCTGACCTGGGCTCACATCCCTGCACGGACACCTAACTGATGAGACCACGTGCAAGTTCCTTAACCTGTCTGAGCCCCTGTTTTCTCATACTCAGAATAAGAACTACAATAAAATGGGACCCATGGCACAATAATACAGTTAAGATGCGACAACAAACATGGTAGTAATTCGGCCCTTAGCACATAAGAGTGTCTGTCCCCTCTCGAGGACCATGAGCATTTCCCCTTCCCCTTCTCAAGCAGAGCCTGTTGCTTTGAACAGATTCCTTTGGGGATGAGCTGAAACACATCCTTTCTGAGTGAAGTCAAGGCAAAGGGAAACTACCGTGACAGAGCTGTTTCCTGTTTCGGGGACATTTACTCTCTTATCAGATCTCCACGGTGTCCTCACCCATGTCCAATCTATTCTACATAATCCACAGCAAGTCATCTCGGCCACTGGCCCTGAGGAGGTGGCCCTGAGGAGGACTACGAAGAGCACGGTGACTTCCTTCCATAATGATACATCCTCACGAGGTTAAAGGATGTCTCCTGAATATCCCCAACTTCCTTTAAAAACCTACAAAGCATTTGTCATTCGTGGGTGAGTCATCCATGGTGTACTGGAAAGGGCTGGTCAGAAGACAAGTTTTGGGACTTTGTCCTGGCTTTCAACCAGCCGTAGCTTTGGGGAAGTCACTTGACCTCTGTGGGTCACAGAGAGCACATCTGCTTCATGGAGTTGTTGTGGAGAACACATTTACATTACCTAGATGGAAAGCCCTTGGTCTCATTTATGAAGAGCTTTGCAAATCAACATAAGGCAGGGGTTTACCCAAACCTGACTTCCACACTTTTGTGTCTTGGTAGTGTATTTTGGGAATTTGCTCTGAGATGCAGAAGAGGGCTCCTGTTTCATGTTGTTATGTGTGTTATCTCCCACCTTCTTCCCCAGTTCCAAAGTGAGGAACTGGAGATCCAGACCTCTGACTCTGAGTGCAGGAATAGGATGAGGCAGAGGAGAAGCTTGAGGCCAGGGTGACTCATGGCTGTGGAACTCATTAACCGGTGGAATGCTCTCTGCATTTCCCTTCCTTGTCAAGTCTCTGGGTTAGTAAGGTACAGATGACAGACGGAGGAAATAGGCATTTTTCTGTACAGACCAAATGTTATCTATATATGCATACATACCGTGCCTACGTGTATGCATGTGTGTGCCTCCAGGTATGAAAGCAAAGATCTGAGCAAATTATTCCTCTATTGGGTTGTATAAAACTGGAAACATTTATGTTTTTAAGAAAAGGTGTGTTTTAGAAAGAATGGCATCTCTTCCAGTTGTCTTTTTCTCCACTGCCTTGGAGTCTGGCAAATTAAACCTCATAAATTCTTTGATATGATTAAAATTTTTAATAAAAAATGTTAAGTGGAAATAAAGAGCACTCCTTAGATAAACTATTAAAATTCTCAAACATTATAACACTCCGAAGTTGTGGTACTACTGGTGTGGACACGGGGACATGCTGGTTGCAGAAGCTGAATGATGCCAAAATTTAAAAAAAAATTTTTTTTAATATGATCAAAGACCTAAAGCAAATAAAGCCTGTATTAGATGTTTATGTACACAGCTTCCTAATCTTTTGACCAAGTTGCACTTTTGTTAAATGGATGCCAGGATTATTCTAGAACGATAGGAAAGAACCTCAAAGGGGACCATTCCAAGTACCTTGTACTTGGATTTTTCTCACACAGCTGTAGTTATTACAACTCTATTAAACCAGCTGCTAATAATTTTCAAATGGTCCATTACTTCTACCAATGACCTTGGGCCACCACCAATTTCAGACCTCATCTTCATGTCTTAATCAACAGCCTCAAATGGAATCCCCTCTTTCAATACAGAAATGCATTTTAAAGAAAGATTGTTGATCGCGAAGCTTCTTTGTCTTTAGGGAATTTGTATAATGTGGAATTTAACCTACAAACCCCAATCTTCCTAAAAGGAAAATGATTCCTCCGAGATTTCCTTCTCTAAAGCAAGGTGAAAACTAAACTTTTTCTTTTTACTAATTTTTTTCTTTGTTTAACAGAACAGAATGCATGGATGGGTCTCTCAGGGCTCTGGAAACGTCTCCTGAATATGCCTGATCAACAATGGGAACTCACCCACAACAAAAAATGCCAGGAAAATATATCTTAAGCTACTTCAGATAAATCTAAGAAAACGTCACCTTCTCTATAACCAAGGGTGTGGAGAGGAAAAGAACTTAAAAAAGTGATTTCATTTTCAGATGTGACTTATTAATGGGACTGAAGATGATTCTGGGGGAAATCAACACCATGAAAACCAGAGTGCCAAGACGAAAAGGAATGTCCTTTTCTTAGGCTTGGAACCGAAAATATTTTTCTCTCTCGTGACCATCTTAACTTCAAAAGCAGAAGCAAGGAATGTCAATCCGTATGGAGCTCCGCTGGCTGCTTACCATATTTCCATTCTTTCCACAGAGAAGGGGAAAGGCAGCCCATTGTGTGTCTCCGCCAACAGAGATGAGAAAAAAAATATCACTTGTTTTTAAACTTTCAGAGGACACAGATAACTCAGGGAGAATGAAAACACAGAGATGAATACAGATTTTGGAATTAAATGTTAAGATTTTGAAAATCAAGAAAGTTGGAGACTTCACGAAATGTCAGAACTTCCAGTAACAAAAAGCATGGGTTTCATACTTTGTGTGCTAGGGAAATGCACTTTTTTTTTTTTTTTTTTTTGCCTCTTTTGGTTATTTCTGCAATACTTTTGTTCCAGGAAGAACTTTTCTTTATTACTGTAAATTTATCAAACAATCTCCCATTTCCTAGAAATTGGTCATCTCCTTTTCCAGCCTATGTATTCTCTGTTCCACCTTGGACTTTTTACCAATTCTCATCAAATTAGCTAAAAATCTTGGTTTCCTGTACTAGCCACATTCTTTGTCAAAAGGAAAAAAGAAAAAAAAAAAAGCTTGCCTTATTCTTTACTCAATAAGAAGGGGACAGAGGAAACCATCAGATATTAAGAATGCTATTTAGTCTTCAAGAATAAAGGTGAGAAAGTGGCTTGGGGCATCTCTTTGTTCACTATTGCTGGCAAGTTTCCAGGCAGAAGTATTCAGTAATCTCCTGATAATTGGACAATACAGTCTATTATGCCCTCCCTGCAACGCAATATTGTTTGTTTCATGCCGTAGCATGATGCAAGTGACATGAGCTTTGGTGTAGAGGACAAAGGCAGGGAACGACCTCTGGAATTCCATATCAAAGCATATGCCCTCTGACCTGGACACATCTGGCTAACCTGAGACATGCACCCACACTAGGAAGGTAATCCTAAATGTCAGCCTCAAAAGATGTCTCACCATAAATGGCATTGTGCCCAACTGCATAATTCAACAAATGTACAGCCACACCACGGGCACGAATAAAGAACTGCCAAAGGTAGATAAGCCAGGACATAGTCAAGTGGTTTCACGTGCTCCCTCTTTCTAAGCTCCATGAAGGGACTCTATGAGTGGATAAAGGAAATGTCCTAAAGATGTTTTGGGAAAGTCTTCCAAACCAAGAGCCTGGAAGATCACCAATGTTCCTGGAAACAGTGCCTTTGGGTGCTACTGGGCTAATGACTGGAATTTCTGAGGTACATATGTGGAAGTAATGGGGGAACATGGGCTGATCACAGATTTGAAGAGTGAGGCCACCCACAGTCGAGTCAAAGCCAGGAAAGCCATTACGTTCTCACATCCTAAGAGCTAAATGCCATCACCAGATTTCATAAATGCCTAGGCAGGATGTCATCCACTGATGCACAGGTTGACAAGCGCAAAAAAAGCCAACTCTGCAAAACCTGTAAGCATCTTTGGAAGGACAGCAGATGTCATCTGAGATCAGTGTGGAATCTGGTCTGGAGCCTAATGCACTCAAATAAATGGTCAAGCCCATTAGTTGGTCTGGTTATACATATACATCAGGGTCAGTCTCAACTTTTTTTTTTTTTTTTTTTTAAATATTTATTTATTTATTTATTTGACAGAGAGAGATCACAAGTAGGCAGAGAGGCAGGCAGAGGGAGGGGGGAAGCAGGCTCCCCGCTGAGCAGAGAGCCCGATGCGGGACTCGATCCCAGAACCCTGAGATCATGACCTGAGCCGAAGGCAGCGGCTTAACCCACTGAGCCACCCAGGCACCCCAGTCTCAACTTTTTAAGGGAGTGATCCTGCATCCAGATCCCGAGTACCCCAACATGTCCAAAAGAATGGGTGACAAGAGAGACATCCAAACAGCTTTATTTGGGGAAGCTGATCTTTGGCAACGAGAGAGCACAGAACGCAAAAGAACTGCGTTACAATGCATCTGTGACGTGTGTCCGTACCTTCTGCCTGCCAACTACTGGGGATATGAATACTAGATTATGAGCTTCTAGAAGGTAGTGAGGGTCTGGGTCTTTCCTTTCCGTACCCCTCAATCTTTAACAAAGCCTGACAAGTAGCCAAAGGCTCAATAAAAGTTGGAATGAATGATTAAATGAATGCACAGAAGTGAGACAGAGGTAAGCCGGGTGTCCAGTCTCCAAAACCAGGGAAACAGGCTGTCATTTTTTCAACTAACCAAGAAGAGTCTGAGCAGAGAAAGGCTGTGCAAACACCGATGGCAGCAGCGGCAAATCAAAGAGCAGGGCAGGGGGACGCACAGCCTGACAAAGAGAGTTCGCCGGCCCTGTTCCCTTTTAACCAGACTCCCCCATACCTATCCCACATGCCATCACTGCCATTACTTTCAAATCCAAGACAGCAGCAGTGACAGCAACAACCGGAGCTCGTTAGCGATCACAACAGGGGAGCAAAGAGACAGGAAAGTTTTACAAGATAAATGGAGAGGCAGCAATTTCTGAGGCCTCTCTTTTAGAAGGGGTGGGGATGGAGGGTGTGTACACAGGGACTGGAAGTAGGAACTTGCACCTAGGTGCCCCATTAGGCCAATATTTTGCAAAACCAGGTGTGTGCAATTTGCTTATTAAAGTTCTCACCCTGGGGCAACTGACAAGACTCATCAGTCCTGGAAGACATGTGCTATGACCCCAAGGCAAGTTAAAGCACATCCGGAATATTTTAAGCAAGAAAGAGAATCTTTTTGTTAAAGTGAAAGGGGATCATTTTGCTAAAACAACTGACTGGGAGGAAAAGGAATTAAGAATGGTTTGTTCCCAGGTTTGTGTAGAACTGATACCATTATCTTCCAAAACAAAAGGCTCAAGGTTAGATGGAGGTTCCCCAAGGAGCGAGGGAAATGTTTTTATTGATGATTCTGTGGGTGGTGGCACTTGTAAAGTGATCCAGCAGAGGCAAGGGCTCCAAGGTGGGCCACCTCGCCTACTGGGTAGGAGGCCCATGGGTTGGCACCCTTTTGAGCACCAAGACCCCTTCGAAATCTACATCACTTTTCTTCCGTATGGGCTACTGTGGTCGGGAGAGGGGGTAGATACGAAGTGGCCAATGGGAACCACAGGCAGTGGCACTGGGCATGCTCAAAAGGAGCTGTCTGCTGCTGAAGATGCAAGAAAGATAAGAAGACCTTCAATTCTGTTTTTTCAGACCAGCCAAGAGGGGCAAACAGCTGCACCAGCATGGGAAATTGCCAGAGTCTTTTCTGTATGTTACCAATGGCATTCATCTCATATGAGCCATGGATGGATTGTTCTGCCTGTGAAACACATCTCCGACCCCACCAAACACTGATCCTCTCCAGGGCAAAGTGTTATTAGTTCATACATACGGTAAGCAGGAGGCAGTTCTGGCAGTAGGTGCTCCAAATCCTGGACATAAACAAAATCACAGTGACAGAACCACCCTTGTGTGCCTAGTACCACGCCAGACAATCTCAAGTTCACAGCGCCCTTCAGATGGCTCGGCACCTTTACACCCCTTATGCATCCTCACATCAGCTTATCTTTGGAAGCCAAGAGGGTTCCAAAATTATACTTTAAAGCTTATGAGCGTTCAGTGATAAGAAATGATAAGAAATTTATGACCAAAGCTTTTCCTTACATCGTGTAAGGATAATCCAAAATGTCCTCTTCTAACCAGTTTCATCCTTTTTTTTTTTCTTCTTCCAGTTTCATCCTTTTTAACTTTATGAAATCTATGGATTCTAGAGATCATGCATGCCCCCTGTGAACTTTGTGATGAAAATTCATTTTTCTCATTAAAATAAAGAAAAGAGTGAAAGTATTAAAACAACAACAACACACACGCACACCATGGGTTTGGCTTTGTTCTTCAAAACCCAGATGGGTTTTGTGCTCCTTAACAACTTAGTTACCTGGGTTGAGCAAGTCCCTTAAATGTTCTTGGATTCCACTTCTCTGGCTATAAAAGCAGATTAAATAAATAATCTCCAAGTTTCCTTCTAGTTTCAAAAATCACCTGTGCTGTAGCAGGTAGGAAACCTCCAAGGAAATATCTTGGAGCAGTGACGGTCACGATCAGGGTTCTAGCTCGGCTCCCTTCTACAGCTTGACTGCATTCATTACCTGTCAAGTTAATGAATTCTTTGAACCATCCACCCAAGGAAAGGATTTAGCAGATGGTCTAGGAGGTCCCACAAAGCATGTAGGCAATAAATGCAGAACGGGCAAGAAGGTGGTAGTGGAACAGAGAGAGGAGCGACCCCTCATCAGTATCAAGGTGAGACCGTATGAACAATGCAGAAAGAGCTCTTGGGCTAGTTGATAAAAATCACCGCCGACACCCAATCATTGGCTCCAACTGCTACCTAATAACTTAGTGACCTTGGATAAGTCACCTGGCTAAGCTGTTCTGCCTGAGAGTTGCCTCCTGACCGAATATCCTCTTCTTGGAAATATTTGGAAATAGGAAGACGTCATGAACACCAAGTGAGAAAGTGTTTTGGTGGAGAGTGAGTCTATGATTTCAAAATACATAATTGTAAGGGACAAGAAGTATGGGGAAGTGCCACCGCCTATCATTTACCCTGTCCCGCCTACTGCAGCCCTCTCTGCTTGATCTCCACGCTCCTCTCCAACAAGCCTCGACAGGGCAGAGAATCCTCAAAGCGGAGCTCCGGGCAGTCTTCAGCAATCAATCAAAACGGGCACAAGAAATACGAGCTCCTTGCCAACACTGTTCTAGTGGAGTAAGCATAGATGGCCAAGGCAGGAAACTGAAATTGCATTTCCCTAACTAACTTCTTAACATTGTGGACTCTGACAAATCACTTTAGCCTTTCCAGAGATGCAAAATGAAGGGGCTGGGCAGGATGACTGAACAGATCCATCCCAGCTCGGGGTTTCATCTCTTTGAATAGAACCAATAATCTTACGTCCCGGACAGATGGCAGTAGTCCTTTTGGACCCTCTCTTCTGGAGGGGGTTGTGTATGTGCATTTTGCTTTTTGGTGATTTTTTTTTTTTTTTTTTTTTTTTTTGAGTTGACGCTGCTGTGTACCCATGGATCAAGATTTAGAATGTGCTCACAGACTATGTCTGGCTCTTCAAGGCGGCACCCCAGCATTTTATTTATAAAACTGGGATTCAGTATCATTGCCAACATGCAGTGGCTTGAATCTTGAGGGCTGGATACCCTTGAGTCATTATCAACTTTTGAAATAGGCAGCACATTCACTCAGAGGAACAGAAAGACATTTTAAGCTTTAAAATAATTTTGGATTTATGTAAACACACTGGAGTCAGGAAAAGACAGAGAAAGTTTAAAGAGTGGTCTGGTGAGGTAGCAAGTTCAGCGACCTGCCTACCACCCCACCCCCATTTTCCTTTTGTACTAAGTCAATCATGTTCAGTGAGTCCTTCCGTAGCTACCTCCTCTCCCAGAAGGCCAACAAACCAGCTTCGTGGGTATGGGTTACCTCCTAATTATTACTTAATAAAAATGAAATCTGTTCCTCTGCTCTTTTATTCCAAATAGGCTTATTTCTAGGCCACGTTGGGCACACTCTACCTTCTCTTGGGGAAAACAAAAACCTCCGTCTATCTAGATGAGGAAACATCCAAAGAGCAAATCATTAGGAGAACTCATGACTCTCCCTGACATCCTCCCCTTCTCTTCAAGTGGTTCATGAGAGGGTAGGGGATAGGGGTGGAGGGAGAAACTGGCAACACTTGTGAATCAGAGCACCAAGCAACAGATGTCCACCAAGTCAAACTAAGTCCCATGTGCAGGACCGCCAATTCAAGTCGTCCTTGTTCTAAAGTTTCCATGTGAGCTCTCTACCAACTGTCCACGGGCTGACTCTAATGCCGACTTCTGCTGGGGCAGCTGGGGTGGGGCAGGATCACTTGCCTCTGTGATCTGAGTCACTTATTCAACATCTCAGGGTTAACCAGATCACATGTTCAGCTGCTTACTTAAAGCCTTGGAGGCACTTCAACCTCTTAACTTGGGTAAGCATTAGAAGCCTAGCAGGTAGTGTCCAACTCCTCAAAATAACTTTGAAAAGACAATCTTCCATTCTTGGAGCTTCTAAGCATGCCAAGGGCATGACTACAAGTTCCTAGGCCCTGATCACTGTTTTCTGTTACCAAGAGATTACTATCAAGAAGAGAAGTTTCCTTGACTCTCTTCTTTCTACCCAATTGTTCCTTCTCTTCTACTCTCCCCAAACAACATTCTTCTCACTCCTTACAAAACCTTTCAAGCTCGAAGGTGGGGAGGGAGAAAGAACAGAGAGCCTTAGCGGTATCTATTCTGTACCACCCTCTTGAATGTGGTGCAAGGATTTGTTTTGTTTTTTTTGTTTGTGTGTTTGTTTTTTGGTGATAGTAGCAGGGACAGTTGTTTTAGGGAATAGAGAACACCTAAAGAAATAATTTCCCTGCATTTTCTCAGGAAGCCAAAGCGTCTGGTCTGTCAAATTTTAAACAGGGTCATTTTCCTTTTTGTTGGGATGAATGCAGAAAGCATCCTTAAAAAGGTTATGTTGACCACACACATTGCTTTGAAGCAGAATCTTCTTCTTTCCAAGTTACTTCTTATCTCCTGGGGGCATTGTTTACTTAGCTGGTTCAGTCATTCATTCGTCCACTAACTGTGCCTTGAAGATCAAGTCATTATCAGGCACACTAGTAGACCCCAAATCAGGGTGATCCTGATGTCAAGGCCATCCTGATTCATAAATGGGTTATTGAGCTGTGGCACAGTACCAGAGCCAATAGCTTCAACCCAGGCCGGGTGGGCAGCTTTATGGAGCAAGTCCACAGTCAACATGTGCATCTCTTTACTGTTAATAGGAGGGGGAAAAAAAAAAAACCCAGCAGGAACAGCAGCGACTGGGGTGGATCAGTAGCAATTTCTTTGTATGCAGAAACCAACATAAGATAACCTTCTTGTTTCAGCCAGGGGTATGACTATGAAAAAATGCCATCCAATTTAACTGATGGAACAACAGATACTCTGCTAACCCTGTCTCCATGGCAGGAGGGAGAGGACAGGGCAGAGGAGGGTTGTGACGATGGTGGAGCAGAGTAAGTGGCATGCCACTAAGATGACATTTTCCAAACCCAAATCACTTTAGTATACGGTACCCGTAAGGTGCCCTGGAGGTACTGACTTTCTGGGGAGGAAAAGACGAAAGCCTCTTCCATAGCTCAAATTATAAGCAGCTACAAATATCAAGTTCTGACAGCATCTCTTTTCCTTTTCCTACTTCCTGCATATGAGACATTAAAGCACAGTGGCGGCTTCCTCCTCCCTTGCCTGCCTAATGATACTGAATTCCCAAGACCAGTGGTTCCTAAATCAGGCTTCTAAGAATACACATTCTAGGGTCCCACCCTAGACCTGCTGAATCCCTCTCCTGTGGTGGGACCTAAAAATCTATTTTTAATAACCTCCTTTTTGTTTCCAAGTTCTCACAATGATACTGAACATCAGCCTGGTTTAGGAATCATTGTCCCATTCTACAATTACGGGGATTTTTATTAAAAAGAAAAAAAAAAGAATTTAAAAGGAACTGTCCACCCCGTCCCACCCCCACCCCACACACTTGTGGTTCCTCAAATGTTTTCTTTCTGTGCAGCGAAGAGAACAGCTTCCTCTACCACCACCCAAATATCCAGCAATCAGCAGACTAGACCCACAGATTCTTCACATTCTGAAGCTGTTAAAACAAACACTGTGTGTCTGGTGCAACGTTTGCTCAGCAGCCCCCATGACTGTGTGGACTCTCCTATCCATCTACGTGAACAGCCAAGGCTGCCCATTCCAGGTAGAATGACAAGTAAGTCAAAGAAGGCTCGGTCTTGGACTCTGGACTCTATCCAAACTCCAGACAAAAAGATTTACTAATCCCTTGTTGGCAATACAAAAATAATAATACCAAAACAAAATCACCTGCCATTAGCCCAATTTTATCTAAGCTTTCCTTGCAGCAGTGATTTTACTCAGGGTACTTCAACACCTAACTGGGTCTAGCAGGCGCGAGAAACGACTGACAATGCAGGCTACCTAGGTACCAGGTACGCTGGGAAAAGGCGACTCCTTGCAGTGCCCGGGGATGAAACGGGAGGACTCCGGTAAGAATTAGTAAACAGGACCGAGAAGAGAAAAAGTCTTTTCATTTTCCACCCATACACTCTTCTGCCCTCACTGGGCCAGCATTAACATGGTCTCTGCTTCAGAAAGGCTTTGACTTTCCTGCTATTATCCTAGTCTTGCTTTAACACATACTTTATATTAGAATGCGTTCCAGGAAGCATATGGCAATAGAACTAGGTCAACCATTAACCAAATAACAGGAAACTGCTCTGCAGCGCACACCCTTCAAAAGCTTGCTTAATGAGCTGGCTCTTCAGAATATGTCCTTCAGTGAGGTTGGAACTAACAGGATCCCTGGGTTTCTTTAATACTGCAAGGTCACCTCATACCTAGAAGGCTTCTGCACATACTAGACTTTCAATGGTCTAAATCATTCCGCTGAAATGTTCAAGAACTAAAGTCAAAGGTTGGAGAAGCATGTTTTCTGAACCTGCTTGACCATCTTCAAAGAGCATTGACTATTGTCCCAGTTCCATTGCCTCATTCTTTCAATTATGTTAAATTGACAGGAAATGCTCCATACTCATCTTTTCTTTCTCTAACATTTTTTTTCTATATTCCTTGAGGCTTCCATGCCACCCATATTTACCCCATGAAAGACCTGCCACAATCCATATAGACTTATAAGGTCAAATAAAGTCTTGGAAAAAGATTTTTTTTTTCCCATATAAAATTACGAATGAGATTTCTCCAGAACTACCGACCTTAAGCTGTTGAGTATTCCTGAGTTTGACTTTTTCCTCTCAATGCGTCAGACTCAGTTCCACAAAATCGAATTTTACAGTGCCCCAAGGGGTCATTCACAATCAAACTAGTAAACCGTCATCCTCAACTTAGTATCCTTTCCCAAACCACCAATACCCAAACTCTCCTTGGCTTCTTTACCCTAGATGGCAATTGTTGTTGTTCTTACTTCCAGAATGTATTTAATATGAATAGCAGAGTTGGGAGGTTTCCCTTGATTAAGAACTTACATCAACTCTCATTTTTAAATTAAAATGTCAGGGCCAAATCTCCATTTACTCAAGCTGAATGCTTTATACTAGTGATATTTAGAGTAGCAATCTTCGTTTAGAAGAAACTAAGAGATACGGTTCTGTCTTTTAAAAATCTAGGTGTATTTAAGGAACAGATACTTAAAAAGGCAATGTGACCTTTTAAAAAGTGTTGGATTTGGTTTACTGACCCAATACTTACTTATTAATCCAGTACCTCTACCCCAGGCACTGTGCAAGGCACCAGTTATACAGATGAGAAGGAAAGAGCCTAGGCCTGCCTTTCTGTAGCTTCTAGTCAAGTTCTGTTCCGTAACTGATCATGAGAAACTACTGGTTGGCCTTCCAAGTTGACTTGGCTAAATTTTAACTTTTTCCCTGAAAACAGTCAACAAGACTTCATGGAACACCAACATAAGAAACGGCACACTGGGCTAGAGGTCAGAGAAAAGAGGCTGTGAGGGTCATTGATTTATCTGTTGAGTTCTGGTGACCCAACTATCTCCCAGCTATTTTTGAGAAATATCAGATTTTTCTTTTAAAGAGGTTAGTTGTGCAACCATAATCAAAACAACAACAACAAAACAAAAATAGAACCTCATCTGAGGAATATAATAATCTACTATAGAATGTTCAAGATAGTGCCAACGGAGATTAAGGTACTTTTTTTGCTCCTTTACCAGATTTTAGAGTCATGTTTCATGGAGAAGCACAGTGGCTTATTTTAAAAGTCACCACACAGGGGTATCTGAATGGTAGAGTCAGTTGGGAGGCTGACACTTGGTTCCAGCTCGGGTCATGATCTTCAGGTCCTGGGATCGAGCCCCATATCAGGCTCTGTGATCAGGGGAGAGTCGACTTGGGATTCTCTCTCTTTCTGCCCCTCCCCCCTGTCTCTGTCTCTCTCAAATAAATAAGTAAATAAATAAATCTTTTTATTTAAAAAGTAAATAAATAAATCAAAGTTACCATATAATAAAACATATTTTCTCCAGCCCGTAAGGCCAAGATGTTAAATGAAAGCATCAGTCCCACGCCCCCTTACAGGGATTTCATATGGGCTCAAGTGTATTCTGACTCCTAATCAGATGGTCACTGTCAGCAGTGCTCTGCCTATAATAAGTGTTTTATGAAAACTTAAGGATGGGAGAAAAAGAAATTAGTATTTTTATGTGCTAATACATCAGGCTCCACACCAGAGACTTACATTCACAATCTCATTTATTCCCCATGTGAAGCTTACAAGGCAGATTTCTTTTTTCCCCAGATAAGAAAGTTGAAGATCAAAGATGAAATCATTCACTCAGGGTCATGCAGCTCCTCATTGGCTCTGAGGTCTCGGTTCTTTCTACTATACACCATGGCCCTCACTGCCAAGGTCTTCACAGACCTCCCAATGCTGATAGCAAAGAGCTCCCCTTCCATGTGGTCTCTGCACTTGAGTCAAGTGTCCCTTCCTAGTATGAGAGCACACTGCTCCCAGCACAATCTCTGGGACCCTTGAAAGATGGTCCAGTGTTTCTCAGAGTGCCCAAACACTGATGAGGGAACAAGGTCAGGCCAGTCTCTGAGATACAAAGCAAGATGAACTCAGCGGGTCCTCCTGCCAATTGCCCTCACCCTTACTCATCTGCTGGAGCGTGCCAAGGCCTGCCTGGAATGACGCAGAAAAGGGTCACCATGGGTGATCCTATACCCCCCTTCCAATTGCTACAAAACAAAAGCGCAGGACTGAGACAGCCGGGCTCCTTGAAAACCCACCAAGGCTGTTTCAGAGGAATCAAAACTCTGACAGAAACTATTTGCATCCATCAACCTCAGAGCTAAACCCAGGAGTAGAAAAAGAAAGCAGGTCTAAAGGTAAAAGGACTAGGAGTCCGTGGACCCAATCTGCCTTGGAGGTCCAACTCCTTACAGTGCCCGCTGGTTGTTCCTTTTTTAACTCACACGGGAGCCAAAATGTTTTATTTGCCCTCTGCGAGGTTCTGACTACAAACACGTTTCAATTGAGAGATACAGATGAAGATCGCAGCGATCAAAGGCCCAACTGCAAGCCATTGATAAAACCACGGTCTACTTCAGCAGCCCTACAGAACCGTCCCCAGAAAGGCAGGGCTGCTGAGGGGCAGAGTTACTTAACATAAACAAACAGCAAGTCCCCACTTGGGTGAGGAGATGCGGCTAATTTTAGATGACTGTTCCGTATCTGAAGAAATGGAGCCTGGACTTCTCTCCGGTTGAGTGCGGCCCTCATGCCTACGTCTAACCGACTCCACCTCAAAATTTCCTCAACGATGAAAAACAGGCAGGCTGTCGGGAAGCTGAAAGAAGGAATTCATTCCTGCGCTGTGAGGTCTCCACAGACAAAAGTGTCCAGTCTGCTCCAGCCCCAGGCTGCTGAGGCACTACCATCGGTTGATGTTGAGAAGATTCCAGCATTTAGGGCCATCGGATGACCATCGGGCCCTGTGCTGCGTCCGCCGATCAGCGTCTGAAGGAAGTGCTCATTCTGGAGAGGCTGTGGAAATCCCTCCAGACAAGGCAGAACTGGAGAGGGCTCTTGGTTATGAAGCGCAGCTCCGCCGATCCCATTCCTAGGAAGGCTCTGGAACACTCCATGCCTTGAATGCGTACGGAATGTTGCCTCCCGGATTAGAAACGAGTTGGATACTATGTTCTGCTGATACACGAATCCACTTTTCTGAGACCGGGTGAGTTGCTCTCTCTCTCTCTCCTCTCTGTCTCTCTCTCCCTTGAAGGCAGTTGTGACGTCCACTGAATGTCCAGCCAAGTGTACTTGTGAACATCCTCCTGTCTCATGCCAGTGAGAGGACCCGGTTCCAGACCGGTGGCTTGATGTCCTTGCTCATCAGCTTTCAGGTTGAACTGGGGAAAAACAGTCTATCCTTCAAACTGTAGAAGCTTTCTTTCCAGGGGAACTAGACGGTCCTGATGGCTCTCTCCCGATGGCTCTCTCCAGTTACCCGGCAATTATGTAATTGCTAAGCTCCTGCAGAATCTCTGGGACCATTCTGCGGGCTTCCACGGACTCCAGCTGCAGCCCAGTGTTCTGGGATGATTGCAGCCTTTGAAGGGACGTGAACGGACGGCCGGTCTCAAATCCGAGCACAAAGGGCCAGACAATGGGATTCCATCTCCAGCACAAAGATGCTCCTGCCTAACGAGGCCCTTTCTCCTCCTCCCAGGCTGTGCAGCTAACTCTTGCCTTCGCCCGCCCTCCATGTGTGTGGAATGTGGTTCACTCTGTTTATGCTGACAGGTTCCAAAAGAGGCAGAAAATCAGCTGAAGTTTTGCCATGGGCCCTGCACAAGGTAATCATTTAACACATAATGTGAAAGCTCCAGAAGAGGACAAGATGCAAGGGGGTGGGAAGCATCTCTCCAGGCTTCCTGCACTGGCATGAAATGAGTGCTTCCCTTCCTTCTGCCAGCTCCAATCCTTCATGTTGACATTACACATCCTGTACTGGAGATCCACCCCCATGCTGCCGCTTGCCCAGCTGAATTATCTCCTGCGTCACAGCGGTGCTAACGGAGCTGCTGGCTCGGCAGACCTGAAAAAGCACCGTTTCAACGCTTCCCGCATTCAGCAACTGGATGGACATGGGACCAGGGCGTCGGTGCTGCCTCGTGGGCCCTCCCGGCAGCCGCGCAGGACTCGACATAACCTTCTGCTAACCAGATGGTCTGCTGGCCTCTTGGGACCCAACCATTAAACTTTACTTTATTAAATTCTATCAAAATGTGGGGACAGTTTACAGCAGCGTGTCTGGTTCCTCTCCAACAGGGTTGCTAAGATGAAAATGACCTAAAAATATCTGGAAACTCTACTTCACACCAACAGAGAACAAGATATTTTGGAGTAAATATTTAAATGATCTGCCAGATTACGTACCCCAGCAGCACTGACTACACGGTTAGCAAATGATATTGTAAACATATACACACAAAGACTCAGAAATGCAGGCATCTAAACAGGAATCCATTTCCCACTGGCTAAAGCCACAGTTCACCAGCCCTTGACTCCAACCTATTTAAATGTGGGGAAGGACACCATCTCCATCATAATCATTTCAATTACCAAAACAAAGAGCCAAACACCACCGGGAGAGGGAAGGTCACACAACCCCCTGGGTTCAACCACCCAGGGGGAGGAGGCACATGCCAAGGGTACTCAAAAGGTGCTCAATAAATGTTTGATGGCCGGAGAGATGGACCGGCACATGTTTCTGAAATACAAAAGCATCCATAAAACACGCTGTAGGATAGTGAAGACTCTACATTCTTTCCAACTCTACATCATCCCACAACTGCTAACTAGGCATGCAAAGCCAGGCGGAGGACGAATGGCAAGAGCAAGCCATCTGCAGGAGAGGCACTGGATGGCTACTAACTGCAAATGAACTGCAGAGGTGGCTGTCTTTTGGGTACCTGGAAGGGTGCTGGGCGCTTTACATACATTATGCCTCTTAGCCGTGTCGTCACAGACAGAATTCCATGTTAAAGATAAGCTGGAGGCTCCCAGCCAATTAAGAGCCTGACCCAAGTTAAACCAATCATTAGTCTACTACTTGGTAGCCACGGAGAAGTACGGATCTTGTAACTTGTAAAGAACCCAACACGTATGATGGTGGCATTCCCCAATACACCCCTGACCAAAAAAATCTCCAGGAAGTTGGAGAAATCTTTCCCCTCCCAGCTTTTCAGGCATCCTAAGTCCTGGTTTCAGCTCCTCCTGTTTCTCCCCATATGTCTTATTTTACAGAGGGTATGACGCACGATTAGAACCAGCTACACGGTCACCTCCTTAGTCTTGGGGTCTCCCCTGGGCGACCCAAAATCTCTCACTCGAAATCATCCTAGAGATCCGAACACAGCAAAATAAATGCATGGTCTCTTCTCTCCTAGAGAATCTCTGGACACAATTTTAAAGCGGCAACCGCAAATTCTTTATAATTTAAAAAAAAAAAAAAGGTCCACTGACATCCTTGTCTCTCTGGAAGTTCTTGAAATGTAAAAATTTCCAAAGAGGATAAATAAATAAATCATCAAGGGTAATCTACTTTTAAAGGGGGAAAAGTCCCTATAGTGTTTTACCGAAGAACCACTCAGAGGTTCTTCATTTCTGCCCCGGTCACCACCAACCAACACGCTGTCACCACGGAGGCCATCAATAAATGTTCTTCTAACTTGGAGCAAACAAGGTTAGGTAAGTCTCGTTAGGCTACCTACCCTTCTACACTCTGAAATACCATCTACCCTTATGGCACTCTAAAATTAGCCTCCTTAACCCTGAGATCTCAAAGCATCTGATATTACAGCATATTAAGAACACCAAGTAGACATGGGCTTTCAAAATAAACACATGCACAGAGATGACCAAAGCAATTCTAGGCAAGGCCACCAGCCTGTTCTCGAACTGGCTCAGAGCTATCCACATGAGTGGGGCTGCAAGAGAGGCATCCGTAGCTCAATTTTCATCGCAATGAACTCTATGTTCTCGAAAAGACAAATCATGTTTTTGCCAGAATGATGCCAAGCTATAGGAACAGTAATAGCATCTTGCTTCCAAAATGCTCAAGAAGTTCTCGTTGATTAAAAATTGTTCCCCCACATTCCAGGGAACAGACCTCTACAAGGTTGAGAGAGGCGAGGCTTTGTCACCATGAAAATACACCACTCCAAGAGGCCAAGGCATCATCTTCAGGTAGTTTACGAATCCCTCCTGAGCACCCACACACGGATGCGGAGCACGGCGGGGCCCACAGTCGGGCAGAGCAGAGGTTCCCAGTCTGGGAAATCTCCCTCTGACCACACAACAGCGGTGAGGACCATTCATCAGTTAGGGCAGACATGGCACAAACTTAATCAGGCGGGACTCAAAGCACAGAGTTTAAGACCAAGGACAAAACAATTCACATCTGGCAAAGCCCTGGGAGACCTCTACCCCAGTTTCTCTATCAGTGAGGAAGGAAGAAATGATCATTTTTCAAGTGCCCATTATGAACCAGGACCCCTATACCCATAACTCGTAGTCCTTATGTCAGTTCTACAGAGTCAATTACCATCTCCCTTTTATTGGGTAGGAAATCACGGGAACAGAGAGGTTAAGTGACTTACTCAAGGTCACACAGCGAGGAAGGGAAAGAGACAAATTTCATCCTGTGCTCATGCAGTCCCACAGAGTTTGCTCTATATACTACACATCACTCTCTTAATGAAGACTCCTCCACAGAGAACTGCATTTCTGCAAAATTTGCGTTCCTGATGTTTCAGCAAAAAATAAGCACCTTCTCCCAGAGACAATATACACATACATGTTTACATATTTAGATATATGTACATATGTATATGTACATGTACACACACACCTATATATAGTAAGCAAGTTCCTAGTTGTTCACAGTTCAACAGCCTTGAAGTTTAGCCCTTGTGCAAATTTTAAGTCCATTATTTTTTCATATAACTGAATGTCAGAAAGGGAAAGCTGCCAAGTGACAATCTGGCCCCAGTGATTCACGGTGTCACACTGACATACCCACTTCTGATACAGGTTGTTGTTTGCATTTCCTAGAAATCCCTGCCTTCATTGGGGCGATAAACAGTAAACAATGTCCACAGCAACGACAGATTCTTCTTCTACCAGAATACCCTACTGGCAAATGTCATGAATTTGGGGGATAAAAGGGTGTGGTTAATATAAAGTTAAAAATTCTCTCTCTGTTCTCAGACCCTAATGATCACATTGATAAGACAGTACCTCAAACACAGATGGACACTTTTTCACTTCAGGACTATGCCTTATAAAAGAAAGGCTCTGTTCAAATGAATCACATTAAATCTACTGAACAGATCTCAAGTGCTGGAAAAAAAAAATCTAGCCCAATTTGGATTTTTATGTTTCAGGATTCCTATTTGCCGATTTATTAATGCTTTGCTTTTTCTTTTACTCATATTTGACTCTTAAAAAGTTCAGTATTTTTCTGTAGCCATCAACACTAGTGACACAATATGTACATGGTCACAGACAAAATAATGTTACCACTGATCTTTCTGCTAAAAATCCTAAAAGATGATGAGAAGGTGGCAAGTTGGGGGGAAAGGAACAGAGAAGAACACCCTGGGAACACTGGAAATTCACTGTTCAGTAGCTGCTTCAAATAAGATCGCTAACACTTACCTGTGCTGGGGTCAATTTTGATAATTGTAGTTGACGTCTAGAAACGGGGTTATGAATATAATTATCATGAAGCAGCAATTGGGCAATCACAACCTAATTAAGCCCACTGACTAGATTATCTTGTTTTTCCCCTAATAATCACATAACATTTAACACTTGCTAATTTCAGGACCTATGGGTGATGTTCCTTCATTATTAACAAGCTACAGCCACTGGTCAGAGAAAGAATGGTTGAGGTACTCAAAACACTTGAGACGACCAAGGAGTTGGGAGGAATGTCAGGGACAGCTGACATCTGTTCTTTAAAACCACGTCACTTCTCAGTCCCCCAACCCCCAAAGTTACTAATCAGAGGCAAAACCACAGGAGAAGATGGAATGCATGATTGAGAACTTCCACTCAAGTGGAAGGAAGGATACAATTCTGCTTTCCTGAATGCATACCATTTTATGTGATCTCCACAATGTGCGTTTTCACATTACAGTGGAATCTGCCTTTGAAGAGACTCTTTTCTTTTGTTTTCAGGATAATGGGAGATTCCACCAAAAGGCCTAAATACATAAGACGTTCTACAGTTACCTCCTTGGACATGCTCCAAGGGTCCGTCCCTCTGCCACCCTGCCTCTCACGTGGCTTGTATTCTCAAATTCAAAGTCCTAGTCCCAACTGGATGTCACTGCTCCCACAAAGATATGTTGGCTCAATTCACCTGCACTTTCTGCAAAGCTCCTGAGGGTAACTTGGGTAGCTGTCCCCTAATGGAGGAAGAATAGGGAACCACGTTAAGAACGGGTCTTTATGAGACCAGCTGGTTTGAGGGAGTATCATAGAAGGCTGGGGGCTACTGATTAGGGTCCCAGTAGATGCTACCTAAGGCTTTTAAATCAGAAATTCCACCTGGAGAACCACACGCTTTGGTATATCTCAGTGTTATTCTCTTCCACTATGTATTATCTTTTCTGACCTTTTTTCCCTTCCAGTGAAGGGCCTTTATCTAAGAAAACAATGGTTTTGATTAAGTTTGGTAGATGATAGGGATGGCAGGCTTAAAAAAAAAAAAAAAAAAGGGTGGCCCTGCGGCTTCCTCAGGACACTTTACAGACAGGGACACATGCTTATCCTCCTACACAGATTCTGCCTGGGAACAGATCACCTGAACAGATCCGTAGCAAAGTTAAGATTTTATAAAACCACGACTGGTTGTTTTGAGGTTAAAGAGTCTGCTCAGCAATTAATGCCCCAACTGCCTGTCTTACAGTAAAGCTACTGTCCTGTGTATCTTCAGGATATTTGGACCTGCTCCATCTCCCTTAGTACAGCTTGTTACTCTATTAAGGGCATTTGTGGTCATCCATGAACAGCAGCTCCCTTACTGTACTGTGATGTTTCAGGGAGAGGCAAATAAAATCCAAACATTCATCATGTCTCTGTGATCTAAATAGAGCACAGGGTGATCACTAAAAGGCGTGGGGGACATTAGCACCCATGCTTTGAAGAGTATCTGTGCTACTTTCCAAAAGTGACCATTAGTGGAACTACTTTTCAAATACGGCCATGTGGCTTTTGGAAACACGTCTCGTGCTTACAGTAAACCAGAGCCAATAGGGGACATGAGACTTTCAACAGGAGCCCCAAGAAGGAAAAAAAAAAAAGTAAGACACCTTCTTTACTTTAAAAAAAGAAAGAAAGAAAAAAGTCACACAGTGTATCTTTCTGCCATAACAGGTAGGTGTTCCTTTTTAAATATCTGCATGTAAAACTACAATTCTGAGCTTCGCACAATACAATTTAAAAATATTTATTCTCTAAATTTCCTCGTACATGGTCTCTTGCTGTTTTTCACCATCTCCTCTATAACTCAGAAGAACAAAAACAGGGTACTCTTTAGTTAAACACATTTTGTCAAGCTATTACAATAAGTTATATCTCTCATATCAACTAATATATTACAATTAATTTTCCATCATGCTCAAATTTCCCTTCTAGAACACCAGGATATACTACTGGCGTAAGCAACTGCAAGAGATAAACCATCACGATTATAAGCTATTAGCATACTAATTAATAACGGAGGCCAGTTCCCACCAGCTGAGGGCCAGGAGTACCCCTGTGTGTGAATCCTGGATCCCCATTTGCCATCTCCACAACCTTGGGTAAATGACTTTACCTCCCCAAACCTCAGTCTTCTCTACCATAAAAACAGTCCCGGGTTCAGATTAAACGTTAAGCAAATGCTCCCTAGCATTAGTAGTCACTCGGAGTCTCTCCAGGAGGAGAAAGAGCATGTTGTGGAAGGTCTGTGGGATATGCCTACTATAGAAGAGTTAGCAGCATTTTTCTTTTTTTTTTTTTTTTTAAGATTTTATTTATTTATTTGAGAGAGAGAGACAGTGAGAGAGAGCATGAGCGAGGAGAAGGTCAGAGAGCGAAGCAGACTCCCCATGGAGCTGGGAGCCTGATGTGGGACTCGATCCGGGGACTCCAGGATCACGCCCTGAGCTGAAGGCAGTCGTCCAACCAACTGAGCCACCCAGGCGTCCCAGCATTTTTCTTTTTTTAATGAAGCCAGTATCAGAAGGGATCATATTTAGTTGACAGCAGAAGGGGGAGAAGTCCTGGCAGCTGAACTCTTGACATTTAGCTCAAAATGGTCTCTTCCATGTGGCAACCCTCCCCAGGTATCAATACTCGGGACCAATTACCAGAAGACCATACAAGAAACCACTGAAGAGGAAAAGTTTCTGGGTGAGAAGTACTTAGTATTGAAATCCTTACGTACTTTCTAGCTGGCATCCATTTCTGGGCATCTTCGGACTACAGCCCGAAGGTCCCCCAGACCAGGCCCCATCTGGGTTGAGTGACTGATACGCAATTACTGCCTAATTGGTCACAACACAGAGGGATGACATGACTAGGGATTAGAATGGCTAACCATTTTGGGTCACAAAGGCCTTATTTTGGCTTTTTAGATGCCAGGATCGGATTGACAGACCAGCCTGTGACTCCTGCCTCCAGTGACTGCCTTAATCCCAAAGCGGACTCGAGGTAGCCGCCTCGGTCCACTCCTTTCCCCTAGGAGAGAAGCGTGTCTGTTCTTCCTTCATTCCTTCTAACACCCGCAGCCTAGGTAAAGAAGCTCTACGGAGAAGTGGAGAGAGGACTATCAAGCTGCCCGCCCATTAATAATGCAGCGATTTTCTGCTGTGCTCTATTCTTCACTTCGTTCATTGTCCAGACCTAGGCCTACTTAACCAGTTCCTTCAAGTATCCCTCCCTCTATCAGAAAGGCCAGTTTGTAACTGGCCTGAAGTCACATAAATGGTCTTCCAAGCTCAGTTCTTTTTCCCTTACAGGGTAGCATTGACCAAAGACTGTGGGTCTGAGCACTGGTCTTCATTTCTCACGTGCAATAGGTTCCAAATTACCAGGGCTTTTCCCACTTCCTTTATTGCTTTCTTAAAAGCACCGCCTTTCTTCTTCCTGTTGGATCTTCCAAGTGGACAGACCTCTTCCACTTGGGACTCGCCCATCACTCCCCTGCCTCTCTTCGCTTTTCCTTCTCCCATCCCAGCCGGCTCTCCTTCCCAGCAAATTCCCACCATATAATTATGGCAATGCTTTAGCCAACTTTTCTGTTCGCTTCACAACCCCTGTCTATTTCCTACTTGTGCTGATGCTACTGTTTGCTTTTCTGCCGGGCTAATCCGTGTATCCTTTCAAGGCCTAACTTCCCCTACCATGATAGCAGCTGGAGTTCTAATTCACAGGTGCCTTCCAAAGCTTTTCATTAGCAATAGAAACGAGATGGTTTAGAAACCCATTTCTTAATCTGCAGGTGAGTACTGGCACCTTCGTGCGGCAAACATCTTTCAAGTATCCCACATTGTGCTACCGCACAATTATTTTCTGAGTAATAAGGACAATGTTATAGGCACATTTGTAGTGTCAAAAGGGAGACTGTTCCTTCAGAGGAAATCAGGCGCCCCCCCCCCCCCACCGCTTCTGGCATTTCCCAGCTCAAGAGACAAGCAAGTACTCAACGGACATGAGCAAAACTGAATATGGCAACTCTTCCTTCTTAAATCTGAACAGGGAAGAGGGAAACTCCAAAATTTGAAGGCCTTAGCTCCTGTTCTGGTTCAACTGGCCAGATGAGGGCTTAGGGAGCGAGACTAGCCTTCCCCAGCTGGGCTCTGTGGCAGATAAGCCTCTCCACAAATCCTAGGCTTAATTACTTCTGACACAGTTGTCTCGCCTGGGCCTCCAGCTCCTTTTGTGCTCCAACCAATCTGAATCCAAAGGTGTAAGTCTTTGCTTACTCATCTTGGACAAATGCTTAATTTCCTACGAAGTGATCCTTAAAACATTTGAATCAGGATCTACTGGTCCCTACTAGAACTTTCCCATCTTTCCTCGCGTGGTCTTTGTTAAAAGTCTACTCAAAAGCCTGGCAAATCCTTCTCTGAATCAAGCCGTCTTCATCTTCAAGGATTTATTTTTTGAACAAATAAGTACCTACCAACCTTCCCTTCGCCCCCAAGAGCAGGCTGTGTTCTCTGAATGAAGCTGGGGCTAAGGTGTGGACAGGCACAGCAGAAGTATTTTATTAATATCCAGAAGCAACATGCAGGCAACTGAACAAGCAAACACATGAAAGCAAGGAAATCAATATCAAAATACCCATGACCTGGCACAAAAAGAAACCTTCCCTCCAAGAATAACTCATGAAAAAAATGTCTCCAGCTAGGAATTAGGCAAGAACGCTTTGAAGATACCACATAATCTGCTCAACCAGGATTAAAAGACAATGCATTTGTAGGTGACCATACTCACACCCTCTCTACCCTGCCTCTCGTCTTTCCCCGACCTGAAAAAACCAACCTGGAGTAGAAGCCACATATCCAAAGGCTAAAAAGCTTATGTATTATGCTTCAACCGATAAGGGCAGGAGCCCTTAGAAAGTAGACAAATTTGGTGATATTTCTAAACAGAAAATGGAAATCCAAAGCACTTCAATTGACTTTCTATTTATCAGTGTGTGCAGTTCTCCAGAGACAAAGTTCAAGGGGACAAAAGATTCAGAAGAGCTTCCTTGTAAACTGCAAATACAATCTGAATTCATAAAAATCCATTTCCCCTCACTTAGAAACTTCTCTCCCCAGGTCTTCTAAATCCAGGTTCAATTTGGGATTATTCAATTTGGGATTATCTTCTCTCCAATGCCCCCACCCCCAACCCCAACTTTTTTTTTCTTCCTTCAGTACTGGCATGCAAACCATGCTGTTTTAACTTCTTTCCTGTTCTCCCAGTTCTTCTGGAACATTTTATTTTCGACAGTCAACTCATTTGGAGGAGTGCCACACTGAGGTTCAACTGTTTATAGCGTTAACTGTGTTTCTGCCAGAAGTCCACATCCAGCACTACCTTCTCCAGACTGCCTCCTGGATTAAGAATTTATGCTTTAGTTTGGAAGAAGCTTAGAAAACGTGGAAACTTCCAAACACCACTCTTCTTTTTATACAAAATGACTTTCGCTTGTCCAAGAGGAATCAGAAATGGAACCCACTGCACCCTTCCCAAAGTACTGTCTCTCTAGCTCTCTCTGGTTAAATGTTTCCCGTGTTGTTAAAAATTCACTTCAAGGATGACTTCATGACTTCATTGAGGAAAGGTAAATAGCTAGCCATTGGTCTGCAAGAGAGAATGGGGCTCCAAGAAGATATATGGAGGGCACATTTTTGGATGAGTCTGGAATACTGGAAAATCACCAGCAATTGTTTTCGACTGGATTCCTCTCCCTTGGCCATTCATCAGTATTACAAAATGGCATCTCTGAGAGAAGCCAATTTAAATCCATACCATGTTGCAAAACAGATCCTCTGAGTCCAATTGTGGGCACTTACTTTGGTAAGTTGCAAGAGACCCAGACAAACCTCCAAAGAAGGGCATCTGAAAAGGACTCCCAAGCCCTGGATGACAAACTGTACAAGAGAGTAGGCCAATCGAAAGAAAAGCACAGTCTCAAACCCACTCTACAACTTGACTGAAAGTCCCATGAACAAAATTGGCCTCTAGAGGGTATCACTTCTGTGAATGAAACCATGCTCAGCCCCAACATGGTAAATTCAACTAACAAAAACCAATACTCCTGCCCCACTGGTGTTTGATTACAGAGTTTCTCAGAGAGGCTTGGACTCTGGAGAGGAGAGCTGGTGTTTCACAAACCGCTACAATCAGAGGCACTGGGGTGGTGGAAAGGGCACTGGGTTGGGAGTCAGCCGACCTGAGTGCTAGGCCTGGCTTCGTTACAACTGAACCTTCTGACCTTGGGCAAGTCACTGCCTGTCTCCTTGCCAGTTTCCTCTTCAATAAAACGCCGGGAGAAGGGGAGATCTGAAGCAGATGATCTCTCCAAGGCATAAAATGACTAGCTTCCCAATCACAAGTTCTCGGAGTCACCATTTACGGTATACATATTAGTCAACTTTTTAGTGATTTTTATATTCATTTCTACTTAAGGAAGTAACATCTTTGTCCCTCACCCCAAAACTTCAGCTTAATCTGGGTGCTCCCTGGAGTTCTTCAATATTACAATAAATGCCTCTTTTCTTTTCCTTTCTTATTTTTTTTAAGCAACCTTCCCCAAACTAAGGCTTGTGCTATTAAAAGAGCTCAGAACTTCCCATTTCCTTGCTAGGGCTAAAATTAAACTGTCCATTCCTTAGGGCCCAACATAACATCTGCCAGATGTCTTGGCATATCACACAAGAGGAATTTTCTTCTAGCATTATCTACTCTCCTCTCTATTTTCTCATAATCAATTAATAGGTCACCAACACCCAGCTAATGTTTCTCTCAAAGCCACTACATAACTATGTGAACCTCAAAAGATAATTGTCCAGCCCCTATCTCCCCCAACACACAGAGGCTGACTCCCCCACCCCGCCCCGTTTGCTGGATTGTAATATTGTAATGATAGACCCTGGAAATATTTTCCTATACTTCTTTTGAATTTCCTTCATTTCCACATACCAATCAGCCAATCATATATTCATGTCCTATCCTTTGCAATCTGAGTTCATTATTTATATACTTCTTAATTTGTGAGTGTGGCATTGTGCAATAGCATCCCTGTTCTCCAGTTTTCAACTTGAAACATTCAATACAGCTTTGTCAATCCTCTGTCCCATGAGGCCGTGAGCACTAAGTCTGATAAAGGCATACAGCACAAAGATGATGAGTAAGGTTACCTTAACCAAGAACTTGCAACACAAGTTCTCAAGACACAAGAACTCAAGACAGACTAGACCCTATTAAAGTAAATCATACAGAAAGCGGAACTCTTCCCGAGGCAATTTTACCATTCTTTTCTTTCAGGAAAACTGACCACAAATGCTCTAAAGTCCATTAGTGGAGTTGGATTTCTTTTCTCCTACTATCTTCCAGAAGACTCATTAGAAAGAACACACTCACAGACACACACACATGTGTGTATACATGTGTGTACATATATATCTTTTTTCTTTCTATCTTAAAAGTTGTTTCCAATTCCAAGGAGTATGGAAAAAAAAAAAAACCAAGTCCTCAGGGAATGTGGTCAATAAATTAGATGGACATAAATCTCATATGAGAAATAGGGGATACAAAGATCTAACAAGAATCTTTTCTATGGCAACGTGCCTCATAGCTCACATATATTTCTCTAGAATGATTTCTCTTTGTGATCTATTAGAGCTAAGGAAAAAATTTGCATAACGAGCCTCATCAACCTGATGTCTCGAAAACAAAACAAAACAAAATCTCTGAGCCTTGACATCAAATGAAAATGTTCAATTTGACTGACACTCTGTATTTCGTTCATAGCACACTATCCAAAATACGTGTCCCATTTCTAATGTGTACATTTGGAAAAATGCAAGAATCCCCATCTTTAACATTAAGTGCTTCCCATGTGGATGAAGGGCATCAGAGATGAACATCTCTTAGGTAACCAGTTAGAACATACTCTCAAACTCCAAAATGCCTCTTAGGTAACTAATTTTTTCCCTCTAGGAAAGCTCAACTCTAAGACTGTCTATAAAGACACCAAAACATTTGGTCACAAAGTAAAATATGTGGTGAGTCAAACACTGGACCAGCAACCAGTTTTGTCAGATTTTTTTTTTTTTCCCACTGAAATAAGTAATTAACCGGTTGTCCTGGTATCAACAACAACAACAAAGATATCATGGAAGTTAGCTTCAAGATCAACCTATAATGTATTTGTGTTTACATACATAAATATGGCTAATTAGATGCAAAATTATCTGGTAATTACTTTCCCAAATAACTCTTTTTATTCCATTGCATCTGAACTTCCGAGTTTGAACAAGTAACATCCACACATGCATTAGCAAATCTTGTAAGTATTAACACTGACAACATTCCACTTCCGAGCAAAAGTAATGGTATCAAAAGATAACATTTAAAACTGAATAATAAAAGGTCTGATTCCAAGAAGTAAGATTTTTTCAAGTGCTCTTAGAGAAGCCCAGGTTTTTAATGAAGAAGCAGAGATCTAAAGAGAAGTATTTTTAAATGAGCACACACATCAGCTGAAAATCTTGAAAACCATAGATCTTCGTCTGCAAAAACAGGGTTTTACTTCATTGACCATGGACAATTATCAGCTAAAGAACCATGTATTTCTCCTTGCCTTTCACACTCCTCAGAAGAACAATAACCCTCAATTAATGACACAACAGTTTGGTTTGAAAAATGTGATGTTGTCATATACAGCCTTGTGCATTTACTGAATGACACTGCTACCAGCTACTCAACAGAATATAATTACATCTGGAATCTAAAACCACTTCAATATGCACAATAATATTGTAGACATAGGAACCTTACACACACACACACACACACACACACGCACGCACACATCTAACACATAATGAGAAAGCAGAGCAAGAAAAAAGCTGGTATAAGTCGCTCACCAATGTGTCCCTTATTTCTGTTGAAGCTGGTACCTTTCTATGTCTCTCCTTAGTTGAAAACAAGGTCCAGTCAGCCACCTTACAATATATTAATTGGTTCTGAATCTCCTCCAAGTTTTCATTCCACTGTGGAGGCTTCCTCACCTATCTTATCAGTAGTCCTCCTAAAATACTTCCAACATCTTCCCTCACCCTCAAGATGGCTACCTTACCTAATGGTAAAGCAACATCTTCATGGTTGGCTTTTATAAATTCCTCAAGCATTTCAGGATTTTGTTCTTTACTTGGATCAATTACATACATTCTCTAGAACTAATCTGTGAAGAACTCCAATCAATGTGTGTGGACTAGGGTAGTACTGGGTCCTTCCTTCAAGTCATCCTCACAAAATGTCTTCCTCAGGACTACTAAATTCTTCCCAATTAAAAAGGTGAAGATACCTGGACATAAGGTTTTCTCCACAGACATAATCTTTTAAAAATTTGTTTCCATAGTGACATTGTTAAGAAGACAGCTGATATTTCTGAAGACTTACAGTACTTGAGAACACAGAGAAAAAGAGCAGAATGAAAGGGAAGGGGGAAAACAAAGGAACTAAAAGAAGGCCTTATACACAAATGGAACAATCTGAAGAGAAATGTGGACTCTGGAGAAACTGGGGTCAGTCAGTCTTAGGGTTCCTCTGAGAGCTTGCAGGATTTGCTGTTGTTGTTGTTCTTACCCCTTTTTGCAGAAATCAGCCCAAACCAGACAATAAAGTCTTGCCATGCATCAAATCATGATGAAAACCAAGCCCCAGAACTCCAAAAATCTCAGCTTTAGGGCCACCACCATCTTCACAATGAGGAAATAACAATTCCTGGTGACTTTTCAGGAGACCTGGAGGAGCTGAAAAGTTGGGTGAAGACCTCGGTGGAAAACGTTTAAGGTTTTTGCCTTGCCTTTCCCGAAGGAGGTCAAAACCCTTCAGGTCCACTCAAAAGAAGAAAAAAAATTTCAAAAGTTTACTTTAAAATGGAAACAAATGCCTCAATAACTTGTGAAAGCACTCCTTTGGTGGGAGAAAAATCTGAGCAGCCCTTACAACTCCCTCATTTCCTTGCATAATGAATAGATGGTGAGGAACCACCACAAGATTTCACCCTGGAAAAGAAGAAGGAGTAGGCAGGCAAACCTCCTCCAGCCATCACCAACAGAGCTTCAAAATGGAGACATCCATAATTTTATAAACACTTCTCATCTCAGCTTTGTCTCCTGGAAACCCGCTCTCCTCCATTTTCTGGTGGAGTTAACAACATGACACGGCTTACCTGACTCAGTTCCCAGCTCCCAACCAAACTAGTCACTTCCTCCAAAAACCTGCAAGCCACCTCCAGAAACAAAACCAAAGCAAACCAAACCACCAACACAGACACTCAGACACAACCCCCGGGAGCTCTGGGAGAAAAGCCCCAACTGGTTGGTCTTTTCCCATCCCAGACGCGTGCTGAAAAATAAAACTTTTTTTTTCCCCCCTTTGGGTAGAGGAGGAATATAAAAGGAACTCCAGGCAGCCTCCCTCCCTCTCTGTAGGTTAGAAGCTACAATGAAAAGAAAATGAGGGTTCCTTCAGGAATGGTGAAAAGCCTGGAGAATGAACGTGAGAAGGAGCTTTGTGTTTTGGAGTCTGGACTGGAACCAAAGCAGACAGCTTGCAAATGGAGGACAGGGAGATAAAGAAAGGGAAAGAGAGGGGCTGCTCCAATGGGGGGCGGCTGCGGCTTCCCCTCGTGCCTGGAAGGAGGGCAGACCCCTGGGAACTGCACCAGGAGTGAGGCGACCCCCAGGCCCGTGCCTTCTTTTCTCCCTTCCTCAGAGAGCCAAGCGTGTGTAATGGCTTCTCCTCTCCAGAAACCGTTGTCCTCCTCCACCAGACGCTTCTGAACCCCCAGCCTGGAGACAGCTCCTCAGCAGCTCCTGAACCTGCGCCCCCCCACGCGGCCCGTGCCCCCCGCTCCTCGCCTCTCTCCTCACCAGCAGCACCAGCAGCACCAGCAGCGGCAGCAGCCACCCCCCCGACACATCCCGACCCCGCATCCCAACTTCGGGGAGAGAGAGGGAGAGAGAGAGAGAGAGAGAGAGAGAGAGAGCCAAATACCTGAGGAAGAGGGGGGTGCCAATCCGCACGGCTTTGCCATCGGGCTGGGGACAGGCAGACAGAGAGGGGGAAAGGAAGGAGAGGGACAGAGAAAGAAAGAGGTCAACCCGCTCAGGTCGGGGCGGCTCGGAGCGCTCCCTCCTCTGCCCCTCGCTCGCTCCCTCTGGCTCTCGGCTCAGGTCCCCTCGCCTCCCGCCCTCCGCCCCCCTCTCTGTCCCTACTCCTATCCCCACACTCGGAGCATCCGTCCTAGGGCTCCAGCTCTCTCCTCACTCATCTTTCATTTTCTCTTCTCTCCATAGAACTACACGAAATTAATTAAGCCACAGCGCTCCGCTCCCCCCAGAAGGAGCAGCCAGCAGGAAAAGCACAGCCACCTCCACTGCCACCACCACCACCTTCTCCTCCTCCTCTTCCTCCCTCGCTTCTCCTCCTCCTCTTCCTCCTCCCCCTCCTGCTCTCCCTCCTCCCCCTCCTCCTCCTCCTCCTCCTCCTCCTCTTCTCTCTCGCTTCTTCTCCTCTCCCAACAGCCAGTCCATGCAGGGGACTTCCTCTCCTCCCCGCTCCACCAACCCTCCTTGGCCGAATGAATGAGCGCGTTTGTGCCTCCACCGCCCCGCGCTCTCCTCCCCGGATCACTCGGACCACCCCGAGGTGGTTGTTAATTGCAGTAACTTACAGAAGAAGCGTCCCGGCGCCGGGAGGTGTTTCGGGTTCTCCAGCCCCACCGCCTCCTTATCCTCTTTCTCTTTCTCCTCTTCCTGCTCGGGTTATTGTTGTGGAAGTTGTTTGGGAGTCTCATGTGCTTCTGCCGGGTCTCAGCAATGGAGGATCGCCATCTTCCCTGCCTTCCTCGGCTCCTCAGACTCGCTGCAGCTGCAGATGACCTGAGATATCCGTCTCTCTCTCTCTCCCTCTCTCTCCCTCCCTCCCTCTCCCTCTCACTCTCTCTCTCTCCCCTCTCTCTCCTCTTCTCTCTCCTCTCCTCCCTCTCCCTCGCGCGCTCTCTCTCTCTCCCTCCCTCTGTGTCTCTCTCTGAATAATGAGCAACCAGAGGGAGAGAGAAAGCAAGACAGAAAGAGAGAAGGAAGACAATCTTCTCCTGCCACACAAAACGCCGGAGCACCAGGGGGTGCGCGAAGCCTTTCTAATAACAACAACAACGTGCAGGAGACAGGAAGAAAAAAGAAAGAAAGAAAGAAATGAGAAAAGGGCTGGGGGGAAAAAAAGGGAGAATTTTCCAAGAGCTGGAGAAGAGCAGAAGGAGAAGCTGGAGGAGATGCTGAGGCTGCGGCTGCTGTCCCCCCTCCCCCCCGCTGAACCCCAGAAGGAGGCAAGGTGGTTGCAAAGTTAAGGCTGGGACATTGTCTTTGTCACTCAGAGCAACACAGAGCCAGGCCAGTGAGATGCAAGAGGAGGAGGTGGCGGCGGCGGCGGAGGAGGTGGTGGTGGTGGAGGAGGAGGAGGAGGAGGAGGAAGAGGAGGAGAAGGAGGCAAAGGAGGAGGAGAAGGGGAAGAGGGAGATGAGATGAATAAAGACCTGCGGAGAAGGCGGTGCGAGGAGCGCGGCGGCCGGGCTGAGGCGTGCGCGCTCGCGTCCCGGAGGCGCCCGGCCGCCCTGGCCGGCAGAGGAAGCCCCCAGTGAGGACCCTGCCCGGCCGCTCATAGCTCTCCCAACATCAGCCCAGCCCGAGGCGCCGTGCCCCGGCCCCAGAGAGTCCCTCACACGCATCCATCTAGAGGCCAATCTTTGCAAAGAACATACATGGGGAACTAGAGGTTGCAAGTCTAAACCCAGATCAACCACGTGGGGCTTTTTAATCCCTTTCCAGCTTGCGGTGTGAGTATCTCCAGTGAAAAGCTCAAATTGTCCATTACTGGCACGTATTTTGAAGTCTTCTCCCCCGAAATAAAGGCTCATTGTGCAATTTATTTCTTTTCTGATATGGAAAGGGGGGATGGGGGAAGGAAGGAACCCATCATTCTGAGCTTCGGAACCGCCACTTTATTTTCCTAACTTGTGAAATGTTTTGACGGCGCACCAAAAGGAAAAAAAATCATCTACTTAAATAACTTTACACCCTCCAGCCCCGCGTTGTTTGCACTTTCTGGCTGATCATCTAAAGGCTCGGAAAGTAACAATCAGCGCTTCTAATGATAAGGTGTCATGGTGTTGAAGACAAGAGAACCAAGATGAGGCTTTCACACCTTGAATTTTATTTAGTGTAATTTTCCCCCAAATCGTTCTGAACTATCTCTTTTGCAAAGGAATGGGCTCCCCCTCACCCCTCACCAGGTCGAACGTCTCCTAAGGCTTTAATTTGATTTGGGAGGGGTGCCTACACTATAAAAAAAAAAAAAAATCAATACAGCAAGTCAGGAGCAATTGAAGTTCAAGGGCACGGGCTGGTTGTACCATTTCTATTTCTCGCATCCTCGAGTTGGACATCACCAGCATCGGGAGAGAGAAACACACAGCGCGCGGGGCAGAGACCTTAATTAAAGTTTCTTTTGTCCGCGTCTGAATTGGGGGATGTTGGATTCCTTTGCATTGGGGAGCGCGCATCCGGTGGAGAAGGCGCGGTGGTGAAGATCCTGGGCCAGATTGTCCTCTTTAATACTCACTCCTCCTCCTCCGCCACCCGCGCCCCCCCCCCCGCCGCCACACACACCCCAAACAACAGTCCGGGAAGATATACCCATAAACCCATACAATAAAGGGGAGGAGGAGACGCGCGCGGAGTTGGTTCCCATCGGATAGCGGGCTTTCATAAACAGATCCGACTCCTCATTTTCCAAGATTTTTCCCAATCGTTTATTCCGGGGCAGAATGTCTCACCCAGAGGCACGATTTCACCCCCTCGCAGTCAACACTTCCTGCCCTTTTCTCCTCCCACTCACACTGAAAAGCTTGGGAGCCCTAAAAGGGTGTTGATGGCGGGGGTGATAAATAAATAAATAAATGACACTCTACGCGTGCGGTGGAAAAGAAAGGAGGGGGAGGGCGAGGAGAGGGAAGAGAAAAAGTCGGGAGAGGAGAACAAGGAGGAGAAAGCACAGAGGCGAAAGGGAGACGGGAGTCAAAGAAAGAGAAGAGAAAGAAGAAAGGAGAGAGGAGGACGGTAAGGCTGCTCAGAACTGAAATGCCCCTGGCTTTGTGCAGAACTGGCAGGACTCTCCCTTCCAGGTGCCCGGAGGGACCCGGGGAAGTCCTTCTGCCCCGAGCTCCTCCCCCGGGACCCCAGGGGTGTCTGAGCGCCGGCTGCCGCTCCCCCACAAATTCCTCGTGGCAACGAGAGGAAGCGCGCCAGGTCTCCGCCGTCCCTTCAGTGCCCCAGCTGATAATTTACCTCTTTGTCTTTAATAAAAAGCTGACTTTCTCTGTCAAGCCCTGCACCGGGAAAATAACAATCGTATTTCAGGTTGAAAGCCCCTATTACCGCTGGGTTTTGGAGGCTGTGATAAAAATCTTCCTCGACGTGAAGGTACCTTCTGGGTTGGCTTGGGTCGGAAGTCCTAAGATGGGGGCCGCCCTTCCCCGGGGGCAGGGTCGCACGGAACCAGGCGGTGGGGAGGGAAGAGGAAGCGCCGAGGTCAGAGGAAACCCAAGGCTCCTGGGGCACCAAAGGGCTGCCCGCAGTCGGGGAATGAGCCCTGGGGAGGAGCCTTTTGCGAGAATGCGAGCGCGCCCCAACACGCCTCAGACCTCATAAACCCACTTGGCAAAGACCCGGGAAGCGGCTGGCCGACCGACTGCGGTGAACTCGAGAAATTAACCTGCGCTACAATTAAACGGGCTGCCGCCCTTTCAGACTCACCTCCAGCGACCGAGACAGAGAGCTCCCGAACCGGCCGCGGGGGGACCTGGCTCCTCCCTCCCGTCCCAGGAGAAGAGGACAAAAAGGGGAGATGGACTTGGAGATGGCCCCGCCCTTCAAACGCTCCAATCCTTGGAAACTAAACCTCCTCTCCAAGCCTCCACGTCTAGAAGGGACAAAGGCAGCGAGGAGCTCCACAGACCGATGGGTGGCTTTCGGGCTTCTCATGTGGGTGCACTGGGGGAAAGGTACAATGGCTAAGTTTCCATTCCAAATACAGGACAGTCTTTAGAAGACCATCTTCTGGTTTAGCAGCGAATTGACTTCCCCAAGCCGAGAAGCGAACTATTGCAGAACTCCCGCAAAGCCCCTGCTTTTTGAATGTGGAAAGGCTACATTTTCAATTAATGATGCCATACACAATTTCGTCGACTTCTTTGAGGTCACAACTGCGTTAACTCTCCAACTAAAACAACAGAAGATACTCAACACGGTTGGGGATTAGGCTTTTTGTTTGCTTGTTTTTATTGGGGGCAGTTTTCATTCAAATGATAGTAAAGCAAGTGGATAGATAAAAGCTAGGTCAGTCAAGGAAAGCGCTGCGGCTGAAGGTTTTAGTGAAAACCTCGATAAAGTTGGCACTTAAGTAACTGTAATTATGCTTTGCCATTAGCGGACAATTAAGATAACAGGAGAAAGTTCGCACCTCCTGCTAGGTCATTCCTTAAGAAAATTCACAAGGATAACACAAGCCTACCTGGTAGGATATCTTCTCCACCAGGAAGGTTACTCTCTAAATTTTTTGCATTAAAAATGGAAAAGCTTAGTTTTTGTACACAGCCAACAGCGTAAGGGAAGTCTTATGGGGACATGTTGACTGCGTAAAATTTGCCTTTTGTTGCTGTATCCCATGCCATTATGTCCTGGAGTCATATGGGATTTCAAGACTTTATTATAATGTTCATGAGGAAATATGAACGTGTTGGAAGTCTGGACTTTCTTCTCCCTTATCATGGGTGACTGGCATGCAGGATCCTCATAAAGGGAAATTATGGCTCATCAAAAGAGTGACTTTATGAGCATTAACAGAATAATAAATCTTGCAATTTTAGTTCAAGAAACAGTGGAGTCCTACATCAGAGTGACCCATGCAAATATGATCTACTTAGGTGCCCACCTCTAGCAGGATTGGGGTAGCCTATAAATCATTTTGGCTTTTAAAGGTTTAGGAAAGAAAGGCACCCAGATCTCTCAAAGAAGTGTTTTCTGGGAAGAAAAGGGCCTCTGTCACCTGCAGGAAGGAATCATGGAAAGAAGAGCTGGTCCAGAGGCTACATTAAAAAGACAGAATTTCAACTGAAACAAGAGCTATTCACTCCTGCTCTTGTTCTGTCATTGTTACAATATTTACATTATATCATATAAAAAAAGAAAAGTCCTCCTTACAAAAACTATTAAAAAAGCAAACCCAAAATTCCAGTTTATAACCCCACTTTCTAAATTCCAGCTGGAAAACTGTTCATGCTGATGATTTTAGCAAAATAAAGAGCAAATGAATTGAGTATGGCTTTTTCAGAAGTCTCAATTATTCCATCTTTAAACATTTGACCATATTGTGACAGACCTCTTGAACTTGGTGGTATTTTCCCGCCTATGCAAAACTTCTTTTCAGTACAGTTCAATGTAGTCTTTTACTATTGGAGTTTCTGATTTTCAAAGGGTTATTCTAAATCCTCAAGATCTTCTACTGTCGTTGGAGATTACTCAGTCTTTAAAAAGTTTTTTTTTAATTTCAAATTCAGTAATTATGGATCCACCAAATATCTACAAAGTTAAGTCATTAACACTTTCCTTCCAAGCCCTTACAGAAAAATCAATATATTCTCATAAACCCATATCCAAATATGTATAACTAGTTGACTAGTGTCCATGCCTAGGGAGGAGTGATGAAAAGAAGACAAAGGTGGATAATTTGTGATTCTGAACAGCTCTCAAAGGAAGGGAGATTGCAATGACTTATATTAAATTTACTTCATATGAATCTTTGTATATATATACCTTTGGATACCAGAGAGTATAGTTCAATAGCAATGTTCTAAAATTAAAAATAAAAAAAGGTCTTTCTCCCTTAGTACAAGTTAAATTTACAGTTCTATCAAACTAGTTACCATAATATGGAACATTCACATGTAATATCATTCAATCATTGAGTATCTTTAGCAGCCACAATGTGCCGCACTTAGAGCTGAATATTAGGGATGCAAAGAGGAATAGGAGACAATAGGTTAGAGTCTCAACGCATGATCTACTTGTTGACCCACTAGCTTTAAAATCACATTACTTGGTTATAGAATTTTACTTTGTTTTTTGGGTTTTATTTTACTTTCTCAAAAGCAATACAGGAATTTAGCCAATTTGGGGACTATAATTAACTTGAACGTAACTTGCTCCTATTATGAAGTTATTGAGAAGTGGTATTTTGTTAAAGTAAAATTTTGGGGCTTCATTTTAAAGTCAATATCCTACTTAACTCATATTTATACATGAATTTCTTAATAGAGGAGATCTTTTTAGGAAAGAGCAACCTGAGCTCAACTATGATTAGATTAACCAAAATTCAGAAGAAAAAGACTCAGCTGAGAGATTGCCCATTTGTTGAAGCATCCTTCTCTAGCAGAAAGACCAGTATTTCCAGATTCCTGCTACTTGCTCTGGAAACTAAAGCTTAGAGATAGGACGTGACTTGGTCAGGACCACAGAGCTGGTCAGAGGCAGTCAACTCTAGAAGTTTTGCCTCTATGGCATTTTCCTGAAGTTACTGTTCTCAGATCACTTCAAGATTGTTTTGTTTACATGTTATTTACTTAACATATATTATTTTAAAATCAACTTTAAAAATAAATTAGCTTTATCAAAAACAATAATACCCATTATATCACAGTTCTGGTGGGCTATTTTATATATACATTTTCAATATGTATCAAAGTAAATATATTATTAAAATTAATTGGATTAAACTGTGCCAAACTGTATGTTTGGTAAGGGGTTAGAGAAGTGGAAAAGAAAATGTTGTCTGAGCTATTTTTGTGTGTACAAACATGAATCATTTTTACACTTTAAAAAGTAAATAACAATAATAATAATAATAATAATGTGGTCTAGCAGTGACTATTATACCCCCAAATTAAGCCCTCCCATTATATATTCCTAGTAGGAATTAAAACTTGACACAAGTCTTTTTAGCACAATTAACAATATATATTTAAAGTTTTAAAATTGTCACACCTTTGTCCCCCATTCCTCCCCTAAGAATCTATCCTAAGGGACCAATCAGAAGTGGAGAAAAAACGTATACAAAAAAATGGCACAGGTAAAGTGAGTAATTGAAAATAACTTGTGGTTAAGAAAGAGAAGAGAAATGGTAAATAAATAAGAATATATCCCCCCTATGATGTAGTAGGCAGCTTAAAATTGTTAGTAAGATTTTGTAATTAAATGGAAAAATGGCCTCCTGCTAGGTAAAAGACCTGGATACAAAATTATGATCACTGATTATTTTTTATAACACACACACACACACACACACACACACAGATCACCTTGAAAGGAATTATACCAATGTGTCAATAGTAAATTGACCTCTCATAAAAAATTTAGAAAATGTGGAATTTATATATAATCTATATGTTATATAATTATATATAAACCATATATACCTATGTGTCTATACATACACACACACACATATATACTGATATGGAGTTGACTGCTTGGTTTGAACTGAATTGTCGATTACCTGTTTAAGTATTTTAAAACCTTTTTAAAAAAGATTTTATTTATTTATTTGACAGACAGAGATCACAAGTAGGCAGAGTCAGGCGGCGGCGGGGGTGGGGGGGAGTCCCTGCTGAGCAGAGAGCCCAATGCGGGGCTCAATCCCAGGACCCTGAAATCATGACCTAAGCAGAAGGCAGAGGCTTAACCCACTGAGCTACCCAGGTGCCCCTTAAAAACATTTTAAAGTTAAATGATAGAATCTTCTTTTATGTGTCTTGTTATTATAAATGAGGTTCAAAGAGCTAATTAATATTGTTAATAAATTAGTGGTACAGTAACTGTTTTCAGGAAAATAATCTAATTTGCTTTTCACAGGGACAATAAGAAGATCTGAGTGGGCATTTTGAGTATATTTTATACACAAGAGAAAATTTAAGACCAAAAAGATTAAACGATTTAACCTAAGGTCTTCCAAAGCTAATGGTGTAAAGAAAACTAAAATCTAGGTCTCATAACTTCTTATTCTTGTATTTTGAAATCTAGAATTCCACTATACTCTCAAAATATTATCAAATATTATCAAAATAAAGTTACTAATGGCTAGTATGAAATTCAACTTCATCAGTTATGAACATGAAAACTATGGCACTCAAATACAAGTTGGCAGAAATATATAGTGCATTGAGTGTGTATTTACATTGGCCAGTTGTTAAGATAATTCCCAATTGTGGAGGATGTGGAAAAACAGACCCTTTGGTTCTCTGTTGGTGGGACTATGACAAGTTTCAGTCTTCCTGGATATATTTAAAGTCTTTAACTCAGAAACTTAACTTTTAGAAACTGACCTAAGTATTCATGACTATTATCAAAAATTTATGTACAAGGAGGTTCACTGTGGCATTAATACCCAATAAGTGATTGGTTAAAAAAAATTATGTTCTTCTATGTAAAAAAAATATATATATATATATATATATGTATATATATGGTTATCAAATTCTGTAATAAATATTAAATGACATTGAAATATTTACATGATTTTTTTGATAAGAGAAAAACATTTCAAAACAGTATATATAGCATTATTCCACATGTGTATGTGAGTATGTGTGTTTATGTGTGTATTGAGCATTGAAAAAGGATTAGGAAAGTATAATGAAAGTGTTAATAGTTTTTTCCAGGTGATGTAATTTTTCTAGGTGATGTAATTATGGGTATATATTTTCTCACTGTGGCTTCTCAGATTTTTTTTTTTTTTAAGAGAGCAGGGAGGGAAGGGCGAAGAGAAAAGGGAGAATGGGAGAATCTTTTTTTTTTTTTAAATTCCGTTAGCCAACATATAGTACATCATTAGTTTCAGATGTAGAGTTCAGTTATTCATCAGTTGTCTGTAACATCCAGGGTTCATCACATCAGTGCCCTCCTAATGCCCATCACCCTGCTATCTCCATCCCCCCCATCCCCCCCACCCACTTCCCCTCCAGCAACCCTCAGTTTGTTTCCTACAATTAAGGGTCTTTCATGGTTTGTCTCCCTGGGTGAGGGAGAATTTTAAGCAGGCTTCACATCCAGCACAGAGCCCGACGTGGGGCTCAATCCCATGACCCTGAGATCATGACCTGAGCTAAATTCAAGAGTCAGAACCTTAACTGACTGAGCCACCCCAGAGCCCTAACTTCTCAGATTTTTAAACATTTCTACAATGAATGTATCTTTTTTGGAGTTAGAACGAAAAAAACTGTAGAACTTGCAAGTAAATTTCGCCAGCACAGAATTTCTCTTATGTCATAATCACCGACTGAACCAAATGTTTGTCTAATGTGTAAAAGAAATTTAATTGTAAGTTTTCATTAATCGTTATTTTAAAACATACACATCTTGAAGTCCTTGCATATAGTCATTTGATTTCCTAAACAGCCTTTACTCAAGAGTTCAATGTTCAGATTTTGGATACTAACTGCCAGCCTCAAACTGACTTGACTATTCATCCACTAACCACTAACCCTGGACTGACCCCTTGTAGATTTCATGTTAATTGTCCTTTCACCATAATGTAGAATCTATACATACTCTCTCCTATCTACTAGGGCGAGGTTTGATTTCCCTGCAAGCTGCTAAGATCAGTGTTTCATGAAAGTTGAGTATTGGCTGCACATTTTTTTAAGTATCTAAAATGCAGAACAAGTTTACTCTTTAGTATCCTTCTAATGTTTATCTGAAAATTTGCTCATTGCAAGGAGCATGTTTTAAGTAAGTATTTATTGATTTAATGTTCAGAAGAAAGACAAAACCAAATCCAGCAATGTACATCTACTCACTAGTTTCCAGCTCCTGCTCTTACTAATGATGACCTTGGACTCCATGCATCAGTTTCTATATCTGTAAAAGAAGAACAATTAAATATTTATAAGATTGCTATGAAGCTTTTTTTTAATGCAGATAAAGAACATGGGGGTTTTCAAGTGTAAACTAATATGATCCAAGTCTATAAAGCTTCACTGTGAGATGGCATAGATGAAGGAAAAGTCCCAAAGTCAAAAGACAGGTCTTTACTCTAGAAATTCAAAACCAAAATAGGCACCCCTGTCAAAAATTAATCCATTACTATTTAAACAAAATTTAAAAATCAATAATTATTAATGAAAAATCCAAGCAAATTAATTGTATCTAAATTCTCCTATTACTATTTACTTTCTGCTTGCTGGTTCCATTTGTTTTTTGCTAGAACTCAGCTACCAGACTGAGTTATTGCCAGAGGTTTTCTAAAAATGGAACAGAAAGTCTTAAAATCAAGAGTATTTTGTTTATTGAGATATCAAACGAAGAAACAGTTGTATATGTTCAGAAAAATTCATACAGGGTGGGAATTGTTATAATAAATATAAATAAATAAACTACAGCAAAGGGGGAACCTTATTTTCTTTCATTTTTCTGTAAATTGTATAGAGATCACTACTATTCTCTGGTTTAGCTTCTGGATCAGCAATGTTCTGTTGGAGCACAGTTTGAAAAGCACTATCTATTCCAGATGAGAAAATAGTCTCATGAAAAAATGCTCAAGATCACATACCAAAGTTACTGAAGATCCACACCTACTCAGTTTCTTTTCATGGCAATTTCAACTACATGCAGTTTGCCTATCCTAGCAAGAGAGATTTTTTTTGAACTGGTATTGAACCAAAACCTCAGTTTTCTCCTTTTCTTGGTTCCTTCTCTCCCTCTCTCTCCTTCCCTTCCTTCATAAGTTTTCCCAGAAATGAGATTTTACACTTTACATAACCAACAATAATTAACAGCTTCGTCAACCAATAAATAATTTTTACACTTTCTCTAAATTATTGTGATAACTTTCAGTCCATTTTATCTTTTTTATAAACTCAGAGGATTAGCAGAGCAGTTAATTAAGTTGTCCATATATCAACATGTTTTCTTCCTTGAGAATGCTTAGGGTTTTTCTCCACTTTTTCCTTCTCATCATTCAATCTAGAAGGGTTTTTATAGGCATAGACTCGGGGCACAAAAAAACCCAAAAAACCAAAAAAACAAAAAAACAAGACCAGGAGGCATAAGGCTTTTTACATGGAAAATTATAATCTGCTTTCATTTAATTTAAAGATATAAATGGAGAATCAGCGCTGTTCAGCGTATCAGGGATCATAGAAAAGTTGGTTCTTCTGGTCCTTTTGCATTGCCTCTCTGCATCTACATCATGCAACATTCACAAAGGACTTATTTCTGTTATTGAAAAAGGAGATTTGCCAGTGCTCTCTCATCTGACTTATGACAGAGGACTGAATTTGAAATCAGTAGAGACTTTTCTTTTTTTCTTTTTTTTTTTAAGAGATGGAGAGAAAGAGAGAGGGGTTGAGGTAGGGGGAGGGAGGGAATCCCAAGACAGATCTCACAAACCTGAGATCATGACCTGAGCTGAAACTGAGTGAGCCACCCAGGTGCCCCAGTTGAGGCTTTTTAAGTGTCATAAACATGGAATTGTAGTATCAGTTTGCTAACTGAGTTAATTCTGTGGATACTAAAACTGGAAGATAAAGCATATGACATGGAAAAAGGAAAGCAATAGTGATTGTTATTACAGTTTCATTTAACTATAAACCTGAATGTAGCCAGACTCTACTAGGTGCTCCTGTCCCATTCACTGAGTAGATTGCAAAATCCAAGACCTATCCAGCTGTCACCTCCTCAATTTAGAAACCTAAGCCCTCATCAGGCAAAGGGATATGGTGTTTGTAAGAGAAGATGCACAGATTTTGTCTGGAGGCTGGGAAAAGCCTTAACACACCAGATCAGTGATGGGAATCTCTGATATCTGTAAGTGACCCTCATAAAGCACTTATCACATACATTTTTTTTTTAAGATTTTATTTATTTGACAGAGAGAGAGAGAGAGACCACAAGTAGGCAGAGAGAGAGGAGGAAGCGGGCTCCCTGCAAGGAGCCCGATACGGGGCTCGAGCCCAGGACCCTGAGATCATGACCTGAGCTGAAGGCAGAGGCTTAACCCACTGAGCCACCCAGGTAGCCCTATCACATACATTTTAAAAAATATATTCTTCACAATTTATGACATGAGGATTATTTCTTCTGTTTTCTATTTGGAGAAATCAAGGCTCAAAGTTCAGTGACTTGCTCAAGATCATTCAATGAGCCCTGGGACTTGAACTTAAGACTTCTGATTTCAGAGAGCACCTTCTTTCCTAATTGTCAAGTGTTAAACTACCAGTATAACATAGTAATATATTTTTTGCATCATGTCTATAAATATACCTTGATATATTTATATTTCCTGATTATAAAATAGGTATTGTAGCAAACTTAGCAAATACAGAAAAGTTAAACAAAAGAAAAAATAAGATAATACCTAGTCTAAAAATACAGAGAGAACTGCTGTTAAGTCTTTCCTCTGTATTTTTTCCCCTTTTTGATTCGATAGTTGAAATTCTTTGCTTGTTTTTTATTGGTAGGATTGTATGTCTGTGGTTATTTATTTATTTATTTTAAAGATTTCATTTATTTATTTGACAGAGAGATCATAAGTAGGCAGAGAGGCTGGCAGAGAGAGACAGGGAAGCAGGCTCCCCACTGAGCAGAAAGCCCGATGCAGGGCTTAATCCCAGGACCCTGAGATCATGACCTGAGCCGAAGCCAGAGGCCCAACCCACTGTGTCATCCAGGTGCCCCTGTATGTCTGTGTTTTTACAATAATTTGTGATGTCACTTTATAGAATAAGGATATTAACCCCTTATAATATAGAAAAAATATTTTTCTTAGTTTTTACTTTTAACTTTGAAAATACTGCTTTTTCAACATACTGAGGCTAAAATATTTGTATTCAAATTTATCACTCATTTTCTTTTGGCCTTCCGCCATTGGTATAAAATTATAAAAGACTTCAAAATCCCTAATGGGACAACTACTTATGTACGTGGGTGTTTTTCCCCTACGAATATCAAGAGTTTTACTTTCACATTTAATTGTACAACCTCTGTATAATTTATTTTAATATGTGGTTTGAGGTAGGGATCAAACAATTCCCAAATCATTAACCAATTGTCATAGTATTGCTAAAAACATCCTTTCTTTACCCACTGAATTGAAAGATTACCTTCATTAGAGCAAATGTGTCTGTTTTATTCTTGGTCCTAATTTTCTCTTTTATTATCAGATTTATTCCTTTAAACTGGAAAAGATCACAATATTGTTTAGGTTTTACTAAATATTTGAGCAGCATTTCTCTCTCCATATATATAAGTAGTAATTTAGACATATATGTGTAAATTTATATTATATGTAATAATTTATATGTATATATATAAATGTACATAAATGCAATGTTTATATGCATATTCATATGTATAAATGTAATACATATGTACATATTTATACATATATGTGTAAATTTATGTGTAATTTAACTTAGTTCCAATTCCTTCAGTAGGTACACAGGTTATTGTTTCATCTATGACCTCTTTATCATTTTACAAAACATAGATAATGTAGATACATTATTGGGTTACCAGTCCATTCAAAACTTTACATCAGTTTATTTTCTTTTTTTGTTTAGTTTTTATTTTCTTTTGTTTTTTGGGTTTTTTTTGGCTCTTTTCTTAAAATAGATTCAGATCTGAGTCTAATATCTTATATGACTATTCACTGTTTTAATTCAGTGAAAGAAAATAAAAGATTTAAATAAACAAGAGGATTTGACAATAGAAAACACAAACACAACCTCAGAAATAAAAATAAGAAGTCAGAAATCAAACTGTATAGTTAATATATTTGTGTCAACTTTCAGAGTAAGTGTTAATGGATAAAGGTTCTCTATTGGGATATGAAGAATCTCATGCTATTAAAGCAAATTAATAACCATAAACTTTATTCAGGTTGAGTAAATGGGTTGTACAATTCCTCTACATCCTGTTTGTTATCTGAGGGTTGGAAAATCTGTCAGTTTCCAGAAGGAGATGTGTTAAACAACATGATGGTCTAAGAAACAAAAATGCAAACAGCTGTTTAAATAGGTTGCACGTAAAAGTAAATGACCAGGAGTTTTTGGAAATAAAAGGGAGTAACCAGAAATCAGAGAAGTGCTATCAGAAACAAATTAGGAAAAAATATAGTAATATCAGACAAAATAAAATTCAAGGTTAAAACACTAAAATGAAAAAGAAAACATTTTAATTGGTAAAAGGAGTAATTCATCATTTTTGTACCTAATAATATAGTTTCTAAATATGTGAGGTATAATTTGTTATATCTACAAGGAGAAGTTTACAAAACTATAATGATAATTGTAGATTTTTGACAGGCCTCACCAAAAAATGACAAATTAAGTGGCTCTCAAATACAAAAGGATATGGAGGAATTGAATAACACATTCATTAAACTTGACTGTAGATGTATGTGTAGAACTGCGTGCCTGATATTCTTTTTCAATACCCATGGAGCAGTTACTAAAAATGACCAGTCATTCAGCTGCAAAAATAAAAACTCTATAATATCAATAAGTATTGAAAGCAGAATACAGATCAGAGTACACGAAAACTATAGATAAACTGAACAGAAACACACACACAAACTATTTACTGAAAAACTTCAAAATACCTTTCATAATAATCTTTGGTTAAAAAAAAATCAAGCTGAAACTACAGACTATTCAAATAGAAACAACACTGAGAATACTATATATGAAAACTTATGTGATGTGACCCAGTTTTAGCCAAATAAAAGTTAATATCTTCAAGTGTATTAATTAGAAGCAGAACATATTTAAAATACACAAACACTTTGAATTGAAGGAGTTACAAATCCTTTACCAATTTTTTTTAAGTAGAATGTATTGTGTGTTAAAAGCAGAACTCTATAAAAATTAAGAAGTAAGTTTTATCAATTAAACTCTCAACAGAAAAGTCAGATAAGTCTGATAAAAGAACATAAATATATAACATTAAGATAAGGAAAGAAACATAACTACAGAGGAGATTAAAAAGTTATGAGACTATTATATCAATAAAATTGAATTTCTTAGGTGAAAAGGATAATTTTCCAAAAATCCATATAATAATGAAAATTGACTCAAGAGAAAGGAGAAAAGAAAAATAAACCAATTACCACAGAAAAACAGAAAGCATAGTTAAATCCCCAACTCCCACCGCAGAGGCACTAAGTAAACTATTATACCTTATAGAGATGATAATTTTTGTTTGTAAAATATATGTATGTACCTTTTAATTTATCTTTAACTTCTTTTTATTATAAAGTAATAGACATTCGTGGAAAAAATTTAAAGAATACCGAAAGTTCTAGACATCAAAGTATAAGTCCTGTGCTGTTTAAAGATTTTGTACTCATTCTTTGGTCTTATTATTACTCTATAACCCCACAATCCAAAAAAGCAAACCAAATACAGAAATGAAAGCTTATCTCAATATTACTTGTAAATATAAATGCAAAACTTCTGAACAACGTATTTCATATAAAAATCCAACAGTGCATTAAAGAAGTAATTCACCATGACTAAATAAGGTTATCCCAGAAAAGCAAGGATGCTCAAAACCAGGAAATCTATTGAGGTAGCTCATTACATTAACAGAACACAGTAGAATTACCATGTGATCATCTTGACAGATGCCAAAACAAGTTGTTAATAAAATTTAATATCCATTTCTTATTACAAACAAAACAAAATAAAACAAAATTGAATTTTCAGTAATTCACAACTAGAAGGATACTTTTTTCATTATCAGGATATCTACCAGGAAATTACAGCAAAACTTACTACTACTGAAATATTAAAAGCATTCTCATTAAGATCAGGAACTAAAAAAGAAAATACCTGTTATTCACTGATACAATTCAACATTTGACTGAGGTCTTGGCCTTTGGGATAATTTAAGAAATTTTAAGAGTAAATATGAGCTAGATTGAGACCAAACCATCATCATTTGTGAATGCAAATTAGAAACTCTCAAACAATCTTCTTAAAATGAATAGAACTCAGAGTTCAAGAAAGGAACTGAGAACAAGGGAAATATACAAAAATCTATTAATTTTCCCATATGCCAATAATATCTAAATAGGTTTGGATGCATTCAGCTTCAGTTAGAGAATGTTGAGTTAAGGTTTAAATCCTATTTCCTGAAAAGGGAATCCGTTCATTTGTATGTTCAGTGGCTCAGTAATGTTTTCAGGGACCAAGACACCATCTTTCTGCTACATCATCTCAATACACTGCTTTATTTTTGTTTTCACATGGCCATATTATGGTTTATCCCAAACAGGTGTTGCACCTGCTCATCAGCATTGAAAGTTAGAGGAAAGAATGGGGGCAGGAGCAAAGGGGGTTTTACTTGTATTGAGGAGTAAATATTATCAGACTTTCTCTCTTCACGCATTCTGTAATACTAGATAACATGCCCAGCGTTGGTGGCGAAAGTGTTAGAGAAAATGAGCGTGTGGTAAAAGCGCAATCATTTAGATTAACCGTGGCTGGCTTAGACCTTATCATGATTCATCCTCTGGGAATGGCATATTGCAGACCCCAAATGAAATTAGGACCCCAAATAAAATTAGCAAGAAAGGAGTTATCAGAGGCTACTTGGTAGATGACGCACAGTGTATGTCACTGTACCATTTAGAAAATACAATGGGGATGGAAGATCCCAATCACCCAGATGACAATTTTTAAAAACATCTATAATGTAGCTAAAATAAATAAACAATGAAATGTGGAAAACCCACATGATGTTATTTTAAAATCTTACTGAAAGAAACTAAGACTTATGACATGAAAATGGAGAGATACATTGCATTTTTACATGAAAAACCTTAATATTTTTGACTCCCTTTAAAGATTTTTATTTTTATTTATTTGACAGAGAGAGAGAGAGAGAGAGAGAGGTATCAAATAGGCAGAGAGGTAGGCAGAGATAGAAGGGGGGGAGCAGGATCCCTGCTGAGCAGAGAGTCCGATGTGGGGCTCGATTCCAGGACCCTGAGACCATGACCTGAGCCAAACGAAGGCAAAGGCTTAACCCACTGAACCACGCAGGGGCCCTGTTGATTCCCTTTATAATGATCTACAAATCCATAGTAGTCCCAACCAAAATGGCCTTTTTTTTCACCTTGATAACTGATTCTAAAGCTTATCTATAAGAGGAAATTATCATTTTCAAAAATAAGACTAGTATGAAGCCTAATGCCTCATCATATATCATAAAATTTATTATACAGATACAGTGACAAGAGTTGAATACAAATTGAATACAGGATGGAACACAATAAAAAATACAAAATCCAAAACCAGCCTATGTACATGTGAAGGTTAGTATATAATAAATATAGTATTTCAGATCAGTTGGAAATAATCAATTATTTCAGATTTAATTTTGGAAACACGTTTCCACTTGGGAAGAAATAGTTATAGTCCCTTCTCACACCATGTACAAAAATAAATTCCAGATGGATTAAAATTATAAACACGAAAAAACAAAAAACTGTAACATACTGGGACTCATGGGGAAATATTTTTACAATCCTGGGTGTGAAAAGATTTCTAAAATGTCATAGATTGTCCAGTTAATTTACATAATAAATTTCATTGGTGAATAAATTTAAAAGACAAATGACAGACCTGCAGAAGATATTTTCAACATATATGACAAAAAATAAATATTATCTGCAGAGTTCCAACGATTCAATAAGAAAAAGACAATCTAGGGACACCTGGGTGACTCAGTCAGTGAAGCATCTGCCTGCTCAGTGGAGAGTCTGCTTCTCCTTCTGCCCCTTCCCCCTGCTTATGCCCTCTCTCATTCACGTTTTCTCTCTCAAATAAAGAAATAAAATCCTTAAAAAGAAAAGATAATCCATGTTTTAAAAATGGACATAGAATATCATCAAACAATCCACAGAAGGCATACAAAATAGGCAAAATGCATATGAAAAAGGTATTACATCTCAAATAATCATGGAAATGAAACTTATAATAATCATAATTTCATTCATCAGACTGTCAAATATCTTTTCAACTTGTGCTATCCAGTGTTGACAGGGACATACATGTACTGAGATTGTGGAAATGCAAATCTGTAGAGTGGGTTGGTAGACAATGGAGTGATAACTAAAAGAATTTAAAATATTCATAGCCTTCTGACACAAAAATCTCTATTTCTAAGAATTTATCCTATAGGAATATTTGCATATGTGAACAAAGTTGTTTGCTGTAGTTTTGTTTCCTTTTGAAAATTAAAAATTATCCATTTTTTAAAATTTAAATTCAATTAGCCAAGGTATAGCACATCATCAATTTCTGATATAATGTTCAATGATTCATTAGTTCCCAGTGCTCCTCATATCACGTGTCCTCTTTAATTCCTGCAACCCAGTTACCCAGTCCCCCCCACCACCTCCCTTTCCACAACCCTAAGTTTGTTTCCTGGAGTCAAAAGTCTCATATGGTTTGTGTAGTATTGTTTTTATTTTTTTATTTTTTATTATTTTAAAGATTTTATTTATTTATTTGACAGAGAGAGATCACAAGTAGATGGAGAGGCAGGCAGAGAGAGAGAGAGAGGGAAGCAGGCTCCCTGCTGAGCAGAGAGCCCGACGCGGGACTCGATCCCAGGACCCTGAGATCATGACCCCAGCCGAAGGCAGCAGCCCAACCACTGAGCCACCCAGGCGCCCTGTAGTATTGTTTTTAATCAAAGAAAATCTGAAGCTACTTAAATACCCAACAATAGTGGAATATTTTATAAATTACAGCATATAAGTTTACACTATTACAAATTTTTATGTTTTCATTACAATTGAGATAGACCTATTTGCATCATTACATTAAAAATTGTTGTATTTATTTTTTAAATGCTACCTTCTTAATATTAAATATTATAGTATTAATGCTAAGTTTATATATCATATATGCATGTAAATGCATAGAAATACTTAAAAGGGTGCTTTTACACATCATTTCTTATGGATCAGAGCATATTAATGCAGGGATTGGCAGGGTTGGGCGAAAAGCTATAAAAGAGCTTTAATACTTCAGTCTGTGTATTGCTAAATTTAAAATTTTCAAAAAAAGCTTGTAGCATGTGCTTTTGCAATTAAAAATGTCTTAAAAGGGACATCTTAGTATTTGACTGAGACAGACTAAATCTCAAATCTAGGTATATATCACCTAATCATTGTATGACTTGAATGACTTTTAAGTTCTCAGAGACTCAATTTCCTTATCTACAAATTAGGTAAAATAATACTTACTTCATAGATGGGTTAACAAATCACATGAGATTATGTAGGAAAACACCTGGCCCATAGAAGGTGCTCAGAATGTTCATTTTTTAAATGGCTAAGGTTAGAGATAAATAAATTGCAATCTTTTTCATTTGCTTTTCTTATTTAGGCTTGAAGGAAGCATGGGATCAAGTGGATATTTTCAAGCATTTGGACTTGAAATTTTCATGGAAAGATGGCAAATCTACATTTTGAGATGAATTAAATATTCAACTGCTTATCATTCATTTATTTATAAAGTGAGTACGGTACTATTTACTATAGGGCAGTGTGCTGTGCACTTGGAGGTACACCGATTAAAAGAGCCAGTCCTTCCTATTGAGGAGCTTGAAGTTAGCGTTAATTTAATGTTTCCAGTTTAGTGAGATAAATCCAATTCTAGAGACATTTATAAATGCTAAGGATATAGAAAAGAATACTGCTGAGAAATCGCAGAATCAGAGAATGTTTGAATTGAGTAAGACCAAGAGATCATTTATTCAACTTCCCTTCCAATGCAAGAATTCCTTTCATAATATTCTTGGAAGACTAAGATAGTTTCTGCCAGAGTAATAATGATTTATTGAATGTTTACTACTGTCCCAGATACCATCCTAACTCTTCATAAACATTGTCTTGGTTTAAACATCAAAACAAAACTGAAAGCTAGTTAACACCATATGTAATTTACAGACAGAAACTGAGACCCAGAGAGGTTAAGTAATTTGGCTGAGGTCACACAGCTAATTAATTCACAGCTAATTCAAATTGAAATTTGAACCCAAGTCAGCCTTATCCCAGAAACTGTGTTCTTAATCTGAGCCACTACACCCTATTGTTTTTACAGCTGGGATATTTCCAGTGATATGAAAATCAATATATTGAAAATCTGTTGTTCTACTTCTTATACAGTTCTTCTCTATATAGTGCTCGAATTGGTCTTTTTCTTTCTTTCTTTTTAAAGATATTATTTATTTGAGAGAGAGTGTGAGAGAGCTAACAAGTAGGTGGCAGGAGGGGCAAAAAGAGAGGGAGAAACAGACCCCCCAAGGAACAGGCAGCTCTATGTGAGGCTTGATCCCAGGACCCGGGACTCATGCCTGAGCCAAAGGCAGTCATTCAACAGACTGAGCCACCCGGGGGACCCTGTGAAATCTGTCTTCTAATAACAACAGTTCCTTATTTCAGTGAGTATCAGACAACACCTGCAGTTAATTGGACTTGCCAAAGATATTAAAATCCTTCGGACATGGTTTCTATCCTCAAACAGCTTATAATCTTGCTTTTTCTGTTTGGAAAATCATGAAATGCCTGTTCTTTTTTATAAGAGCACCTTCCAAAAGTTGGTAAACAAATCCATCCCCTAACCCATCTAAGTAAATACTACTCAACTTCTGACTGAATTTGTTGTTATCCCACACTAAATATCCTTGGTTCCTTCACCTGTTGCTGGATTTCCAGAGGCTCTCCATCTCAATTTTCTCTCCCCAAATGTGTATTTGATCCTGTCCTTGAAAGATGGGGTATTGAACACAAACAGTATACTGCTAATGGTAGTACAGAGGGAGTTTAACGGACTTTCATTTGAGTATTGACTTCAATTAATATTTGCAACAATGGTTCTACCTTTTGATAACAATCATGTTATGTAGTTATATTAGGTCAACTTAATACCACTCAGTTCCCTCACATTTTTATTTTAACAAATATTCACCTACCCATCCAGGTCCTGGTTTTTTCCTTCACTTTGAACTTATGAAATAGAAGTTTTAATCTTTTACATTTAATTCTTACATCAAGATTTTATTTATTATCTTTGTTAAATACAATCTTTTAAGCAATAACTGGTCTACCGTTTCAGACTGCCAAATTGTTTTTCAGTCTTGATATTGTTTTCCATTTTATTAGATATTTCACCCAGCTTTATGGAATCCCCAATCCTCAAAGCCCAATGTTTTTGTGATCTCTTTGAAGATTCAAGGCAAAGGAGGGAGTTTTGAATTATGTTACTAATGACCTCTTCCAAGTTGGAATAGATTCATTAATCAATCCTTCTTTGTTATCATTGTTCAATCAATCTTCCTTTGTTATCATTGTTCAAGCAGAGATGAATTCACTTAGCTAAGTTAGCATCTGTTGTATTATATTATGAGAAGCAGAAAACATGTTCTTGAAATTAGGATATGTTACATGCATGGTATTTTCCTGTACTTGTTAATTTGGCCTGATTTATTCTTATTGAACCCATACTGGATCCAATAATCACTGTATTCTTTCCTAAATACTTTCAAATAATTTATCTCAACCACCTACTACTACCTCTTTCTTTTTTATTTCTCTTCAAGTTATACAAAGGATTCAGGTCAACTTATTTTTAAAAATTCAGTAAAAAGGGGAAAATAGTTAAAGAAATGGGAGCAAGAGTAAAAATGATTAGAAAGGGAATTGCAGTAATTTAACAGTAATGCATGGCACAGACTCCTCCCTACTCGTGTGTTTGGGGCAGGCCAGAACAGGTGAGACACAGTATTAGTGATGAGGCACTCAGAAGACAACAGCAAGGTTTTGGCTGTTTATGTTTGGTTTTAAACATTTAAGAGAGCCATTACATCTGTGGATTTACCTGCAACCCTTCAACAGGGCAGTGGGATAATATCAAATCCTGATTGGATAAGAGCAGTTCTAGAAGGGCCAAAGCAATGCTATCTGTGTCGGCATGTTTTCTCTGGTCTGACCTCATCCCAGGACAACCCAGAGAACCAGAGGGTAGGAAATATTGCTTGTGCTTCAGGCAATCCTCTATTAATGGCATTGCTTGCAACCATGTTTTTTATTTGTTTGGAATAGCTGGGCTCTCTAGTGAGAACTTTGTTCAGATCATCTGTGTCGCCGGTTAAAGGCATATCTATGTGAATAAGTTCTCTATAGAAAGTTAAGAAACTATACTAAGAAGTGGTTTATCATCTATTTAATTAAGGCCCATTGGTTATCAAAGTTAGAAGTATAGCTTCTTGAGATAATGACAGTAGCTCACTGATGAACTTAGGAATAATTTCATTTTAATGAGATATTTACATAGACTTGCATATTATTAAAACATATAAATATTGATATTTATTTCAGCCAGATGAAATCCTTTTGGTACTAGGTGGATTTAAATAATAAATTTTAAAATAAAAAGAATTTGCTATTGATAATATTTCTATTTCTATTTCAATAATTTTCTTTTTGTTTTTTCTGTTCTGTTTTCAGTTTCAGCAGAAACCAAAAAAATTTCCAGAAATTTCTGGATGCAAACAAGGGGGCAGAGTGTTATCCTTTCTAATATTTATTGAGCCATATTTTATTATTCTTAAGACATGTTAAATATTGTTAAAAAATAATCTCTCACCTAGTGTATATTTTCTCCTACTTTAGCAAGTGCTTAAGAATAGTACCACTTGGGGCACCCAGGTGGCTCAGTCTTGGGCATCTGACTCTTGATTTCAGCTCAGGTCTTGGTCTCAGGGTTGTGAGATCGAGCCTTGCCTAGGCATCCATGCTGAGCATGGATCCTGCTTAAGATTCTCAGTCTACCCTTCCTTCCCCTCCAGCCCTCTAAAAATAAATAAATAAATAAAATTTTAAAAAATAAAAGTTTAAAAAGAAAGAAGAATACCACTTGGTCATCTGCCCAAATAGCTTATAGTTGAACAAGAAACAGAGTCCAACCAATCTACCAAGTGTGTGAACAGCGCTACCATGATCAGTTGTGCACTGTCCTCCATAGCAGATATCGGTATTTATGCAGCCTACCTCTGGGTTCACATGTAGCAGTGATGAAGATTCCTTGGCTTGCAGACTGCTTCTCACCTCAAGTACCCATGCTTCTCTGTTTCTCTACCTAGAGACTTTTGCTAGCACTGAAAAACAGGCACAAGGTAACCTGGGACATGCTAAATATTTACTTCCCCAGGTGGGAAACTCTCAACCAATGAGTCTATGAATATCTACCCCAGCACGACCCTCCCGACAATGCTGAAGCCATATTTTTCATGCTTTTCAGAGGGTCGCTGTGAAACTGAACCAGTTGCCCATAGCAATAACGTGCTTATTAATACACCCTCTTTCCGTCTCCCTCAAATCCTTGTCTCAAAAAAAACCCACAAAGTAAGATATCCTCTTTCACCACCTCTATTGAAATTTCACTGGACTTGATTACAAGTAAGCAGCTCCCTAGAGGGAGAGGGGGAGCCCTATCTGTAGCTCGGGTGAAGTAACAATGGAGTGGAAGGAAGATGGCGTTATGGAAAAAACATGGAAGTGGGAACCAGAACATCTAGCCTCTGACCTCTAATCAAATCTCAGTCCACATCAAACTCAATGTTCTGCTTTGTCTTTGAATATACTATTTGGTTGATCTCTGATTCTCTTGAGTCTCCTCCAATCTCACAACCACACACTCTGTCTTCTTTGCTGGGCGCTCATCATCTTCCCATCGTGGTCTCTTAGAGAGAGCTAAGCTCAGTTCTCACACTCCTTCCTTTGGTGTCTAAACCCAACACACATGCAGTGAACAATGAAAGAACCCAGCTGTAAATCAGGAGAGGCTGGCCTACAAGATCTCTCTTCTCCCTTTCACTCAAATATCACATGACCTTAGTTGACTATGAACGTATAAAAGACATGCTATAACTTGTTCATCAGAGGAAAGCTTTTCACTATCTTTATTAATCTCCAAAAACTGCCTTTCTCACATTTCTCCATTCGTTGGGGAATATCTCTTAGAATGCAGAAGCTGATATGTACTCATCATCTTATATTTTCCCCATCTATCTTAATTAATTACTGTTTTCTTTCTAATCTGAGAAATTATTTACAAAACTATAACGTATCTACCTAAAGCTTATAGACCTGTCGTTGTTCTTTTCATTCTTTGCTTTAAGCTGAAATCCAGGTTTTTTCAAATTTATCAAAACGTGAAAACCTGCCAGGAAATTTGCCAGGATGAAGACTGGATTTTATTCTTTCATAAATCCCCCTTCAATCCTAAGTGCAACTGGTGATTGACTATACAACATCATTTTTTTAGGACCTTCCTTTTCTTAGTATGATTTTGACCTAGTCATTTCTTTTATAAATTCTTGCCCTTTTTTTTGGTAGTTCCGAAGAGTTTTATGATTATTTGCCAGGCTGAACTGAGATCTTATTGGTTCTTATTTTCTAAATATCCCATGATTCATTTCATACTTAAAATGCAGAAAATAACAAATACTAAAAATACATTAGAAACAAAGAACTCTGAATAATGATAATGCAAGTGTTGGATCTTTTGTGAAAATTATGGTTCCCTGTTTTTTTGAGGACCTCAATGTCTCTTCATTCCTGGGGTGATTTTGGTGTAAATTGTCACATGTGGAGACTTCCGGGAAGGTTTTGAAAATCTTTGTGGATTTTCAACAGGATAGAAGTGGCCAGGGTAAGTGGAGGAGAGAATAGTGACAGTGACAGTGAGGAAAAGGGAAATTAGATTCAATCACTGATATGTAAATACTTATTAAGTGCTTGTTCTATGCCAGGCAATGTGTTAGACAGGGGGAATACAACTGTAAGCAAATCCAGACAGTATCACTGACCTTCTGGAAGGTTATATTCTAGGAGGGCAAAGCAGGAGAGGCTGGAGTCAGAAGAAATATGGCTCCACATGAGAAGTGTTAAATTGCAGCCATGAGACATGTTAAGGAGGACAGTTGCTCAGGCTGGGCCTCACCCAAAAGCACCAGGCCAAGGGGTGCCTGAACACCAGCCAGAGTTCTGGCTGCTGAGTTTCCTGCAGGCATTAGGAAGAGTGACAAATTTTTGTCATTTTTCAGAAAGGTGGGCTAACAGGGGCCCTGAAGAAAGGGTCCAGGAGAACTTACAGTCATTGGGAGAGGTCAAGGGAGGTTTCTTTGAGGGAAAAGTAACCAGTGAAGTCAGATCTGAAGAAAAGATTCAAAAAAGGAATCAAGAGGGCTGGGGGTCACCGTGGGCGGGGAGGGCAGTGAGAAGCCCATTTACTGCTCAGGGAGCAGCTTGCGGAAAGAGGATGTGCATGGTGTCTCAGAGAACCTGAAGCAAGGATGCTGGACAGGACCGAGAAAGATGGAAAAGGTCAGAGCGGTATTTATGGACTAAGCAGGTCAACTTGATCCCGTGGGGTTGTGTTAAGGATTGAGTATTTAAAAGTGGCAAGTGTCTGCACACTTGTTGGGGAGGGGGGCAGGGCAGTACAGAAAAATGAAGGAGGCTATTGCCATGATGAGTAAGGGATGATGATAGCAGAGTCGGGGTCATGGTGAGATCTATAAAAATGTTTAATAAAAACATGTTAAAAGAGTGACAAACATACTGTTTATTGGAAACGTTGTAGAAGGAAAGACGGTATATAGTGTGAAGCATGGAATTTAGAACCTTTAAGACCCAAGGCATACAGAGCAACACATTTTGGTTGTTTTGTTTTTGATAATGAAGGCTCTTCGTTAAAACGAATTATATTAATTTTTATATAAAGAATATGGAGTTATAAATTGGTTTTCACTAGTCTTAAATGTGCCCTGAGCTTGGTTCCTTAAAATTGTTGACATCAGACTTACCCCCTATCCGTTCCCTTCTTTGCATATATGGGAAATTCTGTATGAGCGCCTCGATGCAATATAGCTGTTTCAATGGAATATTAATAATCTAATTTACTTTAGCAATCTAATATTGTTGAATATTTAATTGTTTTCAAACTTTGTTAGTTTCTTAGGATAAATTCCTAGAGAGATAATTTCTGGGTTATAGAATATATATATATATATGTATATGTATATACATATATATATTTCTAAGGCTTTTGACACACAGTGCTAAATTTTCTATTAAGTGTTGGTATTTTACATTCTCATTAGCAGTACAGGAATGCTGGTTTCTTCATACTTGTACCAACATTAGATGTTTTTATTAAGAAATTAAGCTTTGCTGATCTTGTAGATAAAACAGAATCTTATTATTATTTTGATTTTGTCTATTACAATACATAGGGTGTTTTTTTTTTAATTAGTAGCCATTTGTATTTCTTGGCAAAATTTTTATTGTGTCATATCTTTTACTTATTGATTTGCACGGATTCTTTACATATTGCTGTGTAAAGAATATGCTTTTTATTCTTTTTTTTTTTAGAATATGCTTTTTAAATAGGTTAAATCATTCTATCATTTTAGCATGTATTAGTGTTTTGCTCACTTTTAAGTTCATGAGGAAATTTTATTGTTATAAAACCTTAGAAAATGATTAGTAAAGATAAATAAAATCAGGTTGCATTTTTGAAAGTGTAAGCATGAGTGAAAATGATAGACTTTGGGTATTCACATTATCTCTGTTTATTCTACTATGCTGTGGTATATTTGAGGGCATAGATTTTACAAGTAGTATTTTATAAGTAATAATTATTATATTTGTAATAATGACCAGAAGCTATGGGTGTGCTAGTGAATGTTTAACAACTGAGTCTTCTTGTAGAATTGACTGCTTTCTGTATTATAAATACTCCTATCATGGCTGATTTCAGGATACCAAGTTGCATGACAGAGTCGTAAAAACTGGTATGAAAGCAGTACAGGATTCTAAAGAGCCATCTGGATCATTAGTGGTTAAATGCTTGTAGCATACAGTTTTATTGTTAGATATATTCCCCAATTTTTGAACATTAATAAATAGAGAATATTTGATAATCAGAAAACCACCTTCTCCAAATACGTCCGTCAGATGAAATTTACTTGTAATTTCCCCATTTAAATGAACACATTATGGGAAATTCTAGGATCTTTAAATTAACTAGGAAATAATGAAGTATTTTAATCCCAAGTTATTTTCTAACATACAAATAAGACCCATGGTGGAGGTGGGGGCAGGATCATAAAACTTATATTGATTCATCTAGAAAATAAGAGGTCAGGGACTGTATTAATAATCATCTTCAAATGGCTGAGTGATGATGATTAAATGGGAATAAAACCACCATTACCACCACCACCACCACTACACAGACACAGACACACACACACACACACACACACACACACACTCTCTCTTCCCTATTTCTATAAAGTTAGGAACAAGGGAAAATAGACAGTAACAGAGGAGGGATTTAGCTTGAAGTAAGAAGACTCACCTGGTTGCAAAGATTATCAAGAATGACTTAGTTTTGTGTTGTCCATTTTCTATATATCTGTTGAAATAATATAATTCTGTTTGAGATCATTTTGTTGTGATTTTATAGGAGATCTAATAAATTTCAGACATGGAATCCACTACTTTTTCTCTTCAGTACACAGAAGGAGAATGTATTAAGCAAAACCAGCTTAGAATATTGAGCAACATGGAGTTCTTGAAATCCAAAATTTGAGAGTGACACTGAGCATAGGAATGACCGCCTTTGTAAGGGGGAGAGCTCAGTGATTCAGGGAGGAAAGCCTCAAGATGGGGGGATAGTGACTGGAAAATTCATTTGGTTGCTTAAAAGATCAGCTTAACTCTGGCTCAAGATTCACATTTCCCACTTGTGTCTTGTCTTCAAAAATAAAAAAGAGGAAACCACCAATGAGAACATGTGGTGCTATAAATCATCCTGACCGTTGTTAGAAAAATGAGTAAGGGTTCTAAACAGTTTCAAAAGGTCCTGACTAGCCCTTTTCACTCACCTTGAGAAGAACCATAAAAGTAAGGAAACAAAAGGAATTCTTTTTCTTTCTGTACACCAGTCATCAGCAGTGTTCTCTTTGGGCTCCTGGCATCTGGGCCCAGTTGCTGGGTTACAGGCAAATATAATCCAAACAAACACTAAAAGGTACTCTTTTGGCTCTTAACATGTTGGAAAGGTCTTCTGCCTTCCATCCTCTGTGCTAGCCAATTCTCAACGCAAAAGTGACTTTCCCACTTGTTGTCCTTTCCTTTTCTTCCTGCAGGACAACTCCTGATTATAAACTTGTCCTGGAGAAGAAGCCCTTAATTATGAGGCCATTAGACCTTTAGACCTTTCCCCCAACTTCCTGTTGAACAGCATCAGGAATTCCACCCGTTTCCAGCACCATCACCCTTCCCTGTCCTCTGAGAACTGGCAGGGTGTAGAGGCTCTCCCATACTAGCATTATTAACCCTCTGCTCCCCGCATTGTCCAGTTACCAGGGAGAGACTGTCAAGGAAACAAATGGTATTTTCCACCCAGGACTCTAGTGCCAGATTCAGTGATGGACTTCCTGCTTCTCGGCACTTGTGATGTGTTATACTATATTTGAACTTGGACAGGAAAGCTACAAGCACGTTTAGAACTTTGGGAAATAAGATCTATGGCAAAAGTCAATCCATTAGCCAGTTTGTCCAGAGTATTTTATTAAGGTCTATGGGGTGCCAGGCACTTTAATAGAGTCAGGGCATTCTAGCATGCTCTGCAGAGGTTAAAGGCACTAGGATGGTTTGTCCTGGAGAAGAGAAGAGTGAGAAGAAGCTGTTATAAATCCCACAGTACTTAAAGAAGCGTTATTCCAGAGAGTGGCAACCAATCGTACTTCAACTCCGTTAAGGCTAGAACATTCAAAACGTGGGCATTTTGTTTATTTTTAAGGGAGAAATTCTCAAGAGTGTATAGTTCTAAAGACATAAAAGGGTCTTTCTGGAAAGATAGCCATATTTCCTTTCTAAAAACCTTGACCAAAAAGGCTTACCTCCTATCTGCCTGAAATATATAGTTTTGCATGTGTTATTATGAGTCGTATGTGTTTACCTGAGGAAAAGAGCTGGACTAACTTCTGATATAGGAAACCTCTAACCATGACTGATCTTTGAAAAGCAAATATTCACCATATTTCTGGAAAGGTCAGAGTTAAGTGTTCTTTTCCTGGTGTTTTGCAAAATCTGAGCCAAAGAAGAGAAGGTGTTTTTTCCAGGGTCACCCAGAATACGAGTGTTCAAACTAAACATGTATTTTGCAGGGGTATATTGTATTTTATTAAAAGTTTTCAACCTGCAGAAAGAATTTTACTCTCATTACCCAAAAAAAAAAAAAAAAAGACATCTTTCCAAAGTGGATGTATAGTGTTTTTTTTCCCCTTCATTGTTTTTCATCATCATAGCTACTATTCATTGAGCCTCTGTTACATCAGGCATTGGACTTGGGTTTTATATACATTTTTCTCCTTTCATCCTTACACACATTACGTAAGATGAGTACTGTGGCTTTAATTTACTAGGTGATGGAACTGAGGCTTAGATAAATTCTGCTACGACTTGTCCAGTTGCAGTCACCAATCCAGAAGGTGGGAGAAACAGAATTAAAATACTGGCCTCTCTGAATGTTGAAGTTCTTTTTCCACTACTTTATCTACCCAGGAAAATATGACTCAGTCATTTTAGATCAAAAGGATTAAACTAATTGTTAATAAAAATATAATTCATATATACGAACTTGACGAAATTGCTGAAACATGTATGATTTATGTCAACATGCTTCAAAAATGGTTGAAAACCCTTTTCTGCCTAAGAAAATACAACAGAGTGTTGGAAGCAGGAAACATTTAAATTCCCTTACCATCCTTCTCTATCTGAAATGATTTTCCTGAGTGATTGTAAAGCCCTAAGATTGATTTCATTGGGGCTGTATTTCATAACATAACTAGCATCAAATTATGGAAATGTTTTCTAATGGCCTGGATTTTATGTTCAACAATTTTATTCTATTTTACAACCTGAGTCAGGCATGTCTTTTCCTCCTGGCTTCTGGAATATTCCAAAGTCCTTTTAAAGGTGACTCTTCCACTTGGGCCTTTTCAGCTGGCATTTTCCCCTCTCTTCTCATGATCAAATTTACAGGCTCACTGTTTAATAAGAGGGGGCTTCAGGGGGGAAACATACAGTGGTTAAAAAAAATAAGTGCCAGAACTCAATGTGATTTCAGGCAATCCTCTTAAACTCGTTGTGTCTAAGCTTTTCATCTACAAACTGGAAGTAATGACCCCTGCGTCTCTCAGTTGTGAGGTTTGTTGTGAGAAGAAAGGCGAAGAGGTAAACAAGAAAACTGGGTTCAACATATGTGCTGCTGTTGAGATTTGACATGTGAAGTGGGATACACCTTAGCTCACTCTGAATCCAGATGTTTGTAATAATAGATGGACTTATTATTTGGTTTGACTGCCCTTGATATTCTGCCTTCTTGCATAGGAAACAGGAACACTTCAATGGAGAAGAATACAGTACCTCTGTCCCTTTGCTTTGAATTTTCTCTGATATGGAATACGGACCTCCACCAAAATACAACTCATTATTTTCTTCATAAAACTCGTTCCTCTTCCCACATTTCTCTCCTTGTTAATGATGTCAGAATACATGCAGCTTCCATCTCAACCTCTCAAATTGGAAATCCAGGAGCTGTTCCCTGCCAACCCCCACCACCCCCCCCACCTCTCTCTTGCTCTCTTTGTCATTCTTCCCTTCCCCAATCCAACTTGTCTTCAAACCCAGCAGATTCTAACACAGATATGTTTACTGGATGTATCCACCACTTGCATCCTACAACAGCTGTCCTGGGTAAGACCTGGATCATTTCTTACTAGGACTAGGGAATTCTTTTCTGTCAGGATAGGTGGAAACACATCTTCCATCTACATTCACTATGAACTTATGTCCAAAGGAAAGTTGTACCAAGAGCAGCCCACCGATTTACCATATTTTCCTGCTGGCTTGGGCTTCTGTTCCAAATGCCTGTATTAGGAATTAGGTTGGATGACATGCCAGCTGACAGGATTGCTTATATCTGGGCTAGTTGCTCATCTGTTTCAGGTTGCTTTTTTTTCTGGGCTAACCTTTGTTTTCTGTTGGCTTTCTGTGGGTGGAGTAGGTTGGCAGAAGTGACGACAAGAAGTCTTAGACTTCTTATCTAACTGGCTGTATAGGAAGTGATTTACAGGAAGGAGAAGCATTTCCAGGAAGAAAGGAAGGCCAAGGGAGCAAGCTATCCCAAAATAATTCTCATCACAAGTTCAAAAGCTATTTCCCCCCTGCTCTTCCCCCAAAATCTTCAGCTCCTTGTATAATGGCCCAGCTCTGGGTTCTTGATCTTGACCCATTATTGAAGCTTGGTCCACTCCTCAGGAATGCAGCTGGGGAGAGGATAGGGAGACTTGGACTTATCCCAGAGTAGTGCTGTCACATATAAATCTTGAAATTATTTTTGTGGGTTGTGACCAGTATTAAAAAAAAAATGTAGTGTTATTGAGTGTAAAGGAATGGAACACAACAGAACAAAAAATATTAGAATAGATTTCATAAGGTAAGGGTATCACTTTTTCATGTAACCTTTGTTTCAGTCATAGGTAGGATAATTGTGTGTGCATATAACTGTGTTGGGTCATAGTATAAAACATTTCTTACTGTGTGGATCATAGTCTAAAAAAGTTTTGAAGCTACTGTTAGGTTAGACCATATAGACAACAGTCTGTCTCTGCTTCTGATTTTCCCCCTTTGATCCATCCTCCATCCCCCAAACTGCTATTTAAATAGTCTTCCTACAAAGCAGTGTGATCATACAATCACCCTTTTTAAGAATCTCTACTACATAGGACCAGTTCATTAGCATGATGGTCAAGGTCTTCAGCACCTGCTTCCAACCACTTTTCCAGTCTCATTTACTGCTACATTCCTCCTTATTGGTCTACTCTATCTTTTCCAAAAGTGTCTCTCATATTTGTCTTTTGTCTTTACTTGTATTGTTCTTTGGCCTAGAATGTCATTTCACTACTCTACTTGCCTATTCAACTCATTAAAAAATTGTTTTAAAATAATACTTATCTGATTAAAACTTCAGAATATGAGAGAGGTTACTAAGTATAAAATAAACTCACATAACCCCATAATCCAAAAATCGTATTATATCTTTATATGTATCTTCTGCTGTTTATGTCAAAGCACATGCAGATATCTAATGTATAGAAACACATGTATTTAGAACACTTCTTTTTCACTTAATGTACAGGGAAAGTTTCCAATGTCATTAAATATTCTTCTAAAATATAGGTAATGGATCATTACATTTTACTCTCTAGATATTCTCAAACATTTAAAAGTTTCAAATATTTTATTTTTATAAATTATGCCTCGATGTATGTCTTTATGTGTCTCTCTTTGAACAGAATATTAGATTTGGATTTATTGGGTGAAATTATATTAACATTTTAAGGGCCTTGATAAACTTTGCTTGATTCCTTATAAAAACATGCCAATATGGATATTATCATTTACAAAATGCTTGTCAGTCTGATAGATGAAAAATAGTTTTGAATTATTTTCATGTGCATTTTTGGGTATTAAGATTAATCTCTTTTTTTCATGTTTATGGTCATTTATATTACATTTTAGAGGAAATTGCTTGCCGATGGCCATCATCCATTTTTTAATTAGGCTGCTTTTCTGTGTTTTTTTTTTAAAATTATTATAAGTCCTGCTTATTCTTCAAAGTTCAATTTAAGACACAATTTCTCCATGAAACTTCCTTCTAGTTTCTTAGTCTGAATCTTTGTTTTGTTAGAGACTTATTTGTACCTCCTCTTAGCAATCAGTTTACTCTGCCATGTAGGTTGCTCTCTTCTCCCACTTAACGACAAGATTCTGGGGAGAAAAAACCTTCTCTAAGTTTTTAAAAATCTCTCTCCAGTAAAAGGTCCAGATCGCATATTCAGTATATTGTTGGCATTCTTTGCCAAGCTAGAGAGCAGAGACTTCCTTCCTCAATCTGAAATTTGATAGGTTATTCTTCCTGTATGCTTTTAGAACATTCTATCTGAGGCTGCGCTCACATATATTTAGGAAGATTCAATAAGCACAGAATGCATTTTTCTTGGGGTGCTGAGAAGAGGGAGAGAGCACTGCCCTTTCTGAAGTCTGTTTGGCTCTGCTTCCTAGTTCCATTTAAGAGAATTCCACCAGCATGAGAGGTTTTGCACTCTGGGTGATGTGAAGCTTCTCTTTTCCCCTTCTTTTCCTCAACTGCGGCGTTCTGCCCTGTTGCACGTACAGGCCACTTGAGATCATTGAGATGACTTTTGTAAATTAATCAGAAGTTTGAATCCTAATACGTAGTTGCTGGATTGAACCTCAGAGATCATCCAGTCTCACATCTTAGACCCTCTGCCGGCTTCTCCTCCAGAGACTTCTCCTACTGGAGGTGGCACCGACCTCTCAAAAGAGAACAAAACTCAGCCTCAGCATCAGGGGACAATTCTCTCTTTGCACACTGCGTCCTGAAGGACTGTCCTCTGGGCACTTTTCCTGGAGAGGAGCAGCCATTTGACCCATGATTTGGCCAGGGCCAGTAGAAGGCGCCCCTCGAGAGGGTTCCCCAGCTTAGCTCCCCTGCCTGCCTGGTTGATGGTGTTTTCTGGCAGTGGCCACCACACACCTGTGTCTTCTGTCTGCTTGTGGCTCTTGCAGTGGCTTCCTTTGAACATATTCTTCGAAGGACTCTGATTTTTAATTTGCCTCTTAAATGCCACCCTTACTCAGAGCTTTGCAGACACTGTACCATTATTTCTTCCAATTGTTCCCATTTTACATTGGAGGTATTGAGGCCCACGGGTAGTTAAAGTAGTAAGGTCGGGCAGCTGGTGAAGTCAGTAGAGCAAGCCCTTGAGCCCATGTTTGCCTCACGCAGACTCATGTTACTTTCACTACACCAGGTTTCAATTCAAAGAAGAGCGATTTGGATTACTGAAACCATATGTGCATCTCTGAGAGGCTCTCTTGCTTTTCATAATGTAAACCTTAAATTTGGGGGGTGGCAGGGAAAAGATTTGTTTTCAGATACATTTATTTCAAAACTTAATTGTAGGTATTGTGCATGACATCTGAGTAAGTGTTTATAGAGGGGTGGTACAAAAAAAACGTAAAAAATAGTAGGTGATCCAAACGATTTATCAAATGAAAGAGAATTATAAGCTTATTCTAATCAAGAATATGTTTAATTTAATGAGGAATTGAGACCCAGGACCCACAACACCAGGAGGTGCTCTGCGGAGCAGTTGTAACCACAGACCCTGGAGGGACTCAGAACTGGATTGAAATCCTAGTTTTGCCAAACACTTCATCTCTCTCGCGAGTCCCTAAGTTTACTCATCTGTAAAGATAGGTAATAATACCTATCTCTTAGGCACTTAATGAGATAATGATTCATTCCTTCATCTATTCATTCCTTTGACAAAAGTAGTTTTTGAATATTTACAATTTGCATGACACTGGAGATGAAGTCACGAACAAGACACATACAAGGTTCCTGCCCTAAGAGCTTTGACAGTCTGGTGGTTAAATGTAAAGTGTTTGTCATGGTGTCAAGTACATGCTCAGCACTAATAAGTGGTAGATGTTACTATTATAATAATATTATTATTATCATTATTATTACGAGCGTGCATTTCTACAACTTCTTGTAATTTTGACGTATCTTACGTTTGATAATAGGTGCGAGAGCTAGTTAACGTTTTCCTGTATTGGCATTTCTAATTAAAGGATAGTGTCGTAAGGTAACAAGCAATTATTGTTAACAAAGGAAGTACTGTATAATCAGAGCCCTGCTTCAAGAATGTAGGATTTCTTCTCTGCTCCTTACTTGACTGTTATTCTGTCTCTAGCCACATGAAACACTCAGAACAGTGTCTGGCGCAATGAATAACTATTAGTCGAAAAAAGAATGTACGAATGAATGAGGGTTGCACAAACTCTAAACACAGCATCTGGCTGCTGCCTACAGAAGAGGAGGCTGGCTGATTATAAATTGTACACTCATAGTCCCCTGGTAAAAAAAAAAAAATGCCCCAAGACTTTTTTTTGTAAACTCAAGCACCTTGGGGGAAAATTCAAGATGGGAGACTCTAAGCAAGAAAGTTATTTTTAGGGCGCCTGGGTGGCTCAGTGGGTTAAGCCACTGCCTTCGGCTCAGGTCATGATCTCAGGGTCCTGGGATCGAGTCCCACATCGGGCTCTCTGCTCGGCAGGGAGCCTGCTTCCTCCTCTCTCTCTCTCTGCCTGCCTCTCTGCCTACTTGTGATCTCTCTCTCTCTGTCAAATAAATAAATAAATAAATCTTTAAAAAAAAAAAAGATTCTCTAAAAAAAAAAAAAAGAAAGAAAGAAAGTTATTTTTAATGTCACTAGACTACCTTGGAAGAAGAGAAAGGGAAAAAAGTCTGTGTATGCAATAATCATCTCCTGCAAATTAAGGATTCTAATCTGCGGCAATTAAATGCTGAAATGGTTATTCAGGCATTTTTCCATGCACATTTATTTCACAATGAGTGTCTTTACCTGTAACAGTTCGAGTTAGTATTTTATAATAATTTACTGCCTTTTGAGATTCATCTATAATTTAATGCCTTATTCAATGGAAATAACTTTTACATGCACTTAGAACATATAGTTTCAAGTGTTTAGTAATGGAAAGAACATGTGGCATAGAACTTTGAAAGGGTTTCTGCCATATCACATTCACATCCATAAAGATAAATTTGTTTATGTGGGTCAGATTCCATTTCAACAAATACCTGTGTGCAAAAGATTAGAAAAAAAAAAAGCCCCAAGTAATAATCTGTTCATTTGACATCATAAACTATGTTCATTTAATATTATATTTATCTACATCATAATATATCATAAAAAGTAGTATAACAAAAAATACTTTTATTGAATTCGAGATCATGGAATTTGACCCATACATTATTTAACTATGATTTAACTGGCATAATTTCTAGACCATCTGGAGAAATCTTCTGTTCTTAATAACCTTTGCAAGAGCACTGGTAGTTATTTGGTTTAGATATTTTTACGTTGTAATTCAAACTCATTACCACCATAAGGAAATTAATGTGATCAGTATGAGCATATTTTTACCTTTAAAGACATAATTATAATAATTTTAATAGGTAGGCCAAGTAATGTAGATAATGAAGTCTGAAGGAAGTTATAGCTTTCTCTCCCCGCCAGCCTCTTTCCCCCAACACACACTATCATTTTTGATAAACATTGCAACTTACAAGTATAATACTCATTTACTGAAATATTCAGGGAATTAATATTTGACCCATAAATTCCAAACTACATCAGCTACTGGCTTTTTCCCCCCTTCCCTTTCTAAAAGAAATATGCTTTCATTCTCTATGTATTGAATGTAAATCAGAGAACCAATGCATCAGGGATGAACATTACCTTTCAAAATCTATCTATACACAAATGCTCGTGTATCTTGCGCCATAATTGTATGCATGTGTGCACGATGATTGCACATAGTGTGTAGAAAATGTTGTTATGGTGGGTGAGCACTTAAGAAAACAGAAATCAGTCAGCACTAGTTTAAGCCAGACATGGTGTGGGTAGGCAATATAAAAGCCTCTTTCTGCAGACCTCCTAAGTTGGCTGTAGCATCCCAATTCTGAGCTAAAACCTTCATTGCTATTCTAGTCAGAGAATTCAAAGATGGAAAACACCTATTAGGTTACTTAGTTTATCCCCCTAGGGCCGGCATGGAAGATTACTCTGATAGCATATTTTATTCCTCCTCCTACTTCTTCTGTATTCGGTCCACCTTCATTCCAAAATATCTGTGCTGACAGACTTTTCACTTTGTTTCCTTGGGTAAATATATTCTCCTGGATTTCCTCACATTTCTTTAACATCTAGATACATTTTCTAGTTTGCAAATATGTTGTGTGCTGGTCATCAGATCTATTAGCATTAATACCATGCCATGATTTGCAGGGTATTAATCATCTGCTCATGGATTATAACCTCCAAAGCAATGTGGGGGCAATAACAACAAGATCTTTGATGCTTTTTCTGCTTCTATGCATATATGTATGTATGTATGTGTGCACTCACTGGCCACCAATTTCTTTCTCAGATTGCTCATCAACCAAGGCTGAAGAAAAGACAAGCGGGTCATCTGAGTTATGTAAAACTCCGCATGCTGAATGAGCCACAAAATAGGATTGCTCCAAATCTGATTATTGGAGCAAATAGGGTATGCAAGGGAACCTTGATTCAGTTCTGCTGAAGATACCTGGACCTTGAGAGCATATCTAAGTCGCTGGTCCTCCTTGAGCCCAGGAATCCCAATTGGATGCACCAGAGGGGAGGAGCTCAAGATGGATTGGGAATTTTTCTGAACACTTCACAGTTTTAAACTCACTCGATCCTTCTCGCAGCTTTTGGAATGGGTTCTAAATAACCAATTTTACTGAGGAAATTGAGAGGCAGGTGCACTTGGTCTCTTTCATAGGACTGGTCGGGCATGGAGCGAGGTAGGACTCTAGCCATCTGGTTTCAGAGCTCATGCCCGTTACTGCCATGCTGATGAGAGTGTGAAGACAGTGAGTGAGCATGTCCTTTGGAGCCAGATGTTCTCTGTATTAAGTATTGACTCTATCACAACTTTTATGACTTTGTACAAGCGAGTTGTCCTCATTGTCTTAGTTCCTTTATCTGGAGAGTGGGGTTAACAGTAGCCTTCTTTTAAAATGAGGATTAAATAAGAAAAGGCATGTCCAGCCCTTGGTACAGTTTCTGGAAGATGACTGCCATGAAACAAAGGTTTGTTTCCTTCATTGAAGATCTCCCTAATGCCATGGAGGAAGGCTGGCTATCTTACCTTCTTCTCAGTCATTCATCTACCATTCTAAAAATAAATTCTTTTCTAAGCGATTGGCCTTTGTTCTCTACATGAAGGCATAAATCTGTATTGATGAGGGTTAGAGATTTTGTGGTATGAAGAAATGTTCTTGTGGAGTAAGCTGACACAAAGTCTAACCAATGCCTTCATTTTATGTCATGTTTAGTTGGTAGACATTGTATGGAGATAGCCCCCAACTTAAAAAATAGATCGTTTGTTGAAATTTGGAATTGGAGGCATGTTTTGTCATAAAAATTGTGTTACATATTATAAATGATAGTTAGGCCATTAGGTTTGTTCATACAATCTTTGTTAACCCATAAGATGTCTAAGCCATAATAGCAGCTGGTAGCAAAAACTGTAGTTGATTTGCTCATCATACCTAAATTCTCCTTCTAGTTTACCCTATTCCACTCAAAGCCCTGAAAGAGCCAGAACTGGGTACTAAAAATTCTACTGGCCTCTTGTAATTAGGGAAATTTTAGAGAACTTCTAAATCTACCCATTGGCTAGTGGAGAAATTTTAGAGAAATGATAAACCCATGAGCTGGCCATTGGTCAATTCAATGCTCTCCTTAGAATTTGAAATGGATCACAAAAGCTGCAGCCTAACTGTGTTGCAACCTGAGAGACTACAGTCATGGAGTTAAGCTACAGCCATGTTTTGTTTGGGGCAAGAATACAGGTATAAAGCAAGAGGAGAATGAAGGTGACGCCCAGCAGAGAAAGAAACCATGTGGCTCAGAGAGTCAGATGGACCGAATAGGTGCGTGATGAGTTTCTAGATCATGTGAGGCCTCATTGTTATATTCTACAGTTGGGTCTCATAGGATCCTCCTGTATTATTTCAACAAACCCTTCGCTACTTAAACCAGTTTGAATGGGTTTCTGTTATAAACAACAAAATGATTCCTGACAAAGCTAAATTTCTATTTCAGAGCCCTTCTGAATTCATCTTTTGCCTATCTGGATGGCCTGCTAGGTATGGCTGGGTAAGGTTTCTGATCTCTGGATCTGGTCATCTACAGGGAGGGCCCTGGGTTGGGAGAGGAGAGCAAATGGCAGGCCTGGTGTTGACATTTAGTCTATTTTTATTAACTCTCAGTCCAGAAAGCATTACTGTCATCGCCTTAGGGTCTTCCCTTCCAGACACAATCCATTGCTCTACTGGTTTACATTGTTCCTATCTTAAATGCCCTTTTGTTCCCCTCTACTTATACAAAGTTTATTCCACCTTCATTGTAACACAAGATGAGTCATGGAAAGTTAAAGCGTTTTATGGCAGGAAGAGGACAAAGCCATCTAGTTCAAAGGCTCAAAGAGGTTGCCCAAGATCAGTCAACTGGAAAATAGTGCTGCCAGGACTTGAACTTAGGTTCTGACTTCAGTATGTTTTTCCACTAGACAACTCTGCCTATAGCCCACAAGGTCCTATCTTCTTCTTGTATATCAGAGTGGCCTCCTCACCATGTAGTATTTAATTACACATTCCCTTGACTTACATACTTGACTCCTGTGCTATATTCTTGTTTATCTTAACAGGCTGCAAGCCTGTGGAAAGCAGAAAGAGTAAACCTCCTTTTAATTTGTAGTTCTTCCTAGCATGTCACACAAAGCTTGACATATAAGTGATCAATACATTTCTGCATATTGCTTAAATGATTGAACATATCACGTAGGGATGAAGAACATCAGAGGTTTTCAAAGATGACATCTACAAAAGATGAACATTCCTAAAACAGACAAATTCCATGAAAATAGTTTGATTTTATAACCTACTGATGAGGGAATTTTTGCTGTGAAGTGTAGAGATTTGACCCTTTACTCCTAATGAATGGGAGCCAGATCCTGAGGCTAGATGCTTCATTAACTGCAGTTAGGTGATGCTTAGTGGTGACACAAGGATGAGGCATAGGGAGCAGTCATTTCCATTCAAGTTTGACTGGAGGGATGGTATTACCAGATGAGATGAGATGATTTATGAATTAATCAGATAGATGAGATGATAGATAGATGAGACCAGATAGATGAGATAATTTATGAATTAACTTGTTTATTTCAAGCTGTGATCATGTACTTTCCAGATCATCATCTTGGATTGTCTTCTTCTAAGATTTTATATGTCATAGGAAACATGAATGAGAGGACAAGTTAGCCTTCTCTCTTTTCAGATCCCAAGAATGTCCTCCTGGTTTCTGACTTCCCTACTAAATGCTTTCTTAGTGCTGAAAAACAATTTCATGTTCCTACATTTCATTATTCACTGTTGTATCTTAACATATTCTGACCATATGTTTTTTGGCAAAATGGACATAACATTCAGATTGCATCACGGGGACTAGCAAGTAGTAGTTATGCCTTTTGGGTCTTAGACTCATGAAATGAGTCCATCCCTACTAGGACCATAAAACTGTGACATCTTACTGGGTCATGTCTCAACGTGATATCCGTTCACTTTGGTATATCCAGCTGGGTTTGAGAGAGACCAGCAACTTAAATATGCTCTCAATGTTCAAATATCTTCAGTTGAACTGGTTCAAGATCTCCTTGCTATACTTTATTTGCTCCAATAGTGAGGCTTAGAGAAATCCTAGAAATCCCATTTTGTGGTTTGTGTAGCATGAATAGTTTTACATAATTCACATTGTCTGCTTGTCTTCTCTTCCACCTTTTTGAATGAGCAATCTAAGAAAAAAATTGGTGGCCCACAAGATATATACATGTATACAAAGGTAGAAACAGAAAATGAATTAAAATATTAAAAGATGATTGAATTAAGCTAAGTTTGTCTCTCTCAAATTTTATAAAATATATTTTAAAATCAAGAAATGGATACTCATACATTAAAATAAGGACCAATTCTGAAACTTAGAAAAATACCACTGTTTATATTTTAAATGCACTCACAATGTTCCTAATTTTTGCTTTGAAACTAGAAAGTACAATTTTGGAGAATACAGACCAGAAAGAATTAAAAATGTACTATCTTTCCAAATTCCTTGATTTACTGAGTAATTGTCCTATGTTCCTTGGCCTCAGTGTAAATATGCACATTAATTTCCTATAACCTTTAGTTTATGAGATGCTCAAGGAGGGGATGCTGTCGTTCTGATAGAAAGAACATTGGTAAATATTTGTTGTGTGATTATCAACAAGACATCCATCCTTTCTGAAATTTGGTTTCCTCATCAATATAGTGAAAATAATATTCATTATAAATACCAACCTAGATAACATATCCAAATTTCTTTTAAAGTGTAGGGTGTTGGGGCACCTGGGTGGCTCCATTAGTTTGGCACCTACCTTCAGCTCAGATCATGATCTTAGGGTCCTGGGATTGAGTCCTATGTTAGGCTCTCTGCTCAGCACTCTTCCTCCCACTGTGCCCCTAATCTTGTTCATACTCTCTCCCTCTCAAATAAATATAATCTTTTTAAAAAATGTTATCACAAAAAAGGTAACCTCGAGCAGACTCTGTACTGACCTTGGAATGTGAGACTGGGCTTGATCCTAGTCTTGGTCCCTTGGCCCCTGAGATCACAACCTCCTGAGATCACATTCCGAGCTGAAACCAAGAGTCAGACACTTAACCAACTATACGACCCAGGCGCCCCCTGAGGTAGGTGCTTTCAGTTAAGATTTGGTTGAAGGAAACCTGGGCTACTCCATCTTTCCCACTCAGCAGCTTGGTCACCTTGTGCAGACTACCCTCTCTTGTGAGTCACTGTTGTCTCTTTTGCAAAATGAAGATGATCTGATGACCAAGGAGATAATAGTTTAGAAAGGCTTCCTAAACAGTTTGGCTTTCTGAAAATACTAGTTATTTTCCCTCCACTGCATAGCTTTTTAGTGTAACATATAAACATGATGGTCAGATGGGCATAGCCTACTCAAGGGGAAGGTGCAAAACAAGCAATGCAAATAACTTGATTTTGAGAGGAGCTTCCTACGTTCAAAGAAAAAAGAAAGCATGTTTCTTTTTGTTCTCCTTCTGCAAAAACTTCCCCACCCTCAACATTTTTAATGACCTCAGTAGAGTCTCCCGGTATTCAGAAAATGTCTCTGATAGAACATGAACAAGGTGGATTGATTTGTTGGGTCTATGTTTGATCATATATGGTATATAGAGAAAGTTCTCCATCTCACCAATGAGAAGGAAAGTCATCTACTTTTCTATGGATTGATGGATAAAGTGCTACAAATATCTACCCATTTGGTAAATCGATGAAACACGCTTAAGGATGAGTGTCATTTCCTATAGTGGTCTTTTCTGGGCGTCAAGACTGAACCAGTCAGAGCTATCTTTCAAATAATGAGGGCTATCATTCCTGAAAAGTAGCATCACACAAAGTGATTTTAGGGATATTCCTTGGCCTAATCTAAAACCGAAACAGATACTGCACATGGCTTTATTTAGGATCCTGGAAGTTGAACATGGAAGGAGTTCTTAGTTCAACATTCATCCAGATTGTAGAAACTGGTTGATATTTCCTGACAAGGCCTCTTGCCAGTCTAACCTCTCCTAGCTAAGCTATTTTAACTCTGGTCTTAGGCAGATATATCTCCTAGCAACACATCTCCTAAATAAAAACAGACTTCCCAGATGGTCTTATTCTCTCTTTCCTTCTATTGACCAATGTTGTTACCCATTCTCATCACTTTCTCAATTTTAGTCATTATCTCTTTTATTCTCCTCCTTTAAGCACCTTATTTTATTGTTTTCTCTTCATCAGTCCATGGTGAAGATCTAGGTTAGCACTGCAGTTAGGAGCCATTAGCCATGTGTGCTTAGCTTAATTTACATTAACTAGAATTCATGGAAAAAAAATCAGCCTCTCTTCAGTTGTACTAGCCATATTTCAACTGCTTAATACCTAGTGGCCACCATATTGATTGGACAATGCAGAAACAGAAGGTTTCCATTATCACTGGAAGTTCTGCAGACCATACTGATCTAGGCATTCAGTATTGCTGCTTCCTTGAGGGCTTCCCCCACAACTTTCAGCTGATTTCTACCTATTTTTACCTTTATTCCTATAAAACGTCAAAGATACTTGTTTGAAACAACAGAAGTGTCTTGATAAATTGTTATCTGGAGCACATGTTCTTTCCTTTGGGCATGTCCATTTCAGAATTTCTGTAATATTTTCAGCAGATAATAAATTGAGGAACAGAGAATCATGGTAGTCTTTAAGAATTTTGTCTCAAAGATGGAATTTCATATAAGCTGTGAAGACCTGTATCTTCTTATCCTCTGAGGCAGTCATCAACACAGTTCAACAGGAATCACTAAGTGGAGACTCAGACATCAAAAGAAGACAGTCACTTACTCCATATCTGTTAGGATGACGTTTATCAAAAAACCAAAATGTAAGAAATATTGGTGATACTGTGGAGAAAAGGGAGCCCTTGTACAACACAGTTTGTGAGAAAGTAAACTGGTGCAGTCACTATAGAAAACAGTATGAGGGGGTTCCTCAAAAAACCGAAAATAGAACAATCATATGCTCCAGCAATCCCCTGTCTGAATATATATCAATGGAATTGAAATCAGGATCTCAAAGACACATCTGCTCTTCTATGTTCACTTCCATGTGCAGCACTATTCACAGTAGATAAGATATGGGAGCAACCTAAAGGTCCAACGATGGATGAATGAATTTTAAAAATGTTATGTCTGTCTATCTATCTATCTATCTATCTATCCACAATGGAATATTTTCAGCCTTAAAGGAGGAGGAACCCCTGTCATTTTCAATTACATGGATGAACCTATGGGTTATAATGCTAAGTGAAACAAGCAAGACACAGGAGAACAAATACTACATGATACTAATACATGATAATAAAAAAATCATCAAATCATAGAAGCAGAGAGTGAAATATGGTTGTCAAGGGCTAGGGGGGATGAGGAGTTATGAGTTGATATGAAGGAATAAAGTTTGGGTTATATAATATCAGTAAGTCCTAGAGATCTACTGTACACAGTAGCATTAACAATTCTGTATTGTATGCTAAAATTTTGCTAGAAGAATAGATCTTATGTTAAGTGTTCTTTCACAAAGTCATAACAATAAGGAGGAGAAAGAGGAGGAGGAAGAGAAGAGGGGAAGGGGGAAGACAAGAGAAGAAGAGGGCAAGAGGAAGCATAGAGATGATGGGTAGGTTTATGGCATAGATTGTGGTGCTGGATTTATGGGTGTGTACTTATGTCCAAACTTATCAAGTTATATGCATTATGCACAACCCTTTGTCTGTAAAAAAAATTAAAAATAAAAAAAGAGGTTGATCTCAGTAGCTATCTATACAGTATGGCTCAGACCTAATATTCAAATTTTATTTCTCTAACTTTTTGATTTTTCAGCCCCTGCCAGCTCTGATCCTGACTTATTCCTTAAATTGATTCTTGCCCTTTGCTTTTTGTCAACCGTTTGATTAGGCTTGTCATGTTTTTCACTAGATGCAGATCCTGATCTCACCCGGTTCTCTATTTTGTTTCCAGGCTAATCTTGCTAAGCTTGATGACTCATTTGCATTGTTGCCAACATACAATCTCTTCCTGCACCCACATTGTACTTTGTCCATCAGAATCTGAAGGCACACTTGGAGTTTGGGGACACTGTCTATTCCTCCATTCATAAGCGTGTGTTTTCCCTTCTTCCATTTGCCTTGAACTCAGCTTAGAGATATGAAAAAGAATAAGAATTTTTTTTTACCTTCCAGGAGTTTATAAACTTGTTGGGGATATAAGAGACAATTAAGAAATAAGACCAGATGGGGCATCTGGGTGGCTCAGTCATGATCCCAGGGTCCTGAGATCAAGCCCCGCATCCCATCCCTGCTCAGTGGGGTGCCTGCTTTTCCCCCTCCCTCTGCTGATTCCCTTCTTGTGCTCTCACTCAAATAAATAAATAAATAAAATCTTAAAAAAAAAAAAAAAAGAAAGAAAGAGGACCAGATGATTTGTAAAGAGCTCAGTAAGTGGTGTAGACACAAGAACTGTTAGAATTAAGAGAAAGGTTTGGATTATTTCATTAAAGAGGTAGAACCTGGCTGTCTGGGAAAGTTTGGGCAAGATTTGGACAAGCCAGAGGAGGGCATCACAGTTGGTGAGCTGCGGCAGATGATGTGGGGGCAAGAATCACTTAGGATGTGCTTTTCCTCCACATTATTTGTTTTCCTTCTTCATTTTTCTATTGACAGTCATGTCCAGATTTGGGCCCTGGGTGTCACCATCCTTCATTGTGATGTTTTTTTCAGATGTGGTTTTGCTTGGCTGCCTATGGTTGTAACTATCACAGGGAGCTTAGGATTCATTTACTTTTTACTTTTATTTTTTGACCATATATTAAGACATTTTAGGTATTTCACTGGGGATAACAGTCAGTTATTCTAAGAGCTGAATTTAAGTTTGTGGCTAACTATCCACATCTTTCACAATGATGAAAAAAAGAAAAACTGCTTCCCTCTCCCACCACCCAGGGGCTTTGAGGTCTTAATTATTGGAAACATTTCCATTGAGCTCATGCATTTCATGAACTATCGGTATAGCTAGGTATCAAGAGTTTATAAACCCTATTTTTCAGATGAAAAATCTGAATTTCCACATGGGAAAAGATGAGCTCAGGATGTAAGCTCCTCTAGGGGTTGGAACTGTTCTTTTTCTTTGTCTCCCCAGTGCCCATTGTTGTTCCTGGAACATATCAGGTTCTCACTAAATGTTTTCTGGGTGAATATTTAATGGATGTCTCAGGAAAACAACAACAATAATGCAGGGAGTGAGCAGAGCTAGCTGAGCTGAGTGTGCAGAACTTTATCCTTTCACAAAGATTTCAAGTTCTACTTATTTAGAAGTGTCAGATATTTAGGATTATGTTCTCTCTGAAGTTTTGTATGACACCCACCCCTGCTGTTAGGTACTTATTCATTGGGATTTCATAGCGCTTTTATTTTTGAAAATACCAACCACATTATATTTTGTGATCTCATTCATATGTCTGGCCTTTCCTCGAGCTGTTGAAGTATTTCAGGAAATCGTTTCCTGTTCATTTTTATATGTCCAGCACTCGGCCCAGGACCTGACACATAGTAGGCACTAAATGATCACGTAGTGAATAAATGACCATATGATCGTATGTCATAGTATAGGCTGTTGGAATGCCATACAGATCCCCTCACATACCATCCCCTAGCTCCTGTATGTTTTGCTCCTAACAGCTCATACCTTCTCAAGAAGACTTCCCTTAGGCCACTGGACATTCTTTATCAAGATCTTCAAAGAGCCAAAAGTGCTTGGGAGTTTACATTCCTCTGGGGTATCCTGGAGCTAGTGGTTTACTGGTTCTGAAGTATGAAATTCTAGCTCCCTTGCCTCAAAGTGGAAAAAACTCTGTGGCATTATTTATCCTCCAGAGCTCCCCAGAGGTTCAGACAGAGTCTGGACTTCACCTGAACTTAGACTGTGCTTGGTTTCTTTCCCTTTGCCGTCCTGATTTCCCCACCCTTAGAGCACTGAGAACCCTTCTTCAATAATCACTGTGCCAGTACCCTTATCTCAGGTTTTGCTTTTATGAAACCCAAACTAAAACCTATGTTGATTCTGGATGTTGGGATTGGACCTTCAAGTTTCTTCGCAATTTATGCTGAAATAATAAAGAATGTTTCAAACACCCAGGTAACTTCAAGAAGGCTTCGAGATGGAGCTTCTTTAGTGAGTTTCCAATCCATTTTCATTTTTATTTATTTTTTCATTTCTTTAAAAAAGTTTATTTATTTATTTGACAGACAGAAATCACAAGTGGGCAGAGAGAGGGGGAAGCAGGCTCCCCGCTGAGCAGAGAGCCCGATGTGGGGCTCGATCCCAGGACCCTGAGATCATGACCTGAGCCGAAAGCAGAGGCTTAACCCACTGAGCCACCCAGGTGCCCCTCCACTCCATTTTTATGATGTAAAATCCCTCTTACAGGGAAGAATTTTTATTGATAAATATATTGGTAGAGAGGACTGGCTTTCTTCCTGACAGAAGTACAGGAAGGCGGCACTGATGTTAAAGAGGACCACTCATATATCAGAACTGAGAAGATGGGACCCTGATGTATGAGTCACAGAGAAAACACAGCTGGAATGAAGCAAGACATTCCAGCACATTCAGGAATGTCACTAATTCATTTCTGAATACTTGGAAAATGTTGTCGACTATGTAACCCATACTTCTCTGTTTTCTATTTCCCATCTCACCTCTTACTTTCCCCATTTCTACAGCTCTCCAGATCTGTTTCTCTCACTGTCCCAAAAATAGCTGGTCAAGTTTTCCTCCATTTTCTGGGGACCGCAGCTGCAGCAGGACCCAAGGTGCCAATGGAAAGAGCAATGGCTAAAAATGTGGCTTCCTTAATGGTTGTGTATATTTTCCAAGAGGAGTAGATCACTGGCATTTTGAAGAGATCATAAATATACCATTAATGAAACTGTGAGCCATCACTTTAGCCTCCAGATTAGTGTCAGGAGTTGACACTATTCCTAGAGGAGGGGAAAGCACTAAAATAAAATTACTCGAGTCCAAATATCTCCACTGCACACTGCACAGGCGTTGGATGAATGACATTTGGGTAAACACATGCATCAATATCTTTTAAGTGCCAACTGTCCCTTCTTAAACCCTTGGGCTGGTGACAACTTGACATTCGGAAGACATAGTTCTGCATAGGCTATTTAACCAAGGAAAGATGATTGTCAGTTTCCTCCAGTGTTCTTTTGCTAATAGTCTATAAACACGGATGTCCCTATTAGGTGCTGCTCCTTTTCTTTATTTGAAATCACCATTAAATTACTCTTCCCCAAATACTGTAGAACGGCTGCAGACCTCACTGAACGTAAGCTTGTCCTCTCTCCCTTGAGCTTTCCTCTGCTTAGCTGCTCGTCCTTTGGCTCGGAGTATATAATCAGCCCCGATCTCCTGCTGAGCACCGTCAGGAAAATGGCAGCTCTCACTGAGAGACAGCAGAGCCATTCACCGTCATGGAGCTATTGAAACATTGACAGAAATGACAGACATTTCCAAAGCTGTGCGAAGCATTAATTTTAATGTATGCTGTGTGTCCTTACTTAGTAAATATTTATTTGACTGTGAAAGATAGGAGAGGTAATCACTGCTTTCCTTCAAATACAGTTCCCGTACGAGCTCCAGCCCCCTTCTCCTGAGGCAGCTCAGGACTCAGTTGTGGAATTTCAAAACAAAACATGTGGGGGGTGCGGGGGCGGGGAGGTGTGTGTGTGTGTGTGTGTGTGTGTGTGTGTGTGTGTGGAGATGCAAGAGGCTAGGTGTCTATTCTGGACTCAAACTTTAACAGTCTTCTGTGTTCTGTCCAAAATGTTCCCGTGCAGTCACATGGTTGGGTCAGCAACCAACAAGAATTTCGCTTTAGCTGGAGAATAATTTCTAGGAAGTTTGGATTGCCAATGAGATCTTATCTGAAGATGTGTAAACCTATGTGACACTCTCTTCCATTCCACTCTCCCTGCCTGAGTCTCCTATTATAGTCTTCTCAGTTAACCTCTGTACTCAGTGGTGGTTCAATCTATTCAGCATATTCAGAGGGTCTGTCTGGGGCCACCATCTCTTCAGATGTATGGCAGAGCATTTTGCTCTTTAAAACTAGATAGATGGAGAAGACAGAAGGTAGTCGATACGGTCACAGCAGTAATCACTGAACACCAGCAAAGGTGCAGTTATTTTCACATGTACCACCTTAGTTAATCCAAACAAGCATTTCACAGAGCAGAAAACTGAGACATAAAGAGGACAGACTACTTTTTCCAATGCCACATCATAGCAGAATGGGGATTTAGACTTGGGGTTTCCAAATCCAAGGTCTGGTGCTCTGTCTACGACATTGCAACAAAGTGCATTACATACGTAAAAGCATTTTATAGACCTGAAATCTTTATGAAAATGTTAGTTACTGCTATTGTGGATGGTTAGAAAAATGTGCTTGTTAATTTTGTCTGGCTGGTCAACCATCCAGGGCTTTTCTAATGAGGCAATGAACCCAACAGGGGTGAGGGGATGAGCTGCCAAGCCTTTCACATCAACTTTGTGTGCACTAATTAAACATCATGCCTGGATAAATGGCCCAGGATGACAAAGTCCACAGCTTCTCACAGATGGTTCCAGGAAGTCGCATGGTTGGCTGGAGAGGATTTGGTCATGAATAAGATGCAACCTCAAATCTCCACTGACTACAAGCAGGTACATTAATCTTTCTTCGTATCAGTAGCAAGCTGTGGGTTGAATGTCAGGTGGGCTCCAGAAATCAATTTCCCTTCGGTGAGTGTCTGCTAAATATGAGCTTATTTCATTATTATATACAAGGAGAATGCCATATACTGGGCCATGAGAGTGAGCTCTAAAATATTAATTCATTATAAGTGGTTTTTTTTTTTTCCTTTGAACCTATGGTATTTATCTTGGCAAGTTCCTTTAAATATCCTTTGACATTTAAAAAACTGGTTTATTTGCTAAGTTTGCTAAGTTCTCTATATTCTGCTTAACTCTTCTGGAATCCCCTCTCCCCCCAGTTTTATACTGGGACAGGTAATATACATTGTCAAATTCCCTAGGGAATAGATAGGTTTGAATTATGCATAATAATGGTCATGCATACTATGTTACAATATTAAAGAAACTCTAGGGTCTCAGAGGCAGCTAGCTTTCACACTAACCTTTACTAAATTGGGTATGTTCTACCTTTTCTGTTTCAAGTTCTGTAAGTGTAAAAAGCCAACTTTTTTTTTTTTTTTAAATTTCACTTCAACAGTGAAGCTGATTACAGCTTTTTTATGTTGTGGTAAAGGTATGTTCAATAGCAGAGTATCTAAAAAATTCACAGTCAGAAAGACAACTACTTCCTAAAAGTCTTGAATTTTTTAGTCCTCCAAATAGGAATCTATCTGTTGACAGTTAATATGAAGATGGGTCATCTACACTCTCCAACTAATGAATATGACCCAAGATCTGTGGTCTCAATAGTTCTATCTCACTAACTCATTTCAGCAAAGACTCAACACCTGGCATAAGCAGACCATGATCTCATTTAGATCTCAAACTCTTACTCAAATCCAGTATTGGATGTTTATTTATTTGGCACCATTCTGAGTGTTTTCACTCATATTATCTTGTTAATGCTTTAAAAAAAAAAAAAAAAAGCAAGGGTTTTCTACAAAGATACTAACCCCCTAGGAAATTTAATTGATTTGCTTGAGATGGGAGCTAGGATATGAACCCAGGGATTCTAAATTTCCATTCTACATTCTTCCATTGGTGATTTTGTATAACTGGCTACTGTTGATGAGACATGTTATACTGAGCAACGAGGAAACAGCTAAGCCATTCTGGTTAATCTTGTCCATCAGTCAGCTTGTGGGCATCCTTGGTAGTCTCTAACTTCTTCTTTGCCCAACATTTAGCTTGAGGGTGATGAAGCATGATGGTTCCTAATAAAGCTCCTGTGCATAAATTCTCCACACTCAACCAAGGTAAATGGTGAACTATTTTAAAAAATGGTAGTGTTTTAGGCACTCATTTTTTAAAATAACTGGCCTAGGGCTGATGTTTAAGGTGGAACCAGGCTCATCAAAAGCCCTTTAGAAATAACTACAATCAAAATTTCTTGTCCTGGAAGAGTCATACAAGGTCATTATAGGTCTGAGACACAATTAAGAGTTTAGACATATCTATAGAGAAGAATGACCCCCAAAGCTTTGCGAGGAAGGCAAATGGTAAAAAGGGGTAGAAGACCTTTGAACCTTGGTTTCTGTCATAAAAAGATGGGTTTCTTTGGTCAATGTGTATGCAGTTACTTTCTGAGGATGAGCTAATTCTTGCCTTGTAAAAAATGAGCAATTTAGTTCTCCAACATTTTGTGGCTGAGTCAAGTTGAGGCAAATCATTATTCGTAGTGAGAGGCCATGGTTTCTGTCCACCATCATGAAGCAACAAAGTCCAAGAAGCATGTATCTTTTGATTAATTCAATGCCATAGGACACTTCCTCTGTATTAGAAAGTGAGGCGACTTAACTATGGTTGCAATTTGTGAAATAAAATGTGGTGAAAGTTGAATAGCTCTAGGATGACTGAAAGACCTTATTTTTGGAGACCATGTGACATGGATTATGCTTCACTTCATTTCAGAAGAGTGAATACCCGAGAAAGTAACGCAATAGACTAAGAAGATAGCATGTTGAACTCCTCTTCCTGGAATCATTCCCAGAGCTTTCACTGCTCGTTATTCTCTGATGCCTCCCAAATTTATTTCTTTGCTCAGAGCTTTGCAATGAACTCCAGACCCAATTTTCAACTGCCTGTTCAACAGTTCCACTAACATGTCTGGCATACACATACTACTTATCTGACCAACAAAATCTACTGTGCCTCTGTTTTCTTGTCTTTCTTAATTCTAACTAGAGTCATTCTAGACTTCCTTCTCTCTTGTTCCTTACATTTGATCAATCATTGTGTTATGCTAATCCTACCTTAGAAATATCCCTCAAATCCAATTCTTCTACTTCATTTCCCACTCATTAACACCTCCCTGGATTTTTCTTGCCAGGATTATTGCAAACATTTCCCACTACATCCCTGCCTCCTATACTCCTGACATATTTTTCTGCCAGAACTTTTTTCCTACAAAACCAAAAAACAAAAAAACCCATGTTTTTTCCCTGCTTAAAGATGCCCATTGTCTCCTCCTTGCCAGAAGGATAAAAGTTCAGACTCGTTCATACAGTTTATAAAGTCTTTCACAATCTGGACCCAGCTTATCTTTCCAATCTCATCATTTGCCACTCCCCTCAACCACACACTCTACACAATCACCAAACTGAACTGTCTTGTTCCCTTAATATAGGGTATGTTTTCTTCATCCTGTTTGTTTGCATAAGCTTTTCCCTTGGCTTAGAAACCTGCCTCTAGTTTTTCCCAGAGAGCTCCCAGTCTTCTTTAAAAAGAGCACAGTGACTGATACCAGGCAAATTTATTGATCATTTAGTTTGTTTCAGGCACTATGCTAAGTACTTTTCATGTATCATCTCAATGAGTTAAAAAAATCCCACTTACTATTCACATGTTAAAGAGGAAGAAATTTAGATGTAGAGAGCTTGGGTAATTGTCAAATTTACATATTATATCCAGGATGAGGGACTCCAGAGTTCCTACTGAAATCTCTACAGCATTAGTGCTTAGAAAATTAAGTGAATGAGTATATGAAAGAATGAACTAATAGTACTATGAAGACTGTGAGTTTTCTTTTGAAGAAACTCTGGCATGAATGATATATTCTTTACCTTGAGAGTAGTAGCTACCAGCTTTTTCTTTTCTTTTCTTTTTCACTGAGAATTGTAAATTTATTATCACTGAAGTTCTTCTCTGAAGCTTCTGTGATTACCACCATGACCCATCCCAGGCAAGTTATTAAGAACTTTCACTGTGTACCCATAAATTCATGCTTGCACTTCTGTTGCTGCATTGAACTATCAATATTGGCTCAAGTGTCTGTCTCTCTCTCATGAGACAACGAGCTCCTAGAGAATCAAGAATATGTCTTGCTCCTCTATTAGCTGCTGCAGTACCCCACATGAAATTTGGTACAGAGTAGGCATATGGTATGTGTTTCTGGAATAAATGAATAAATGTATCAATACTCCAAAAAGGCTTGGCATCCTTACTTCAGTCTAACAGTAGATATGTCATAACTACTATGATGAATAGATATTTTTGCTCATATATCCACTCAATGAGTGGATGTGAATTGGAAGCTATGATTCTGGAGTTCCCATGTCTCTCCAAGTTGTCTTGTGTCTCTTCTAGTGGGAGCATCTTCTTATGCTGATTCTATGTCAAGAGTTTTTTTTTTTTAAGGTTTTATTTATTTATTTGACAGAGATCACAAGTAGACAGAGAGGCAGAGAGAGGGGGAAGCAGGCTCCCTGCTGAGCAGAGAGCCTGATATGGAGCTTAATCCCAGGACCCTGGGATCATGACCAGAGCCAAAGGCAGAGGCTTTAACCCACTGAGCCGCCCAGGTGCTCTAAGTCAAGAGTTTAAAACATAGTTTGTGCATTTATTATTATTATTTTTTTACACAATATGGCCTCTCCAGCCCACAGAATGGGAGAAGATATTTGCAAATGACAGTACAGACAAAGGGCTGACATCCAAGATCTATAAAGAACTCCTCAAACTCAACACTCAAAAAACAGATAATCACGTCAAAAAATGGGCAGGAGACATGAACAGACACTTCTCCAAAGAAGACATACAAATGGCTGATAGACACATGAAAAAATGTTCATCATTGTTAGCTATCAGGCAGATTCAATTCAAAACCACACTGAGATACGAACTTATACCAGTTAGAACGGCCAAAATCAACAAGACAGTAAACAACACGTGTTGAGAGAGGATGTGGAGAAAGGGGAACCCTCTTACACTGTTGGTGGGAATGCAAGTTGGTGCAGCCACTTGGGAAAACAGTGTGGAGATTCCTTAGGAAATTAAAAATAGAGCTTCCCTATGACCCTGCAATTGCACTACTGGGAATTTACCCCAAGGACACAGATGTAGTGAAAAGAAGGGCCAACTGTACCCCAGTGTTCAATAGTAGCAATGGCCACTGTCCCCACACTGTGGAAAGAACCAAGATGCCCTTCAACAGATGAATGAATAAAGAAGATATGGTCCATATATACAATGGAGTATTATGCGTCCTTCAGAAAGGATGAATACCCAATGTTTATATCAACATGGACGGGACTGGAGGAGACTATGCCGAGTGAAATAAGTCAAGCAGAGAGAGTCAATTATCATATGGTCTCACTTACTTATGGAGCATAAGAAATAACACAGAGGACATTGGGAGAAGGAAAGGAAAACTGAACTGGGGGAAATCAGAGGGGAAGATGAACCATGAGAGACTGTGGACTCTGAGAAACAAACTGAGGGTTTTGGAGTGAAGGAGAGTGGGGGGTTGGGTGAGCCCAGTGGTGGGTATTAAGGAGGGCATGTATTGCATGGAGCACTGGGTGTGATGCATAAACAATGAATCTTGGAACACTGAAAAAATAAAATAAAGTTTAAATAAAACAACAACAGCAACAACACACCAATATGGCCTCTCAACACATGCTAATGATTCTCTCTGGTGCTCAACTAAAGCATTAGCGATCCATTCTAATCCTAGAGGGAAAACTGTGTGTTTGTTTGTTTTGGCTCTAGAATTGTTGAGGATTATATTATATACAACTTTGTGAATGATTTAAGGGATTTTGAGAGCATTTTTTTTTCTTTCTATATTGAATTTTCACCTTAAACTAACACTAGAAACTAATCTTCAAACAAGATGCGACTCTACTCCTGTTGAGTGGTGGGTAGAGTATTGCTGTAAGAGCATCAGAAGATGATACTGAAGTTCCAACTTGACTTCTAGATTTTCCCTTCTGATTGATTTGTTGATTTTTAAAGATATTATTTATTTATTTGAGAGAGAGAGCATACACATGAGCAAGGGGGAGGGGCAGAAGGAAAGGGAGAAGCAGGGTCCCCATGGAGCAAGGAGCCCAATGTGGGCTCCATCCAGGACCCTGGGATCATGACCTGAGCTGAAGGCAGAAGCTTAACCAACTGAGCCACCAGGCATTTATAATTTTTCATAATGACATATGGCAACCAAAAGTTGTTTCATGAGTTCATCTTCCCTTGCCTGTGTGATTGGTGTGCTATCTCTGTTGTATAAACTGATGTTAGCTGCCTAGGCTAACCTAAAACTACTGAGCTAAATACTAGTAACCAGGCAGGGCTGGCAGGGCCAAGGAAGTGTGGGTAGTTTCGATAGGATAGCAAAGCCCATACTAGGAGGAAGAGCAAAAGTGGGAATGATAGGTGGGAGCAGTGGCCAGGATTTAAGCCTATTGTTAAAGTCATAGTCTGAGTGTCAGTGATAGGATGAGAGAGGTGGAAGTTGATAGGAGCATATCAGTATATAAAATATATGAGCTTTGCGGAAGGCCCCATTGGTTCAGAGTGGTTTCCTCAGAACACAGTTATGTAACTTCAATAGAGTCACATTGAGACCTGCCAGGTGACACATAAAACAGCCTGATAAGAACAACTCACTGCCACCACCCCCATCCCAAAACGCTATAAATTTAACTCCAGAAGACTAGAAAATAATGTGAGAATTTACTATTTTTAATTGAAGGTCTACTTTAGGAGTTTACATACTATATCATATATTAAATACTACTATTTTTCTTTACTCATACATCTGTTCAAAGACATGAAAAAAATCCCCTCCTTTTCTTTCCCATTTATGGAAACAAAAAGATGACCTGATTCTCTGTCAACCTCTGACCCTTTATGTCTGTTGCCCCTCCTTCTTCCTCTTTCAGTCAAGACAATGCTCCTCTTTTCCTTTTCTGGGAATATTCCTTTTATTCCATGGCCCAGAGAAGGATTCTAGTGAATAAAGTCCTCCATCTCCCTGCAGATATCTGCAGCAGCTTTCCTTCTTGAACACTCACTGAAGCCCTAACCACATCTCTTTTAAGGAATATTTCTCCAAAGCGATCCCAATACTGGAACATTTTATGGGGAAAAGACTTTCCAAAGGGATGGTATGTAGCCTGAAATGGCCTTTCACAAGTAATAGTTGTTGCATCATCAAAGATCAGCTGTTGACCAACTTGGACAAAGCTAGGCTTTGCAATGTTCCCACACCAGCAAGAACATTCAGAACCAGACAGTCCAAAGATACTACATATGGGTGCTGCTCAAAAATTTTTGGTTACAGAGGCATTCTCTTCAGTGCTCAATTATTAGGCAATTGTGAAGGGCATGTCTTAATGGCAGTGCTGGCTTGAGGACACTGATCATCTGTTGAAAAGTCTTCAGTTGTTTGCTTTTTTTTTTTAAAGATTTTATTTATTTGACAGAGATTACAAGTAGGCAGAGAGGCAGGCAGAGAGAGGAGAAAGCAGGCTCGCTGCTGAGCAGAGAGCCCGATGTGGGGCTTGATCCCAGGACCCTGGGATCATGACCTGAGCCGAAGACAGAGGCTTTAATCCACTGAGCCACCCAGGTGCCCCCTTCAGTTGTTTTCTTTGGAGCCCAAGATGATTTCTAGCATGAGAATGAACTGGTGCTATGGCTAAATGCAGAATGGATGACACAAGCTCAAACAGTTTTTCAGAGACTACTTTGGGAGATTTCTATCAATTTGTTGAAATTGGAATATTCAAAGGAAACTAATGATGGTACGAGTGAGAAATACATAGGAAAATAATTTGACTATGAGTTATTTGAACACAAATATCTACTAAGAATCCTAAAATGATCAGTAATTCTGTTTCTGAGTGTTTGTCCATGAAATAAGGCTAATATTAAAAAATCTTTATGCATAAAGATACTGATTGCAAAGTTTTTCATAATAAAGATCAATTGGTAAAAGCTTTGAAAGGACTATCCTGTTGAGAAAAATGCTATATAAATCATAATAACTATGCTCAGTAGATAATTAAGTAGCCATTAACCTGCTACTGGTTATGCCCGAGTTACAACATTTAATATAAGATGGAGGTTGAAAAGTAAGATCTAAAGTTATATATCCTTTTGTAATATATACAAATATCAAATCATTATGTTGTATGCCTGAAACTAATATAATGTTGTATGTCAATTGTACCTCAGTAAAAAACAAACAAAAGTTATATATCCAGTATGATAACAACTTTGTAGAAGACATAAGAAGATATATTAAAAAATATATATATATGTATATATATACATATATATATAAAAGAGCAAGAAATAAAACAAACTCTTGGTTGTAGTTAGCTTGGGATGCTGGAACTATGGATTTTCCCCCATCCTCTTTCTACTTTTTAATTTTAATATCTTTTCTTTAAAGATCATGCATTTCTGAAAAAAGTAATAATAAAAAAAGTTGGTAAAATATTTAGAAACAATTCCAGATGGAATGGTGACCTTGGACACTGAAGCCTATTGCTATAAACTAAATTTTCTTCTTTTTTGTTTTTTTGGTTTCACTCCCCCTCTAATGACACCTTGCAACGCAATTTCCAGCATCGTCAGCTGTGAGATTGTTGTAATCTCAAGGAATGCATGCTGGTCTTAACAACCATGGCAACAGACTTTGAAAAAAGTTAAATGGAATGTGTCTGATTAAGGATCTACCACAACTCCGTTCAATTTCAATCTTACTCTCCTAGATGACGATGGAGCTCTGCTGCTAATTCTAAGGCAGGTGCACTGCAGCACAATAGCAATAGAATTGCTACTTATTCTCTGTATGGCCTCTTGTGGTCACTTATTTCCTTGAACCTCAGTTTCCCTCTTTTTAAAACAAGGAAAGTAAAGCCTACATCAGAGAGATGATGACTAGAGCCAATGAGGCAATTAATATGCAGAAAAGTATCATGCAAACATTGAGGAAATAGTTCAGTATGTAGGGAAATGCATCTGACTTGGTGTTGAGCAAACCTGACTTTTCCTGGCTTAGCCAGTTACTGTGTCCTAAGCCTTCAGAAGATGACTCAGCAGTCTTGATCCTAACTTGTTTAATTTGTAAAATGGGGATAATGGCACTCACCTTGCAAAGTTATTATGAGGGTTGGAAATAATGTTTGTTAAGAAATGCTTGATAGGAAGCTTTTAGAATCAGTAACCACTATTTTTAAGTATTTATCAAAAGCAACTTGACCTATATATTCCCTGAATATGCTCCAACCATTGGCATTCACTGTATTTGAATAATCAAGAACTCTTGATGACAGGTTATGGGCACTGCTAACTATGTTCCTGGATTCCAGTCTAATGGATTCTGAAGAGTATGATTGGCTAATATTATACTTCCTTTTGGAGAACTTGTACTTCATATTGCTAAACTTGGGAGTAGAGATTTAATGGGAGTCTCTGAAGCTTAGTTGGGTTTGCCATATCTGAAATTAACTACAGAGATTCTGGTACAGGTACTTTTCGCGATCAGGTAAGTTAGCTATTTAAAGATTTTTGTCTGTGCATTGTAGAAAGCACTTCTTATGGAAGCTATGTCCTTGATTTCTGAGACACTTAATCATGCAGCCTTGATGATGTAGAGATTTTTTTCCCCCTGGGGTCATAGAAATGACCATACTATTTCAATTCAGTGAGACCTTACAGAAGTTGGTTCATTGTGATCTTTTCAAACAGGATGATCTTAAAATACGTACATTAATGAATTCCCAAATCCACAGTCTCAAGGCAGAAGGGTTACCTCTGGGATGTCAACAACAGCTATGTCCTCAGCAGGATGTTCACTTTATTTGTAAAATGTCAGTCTCTAAACAATGACTAACAGTTAGAAAAAAAGTGCTGCTTTAATAATTTGGTCATTCGATTTCATATCCTTGCCTTAGGTAAAAAAGCAGAAGCTATGAGAATGCTTATCATCTGGAAGTTCTCTATCTGGTTGGTTGAGGATTGAATGAAAACATCCTCACATATACGTCCTGTGAAGAAAGATGATTGACAAGGACTCCTCAGTGTAGTTCAGAGTAATCATTCAATCACAGAATGTACTACATTTCAGGGTGATGGCAGGATACGTTTGTTTGCTGGGACAATCTTAAAGTGGATTTGCAGTGCATCTTATTCAGTTTTCTCCATTGTAATAAGAACGCATCTCGTTATTCAAAGTGGTGGGATTGAAGCCATAGAAAGAAGCTCTGATCATAATTCCAACATGCAAATCCATTAAATTTGAAAACTATAGACTGTGTAATTGCACCCCTCTCTATGACATATGCAGACAGGATCCCTAAACAGCAACAGAAGTAGAAAATCATAGGCATTTCCTGTAGGGCGTTTCCCTCCTATCTAGCATGTACCAGAACAATCCACGAATTCTGCATGCTATGTTGGCTTCAGAACAGGGATTTTTGTCCAACTAGAAGCAAATGTTCTATTTTGAAATTTGGATGTTAAGTTATTGGTATGAAAGTGTATGTGAAGGAAGAATGACATCAACCTCCTCGATGAGTAATGTGGTGCTCTTCCCATGTTTTTCAGGTGTCAGAGACCACAACAGCTGTTGAGCTTTCTTCTGAACACTATGAAATGAAGTTTCCCTTCTTTCCATTATGCACATTAGGAACAACTCTACAATCAGGAACACTGATGACACAATTATAACAACAACAAACATTTATTGGAAAAATTAATTAGTGCTGATAGTGCCTGACACATACTAAGTTCTCAGTAAATGTTACCCATTATTGTTATAGTTACTATTATTATATTGTCACCAATGTTCCTGCTGTAGACTTGTTCCTGTGAAATGGTGTTATAAATATCCCAATTTTACAGGCAAGGAAACTGAGGTACTAAAAGGTTAAATAACTTGCCCACGGAAGAACACACAGCTCACAGGTAGCAAGGCAGAAAGGTGAACTCAGGTGGAATGGCTCCAAAGCCTGAGTTCCTGTCTTTATGAGTACTTGTTCATGTAAGAACAAACAAGTAAAGAAAAACTAAGAGTGCAGACTGTTTCCCACTTTCCCCGTTAATATTTATTTACAGCTTATCGTTTTGTTGCCAGTGAGTGGAGATTTGAGTAAAAACTCAACACTGAACAAAGCATTATGCATTAACATTTTTCCTCAACAATTCGAAAAAAGGCCAGATTTTAGATGCAGAACCTATCAGTCCAACTCAAGATAAATTACTGTTTTGTGGGATCACGATTTGAACTACTGGGGTATAATTATAAAGAGACTTGGATTTGAGGCAAAAACAATTGGGTTTGATACATCTTTTGCTTTTTTATTGCTATATGACTTTAGGTATAGGGGTCCAGAAGGAGGCTGAGAATGGGATGAAATGTCACTAGCACATACCAAGATGTCTCCTGCTGTCTTGTTTTGACTTACACTCTAGTCCCTGCCTGGATCAAACTTTTCCATCTTGCACATCTGCACATTTCCTTAGCCTCTTCCTGTCCCCATTTCCTCCCATCAGACTCCTTCAGCTTCTCACCGAATTCCTGGTACCTTCACAAACGCTACTACACAGATAACAACTTGGGCGGTTTTCAAGAGGTTTCCTGTATAATTATCATGGATCTACAACTTCAAGGTAAACATCTTGAAGTCAGGGGCTGGATTCTTTTTTATCTCTTACTTTGCATGACACAGGTCTCAAGACTTGTCAGATAGGGGTGGATAGTACTGACTGAGAGAACTGAATAGGCATTTCCTTAAGACAGATTCTACATTTGTATCTGAAAGGACTATACAGAACATCAAGAAGACAAAAAAGAAACATTTTTAAAAGTTTGTATAACAGAAAAAGTCCTTTTAAAAATAACCACAATCCACTGTTAAAGAGGGTACTTTTGTTAAAGGGAAGGCAGAGAGTCTTGCTGAGGACTATGCAAATTGGGAAGTAAGAAGTATGGAGAATGGACTTGTTCTGAATGGTAGAGGGAGTGGAGTTTGGAGTTTCAGGGGAAATCCAGGAGGAGGGGAAGAGGAGCTAGAGGGAAAAAAAACAGAGCCAGGAGTTGTGGGAATTTATGTATCCTGGGGAGCATAGATCACAAAAGGAACTCTCTTAGAGATGGGGTGGCTTGAAAGGCCTTTTAAAGACTAGAAATGTCTAATATGAGATTTTTAGTTGTTTGATCTAAGATATGCTGGCAAATCCCCTTTACCCAATGCTGTGTGTGTGTAATGAGTTTTCATTTGGTTTGGTTTGGCTTTTTTTAGAAATAAAGGCTCAGTTTCGCCTCTAGTACCCCATTTTGTAAATGTGGAAAAAGGAATCAGGATTCCAGAAATTAGACAAAGGCTTGGGCTCAAAAGTCCTCTTAAAATTTGCAAAACTCTTGGAGGATGACTTGATTTTCACAAAGCACTGAAATGGGATTCAAGTCAAGTGTCTAGATCTTGAGGGTTAAGCCTCAGGTATATCTGGGTTACTTGCCATAGAAATAGTGGAAAAGGTCATGAGGTACAGCAAAAGGAAGGCCAGACTTGGAAAAAGAAAGAGGATTTGGTTTATTTTTTGACTCTGCAACTTAATGTTTGGAGACTCAGTTTCATCATTTATAAAATATACCTACCTACCTAGTGGTCTGAAAATGAGGATAAAATACACAGTGTTTACTAGCACATGGTACATACTTGATACATGAATAGTTGGTCATACTTTAAAATAGAGTTGATTCAACTCTTCAATCTGGTAAAGTTATTAATTAACAAGGGTAGATTAAGCCTAGTAACAAACAATCCCTAAAGTTTAGTGTTTTATCACAACAGGGTTTGTTTCTTCATCACAAAGTAGCTGGATATCCACTTTGTCTCGTCTCCATTCTGGAATCAGGCTGATGAAGCAGCTATTATCATTGGTCATCATGAGAGAAAGTCTAGAATGAATGCTTCAAGGAAATGTAACATTCCCCTATGCTTGGAAAACAGAGAGCAGGAATTATGTGACAAATAGCACCAAGGCTAACAGAACATTTTTCTTTATTGTTTCTCCAGTCTCTTCATGAAGGCTGATGCATGGGACTGCTGGACAGAATGAGGGCTAGCAAGTTTCTTTAGGGTGCTGTGCCCTCTCATGATCAATTGCCCTCTGGTTCAAGGCAGAAGATTGCTTTCAATCTACCATAATGATTTTGAAGCAATAGATTTTTCAACATTATTTAATTGAGTCAAACATTTTGAAAGTGTAAGTCTGGGGATTTCCTGATGCAAGCTATGATGTGTTCAATTTAATGACATTTGAAGCTAATTTTTTTGTCTTCATAGGAGGTAAAGATACTTTACATTTCAAGTCAAATTTGAATAACTATTGTAAAATCAAATCATCAAAATGTTGAATATAAAGTATCTCAGTACTTTTATATTTCTTTATGATATTTTTACAGGATAAAATATATATCTGCATATGTATATGTATGTCTATACACCCTGAGAAGAGAAGCACTTACAGAGGTAAATTTTATTTATGGTTCTCCGATTGTGCCACTGAAATTCGGTATGTGGTAACTCACAGAGTTGGGTTTGTGAAATGGTCATAGAAATACAGAGACAGATCTCTGGCCAATCTGTATTCTTTACACTTTTCCCCACCTGCCTGAAATTCTCATTAGCCATGCTGATTTTTCCCCTTTTCCCCCAAACACTATAAACCTCTATGCATATAAAGGCACAGACCAACCTCATTTTCTCTACCTAGAAGATATTTGCTCCTTAATTACTTAGCTCAAATTTCATGTCTTCTGTGAAGCTGCCTATATTTTCTCAAAGAGACCAAACTGCTCCCTCAGTAATTCTAAAGCACTTTGACAATGATTCTTTTATAGCACTTAGCACATTGCATTGTAATGGTCTGTCTCTTTCCCCTACTCATTACTATATCACTAGCACCAAGCGTAATTCCTGGTGCGTAGTGGATGTTACAGGAATAAATGAAAGACATGAAGCCAGGGCTCAAAACTTGATCTTCTAATCATGACTGCAGATCAAGCTCCATTTTTCACACTGCTTATGACTGGTTAAGCAGCAGAGATGTCTTGCTGAAGATAAAGATTAAGATTCTCATAGTAATATAAGTTCCTTACTAGAGCATGTGTGTTCTGAGGACAAGGATCTTCTGACTGACTTACTACTCTATTGCCGATGCCTAGAATAGTATCTGATCTGTAATAGAAAGGGAACAACAACAAAGAAACCAAAACCAAACCTTTATTGAAGAAATAAGTAAAATACCATTTGAAGCTATTTTAGTCATTATTATCACCAGGCATTTTAAAAAATTATCATTTTTCCCCATCATGCCAGGCAGAGGGAATAGGACACTGGGCAAATACAATGAAATGTTAGGGGAAAAGAGGAAAGGTTTGGAGCATGTGGTCATCCATGATGGGCAGGTCTGTTTGTGGCAATAATGAGGAGCTCTATGATCATCATGGCTTAACTTATACTTAGTGTCAAAAAGAACAATGTGACTTTGAATCATAGGCTACTTGCTTTGTCACAATACATGTGGCTATCATTCAAACTCTTGGGGATCCCAGTGTCTGAATTATAATGTTTTTTCTTTATCAGAATCGTGTAAGTGAAACTGTCATCTCCCTTAATAAACACAGACCAGAAGCTCCAAATTTGGCAAAACAGGGTGAAGCCCAGGATGGGGACAACTGGCAGAATGTGGCCGCCATAATTCTAGCCTTCTTAGGATTTCCATTTCCCTGTAGATTTCTTGGCTACCATGACCCAACCTGTTCCCTTAAGGATATATTGGCCAGAGTATACATATATACATTAATTCACTACAGTGGTATAAATGAAGTAGATAAAGATATTTTTCTTCCTTTGGACATTTTGGGCTCATGTCTTGGCTTTTTGACTATGCCAAATTTCTTCTCTAAGCCTCAGTTTTTTCAGATGTAAAGTGGGGAAAATAATAGTGTTACGGACTGAATTGTGTCCCACCAAAATTAGTATGTTGAAGACTTAACTCTGACTATACTTGGAGACAGGGCATTTAGGGATGAAATTAAGGTTAAATGAGGTTATAAGTATGAGGTCTTGAACTGATAGGATTGGTGCCCTTATAAAAAGAGGAAGAGACTTGAAACCATAAAACTCCTATAAGAGAACATAAGCAGTAATTTCTTTAACATCAGCCTTAGAGATATTTTTCTAGATACATCTCCTAAGGCAAGGGAAACAAAAGCAAAAATAAACTATCGGTACAACACCAAAACAAAAAGCTTTTGCATAGCAAAAGAAACTATCAACAAAATAGAAAGGCAACCTACGGAATGGGAGAACATATTTGCAAATGATATAACCAATAAAGGTTTAATATCCAAAATATATAAAGAATTCATACAACTTGACATCAAAAGAAAATAATAATCCCATTTTAAACATGGGCAGGGGACCTGAAGAGATATTTTTCTAAAGAATACATATAGATGGCCAACAGGTACATAAAAAGATGCTCAACATCACTAATCATCTGGAACTGCAAATCAACACCACAATGCGATATCACTTTACATCTGTCAGAGTGGCTAGAATCGAAAAGAATAACAAGAGTTGTTGAGGATGTGGAGAAAAAGGAACCCTCGTGCACTGTTGGTGGGAATGTAAACTGGTGCAGCCACGATGGAAAATAGTATGGAGGTTTCTCAAAAAATTAAAAATAGAAATACCATATGATTCAATAATTCTATTTCTATTACTATTTATCCAAAGAAGTAAAAACATAAATTTGAAAGGATATGTGCACCTCTGTTTATTACAACACTATTTATAATAGACAAGATATGGAAGCAAACCAAATGCCCATTGATAGGAATGGATAAGGAAGATGTGATACATACACACACACACACACACACACACACACACAGTGGAATATTACTCAGCTATACAAAAGAATGAGATCTTGCCATTTGTGACAACGTGGAGTTAGAGGGTATTATGTTAAATGAAATAATCCAGACAGAGAAAGACAAAATGTTATATGATTTTACTCATATGTTGAATCTAATAAACAAGACAAATGAATAAACACACAAGAAGCAAAATCAGATCTATAAATACTAAGAACAAATTGATGGTTGCCAAAGGGGAGAGAAGATGGGGGGATGGGAAGAGTAGGTGAAGGGGTGTGGGAGATACAGGCTTCCAGTTATGAAATGAATTAAGTCATGTCAATAAAAGGTACAGCATAAGGAATATAGTCAATGATATTATGATAGCACTGTATGGTGACAGATGGTGGCTACCTTTATGGTGAGCATATCATAATATAGAGAGACGTCAGATCTCTATGTTGTACCTGAAACTAATGTAAGATTACATGTCAACTGTACTCAAGTTAAAAAATACATAGATACATACTACCTTTGAGGAAAAACAATAAAAAAGAGAAAGACCCACCAGAATCTCTCTTTCTCCACATAAGCACAGGGGAAAGGCCATAGTCATGAGGTAAAATGGGAAGGGAGCCACCTATGAGCCAGAAAGGACAACCTTCACCAAACCAAATTTGCCTGCACCTTGACCATGGACTTTTAGCCTCCAGAATGATGAGAAAATAAATGTCTATTATTTAATCCAGCCATTCTGCAGTGTTTTGTTATGACAGCTGGAGGAGACTAATACCGATAGTGTCTAATAGCTTTTGCAGGGAGGAGGGGAGGACTCAAGGCATGTAACTTGTATTTGCTGTGCTGGTGGCAACCAGCTGAGAAGACGATGGTTCTCGGATACGACTTGACTGGAGGTTCAGGGATAAGCAAAGGAACTAGACATGTACAAAGAGGTACCTCATCTACAGGACATTGTTTGCTCATCTCTAGCTTGGGGCTTCTTCTGATTCTTCCATGATCTGAAGTCCTGTTATCCCCACTATTCCGGTATGCCCATAAGCAGGTCTCAACTCCATGGTATCCAGAAGTGAGAAAACTGTCCTCTTCTCCTGTGTCTTATGAAGTGTCTTCTTCATAGAGTCCATTTTTCTGTTTCTGTTTGCTTTTTCCAGGGATGATGGACTGGTGGTGATGTGGGGTGGGGTCTCACCTGCTGAATGGCAGGTTTTCCAGCCATTTTAAGACCTTATCCTATGGCTCTTACCAGACAAAGACATTGAAATAAGCCCAAGAGTCATAGAAGGAATATCTATGTATAGATATATACATAGATACCTATATATATGGCACGTGGGGTAGGGATGTCTCTTTACCTCCTTCCTTTCTTCCTTTTTAGGCTACACAAAGAAAAGACACCTCTTTCATTTTTTTAAAAACAGCTTTATTGAGATGTAATCAATATACTATACAATTCACCTATCCAAAGGGTACCACTCAATGTTCACAGATATGTGCAGCCATCACCAAGCTCTTGCATTTTTAATGGTTTTTGTTTGTTTGTTTGTTTTTTTAATCAGAGTCTGGGTTCTCTGTTCTTACACAGCCTGATGCGTAGGACATCAATACACCAGCCTGGGGAATTTCACCAAACTGAGGCCAGTGCATTTGGATAGTTCTTTGTCCAGTCAAAGGGGGAGACTTCTTGGTGGCTGCTCTTATATTTCTCTGGTCCTGGCTGTGAGCTCCCACAAGAACAAACACATCGCCATGAGGACAAGTAACTGTTGGTCAAATGCTGCTTAAGCAAAGTCAAAGAGTTTATTCAGAGGCATCAGGCTCTCCCCTTCCTTACTTATCATGGTACACGCAGCCAGAGATTCAGGGTTCCCTGAGAAAGCTAGCTGGTCTTGGTTCTTTCTGTGAATTCTTCTGTGTGACGAATCCTCCGTCTTCAGCCCTGAAGGAAGGGCTTAATAGGCCCTCCTTGTGTTTGCGTCTGGGACCAACCCAGCTCTCGTTTTAGTAACCAGTTCCAGAGAAGAAACACTTGTAAAGAACTAGCAAAAGCCGAAACACAGCGCAGCCTAAAGATACCCCAAATTTACATTACTGCACAAAACAGGATAGAATATTTTTTAGGTCACACGAAACAGTTTTGCTTCTTAAACAAGTAACTTCGAAGCATCTCCATTTTAGATGCTGGCTAATGAAAACCACTATTCCAAAGCGGGTTTCCAAGAACAGTGCCCAAGTACTTGCATTTACATTTGCATAACCAAATCAGTTTTACAGGCCGCTCTTCTAGAAGAAAGGGAAAATACTGAAGGAATATTCAAGCACTCACCTCTCACAAGACAGGCCACGGCTTAACAAGCTGACATGGCAGGTTCTTCCAATGCTGCCCATTCTCACCAAGGCTTCACAGCCTTAGTGCCTGGTCTCAGTTGGGACCACGTTCAAGGTTCCTGGTACTGCCCCTCATCCTGGCGGTGCCAGCAAGACGAGGCTGTCCACACCAGGAGCACAAGGAGGCCACCTGAGAGGTTCTGCAGCTCTTATTTCCCTTTATCTCACATTCTGAATTTTGTTCCAAAAACCAGCAATAGACTTAACCCCAGGAAAATAACCCACAAATTCAGATTCAGCTAACATTTTCTGGCTTCTATGTGCCAGGTGCTCTCACATGCTTTTTCTGAGGAAATCTTTACAACAAACCCATGCGGTAGGACCAATATTACTTCATATTGTTTTAAGAACTGAGGCCATAGAGAGATTAGGTCATTTATACACTGACCAGGTAACAACATTCTGGGTCAAAGCTAAACCTGACTACAGCAGGTTCCACGTGATCTTCTCTTTTCCAGAAAAGTGAGAGTTTACCAGGACCATGCTACAAACAGGAGATTAGTAGTGTAGCAGGTGAATACACAGCATATCAGCAGTCAATACATGTTAAATGAGTAAATGAATGAATGAATGAATGAATGAAAAATCCCTGGAAAGCTAAATTCTTAGTCCAGTAAGTTTCTAGCTTGTCTCTTTGATACCTGGTTATCATGGAAGATTGGATTTCATTCTAATTTTCAAAGGCATTTGTCAAGGTTCCTTTATCTCCCACCAGAGCTTTTGGCCACCCAAGGAAGTAAGTAGTCCTATTTCCCTGCTGTTTGCCCTCGTAGGGACGAGGTATTGAGTGGTCGGGAACATTTGTGTGGAAATTATGATCGTGCTACTTGTAAGCTGGGTGATTTGGGGAAAAAAATCACCTTTCGGAGGTTTATTTTATTGCTGACATGTTGCGAGTGATAACATCTACCTGATATGGTCCTAATGAGGCTTAATTTCCCAAAAACAGAGTTGAAAGCCCAACACAGTCCCGCATGGTCCAGCAATATTGGGCCCCTTGTAAAGTTGCACCTGGTTTTACGTGGAATGCATAGCACCAAGTGTGCACTTCTATTTAAGAAAGCCATTGACAGCAGTAGTTCATTCATTACCAGGGTCAAAGATGAGCTGTACAGAGATGGTCGCTTGTCCCCTCTTCTAGTACTTGTTAGGGGAGACATCTATAGGTCTTGGTTTTGGTGAGAAGTTTTGTTTTTGTTGTTGATGCTGTTTTTTCAATGTTATGACACACCACAAGACCTGTATGATCCATTTCCAGGTGAGACACAATGGACTGGCCCTCCTTGCAGTGGAAAAGCTCCATGAGGCACTCTCTGACATGGCTCCGATGACTTGGGCCTCCCACAGCTCCCGCCCTGATTACCTCCTATAAGGCTGCAGTGGCTTCTCCCCTGACACCCCTATCTCATGGGCGACATCAGACACTTCCTTCCTCACATTGTCTCCTTGCACCCATGATGGCAGGGACTTCACTTTTTCACTATGTGCCTTACACTCAGAACAGGGTCTGGAACACTGGAAGAACTTAAGACACAAGTATTATGAAGGTAAGAGAATATTCTTGTCACTGTTATTAGCATCATTAACATTATGATAATGAAAGTTTTTCCTGGGGAGACTGCATCATCTCTACCTCTTTCGTTCACCCCAGACTTGGTCACTCTTGTTTACCTAACCAACACTGACCCTCTGAAGACCATGACCTAGTCCTATTTCTCCACAGTCTCCCTTTCACTATCTTATCAGGAGTTGGCTTTTCAACCCAGTGAATTGCCAGGTGACTTGGTACTCTCTGTTGCAAACAGAGCGTAGGGGTGCACTGAGAAAGATGAGGCTCAGAGTTTTAGGCAGTAATTCATGCTTTTTTATTTAATACACATTGGCAAAGTGTTCCATGTGTGTCAGGATCAAACGGAGCAGATGTGAACGAGAGGGTCCCCGGTGGGCCAGCCAATCGGGTTCATGGTCAGTCTCAACAGGGGGCATGGGAACAGAACAGGGTGGGTGAGATCAGGGGTCTCAAAGAGTATGGAGGAAACATCCCCACTAGCCCATGTCCCAGCCTGTTTGTTAGAAACGGGCTGTAACCTCTGGTTACAGGGGTGACTCATCCATGCTGCAGAAACAAACAGGCGAAACCAACAGTCGCATGTGATGGATTTTTCATAAGACAACGTTGGAGGTACACTACTGGGCTGTGTGTGTTGGGGGTGGTTATCCAAGGTTTCTTTATATGTTAGAAACAGAAGCAGCCAAATTCCTTTCTTTCTCTTTTCCTTTCTCTTTCTCTTTTCTTTCTTTCCTTCCTTCCTTCCCCTCTTCCTTTTTTTTTTTTTTTGGTCCTGGCCAAGGGGCCCTTTACAACCACATTGCACTCAGAGATCCGACCTGCCTTTTGTACACTCTGATTGGGAATGGGGCTGCCTCACCAAATCTGACAGTGGTCTTCACACAACCTGCAGCAGAACACATGCTCTGTCCAAAACGACGAAGTCATATGAATGTCTTCACAGGCCAGGGAGTGAAATCCTAATCCTGATTATAGTGCCAAAGCCTAAAAATAATCCCATCCCAGAGCACAGTGTATCACTGAGGTCTGGTCAGCTGGGAAGCCACCCCAACTTTCCCTCAATCTCCAGGGCTTCTCATATGCCTCCTTTGTTTCAACTCACTGATTTATGCTTCATGGAGGTAAGACGAGATGCTGAAATCCTCAGTTTCTAAACTGGAGAAATTCCTCAATAAACTACTCACCCTCCTTCATGTAAGGACAATACAGACTCTTGGAAAACGTTAACTTTGAGAATTACTAACCAAGTTTTGATGTCATGTCTCTGAGGAGCTTGGGTTTAGATTGTACCTAATCACATTTCAGAGGCTGTTTGGGGCTGAGAGATTGAAGGGAATAGCCAGAAGTTTCCTTAAACATGTTAGGCCCTACATATGGTTCTAACTATAATCATGTTTTCAAGGGCCTATGAGATAGAGTTCTCCAAGAATGCTTCTTATGTCCGTGTTAGAAATTGGCTGTGGCTAGCTTGGCTTGAGGACATACTCAATACTTTGGAAGTTTTCCTCCAAAATCACTTTGCTTCTCCTCCCTGATCTTTCTGGCTTGCTGTTCCAGCCCAGGATTTTGAGCTAGATGTGCATTCATTAGAGGGAGGTGTCTTTATTCCTTATCTCTGCTCATGACAAGTGAGGGAAGGACACATGGTGTTACAAAGCGCTTACCTGTTACCAGGTTTATAAACAATCCCAAACATGGCAACTCTTTGTCCCTGGAGGCCTCAGCCCTGCCTAGTGCAGGTCCTGAAGCTTGCCGGCTCGGTCCCACCCATTCACGGAGCCAGCCCTGCACAGGCTTGGCCCTTAATCAGGGGTTCCTCCCCTGCCAGGAGGTGAATTCTAATACAAATCTTCCTGCTGTCATCATCATCTTCATTTCCAGGGGGCCCTGCCCAGGTACCTGCAGGTCCATGTGTTAGCTCAGAAGCCTACCTGCCTTAACATCTTGAGCGTGTTCCATTTATGCTTAAAATGGGAATTGGGTCCCTTGAATCCAACCCATTGGCTGGAACACTTGCCCCCGTAAATCAGCATGGTCCAGTAGAAAGATCACGTGAGCCGTGCATGCAGGCCACGCACGTCATTTTAAATTTTCTTCTAGCCACACCGAGAAAGGTAAAAACCAAACCAGACCAAACGAAACCCTCCCCCAAAAGGTGAAATGAATTTAATAATATATTTTATTTAAGCCAGTATAACCAAAGTGTTATCATGTCAACACATAGGCAATATAAGATAGAGTATCAATGAGCTATTCTATGATTTCCCCCCCCACATTAACCCTTTCAAATCCACTGTGGATTTTATACGTAGAGTACTTCTTGACATGGATCGGCCACATTTCACATGTTCAATAGCCACATGTGGTTGGTGGCTACCATAGTGGGCAATGTAGACTCTCACCCCAAATTGTTTAATTTGAACATTGTTACAAGGGCTGGAAGAAGAACCCAGGGTTGGGGAGCTGCCATTCTCTGTGACATTACTTCGGATGGGAGGTCACTGTCTACCAGCAACACTGTCTTCCCCTGGAGACTGAATCAGGCTGCAATGAGTGTTAATTATAGTTTATCCTGGGCCAGCCCGTGTGCTACAAATTTTATAAGCATTATCTCATTGTAGCCTCAGAATAATCTGGAGGTTCTTTTATTACCTCTGGGGCATAAGAGGTTATGACAATTGCCTCAGGTCACAGAGTTGCTAAGCGGGGGTTGTCCGTATCCAAAACCAGTTCTGCCTCTCTCTGGAGTTCGAGCCCTTACCTGCTGTGCTAAACCCCCTTCCCTCTTGCCCCTTGGCCAGCAGGACTTGGATGGCTGCCTTCTGTCTCAGAAACGGTCCTGCAGGCTGGTCAGCTCCTCTCCCAGTTTTGCCTGTTCCTCATTCTCGTGTTTACTCATCTTTCTCTATTGACTCAGCACAGACAGCCCAGCAGGCTCTGCAGCTAAGTCTGACAGGTTGTGGTGGTAACAAGCCTCTACAGCGTGAGGTCCTCAGAAAAACTGATCTATGAGGCAAACCATGTGAAATATTTCTCTCTTCTCTGTTTGGAAAAGCTGGAGAGCTCTGAGTTTCTGGCAGACTTGCAGCTAATGAACACAAGAATATGGAATTAGAAAACACACCCAAAGCTGGTTGCTTGGCTAATGGAGACATATTGCACGTCTCAGGAGCTTGTCTCGGGCCTCTGGGGACCAGGAGCCTCTTGTGTTAAACAGCTGGTTTAGCACAGTGTCTGCCCTGTGAGCGGGTGCAATGGAAAGCTCTTATGAAGAATCCTTGGGGACTGGAAGAATGTTTGCTAAGAGATGGATTTTTCTTGGTGCAAACATTCCAGCCAATCTGGTTTTCTCCTGGGAGGAAAGAAGGGTTGGGTAGAGGTGCATGGAAGAGGCAGAAGATGATGAGTGGGCTCATGGACCTTTCTTAACCTCTGTGGGCATTCAATGTGACAGGACATTCAGCTGTGTCCTAGCAGCATTTCCTCCTTGCCACGGGAGTAAAATACAATCTCTGTTCTGCGCTAGCTCACCGAGGCTTTGGGAAGCAGAAGCAGTCTAGGACTGTACTGAGGTCCTACCTGCAGAAAGTGTGTGCATTGACAATGCATGACATTTGGAGCCAGACTGGCAAGGAGCTGTATGTTCTTGGATGAGTCACTTAACTTTGAGTCACAGTTTTTCCACTTCTAAAATCAGGATTCAACTTTAGGGGAATTGCTGGTTCTGTAAAAGTGACTAACATATTCCTGGTTCATAGAAGACACTCAGTGTATGCTAGTTCCATTTTTCTGAGAGAGACAGCAGCCATCCAAGTCCTTCTGTCCAAGGGGCTGGAGGGAAGGTGTTGAGGAGAAGAGACTAGGTTGTCCCCATACAAGTGAACTTTCGATTTGGGCATTCACCAGCTCATTGGCTTCCTGGATTCTGATCTCTCCTTGATTCTCTTGACTGAGTCTGAATTAGGTTCCAATCCATGACTCTCACAGGCCCCTATACTTCCTTATCTGGCACTTGTTGAGTCTCTGACCAAGTGTGGGCATCCTGGATTGAATAATGTCCCCTCAAAATTCATGTCCACTAAGATCCTTGAAATCTGACTTTATTTGGAAATAGGGTCTTACAAATGTAATCAGTTAAGGTCATACTGGATTAGCATGGGCCCTAAAACCCATGACTGGTGTCCTTATACAAAAGCCATATGAAGATAGGAAAAAGAAGATGATGTGAAGATACCCAGGAAAGATGCCAGAGGAAGGTGTAGAATTGGTACAGCGACAAGGAATGCCAGAGATTACTGATAGCTACCAGAAGGTAGGAAATGCCAAATCCCATACCAAGGCCTTGAAATTTACAGGGAAGGATGCCCCGCACTTCACTGATGGTATCTGCTATTCAAAACTCTCCCCAGGACCAGCCCTCTGTAGATTCATATTTGAACTCCTGGGAAAGATGGAGCTGCAAATAAGCATAAATACAACTTCACTACAGTTATCCTAATGCTGCTGCATTTTTTTTCTTTTAAGATTTTATTTACTTATTTATTTGAGAGAGAGAGAGAGAGAAAAACAGAGAGCAGTGGAAAGAGTGGAAGGAGAGGGGTAAGCAGATTCCATGCTAAGTGCAGAGCCCAACGTGGGGCTCAATCCCATGGCCCTGAGATCATGACCTGAGCTGAAATCAAGAATCAGATGCTTAACCGACTGAACCACCCAGACTCATAATGTTGTCATAATACTTCTAATTATAATGGAACTTGTAAGAACTTTTCTCCACTTCTGCACAAAGATAGATGACTTAGGCACATTAAAGACTTATGGACACAAAGTGCTGCTTTGGCAACTTCAGAACTATAGCACATTAATTGCATTTTTGATGGGTCCATGGGAGGTGTTTCAATGATGTGCCTTAGAAACAGTGTTAGTACCTTCTCACAGCTCGGAAGGTGAGGGAATTAAGGAAGCGTTTTGGACCAGGAGGGAAGATGAGGTCTGTGGTGGGAGCAGATAGAATAAGGGAATGAGCACATGTGGGAGAGCACTTTGGTGACACCTGGGAATCAATGGGCAAAATTCGAGGGTAATGTCAGAGTCCACTAAATATGAGGAGAACTAGTAGAGTCAGACCTACTGAAATATTGTTTTAATGAGAATCCATTTCTATCCCCTATGCTGGTTTGTCCTAGGGATACAATGGCTATATTGATAATAAGAACTAGACAATCTCCTTGAGCCTGAATTTATCTGCAATACGGAATGGCATGAAGGAAAGGATACACATGAGAAGGAAGTTTTGAGTGCAAGGTTTGAAAGAAGAGAGACAACATTGAGCTTAACCATCAGGACCATATGGACCATATGGACCAGGTTTGCCCTGCATGAGAGAGGCCTATTTTTCTCATTTGTGCATAGGGCTCAGCAGGGTCGTAATGCATTATAGACTAAAGAACTTCTGGTACTTCAGAAGACAAGAGCTTTGGGTGTCATCCCAGGGTGTCAGCACCCTGGAATGGCCATTATTCATTCAGAGAATAACAGGAGAGTATCGGAAAGACCTGATGTTCAGTGGACATATGACCAGCTCTGGAGTTTTCCCGTTTCTCACCCATTCTTCAGCCTGACTCAGTCAAATCAACACTCCCTATACTGCGGTCCATGAAATGTCATGGAATTTGGACAACTCTCCTCCTTGAGGAGGAATTGAAGTAGATGGGGCGGGGGCTGGGGGGAGATCATTTCAAACTCCCTCACCTAGAGTCAACAGTTAACAGGTGAGATGGTTTTATTCTCATGGATCAGGAGTGGATTTAAAAGACAATTCTCTAACAAAAAGAATAACTATGGATCAATCCTAAAAGTAACTAATGTCACCACTTTGGATAGATAAATCAATTTTAAACTCATTTTTAGCAAATAATCCTATATAACAAGTGACATAAATAGTGTACATTTTGTAGGTTCTTTCTCATGGTGAGTGCACTAGGAAGTTGAGTTGTTTCAAAGTCTTTATAGATACCATAGATAGGTATGTATGTGTATGTGTATATGTATACATGAATCATGGGAACATTATACTTACTTTGAATTTTCCCTTATCCCTAGGTCTCATTATTTTCATGCTCCTCTTCTTGCCTTTGCTAATTTGTTTTTAATCAAATTGATTGTGATGTGATGAAGTTGGTCTACACTGGAGGAGAGCGATTCTACTTGCTATTGACGTTATTTTAATAACATTGCTGGGGATAGTGCTCATTCTATCATATAGTTTCTTCTTTATGAAGATTAGTGAGTAAAAGTTCTCCCTGGCTTCAGCAGCAAGGATACACGAGATTCTTTTTTGGGAAAATATATGATTTGATCTTATTCTGTGGACACTGCGAATCTTCTAAGTTGTCAATCTTACTTCCTTTTTAGCATTGGTTGCTAGGAAGCTCAGAACCAAACTTTGTTTCATTTCTGTTTGGATATATAGGATTTGCTGGCTTGAATTCAATGAACTCATCTTAACCCTTGAATCTTCGATTCTTATTCCTTCTCCTATGTGCTTCTCAAATGATTTTTTAAAAATTCAGTTTATCTGGCAATGCTATATTCATTATTATGAGTTCCCATAAGGACCTTTTAGGAATCAGGCAGAATTGTAAATAAACATATATTACAATTTTGTTCTTTAACCTTTGGAAGGACCAAAAGGTAAGGATTTAGAATCAGTGGACTTGTCACCGCTCACCTCATTTCTCTAATTCTCTATTTCCTTGTCTATAACAGAGCTCATAGTAACTTCTATCTCTGCAGACTCTTGTGAAATACCAATGAGACAATGGAAGCAAAAATGCTTTGTAATATTATTTGTAGTAGTAAAAACAGGAGATGGATCCTCTTTTCTTTTAAAAATTATGTGCATGATACCCATAGTTTGAACATAAAATAGTACTGAAGGCTTATAAAAGATAAGACAATTCCTTTCCCCAACCCTTTCTGGCTGAGAATGACCTTCACTCTCATGGCAGATGTGGCAAAGATGATGTTATTTCTTAAATGCTTAATGATCCTCTACTCTGCTCTTATTTAAAACTGAGCCATTATCTGGAAGATCTCTCTCTCTCTCTCTCTCTCTCTTTCTGTGTGTGTGTGTGTGTGTGTGTGTGTGTGTGTGTAGGTATGTGTGTTGAGACCGTATTATGAACTGGTGGGCTTCAGTCTAGAGAGATCAAGAACAAGGACAGCCTTACCATTGGTGAGACCCTGGAATGTGTGTGCAAGGTTTTTTTTTTCCTCTCTAGAACTGTTTAGTTTTTTCCAGAAAGAGAACTTCAAAATCCTGTGAGGGTTAGAGTAGGTCAACTTATTTGTAAATGGCCAGGTTCCATCTTGCACTGGCCCTTACTTTCCACTGGGGAGAAGTCTGGGGTCTCTCTGAAATAAACCTCTCTTCTATCACTGTGGAGGGTGAAGACGGGGTGATTTTCCAGCTGCCCAGAGTGAAGGGGTGGGGTCCCATTCCTCTTCAGACAGACTTCCAGCTAAACCCTCTTTTATTTTTAGATTTCAATCCCCTCCCTTAAGTTCTAAGCTTCCTTCTCTTTCCCTCCAGGGTTCCTGCCGGGGAAATTGCCCACTAACTTCTTATGATTTTTTTCATCTAACTGTAGGCACTGAGATTGTAACTCACTTTGCTCTGCTAAATTCTGAAATCTGTTGAATTCTTACCTTCAAAAGTCTTTTTTTCCCCTGTTCTCCTTGTCCTTGGATGTCTTTTATCCATTCCTTTACTACCATTTCAGTGAGAGGGAGAGTAAAATAAATCCAGCATATTTAACTGCAAGTACTTTTTGAATTTTCTTATGAATATATCACTATTTAAAAAATTATAATAAACTTTATTGAGGTATAATTTACATATAATAAAATGTACACATTTTAAGTGTACAGCATGATGACTTTTGACAAAGGAATATAGTCTTGTAACTACCACAGTCAAGAACCTACTTTTGTTGAAGGAAATCCTGACATTTGCAACATGGATGAAACTTGAGGGCATTCTTCTAAGTGAAATAAGTCATAGAAAGATGAATACTGTGTGATATTATTTTTATGTGGACTCTAAATGAAAAAAAAAACCAAAAAACCAAAAAAACAACCACTCAATTTCATAGAAGCAGAGTAGACAGGTGGTTTCCGGGGGCAGGCAGATGGGGCAAATGACTGAAAGGGGTCAAAAGATACAAACTTCCAGTTATAAGATAATAGGTTCTGGGGATCTAAAGCATGGCATGACTTACCATTAACTATTTTATATCAGAAAGATACTAAGTAAGTAGATGTTGGAAATTCTCACCACACACACAAAAATTGGTCAGTATGTGAGTGATGGATGTATTAACTTACTTGACTGTGCTAGTCAGTTTGTGGTATATACATATATCAAATCATCACATTATATACATAAAACTTACACAATGTTATATGTCAACTATACCTCAATAAAGCTGGGGGTGGGGTGGGGAAGGATATACTCTTGTTATCCTAGAAAGTTCTTTCTTGCCCTTTACAGTCAAACCTCCCACTCCCTCACCCCTCGTCCCAGACAACCACTGGTCTGCTTTTTGTCACTATAGATGATAAATGTATTGTTTTTGTTTAAGAAATCAAAGAGGAGTTATGTGGTTGTGAGGTTGTGAAGAATTTTTTAAAACTTTGTTTTTGTATTAAAAAAATGAGTGCATTTATAGAAACATAAAATGCAAATTAAATTTAACAAAAGTACTTTGCAAACTGTAAAGTGCTTTCTAATTATTACTTAAAATTTTTCTTTGTTGATCAGCTCACCCACCACTGGAAACTGATTGGAGGTGAGGAATTTTGTTAGGGGAGGGTGGTCAAAGGCCAGACCAGAGAGAAGGGACTGAGAGGGACAACAGCATCAGCTAGACTTGCAAGTAAAAATTTACCATGTGTTTCCTTTTGGAGAAAGAGTAACTGGAGAAAAATTTTATAGAACTGTGTGAGGAGAACAGCTAGTTCAATGTCCACACACTCTCTATTTGGAGCAGAAAAGAAGGATTGTGATCTCAAGGAATATGTCAGGTAGGATCAACAAGGTAACTTGTTCAATAGTATTTCTCCCATCTGATAACAACATGAATCTAAGTGATCCAATTTTTAATAGCAACAGACATAAGAAACAGAATACAGATCTGAATCAGGAAAAGTTAAAGTAAGACCGATCTTATGGATATGAACAAGACTAAAGTATTGACATGTCTCTAAGGTCAGGAGGGATGTTTCAAGTCTTGACCATCAGTGTTTTTTGTTTTTTTTTTCAAGATTTATTTACTTATTTTAGAGAGAGAGAGCATGCACGTGCACATGTGGGAGTCAGGGGAGGGGCAGAGGGAGAAGCAGACTCTCTGAAGAGCACAGAGCACAACATGGGGCTCCATCCCACGACCCTGAGACCATGACCTGAGCCAAAAATCAAGAGTAAGACAGTGAACCAACTGAGCTACTCAGGTGCCCTGAATATCCATATTTTAAAAGGGCAGAAAAGTGTACATTATTAGGATCAAAGTAATTAATAGGTAGTTGGAATTATATGACCTATAAAAGTTTCTTTTTCTTTTAAATTCCAATAAAAACACCTTGAACTTTAAAAAAATGAAATCAAGTCTTCTTTTTTTAAAGTTTCAACCTTGGTATCATACATGTTCTTGACTGTTAACATGTATTCTTAATGGACAAGAAGTATGAAGAATCTGAGTGGAAAGAAATAATGCTATCACTCTGAAAACTAAATCTAGTTTAACAAAAATTGATAACCATATTCAGGTTGCTGTGGGAAAATGGAACAATTAAAATTCACTTTACTCATGAGGCCATACCCTGAGGCTTTTTTTTTCCTTTTTTTTTTAGGTTGAAAGAAAAATGTAACTGGCTATTTAATATTTCAATTTATAGAAAGTATGTCATAACTGGGAATTTTGATAACTCTGGACATTAATAAGAAGACAAACCAGTTGTAGTAGCAGGGGTGTTACTGTAAACACTAGGACATGGGGCAGAGGAATATCTATGTTCATTTAGAATGATCTCGTTGGAGTTAATGATCCAGTTTGTGCTGTAATCCTATTCTACAAATCTGAGTGTTTTTCATGCTCTTTTCTCTTTCCTAAACCTTGACCAAGAGAAATAAACATTGGTTGAACAGTCAGAGACCTATGACAAATGACATACATAATAGTCTAACGCCTCTGAAAGGCAGGTTTTTGCATGACATAAATAGTTCCTTTAGTTGCCAAACAAGTGTCAATCTGACCATGGGAAGAAAAAAGAGACAAGAAGCAAGAGGAGACCAACCCAGATTCAGCCCTGAAATTTTAAGTTTTCAGGTGGTTTTTTGATTGCCTGTTTTATTTGTTAAAATTTTTTTAGATTTTATTTATTTATTTGACAGAGATCACAAGCAGGCAGAGAGGCAGGTAGAGAGAGAGGAAGGGAAGCCGACTCCCTGCTGAGCAGAGAGCCCCATGTGGGGCTCGATCTCAGAACCCTGGGATCATGACCTGAGCTGAAGCCAGAGGCTTTAAGCTACTGAGCCACCCAGGTGCCCCTGATTGCCCATTTTGGAAAGACATTACTCTAAAGGGACTCAAGGAGCAAAACCACAATTAATTGGCAGATTAATGGTTTTCTGATTCGCTGAGTTTCTACTTAGTCCCATCTTATCAAGGTAAAAATTGAAACAGAGCCAAAGTTTGTTGAGTAAGGGACTTGGGATATTTTTTGTAGAGTCTGGGGGTCAGGGAGCTGAGTTAAATGCACACTGGCCTGGGCCTCAGGGAATGGAGTGATTGTTCTCAAAACCATTACCATCTTTATCACCACCTCCACCAATGATAGGTTTTTGTTATGAGTTTCTTCTTTTACTTGGAGAGCCTGGGGGGGGGGGTTGGATAATAATAAGTGAGGAGTTGGGTTCATTCTGTTCAAGCTACTTGATGTTTAACTGTGTTTGTAAATGCTCTGTAACTCTAAGTCCTATTTCAGTTTGAAGTGAAGTGAAGTGAATATAAGAATAGCACTGGGAGCTTCGGGAAGCTGGGAATTCTAGTGTCTCCTGAGTCAATAACAAGCTCACTGTGTGATCTTGGGGAAGTCTTCTCATCTTGGTTTCCATTTTTCTGTGGTAAAATAATGCATGACATCAAACCGAACATTTTAGCCCTTGTTAAGTGTACAGTTCAGGGCAACAGTTACACCATCATGCCATCATCACCACTATCCATCCATCTCCACAACGTTTTCGTCATCCCCAACTGAAAGTCTATACCATAAACAATGACTCTCCATTCCTGTCTACCCTCCGCCCCCCACAGCTCCCCACAACCACTATTCTACTTTGTCTCCATGAATTTGATTTCTCTAGGTGCCTCACCAACGTGATATCAGACTGTATTTAACGTTTTGGGTCTGGATGATTTCCCTCAGCATAACGTCTTCAAGGTTCCCATCCATGATGTAGCGTGTGTCAGAATTATGTAAGGGCCTATTTAGCCAGAGCGATTCCATCCGGTTAAACAATGACCTTGTTGTTTATACAGTAAAACTTAAACTGTCTCTGCCCCACCCTTCCCCCAGGGGACTTACTTAAAACAAATCCTGGAAACTAGTCCCAGGTAACAAAGCCCAAATACAAGGGTGGGTCAGGCCAGGTGGAGGTATTCAATCAGTGGGGGCGCATACTGTCTCCCTAGCTACCAAGGAGTATGGGCCCCACCCTTTGCGTGCCTTTTGGGCGCCAATTCTGACCAAGGTGATAGGCTAGTTCAAATATCTACTATAGGGTAAATTGTAATTCAATTGGCCACTTAAGTGTGACCTAGCAGGACTGTGCAGCTTTCTCTGTGTTACAATCTCATTGGCCACCAGGCCCAACCACATGGCCTTTCCCCTTAAAAGCTAGTCTGTAAGGCAGAGAGAGGTCACCTCTTTGCAAGAGACAGCCCTGGCCGGTCAGTTTGATTCTCGATGCTTGGCACGAAATAAAGCTTTGCTTGACCTTCGCTTTGTATCAGTCTCACTCCTTTGGCCATGGACCCAACAATTACATTCCATTTTAGGCCTGAATCATCTTCCATTGTATGCATATCACATTTTGTGTATTCATTCATCTGTCGATGAGATATTTGCGTTCCTTCCACCTTTGACTAATGTGAGTAGTGCTGCTATGAACAAGAGTGTGCAAATATTTGTTTGAGTCTCTGCCTCCCATTCTTTTAGGTATATATAAGTGGAATTGCTGGATCATAGGATAATTCTATGTTGAATTTTTGAGTAAGTTCCACTTTGTTTTCCCCAGTGGCTGTTCCATTCTGCATTCCCACCAGCAATGAATGAGAGTTCCAATTTCTTCACGGCCTCACCAACACTTCTCATTTTCTTTTGTTGTTGTTGTTGTTGTTGTTTTGATAACTGCCATAGTAATGGCTGTGACAAGGTATCTCATTGTGGTTTTGATTTGCATTTCCCAGATGATAGTGATATTGAGCATCTTTTCATATGCTTATTGGCCACCTATATACCTTTTATGAAGTTACCTCTATTCAAATCTCTGCCTATTTTTAAATCAGGCTATTTATTTATTTTTGTTGAGTTGTGGGAGCTTTTTTTTTTTTTTTAATACATATTGGGTATCAGTCTCTCATTAGGAATAGGGCTGGCAAATATCGTCTCCCATTCTGTGAGTTGGCTTCTCACTCTTTTGACTGTGTCTTTTGAGGCACAAAGTTGTAAATTTTGAGGGAGTCCATTTTGTCTGTTTCTTTTGTTGCCTGTGCTTTTGGTGTCAGAGCCAAGAAGTCATTGGTAAGTTCAATGTTGTAAAGATATTTTTCTCCTGTTTCCTTCTAGGAGTTTTATGACTTTAGTTCTTAGATTTAGGCCTTTGATACATTTTGGGATAATTTTTGTTTATGGTGTAAAGTAAGGTTCCAACCACATTCTTCTGTGAATGTCCAGTTTTCCCAGTACTAATTGGTGAAAAATCTGTCCCTTTCCCCTTGAAAGGTCTTGGCATTCTTGTCAGAAATCATTTAACCATATGTTTGAAAGTTTACTTGTGGACTCTCTATTCTATTCTATTAGTTGATATGTCTATTTTATGCCAGTAGCACACTGTTTTTTATTATTGTTGTTTTGTAGTAAGTTTTGAAATCAAGGAGCATTAATCCTCTAACTTTGTTCTTTTCCAATTCTGTTCTAACTGTTCAAGGTCCCTTGAAATTCCATATAAATTTTAGGAAGGGTTTCTCCACTTCTGCAAAAACATCATTGAGAATTTGACAGGGATAGCATTCAATGTGCAGATCACTTTGAATAATATCAACATTTTAACAATGTTAAGTTTCAGTCCATATACACAAATGTATTCCCATATTTTGTGCCTTTAATTTCTTTAGCAATGTTTTGCAGTTTTCAATTTACAAGTTTTTCAGTTCCTTGGTTACATTTTTTTAAAAGCATTTTATCCCTTTTGCACTATTATAAATAGAATTGTTTTCACAATTTTGTTTTGTATTGTTCAGTGTATAGAAAGCAACTGATTTTTGTATGTTAATTCTATATCCCACAACTTTGCTAAACTTACTAGCTCCAACAGTCTGTGCGTGTGCGCATGTGTGTGTGTATGTGTAATCTTTAGGGTTTCCTGCAATAGGATCATGTTGTCTGCAATCAGAGATAATTTTACTTTTTCCCTTTTATACTTGGATGACTTTTATTTCTTTTTCTTATCTAACACTCTGGCTAGAACTTCCAATACTATTTCGAATAGAGTGGAAAAAGCAGACATTGGTGCCTAGTTCATGGTCTTAGAGGAAACACTTTCAGTCTTTCACCATTGAGCATAATGTTAGCCATGGGTTTCCCATATATGGCCTTTATTATGGTGAGATAGTTGCCTTATATGCTCAAATTTTTGAGTTTTTATTGGTTTCAATTTTTTATCTGTAAAAGTAGGTGGTTGAATAAGGTAACTTATTCAACTTGGTGACCTTTGACACATGACTTAAACTCTTTAAGTCTTGGTGTTTTTTGTTTTTTTTTTTTTTACTCCATGTGGTTATTGAGTAGAATTTAAAAAATGACATATGTTGATTGCCTAGAATATACCAGTGGATTTAGTAAATGTTAGTTACTTTTCCATTCCATCTTGTCACTCACAAGAATTCATTTAACATCTACCTCTGTCAGTCTCTGGGGAAGTGCTGGGAATATAGAGTTAACCAAGACATAGCACTTGTTCCCAATATGCTTACACTAATGGTTTATGGGTCTCTGTGACTTTATCCAGATATAATAATCTTTTACATTAATTTTTTTCAGTAAATACTTTAGAATGTCTACTATAGTCCAGACTACACTGCTAGGCACAAAGCTAGTGCTGAACAGCCAATGGTGACACTCTAACCTCCAACAAACACACAAAAAACAGACAGGGTCTTCACCTCCATGAGCCTACAACCTACTGGAGTAGATAGAGAATAAGTATACCAGTAAATATATAACTTTGAATTATGCAAGGAGAGCCCAACCAGACAAAATGATATGTACAAGGTCTAAAGTGGGAATGGACATAATTTGTTAGAGGCACTGAGAGAAGGTCAATGAGGACAGAACATTCTAAGTTACGGGAAGGTGGTTCAAAATGGTGGTGGTGAAAGGCAGGGGCTACTGGACAGCTATATGTAGAAGAATGAAACTCGACCATTCTCTTACACCGTACACAAAGATAAACTCAAAATGGATAAAAGACCTCAACGTGAGACAGGAATCCATCAGAATCCTAGAGGAGAACATAGGCAGTAATCTCTTTGATATCAGCCACAGCAACTTCTTTCAAAATATGTCTCCAAAGGCAAAGGAAACAAAAGCGAAAATAAACTTCTGGGAATTCATCAAAATCAAAAGCTTCTGCACAGCAAAGGAAATAGTCAAAAAAACAAAGAGGCAACCCACAGAATGGGAGAAGATATTTGCAAATGACAGTACAGACAAAAGGTTGATATCCAGGATCTATAATGAACTCCTCAAACTCAACACAAACGAAACAGGAAAACACATCAAAAAATGGGCAGAAGATATGAACAGACACTTCTCCAATCAAGACATACAAATGGCTATCAGACACATGAAAAAATGTTCATCATCATTAGCCCTCAGGGAGATTCAAATTAAAACCACATTGAGATATCACCTTACACCAGTTAGAATGGCCAAAATTAACAAAACAGGAAACAACATGTGTTGGAGAGGATGTGGAGAAAGGGGAACCCTCTTGCACTGTTGGTGGGAATGCAAGTTGGTGCAGCCTCTTTGGAGAACAGTGTGGAGATTCCTCAAGAAATTAAAAATAGAGCTTCCCTATGACCCTGCAATTGCACTCCTGGGTATTTACCCCAAAGATACAGATGTCGTGAAAAGAAGGGCCATCTGTACCCCAATGTTTATAGCAGCAATGGCCACAGTCACCAAACTATGGAAAGAACCAAGATGCCCTTCAACGGATGAATGGATAAGGAAGATGTGGTCCATATACACTATGGAGTATTATGCCTCCATCAGAAAGGATGAATACCCAACTTTTGTAGCAACATGGACGGGACTGGAAGAGATTATGCTGAGTGAAATAAGTCAAGCAGAGAGAGTCAATTATCATATGGTTTCACTTATTTGTGGAGCATAACAAATAGCATGGAGGATAAGGGGCGTTAGAGAGGAGTAGGGAATTTGGGTAAATTGGAAGGGGAGGTGAACCATGAGAGACTGTGGACTCTGAAAAACATCCTGAGGGGTTTGAAGTGGCGGGGGGGTGGGAGGTTGGGGTACCAGGTGGTGGGTATTATAGAGGGCACGGCTTGCATGGAGCACTGGGTGTGGTGAAAAAATAATGAATACTGTTTTTCTGAAAATAAATAAATTGAAAAAAAAATGGTGGTGGTGAAAGGCAGGGGCTAGTGGGAGAAGTCTGGATTTAACTCTGAGTTCAATGGGAAACTGGGGGAGGTTTTCCAGTAGGGCATATGACATAATTGGATTCATATTTCAGGAGGCATACCTTGGTTCTTGGACGGAGGATAGGATTAGAGAGGTGAAGAGTAAAAGAAGAGAGTTAAGATGGGAGGACCTTGAGTTAGTTCAGGGGAGAGACCAGTAGTGGCTTGGTCCTAGTATTTGGTCCCCAAGTAGTTTGGGGATTGGATTCCTGGTTTCTGGTTTGAGCAACTGGAGAGATGATGATCCACTGAACTCTCGTCTTATAAATAAATGTTTAAGTCAGATGGACACACCTGTGGTAATTGTTACTTGAAAATCTACCTCTTATCTCTTTGGTTAGTTGTAGCCCAGCACTGAATTTGTTCTTAGAAGTGTCATAAAGCTCCCTTTCTGTGAATCACTCAAGCTTCCTAAGATGTTTCTATCACAACCCAAAGTTCATTCAACAATTATCTACCAGTATTGATCTAGGTACATGGCATATGGGAGAGGAAGAGAAAGCCCCAAGTCTCTGTTCACATCGACTTTATGTTCTAGAAATATGTGGCAAAAATTTTTGTTACATGTGAGTTTCCCTAGGGCACTGAACAGACTTCAAATATTAACACTTCAGTTTCTGTTGCTTTTCTTTCTTTTTTCCTCTTCTTTATTTCTTTTTCTTTTCTTTTGATTTAAGAAAATGACAATTAGTAACTACTTGTACTTAGGAACCAGACCAACTTGGGCTCATATTTAAGTGCAATCATCTACCAGCTGTGTGGCCCTAATCAAGTCATGTTATGTCTCTGAGCCTCAGTTTCCTTTTTTGATTTATGGGGATAATAAAGAAAAATATCTGACTTTCAGGAATTTGTGAGGATTTAACTTATGTCTAGAGGAGGGCTTATGAAATTGCAGGTGCTCAGTAAATGTTAACTATTATCAATATTACTATTATTATTACTGATTGATTTGTTATTGACATTTTGGGTTACATCTCTACAGAGAAAGCATAGCCCAAGTCCAAATTTTGAGATCACTGAGGGCGGCCAGACTGTTGTAAAAAGAGCTTGACCTAGGGTTAATCCAGGCTGTGACACTTCTTTCTTTCTTTCTTTTTTTTAAAAAAAAGAAATTGTTTTTCTTTTATTAGATTTTATTTATTTATTTGACAGACAGAGATCACAAGTAGGCAGAGAGGCAGGCAGAGAGAGATGGGAAAGCAGGTTCCCTGCTGAGCAGAAAGCCCAATGCAGAGCTCAATCCTAGGACCCTGAGATCATGACCTGAGCTGAAGACAGAGGCTTAACCCACTGAGCCATCCAGGAGCCCCCATTTCTCATCCTTATGACCTTAGGAACACATTGCTTCATTACGCTCAGCTATAGTTTGCTCATTTGAAAACTGGGGACAGTAGTATCTGACTCACAGTATTTCTGTAAGGATCAAAGAAAAAAGTGTCATGGCAGTGTCTAGCATAGTGCTTTAATCATTTCCATGGTAGTAAGAGCAGGGACTCTTCAGCTGTACTTTCTGGGTTTAAAGCTTGACCCCCCCTGTACTTACTAGATGGTGAAATTGCACGTTACTTAACCCATGTGCCTCAGTTTTCTCATCTGTAAAAAGGAGATTATAGTAGTATCTACCATGTAGTGTTGCTTGAGGTTTAAGTGATTGAAGGTAGGTAAAGTGCTCAGTCCCGGCATACACAGGCACTACAGGATGGCTACTGTCATTAGCATTGTAACTACCATAGTCATCTTGGCTGTCCTTTGTCAGAAAGTCTATAGACTACTTTATAAAACCATATAATCTCTTCCCCTCTGCCCATAAGTGAATGAGGCCTTAAGAAAAGAGAGGAAGAGCCCCCACCCATGGCCTGAAATTCCCCTACTGGGGGTGCTTTCCCCACCTCCTGCTTGCAGTGACACCACCTGGAGGGAACCCCGCCCCCCCCCTTCCCCCATGCCATAGCTCCAGCAACAGACCCGCTGGAGATCCGAGCAGATGTTTCTGCTTTTCAGACCCAGGCATTTCCTCTCTTCTAGGAGCACATGCCAGCACAGTCAATATCTGGAAACCTGCTGCTTCACAGTAGGGCTGAGGACTAAACTGGTACTTTACTAGAAAATGGTAATAAAGCAATTTGAATTGCTTTTCATCCTCCTTGCTCTTAACGGCTTTTAGGTTCATATGAGACCAATCAATTAATCCTGCTTCAGAGCTACAGGAATGGGGTGTTTTCCAGCCTCTGAAGAGGAGATGGGCCCATCACAGAGATTTTCCAGCGTTATCCTGAGGACCACCCTGCGCCTGGTGTCTGGGGGAGTGACGGGCAGACGTGCCCACTTGGGGGGTGTGCCATACTCCTGCCACCTGGCCAGCTGCCCAGGTGCTAACGGGGTGCCTCTGTCCCAAAGACAAATCAGCTCTGCACGTTCCCCTCCTCACACATTCACCTACCTCCTTCAATCCCAGGTGTCTTTCTGGGAGAGTTTGTAAGAGATGATGATCCGCCTGGATGGAAACTGATGTGGCCAATAAAAAGAGAACCTGCCTTTTCTTTCCTGGCCACATGTGAGGTAGTTCATTTGAAAGTTTCCTCCCGCACCTTCAGGAAGTACTTACCCAACTCAGCGTCACCAGGGTCGTGGTCAGCACACAGTGGTTCTCAGAGAGTCATGGATGAAGGGAGTTAAGATACAAATGGAATGGAAACTTGGAAAGGGTGGAGGTTAGGGTGGGATTTTTCCCTCCTTCTCTTCATGACCAAGTATTGAATGTTATTCTTTAAGGAATTAATTTCTTTAAAAAAAAAAAAAAAGTTAGGACCAAAAGATGAATGATTAATCCATAAATGGAAAGTAACAGATTGAAAGTGATCAATGCAGGTAGACTGACTCATTGGCTCCCCTGCAGACAAATTGGTGACGGGACAAAATTGATGTTTTTCCCGAGTTGTGAGTCCCGAGATGGGGGATTTCTCCATCTCAGCACAGATTTTTGCCAGAAGTTGTCTCAAGACCTCAAGTACAACTTGTTTAGACATTTTCCAGTTGTAATTTTTTTCTAGGCTGTTAAAAATATTGACTTTGACAGCTTTAAAATGATGGCCTCAAAATTGGAATAATTTACATTCTGGAATTAAGATAATTCAGGCATTTCTGCTGGCAACGGCAGAGTGTAGGAACCAGTTATATAAATCCCAGATTTGAGGGAGACTGAGCCATTAACATAGATTGGCCTGCTGTGGGTATTCAGAGCAGTCACCTTCCCATGTAAATGGATCTTTATGTCTCTCCCAGGCAGGCCCAAATTCTGAGCTATTTTTGGAGCTCCTTTCAGATCAGGTGATGTGGAAGAGGGTGGGTGAAGGCCACGGACTCAGGCCCCACTTCTGTTGCTGGCCTCTTGGTGTTCTGTAAGAGACACGGAAGGCCTGGGGAAAAATTCTAGCCACTGTCTGGCTGTTGTGTGTTTACTCTAGGTGTTCTCCCCTTTAAATCCTGGGTCTCAGTCCCAAGGAGTCAACATAGAAAGGCATTCAGACCAGCTCAGTGGCTCTGGCCCTGGCCCAATGCTGTCTGCCAGATTCCAAGCACACCTGCTAAACAGATTCCTTTCTCCCAGCACTCTGCTGACATTTTCAGCTGGAACCAAAGTCACTCTCTTGGTCCATTGCATTCCTCTGACTGCTAACTGGATCATTTGTCTAGCCCATTCCTCAGGAAAGGCTCCTTGATTGTGGCTGGAAACACCTAAATCAAAAGAAAGCTGGATCCAAACCCGAAGGCTATGGCTGAGAAAGGATTGAGTGGTAATCATTTCTGTAGGGAAAAATGAAAGCAAGAGCCTCCCATTTGGAGTTTTCCTCCTCCTTGGTAGTGGGCACATGCACACTGGCCATATTTAGTCCTCTTGAATTGATCTGAGGTATCATCCACATTCGACATATGAAAAAATTCAGAAAAGCTCATATGAAAAAATTCAGAATTTACCCAGAGACATCTGACTGGTGACTGGGTCAGATGAACCCCAAATCTGTGGTTGGGATAGTTCACCTATCACCTCTAGCAAAGGCATAGGTGATGGAGTGAGTCAATCACATCCATGGACGTTGGCAGGTAGAAGAGATACTAGAGGTGACAAGGACCTCTCTCAAATCTATGGGATGTGGGTGGGTTGAGAGCATCACTGGAATTTTACAGTTGGAAGGGATATTAAAAGCCCTCTAATCCAACTCTTTATACAACAATCAAGGCCTGAAACCCTTAAGAATATGGCAATTAGTTCTTAACTGAGGATGATTTTGACCTTCAGCATTTGTCTCGATATTTTGAGACATCTTTAAGTGTCAAAGCCTAGATGGAGGTACCAATAAGGTAGTAGAGTCTAAGAAACTTGCTAACCATCGTACAATGCTCAGGACAACCACTCCTCCTCTGCACAACAAAAAATTATCTGGCTTAACAGGTCAGTAGTGCCAAGACTGAGAAACTTCGATGTATGCAAAGGCAAAATAATAGAAACATGGGTAATGTGTTTCTATCTATAACAGCTTTTGCTGTTATAGTCAGAAAAAAAGAGGCCCAGAATGGGAAAGTCACTTACCCTTGACTGTACAGCAAAATTTTGGTAGAGTTGGATTTATGCCCTATTTGATATTGATGCATGAGATATCTATATAATAAACAGTGGAAAATTATTTATAAATGCAATGCCTTTACAGAAAAATGTACAAAAAATATTGACAGTCACATAAATAAGACTAGGCCTGGTGATAATACGCATTCTGCGTTTGTAGTTATAAAGAATATGAGAGGAAGATACTGCCCAGGTATAATTCCTGTTAGACTAGCTCAAACTTTCATAGCTGGTGAGTGGCAGAGCTTAGAATTGAACTCGTCTTTTCAAACTCTTAAATCAAAGGCCTTTGGATTGATTAGCCTGGACCCTGGTTAGTCCATGACAAAGAGGCATGAAAAAGAAAAGAAAGTTTATCTTTGTATGTGAGAACTGTAAGATGTTTGGGCACCTTCTATTGTGTTACGCTCAGCTACATTCCATAGACCCTTGGAGACCACTGCTATGAGGGATGCTGTATTTACCCTTGCGGGCACTTCTTTTGGGTGTATAAATCACCCCAAAATTTGTGGAAGATAATTAAGCACTATGTATGAAGAGCCACCCTTTGATACAGGATTTTACTCATTGGAATCTCTCCTAAGAAAACAATCAGAGCTGCAGGTAGATTTATGTGCAGAGATATTATGCTAATAATAATGGTTGGGATTTATTGAGCTCATACCATATGCCAGACTGTGTGTTGAGTGCTTTACATGTATCGTCTTATTTACTCCTCATAACAACGCTATGAGGTGAGTATTATTCTCATTTCCATTACCCACAGGAAGCTAAGCTTAGGAGAGCCTCAGTAATTTCGTCAAGGTTACCAGGCTACTGTGTGATAAAGGGGATTCAAAGCAGGGCATCCTGATTCATAGAGTTTCTTCTTCTCCTCCTCCTCCTTCTTCTTCTTCTTTAAAGATTTTACTTATTTATTTGACAGACAGAGATCACAAGTAGGCAGAGAGGCAGGCAGAAGGAGACAGAGGGAAGCATGCTCCCTGCTGAGCAGAGAGCCAGATGCTGGCTCAATCCCAGGAGCCTAAGATTTCTACTAGAGTAGAAGGCAGAGGCTCAACCCACTGAGCCACCCAGGTGCCTGAGTTTCTTCATTTTAATGACTACGTGAAACTGACTGATAGCAGTACATCACACCTCTCTTGGGAAAAAATTGGAAGGAACCTGGATGTCTATCGTTAGTGCCCTTGGTTAGGTGAATTAGGACCTGTTTCCCTCTGTTGGTGTCTTAACCTGAAATAACCTTGACTGTACCTTCTTTGGGTAACAAAGACATCAGATGTAGATGTGCTCAGAGGCTATGCAGATAATTCATGCTTGGACATTAATATCATTTAGAGCTTAACTCTGGTCACAGGAAGGAGAACCAGAGCAGACTGGAGATCAGACAGACCTGGGTTTGAATTCTGGTTTGGGCACATTCTAAAAGTTCAGCCTCTGATGAGCCACCTTTCCTCCACCAAACCTCACATTAGAATTGGGAAGTCACACCTATGTCTTGGGGTGGCTGTGTGGAATTCTCGACTTGCAGAAGCTGTTGGCCACATAACACTCAAGTGGCTGGAACTAGGCAGAGGTGGAGCCCCCTACTGGTTAGGAACAAGGCCTGAAGTCCCCTGAGGGAAGCAGATTCCCGGCTGTGCTACGGGATGAGGAAGTAAGGGAAAACCACCTGAGAACCTTGCATTCTTGTGGCAAAGTCCTGTGAGTAGCTTTAGAACAATGTAAATAGGATAATTGGCTGTGGGGATTTGCCCAAGCAGGAAAAACAGACTGAGAAACTCGGAGACTTGAAAGAGAGGGCTCTTTCTTTGGGGGGAAGCCCTGACTGGTCTATAGGATCAAGTGTGGCTATGCATTTGAGGGAGAGATGTCTGGAGAGGCTTGTGTAATCAGGGAACAGCCCCTGACAGCTGCCTCAGTCTCACACCAGACCTGCTGGTCCCCAGCTCCTGAGAATGGATCTTGGGATGCTATTGCAGTGACTGTGCTCCCATTTTCTGGTCAGCCCCAGAATAATCGCAGCTTCAGAGGTGACTCAGTTTGGGAAAGGCTGGGGGTGGTGGACCCTTATCACAGGGGTTTGACTCACAGAGCGTGAGAGCTGGAGGAAGTCTTGGAGATAAATCATCGTGGCCACCTCCTCCATTTGGGACACAAGAGAGGCTTAATTGGGGAAGGGACTTATCTACTGTCCAGCCAGCTATGAAGAGACAGTGTCAGAATACCATCTCAGTGGATCCTGACCCAGAGTCCAGAAGAGCTAGTCTCTTCATGTTGTTTATGTGTAATCATGAAGGACCCATTTAGTAAATTACCTTTACTTAAATTGTCTTAAGAATTTAAGGAGTTTATAGACTTCTGTGCACTCAAAATGTGTATGGGAACACAAGTATACATCCATCGTGTCAACAAGTGCTGGCAATTCTAATCAGAAATGTTTCTTGAATCCATTTCCATATGTCTAGTTCAGATCTCTTTTTTGGATCTTTGTAAATACCTAACATGTTGTCCTACTGTCTGTAACCACTTCTCTCCTTAGACCTGTTATCAACCCTGCCACCAGAATAATTTTTTCAGAAATCTTTCCATGATCTCATTGCTTACTGGACAATCTCAAACATCTTTGGAACACACATTCAAGACCTTTTATAATCTGAGCCTGACCTCCCTTGCCAGACTCCTGTTTAACACTTCTGCCCACCCATGCATGGTACACTCCAGTCACACAGGACAATTCACAGTAGCTGCTTTGTGCCTCCTGCTGTTTCCCCACAGCCTCCCCTTTGTCTAGAAGGCCTATCTTTTGTGCCCCAGCCCAGAAAACTTTTGCTCATCCTTTAAGCACAACTCAAATATCACCTTCTTTATGAAGTCCTTCTTCATACCTCTTCAGGCAAAACCCAACAGTCTTGCTGCTCTGTTCCTCCAGTGCCCTACACAGACTTGATTATAGTTCTCAGATGGGTTAGTTGTTTGCCTGACTCTGAGAGGAGGCTGTGAGTAGGCCTTTTCACAGCAGGGACTATGTCTGTCTCATCTACTCCCAAGTCCTAGTAGAGGGCCGAACACAGAATAAGCATTGAATAGTGTTTTCTGATTTAATGAATAAATTATTGAATTAACATAAATAAAATTATTTATTGCTGTCTGTTGTCCTGTTAAGCAAAATATCTAAATAGATGTTCACCAAACCTGGAGGGTATATCTGAGATGGTCTGATATAATTATAGCCTACGTAGGACAGAGAAATTTGCATGGATAGGGAAAACATCAGTTATCTTAAATATAGGCCCGCACAAAAATCCCAGGAGAGGATGCTTTGAAATGCAGGTGTGGAATAGAAATGTAGCTGCTTCTCATGTGGGCAACTCTGCATTGCATACTCAGTGTGACTAGTGGTGCACATGTTTATTAGATAAGGAAGATGTGATGATTTTCAAATGCAGTACCAGAGAAGCCCATGAGAATGTAATAAAGTACGTAAGTGAGGCTGAGGAATGCCAAAGTGCTGGTAACATGATGTGCTCTGGGCAGTCAGTAAGGGAGAGCTTGTCCTTTACCAAGGCCAGCTTCTTGAAAGAGACACACCTCCAGACAGACTCCGTTCCACCATCACCACCAAACATGGATCAGTTGTTTAATCCCTCGTGCTTTAGATGGAATCATCTAGCTTACATGTGTTGGAACATACCTCCTGCGTTTTGAGCTTTTATGTTTTAAGACAGTAAATTTTGGGGGTTCTTGAAGTTCTTAAGTCAGACTACATTCAGAGAGGAAATGAAAGCTAGAAAATTTCAGCCAGCATTTTCTTAGAGCTTAACTGGGACCCTCAACTGATTTAATTGATAACAGTTCTTCAAGTCCTTATCCTCGTCACCCACTAATACTTTATATTTGCCATAAGAGATATGGGAATGGGTTGAGAAGACACAGATGAGAAATTACTTCACTAAATTAAAAAAAAAAATTATGATGTATTTTTAGGGGTTGATATCCCTTACTAAAAAGGTATGGCTTAGTGCTCACTTCGGCAGCACATCTACTAAAAAGGTATGGCTTAATCGTTATTTTTATTTGTCCATTTAGTCCTGTTTTTCATTTGCATGGTAGGTGAAAGTAGTTTGTGTTGAACTTCCTGGTAGTAGCAGAGCACATGTGTGAAATGCCGTCACATTTGTCATCTTCCTGTATCTTTGTAACAACCTGCGATGGAGGATTTATGAGACCCATTTTACAGATGAGCAATGTGAAGTGCAGAGAGGTTAAGTAGCTTTCCAAAAGAATTAAGGTGGCACAGATGAGACTTAATCCTAGACTTTGTGACTTCCATTATAATGCTCTTGGATGGCTCATAGCTTGGGGATTTCCATTCTGTCTCAACCACCTCTACTAAGCAATATGATCTGATGGTGTGGGTAGCTGTGGGGAATGGGGAAAAATAAGAAAGAAGGAAACCTAACAGAACCTCTAAGAAAGATGCTTGTACTCTATTTGGCTAATTTCCATCTCAGAAAGAGCCCTAGATGGGAAATAAAGGAAGAGAATGTATTATATTATGAAACTAATGGTTCAATCTTTAATAAATTGAATGACTGCACTATAAATAATATATAACATATCAAGCCAAAAATGCTTGTTCTGTAGACCTGTTTATTCAGCTGCTAAGACATATATCCTGGTTTGCTTTCTCTTTTTCCCATTAAAAACTGTATTTCATTGAAAAAATGCAACATCCTTTTGACATAAATTCTGATGTAATTTTTCAGAAATGTGAAACTTGATGAAAACACAGAGCCTCTCCACAAAGGCTTGCAAGCCAGCTGGTTATATTTATCTCAAAGAATAAAGGAGGATGTAAAGTGAAACTATGTGTATTTGGAGTAGGGTGGAGTCAGGAGGTGTGGATTCTAGTTCTCTGTTCCACTAACTAGTTGTGTTACCTTTGGGTAAGTTACTACTAACGCTCTCTGATCCAGACTTACCTTCTTTGAAAACTGTGCTATTTTGACTAGAGGATCATAGAATTCCTTTCTTGATCTCTGGTGCAAACATACAGCCATCCCTGAGGGCTAGAGAGGTCTTCAGAATTCATATTTTATAACATTTTGTCCCAAATGAGCACCAAATGCCCCTTGTGATACTAAGAGCTGTTTCTGGTGTTCTCGGTAAAAGACCACGAAGGAAAGAGATTTTGCAACTTGCCTTCATAACTCAGTCCACTGTTTAGCAACCCCTCCCGTTTACTGGAGTTCTTCTTTTACATTGAATGTTGTAGAATGCTTTAAAGAACACACACACACACACACACACACTCCTGACTGCAGAGGACTATTCAGATGCAACAGGTGCAATGAGTTATAGATCTTACAAAGGGCACAAAGAAGCACCCAGTCAGCAGGAACAGCGGTTGCCAAGAATTTAATTCATCAGTACAAATCCAAATTTACAAAGAACTAATCCCACATAATGGATAAAGGACAAAAAAGAAGGATTAATGGGGGAAAAGGGAGTTTCTGAAAATTCACATCTCAAGTCCACTAAACTCCTCATTTGGCCTGCTTCATTTTCCTTCCTTTCCCAAGACCTTAATTTATTTTTCTTAAGAAAAATAAAGTTGACCGTGATGAATAGTTGCAACCTCAGAACATGTATGTGCTCAACAGCTCTGAAGTTGGTCTGAATGTGTCTGCGTGTGGAATAACGTTTGTGTTGGGAATGTGGGAAGACTGCAGTTGAAAATAATGAATCCCTTCCTCATGACTTGCATTGCCCTTGCAGAGTCGGGGCAAAAATCTGTTTCTTCTCAAATGAAAAGAAACCTTCTTTCTCTCAGCCATGGAAAGAATATTTTCCTGGTGCCAATCCAAAATGAAAAGCTCAGTCGGCCACCCAACAATATTCTCTTCAATACTCGTTATCAGTTCTTTATTGGGTCACAGTTTCTGCCCAGGTTGGAAATCATCTGGCCTACCAGTCTTAGAGAAAAAGTTTACAGTGTTCCCCCCACCACCCTCACTCTCCACTCTCCCAGCAGCTGTACCTTGGGGTTGACCTAGTTTAAGAGGAGAATGACTTCTCGGCTAATGCCCCTGCCCTGGCCGTAGGGACTTGGGTTTCTCTGCTTTCCCAATATTCTTTTTGGTTCCCTTTGCTGGACTTTCTTACTCTCTGCTTGTCCTAAAATGCTTCTCTCCTAGGATATGAGCCCCATTCTCTATTTTCCTCACTTCAAAATCTCCCATTTGTTCATCACATTCATATCCATGACTTCAAACAATCTAACCTCAGTAGATGACCCCTAAACATTTCCCTGCCATTTTAATTCTTCTCTCAACCTTTCAACTTATACAAAATTGGCTAATTGAGCATGGCCACATAAAATGCAACTTGTTATAAACAGAAAGTATCGTTATCCTCTTTAAATAAACATTATTTCTCTGTCCAGTTGCCCAAGGGGAGGGACTCAGGTCTGTATTCACCCTTACTGGAAAGCCATTTTACTTCTTCTTCTTTTTTTTTTTTTTTTCTTTCCTACTATCCCACCTCTTTGCTAGGTTTTCCATCTCTTCTTTTGTACTCCAAGTACACTAAGACCATGCTTTTACATTAATTCCCCCTCTCTCTTTATTTTCCATTAGATACTTTCATTTATTTTTGAAGAAAAAATGGAAATAAGCTAAATGTGCAATCTATTATAATTATATGTTTAAATGCCTATCTCCCATACATGAGTGTGGGGTTTATCTTTCTTACACCAAGCACTGAGTACAGTATTTAGTTTTGGGTCTCAAAATGGCACCCAAGGGCAGACTCAACACTTTGGATGCATTTGGTTGGCCTGCATAATATTTTTTCATCTTGCTTTGTTTTTTGCAAAAGGAACAGTCAACTTAAAAATATTGAGACATTTTATACAAAATCTGTTTTTTAAATTTTCTTTGAATAGTCAAAATGACTGATAATGCGGAAACCCCCATACCCGCATTCCTAATCAGCAATAATGCATGTCCCACTTCCTCAGGTAAGTCACCTACCTCACTTGTCACCAGTAGGCATTTGGATTTGTGCTTTCTGTTGAACTCCAAAGTAGGAACTCAGAAGATGTTAACTGAATGAACACTATGCTACCATACATAATCTAGAATCTCTGAATGATACAGCATCTCAAAGATTTCTCAGTCTCACATTCCTCTTCGATGTTAAAGTCTCTACAACAGGTTTGGGGATTCATCTCAAATCCCCGATAAGTACTATGATTGCATGCAAACTTTTATTAAGAACCAATTCTCTGCCTTCATAAGAAGCTCATTTCTTTTTAGTCAGAAGGCTCTAATTGTTGGAAAGATCTTTCTCAATTGTATTGAAATCAATTAGAGATCACCCACCACAAGGCACATATCAAAGTGCTGAGTGTTTCTCAGTGTCTGGAGGAGCTAGAGATCCCATCAGTTTGGGAAGAGGAAAGGATCATGGATGGCTCTTCGAAATTGGAGACACTTAAAATGGGCATTGAAGGAAGGTCAGGATTTTGCCAGAGGGGTTATGAGGAAGACTATTTCCAAGGAAGAAACACAATGGCATGGTGAGTCTGGAGTGCATTGCTTACAGCTCATGTGGGGATTGGCTGTGAACAGGGGACAGAAGATGGAAGAAAGCCTATAGGTGAAGAGTTGGTGACATCTAAAGGGACATTCAATTTCACCAGGCCTTTCAGTAAGTGTTATTATTATTCCCATTTTATAAATGTGTGAACCATGGTATGGGGATAAGAAATAGCTTGCCCAAAACTCAGTCATCTAATTCATGATTCAATCAGGATTCACACCCAAGTCTCTTACTCTGAATGCCTCATCTTTCTAAAATCCACAAAGCCAAGCATGAGGTATCAGCGTCGGACAAATATAACTCAACCATATTCTGCACTGCTGGCTGTCTCAGAAGCTGAGAGAAGTGTGAGGAGGAGCAGACAGAAGAGGAGAAGGAGAACATTCTGAAGAAGGAATAAGTGAGAAAGCAACGTAGTCCTTCAGGGCACAACATTCAGGGATCTGTTCTTAAGAAGCAGTTGAAATCAAAACTAATAGCCTAGCAGTAAAGGGAAAACACGTATGCAGATGAAAGAACATCTCTGACCTACAAAGGGACTTAAGAATTCCTTTTCTGAAAATGTTCAACTAGGGTTGTAGTCACCTAGAAAAAACATTGCACACAGCAGCAGAGGTGGGTGAGGAGACTAAATGACCCAAGGCTGTTAAAAGAGAAGTAGAGGAGAATATTCTAGGTCTCCCCAGATTCTTCAACTGGAATTTGGAGAGGGCTTTCTTGCCTCTGGTGGCTTCAGTGGCTTGTAAGACATGACACAGCTAATGTTTACTCATCTGCTCTTATAGAGAACTGAGTAAAAGCTTTTCCATTTCCAAATCAAGTATCAGTTATCAGCAAATTGCCTTTTCTGCTCTTGACAATTCTGTATTCAACCCATGGGGCTTTTGCTTTTCTTGCTAGGGACACATAATAATGGTAATAGTAATGAGGACGTTGATAAACATGATAGATATTGAATGCTTGCTAAGTACCTGGCATTGTGCTGCATGGTTTACAGATTTGATTTCATTATTATAATCCTGAGAGATTTTTACTGCTATATCCATTTTGCAAATGAGGAAACTGAGGCTTGGGAAAGTTCAGTGATGTACTAGGGGATATGTGGCTAGAGAGCTTACAGTAAAGTTTTGGGTAAAGACCTGATACTGTGGTGCTCTGCCTCTTAACCACTTAGCCATATGATCTTAACCATTAGCTATGTGATTCCTGAGCTCTAAGACCATGGACCTACATGGCCCCTGGGCAAGAAAACCACTGAGCTCTATGACCATAGAACTATATCACCACTAGTTTATATGCCAAAATGTTAATCCACACACAAGTGGCTTTAGGTATAAAAACAGACACATGCCTGGTCTAGCTATGTCATTAGCATCTTTTCTTTCTTTCCTTCTTTTTTTTTAATGAGTCAACAGTAACAATAAGTAAATAAACAGCATTAGCGCTTTAAAGGGACATGTGATGTGGAATCTGACATCTCATCACTGTGCCTTACTAGCTGTAGAGACTTGATAAGTTCAATCTAACTAATGATTACTGAGCACATACTGTGTGCCAGCTGCTGTACTGAGTTCCTGCTTCCATAAAGCTTAGAGGGGAAGACCGGTGTCAAGAAGTAGACAAGAGTGGGTGTTAAAGATAGGGTCCTCTGGAAATACCTGACAAGGAGAACTATCCTAGTCTCTTAATGGTTTGGCTCTCTTCATCCTAGGCCCTTAATGGTTTAGATACTACTGTATCATAAAAACTATAATGTTATTGTTAATTATCCTATTATCTGGAACTGCTATTGTGAGGTTGGTAAGATTCCCCTGTGAGTTATTAATATCCCTTTACATATTACTTGTCTTCAGTTTTCATGCCCTTGACTCTTAGGGTTCCCCCACCCAACTCACCGTTTTAAGAAATAAATTCTTAGAAGGTCTAAATTCTGTGCTACACATTAGCCAGCATGTGGACATCAGCCAGGTTATTGACTTTAGAACTAATGCATTCATTAAAAACATAAGCAACAGAAATATATTAGCATTTAGTACCTTGAATTCACATAAATGCTGAATAATTAGTGGGGTGGGAGAGATGTGTATTCATAACCTAAACATATAGTCAGCTGGATGAAAGATAGCTGGGACTCTGTATTGATAAAGTTGGTGGAAGATCTTACTCCTCCCCCCGATTCTGTTTTCTTCCAGTTGTTCTAAGTGTTCGCCTCAAGAAAAAGAAATAGTTTCATTTACCCAAACACACATGCATTTCCCATAAACTCTGCAGTCATGATCTTGAAGTGAAATCTCAAAACTGAATTTCTAAGAGGATCAGTTGGATACTGATGCTTGATGTAGAGAAGGAAAAGCTTTTACTCAATTATCTACAATAACAGCAGGGGAAATGCTGGAAATTACTGACACAGTAAATGGATTTTTTGCATAAATGCTCTCTGTTTTCAAATTTACCTTCGTGTGAAAGACCTTTATTACGAAGCAGTCCCTCTATCTCGTCTTTTGTTTTTCAAGGAACAGGAGATGGATTTATTTTTTTTGTCAGGATCAATGGACAGATCACTGGTCTTAAACATCTGACAGCTCCCAAGATTTGATTTTTCTACATTTAGGTGACCAGCATTTGGTGGATCAGACAAAGGGTGATGTGACCTTAAATGTAGTGTTTATCTCCTCCTTTATTTTTCCTTTTTAAAGAACAGTTTTATCGAGATAAAGTTTACATACCACAAAGTTCAACCATTGAACGTGTATAATTCATTGTCTTTTACTGTATTGACAGAGTTGCACAGCCTTTGGCATAATCTAGATTTAGGACATTTTCATCACCTGGAAAAGCAAGCCCATACGGAGTAGCAGTTATTCTGATTTCCTCCAGCTCTGCAGCCCCTTTCAACCACGAAACACATTCCTGTCTCCCTGGGCTTTTCTATAAGTGGACGATACAGACCAAGTGTATATGTAGGGTTTTTGTGATGTGTTTCTTTTACTTAGTCTCATGTTTTTGAGGTTCCTCTGTGTTGTACCATGTGTGTGCCCTTGACTTCTTTCCATTGGGGAATCATATTTGATTATATGGATAGGCCACATTTTGTTTACCCAATGGCCTGCCACTTGCCTCTGTTGGTAATTCCTTGGAAATCCTTCTTCCCTTGATGTCTGCTGCACCAATTTTGATTTTCCTCTTATTTCTCTGGCTTCATGGAATTCTCTCCTGCAATCAGCCTGCAGCTGTTGATGCTCCTCAGATAACACCACCTTTTAGACCAGGCCCTAGGGAGCATCTTTTAGAAGGCCTCCACGTACCACACCCTCCCAATCGATTTCTTGAACACAAGGGCACTTCTACCATTAGGGATCCCATGCTCAGACACTGTGTTTCATAACCTTTAACAGTTACCGTCATGACCAAACTTGTTCAGCCCCAAGGGAAATCCTTCTCTGCCTCTTCTGCACATGGATTCTAAGCACAAGTCTAAGTCCCATAAAGATACATGAGTTCTGCTGCCGTGGAAGGCAAAGATGGGTACTGCCTTGCAGTAGAGGGAGGATTTGAGTGGCAAAAGTACACAGATAAGAGAAAAGGCAAATTAATTCCTGTGTCAAATCTTTTCTCTGAGATAACATGAATGCAATATATTCTTATTATATAATGAAGTGTCATTTGTCCAAAGTACCAAATGTCCATTTTCTTGCTTCTCTTCGCTTTCTGATTCAGAATTCTAGAAATATTCATGAACTAATGTGGAACTTACAGTGGTGTCACAAAGAGGCAGGCAAACATTCTGTAATAGTAAACAACTCCCGTTGTTCTTAAATTTGTACATATGTAGGCTTAGATATAATGAGCGGGAAGTATAATGAATTTTTATATTGCTCTGTAGATCTAGATACTACTCTAAGAGATAATGAAGTTAAAATATTTTGTAATATTTTCTATATATTCTGTATATTACAATGTTTGGACATGCTATGTAAAATGAATTGCTCATTTCTGAATTGAAGTATTAGTTTAGCACTTTTTTTTGACATTTTCAGTCACGCCTGCCTCAGTTTTATATTTTGGTACTCCTGTGAGAAGAACATGAATTATATAAGAATCTTGATTATAACAACATAATTAGTGATTTTGTCGAAATGAAGAAAATAAATTTCATGGGATAAATTTATAATAACTCACCAAATGTGTATGACTTTTTTAATCCCTCATTTGCACATTGCAGGCCCACCAGCAGAACATGCAGACATATTCAAGTAATAATTGAATTCACTCATCTTATTTTTTTGCCAAATTTCAGTCACTTAAAACTATTATTTTACATATTTAAAATTGCATTGTTATGAAGATATAACATTAAAAGTAGGAGGATTAAAGATTTTAATGGGCTGTCAGTTTGATGTTTCACTTTCAAATACTTAAGCGTATGCATGGGTACTTTCCCTGGTACTATTGCCCCAGACCCCACAAATACAGACTGTCCTCAGGGATCTCTACTAGAACTTCTCTCTGTTCACTTATATCCTTTCTTTGGGTGCTACCCATTCTGTGTCTTCATGCTGCCTATTCGCTATGGGACCCAGATTTTCCCACCCAGGTGACTCTCTTGAGTCAGATTGATATATCTTCATGTCTAATTTGGATACTCCATCCTGGACATGCTAGGTCCTGCTAACTAAATGCAGTCTAATTCTGCTCCTACGTAAAGTGATGTCACCTGAAGCCTGGAAATCATCTCTACCTTCTGGTCCTTCTTCCACGGTTCCTCATCTAACAGCATGCTGGCCATTATCTTCTGCTGATCTGCCCGCTTGACGTCTGTCATCCGTCTTCTCCTCTCCATTCTTGTGTTTATTTTTTTACTCATCTTTCTGACTCCAAGCTTGGCTCCTCCAGCAAAAGTCTGGTTGGTTTACTATCCTTCTCAATATTTTCCAATGTTACATCAGGACCCTTACGAAAAGGTCCAAACTCTTTAATATGGTACAAAGGGCATTTGGTGACCCAGCCCTTGGCTCTTGTCTCTCCAGCCTTGTCTTTTTGTTTGTTTGTTTTAGATTTTTATTTATTTATTTGACACACACAGAGAGATCACAAGTAGGCAGAGAGGCAGGCAGAGAGAGAGGGGGAAAGCAGGTTCCCCACTGAGCAGAGAGCCCGATGTGGGGCTCGATCCCAGGACCCCGAGATCATGACCTAAGCCAAAGGCAGAGGCTTAACCCACTGAGCCACCTGGGGGGCTCCACCAGCCTCTTCTTAAAACAGTTTCTCCTTGCTCATTATGCTCCAGTCACACTGGTCTTTGATTTTCTGGATTCCACCACTTTCTCTGAAGCCCCAGTGCCTTTTTATTTGCAGTTCCCTTTGTCTAGAATGTTCTGTCTTGCCCTATTCTTCCCCTTCACCTAGTGCTTGTGTGAATATATGATAAATGATTTTCTCTACCATAGACTGCCCTTGTGGGCAAGCTTCAGGACTTTTTCCATCATAATTTTTTCCCTAATGCTTGGCTGCACAAAGTAGATGTTAAGTTTGCTTGTTGAATGAATAAAAGGCTCGTTTGTGTTTCTGTTCCCAACGCTTAGCAGAATGAGTGGAACAGAGATGCTCCTGGCTGGCTTAGTCCAGGCAAGCATGTTACTCTCTTGGGGTCATGAATTTGAGCTCCACATGGGATGTACAGAGTCCTTAAGAAATAAATAAACTTTAAAAAAAGAATGAATGGAATAGATTAACTGCTCACTAAATGCTGAGAAAATAAATAAATAAATAAATAAATTGATGCAGTCTACAGGAAGGCCTAGGTAGTTGTTTGAAGGATGGCTTTCAGAGCTTGATGTCACTTGGAGGTAAGTACCTTATCCCTTTAGCCCATGAAGAACCTAACCAAGTGCTGGCTGTGTTTAAGACCCTAATAAATGGAATAGATGGACATGGAAAAGGTAAGATTGTTTGCCTCTGCCTGCACATCGTCTATATTCCCTTTCTTGAAAACAATGTCGGGGACTGGCTTAGCAAGTGGGTGTTCTGTACAAGCCTAAAGGAGGCAGGAAGAAGTGGTTTATGATTTGGGTGTGAAATTAAGAACCTGTATAGAGTCAGTAGTTCACTGTAGACCCAACCCATTAAGTCGATGGGTTGCCCAGCCGAAGATGAAGGCCAGCGACACTGTCCTCAGTGGGGATATAAGACTGGAAATAGGAGGGAGAAGTGGCCAGAAACAGGGATCAGGTCTCACTTTGCTGTGATGTAGCATGTGCAAGACCAATACTTTAAAAAAAAAAAAAAAATCTTCAAAGGTTTTAGCCAACTCAATAAAGCAAATGTATTAAGATTCTTTGGGCCTCAAGTAACAGAAGAAAACGAATTTTAAGTGGCTTGTGCAATAAAGAAGTGTATTCACATTACAAGCAATCTGGAGCTAAGGGGGTTCCAGTATCGGTTATCCAGAAGCACAATGCCAGTATCAAGAATTCAGGGTCTTTTTATCTTTCACCTCTGCCATACTTGTCCTCATCCTCAGGCTGAATTCTCTCTTGGTTGCAAGATGGCTGCCGTGTTTGTAGCTATCACAACTAGGCATGACAATGGCCAGAGGAAAAAAAGAGACCAGCTTTTCCTCTGTGCCTTTTTTTTTCTTTTTTAAAAGAAAAAGTTTCCTAAAATTCTCCCGCAGATTTTCTCTCACACCTCATTGGCTTGAATTAGATCCATGCCATCATCTAAACCAATTACTGTCAGGGGGAATGGGTTCATGACCCATCCCTGGGGCTGGAGTTAAGGGCACGCATAGGCGACCAACAGTATCTGCTTTCCCCAGGCTGCCTCTACCTTGAACTTCTGACTCAAAAGCTTTGCCAAAGAAAATACAACCTCATTCCTCTAAGCCCCCACTCCACAGGAGGAGAGGGATTGAATTTTGAAAGAATGAATGAATTTTTGTGTGCAGACTCTATCGTACATTAAAGCATAGTCAATGGGCCCGTCTCTGTGGGTTGGGTCTAAGTTATGGAGCCTGGAGAGCAGTCCAGGGATGCTGGAGATTAATTGCATAATGCACGAGAGTGGTTAAGTTTAATCACTGCATTTTCTCCCCCTCTTACAAAGAGCAGCCTGGGTGGGGTTTGCCAATCGTATCAATCTGTTCCAGCCCCTAGGCCAGTAGTACTCCCAGTTATGTGGCCCTAGAGTCACATTTTCTGTCACCATTAACCAAAGGAGCCACATGAGCCTAGTATAACAGAATATTCTAATACAGAAATGAAAGGTCTTGCAGCCTTGCAGGTTGCGGAAGAAGGACCAACCCTCAGCCTATTAGCTTTTGCCTGAGAGTGTGATTTTCTCAGACAAAGCTTCAAGCTGGCTTTGTATCCAGAGGGAAAGAAACTGGTCGAACCAGTTTATGTTTAATCCTTTGTTTTTCCTCCACCATTTTTTAACTTTCAAAACATTTTTGGACCACCATGCAGACAAAGTTATGTCAAAAAAAAAAAAAAGAAAAGAAAAGAAAAGAAATCCAATCAAGGTGAATATTTCAAAGACACTTAATTCAATTCCAAATATATTTCTTGAGCACCTATGGTGAGTAAAGCACAGCCCTGGGTACTGCGGGGAGTGTGCAAAGTAGCAAACAAGTCACTGCATGGTCAGGAGTTCTCTGAGAACACGTGTCTGGTCAAGGACTTGGGTATGTGTGGAGATGTACGATAAATAATAGATTTCTTTGTTTTCACAATGTGCATGTGTTTGGAGTGCGAGCAGACAGCAATAGATAATTAAAAGAATCCACTGAATATCTGTGTCCTGGCAAATTCATATGTTCCAACCTAATCCCCATCGTTCTGCTATTTGGAGGTGGGGCCTTTCAGGGTGATTAGGTCATGAGGGTGGAGCCTTCACCAATGGAATTAGTGCCCTTATGAGAGACCCTAAGAGAGTTTGCCTGCCCCTTCTGCCACCATGTGAAGGCACAAGGAGCAGACAGCTGTCTATGAATGAGGAAGAGAGCTCCCATCAGACATGGAAGCTGCCAGAATCTTGACCTTGGAATTCCCAGCCTCCAGAAGAGTAAACAACAATTCTGTTGTTTCTGAGCTGCCTAGTTCATGGTCTTTTGTTATAGCAGCCCAAACAGACACAGACCCCCATTGAATTTCATTGTGATATATCAAGTTCATACTGGTTGTTGCAGCCTCAAAGAGATGGCCAAACCAAGAAGGAAAAGAAAGTGAGGACAAAGGTCATTTCCCAGAAAGTGAGGACAAAGGTCATTTCCCAGAAAGTGAGGACAAAGGTCATTAGGAGAGTATCAAAGGGTAAATGCCAGATGATCCTGGGGTTCCAATTTTCAAAAGCAGACATATGTGTTTACACCAAAAGCCAAAGATGAAGATAAAATGCACAAAGTTCTCTAAGGGGGCATCATGGAATGCTTCAAGGAGGAAGGACCTTTTGTTCTGGGCTTTGGCAATTGAGTAGGGTATTAAATAGAAATAGGCAGAGGGCGCTCTGTGCAGAGTGTACACTGCTGATATGATAAGAATAAGACAAACTATTCTAAAAACCTCCTCCCACCCCAGTCTTTTCCCCCTTACCTTGTCTTCTAGGAAGAACTTTTTGCTTGTTAGGTCAGCTCAGGGGGCTCTTACAGGAAAATCCAGAGAAGCCTGGGAGGCTGAAATGACACAGATGTAATAAACACTTAGAGTGCCTGGGTGGCTCAGTTGTTAAGCATCTGCCTTTGGCTCAGGTCATGATCCCAGGGTCCTAGGATGGAGCCCCATATCAGGCTCCCTGCTCAGCTAGAACCTGCTTCTCACGCTCCCACTCCTGCTGCTTGTGTTTCCCTCTCTTGCTGTCTCTTTCTGTCAAATAAATAAATAAACTCTTAAAATAGAGAAACTTAAGCTAGGAGGACAAAGGAACCTGAATGTGGGCATGAAGGAAACTTTGGAGTAGGAGTTCAGAGCAGGGAGGAGAGAGACTCCAGGTGAGCCTTGACACTTGGGAAAAATGAGGGAAAGGAATGGGAAAACATAGGTTTTAGGGCACTTTCCTGTGTTACGATATGTTCTCCCTTTTGGTGTTTTTATGAAAGACTGTGGCAAAGACTTAATTAATTTTACATTAATTTTTGGGTCTGGGCTGGTATTCAAGATGGCAGTCTTACGGCACGTGAGTGAGCTAAGCACAGGGGTGAAGGTGGAAGCACACAAGAACTGGGAAAGCAAGAAGTCAGACGGGCTGAGGAGAGAGCGGTTGTTGGAGGAGAGTGGCGGGACAGAGGTTTGGCCTGCTGTAGGCGGTGGAGGGCTCAGAAGTCAAGGTCAGGAAGGTGGTATGTACTCATGGGCAAGGCAGAGCTCCTAAGGCTCCAGAATCCAGTGGCTCAGTACCTGATTGAGGACAATTACATTGATAGTAGAATCAGTGGAAAAAGGAAAGCGGAGGAAGAGATGATCAGTTAAAGACCTATCACAAATCTGGTGCCAAAATAATAGATTTGGTAGATTTTTTGTTATGGAACGGATTAGTTTATTTGAATCGACCAAGGGTTTCAGTGTATCTAGATGCAGCCTTAACCAGGGCTACAAGATGGAAATGTGCTCGCTAACCTCATTACTATTTTTTATTTTTATTATTTAGGAGTGACAGAGGACTTACAAAGTGCTCAGGGTGGATCTAGAGTGCAATGCAATAGAGCAAGTTTTTACTGAGCCCTCACCAGGTGGCTGGCACAAGAGCCTTGAGCACCAGGCTTACCATATAATTAGAGTTACCAGATCAACACACAAGCCTGCCCCCCAGTGCAGAGGGAGACGGAGGGCTGTAACTTAATGAGAGGCAGATGTCAACGGGGAGCAGATGTTTGCAGCTCTTCAGTTATATCAAATTAATCATCTCCTGACTTCAAGGTGCTTCTTGGAGTCCAGGAAATTTCCCTGTAATAAATTGCTCCTGGGATTGATTTTTAAAGTGAGAATGTATATGCCACTGTCTTGAACGCTTTAGAACAGTTCCATCTAGAAGAAGAAGAAGTTTTTTTCTTTTTGTTTGTTTGTTTGTTTGTTTGTTTTAGTATAGATGGAGGAAAAAGGAAAAAAAAAAAGGAAATTCTCAGACCTATTTCTAAAAAACAGAGAGGCTGATTTCTAATTAATTAAACTAGCTGCTAGCAAGGCTCCACCTGCCTGCCCACCTTTTCATTTGTTTAGCAAATGATTTGTCTAGACACACTGTGTACTGACGCTACAATCGTATGCGAGAACACAGATGCTGACTTCATGGAACCTTCAACACAGTAGTAAATAATGATGCAAATACATCTAAAATCACCAAAGCGGTAAGCACTCTGAAAGGGAGTGACGTAGCACTTGGAAAGAGTTCATGCAGGGATTTAGCTTAGATCTGAGAGATCAGAGAAGTCATTCCTGAGCAAGGGACAAGGCCAGAGCTCTTCCTTCTCTCCTATTCCTTCCACTTCCCTTGTCCTCCTTCTGCTCTGTCCTCTCCCCCGTTCCCTTCTTGCTTCTTTTCCTTCCCTTCCTTTGGTCTGCTTTCTTCCTTCTATACTTCTCTTTCTTTTCCTCCTCCCATCCCTCCCTCCCTGACACCATCCCTCCATCCGCCTCTTTTTTTCCTTCCCTCCCTGTTCCACTTCCTTCCTTCCCTGTCGCCTTTCTTACAGCCTTCTCTTTTCTCCTCTCTCTCTCTCTCTGTCATCTTCCTATCGCTTTCGTTTTCTTCTATTCCTTTCCCAAATAATTGTGGCAAGCTTGCTGGGGACCCAAGCCCTGCATGGGGTCTGGGGGGCGTCAGAGTGGTTGGCGTACACACAGAGATGAGCAGGACACTGTCTCTGCTCAAAGCACCCAGAGACAATGCACAGTTTGTTGAAATGCAGAATGACGGGTGTTGTACCGGACATAGGGACAGGTGCTTCTGGGTGTCCACAGGAGGGGCATCAGACTCAGGCTGGAGTACTGGGCTGGGGCAGGTGTCAGGTGAGACTATGGTTTTTAAGTGACTGATGTTTGAGATAAGTCTCGGAGAATGCCAGGACGCAGAGTCAAGGGTCTGGTCTGCAGAAGAAAACTCCCGCGTGGAAAAACAAGAAGCAGGATAGGACTGTTACATCCTGGAAAAGTCAAGAAATTCAATAGGACTGGGATGAGAGACATGAGTTGGGCAGATCGAAGAGATGATATAGTTGGAGAGGTGGGCGGGAGCCAGATAGTGGAGAACCACATAGTATTTTGTCCTGCGTACGATGAGGCACCGTTGAAAGTGCCAAGAGGACAATCGCATAATCCAGACCTTAGGAAGGTCTTTTCAGGCAGCGGTGTGGTCCTGCCCACTGCCGTCAGATAGGAAGCCATGCATCCTCACATCTGGCTTTCCGAAAACATCGTTTCAGGCTGTGCGGTCTGCGGAGTTCTTTGGTGGCCTCAACTGCAGGAGCAAAATAAAAATCTCAAACTGTTTGACTCTAACAGTGTGGTAACATCCTTTCCTCCCCCTTAGGCTCTCTATTCTGTATGACTCCCTAATGGAAATGAATAAACATCTTTGGATGTTTGGAATCTCTCCTTAACTGCTGGGATTTTTTCATTACTGTAATTATGATAAAGTAAGCCATTTCTTTTTGTTTCAGACAGGTTTTGCTTTTCAAGGTTTATATAAAAAATAAAATAAAAATGAAATGAAATGAAATGAAATAAAATAAGCCCGCTAAGCATGAAAGGTTAGAAAACATCCGTCATTCTAAACCAGGGTTGCTCACTCTTAGTACCACTGACACTCGGGCTGACTAAATCTTCTTTGTGTCTTGCATTAGAGGATGTTGCGCAGCACTGCTGGCCTCTGCCCATTAGATGCCAGAGAAAAATCCCTCCTCCGTTATGACAATCAAAAATGTCTCCAGACATTGCCAGATGTCCCCTGGAGGGCAAAACGGCCCCTGTTGAGAGTCATTTTTCTAAATTGTATGGACGGAAGGGTTGCAGATAAGAAGAAAGTCAGAGATTTAGCCGATGCTCGGCAAGTCCTCCCTGTGTTTAGAGTCCCATCAGGAGGGACCGGCGGCATCTGATGTTAACTGAATCCCGGCGTTGCCTCCAGAACACCATCTCCCCGCTCTCAGGCCTCTGCTAATTATTAGACCACCTCTTACTTTCTTTCATCTCCAAATGCCTCTAATGTGTTATCATGGCACAGATCCTACTTTCTCTCCAATTACATGATCAGATGGACCTTTTTCAATTTGGCTTTCGAAGCTGGTTACTCCTAGGAGACAGCTTTGCTAAAAGCATTTAATGGTCCTCGAGGTAGCCAAGGCTTCGAGGTGCCTATCTGCGGGGTGGAGCAGGATGGGGACACTGTCTGGGGCTCTGTCACCCTTCCAGCTCCACCACATCTTCCACTCCTGTCCTCCAGAGTGGGGCTGGCTGGCTTTATTTAGGTCTTGCATTTCAGATTGTTGTTTGATACGATGCCAGCAGCAACACTGCAGACATTCCCAGGCAATACACGGGACTGCATTTCCCTGACTGGGTCTTGTGTGCTGTGGTCTAGCCTCACGCAGTACAATTAGGAGGCTTTGGAGTTGCCACGAGGCTGATGCCTAGACTTGAAGGACAAGGACTCTGTCCTTCCCTCTGTTTTCCCAGGGCTTATATCTTCTCTCACACCTTAAGGATGCTAAGAGGCGCCCTGCTGGGTGTTTAAAGTGGACGTCTTCCAGAACACACAGAAGCCTTGGACTTGACACATTTGGCAGCAACGTGGGGTGCTCGGCATTTGCAGTCTACAGTATGGACGTGAACCCATATTTTGCCTGGAACCTTCAGCTGGGAGATTGCATGCTATTTTTAACAGTGTCCCTTTTTTCCCCCCCAATATGGTTCTTTAACAAGGTCGTGTCATTATCAGTTATTTAATATTTCTAAAATTAGAAACAGTTTCACGGCTGTGGCAGCTTGAGCTTCAGGCCAGACACTGTGAGCCTTCTCACACTGGGGCTATTGATATAGTCTTGTGGTGAGTCTTCTTGTTCCTTCTTTTTCTAGCTTACAGTTGGCTCAAAATGCAGCCAGGCTAAACGTTTTTGCTCTCTTTTGGTCAGGATTTTTCAGGATTTTATTTAAGGAATCACACTAGCCACCATTAAGCCAAAAGACTGAGATGTAGCTGCCTGGTTGGTAGTGAACATTCAGCACTCCGTGGTCTTAGCCAACTAGCTCCAGATTGCACTCTGGCCAGCCCAGAGAAAACGCAAAGTAGAGAAAGGGGTAGAATAAAGATTCCTTCCTAAGCAGCCCTCCCTGCTGCTTCCTAATAGAGCGACTGTGAGAGCTGAGGATAATTAAGGGGAGGTGAAGTGGCAAGGAAGTAGCAGAAAGAGAAGGGAAGACACGGATTGTTGATGGGTAGAAGCCCACTCCACACCTGCAGTGTACCAATCCCTGTCCTGTGCAATAGAGGAAGCATTACCTATGACATGGCCCTGACCGAACCCAACTCCTAATCCACAGGCAAGGTGGTGGTGGGGGCGGGACTGGGAGTGAAAACCAGGGTCTGATTTCAGCCTGTCTGAAACCGTTCTCCTTAGCTCTTCCCAGAATGTAACGAATTTTAACTCTGTCATGTAATCTCTACCTAACATGGGTTCTACAAGTATCCCCATTTTATACAGGAGGAAACTGAGGCTCAGAGAGGTTAAGTAACTCATCCATATTTACTTCACCAGTAAGGGACAGAGCCAGGGCTGGAATCCAGATCTTCTGACTCTGAGTCCAGGGAAAGTTCCACATTCCCACCTGTGTCCCACCTCGGTCCTCAGTACTTTCTTATTATTGATCTCGTGGCAGGGTCTTTTGGTCCTTTTGGTTCTAAAGACAATATTTATTCCTCTTTCCACAGGGCTCCATGCTGGCAGAAACACGGCTCATTAGGTGTTCAAGAAATCCATAGCCCACCCTCGAGGGCAGCCTTAAAGCAGGGGCCCAGGATGGTTATTGATCAGTCTGTTTCCATGGCCCACTGTGGAGCACCATTCCTAAACACCAACAAAGGGCTTTGCGCCTATAAATCAGCTCCTTATAAGACTCATTAATAGGGCAATCTGCAGAGGGTGAATTCTATTTTTTTTTCTCAGAGAATCTGAATAAATGGGTCATGGAGATGAACATTTCTGAAAAATGAGGGGGGTGGTGCTCAGACAGAAATATGTTGCCAATTTTTTCCTTCTGAGGGGAAATGAGGAGAGTTTCATGAGTCAAAAATGGATTCAGCATGGTAGAAAATAAATCCAAAAAGAAGTGTACAATACCTATGACTTGGATTATTTACCTGAAGTTACAGAGAGGAAAACAGTATGTGAAAGTTTCAGTATTATGTCTAGAACATAGTACATGCTCAGTAAATATTGGTTTTATATGGAATGAATAAATAAATGACTGCCAAGGAATCCACTCAAGATGGAAAACCTTAGTGTGTCAAGTGGGCATTTTGACTATATCCTGCCCCCCCAAAAAGAAAAAAGCCTCACTGATTTTTTTTCCCCCAATGGAACTGGCCCAGTGCTGAGTACGTATTTGGGACGATTAGAGATTATGTGGGATTTTAGATTGGGTGCATGTACTAATTTACGCACATGACCTCTAATTACTGTGTGGGACAGTGAGAAAAATTCAAGGGATTCAGACTCAGAAGATTCAGGTTAAAGTTCTAGTTCTGCCCCTTCTGAGCTTTGAGACCTTGAGCCAATCGTTTAACTTCTCTGAGCCTCAGTTTCTTACTCCGTAGATGGAGATGGCATCAACAGAGATCTTGGGCCTTGGCTGGTGAGTATATGCTGGCAATGCCTGGGGAAGTGCACTGTCTACCATCCAGTGGAATGCAAGTGTGACTTGTGATTCAGAGAATTACTTGCCAGGGTTCTTGTCAGCACTGAATGAGTGGAATGAGTGGCCTGTTTCTGAGTATGATGTCAATAATCATCATCATGAATACCAATTCACTTGAAGTGGCTCAAGTCTTTGCTCAGATGTGTCACCCATTGAAGCTGCAAGAATACCTCCATGAACGCTGTTAGAAAGCCATGAAAAGAGTGGGGGGTTCCACTTGTCCTCTTGGTCCCTCCTGGTGATTTTGGAATCATCCCTAGCTGACAGCATTTGAGTGAAGAGCTATGTTTTCCCCGCAATGTGTTGTGATCAGAGGAAGTAGGACAATGACTTGAGTGAAGCCAAGTAAGGGCTAACACAGTTTGCCAGTGTGACGATTCTTTTCTAGAGTTAGCTCCAAAGAGGAAAGGAAATGACCCTTCTGATCCTAACAGAACCCTATCTGCCAAAGGGTAGTCAGAAAGTGAAAAGGAGCTCTCATCTGCCCTGGGTTTGTTCTAACACCTCTCTCTCATAACCCAGCAGACATTTGGGTCATGAACTCTGCCCTGAAGATTACCACAGGGCAAGGGGAGAGATTGAAGACAGGGTTTTACCCTCCTCCTTCATCCATGTCTCATCTTTAGGAAATCGGACATTGGAATGGTATAAGAGCATAAGCAAACATATCTCAAGAGGCAAGCCCCCCTCCGTATTTCTGCTTCAAAAGTTAACCTTTAATCTCCTTTGTTCCTTGAATTTTCTTTTCCCAAGAAGCTTTGTTTTGCCACCATCTCAATAATTTGTAGCTCTGCTCTACTTGATCAAGCCAACCCAGATAACTTGTGAGCTATTAAGAAAACATACTGTTTCCTTGGGGAGTCATTCATTCCCATGATCATTGATAATAGAAAGTCCTTTTTTCTGAGCTTGATGCTAATGACTTCTCAATCCAGACTGGATGCATTTTCTCCAATTGTTGGTTATTCTTGAGCTATTACTTGCAGTCTTGAGGAAGTAAAGATGGAATATGCTTCATTGACCTATTCTGGGCTCTGTTTTAATGATTACCGGCAATGTGGATAAGGCAACAAAAGTAAATGGATGTTGAATAATCAGTTTTGTTGGAGATTAGACAAAGAAAACATGAAGTGCTCTTATTTTCCTTCTTGTTTGGAATTTAAAATGAATTTTATGAACAATGAGAAGATATCACCAGACTTTACTACTTCACAGTTCAAGTCTAACTTTGAAAAGGGAGATTTCTCATAGGCAGAGTGTGAAATGTTTTCTTAGTCTTTAAATGTTTAAAATTGAGTTGACATCACTCTTCATGTGCTGGTTATCTCTCAGTGGAGCCATTGTCATTCTATTTTAAAATTCCAGAGTCTTCTCTAACTCCTTTCTTATTCCATATATGTGGACTCTGATTCTTCCATATTTGTTCTCATAGTTATTAATTTTCTTGTCTTCTAAATCTCTACCTACCTAGGTGAGGTCATTATTATCTTGCACTGAGTTGGCTGGAAAAGCCTTGTAACTGAGCATGATAGCCCAAGCTCTCTTGACTCCAATTAGTCCTGCACCCAACTTTGAGAACAGAGTTCTGAAAGTATCACTTTGCTCATATTCTCTGCTCCAAATCATCACTGACTTCCCATTTGAAGTAAATGAAAGCCAGACTTGTCAGTATGACATTTAAAGTCATTCATAACCTGCCCCAGCCTACTCATATCTTTCCAAGACTCTCCCCCTGCCTTCCTCTAACATCCAATCACACTGACTCAGTCATGCTCTAAAATAGTTTTGTACTTTTTGCCTCCATGTCTATGCTTACATGGCTCTATCTTCCCGGGATTCTGTTCTTTTACATTCTAATGCATACTTTTAAATACTTCTTCTTTAATTCTTTAGTAATCAAAGCAGAGTGATAAATTACAGTCATATGCATATCCATTTTGTCTCTTCATAAGACAATTAGGTCATAAAGGACAGAGCTGTGCTTCCTACATCATTTCTACAGTGCTTTCATCCAATGCCTTATACAGAATTCACTGTCAATAAGCATATTTACTGAATGAATGAATGTGTAAATAGAGATAGAATCAACATATTATTTAGACTTTGGGTGACATCATATCCTGAAATATACTAATTGGAAACTATTGGAAAATGAACTGGTAATTTCAGAACACAACAGAATTGAGGATTTGAAATATTTTTAGTCTCATCAAGGCCAAAGCTACCTACTATTCTCTTGTTTAATCCTTCTCATTTTTATTTCATTGGACCCCTAGTCCTTTATTGTCTCATAAATATAGCATGATATACAGGGTTCAAAGCGGCTAATATTTAAAGCTATGTGGCAATCAAAGTCTTTCTCCAAAACGCTACCAAATGTCTCTGCTATTCAGACACAGCATGTAAATAAAGATGACTCTGTGATCAGAACATGGGTGAAACCATGCAGTGGGTCCCTCTAGCCACGGCCATCACTGGAAATGGCAGCCTCCTGGAGACCTCATTCTTTCTGCTGCTTTTAAATTGACAGTCTCATATTCTAGAAAAATGACCTCCTTCTGATGTTTTAGAGGAATGCAGGATCCCATGATGCAGTACCTATAGTCCCTGGGACACATGGACATCTGTACATATGTGTATGGTGTGTGAAAGCATGTCTACTTGCATTTATGGGTTAGCTTTCCCCAAAAGTTTCAGAGATCTTTTGAGACAGAATTAAAGTGTGAGTCTCAATGTAATCCTGCTTAAAAGAAGCGCTTGAGTCCAAGGCTCAGAGGTTTGGTTTGGACAAGCATCCAGAAGTTGGGATGACTATCTGAAGCTCTTGCATCTGCAAATTTGGGCTGGATCAATTGAGGACAGGCATTGTCATGACATTTTCAGTACTCCTCACTACCATTCAGTCTGGAAAGGAGCACCTCCTTCACCTAATACACAAAGATTTGGGAAACTGGAATAACAAACAGGAAAAGTAGAGAGAAGGAAAAAGGAGAGTTGGTTTGATTTCTTTAAGAATGTCATTCTTTCATTGCCTCCAAAGTTGTGATTATACTGCTAATAGCTGGGTCAGGCTATGACACACAAATGTTATGAGTTAATAATGGGCAACTTTACAATAGATCCATAGATCCACAGAACTTGAGAGCTAAAGAGGACCTTGGGGACCTTCTGCTCAAACCATCTTTTTATACAGATTATAAAACTGAGGCTTGGAAAGGAGAAATGGCTTGCCAAGGACTTGGAGAGCAGGACTGGGATTCATTCCAGAGTCCTGACATTTAGTCAACATAGTTATTCTAAATCATCACCCAGTCAGTTCTGCTGTAGCATATCCTGATAGATTCAATAGGCTGGGATCAGACTGAGGCTGAGTTTTACTGTAATTCTCATTTTTATTCAAACTGACTTGACTTTTGTCCACTTGTTTCTAGAATGAGAGCTTAAAAGGTGGGATGGATGAATCCATGTGGGAGCTATCAGCCGGGGGCAGTAGGACAGTCATTGCTGACATCCATTTGCTGGGAGGGAGCATTATTGAGAGTTCTGAACCAGGAGTGAAAACGCTTTCCCTCAAGGTGGAAGATGGCTACCAAAGATTGGATGAGAAAAGTCAATTTGAGGAAGCATATGTCATTGGCTTGAGAATCAAATGGCCAGGAAATGAAGGAAATATGCCAGTGTGCCAAGAACCTTTAACCAAGCAAATACAGGAAAGTTAGGGAGTTTTGGGATCAGTCCCAAAATAAGAAGAGAATTACGGGCAAGTGAGCTGGCCAGAGGGTCCCAAAAGGCAAGTTGCTTTGCATAAATCTGTGGTTACAGCCATATTTCGGAGCTCCTTCTTGCTCTGCATTTTTTATTTGTAACAGTTTCAGAAGCCTCCTGATGGAAGAAATTTTATGTGTTTGTGAAACTCGGTTTCCTAATTTATTGATGTAGTATATCTTTCAAATTTTACTATCTTGAAAAATCAGAATAAAACATAGGAATATTGGTGAGGCTCAGGTCTATCATGATGGGATCACAGAGCAGGAGGGACTACCTTAAAACCCCACCAGACAAGTGTTTGGAACTCCATCTTAGATGAAGCCTCCTGAACTACAGACCTTGTCCACAACAAAAATAAAGCTTATTTAATCAATGTCTTTGCCTTCAGGCATGTGAAACATTTTTACCTCCCCACACCTTTTTTTTTTTCTTCCCAATTTGGTAGTGATATCAAATATATTAGATGATTGATTCAGTACTCAGGGAATTTCAAGTCTGAAATTGTGGATGGAGGAGTCTAAAGACATGAAACAAAAAAATAAAAAAATAAAGACATGAAGCAGCGTTATCCTTTGATCAGTGATCAATTTTCTACCATACTGCATGATTTAGCTGCGGGTGGTGGGGGGTGGGGACAAACAATGAATTAGTTAATCCACATACAATTGATTAGGAAGTGGGTAAATATTTATGGAAAAGGGGGCAAACGCTATTAATTATAGTCTTAAAAGTTTGTCCCCAGGGACAAGTCTCATAAAGTTCACGAAAGAGATAGATTATGAACCTTGTGGCCCAGAAGGGGTCCCCTGAGACCTGGACATGCTGGGCTTTTTCTTTTTCTTTTTTTTTTCCCCCCAAACTGGTTAACAAGGGAGGTGTCTGTACTTCCCTGAAGACTGTAGAGTCCTACAGGTAGAAGGACGGAAAGGCGTAATTTCATCTTCAACTTCATAATTTATGAAGATGAGGACAGACACTATAATTAAAGTAGAGAGTAACTAATCAATGAGCACACTCAGGAAGTGTGATTACTGGTTGGGTGGAAACCTGGGACTCCATATGATGCTCTTCTTGATAGTTTCCAGTTTGGTATTTTATATTAAAAGACGACTTGCTGAGTGATATTTTATATCGCAGTTGGAAAGCGGTATCCAATATAATGACAAGGGAATCAGTATCTGAGAGTTCCCCAAAACTGAAATTATGGGGAAAATATTGGAAGAAATCTGATAAAAATACATGTAAAGTGGTGGGGAAAAATACTGAGGGTAGAAGGTGGGAAAGATATGGCTGACAGAGCGCCTAGCACTCTGTGATGGCAAATTTCATGTGTCAATTTGACTGGGCTACTGGACAGTCCGATATTTGGTTAAACATCATTTCCAGGTGCGTCTGTGAGGCTGTTTCTGGTTGGGATTAACATTTGAATCATAATAGGGATAGCAGTTTGGGGCCTCAAAGTGGGTGGGCCTAGGTTTGAAGAGAATAAAAGCAGAGTAAAAAAGAATTTTCTCTCTCCACTTGATTATCTTTGAGCTGGGGTATCAGTCTTTGGACTTCAGACTCAGACTGGAATTTACACCAAGGCCTCTCTTGGTTCTTAGGCCTTTGGACTTGCCCTGGAATTTACCATTAGCTCCCTTGAATCTGATTTTGTCAGCCTCTATAATAGCATGAGCTAATTCCTTATAATAAATCAAACTTCTCTCTCTTTCTCTCTCTCTTCCTCCCTCTCATATAGATATATACATATATATATATTCTCCTGGAGAACTCTGACTAATGCAGTCCCCTCCCCAACAACCTCCCCCACTCCTCCAAAAGGAGGGAGCAAATGCTAACCTTGGTATAAGTCAAGACAGTCAGTGTCTAGAAAAACATCAAGATTAATGTTGGGTCCAAAACAAGCAAGGCAGTATCTTACTCATTACTCTGCTCTGACCAGATTATACCTAGAGTATCAGGCTCAGTTCTGGTAATCCCAGTGAAGGAGGGAAAAGGTCAAACAAGAGGAAGTCCGGAAGAAATCAATAAAGGTATAAAATGCATCTAATGTCGGGTCAATGAAAAATTGTCAAAGAACTTAGGATATTCTTTCGGGGTGAAGGTTTCAGAGAAAGATACAGCAGCTGTCTTCCAATTCTCAAACTGCTATCAGCAAGAAGAGGAATGATATTTGCTCAGTGTAACTCCAAGGAGCAGTGACGTAGAGTGAACATTCTAGGGAGAAAGAGTTGAGCCCACTAGAAGGAAGCACTTTCCAAAGATGGACTGGACTGAAACGAGAGTGTAAGTTTTCTTATGGAATCCAGGCGACATGAGTGCTGGATGCTTTGAGTTTCCTGGTAAGAGTAAGAGTGGCGTCAATTCCCTTAAAGATGCTTTCCGATGTTTTTTTTACGTTATAAAATTGCTGTTCATAGGGAAAGTGATTGTTAGCCAAGCAAATGCTGTAATGTAATGGAATACTTATACTATTTAATAGAAGACACTTTTCAAAGGACACAGGTATAAGCAAACTGTTATCTATTTTTTGAAGTAGGTCCCTATGAATCTTTCTGCATTAATACAGTTTAGTTTCTTTGGCTGTCCTTTGTTCCTTTAATTTAAATACCTATATCTTTTTGAAAGTAACATAAAGGATTATTATAAGTATTTTTGATCTACATTTTCACCAATTCAAGCAGATTTTTCCTTAATTATCCTGAATGAATCTCTCTGTTCTGAACAAGTGAATGGCACATACTACAAAAACACCATAACAACAACAGCAGCAGATTACCTTGGTTGACAGTGCTTATTATGTGTTAGGCATGGTTTTAAGCATGGATTCACTCATTTACATGGATTTACTCCCCTAATCTTCACCAGGCAACTATATGAAGTAGCTGCAATTATCATTCCCATTTTTATTAACGATGGAACTAAGCCCCAGGGAGGTTACACAACGTGTCCTGGGACATGTTGTTAGTAAGAAGCAAAGCTAGGATTCTGGTTCCAGAGTCAGATTCTTTTCTTTTCTTTTTTTATTTTCTCTAGAGTCAGCATTCTTATTACTACACAACTTTCTAATTTTACAGCATTCCACTTAGAAGTAGAAGTAAACCTTGGGACCCCTGCATGAACATTCCACCCTAGGGGCACCTCAGAAAAGGAATGCATCCTGCTCAAAGAAGCCCTCAGCTCACACTTCCACTGAGACAGACTGGCTGGTTGAACGTCTTTGTGATCTCGTAATCAGTTGATGTTTGATTCCAGATCATCTCCAAAGGATGTCGCTTCTGCAGTCTGCAACCTAAGCTTTTTAGGTGCTCAGTTCTAATATTGCACAGATTGGAGCTCAACTTAGCTGCATGTGTCTTGTAACATTTGACTCCATTTGACCTGAACTCCAATTCTAACTCTGCCTCTTACCGGGTCTATGGACTGGGCAAATGACTATACTGTGTGATGTCTTCGTCCTCTACTCTGAAAAGTTTTTGTTAAGAATAAATGAGATATGAGGTGAAGGGGATTAAGAATACACTTATCAGGATGACTGAGCACTGAATACAGTATAGAATTGTTGAATCACTGTATTGTATACCAGAAACTAGTACAACACTGCATGTTAACTATATGGGAATTAAGAAAAAGAATAAATGAGGTGTTATGCATAAACAACGCATAAAACAAGTATTCTAGAAGTGGGAGTTCTTTTATTTGATTGATGTTATGTAGTCTACTTTAAGTTTTTTGATTCTGCTGGTTGAGGGAAAAGTTACTCCTTGTAATCTGAGTTTCTGTTGGGAGATAAATAAGAATCACATTGAAAATGGCTTTTAAGCAGTTGCTTAAGTTTAAGTAGCTCCTGTGTGCTTTTGGTGGGAGTGGTGTTCCAGTGCAATGTGTAATGGGGGATTTTTTTTTCACGCTTTGCAAAACATCCTGTGTAACTTAAATTTCCCCGTTCTCGATATTAATGACACAGTTGTCATTAATATGACAACTTTTTTACCTAAAAAAAAGAAAAAGAACATATTGACATGGCCACCATGTCAAGCGCACTTTCCATGTGGTGCCGGTCTTTCCACAAACACACTGAACACCTATTATATTCTTGCCTCAGAGTAATAAGACACAGTGCCTACTGCTTCTGGTCTAGGCAAAAAGCTCTGGAACACAATGTCAATGTAACAAGGTTATGTGACATGGTGCTCTGCAAACATGGAAAATAAATAAGGGCGGGACAAGAGAAGTCCTTCTCCCTAACCACAGACTCAAGAATTCAAGAAAAGACCTGTACAGGTGAATTGTTTTGTGAGTTTTGAGTGGACCTTACTGTATAACTTCTTGCTTTTTCAGACTGCCACGAATAGATTATTTTCTCCTCTGGACAACTGGGTTCATGATTAATTCTCTGTCTCTCTTGACCTTTATAAATAGAGGAGAGTATTTTGATTAGATGGTTTATGGATATTTCTTTTTCCTTTTTTTTTTTAAAGCGAAGTGATATTGTCTTCTTATATGTGCTGCTGAAGCGAGCACAGTGATATTGTCTTAAAGCAATACATATATGATGTCACAAATTAGAAAAAAGAAAAATATGAAGAAAAAAGTGAAAATCACTTGCAAACCATCAAGCACATGCTACCTCTATTAACGTTTGAAAAATTGATCTCCATTTTTTTCCCATAAACATATGTCATAGATGACAGAGTTATATTGCTATTTTTATATAATATCATATGTTGCCAACATTTTCTCGTGTTGTTAAAAAAGGGAGTGTGGGTATACCCATTATGGAAGAAGATCTGGAAGTTACTTATTAAAACACATATACACCCAAATCTATGACTCAGCAGTTCAGTCCTATGTATGGTACCCAGGAGAAAGTAAATAAAGTATTTGTTTACAAAATTACTGGTACAAGACTATGCATCACATCTTCATTCATAATACTAAAAAACCAGAAACAGCTCAAATATCCATCAACAGATGAATGGATAAACTAGTCAGCAATAAAAAGGAACAAACTACTTTTTAAATTAAATTTAAAAAATTTTAATTTCAGTATAATTAACAGTGTTCTATTAGTTTCAGGTGTTCAATATAGTGATTCAACAATCTGGTACATCACACAGTGCTCATCATAAGTGTCCTCTGAGTCCCCTTTATCTGTTTCACCCATCCACCCACCCATCCACCCATCTGGTAGCCATCAGTTTGTTCTCTATAGCTAAGAGTCTGATTTTTGGTTTGTCTCTTTTTTTTTTTTCTTGGTTTTGTTTCTTAAATTCCACATATGAGTAAAAGCGTATGATATTTGTCTTTCTCTGACTGACTTATTTCACTTAGCATAATACAGTCTAGATCCATTCATGTTGTTGCAAATGGCAAGATTTCATTTTTTAATGGCTAATATTCCATAATATCTATATGTATATATTGTATCTTTAGCCATTCATATTCCATGGTATATAATATTCTATGAAAATCTCCAACACACACATATAAATATGAATTTATATATATAATATATATATTAATTTATTTATTAATGGACATGGGTTGCTGCGATAGTTTGGCTATTGTAAATAGTCCTGCTATAAACATAGGGTGCATATATCTTTTTTAATTAGTGTCTTCATATTCTTTGGGTAAATAACCAGTAGCAGAATTACTGGATCATTTGGTAATTCTATTTTTAATTCTTTGATGCACCTCCATTACTGTTTCTACATTGGCTGTACCAGTTTGTATTCCCATGAACAAAGGGTTCCTTTTTCTCCACATCCTCACCAACACTTGTTTCTTGTGGTTTTGATTTTAGCTATTCTGACAGATGTGAGGTGATATCTCACTGTGGTTGTGATTTGCATTTCCCTGATGCTGAGTGATACTGAGCACATTTTCGTGTGTTTGTTGGCCATTTGTATGTCTTCTTTGAAGAAATATCTCTTTGTGTCTTTTGCCCATTTTTAATTGGATTATTAGTTTTTTTGGTATTGAGTTGTATAAGTTCTTTATGTATTTCAGATATTAGCCATTCATCAGCTATGTCATTTGCAAATATTTTCTCACACTCAGTAGGTTTTCTTTTAGTTTTGTTGAGTATTTCACTCACTATGTAGTAGATTTTTATTTTGATGTGGTCCCAATAGTTTATTTTTGGTTTTATTTCCCTTGCCTCAGGAGACATATGTAGAAAAAATTATTGCCTCAGCCCTCTCCTAGGATTTTTATGGTTTCAGGTCTCACATTTAGGTCCTTAATGTACTCTGAGTATATTTTTGTGTATGGCATAAGAAAGTGGTTCAGTTTCATTCTTTTTCATGTATCTGTCCAGTTTTCCCAACACCATATGGTGAAGAGGAACAAACTATTGATACATGTAACAACATGGGTGAATCTCAAAAGCATTATACTAAGTGAAAGAAACCAGACTTTCAAAAAGCATATATTGTATGATTCAATTTATATAAAGCTCTGCAACCAACAAAATTAACCTAGGATAGAAAAAAACAGAATGGAGGTTTCCTTTGGAGGGTAAATTGGGATAATGGCAGAATTTATTAGGAAAAGACATAAGAGAACTTTCTAGAGTGATGACAATAGTTTATATCTTAATAATGCTTTATGTTACATAGATACATGCATTAGCCAAAATTCATCAAATGAGGGTTGCCTGGTGGCTCAATCTGTTAAGCCTCCAACTCCTGATTTCTGCTCAGGTCATGATCTCTGGGTTGGGGTTGTAAGATCAAATCCTGCATCAGTCCCTGCACTGAGCATAGGGCCTGCTTGAGATTCTCTCTCTCCCTCTGCCCCTCCCAACTCTTGCTCTCTCTGTCTCAAAAAATAGAAGTAAAATAATCAAATGATGCAGTAAAGATTTGTGCATTACTCTATAAAATTTTACCTAAAAAAAAGAAAAAGAACATATTGAATTTTAAGTTTCTATTTCCTCATCAGTGAAACTAAAACATGGAGTTATATTTGTAAAGCCAACACCTTTATATAGCATTGCTTCATAAGTTACAACAATCCTTTAAAGCAAAAATGTTTCTTTAAAACAAAGTCTTGATATACTTAATATATAAGGGGAGTAGGGCAAGATGGAAGAGAAGTAGCAGGCTGAAATGACATAAGGTCCCAGAAGTTCAATAGATAGTTATCAAACCATTCCAAACACCTACAAACTCAACAGGATATAGAAGAAAAGAAGAGCAGCAATTCTAGGAAGAGAAAATTGACCACTTTCTGAAAGGTAGGATGTATGGAGAAGTGAATCCGAAGTGACGGGAAGATAGACCGCAGCTGGAGGTGCTGGCTCCCAGCAAGCAATAGAGAAACGGAGCACAAAATCCGAACTTTTAGAAACCTTCTTCATTGAGAGACATCACTCCAGAGGCTAAGCAGGGGTTGAGTCCTCGTGTGGACAGTGTGGTCTCAGGTCTTGTGAGGTCACAGAAAGATTGGGGGTGTCTGAGTGTGGCAGAGCTCCCAGGTATTGGAGCAGGGAAGCCAACTACAGAGACAGAGCTGAGGAGTGAGCTTTCAGATCTGGGTTACCTTAAACTGTGATCCAAGGCACAGTCAGACCACGGCTCTTTGAGCAGGGACCTGACAAGTGGCAGATACAGGAAGAGTCACCTCCTCTGGAGGCAGGAATCTACTGGGTTTGGAGACTCCAAACTGGGCTGTGCATTAGAGACAAAAACACTCAGTCACAGGCCGGGTGAGCATGGAGCATGGGCAGAAACCAGGGAGACAGGAGGGGTTGACTGCTTTTCTCTGAAGGTGCACTGAGGAGTGGGTTCCCCAGCACTTAGCTCTTCCAGGCTAGAGACTGGGAGGCTGCCATTTTCATTCTCGTCATCCAGAGCTCTATGGAAAGTGTTCAGTGAACAAAAGCTCCCAAGAGCAAACCCAAGCAGATTACTTAGCCTGGCCCCTGGCAAGTGTGGTGCAATTCCACATCAGGCAAAGACATTTGAGAATCACTATAACAGGACCCTCCCCCAGAAGATCAGCAAGAACATCCAGCCAAGACCAAGCTCACCCATCAAGAACAGTGGAACTCCAGAGCTAGGGGAAAGCAGCACATAGAATTCATGGCTTTCCCCTGATGATCCCTTAGTCTTGCAAAGTTAATTTTTTTTAATTTTATTTTTTTCTTATTCTATTTTTTAAAAACTTTTCCTCTTTCCTCTTTTAATGTTTTTTAACTAGTTTATCTTAAAAATACCTTCCTATGATAATTGACTCTCTCTGCTTGACTTATTTCACTCAGCATAATCTCTTCCAGTCCCGTCCATGTTGCTACAAAAGTTGGGTATTCATCCTTTCTGATGGAGGCATAATACTCCATAGTGTATATGGACCACATCTTCCTTATCCATTCATCCGTTGAAGGGCATCTTGGTTCTTTCCATAGTTTGGCGACTGTGGCCATTGCTGCTATAAACATTGGGGTACAGATGGCCCTTCTTTTCACGACATCTGTATCTTTGGGGTAAATACCCAGGAGTGCAATTGCAGGGTCATAACAAATAGCATGGAGGACAAAGGGCGTTAGAGAGGAGTAGGGAATTTGGGTAAATTGGAAGGGGAGGTGAACCATGAGAGACTATGGACTCTGAAAAACAGTCTGAGGGGTTTGAAGTGGCGGGGGGGTGGGAGGTTGGGGTACCAGGTGGTGGGTATTATAGAGGGCACGGCTTGCATGGAGCACTGGGTGTGGTGAAAAAATAATGAATACTGTTTTTCTGAAAATAAATAAATTGGAAAACAAAACAAAAAATACCTTCCTAAAAAAACCTTTTTCAATATTCATTGTTATATTCATATTTTATCCCTTCATTGTATTTAACCTTATTTTTTGTATAATATAGGTTTTTTTCCCCCTAAAAATTTTGTGATACAATTTCTTCTAATACATCAAAATATACCCTAAATCTAGCACATGGCTTTGTTCTAGTCTCTGACCTGAGCACATTTTCTCCTCTTTTTTTTTTTCTCTTTCCAACCAACTTATCAATTCATTTTTTAGAATTTTTTAAAAATTTTCATCTTTATAGTCATATTTCATCCCTTCATTGTGTTTACCCTTAGTTTTGGATATACATAAGTTTTTCTTTCTTTAAAATTTTGGGAGGTAGTTTATTCTGAGACCAAAATATACCCCAAATCAAGTGGGTAGCTCTGTTCTATTCACCAGTCATATATATATGTATATATATAATATATATATTTTTAAATTTTAAATTTTTATTTATTTTTCACCCTTTCTTCTCCCCCCCAGTTTTGGGTCTCTTCTGACTTGGTTAGCGTACATTTTCCTGGGGTCTTTGCCACCCTTTTAGTATTTTATTCTCTCATTCATATGCTCTTAACTGGATAGAATGACAAAGCAGAAAAACTCACTACAAAGCTGTGATCACCAATATAGCATGGTACTGGCATAAAAACAGACACACAGAGCAGTGGAAGAGAGTAGAGAGCCCAGATATGGACCCTCAACTCTATGGTCAAGTAATCTTCAAAAAAGCAGGAAAAAATATAAAGTGGAAAAAAGACAGTCTCTTCAATAAATCGTGCTGGGAAAATTGGACAGCTATGTGTAGAAGAATGAAACTTGACCATTCTCTTACACCATACACAAAGATAAACTCAAAATGGATAAAAGACCTCAACATGAGGCAAGAATCTATCAAAATGCTAGAGGATAACATAGGCAGTAACCTCTTTGATATCGACCACAGCAACTTCTTTCAAGATATGTCTCCAAAGGCAAAGGAAACAAAAGCAAAAACGAACTTCTGGGACTTCATCAAGATCAAACCTTCTTCACAGCAAAGGAAACAGTCAATAAAACAAAGAGGCAACCCACGGAATGGGAGAAGATATTTGCAAATGACATTACAAAGGGCTGATATCCAAGATCTATAAAGAACTCCTCAAACTAAACACACACAAAACAGATAATCATGTCAAAAAATGGGCAGAAGACATGAACAGACACTTCTCCAATGAAGACATACAAATGGCTATCAGACACATGAAAAAATGTTCATTATCCTTCGCCATCAGGGAGATTCAAATCAAAATCACGTTATGGTATCACCTTATACCAGTTGAATGGCCAAAATTAACAATGCAGTAAACAACACGTGTTGGAGAGGATATGGAGAAAGGGGTACTCTCTTACACTGTTGGTGGAAATGCATGTTGGTGTAGCCAGTTTGGAAAACAGTGTGGAGATTCCTCAAAAAATTAAAAATAGAGCTTTCCTATGACCCTGCAATTGCACTACTGAGTATTTACCCAAATGATACAGATGTAGTGAAAAGAAGGCCACCCGTGCCCCATTGTTCATAGCAGCAATGGCCACAGTCACCAAACTGTGGAAAGAACCAAGATGCCCTTCAACAAATGAATTGATAAGGTCCACAACCATGGATGTGGTCCATATATACTAAGGAGTAGTATGCCTCCATCAGAAAGGATGAATACCCAACTTTTGTATCAACATGGATGGGACTGGAGGAGATTATGCTGAGTGAATAAGTCAAGCAGAGAGAGTCAATTATCATATGGTTTCATTGATTTGTGGAGCATAAAGAATAACACGGAGCACATGGGGAGATGGAGAGGAGAAGGGAGTTGGGGGAAATTTGAGGGGGAGACAAAGCATGGGAGAATGTGGACTCTGAAAAACAATCTGAGGAGGGGTGAGGGGTGGGAGGTTGGATGACCCACTGGTGGGTATTATGGAGGGCATGTATTGCATGGAGCACTGGGTGTGGTGCATAAACAATGAATTCTGGAACACTGGAAGGAAGTTAAAAAAATAAATTTAAAAAAATGGAGGTTCTTACTGCTAGGATAAATGAAGCAGAAGAGAGAATTAATGATATAGAAGGACAAATGATGGAGAATAAAGAAGCTGAGCAAAAGAGAGACAGACAACTACTGGACCACGAGGGGAGAAATTGAGAGATCAGTGATACCCTAAGATGAAACAATATTAGAATAATTCGGATTCCAGAAGAAAGAGAATAATTGGGATTCCAGAAGAAAGAAAGAGAGAGGGGGCAGAAGTGTATTGGAGTGAATTATAGTAGAGAATTTCCTTAATATGGCAAAGAGACCAAGCATCAAAATCCAGGAGGCACAGAGAACCCCCCTTGAAATCAATAAAAATAGGTCCACACCCTGTCATCTAATAGTAAAACAAGTCTCAGTGACAAAGAGAAAATCTTGAAAGCTCAGGACAAGAAGTCTGTAACATACAATGGTAGAAATATTAGATTGGGAGCAGACCTTTCCACAGATAACAGCAGGCCAGAAAGAACTGGCATGATATATTCAGAGCACTAAATGAGAAAAGTATGGAGCCAAGAATACTATATCCAGCTAGGTTATCACTGAAAATAGAAGGAGGAGCACTTGGGTGGCTCTGTTAACCTTTAACAGAGGTTAAAGCCTCTGCCTTCAGCTCAGGTCGTGTTCCCAGGGTCCTGGGATCAAGCCCTGCATCAGGTTCTCTGCTCAGCAGGGAGCCTGCTTCCTCCTCTCTCTCTGCCTGCCTCTCTGCCTACTTGGTGATCTCTATCTGTCAAATAAATAAATCAATAAAATCTAAAAAAAAAAAAAAGAAAATAGAAAGAGAGATAAAAAGTTTCTAGGACAAACAAAAATTAAAAGAATTTGCAAACACCAAACCAGCCCTATAGGACATACTGAAAGGGGTACTCTAAGCAAAGAGAGAGCCTAATAGTAGTAGACCAGAAAGGAACAGAGACAATATACAATAAGAGTCACCTTACAGGCAATACAATGGCACTAAATTCATATCTTTCAGTAGTTACCCTGAATGTAAATGGGCTAAATGCCCCAATCGAAAGACACAGGGTATCAGAATGGATAAAAAACCAAGACCCATCAATATGCTTTCTACAAGAAACTCATTTTAGACCCAAAGACACCTCCAGATTTAAAGTGAGGGTGTGGAAAATAATTTATCATGCTAATGGACATCAAAAGAAAGCTGGGGTGGCAATCCTTATATCAGATAAACTAGATTTTAAGCCAAAGACTATCATAAGAGATGAGGAAGGGCACTATATCATACTTAAAGGATCTGTCCAACAAGAAGATATAACAATTTTAAGTATCTATGCCCCTAAAATGGGAGCATCCAACTATATAAACCAATTAATAACAAAATCAAAGAAAGACTTTGACAATAAAGCAGTTGGGGACTTTAACACCCCCTCACTGGAAAGGACAGATCATCCAAGCAAAAGATCAACAAGGAAATAAAGGCTTTCAATGACACACTGGACCAGATGGACACCACAGATATATTCAGAACATTCCATCCCAAAACAACAGAATACACTTTCTTCTCTAGTGCACATGGAACATTCTCCAGAATAGATCACATCCTGGGTCACAAATCAGGTCTCAACTGGTACCAAGAGATTGGGATCATTCCCTGCATATTTTCAGACCACAATGCTCTGAAGCTAGAACTTAATCACAAGAGGAAACTTGGAAAGAACTCAAATACATGGAGGCTAAAGAACATCCTTCTGAAGAATGAATTAATCAACCAGGAAATTAAAGAGGAATTGAAAAAAATTCATGGAAACAAATGAAAATGAAAACACAAATGTTCAAAATCTGTGGGACACAGCAAAGGCAGTCCTGAGAGGAAAGTATATAGTGATACAAGCCTTTCTCAAGAAACAAAAAAGGGGGGCGCCTGGGTGGCTCAGCAGGTTGGTCCTCTGCCTTTGGCTCAGGTCATGATCTCAGGGTCCTAGAATCAAGCCCCATGTCAGGCTCTCTGGTCAGCAGGGAGCCTGGTTGCCCTCTCTCTGCCTGCCTCTCTATCTACTTGTGATCTCTGTCTGTCAAATAAATAAAATCTTAAAAAAAAAAAAAAAAGGAAAGAAACAAGAAAGTTCTCAAGTTCACAACCTAACCTTACACTGAAGGAGCTGGAGAAAGAACAGCAAAGAAAGCCTATACCCAGCAGGAGAGAGAAATAATAAAGATCAGAGCAGATATCAATGAACTAGAAACCAAAATAACAGTAGAACACATAAACAAAACTAGAAGCTGGTTCTTTGAAAGAATTAATAAGATTGATAAACCCCGGCCAGATTTATCAAAAAGAAAAGAGAAAGGGCCCAAATAAATAAAATCATGAATGAAAGAGAAGAGATCACAGTCAACACCAAAGAAATACAAACAATTATAAAAAAATATTATGAGCAACTATTACGCCAGCAAATTTGACAATCTGGACAAAATGGATGCATTCCTAGAGGCGTATAAACTACCAAAATTGAACCAGGAAGAAATAGAAAACCTGAACAGACCCATAACCAGTAAGGACATTGAAGCAGTCATCAAAAATCTCCCAACAAACAAGAGCCTAGGGCCAGACAACTCCCCAGGGGAATTCTATCAAACATTCTATCAAACATTTAAAGAAGTAATACCAATTCTCCTGAAACTGTCCCAAAATATAGAAATGGAAGGAAAACATCCAGACTCATTTTATGAGGCCAGCATTATCTTGACCCCAAAACCAGACAAAGACCCATCAAAAAGGAGAATTACAGACCAATATCCCTGATGAACACAGATGGGAAAATTGTCACCAAAATACTATCCAGTAGGATCTTAAAAAGATTATTCACCACGACCAAATGGAGTTTATTCCCCGGGCTGCAAGGTTGGTTCAACATCGCAAATCAATCAGTGTGATACAATACATTAATACAAGAAAGAACAAGAACCACATGATACTCTCAACAGATGCTGAAAAAGCATTTGACAAAGTACAGCATCCTTTATCGATCAAAACTATCCAAAGTGTAGTGATAGAGGGTACATACCTGAATATTATCAAAGCCACCTATGAAAAACCCACTACGAATATCATTCTCAATGGAGAAAAACTGAGAGCTTTTCCCCTAAGGTCAGGAACATGGCAGTGATGTCTGCTATCATCAGTGCTATTCAACATAGTACTAGAAGTCCTAGCCTCTGTAGTCAGACAGCAAAAAGAAATAAAAGGCATCTGAATCAGCAAAAAAGAAGTCAAACTATCACTCTTTGCAGATGATATGATACTTTATGTACAAAACTCAAAAGACTCCACTCTAAAACTGCTAGAACTTATATAGGAATTCAGTAAAGTGTCAGGATATAAAATAAACACACAGAAATTAGTTGCATTTCTATTCACCAACAGCAAGACAGAAGAAAGAGATATTAAGGAGTTGATCCCACTTACAATTGCACCCAAAACTATAAGATACCTAGGAATAAACCTAGCCAAAAAGGCAAAGAACCTGTACTAAGAAAACTATAAAATACTCACGAAAGAAATGGAGGAAGACACAAAGAAATGGAAAAAACATTCCATGCTCATGGATTGAAAGAACAAATATTGTGAAAATGTCTGTGATACCTAAAGCAATCTACACATTAAATGCAATCCCTATCAAAATACCATCATTTTTTCCCCAAAGAAATGGAACAAATAATGCTAAAATATATATGGAACCAGAAAAGACCCTGAATAGCCAGAGGCATGTTGAAAAAGAAAGCCAGGGGCACCTAGGTGGTTCAGTGGGTTAACGCCTCTGCCTTCGGCTTAGATCATGATTCCAGGGTCCTGGGATGGAGCCCCGCATCAGGCTCTCTGCTCAGCAGGGAGCCTGCTTCCTCTTCTCTCTCTGCCTACTTGTGATCTGTCTGTTAAATAAATAAATTAAATTAAATTAAAAAAAAAAGAAAGAAAGCCAAAGTTGGTGGCATCACAATTCCAGGCTTCAAGCCCTATTACAAAGCTGTCATCATCAAGACAGTATGGTACTGGCACAAAAACAGACACACAGATTAATGCAACAGAATAGAGAGCCCAGAAATGGACCCTCACCTCTATGGTCAATTAATCTTATACAAAGCAGGAAAGAATGTGCAATGGAAAAAAGACAGTCTCTTCAACAAATGGTGTTGGGAAAATTGGACAGCCACATGCTGAAAGGTGAAACTGGACCATTTCCTTACACCACACACAAAAATAGACTCAAAATGGATGAAAGACCTCAATGTGAGACAAGAATCCATCAAAATCCTTGAGGAGAACACATGCAGCAACCTCTTTGACCTCAGCCGCAGCAAATTCTTCCTAGAAACATCACCAAAGGCAAGGGAAGCGAGGGAAAAAATGAACTATTGGGACCTTATCAAGATCAAAAGCTTTTGCACAGCAAAGGAAATAGTCAACAAAACCAAAAGACAACTGACAGAATGGGAGAAAATATTTGCAAATGACATATCAGATAAAGGGCTAGTATCCAAAATCTATTGTTTTTAAAGATTTTATTTATTTGACACACACAGAGAGATCACAAGTAGGCAGAGAGGCAGGCAGAGAGAGAGGGGGAAGCAGGCTCCCTGCTAGCAGAGAGCCCAATATGGGGTTGAATCCCAGGACCCTGAGGTCATGACCTGAGCTGAAGGCAGAGGCTTAACCCACTGAGCCACCCAGGCACCCTAGTATCCAAAATCCATAAAGAACTTATCAAACTCAACACCCAAAGAACAAATAATCCAATCAAGAAATGAGCAGAGGACATGAACAGACATTTCTGCAAAAAACACATGCAGATGGCCAAGAGACACATGAAAAAGTGCTCAACATCACCCAGTATCAGGGAAATACAAATCAAAACCACAGTGAGATACCACCTCACACCAGTCAGAATGGCTAAAATTAACAAGTCATGAAAGAACAGATGTTAGAGAGGATGCAGAGAAAAGGGAACCCTCCTACAGTGTTGGTTGGAATCCAAGCTGGTGCAGCCAATCTGGAAAACAACATGGAGGTTCCTCAAAAAGTTGAAAATTGAGCTATCCTATGACCCAGCAAATGCACTACTGGGTATTTACCCTAAAGATACAAATGTAGTGATCCGAAGGGGCACCCGAATGTTTATAGCAGCAATGTCCACAAAGCCAAACTATGGAAAGAACCTAGATGTCCATCAACAGATGAATGGATAAAGAAGTGGTATATATATACACATATATATGTGTACACACACACACACACACACACACACACACACACACAGGAATAGTATGCAGCCATCAAAAGAAACGAAATCTTGCCATTTGCAACGACATAGATGGAACTAGAGGGTATTATGCTTAGCGAAATAAGTTGATCAGAGAAAGACAATCATCATATGATCTCCCTGATATGAGGAATTTGAGAGGCAGTGCAGGGGGGCTTGGGGGGTAGGGAAGGAAAAAATGAAACAAGTTGGGATTGGGAGGAAGACAAACCATAACAGACTCTTTTTTAATTTTTTTTAAAGATTTTATTTATTTATTTGAACACAGAGATCATAAGCAGGCAGAGAGGCAGGCAGAGAGAGGAGGAAGCAGGCTCCCTGCTGAGCAGAGAGCCCGATGTGGGGGTTGATCCCAGGACTCTGGGATCATGACCTGAGCTGAAGGCAGAGGCTTAACCCACTGAGCCACCCAGCTGCCCCCGTAACAGACTCTTAATCTCACAAAATAAACTGAAGGTTTCTGGGGGGAGAGGGGGTATGGAGAGGGTGGTTTGGTTATGAACATTGGGGAGGGTATGTAATATGGTGAGTGCTGTGAAATGTGTAAGCCTGATGATTCACAGACCTGTACCCCTGGGGCTAATTATACATTATATGTTAACAAAAATAATTAATAAAAATATGCAACTCACTAAAAAGAAATCACTGAATCTTCAATAGAGAAATGAACAAAATAAGTGAGTTTAAAATTAAAAGTATATAGTGCCAGAAACCAATTTTGTCCAAACTCATTACTAATAACAACAACAAAATCTCTCTTTATGGAGGACCTACTGAGTTTCCATGTATGATATCAGTTAATACTTATGATTAATACACTTATCAAACATAATCAACCTCACAGGATTCTAAAAACACAAATTAAAATAAGAACTTCCATTTTTTCTAATAAAATAATGAAGTTTAAAAAGGTATAATAATGTTAAGGAAAGAGAGATCAAATAAGCACTTGCAAATATTGTCAGGGGGATGTAATTCATTACTACTTTTTGGGAAGTTCTCCCCCTCCACTTTTTGGCCATTTTGTTTAAGAGTTCAAAAAGAGAATATACTCTAAATGACTAATTTTGTTGTGGGAACTTTTCTAGGAAATAGTCATAAGTGTACAGAAATTCAACTATAAAAATGTTCATTCCAACATTATTTATAATAGCAGAAGACTAAAAACAACCCATATGTTTAATACAAAAGGCTGGCAGATGATTTACCGGAGTGCACTCACATTATTGGAGTCATGGGACCCTGTCCTTTTTCTTTTCTAGGTTCCCTAATTGTCATCTGATCACTGATCAGGGTACCTGAGGGGTACCAAGAAAAGGAAACTTTTCCTTGTTCTGCCCTGGAAAATAGTGGAACAATCAGGACCAGATTTATATGTTGGTCTTCTAAGCTTTTGTGCATTTCTGAGAGACAGGAATATCCAGGTCTCTGGGCACTGAACGAAGACTAGCACCTAGCAGATTTCTAGGCTATATCCATTTGAAGACAGCTGATGAGCTATTGCAAATACTATTAGGACCCCCTTCCTCGTGCTCCTACAGCTCCATGCACACAGTCTTATCACTCCCCATAATTTTGTATTGTACTTACCCACCTTGTTTGCTTTTTTCACTAATTCCTGGAGGGCAGAAGTTACTGATCATCTTGGTTGGTGACCCAAGAGTTAAGTGTTCGATATATTATATTGAAAGACTGTATAAAATATTGGTTAAGTTCTATATTCATATTGTCTGGGTTTTAATCTTGGCTTTGCCATTTCTTAGTGCTCTGAATTTGGATAACAAATTTATCTGAACCTCAGTTTCCTTATTTGCAAAATGGGATTGGTAAAAGTCACCAAACTTACAGAGTTACTAAGTGAGTTCATCTCAGAACAGTGCCTAGACAATAATAAGTCCTCAAAAAAATGTTGGCTGCAGATATCCATAGCAATTATTTTTTATAGAAAAATTGCTCTTTTGAGATAAATATGGCCATACTTGCCGATGAGTTCTAATCACTAAATAATCAACGAATTTACTTTGGGGACATAGAAACACAGATCTATCTTTTGGAGTTCATTGCAAATGTTTGCTGCAATGTCGGGTAAATTATAGGTACTCATTAAGGGTTTAATGAATAGATAAACATATGGATTAGTTGCAGACAAAAACAAAAAAAAAAGGAGAAAAATCTATGGCAGCAATAACAAAAATGAATCCCCCATTTTTGGTGTCTTAATGACTATGAAAGTTCTCCTGTTTGGTATTGGATGTATACATATCTTTCAGGAGGAAGCCATATGGCTTAATGGGGAAAGCCAAGGGGATGGAGTCACGCGATTTGGCGCTCATCTGTGCTCTGCCACTTAGTAACTGTGGGACTTCAGACAAATTCTCTAACTGGTTTGGTTGTCAGTGTTCTCCTTAATAAGATAAGGTTAATTATTCCCACCTCTTGGAGCTGTTATTTGGTTGTTGCCATTGTTTTGTTCCTTGTTTGATGTGACAAGTTTTAATTCAATTATTCATTAAAATACCATTAGCTTATTCTTCAGGACAACAGCAAAAGTCCCCGTGGCACTCTGGAACTACGTATAGAATGTTATAGAGCACGGGACACACGTTAGCTGAAGCCTAACTGCCAACCAGATCACTTATATAAGGTATGGTAGGACAGTTTCTATAGAGTATTGGAGTTTCTATTTTTATTTCAGACTATTTTATGTTGTGTTACAGGTGCGGTGGGGAGATTTTCTGAAATCCGTTTTTCTGTGTGGTAAACACTAGTGGAAGTTGGTGTCACGAAGTTCTCAGAGGTGACATACAACTGAGAACAAGGAGGGCATTCAAGTCAGGTCAGCCATTGAACATGGACCTATGCCCTAATTTATGTTACGCTGATCCAAGAAGCCTCTGCTGAAAGTCTGCCTGGAAACATCCGTGTGATGTGTCATGTGAGAGAGACCGTATTTTTGTTATATTTCTCTAATTCCATCAAAGGGGTTGTCTTGGGCTGACCTATAGTAGATTGTGACGTCAAATCATTATCTGGAGGCAATATACAGGATACCAATGTAGGTTTTGTCTTTTGGCTTAGAAGGCAAAGATGTCATGTTGAGAATACCAGCAGCTGGATTGTCACCCAAAATTGTTTAGACATTTAGAATACTTGGGTGTGTATTCATAATTTAGATTCACAGGTTTTGTATTCATTAAGCACTTCTTTAAGTACTTATTGGGTGCCAGGCACTACTCAACGTGCTATGGACCCCAAAATATAGAAAATCCAGAAGGATCCTGGTCTGAAAGAGCTCACTGTAGCTGGGGAGACCAATGTAATTTATAAAAATACAGTTTTGTACATGTCCTAGCAGAGATGTGTGTTAAGTGCTGTGACGGCTCAGAAGTAATAGCATTGAATTCCTCCTGGGAGCATGAGGGAGGGGGTGAGACTTTGGGTGGCTCATGAAGGACACGTGGGGGTTCCGCAGAGAAATAAGAGAGGGCTGGTCATTTCTGAGAGAGGAGAGAGCACTAGCTGAAGGAGCATAGAGGTGCTGGAGGTGGCGGATGGTGGGATCCCAGAGCATAAAGAGGAGGCAAGAGGCAGGTGAGGTCACATTGTTGAACTGGTGACTTCAGGGAAAATTAAAAAATGCTGACTCTACAAAGGAACGCTTACTCCAAAATCTAAAAAAAAATTATGAAATTGCCTGAAGGAGAATGTGAAATTCTAGTTTCCCCCTCAACTTCCAGTGTTCAAATCCTACTTGCAGAGAGAATCATGATTGACAGGAGCTTTTTTTCCATGAATATTTCCACATATTTTCTATGCATATATAACATATATGTATGCATGTATATGTGCATGCATATATACATTTTTACACAAATGAAATCAATGTTTATGTATAACTTGTTTCATTTCCCATGTAAAGTTATATTTTAGTCATCATTCTATATGAATCCATATATTTGCATCTTATTCTTTTGACCGGCCGTAGGATCTTCTATCAAATAGGGGGGACCACAATTTGACTCAAGTGACATGTAAGGTTCTTCTTCACACATTACTCTCGGCATTTCCACTGACCTTCTTAGATTTCAAGGAAAGAGGGTAGTAGAATAATACTGAGAACCATTAATGTACCTTTGTGTTAAAACAAAGGTACACGCCTACTGGGTTGGGGGAACTGTCATTCCAGGTCTCCGCGGAGTGCTCATCTCTACAGAGGTCCCAGGCTAACTGGTTTGACAAGGAGTTTTCAGAACTTTTCTGTTAGGGGGGCTGCCACAGGAGAGTGGGCATTTGGAGCTGGACTGGGAAGCATCGGCAGGGGTTCCTCGGGCAGGAACGCTTGCTCTGTTCAGAGCAGAATGCCGCTGGACTGGATTCAGGGGGGGAGGGTGGCTGTTTCCTCATTTTAATCGGTCAATCAACAAACAATTTTTGAATACCTGCAGTGTGCTCAATAGGAACCAGCAGGGGAAACCTGATTCTTGCCTTTGAATAACTTATAATCGGGTTAGGGAAACAAGATTCATGAAGCAGTTAGTAAGATCTATGAAGCAGGATGGAAGCGAGTATTGTTGAATTATGTCCTAATAAAAGTGCTGGAAGGACTGCTAAGAAGGCTAATATGAGTGTGGGCTGGGGTAATCAGGAAGATCTCTCTGCATAGGGTGAAATGTGAAATGGACCTAGGAGGGTGGGTAGCACTCCAGTCAACAGAGTACTCAAGAGGGACCTTCCGGCCAAAACCAGTGTGCAGACCTAACCATGCAAGTAGATCGACAGGAATATTCTATTCAGTTGTTTGGTTCCAGTCACAGGAGAGGTCAAATTTCCTGTCTGTATTCTCAGACACCAAAGCATCCTACAATTCGCCTTTGCTCATGAGTCACAGACTCCTCCTGGGGAATAAAGAAAATAATGATTATTTACTATCATGAAAACACATAGCAGGGCTTTGGTGCAGCTGACATTTACGACCTGCCCCTCTATTTTCAGGCACATCGTCACTCTTACTACCAGGGTTGCTGGAGAACTTTGATTTCTGCTGCTCTAAAACCATAGCAAGACGTGATGTTTGACTTTCAGATGTTTTTGACCAGAATCAGAAGATAGTCCAGGATTTACTAAATAAGAACTATTGAAAATGGGTACGATGCTCTCATGAACGCAGGTCCACTGAAAAACCATGGTGTTGGTGACTTGGCATATCCCTGTGAGCCGAATAACTTGACTCCAACTGTGTTCTTAGTGTTGTATTCTCAGGTGACACCTCCATCTCCCACAGGGTTTCGGTAGATGCGTGGTGTGTTTCAGTGGATGTGTGTGACAGACATTTCTTTTTTAACCAGGTTGTGGGAAATGAAGGAGGTTTTAAAATCTAAGTGGGGTGGGGAAAAGAAGACCTGCTTTCCTGGGGGTTTGTCTTGCAATCTTGGGCAAGCTACTTCACTCACTTGGAGGGAGTAATTCAGCAAAAATAAGAAATAGTATTCGCTTGGCAGAATGCAGCATCTTGTTCTAAAGTCTTCTCAGAAAAACAAGGTTGAACTAGCTCAGGTGCTCGTCTCCAAGGGAGCTGTGGGTGAATGGGAGGGCGGTCCTGAACTTCTTCAGTTTTATGCAAACCATGGTACCTGTGCGTATATTGCTGGAAAGAGACTCCAACTTCATAACTTTCATTAGATTTCCAAAGAAGGTCATGTCCTCCCCAAAGTCAGTCACCCCTAGATGGTAGAAACTCTAAAGGCTTTTTTGATGTTTGAAAATTTTATCATTCTTTAATGTTCCATCTTTATAGTAAGACTTAAAGAGTAAATATTTTTATAGGGAGAAGGATTTTCACAAATCGCTTTAAATCACACCTTCTTCACATGAATCTGAGGCTAATTCTATATTATGGAGGATTTTTTTTTTTTTGGCCAGAGAATTCTATGAGATCCAAACTACTATTATTTTTGTTCCACTAAACGTGGGCATTGTTTATAGGTCGACAATGTTGTTTGTTGCATTATTAAGACTGTCTACTCTAAATAACTTCGGAGAGAAAACATTGTTCCTTTAACTCAACCATTCCTCAGACTTCCCAAAGATCTATCTTTGTATTTACAGTTTAGCTATTCCAGGGTAAAAATGTGTTCATCATTTCATTTTGTGTCCTTAAAATAATTTCTTCTCTGAGTTAGTCTTATTTCCTCAGTGTTTATTTATTTATTTTTTTTAGATGGCCACTACACGGCTGTTCATTTGCACAGTTTCTGTGTCTTTCACAGAAGCAATGGGAAGGCACTGCCCAATGATACCCAATATCTCTTTTTTAAATCCGTGAAGCATCCAACTCTTGATCTCAGGGTTGTGGGATTGAGCCCAGAGACTGGCTCCACATTTAGCGCAGGGTCTGCTGGAGATCCTTGCTCTCCAGCTCCCCCTGCTCCCCACCCCACTCATGTGCATGTGTGCTCTCTCTCAATGAATAAATAAATAAAATCTAAAAACTACGAATAGTCAATAAGACCCTCTTCACATTTAAATTCAGGAAAAAAGTTTTTGAAAGCTGAATTTGTATTCTTTCTATTAAAAAATATATGAGCTTTAATTCTCTTTTTTAAAAAATTTTTTCAATTTATTTATTTTCAGAAAAACAGTATTCATTATTTTTTCACCACACCCAGTGCTCCATGCAATCTGTGCCCTCTATAATACCCACCACCTGGTACCCCAACCTCCCACCCCCCCGCCACTTCAGATTGTTTTTCAGAGTCCATAGTCTCTCGTGATTCACCTCCCCTTCCAATTTACCCCAACTCCCTTCTCCTCTCTAACACCCCGTGTCCTCCATGCTATTTGTTATGCTCCACAAATAAGTGAAACCATATGATAATTGACTCTCTCTGCTTGACTTATTTCACTCAGCATAATCTCTTCCAGTCCCGTCCATGTTGCTACAAAAGTTGGGTATTCATCCTTTCTGATGGAGGCATAATACTCCATGGTGTATATGGACCACATCTTCCTTATCCATTCGTCCGTTGAAGTGCATCTTGGTTCTTTCCACAGTTTGGCGACTGTGGCCATTGCTGCTATAAACATTGGGGTACAGATGGCCCTTCTTTTCACGACATCTGTATCCTTGGGGTAAATACCCAGGAGTGCAATTGCAGGGTCATAGGGAAGTTCTATTTTTAATTTCTTGAGGAATCTCCACACTGTTCTCCAAAGAGGCTGCACCAACTTGCATTCCCACCAACAGTGCAAGAGGGTTCCCATTTCTCCACATCCTCTCCAACACATGTTGTTTCCTGTTTTGTTAATTTTGGCCTTTCTAACTGGTGTAAGGTGATATCTCAATGTGGTTTAATTTGAATCTCCCTGAGGGCTAATGATGATGAACATTTTTTTTTTTCATGTGTCTGATAGCCATTTGTATGTCTTGATTGGAGAAATGTCTGTTCATATCTTCTGCCCATTTTTTGATATGATTGTCTGTTTCGTGTGTGTTGAGTTTGAGGAGTTCATTATAGATCCTGGATATCAACCTTTTGTCTGTGCTGTCATTTGCAAATATCTTCTCCCATTCTGTGGGTTGCCTCTTTGTTTTATTGACTGTTTCCTTTGCTGTGCAGAAACTTTTGACTTTGATGAAGTCCCAAAAGTTTATTTTCGCTTTTGTTTCCTTTGCCTTTGGAGACATATCTTGAAAGAAGTCGCTGTGGCTGATATCGAAGAGATTACTGCCTATGTTACTTCTCTTTTTGCTTTATCTGCCAGGACTCTCAAAACTAAAGTCAATGCCCAAGTATAATTTGCAAGAGGTTATTCATTATAGATATTTGTACACATCTCTTTTCTCCTATATTTACTCCAATGCTACAATTTATAAATTTTTTTGATGATAAAATAATGCATTTTCATTAATGAAGAATGTAAAAGAAAGAATATGAGTAGTTTCATCCTTAGACACAACACTTAGCTTTCTGATCTTCCCGTGTTTCTTTTATGCATAGATACACTTTCATAATGTTACAACCAGTTGTACATGCTGGTTATATAAACTCCCTTTTTAATTAATAATATAGTATGAGATTTTTGATTTTATACTTTTCCTTAAGAGCATGATTTTTGATAATGGTTTGGTATTCTCTAATAAAGATGTGTTATTATTTTATGCTGAAATTGATATCTTTATACATAAAGGCTTGTGTTCCTTTTTGTTTACTTAGAATAAATATCCAGGAGTGGAATTACTAAACCTATTTCAAGGATTTTCATTAATGCTTAAAATTTGCTTTCCATAAGTATTGCCACAATTGCACCCCACAGCAGCTGTGTTTGAGGGTGGCTGTTCAGACACACCATTGTCAACACTGAGTAGTCTTCTTTTCCCTTAGAGTCTTAATTTCTCTAATAGGAAAAAAGGATATACTATTCTTCGAATTTATATTTCATTGATTTTAATATGATTTAATATTTTAAAAATGTATCAGCCATGTGGAGATTTTTATATGTGTGAGTTGTCCCTGGTTGTCCTTTGCCCATTTTTCTACTGAAGTATGTGGCTTTTTTCCTTATTGTTTGGCCAGAGTTCTTTATATAATAAAAATAATACCTCTTTGCCATCTATCTTGCATATGTTTCTCTCATTTGCATGCCCACGGCTGTGAGAAGCATATAGAACTGGGAATACAAGCAAAGAGACACGGGAGCTGGGCTCTCTGGGTTCATAGCACAACCCAGAGATTATTCAACATCTTTGTTCATCTCCTTCTTTTTCTATGAATCGGGGTAATACATATCTTTCTGATACGTACGATACTTGGAATAATGCCTAGAATATAATGTGCCCTCAGTATTAACTAGTTTCGTGAATTAGATGTTTATTTCCAAATATCCTGCTTTATATTGTGCCGAATGAAGAGCTGTCTTACGTCTTTTTAGAGGGAGAGGTTGTGGGAGGAGGACAGGAGAATAAAGGTAGAGTAAAGAATGTCTGTGTCAATACCATTCGTACTTTGTAACAGCTATGCAAAGAACAAGTGATACTTCTCCAGTTCCAAGGTTGACTTACACCCAAAATAAATGTAAGTGCATAGGAAAAGAGAGCTCAAAATACATGGAACGTGCTGGTCATCAAACACACAGCTGTTGCGTCTATTTGTTTGTTTTGTTTTAAATGACAGATGATACTCCAGTGACCTTTCCCTAGGAGGATCTCAGGATGTCTCACAGGTGCTTAGTTTAAGCCTCATCTTTTCCATCCAGGAAATAATCCAGGTAGGGCCCTCTTGTTTAAAGGAGGAGGAGATGACAGGCATGGTGGGCGGCTCCTCCGTAAGCGAGCTGCCAGCTAACCCTCAACCCTGCAAGGGCCTAGAATTTCGCTTGGGACTGGAGACCCTCCCAGCTGAAAATAAAACAAATTGTGTTCCAAATCTGGTTTTGAAATGAGGAGTGAAGAGCCTCCAATTTGAAAATAATCACATCCACTGTGTCTTCATCCTCCAAATGAGGACTCTCTTACATTTCAGTTAGTCAGTGTGCAATGTTCCTTTTATATCTGTTCTCGAAGTCTTGACATCACTAAAAATAAATGACTCAATTACGCTTGTGCATAAGCAGCTGGAAAACTACCCCAATCTTCCCAATCTCTACACTGTGTAAACAGAGACACCAAAGAGGAGAAAAAGAGAAAAAGGAAACAAAGATGAAGAGAGCAAGAGAGTTTTAAAAATCGAAAGTTCTACCGAAGAAGCTCAGGGAGGAAAGTAGGGTGCAAATTAGTTTCCCTTCTTTGTTCCCCAGCAGGACACCATCGTCCCTAAACCTTCGGGTCCAGGAAGCAAACCAGGTGGAAAAAAGGATCAAGCAACTTTATAAACACCTTGCAAAGACACGGGCCCAGCCAAGACACATTCCAGTGCTCATGGGAAAATGTTGGCAGGCGCCTCGGGTCAGATGCCCCAGGATCTTGGGGGCCTCGGCTAGAACTCGAGGACTAATGGGAAAAATGGAAACAGAATCCTGGCCGGCCAGCAAGCCCCAAGATACAACCACAAAACCCCTCCATTTCCGAAGACTGGTCTTTTGTGGTGGCTCTGAGCTCAGAATGCACAATTACAAAAATGAAATGTTCCAAACATCCTATACACCCACAGCATTCTTTCTTTTATTTACTGTCTTGGGTGGAAGAATATACTTTGTCTCCTAGTGTCCTTTTGCCAGGAAAGAAAAGCAGGTTTGGCCAGCAGAAAACCTGATCGTCTTTATTCCGTCCCTCACGTTACTCAGGAGATGAAGGAAAAGGTCAGAGCGGTCGGGCGGCCGGGCGGCCTCACCCTGCGCCGGGCTGCACGGTATCTACACGCTTCAAGGGGAGCACAGCTCTGGAGATGAAAGTAGGTCACGAGGCGGTGAAAGGGGACCGAGACTTAACCGAGGAAAATGAGAAGCCAGAGCTGGGTTAAACCCGGGGCCTCGAGCCCTCGGTGCTTCTTCTGAGAGCTTGACCAGAGAGCGGAAGGCCAGCGTCTGGCGGTGACCTCTCTCTCCTTCTCCCGCTGCCCAGCCCCGGCTTTGCTCTCATTTCAATCAGTAAACGCAGCGCCTGTGGGAGCCCAGGAATCCGTGAAGGGACCTGCAAGGGCAGTGGCAAAGAGCTTTCCTCTTTTTCCACACAAAGACGGGCCAAAGGGGACTGGTTTAAATTGCTTCCAGCAGGATTTAGGTTCGGCATGAGGAAAATCTCTCTGAGTGCGATGAGCCTCTGGAATGCATTACTAAGAGAGGCGAAGGAATCCACTTCAGAGATCCCCGAGGACGCCATGGAATGCTAATCTTTCCTTAATGGCTAATATTTTGGTGTAATCAGAGGCGGAGGCATGGATGAGCTTTCAAGTCCCCTTCACTCCTGAGATTTGAATACGGAATCGGAAAGAGCAGTTGTCCTGTGGCATCTTCAGTGTCCAAACTCTGCTGCACTGAGGTCACCTGAGGCTCCCGGGGTACCTGCCCCCACTGGTGATTAGGTTCAGGTTCTGTGTGGATGGGTTCAGGGGTGTGCAGAGGTTGAGGGGAAGGGGGGCAGGTCTGGGGAGAGAAGAGTCACACCGAAAGCCACAGGAGCAAAAGAATTGGAAAGTGAGTCTGAGCCAAAATTTTTAGGAAGTGCTGAAATTGGAGTTAGGGAAATGACAATAATCTATCAAATATTCCAAGGGGTAGGAAGCATGCCAGAACTGGAAAGCAGAGCCAAGGCTCCCAAGCTGGGTAGAAGGAAGATGGAAAGGGGGAAGAATGTTAAGGGCAGACTTTTACTTATGGGGTACTTGAGACACCATCTCACCACAGGTGTGTCAAAGGAGTTGACAGGCATCAAGTATTTATTAACAAAAGCTAACATCTAGAAATCTATAAACGAACATAAGAATGGGTTCAAAGGTATCTTTAAATAAGATAATTATATCGATCTTTGACCTTTTGTTTTCTCGGGTGAAAGCCAGGGGGTAGGGAATTGGGATAATCTCGTATTTGCTCTAGAAGGTGCTTCATGTAGGTAATGAGGGCCCCATGTCTGAGAGGCATGGACTGGACTCAGTGAAGGTCCTGTCGATGGATGTTTGGCAGCAAGGTCATCACTGGGGAGTAGACAATTAGGGGAGTCAGTCAGGCCACCTGGAAGCCCATAGCTCAGTATTAAGATACTCATCGGTACATCTTCCTTGTGACGATATTTGCCTGTACAGAGTCGGCATCTTTTTTCCCTTGATTTTCTTTCTCCAGAGCAACCGTGTCACATAACAACGCTCATTACTTACGATCAGTCTGGTAGACACAACCTGTATGCGTGTATGCTGAGGGTCTGGGTTAGACAACATGTTACTTTCTAGGTTGTGAGTTGTTGCGCTAACCAGCAAAGAGAAGTGGTCAGCCTTCCTTTCCCTTCTGTTTCACAGTGACATTCATGCAGCACTGTGTACCATGAACTAGGCGGTGGAACAGGGAGTCAAAGATGAATTCGAGAGGTTTCCTGCAGTCAAGGCAATCTCTTCAGGAATAGCCATTAGCTTGCCTCAGGCTTCTGGGTCATGGAACCCATAGAGAGAGGAGAGCAGGAATGAAGCCATTATTGATGAACACCACGACTCCTGGCATTACCTTCTGTTTGGCTAAGACACTGATTTAATGAGAGACTGCAACCCACGGAGGTTAGTAGAAGTCATAACTCTTGGAGAGGACTGGTTAACACACCGTCCCATTTGTTTTCCTTCCCCGCAGGTAGTTTTACCTGGAGCACTTGAAACCCCATCACTCTCTAAGATGAAGAACAAGGAGAATAAAACTCGTCAGAAACCCAGCAGCCAAGGTGCTCTAATCCTCTAGGCAAATATTTAACACAGGGGTTTCTTTCCACGATGCCTCCTCAGTCAGAATGGCTCTCAAGGCAAGAGGTTCTGAGACTTTCTGCTCCTCGGGGGGGTGGGGTGGTGGCGGTGGCTGGAGTGACGTTACTGTTAAAGGGCAGGGATGATTTAATGATGGGGGTGGGTAGTTGTTGAACTGGTGGTCATTGTCTGAATCTTGCCACTGACATTTCTAGGAAGGAATTTTGGCCCTCATGATTTTGGCTGCAAAAAGTTGGTAAGATAACTCTCCCTCCTCCCTTCCCATTTTCAGCTCCTTTGGGGAAGAGGAAAACCCCAGACACCAGCTTTCTGGTAACATAAGACGCTTCCCATAACCACGTACTATAAATTATAATAAGCACGACCCTTCTTTTTCTCTTCCTCTTTGTTTCGCTCCCTGAGCAATTCTGTAAGAGTCTACACAATCTCATAAGGGACTTGGCTGGCAATCAGTCGAAGATACTGTTCCTTTGGCGGCAGTTCCAAGCAACTAGACTAATGTATTCCTTTTTGCTTAGTTTCTACAAAATTGCATTATGGTTCTATGCAGCTAAGGGGCTGGAAGAAGAAACCAAAGCCTAGAGAAAGTTAAGGTACAAACTGGCAAAGCCGTCAACCAAGCTGTATCTTTTCACCCGCTTTATGTCATGGCTGTATGCGGGTAGCGAGGTCACTGTCTCTTTGGGGTGTGGCCTCTTGGCAGAGGTTCACGGACTCTGGTTGACCAAGAGGCACCTGGGGCTGTGATGGATCTCTATGGAGGTGCAACCTTCTGGGCTGATGTGGTTTTCTGTGTGGCCCATCCCCCTTTGATCTTGCAGAGTCAGACTATGTTTGGGCCTAGAGGATACACCTTTTGCACAAACTTCCCTGGAAACAAAGACCCCTGGCCAGTTTGCCCAGGGAGACCAGAGAAACAAGACGGTCAGGCCATTTGCTGCCCATGATGGAGCTGTTAGAAATAAACACTCTTAACACCAACACCTGCTACCTGTGTGATCTGGGGCAAGGTGTAAGCTTTTTTTTTTTTTTTCTTTTGCCACCCCTTCACCCCCACCCCGGTCCCTCATTTGTAGATGGTAGGAGGCAAATGATCTTTGAGTTCCCTATTGCTCACTTAGAACAAGCCTATGAAATTAAGTCAGTTTTTCTAACGTGCATTGTTAGCTGAAAATACTTCCCCCCTTCCTGCAAAACCAATCTATATACACAGAGTCTCAGCAAACTTAAAGTTTCTAACCATTATTTTGAATTGCATTTCATAGAAAGTGAAACAATTTCGGAACAAACACATTATCCACATGAAATAAGGGAAGATTTAGTCTGGCTCATGGTCATAAACTGCAGTGGGATGGGGAAGCCTGGGTGGGTTCCTGTCTGAGGCTGGGCCATATCCACCGATGATACCAAGAAGTTCAGTCCAGCATAATAGTAAGGCCCAGAGCATATGCATCTCTAGCCCCCATGGCCTCCTGCAAGCTTCTCTGCTTACCCTATGTACCTGATAGTTCCTTAAGAGGACATCTTTCACCCAGTCCACAGTTTTAGTTCTCGGCCACTAACTCTGAATTGTTTACTGATGCTTGCCCTCTTTTGCTTTGGAGCCAGCCTGCTGCTAACCTCAGTGCTCATTCTGTTTCTACACTTGCCTTGCCCTCTGGACTTTATGATGGGCATTATAGTCCCAGCTGAACATCCTTCCATAAGACTTCATTTCACCCAGATAGATGGCTTCTTGACCTCCTTGGTTGAACAAGGGCGGGTCACTATCCATGTGAGCTCTCTATCACCATGGGTATGACACTCACCAGTTTTAGCTTAACTTCCACTGGCAGCCCCTGAACACAGTAACAGATAATAGAGGAAACAGGAGCAAATAGAACCAGGAACCTAAGAACATCGTAACAGGGTTTCTGATGGATGAGCACAGAGCTAGGGAGCAAGGATGGAGAGTAGGGTATCAGTTACTGGACTAGAGGTCAGGGTTTGGGCTCTAATTCTTGATGGTGGTGATGGTGAGGGTTGTAGTAGGATCAAGGTTCTAATGGCTCCAGGGATCCTACAGGCTCATAATAGTAATGCCAGTTAGAAAACCATAACATGCTCATCTTTTTATCGCAGGATCATAATAGTTACATTCCAGGTAATGAATCCTAGCCATGGTGAGCTGGAAGTCAGTCTATAATCTCTGAAGAAATGCAATCATGATCCTTAGTCTGTGGCTAGATACCTATTGGGGCTCTGATCAGTCTCCCTTGCCTTTCCCTGCAGGTGGCAGCCCTAACTCACCTGCTCCAAAGAAATTATATTAGCCAGGTCTTGGAAATTTTGATGGTTCTAGACATTCTGGACCAGGTCAATTACAAGCAGCCAGAGTCTCCTCTTGAGAAACAGCTAGCAAGAGGGGTGTCGTTTAAGGAAGTGAGTTGAGCAGTAGGTGGGTGAGTGAGGACAGCATGGTGGCATGGGGTGAGAGGGGGAGGGGTCCACTACACAAGTCAAAAATGAGTTGAAGGGGAACGGTACTCCCTAGGGACTCAATAAGTAGTTGGGAATGAATGCATGAATAAATCATTCCAATTTTTCCCAGACTCAGGAGGTAGGATCAAGGCTAAAGATTAATTACCCAAACTGACATACCAGGTCATGGTTGAACTATTAGCAGAAGTGACTCAATGTTGAGTCCCATAATGAGAGACTCCTCTTGCTTTGTTCCTCTAATCCCTGTCTCTTGGTCTTTGGGGGAAGGTTGAGTTGTGGGAAGGAAGAGGTATGAGGAAACAGAGCTGGATAGGGCTTTTCAGGGCAATGTTTTTCAGAGCCAACCCATTTCTGGCAAAAAGTATTACTCTCTAGGCAAGTGTCTATTTGCTATGTTGATCTAATACAACATTAACTTCTGAAACAGTTGCACTCACTTTGCCAATTTTCCAAGCTCAAAACAGGAATGGAGTTAATAAAGTAACAGAGGCATTTTGGATGGTGAAGCTTTACTTTAGAAATGCCCACATGTGCATAATTTTCCACTTTCTTCCTAAATTCCTATGCCTGGAAGGAGCCTTAGAAATCTAAACCTCTTGTTTACAGATGAGAAAACTCAGGTCATGAGAAGTAGAGGATTTGTTCAAAGCCACATGGTTATCTAGGGGAAAAGCCAGGATCAGAATCCAAGATCTCAGACTTCCGGAAAGTGCTGTTTTAATTCTACTCCAGTCTTTTAATTCATGAATGGATACAGTTGAGGGGTTTGGAGATCCTCTCCAGCATCAGGGAGCAATCGGCTTGCTTGGGCACAGACCTCGGCTTTGCCACAGTGGGCAAGTGCAGCCATGTAGAATCACGGTCTTCTCTTAAGGGGAGCTTTGAAAGGTTTGACAAAGCATTGGGAAAAGTTATCTAAGCTGCTATTTTATTTTATGGCAATTATTTTCTGTTGTGATATTATTTATCACGCTAAGTTGGTTCATTCATGTGTTCATTCCCCAAATACTTGTGGATATCTATCATGGGCCAGCACCTTTTTAGGGACTGGTGGGAGGGGGACAGTGGTGGGTACGGCTTCCCTCATCCTTGTCCCTATGGAGCCTTCAGCCTAGTAAAGGGTTTGGGAAGCTGTTTTCCATTTAAGTCCAGTTTGCTGTATCTATCCAAAGTCCCCTGTTGGATTAAATCCTTGTCTAGCTCCCTGCCCTGACATTCTAGTTGATAAAGACACACTTCAGAAGAGGAGAACACCTGGTTTTCTTAAATTATTTAATCCTTCGTGAAATATTCTTGGTGAAGTAGTACTACTAACTCAGCAAACAAAGCAAGAGGAGATTGAAAACCCTTACATGTCAGGAAAGTATAGAAGCTGCCCAAAGCCAGAAGGTGACTTGTTCAAGGCCGTGAATGTTGGTGAAGTCAAGAAGGGACCCAGATTCCTAGGCTCTCATTTTATGACTCTTTGACAAGAATGGAATCTTCTAAAAGTTCAAAAACATTCTAAAAATTTGAAAACACTTCTAAAAACACAAGTTCTCTCTTTTCACAGTAAGAAACTCTCCTTACAGGACTCTATCGCTTGTCCCCATTGAGTCTGTGTGTGTTTCCTGCTACCATCCTAGCACTTGGCCAACTGCCCTATACAGAGTGGACACTCAATATAGTTGTTTAATGAAAACATGAATGAATGAATATCATGGACATTGATATAAGGTATTAACTTATTTTGGTCACTCGCAGACATGTGTAAAGCATGGTTTGGAAATTCATTTCACTCACTCTGCTCTTAGAAGAGCTTTGCCTTCAAAAAATCTTATGCAAGAGAGAACTTGTGTTTTCTACAGGAAAGGGAAATAAAAGCTATTTCTATGTACTTCTCTCTTCACAGGAGAAACTCAAAACATGGGCTCTTGATGTAATGTCAGGTTGGCCTCAGATACAGGCCCACCTTCGAACTGACTTTCACCTTCTGAAGAGAAGGTAGAAATTAAGAATTGTCATGTCTCCTTTTAAAACACAGATAAGGGGGTGCCTGGGTGGCTCAGTTGGTTAAGTGCCTTTGACTCAGGGCATGATCTCGGGGTCCTGGGACTGAGCCCTGTGTTGCGTTCCCTGCTCAGTGGAGAGTCTGCTTATCCCTCTCCTTCTACCTCTGTCCCGTGCTCATTCTTTCTCTCTCTCTCTCAGATAAATAAATAAAACCTTTAAAAAGATAAATAAAATACTGATAAGTCTGGAAGAAATAGAAGGACATTTGAAGGAATGCAAAAATATGGAAAGAAGGAGAACTATGTTAGTAAGTTACTGTTTATACAATATTTTCATATCCACGATCTCATTTAGTACTTGAAATAATTCTGAAGAGGCTATTATCATTCCCATTTTACAGATGAACTCACTGAAACATGAAAGTATATGCTAGAAAATGGCAGAGCCTGCACTCAAAGCTAAGTCTCCTGACTTTAGAGCTGGTGCTGGGCCAAGAATTTCACCCTTCTTCGTAAACATGGTGATATCACAGCCACCTGTACGCATTCAGGCTTTCATCCGCAGATCATGAAGTGGGAGATTCAGTGGTGAATGTGTCTTAAAAATGATGGATGCTCAACACTGGTGCACATTCCCTATTTTAGTTGACAGCATCACCTTGTGGATGAAAATACATCTGGTGTGTGTTTTTATTTGTAAATATATGTATACTCTGTCGATTAGGGATAATGAGCCAAGCGATTATGCCGTCAATCAGAATTGTTTAGGGGTTCAAACTTCTTTTCCAGAGTTTATTTTTCAGTAATCAACTATTAAAGAGCGATCAAATACTAACACTTAACTGATGAAGGAAGAGAATGAAAGCTGGTTTGTTTCTGGCTACCTTGGTTAAAACTCACTGCAATTTTGTTGCTTAATTAATATTTTTTGAAAAGCGGGAATTATAATTTACAGTATTTGTGGTTTTTTGGCAAGAACTACAAGGGCAAAGGGAAATCAGCCGCTTAGCAGAATCTTATTGTCTGAGCAGAAGGATGGTAGGGTCTCAAGTCCAAAGACCTCTGAGGTTCATCATTTCACTTTGGGATCATGGGAAACCCTCTGGGCCTCAGTGCCTTTATCTCTGATGTAAGGAGAATCATGTCAAGCTTCTGGAATTGTCATAACATGCCTGGTAGCCTGGATCACTCTTTTTTTTTAAAGATTTTTAAGAGAAAGAGCCTTTGCATTTAATGACAAGGAATGAAAACTCGAAGACAATCATCCATCCAAGTGCAAACAGAATCCACGCCACTCAAGCAAAAATGTAGGCACATTTTTGTAGTCATCTCAGCTGGCTTGAATTCTCTTGCTGCTGCAGTTTCCAAAAGACAAATCAGTTTATAAAAAAAAGAGTTTTTGTTATCCACGGTGGAAAATGACACATACCCTGATCTTTTTCCCCCAGAGGTCTCTCGAATGAGAACATGAAACTACACTACAACTTGTGAACAGCAAAGCAAGGACAATTTCTCCTAACTTGACAGATTATTTATAATTGCAATAGGTTACAACTTCTTAATTTTAATCATTAGATAATTATTAATTCAAATGATGATTTGATAAAGAATTTCGTAATCTGCATTACATGATACCCGATGTCCTCATTAAATGTTTCCTTTGGAAACTTTACTAGAAAAAAGTTTTGCTTTTTTTTTTTTTTTTTTTAAAGATTCCCTTTTTCTTGTAAGAGAAAGCCTTCCTGGGCAATCCACGCACTGTGGGAACGGATTCTACACAACGTCTCATGTTCACAGGGTCTGGGGAAGAGTCGGCCTGGTTAGCTCCGGCTCACCAGCCTCTGCAGCCTGCCGGCCCCCCTCTCCGCGTACCCCCTCCCCCCAGCCCAGCCCTCACAGCTAAAGGTCTTTAGGGCAAACTTTCAGTTTAAATTTCCCGGCTTTTTGTCAGTTTGTGTCAAAACCGTAGCCTCCTTCTCCCGCTGACTGTGGTGGCTTTGTTTGTTCTTCCCCTCCATTTGCTACTTGTTAGCCTCCGTGTACTGTGTCGGCACACTTACAGTAGGCAGAGCGCTGATGACAGATGGTGGGGGGCTGGGAACTGGGCTGCCGTGGCCCCGTGCCAAGGGACAGGCCTTGCCGCCGGAACGTGCAGCCCAGAAGCTTCTCCTTGAAGCCTTGTCCGTTTGGTTGGTTCTGTGGGCGTGTTTGTGTGTGCTCGAGCACACGTGGCCTGTTTTGTTGTGGTGGTGGTGGTGGTGGTGGCTGTTTTTGTTGTTGTTTGGGCCAACGACAACAGAGGCCTCGCTGGCTGGCTGCGGCTTTTCACTCTTGGCAGTTTCCAGACTCCCAGGCAGGAAATTCTCCCAAAGATTGCAGCTGTGAATTGGCCCATTTTTTTGGAAAGAGGATAAAGAAAAGAGTTTTGTGGGTCTTTTGCTTTTCTCGCCCAAGCAAGGGTGTGTTGAATACAAACAGGGAGGGATACGTAGGGGGGAAGGAGTGGGTGGGAGAGGGAGGGAAGGCTCCCTTGGAGCATGCGCAGGGCTCGTGCACGGAGCCAGATGTGCAGCTGCCCCAAAGGTGAGACTGCCCTAGGTCTTTGTGTGGTTTCTGCTGTTTGACCCCTTTGACCGCAAGAGACACTCACTTCCATTCATTCCTTCAACAAATATTTGAACACTTGCTCCCTGACCGGTGGTTTACCGGGAGGTGAGGGCACCAGGAAGCAAAACCGACAAGGTCTATACATCATGGAAGTAACAATCAGATGAAATGGAAGCAAACACATCACAATCTCACACCGTTGTTAGTGTTTTCCATGCGGCTTAATGGGCTACTGTGGTAGAGGATAATGATGATGACAATGATGGTGGTGATGATGATTTACAACATTCAGTGAGCATTTCTGTGCCAAGTGGTGTTCTAAAGGCATTTCTTATTTAATCTTCAGGGCAATTCTAAGAGGTAAATGCTATAAAAATGTACATTTGGGGATGGTTAGGAAAGGCCTCTCTAAGGAGGTAAAATTTGATTCACTTCTCTGCAGGTCCTACCTTTCGAAAGTGGTTGATTTTCTGTTTCTAGAATTGCTGCTCTTCTCTTATCTCCTGTTGGATATATAGGTGTTCAGAATGGTTTGATAAACTATCTAGCTGATCTCCTGCTTCCTGATGTCATCTCAGTCTGCTACTCCTTTGCCATCTTGACCAGGAGGTAAAATTTGAGTTGAGATATAAAGGATGCAAAGAAGTCAATTATTTAAAGAGTTGAGGGATGGAACAGGAAGTACAAAGGTCCTGAGGCAAGGAAGAGCTTAGTGTATTCAAGTTGCTCTTGGAATGATGTGGGATAAAATTGGAAAAGTAGGCAGGGGACTTTTGAGGACTATGTCCTGGGAAGAGATATGAGAATGGGAAGCCATTGTTGGATTTTGAACTGGGAAGTGACATGTTAGAATTACATTTCTGAAGGATTTCTACATCTGTACTAGGGAGATGAAATAGATTAGATCAGACAAGCATGGAAGCAGGATTATAGGAGGCTATGACTGGGCAGAAATGATGGTGACATGATTGAGGATGGCAAATATGAACATGGAGCAGAGGAAGGGTTAGGTATCCATGTTGGAGGTGGATACAAGAAGTGCCAATCAACTGAAGTGATAAGATGGTGAGGCAAAGTAGTCATGGCCGGCACCCTAGTTCTGACCACAGGCTGGCGGTAGATGGAAAGGACCGATGGCCTAGAGCAAGAGGGTACCCCTTTGGACACCAGAAAGGCCAGTGTACAGCAAGGACACCTGAGGCCCTGGGGAGAAAGAACTATCATATACATAGCAGGAAAATAATTATCTTACATTTGCAAGTTGATGTTCATACTTCACCTTCTGTCCCTTGTCTTATTTGATTTTCACCATAATATGGCAATATAATTATGATAACCTCCACTTACACAGGGAGGGAATGAGATCTATGGGAGTGAACTTTCCATGGTCACATAGCTATAATACTAGTTACTGCTCATATTGAATGAAAGTTTACTTTGTACCAAGTACTGTCCCATGCGCTTTACATCTACTGAGTCTTCACGATCATATAAGGTAGATATTATTCTTACCCCATTTTTCAGAGGGAAAACTGAACCACAGAGCATTTGAATAGTTTGTTAAATGTTACAGAGCTACATACTTATCACTGTAAGTAACAAAGCTGGGCTTCATATCCAGCTGCCTATCTGTGCTCTTAACCACCGAGCTGTATCAGGTGGGACTGTGAACTGGGACTCTGAATCTCACAACCTCTTGACTATCCTGAAATGTCTCCTTGATGCTACTTCTGATGATTACTCTTTTCCTCCAATGGATTTATGTATCGGGGCAGTTTCAGCTAGATGACCATCCCTCAAATCTTTTCCTCCAAAGACCATACAGCATTATAATGTGATATCTGAAAAGAGACTATACCTCCTAGTGACATAACTTTCAATCAAAATTAAAAAAAGAAAACAAAGCACTGATCAAATAATTTGGTCTTTATGTATCTGTTCATTGGAAAATAGTTTTCTGTTCTAAAGAGTTAATACATATATCATGAATGTGACTTCTTATTTTCCTGAAAGTCCTAGAGCTGAGTAAGAAGGCAAGCATATAAACATTATATCTGTTTCATTTTCATACCTCTTAAAAGATGATCTATGCATATAATGAAGCTGAAAGAATTAGGCCATAAATAATCTGTGCGTACACACCGATGAGGTGTGGTAGGTGATCATCTTGGCAGCATCTTAACTGGACTTCATGTCATATTTCTTCACTAAGGGCAAGATAGGAGAGAAACTATTTCAACCTTATTTGTTCATATGTATTCAGTCAAGCTTCTAGTTGCTGGTGAGAGAGTGAGGATGAGCATGTGTTCTGTCACTGCTCTGCCTTCCAGAAAGAGGCTATGTACCTAAGTAGGGTTGAAACAACCACAGGCAATTCTTTCTTGCTATTGTTTAGCTCAGTAACCAGGGGTCTAGGTCCTCATTCTGAAACGCTCTAAATTGGTGTCTGTACCCAGATGATACCCAGATGATGGGGAATAGTTGCCTCGCCAGGTGGGTTCTGAAGACAAAGTGAGGTGATTTCTCCGTTCTGGCCACCAGCCAATCTGGTAGCAGGGACAAGAGATGCAAAATGGTTACCCCATATTTCTCAAAAGGAGCACCACACAACGTTTGTTTATATTCCATCAAAACGTGCTCCTAAGTTAGGTCTGGAAAATGTTGTGTTCTCTTCATGCTAAGGATTGGCATAGTAAAAGCTCTGATAAGTCCTATAGGAAAGAACATTCAAAATGCTGCCAAGATGGTCACCTGCAGGACCTCATCAGGTGGTGGCCTAATTCTTTCCTCTTTGTTATGTACATAGATTATCTTTGAAGAGATGAAAGTGAAACTGGTATGATGTTTATATGCCTGTCTTCCTACTTGGTCCTAGGGCTTTGAAGAAAACAAGAAGTCAGATTTCCTGGTGTATGTATTAACGCAAATTTAGAACAAACAAAAATAATTTGCTGAACATAGTATTTCCAAAACTATCTATTACCATCAATGCTAATGATAATTTTTGTGATTAATGGCACAGCCAGATAATTCTTTAGCCCATTCAAGGTATGTTGAGACTAAATTCTCCTGAAATAAAGACCTGAGAGAGAAAATATTGTCTGAAGTAAGGTATTTCCTGTCAGATGGACTGGGTCTTAAGTATTGGCTTAGTCTATAAGAAATTTTAAAATTTTGAGCTAGTGTACTTAAATTCCTTGACTGCCTTCATCTGCAAAATGGAAAAATGAATCTTTCCCTCAGAACATGGTGTGACTTGTTTACTCAGTGAATTCATTCACTTAGCAAATATTTATTGAACATCTTCCCAGTACTAAAGATTGTGGTATGGACCAGGGCTTCAGGAGTTAACTAGCTGTATTTATCAAGATTTTCTAGAGAAACAGAACTAACAGGAGATATATCTTCACAGAGATACATAGATATGATTTATAAACATAAAAACAAACAAATGAGTAAATTTATTATAAGGAATTGGCTCATTTGATTATGGATGCTAAGAAGCCCCATGAATTGTCACCTGCAAGATAAAGACCCGGGAGAAACTGGAGGGGAAGACGAACCATGAGGGACTGTGGTCTCTGAGAAACAAGCTGAAGGTTTTAAAGGGGAGGGGGTAGAGGGATGGGTGAGCCTGGTGGTGGGTATTAAGGAGGGCAGGTGTTGCATGGAGCACTTGGTGTTATATGTAAACAATGAGTCTTGGAATACTACATCAAAAACTGTTGCTGGGGGGAGGGGGGTTGGGAGAAGGGGGGTAGGGTTATGGACATTGGGGAGGGTATGTGCTTTTGGGTAAATTGGAAGGGGAGGTGAACCATGAGAGACTATGGACTCTGAAAAACAATCTGAGGGGTTTGAAGTGGCGGGGGGGTGGGAGGTTGGGGTACCAGGTGGTGGGTATTATAGAGGGCACGGCTTGCATGGAGCACTGGGTGTGGTGAAAAAAATAATGAATACTGTTTTTCTGAAAATAAATAAATTGGAAAAGAAAAAGAAAAAAAACTAATCAGGTATTGTATGGTGGTTAACATAACACAATAAATTAAAAAAAAAAAGATCTGGGGGGGGCAGTGGTATTATTCAGTCTAAGTTCAAAGACCTGAGAACCAGGACCACCCAGGAAAAGAACAGTGTCCCAGTTTCCCAGCTCAGGCAATGAGGCAGGAGGGGCCAAATTCTCCCTTCCTCCACCTTTTTGTTCTATATAAGCCCTCAATGGATTGGATAATGACCATGTATACTCCTTTGCTGAGTCCACTGATTCAAATGTTAATTTCATCCAGAAACACCCTGGCAGACAGATCCAAAGATAATATTTAGCCAGATATCTGGGTACCTCATGATCTAGTTAAGTTGAACGTAAAAATTAACCATTACACCAGCCCACTTGGAATTCAATTATTCACTCATAAGAAGTCCCTGATTAATATTCTGTCCTTATATTATCTTGGGGCATCAGTGACTTGTCCTATTTTTTGGTAACACAAAGCAAGAGTAGTCTGTACCAGACCAAGTCAGATGTTTTTCAGAACTTTCAAGCAGAAAGAGATGTCCCTTAAAGGAATGTTATCCAAACATGGGTAACATAAAAGGTGCCAAAATGAAGGCAAGTTATTTGTCAAGGGTTCTCCTATAAGAGGTTTAAAAACACTCTTCTGACTTCTACCCTATGTACTGTTTTTTTTTTTTAATTTAAATACTGCGGTTTTCAATATTTGTTCCTTCCTTTGAGAAATTTATTTTTACTCAACACAGAAGGATTTTCCTTTGGAGATGAATATATTGCTAAAGGGAAAAGGGGAGGAAGAAGGAAGAAGAAGACTATTATTGGTTCTTGGGTGGAGAAGATGTTTGATTCCCTCACCCCCACTTCTGTCCTGCTGCCTTCCTAGCCTTGAAAAGAAGCCCCGCATTTTAAGTGAGGGCACCTTTGTGGAAAGTACTGACTTAATCATACAGTAATTGCAAGACCTGGAGAGCTAGATAGACAGAGGGCAGATGGACCATCTTTTTTTTTTGCCTGTGGGACACTGACTCCTCATTTACACGTCTAAGAAGATGGTCCCGTAAGTTTGTCAACCCTCATAATACTGCCTTGCCCAGAGCTTCTGGCTCACAGATCTAGGGTGACTTTTAATACTTGAAACTGAGATGGATGCAAGAATTAAAAACAAAAACAAAAAACAAACAAGCAAAAAACCCCAAAACCTACTTCTGCGAAATACTTGAAAATGAGATGGATGCAAGAATTAAAAGCAAAAACAAAAACAAAAACAAAACAAAACCCACATCTGTGTGATTTCTCAGAGGGAGAACAGGAAGATTAAAAAGGTGAACATAAATAGGAATTAGGTGGGAAAGGAAGGACTAGCAACTATTTAGCCTTCTGTTGAATATTGTTCTAAAGTAGAGTTTCTCAAACTCAGTGCTGACATTTGGTCATAATTCTTTTTGTGTGGGTGCTATCTTGTGTACTGTAGAATGTTTAGCAGTATCCCTGTCCTCTACCCACTAGATGCCAGTAGCAACTATTTCTAGACATTGTCAAATATCCCCAAAGGACAGGGGCAAAATATCTCTGATTAAGAACCTTTGCTCTAAAAGCAAGAACTCTTTCAATTTTTGTGGTTATGGATATGTTTGGTGACCTGGGGAAGATGATAGACTCTCAGGTTAATATTCTTTTTTTTTTTTTAAGATTTTATTTATTTATTTGACAGAGAGAGATCACAAGTAGGCAGAGAGGCAGGCAGAGAGAGAGGAAGGGAAGCAGGCTCCCTGCTGAGCAGAAAGCCCGATGCGGGACTCGATCCCAGGACCCTGAGATGATGACCTGAGCTGAAGGCAGCGGCTTAACCCACTGAGCCACCCAGGCGCCGCTCAGATTAATATTCTTAAATGTATAAAGTAAAACACATAGACCAAGAAAGGAAAACATTTATATTAAGTTTATCAAAATATTTTTTAAAACCCACAAATTTTTGCTATGGTAATTTACATATTTCTTTATTAAAATACTAAATAAAAATATCTAAAAGTGGACCCAAATAACTACTTTACTTTTAAAGTAGTGGTGAGCTCATATGGTATTTCGGGAAACCTGTAACAACTGTTATGTGATATGAAGACATCTGTGATTCTAATTGTGACAAAATTATAAGACTACTATGGTTTGTTCCCTACATTTATAGTTAAGGGTAATGTTAAATTTCATCTCAAGATGGATGGAAATTAAGATGTAACTTTTTCTTGTCCATGTTCACAGAGACTGAATTCATAGGTATTGAATATAGAATTCCCTTTTCTAAAGCATGAATGGAAAGAAGCTGTATAAGCTCAAGTTATTTTTATGGTATTTAATTAATACCTCAAATTCCAATAGGAGGGCATGAAGTGAAGGGAAAGCTCTGGCAGTTAGGCAATTATGAGCAAATCATGATTGCAGAGATAATCTTTAAATCCGAGCAAGCACAAATTTTATAGGCATAACCTATTCCACTAATGCAGAACTCAGAAGTAGCACTATAACATGATTGGGCCCAAACTAAAAAAAGTGTCCTGGTGTGGCCAAAGGGCACAGAAGACCTGCTGGGCTCTGGGTAATGGCGGAAGCTGTGGTAGTGCTGGGAACTGGCTCAGCCAACAGTGAGCTACATACCTAAGCAAGTTACCTGACCCCTCAAGGTATCCAGGAAATGATGGGCTTAGCTTGGACCAATGTTGATGAAATCCCTGATGTTCAATGATATAGTTTAAGACTTTCACCAGTAAGAAACTCATGGAGGCTAACAAAATCCACAGAACCAAGTATTGTGAAGGAGAAGAAATTGGCATGGGAAGAGAGGTCAAGTTGTTCAGTTCTGCAGATAGTTAATGAAAGAGTTGAGTGAGCTTGTTAGGGCCAGGAACTGGGTTTATTATTATTTTTTTCTGGGAGTCATAGCAAATGTCAGGAATATAAAGGGTACCCAATGAATATTTGGTGAATGAACACATCCATAAATCACCAAATTCCATTTTTAATGCTGATTGTGTCGACCCAGTTCTTCTTCTTCTTCTTCTTCTTCTTTTTTTTTTAAAGATTTTATTTATAGGGGCGCCTGGGTGGGTCAGTGGGTTAAAGCCTCTGCCTTCGGCTCCGGTCATGATCTCAGGGTCCGGGGATCGAGCCCCACGTCAGGCTCTCTGCTCAGCAGGGAGCCTGCTTCCTCCTCTCTCTCTGCCTCTCTGCCTGTCTCTCTGCCTCCTTGTGATCTCTGTCTGTCAAATAAATAAATAAAATCTTTAAAAAAAAAAAAGATTTTATTTGGGAGAGAGAGGAAGGACAGATTCCCCACTGAGAAGAGAGTACAATGCAGAACTTGATCCCAGGACCCTGAGATCATGACCTGAGCTAAAGGCAGACGCTTAACCAACTGAACCACCTAAGTGCCCAACCCCATTACCTCTTGACATTATGTTCTTCAGGGAGAGTAACTGTGGAGATATATTTTTATCTAATTTGCTTATTGTGTAATTCTAATACACTTACTCATAAATTTCTCTCTCTCTCTCTCTCTCTTTCACACACACACACACACACGCGCGCGCACTTGCGCTTATGGGTCTGTTGGCTCCTGTGGGATAGAGAAATCAGTCCAGGGTCATCTTCTAGAAGGTTCCTTAAAATCTTCCAAGGTTTTGTTTTGTTTTGTTTTTTTAAGATTTTATTTTTTTGAGAGAGAAATAGAGAGCACAAGTAGGGGGAGCAGCAGAGGGAAAGAGATGAGCAGACTCCCCACTGAGCAGGCAGACACACTCAGGTCTCTATCCCAGGACCCTGAGATCATGACCTGAGCCAAAGTCAGATGCTTAACCAACTGAACCACCCAGGCTCCCAAGAACCTTAACCAGATTCCTGTTGACAGCAGGAGGGCTCCTACAGGATTTAGTGCCATGTGATATTACCATGCTTCTGAGAAACTGATCGGGCCCATGAGCATGCAGTAATAGAAACCATAGCAGAGAAACTGCATCATGAAAATGGTGGAGAGCAAAAGTGGTTGACCTAAAGAAAGAAATGTAGGCTGGCTTTCATTTGAGGATTTTCTTTTTAAATCTAGTGTTGTGGTTTTATTTTTGTTTTTGTTTTTTTGGTTTTTTTGTTTTGTTTTGTTTTTCCTCAGTCAGGGGAAGCCCTAATCAGCTATGGAGCAAAGTGAGCCTCTTTTCTTTTGTTTTGCAGAAAAAAAATGGGCTTGGTTATAGGCACAGAGCTTCACAGTTGTTGCAGGGGTTGGGGGGGGGAGCATACATAAATTGCCAACTAAGAGGATCTAAAGCAGAAAACTGGTGGGTTTCAGTTCTTGTGAGGGTGGTCAAGACACTGTACTGTCTTGAACTGAAATTATTTCTTCTGTCAAATATGCTTGTTAAACTGGCTTCAGGACTGTAACTCAAAAGGCCTACAGACAGGGGTATAAATGGGTGAAACATAAGATCAAAAAGGGAAAAGTGGGACTCTTGCCAAGTAGAGGGTATATGTCCATTAGAAAGAAGTACTGCTATGCACTTTTAGTCCATTATCACCATACTAGCATGTGCATCTAAAGTTGCCAGATCTTTCAGACTTTTTAAAAATCTAAAGTCTGACAATTAAATGCTATGTTAAAGACATTGCACAGGCCAGATTTGACCTTGGTGTGGCCACAGACCATAATGTCTAAGGGATTGCAGTATTAACAGTTCAAGAATATAAGATGACATGTTTATTTTCTGTGAAAGAGTTCTTTAAATTCACTCAAAGTTGTTGTTGTTGTTGTTGTTGCTTTATAGGCAGGAAAGCAAGGTCATAGGCGTCTGTGCTCTGCAGGGCAATCTCCAGGTGCTCCACTGGCTTCTCCAGTGAGACAGCCATGATTGCAATCTTGCAAGTCTCATTCAAGTTCAGGGCTAACTTATTTTCATGTCTGGTCCCAGGTGCCCAGACACCTGGTAGACAAAGGGTTCCAGACCCTGTCCTTTCTAGTCTGCCCTGGGGAAGGCCTGGCCAGCCAACTCTGCGAACTTTCAGGACCACAGTTCATCAGCCAGCATCTTTCTCCCTCGATGCTCTCCACCTGGGCATGTTGCTAGAAACCTAAATTCACTTGTTGGAGTACTTCCTAGTTTGCAAGTCATTTGCATGATTTTATCAGTGTCATGAAAATCCTGTGCACTGCTGTTACTCCTGTTTTACAGAGGAGGAATCTTAAATTCAGGCATGTTATGTGACTTGTCCTCAGTTAGAGTAAGGAAGTGGTAGAACCTAGATTCATTCTTTCCTATCGGACTCGCAGCACTTCTGCCAAACATACAGTCTTGTCCCATAACACAAGACCTTAGTAACCCTACTTAGCATTTCTGGAAGTCAAATAAAGGAAATTCTGCTATTCCAACCACTGATCTGCGGAAGTCTGTCCTTGGAACGAGGAAGGGTTATGCGAGAACTACTCCTTAAGAAAGAACATCTGAATCTCTATTTTTGTAGTAGGTAGAATATTAGGTTGATATTTCTTCTAAACTTGGATATTCCTCCATTATTCCAAAGGAGAAATAGAACTGGAGAAAGGAGCCTTATATTCCGGTCATGATTCAACTGTTGACTTTAGACAAAATTCCTTTGTCCTTTCCCTTAACTTTATGTTCCTCCTCTGTAGAACAGAAACCATGATATGTGAGTGGCAGAGCTAGAAGCCAGATTAGTACCCCATCCCATTCCATAAAATACCACCAATTTATCCTTTAAAGATCACAGGAACCTGGAGGAAGCAGATCCCAACATCCAATAACTATATTGGGTATGGGCTACTAATCACAGATGGGTGGAGAGTGATATATAAAGGAGATACAAGGCAAGACATTGGGATACTTAGGACATATAAACAGCTCCTACTTGTGGTGATGAGTAAATGTTTCATAGAAGCCGACTCTCTTTTTGTTATTATCTTAATGTCTTTTAAAAAGGATTAAAAATTGTAACTATTAAAGGATATACAAAGAAAGGAGTCTCCCTCTCACTCTGACCCCAAATTCTACTTCCTGTAAGGTAACTTATAGCAGATTTTGTGTGCCTTCTCAGCATTTCCTAGATATACAGAAGTATATATGAATGTGGTACATATCTCTGTATCTTTACTTTTGTCTCTATCTATTTATATGTTCTCTATTTTTCACAAATGGGAGCATACTACACACATCCTTCTTGAATGGATTTTGTTAGTTAAAAGCTTCCTTTAAAAATTTCTTTATCAGAACATATAGATGTATCTCATACTTGCAGTAGCTCTATAGTATTCCACCATTGCATCCTTTACGTGCCTTTCTTAGTCAGTTCCAGCTGCTATAACAAATTACTATAGACATGGTGGCTTAAATAACATTTATTTCTCATTCTGTTCTATGAGCTGGAAAGTTCCATATCAGGATGCCAGCACAGTCAGTTTCTTGGTGAAGGCACTCTTTCTGGTTTATAGAGGGCTGTCTCTTCCCTGTATCCTCACATGCCAGAAAGCACAGAGGGAGAGGAAGCAAGGTCTCCCATGTTTATTCTTATTAAGCCACTGATCTTATTCATCAGGGTCTCTGTCTCATGACCCAATACATCCCAAGGCCCCACTTTTTAATACCATCACACTGGAGGTTAGGATTTCAACATATGAATTTGAGAGGACACAAACATTCAGTCCATAACATTTATTTATTAATTTCTAATTGTGGAACATTTAGTATTATTTAGTATATTTGTATTTATATTATATTATATTTTTAGTATATTATTTATATAGTATATTATTTAGTATAGCTATATTTTTTACTATTTCAAAATGTTCTAATCTGTAACCTTGTATATATTGCTTAACACAGGCTCAAAATAAACTTCTACTATTGTTTCATTATAGGCTTTGAATATTGATACTGCCCTCTGAAGAGGCTGTGTCCTTGATATTTCAAGGAACATTTCAAGAAAGTACCTTTACATTTTTACCATCATCTTGTATTATAAAACTTTGATTTTTGTCCATTGAGAGGAAAAAAATTTTCTGTTTTTATTTGAACTTACTTGCTTTTAATAAAGTTGAACAGGGACTCCTGGGTGGCTCAGTTGGTTAAGCAGCTGCCTTCGGCTCAGGTCATGATCCCAGCGTCTTGGGATCGAGTCCCACATCAGGCTCCTTGCTCAGCAGGGAGCCTGCTTCTCCCTCTGTGTCTGTCTGCCACTCTGTCTACCTGTGCTCTCTCTCTCTCTGACAAATAAATAAATAAAATCTTAAAAAAAAAGTTGAACATAAAATCCTGACAAGACATATTCCCGTAAAGAAGCCTGTTCATGATCTTTATCCATTTTTCTATTGGGTTGTTAATTTTCTTTCTTATTGAATTATAAGAGATCTTTTTTAAAAAAAAAGATTTTATTTATTTATTTGTCAGAGTGAGCACAGGCAGACAGAGTGGCAGGCAGACACAGAGGGAGAAGCAGGCTTCCTGCTTAGCAAGGAGCCCGATGTGGGACTCGATCCCAGGACGCTGGGATCATGACCTGAGCCGAAGGCAGTGGCTTAACCAACTGAGCTACCCAGGCGTCCCGAATTAGAAGAGATCTTTATGTATTAATGAAATTGACTGTTTGCATTTCATACTTGTTGCAATTTTTTTTGTAGTTTGTTATTTGTCATCATATCTTCCAGATACATCTTTTTAAAGGTCTGCTTTTCAATGTTTTAAAAATCAAGATGGTTCTTCAAGAGTACCCTGATTATGTGGCTGATGCTTCTGAAAGTTGGGTTTGTACAACTTTACCAGGAATCTTCTGCTTGTCATCACAGGGGATGGTGTAATATTTCTTGAATAGGACCTGGTTTATGCCACTGTGAGTCACTCATGTTACTGGAAAAACTGACTGACCACTAGACATTACTGGCACATTTCCCATAATTCTCCAAGGAACTGAGGGCATTCAAGAGGGAGGGTTTCTCATTCCCTTTGTAGCCAGTCATTGTCCTGATTGACTTTAAGACTATCTCTGTGAGAAAAAAAAGTAAAGAAAATACTAAAGCAAGAAAGGTTTCCCAAGTTATTTTGAGTTTATAAAAAATAACAGTCATTAACTGTTAGGAATTTCAGAAAAATGATCCAGACTTATTGAAAAACTCAACACCATTAAGCATCACTATTTGGTTTACAAGTTACATGGTGAAGTGCTTAAAGCATCCCAGCCAGAGAAGAGAAGGCTTTATTAACCAGGCAGAGACATCGACAGAAGAACAGCTTAAGCCTGAATGAGTGGAGACAAAGGTCGTATGCAGTCCCTGAGGTAAGAGGGGTACCATGTTTTTATTCTGATTCAGATTTGATAAGATGGGACACAAAAAACAACCCCTCCCTACAGATATTGAGGATGGACTGTTCATTCAAAAAACATTTGGCACTGAGCTGTCAGATTCACTATCGGAAACAGCAACAGAGAGAGAAGGAAAATGATCTCCTTTCTTCTAAGTTCACAACAACCATCAACACAATGTGCACCCATGCCACAAGGCTCTTAGCTGATTGACCAAAGACCATGCTTAATTAAGGGGTAAGGTGGTAGTGTATACACTACACTTGGTCTTTCTTTATGGGGCATTTGCTTCTGGTTGCTTATTACTCCTCGTTGTATACAGTGGAAACGGAATGTAGTGAGTTGTATGGTTCTTTGATTTTCTGGCTTAAGCAGAGATCAAAATTCTGCACTGTAAGAGGCAGTGACCAACTGCCCCTAATTGCCTGGGACTGTCCTTGTTTCAGTAAAGTCCAGTGTTCTGGGAAACCCCTCAGTCATAGTTCAAACTAGGACAATTGGTCACTCTCAGTCTTGATCTTGTCCAACTGATTCTTTCTTTAGTCATGTTACTCTATAGAGAAATTAAATAAGATAAAATGGGCTAAAGCATAAGAAAAAATTCGGTAACACAGAAATAGGATCACAGATTTTTTAGTGAGAAATGCTGGAACAAGATGCATAAGACTATACGCTCAGGAAGAGAAAAAAAATTTGAGAACTTCTATGATTCCTTGATTCTATAACACGATCCCTACCATCTTAGAAAAGTTAGATGATCCATAAGCAAAATAATTTTTATTGCCATTTATTGAATGATTACTGTATTCTAGGCACTGTAGAGAACCCTTCAATGTTATTCTGATGATAACTGTAGAAAATAGATATTATTAGATATGATTTATAGGGGAGAAGACAGGCCTACAGATAGAGTTTATGTCTTGCCCAAAGTTATGTAGGTAGTAGACGGTGAAGACAGGATTTGAATTCAGATCTGTGTGGTTACAAAGCCTATGTTCACATCCCCCATCTTCCATTATCCACAGATAGTTGTGAGAAATCATTTTTGTTCTCTCCATGTTATGAGATTATTGGTACTGCCTGTAATATGATCCCTGGGGACCAGAGAAATAGTAACACTAACAACACGCATTTGCATAACATATTTTACATTTCAAAACACCTTTACTTCTATTTTCTACTGTCATCATCCCAGAGATGCTGGGAAGTAGCTAATGTTGATCCTTTCTCTATTTATAACATGTATGAAAGAGAAGTATGGAGGAGCAGGGTCAACTCTTGATGGGTACACAGGTGATGTAGTGGCAAAACTGGACTCCTATCTACAACTTCTGATCTTAATTCCTTCCAAATACCGAGTCCATTCACTAGAGATTAAAGGATTCTGTGACTTTCTTGGTTGATATCAAAGGCCTTCCAGACCTCTCTGGGCATTGATCCAAATTTGTTTCCTCTACTTCTCTGTCTACCCGACTATACCCAAAGCTCTGGGAAGTCAGGTTCTTGTGTCTGTCTTATTCATTTCTGTATTCTCAAAACCTGACACAGAGATTCTAAGTAAATATTTGGTAAAAATGAACATCCTTTGCAAACCTTTCTCCTAATTTAGATGGTGGTCACTATTCCTCATTACCATGCCATGTTTTCTTGTCACCACACCACACCTCATTTCACACTGTTTCCTCCCCTCATTTTCACATGGTCAAAGACTAAGGGCTCTTCTGAGGTGTGACTGAAACACCACATCTACCAGACAGCTCTCCCAGGCCTCTTAGCCATAAACGTTCTTTCCTTAATACCCAGGGTCCACCCCTAGCCTATTCCTCTTTTGTTGCGCCTACCAGTGTGTCTCTTTAATAATAGTGATTTGTAACTTGCATAAGTCAAAAGGGAGTAGAACGGACTGGAGCTCTCTTTATATTGTACAGACCCTGTGAGTAAGCACTTGAAGAATGAGTCCATGGCTTGAATTCTAGGACCTTCACAAGCCCAGGAGCTTCCAAAAAGAGCCCCAATTCTCTGCATTCTGGAATGTCAGGCCACACTTCAGAAAGAGTGACACAACAGTCTCTGTAGGCACTCCTGGTTACAAGAAGTGAGATGAGGATTGGATGGTCCAAATGTGATGCATGTATTTGGAGTCAGAAGAGGAGGACTTGAGAGCCATTGTAAGAGCTTGTTGTTGTTTATTAATGAGATATTTATTAGTATTCTTTATTAATGAGATAGCATTGCTGCATAACTTACATTAACCCCGCCCACATCTATTTCTGGGGTCAACTTAATGGGATCATCTCCTAGTGAGTTTTTTTAAAGGGAATGTCTCTTATTATTTTGTCCAAGTGATGGGCTAAAGGAAATATATTAAAAACTATGGATCCAAGACAACGTTGGGCCCTTGAGACTTGCCTCTCTGCTGTTGTTACTTCAAAATTCAAATAAAAATCCACAAAACTGTTTTCTCAACTCAAAAATATAGACATCAAGAGAATCCCTGGATAACTGAACAACCCTGAGGTTGTGGTCTTTTGGGTCAGGTGTTTGCTTTCATCACTATACTGCTTGACCTCAGATTTTTGTTTTAGATTTTCTGCTACAAATGTTAGCAGATAGTTAAGATAAGGCTCATTGAACCAGAGTAATATAAAAGCATTGGCATGACACTCACTAGAGAAACCAGAAAAATTTAGTAGTTTATATACTCAGGCAAAATAAAAATAATTTGCTACTATAATGCATTTTGTCACAGTGATGGTTTAGTGTGGTGGGTTTTTCTATCACAAGGTACAGCCATGTTGTTTTAATAAAATATGTTGGTTTTCATTAAAAAAAAACACACACAACAAAGCAGAACAAAAACAGAACAACCTTCACTTCCCCACAAAACCCTAATGCCAGTAACCCTTAAGCTTATTAAATTTTCTTCTCTCATAACCTTCAAAATGGTTCATCCTAATGAGCTGTGGGCCAGAAACAGCTTAGCTAAGTAGCATCCCCTGCATGGTGGATGGATTCCTAGCAGATGGCAAAGGAAGGTGTCTTCAGTTTGGGCTGCTATAAGAAAGTACCATAGACTGGATAGCTTACAGAAAGCAGGAATCTATTTCTCACAGTTCTGGACTAAGTCTAAGGTGGGTGCTGGGATGATCAGGTTCTGATGAAGGCCCTCTTCCAAGCTGAAGACTCCTCATTGTGGTGTCCTCACATGGAAGAAAGAGAGCTAGAAAGTTCTCTGGGGTCCCTTTTTGAAGGGCACTAATCCCATTCATAAGAACTCCACCCTTATGACTTAATTATCTCCCAAAGTCCCCTCTTCCTAATACCATCCCATTAGGGGTTAAGATTTCAACATATGAATTTTGGAGGGGACATAAACATTCAGTCCATTACAGAGGAGAATTCAGAGTGGGAACTGGTAAGATGTATCAGCTGTGGCAGAGGGTATAAAATGGTTTTGCACAATCTAGTGGGAGGCTTCCTACCTAGCGACTTGATTCAACACATTTATAGCTGTAAGTAGGTTGGCTCTGGGTAAAGAATGAGAAGGGAGAACATCTCAAGTTCCATCCAAAGATCTTCCTGGGAGATTCCAGTTCATGCCTATTGTTCCTATGTAATTATTAATAGCATCCCCTTTATTCGCAAAGGTGTCATGGTGAGAATGATTAAGCTAGTTATATGTTCATCCTAGATGGGAGGCAGCCCCTTTCACAGAGGTTTCCTTTTACCATTGTAAACCAACTCATTTAATTAGTGCACAGTTCTAATGTTGCTTAAGGTAAAGTCATATTCCTTATGAACACAGGTATAAAACATTGAAAATTTATATGCTGCACTGATTTTTTAAAAAATCGTGATTTTAACTGATAAAGAGGATATAAAGCATAAAAAAACTATTAGAACTACACCAAAATAAAAGGCTTTTGCACAGCAAAGAAAACTATTGACAAAATGAAAAGGCAACCTAATGAATAGATATTACAAATGATATATCCAATAAGGAGTTAATATATAAAATATATAAAGAACTTTTATAACTGAACACTAAAACCATCAATAATCTAATATTAAAATGCTCAGAGAACCCAAATAGGCATTTCTCCAAAGAAGACATATACAGAGCCAACAGGCACATGAAACAATGCTCAACATAATTAATCATTGGGCAATTATATTCAAATTGGCAATGAAGAAGTCAAACTCTTTCTCTTCACAGATGACATGATACTTTATATGGAAAACCCAAAAGACTCCATCCCCAAACTACTAGAACTCAAACAGCAATTCAGTAATGTGGCAGGATACAAAATCAATGTACAGAAATCAGTTGCTTTCTTTTACACTAACAATGAAAATATAGAAAGGGAAATTAGAGAATCAATTCCATTTACTCTAGTAACAAGAACCATAAGATAGCTGGGAATAAACCTAACCAAAGAGGTAAAGGAGGTACTTGAGGAACTACAGAACACTCACGAAAGAAACTGAAGAAGACATAAAAAGATGGAAGACCATTCCATACTCATGGATTGGAAGAATAAACTTTGTTAAAATGTCTATACTGCCTAGAGAGATCTATACTTTCAATGCCATCCCAATCAAAATTCCACTGGCATTTTTCAAAGAGCTGGAACAAACAATCCTAAAATTTGCGTGGAATAAGAAGAGACCCTGAATTTCTAAGGAAATGTTGAAAAAGAAAAACAAAACTGGGGGCATCATGTTGCCTAATTTAAAGCTTTACTAGAAAGCTGTGATCACCAAGACAGCATGGTACTGGCACAAAAACAGACACATAGACTAGTGGAAGAAAGTAGCGAGCCCAGATACGGACCCTCAACTCTATGGTCAAATAATCTTTGACAAAGCAGGAAAAAATATACATTGGAAAAAAGATAGTCTCTTCAATAAATCATGCTGGGAAAATTGAACAGCTATGTGTAGAAGAATGAAATTCAACCATTCTCTTACACCTTACACAAAGATAAATACTAAATGGATAAAAGACCTAAATGTGAGGCAAAAATCTATCAAAATCCTAGAGGATAGCATAGGCAGTAACTTCTTCTACATCGGCCACAGCAACTTCTTTCACGATAGGTCTCCAAAGGAAAAGGAAACAAAAGCAAAAATGAACTTTTGGGACTTCATCAAGATCAAAAGCTTCTGCACAGCAAATGAAACAGTCAAAAAAAGAAGGAGATAACCCACGGAATGGGAGAAGATATTCACAAATGACAGTACAGACAAAGGGCTGATATCCAAGATCTATAAAGAAGTCCTCAAACTCAACACATTCAAAACAGATAATCATGTCAAAAAATGGGCAGAAAACATGAACAGACACTTCTCCAATGAAGACATACAAATGGCTGACAGATACATGAAAAAATGTTCATCATCACTAGCCACCAGGAAGATTCAAATCAAAACCACATTGAGGTATCACCCTACACCAGTTAGAATGGCCAAAATTAACAAGACAGGAAACAACAAGTGCTGGAGAGGATGTGGAAAAAGGGGAACCCTCTTACACTGTTGGTGGGAATGCAAGTTGGTGCAGCCTCTTTGGAGAACAGTGTGGAGATTCCTCAAGAAATTAAAAATAGAGCTTCCCTACGACCCTGCAATTGCACTCCTGGGTATTTACCCCAAAGATACAGATGTCGTGAAAAGAAGGGCCATCTGTACCCCAATGTTTATAGCAGCAATGGCCGCAGTCGCCAAACTATGGAAAGAACCAAGATGCCCTTCAACGGATGAATGGATAAGGAAGATGTGGTCCATATACACTATGGAATATTATGCCTCCATCAGAAAGGACGAATATCCAACTTTTGTAGCAACATGGACGGGACTGGAAGAGATTATGCTGAGTGAAATCAGTCAAGCAGAGAGAGTCAATTATCATATGGTTTCACTCATTTGTGGAGCATAACCAATAGCATGGAGGACAAGGGGCGTTAGAGAGGAGTAGGGAATTTGGGTAAATTGGAAGGGGAGGTGAACCATGAGAGACTATGGACTCTGAAAAACAGTCTGAGGGGTTTGAAGTGGCGGGGGGTGGGAGGTTGGGGTACCAGGTGGTGGGTATTATAGAGGGCACAGCTTGCATGGAGCACTGGGTGTGGTGAAAAAATAATGAATACTGTTTTTCTGAAAATAAATAAATTGGGAAAAAAAAATAGAGCTACCCTATGACCCTGCAATTGCACTCCTGGGTATTTACCCCAAAGATACGGATGTAGTGAAGAGAAGGGCCATCTGTACCCCAATGTTCTTAGCAGCAATGACCACAGTCACCAAACTGTAGAAAGAACCAATATGCCCTTCAACGGATGAATGGATAAGGAAGATGTGGTCCATATACACTATGGAGTAGAATGCCTCCATCAGAAAGGATGAATACCCAACTTTTTTTTTTCTTTCCAATTTATTTATTTTCAGAAAAACAGTATTGATTATTTTTTCACCACACTCAGTGCTCCATGCTTTTATGTCAACATGGACGGTACTGGAGGAGATTATGCTGAGTGAAATAACTCAAGCAGAGAGAGTCAATTATCATATGGCTTCACTTACTTGTGGAGCATAAGGAATAACATGGAGGGCATTGGAAGATGGAGAGGAGAAGTGAGATGGGGGAAACAAGAGGGGAAGTCAAACCACGAGAGACTGTGGACTATGAGAAACAAACTGAGGGTTTTAGAGGGGAAGGGGTGGAGGGTTGGGTGAGTCTGGTGGTGGGTATTATGGAGGGCACGTATTGCATGGAGCACTGGGTGTTGTGCATACGCAATTAATTTTGGAACACTGAAAAGAAATAAAATAAAATAAAATGGAAAAAAATCAGGTTATTGTAAGTAAAAATCACAATGAGATACCACCTCACACCCGTCAGAATGGCTAGAATCAAAAAGACAAGAAATAACAAGTATCGGTGAGGATGTTTAATAAAAGGAACCCTTATGCATTGCTGGTGGGAATGCAAATTGATGTAGCCACTTTGGAAAACAGTGTACCTATTCCTCAAAAAATTAAAAGTAGAAATACTTTTATGGCCCAGTAAGTCCACTGCCAGGTATTTATCCGAAGAAAACAAAAACACGAATTAAAAAAGATCTAGACATCACTATGTTTACTGCAGCATTATTTACAATAGGCACAATATGGAAGCAACTCAAATATTCAGAAGATATGTGTGTGTGTGTGTGTGTGTGTATATATATGAATATGACTTAGTCATAAAAAAGAATGAGATCCTACCATTTGTGACAACATGGATGGACCTAGAGAGTATTATGCTAAGTGAAATAAGCCAGACAAAGACAAATACTATACAATTTCACTCATATGTGGAATCTAAGAAATAAAATGAATAAGTAAACAAACAAAGAGAAAGCAAAATCAGATCTATAAATACTGAGAACTGATAGGTTGCCAGAAGGAAGGGGAGTGGAAAGATAGGCAAAATGGGTGAAGGGAAGTGAGGGGGTACAGGCTCCCAGTCATGGAATAAATAAGTCATGGGGATGAAAAGTACAGCATAGGAATATATCCAGTGCTATTGTCATAATGGTGACAGATGGTAGCCACACTTGTGGTTAGCATAGCGTAACATATAGAGTTGTCAAATTCCTATGTTGTACACCTGAAACTAATATAACATTGTGTATCAACTATCTTCAATAAAAAATATGACAATATTTAGGGGCCTGTGCATATATATATGACATTAATAAAAAGTATGCATGTTGAGAAAGAAGTAGGAAGCTGATGGTCTGAATTGTGTGCTGGAGTGTGTATGCCTGTGTACAAGAACACACACACACACACACACACACACACAAACAATAATTTTCAATAGAAGTGCACAAGAGGGTAGAAGGAATAGAAGGAATCAGTGGTTGTAGCCAAAGTGAATGGCATCCAAAGACCAAGATAACCCACAGTTCTCAATGATCCTGCATATCCCAGGCTCAATGTTTGATTTATATTCCATTGTACCTTCAGCTAATTAAAGTTCTCATGATAATTTGGATAGAAGAGAGTTTATTCTGCATTTCAGATACTTCTTGGCTTTCTAGAAAAGGATAATTCATCATTCATAATATTCCATGAACCCTTCCTTGGGTGAATCACATAAAAATCAAACTGACAGGTGTGATTATGAGATTTGTATGGTATTTTGCTTTCTACATACCCTATGCCTCCTAATTCTCAGCAATTCTACCAGAATATATTTTATACATGAGTGAACTCCATTATCAGAGGGAATTAGTAGCTTAGAAAAAGTACATAGCTAGTAAGTGGGGGCAGGACTGATCCTCAGCCTTATCTCCCTTAGCTACAAGATACAGAAGGCAGGAATGAGTGGACACAAGGACATCTAATGCCCTGGCATTGGGTGTGGATCTCCCATGTTCACTGAGTGTATCACTGATGTATATATAGATTCTTCACTGGTCTCCTTGAACCCATTTATCTCTTTCCAATAAGTCAACACCTTAGCCACTATTATTTTTTCTGACTCCTCCTTCCATTCCTCCCCTTTCTAGTTAGAAAGAGTTGGACATATTCACACTGTGGTTGGTACAAAGACGGAGAGCTTTGATGCAGCCTCATAAGACCTGGCATGGGTGGGACCCAGACCACCCCTGTACAACTCCCTGGACAACTTCCAGCATGATCTCAGCACTCCAGGCCTCTACAACCTTTTGGTTCCCTAGATAGCTCATGCTGTCACCTGCCTCAGAACTTCTACAATCAAATCCCCTCTACCTGGAATAGTCTTACCTCAGAGCTCAACCTGAACATTCCTCCTTCAGGAAGATTCCACGAGCCACTCAGAAAAGTCCAGGTCTCAACTAACCCTATAAATTTGCTTCACAACACTACCATTGTAATTTTACCTTCTTTTTTTTTGGTATAATTATTTGATTGATATCTTTGTTCGACTGGAAGCTCCATGAGAACAAGGGATTGCTTTAATTTCCACTTTGCTTTTTCCCAGCAGCTAGTAGGTATTCCACAAATAACTGTTGAACAAAATTTCTTTGCTATCTAATGATCACATGTGACTATTTAAACTTAATTAAAATTAAAGAAAATTAGGGGCACCTGGGTGGCTCAGTGGGTTAAAGCATCTGCCTTCAGCTCAAGTCATGATCCCAGGGTCCTGGGATCGAGCTCTGCATTGGGCTCTCCACTCAGCAGGGAGCCTGCTTACCCCTCTGTCTCTGCCTGCCTCACTGCATACTTGTGATCTCTGTCTGTAAAATAAATAAAAATCTTTAAAAAAATTAAATAAAACTAGAAATTCAGTCTCTCGGCCATACTAGGGACATTCCATGTACTGGATAGCCACACGTGGCCGTTCCTGTATGGGGACAGTGTCATTATAGAACACTTTCACAATCATAGAAACCTCCCATGGACAATGTGTCCTCAGATGTTTACAGAACCAAGAAATACAATATACTTGCTTCTTATTCATGTTCAACATGGGCAATGGTTAGATTTTTCTTAAAAAAAAAAAAAATCTCAAGGGATGCTGTCCAGTGTGGCCTGAGGACCCCTGGGAAGTCTGTTCTGTGAATAAAAGAAATGTGAAGATAAACCAGCAGAGAATTCTAGATGGGGTTTTCACTGGCTCATTTTCACTCAACAGATAGTTAAACCATGCCTACTATGTATTACACTGACTACACTTACAGGAACAATCTTCCTGAAATTTTCAGTTTTTCCTTTTAGAGAGGCAATAAAGCTGGATGATGGAGAATACTGACTTTGAAATCAGGAAGACGTGTGTTCAAATATCGAGTCTGGTGCTCACTAGAGTGTGTGTGTTGCTCTGGACAAGTTATAGAACTTCTCTAAGCTTTAAATTCTTCCTATGACAGAAGTGGTACCTACCAGATTGGGTGGTTGTGAGGATTTAGTGAGATAAACTGACTCATTCTTAAAGGGTCTATCCACCCAGAAGATCTAACAATTATAAATATTTATGCCCCCAATATGGGAGAAGTCAACTACATAAGACAACTGTTAATCAAAATAAAGAGTCATATTGATATGAATGCATTAATTGTAGGAGATCTTAACATGCCACTCTCAGTAATAGACATATCATCCAAGCAGAAAATCAATAAAGAAACAAGAGCATTGAATGACACGTTGGACCAGATGTACCTCAAAGATATATACAGAACATTCCACCCTAAAACAACAGAATACGCATTCTTCTCAAGTGCACATGGAACCTTCTCCAGAATAGACCACATTCTGGGTCACAAACCAGGGCTCAACCGATACCAAAAGATTGAGATTAATCCCTGCATATTCTCAGATCACAGTGCTTTGAAACTGGAGCTCAACCACAAGAAAAAGTTCAGAAGGAATTCAAACACCTGGAAGCTAAAGACCACTTTGCTTAAGAATGCTTGGATCAACCACGAAATCAAGGAAGAACTTAAACAATTCTTGGAAACCAATGAGAATGAAGACACTTCGGTCCAAAATCTGTGGGATACAGCAAAGGCCGCCCTAAAGGGGAAATACATGGCCATCCAAGCCTCCTTCAAAAAAAATTGAAAAATCCAGAATATACCAGCTGTCTTTACACCTTAAAGAACTAAGAATCAACAACAAATTAAGCCAACCCCATGCACAAGAAGGGAAATAACCAAGATTAGAGCAGAGATCAATGAGATAGAAACTAGAGATACAGTAGAACACATCAATGAAACTAGAAGCTGGTTTTTTGAAAGAATCAATAAGATAGATAAACCATTGGCCAAACTAATCCAAAAGGAAAGAGAGAAGACCCAAATTAATAAAATTATGAATGAAAAGGGAGAGATCACAACTAACATCAAGGAAATAGAAACAATCATCAGAAATTATTATTAACAGTTATATGCCAATAAGGTAAGCAACCTAGATAAAATGGATGCATTCCTGGAAAACTATAAACTTCCAAAACTGAATCAGGAAGAAACTGACCACCTGAATAGATCAATACCTAGTAACGAGATTGAATCAGTGATCAAAAACCTCCCCAAAAATAAGAACCCAGGACCTGATGGATTCCCTGGGGAATTCTACCAAACTTTCAAAGAAGAAATAATACCTATTCTCTGGAAGCTGTTTCAAAAAGCTGAGGCAGAAGGAAAACTTCCAGACTCTTTTTATGAAGCCAGCATTACCCTGATCCCCAAATCAGGCAAAGACCCCACCAAAAAAAAGAATTTCAGAACAATATCCCTGATGAATATGGATGCTAAGATTCTCAACAAGTTCCTAGCTAATAGTATCCAACAGTACATTAAAAAGATTATCCACCATGACCAGGTGGGATTTATCCCTGGCTTGCAAAGGTGGTTCAACATTTGTAAATCAATCAATGTGATAGAACAAATCCATAAGAGAAGAGAGAAGAACCACATGGCCCTCTCAATTGATACAGAGAAAGCATTTGACAAAATCCAGCATCCGTTCCTGATTGAAATCCTTCAAAGTATAGGGATAGAGGGAACATTCCTCAACTTCATAAAATCTATCTATGAAAAACCCACCGCGAATATCATCCTCAATGGGAAAAAGCTGACAGCCTTCCCTTTGAGATCAGGAACACGACAATGATGCCCACTCTCACCACTCTTGTTCAGCACAGTATTAGAAGTCCTAGCAATAGCAATCAGACAACCAAGAGTAATAAAAGGTATTCAAATTGACAATGAAGAAGACATATTGTGGTATGTCTTTTGTTAATTTTGTCATAATTAATTTTGTTATAATTAATTAATTTTGTTATAATTCTCTCTTTTTTTGTTTTATTCTTGTTTGGGATTGGTGTTAGTACCCTACATTTTATTTGTCTTTCTTCTCTAAATTCTGATAAAATATACCAACATTTTCTCGTCCAAAATAAATCAAGTTGCCTGCTTCCTATATTCCTATTAAGTTCCAGTTCGGAACATATGAAGATGGACCTCCTCAAGACTCTGAGTGTATTTTTTGCCATTAATGCTCTTGTCTTGATTATCCCACCACACAGTGAAAAGAGAGCAATTGAGAGTTTCCAGAGGATGAGGAAGGTTTGCTTGGCTCGTAGCCTATAATCAATGGAGATAATTGCTTACCCAAGTCAGGACCCTGGAGAACCCAGGATAGCACAAGGAGTCATTTTTTCAGGAAGACTCTGAGGCCTTCTAGGCAAGATGGTGAGCTGCGTCTAGGGCTGCTCTTCTGACTCTAGTACATTGAAATTGAGATTCTCCTTCAACATTGGACCATGTAGGAGTCTCTGTGTTAGGAACTGTAGATGTCATAGTGAGGAAGACATGAGTCCTGCCTTTAAGGAGGTCACAGTCTACTCAGGAAGGAGACTAACTATAAGAGACTCCCTTAAGAATATTCCACCAGTTTAGTCCTGGATAAAGAGGGGGAAATAGGTGCAGGAAAGGAGGGCAATTTCAAAGCCAGAGTGCCACGCACACATGCATGGAGGAAAAGGATGGAGAGGGAGGGGTAGAGAGCCAGAGGCTCCAAATGCATAAGGGGTAAGGAAAGATGAGGCTACTTAGGAAGGACAGGACCAGGTGTGGAGGCTTTTAAGCCAAATGAAGATACTTGGCCACTGAAAGATTTTAGCAGTGACATAGTCAGACAGCATTTTAGAAAGATTGCTCTTAACTTGCACAGAATCAACCAGACTTGGACAAGAATGGAGGCAGGGAGAACTGATGGGAGGTTGGTACAGTGATCCAGGTTAAGACACGATACTGGCTTGAGCTAAGGTGAAAACGGGAAAAGAACACAGAATAGAGAAAGGTTAACAGGCAGAATGGGTAAGGTTTTTTTGTTTGTTTGTTTTTAAGATTTTATTTATTTATTTGACAGAAGAGACACAGTGAGAGAGGGAACACAAACAGGGGGAGTAGGAGAGGGAGAAGCCGGCTTCCCGCTGAGCAGGGAGCCTGATGTGGAGCTTGATTCCAGGACCCTGGGATCATGACCTGAGCTGAAGGCAGACACTTAACGACTGAGTCACCCAGGCACTCCCAGAATGGGTAAGTTTTATGAACCAACTGTATGAGGTTAGTGAGGGAGCTGGAAGGATACTTCTGCTCAGTTTTTTTGGTGTGGGCAAAATGTGCTGATGGCATTCCACCAGTTAGAAATTAAAGAAAGGGGGCGCCTGGGTGGCTCAGTGGGTTAAGCCGCTGCCTTCGGCTCAGGTCATGATCTCAGGGTCCTGGGATCGAGTCCCGCATCGGGCTCTCTGCTCCGCAGGGAGCCTGCTTCCTCCTCTCTCTCTCTTTGCCTGCTTGTGATCTCTCTCTGTCAAATAAATAAAATAAAATCTTTTAAAAAAAAAAAGAAATTAAAGAAAGGGAGGAGGGAAGAGGATGAGTTAAGCTCTAGACTTGTGGTGTCTGTAAGGCAAGTAAGTGGAGAGGCACGGTCAGCAGATAGTAATAAACATTTGGAGAACAGTAGAGGGGGCAGGGCTGCCATTAGCATAGGTGGTGGCTCAAACCGTGGGAATGTTGGAATGAATTCATTTGTTGAAATAAAGTTTGAAATAAAGTTGAAATAAAGCTAGCAGTGGGAGAGAGAACCACGCATGGGATGGGCTTTGTTTCCTTTCTCAGTAACCATGTATATCACTTAGTGAGGACTAATGGTCTCATCGTAGCAAGCTGAAGACAGAAATGTGCTTTGGGAAGCCCTAGACATTATGCAATTATGATCTGCAGACTTTTAAAAATGCCGTATTTTGCTATCTTTGCAGCTGAGTTGAGTTGAGCAAGCTGAGTCTCTGATCGTATAATCTGATGGTCAAACCATCAAAAGTAGTTAAAAGAAAAAGGTTGGTTTCCTGTCTTGGCAATGACGCGGACACCAAACATGGCTCCAAAAAGTGAAAGCAACTTTCTCAGCAGTACGGACCTACTCCATGTTCTTCTCAGTTGAGGACACCCTCCTAATACATTCACTGTCTTTTGAATAGTTCCTGGCAAGATGCCAGGAAGAAGTACAAAGTTTTAGGGTAAAATAGGATCCATTTCTCAGTCTTTTATCTGAGAAGCGAGACTCGCATATATACCTCTACATATCTCTGCTTACCTACAGAGTACTAATCTTTATCCTCCTCCCACCTCCCTAATGGCAGGCTGGTGTCAGAATGGAGAGAGGATTAGCAGGAAAATTCTCTCTCATCAACCCTATTCCAACACTACCACAGAGCCTATTGCATATTCTACCTTTGCTGCAAGCTGAGCCACTCTTCACATGAATAGGACTTAAGTGCATGCCCAGAGTCTAAATTATGCAAGGGAGACCATCACGGCATCTCAGAGAGGAAAGTTCAGCCTTAACTGATGCAGCCGGAAGTCACACTTGGAGTTCCAACTGTTCCGGCTTTCAGCCCCCAAAAAGCTTGCAGTGTTTATAAGAAGTTTTCTCCCAGAGCAAAATATGCTTGTATTATTATTATTATTATCATTATTATTATTTGACTTATTAGAATGTTCTTTGGCAACTAAAGGTGCATGAAAAGCAAGAGGAAAAAAAGTAAGGGGCCTTCAGTGGGTTTTCCTTGCTGTTTTCTGATACTATGAATTGAATGTATATTCAGGTGTGTGTACAAATCAGAGTGGCAAATATAGTCTGAGCTCTAATTTTTCCACAGCAGTAAGGAGCTCAGAGAAACGAACAAGGTGTGTTTCTGCTGGAAATTCAGAGGCTGCTGGGCAGGTGCTCAGAGCTCTACTAGCATGAGATTCTGGGGATTCTCACTGGAGGAATCAGTAGCTCAGAATTTGAACTGATGGCCGATTCCCAGGCTGAGTCTTGTCTAAACCAGAGCGAATAAAAATCACATCTCAGCAACAAAGGAAGTGGGGAAGGAACTGTCCTTAAAAGAAGGAAGTCATGGTGCATATCTTGGTCCAGAAGGACTAACAATGATAAAAAATTATTAAATGTCTCTTTATATAATAGACCATGGGCCAGGACTCTCCAGCCTGTGGTACAGTTAGTCTTATTCTCCCTATTTTACAAATGAGGAGGGAAAGCACGTCCCTTGCTCAAGTTCATCCAACTAATCAGTGGAAAAGGAAGGACCTAAACCCAGGTCTATCTGATTCCAGGGCCTGTCTTCCTATCTTCATATTATACTAGACAAGAAAGGAGTGATGCAGATTGAAGCATGACTCAATGCTTTAAAAGTGGCCTCGATGCCAGGCTTGGTGAGAGAGTTCTAGGTGCCACTCCTCAGGTAGCCTGTGTGGACTAAATCTAGGATAGCAGAATGAGGCTCTAGTCCATGAGGGCTAGTGGGGGAACTCAGCACTGAGACTACAGTGTAGGCTGAGAGTTGGGAGTGCAACACACGGAAAGGGGAACATTTCAGCCGCCCAGACATGCATCCCTGTTCTTGTTTTTTAGCGTGGTGATTATGAAGGAGAACGGGGCAGCAGCTAGAAATCTGCCAATACAGGTGATACCGAGCGATGCAGCAGGAGTTGCAAGAATGAGACTGGGCTCCACATTCAGCGTGACTCTGAAAAAGTCACCGTAAGTGAGCCAGCAGCTGAGTCATGACAGCTCCTGAATCATAGCGGGAACCCCAAAATTAGAATTAATGACTTCCGTGGGGGCTAGGGCACTTTGCTCCAGGAAACTCCTTCTCACTTAGATTGGCCCTGGTGCTCTTCAAACACCTCGTGGCCTTGTTGCAAGTCTGCCCAAAACTTCACCTGGAGAGACTGTTCTTAGCCCTCAAATCTTACTTTTAATGCCATCTCATTAGGGAGGCACTGTCTAATCAAATTAGCAGCCTTTCCCCAATGCCCATGCTCTAATCACTCTCAGCCACACGATCCTGCTTTCTATTCCCACAGTACTTCAATTATCTTGTTCCGTTTATTTATTTACATATGTTTAGTATCTCTCCCTCTTTGTTGGAATGTAGGCCCTGCTATTTTGGAGACCTCATTTGTTTTGCTCAGTGCTGTGCCCTAGCATACAGAATGGTGCCTCATTTAGGAAATGTTCCATCAACACTTTTAAATGAATAAATGGATGAATGAATCAATGAATGGAATATGGCTGTGCTGCTGTGAATATTATGACCTTTCTGTGCTACCAAGCCCTCAAAGGCTGGAGGAAATACAGGCTTCCAGGTGGCTGAGACACAGAAAATCCACTCAGAAGCTGATTGAGAAGAAGAAAAGAATAATCAGATAGAGAGCCTTCTGTGGGCCGACATCATTGCACATGCTAAATCAGGTAACCACTGCAGGTGAAAAAAAGTAGGCATTGGCTACATTGCTAGAAAGCGCAAAGAGCAGAGGCTTGCACTCAGGTCTCTGACCCCGGCGCTTTTTCCATGCAAATGGAAGGCTAGGGAGAGAGGGCCAAGTACAGTGCTAAGTATTTCTGTTCTTGTCCTTCTTTTACAAACTGAGCACAGAAAGATTTGGTAGTTTGCATAAAGTCACTTAGCTAAAAGTAGCGGGCTAGCTCCAACGTCCATGCTTCTAATCACTGGAATATGATGACATGTTCCAGACAAGATGAAGAATCTTCCAAAGAGGCAACAGTGAATCTAGAACCACCAAGATATGTGGGGATTGTGGAGAGGGTCTTCCAAGCCAAGGATAGCTGCCCGAGCTAAAAATCTACTGTACTCTCTTTCCTGCCTCCGGACATTCTTACCGATCTGCCTGAAATCCATTTATTCTTGGAAATGTTGCTGCTTCTGATTTCTGGGTAAATGACAAAGCAGAGACTGGAGTAAATAGTTTTCAGGCACACCATTGCTCCTCCTTGAGACATTTTGTCTTTGCTGTCTCTGAGACAGACTCACGGGGTTCTAAGTACTTATCTGAAATGTGCATGACTCGGTGGTGCAGCCTAGAGGTTTTGCCCTACGGAAGATGGAGGTAATGCCCACCGAGTGGACACTGGTTATGGGCACCCATTTGCATTTTGTCTGTAACAATTAAATAGCCTCACAGCAGCCCCTGGTTGCGTCGGGCTCACACCCCATTGCCATGTAATCACATCTAATCCCATTGAGCTCTGCTCAAAATAGCCATAATTGGTGGTTTTATCCAAATCAATAAAGACAGCTTCTACATATTGATTATCATCCAGGGTATAAAATCATCATCGGTTACCTGGAAAAGAGAAGCAGGCTGCCAAGGGAAAAGGTCAGATACTCCATTTGAACAGGGGAGGGAAGGGGGAGGCGGAACCAGTGAATTTTAAGGTAATAGTATCAAATTACCTGAAAATGCACACAGTATATTCTTGTAATTTACAACAACAGAGAGCTCAGAAATAGGTCAATCATTTAAGTGAGTCTTCAGGTCTTCTCTCAGGGATGCACTGAGCTAGCTTACATTAGCAGTCTTAAAGGGGCTGGAGCCAACCAAGACAGAAAGAGCCAAGGACTCTTTCCTTCTTGTATTTTACAATCTATCAGTTTCAGTCAACTCCATACTTCAGCCTGATTTCTTTTCTTTTCTTTTATTAAAAAATATTTTAGGGCGCCTAGGTGGCTCAGTGGGTTGAGGCCTCTGCCTTCAGCTCGGGTCATGGTCCCGGGGTCCTGGGATCGAGCCCCGCATCGGGCTCTCTGCTCAGCGGAGAGCCTGCTTCCTCCTCTCTCTCTGTCTGCCTCTCTGCCTACTTGTGATCTCTGTCAAATAAATAAATAAAATATTTTAAAAAAATTTAAAAAAATATTTTATTTATTTATTTGACAGAGATCACGAGTAGGCAGAGAGGCAGGCAGAGAGAGAGGAAGAAAAGCAGGTTCCCCACTGAGCAGAGAGCCCAATGCGGGGCTCAATCCCAGGACCCCAGGATCATGACCCAAGCTGAAGGCAGAGGCTTTAACTCACTGAGCCACCCAGGCCTCCCCAACCTGATTTCTTACATTCAATTAATGATCAACAGAGACTGTTGGCCACTGCCACCAGTAATTTGGAAAAAGTCACAAGGGTAAGGTGAATAGACTATCCATTCTGAAGACCCAGGAGACAGAGTAGAGACGTTTACCGTCAAAATGAACTATAAGGCATTTTCCACATGGCAATGGAATCAGGAGCCTGACAATTCTAAAGTTTATATGTCTAACCACAGAAGTTAAAAAATGAGTTGGATCTTCTACTTATTTCAAGATGAAGCTCATTATTTTATCCTTTTTTCTAGCAAAGGTTAAAACAAAAATTGCATAAAATCATTCATGAAAAACACAAGAAGAAGATGACAATCTATTCATAATCTTGCTACTCCAACAATATTAAAACTGGTCTTGAGAAATTCCCGAGTGAGGTTTCCCCTTCTATTAAATGAAGATAGCACTGGTGACAACATTTACCACAACACATGGTTTTATGGAAAATTAAAAAAATATATAAAAATATATAGGAACAATATATATATTATATATAATATATATGGAATTCAAAAGATAACTACAGAATTTGACTTAAAAATTTATTTATGGGAGTTCTCTTAAAGTTCTCATCCATACGACTATATCATTTTTACATAGCTATAATTATTGCAGAATGTCATTGAGATCTCTCCCCCCCATTTACTCACAAGAGGAAATGTAAGAGTTGTGTAAAGTTCTGTTGAATGGATATTTATTTAATTCATCTTCTATTGTGAGATATCATCTATGATAGATAATATTTCAATGCATGTCTCTGGCACACAAATTATTTTTCCTTTTGGATTATTTTCTCAGGATAATGTGAAGTGGGGTTTTGGGGTCAAAAGTATTATAATATCACAGGCCCTGGAAGTAGAAAGGCTTAACCCAGCAGGGAAACCATAGCAATGATCTAACTAGAGGAAGAATAGTCAAAGCCAAAGTTAGTTTTTAATGCAAGAGGGTGAAGTAAAAAAATCAGTAGTTTCTATTTTACAGATGAAAAACTGAAAGTTTAGACAGGATATTTAAGAACAGACATATGCAACAGTTAAGAAATAGAGGAATGACCTTCACATACCATAGGCACGATTGTGGAAAAGTAGGCTTGTCAACAATATTCTTGCGTGTTCTGAGGTGGATAGTTACACAGTAATGATGGAACAGGGATTGAGATGTGAGAGAGGAAGGAACACTGGTTTGTAGCTTGATGGAACAGAATTTGTAACTGGCTGACTCTTTATGAAGATCAACTGTGACATGTTCACTAGTGATCCCCGGGTTTTTTATCTCTAAAAGGGGAGGATCCCAGTGCTCCCATTTCATGGGATGGTTGGATGGGATCTCTGCCAGGCAAAGATTTGACTTCCATTGTTTCTTTCATGGAGGCAGATTTTAGCCTTCATATGCTGCATTTTATTTAACATAATTATTGCAATTATAATTTTGAATGAGCTTCTAGGGGATATTTGGTTTATGAATAATGACTATACTTTTAATATATTGGAATGGCAAGTAATATACAGAATGAAACTAACAGAAGAAATGAAGAGAATAAAATAGGGTCACCAAAGGTTAGTTGATCATAGGGCTTGATCGCATGACCCTGAGATCATGACCTGAGCCAAAATCAAGAGTTGGATGCTTAAACTTCTGAGCCAACCAGGTACCCCCTTCCTATAATTTCTAACCCAAGACCTTACATACTAATAGTTCCACAAATATACCATATTGCTTTACTTCTCTGGACAGGCCTAGAAAGCTCTTCCTCATTTTCTTCATTTGGATAATTTTTAGATTTCCTTTGGGACTCAGCTTATGTGTCATTTCCTTTGGCTCATCGTGTCTCACTCATTTTTCCTCAAACTCTTCATTTTCTTACCATGTGCCCAAAACTGTGTTATGCACAAGGAATAAGATGGCAAGTAAGATCAAGGAGAGGTAGGGAGATAGGTATGGAAACAACTAAATATTCATTTATTGAAAGAAGGACTATGAGGTATAGAAGAAAATGGTGACCAGGAAGGAGAAGAAAAATAAAATGTTAGTTTATAAACTCTACCTGTAGAAATTAGAGGGTTAGTGATAAGAATTCCTAGCAAATGGGCTGAATTATATCCCTCTCCCAAGTTCATATGCTGAGGCTCTAATAGCCTGTGTTTCAGAATGTGATCATATTTGGAAATGAGGTCTTTGCAGAGATAATCAAGTTAAACTCCTCAATTTATCATCTTATTAGGGCGGGCCCTAATCCAGTATAACTGGTCTTTTCTAAGAAGACGAAGTTTGGACACTGACATGTAGAGAGGGAAAACTGAATAAACAGTGAGAAGACAACTTTCTACAAGCCGAGAAGAGAAGCCTGAAGCAGAATGCTCCTTCATGGCTCTCAGGAGGAACTGACTCTGCTGGCCCCTTGCTGGCCTCAAACATCTAGTCTGCGGAATTTGTGACACAATACATTTCTGTTGCTGAAGCACCCAGTCTGTGGTATTTTATTAGAGATCCTAGTAGACTAATATAGTCTGGTACTTGGTAATTTGCTGGGGCTTGAAGATGGCAAGAATGGGCAGAGTTACGAACAAGTTATGGGAAGTGTTACATGATACACTGAGATTTCCTCTTCCAGTTAAACTTTGAAACTTTCTTTATAGGTGATGGGGAGCAAGGAACACAAGCAATTTAGAACAGAGTCTAGAAACCCCATTCTGGTATGGCTAGAGGATGGGTCGAGGGTCGAGAAGATTGGGAATGATGGATGAAAAACCAGCTGTGGCAATAGTTACGATGGGAACAGTGTGGAGATTCATCAAAAAATTAAAAATAAAGCTACCCTATGACCCAACAATTGCACTACTGGGTATTTACCCCAAAGATACAGATATAGTGAAAAGAAGGGCCATCTGTATCCCAACATTCATAGCAGCAATGTCCACAATAGCCAAACTGTGGAAAAAGTTGAGAGGCCCTTCAGCAGATGAACGGATAAAGAAGATATGGTCCATATACACAATGGAACATTATTCAGCCATCAGAAAGGATGAATACCCAACTTTTGCATCAAAAGGGTTGGGACTAAAGGAGATTATGCTGAATGAAATAAGTCAAGCAGAGAAAGTCAATTATCACATAGTATCACTTACTTGTGGAACATAGGGAATAGCATGGAGGACATTGGGAGAAGGAAAGGAAAAGTGAATTGGGGAAAATCAGAGGGGGAGACGAACGATGAAAGACTGTGGACTCTAAGAAACATATTGAGGGTTTTAGAGGGGAGGGGGTGGTGGGATTGGTGAGCCTGGTGATGGGTATTAAGGAAGGAACATATTGCATGGAGCACTGGGTGTTATATGTAAATGATGAATCTTGGAACACTACATCAAAAACTAATCATGTATTGCATGGTAACTAACATAACACAATATAAATTAAAAAAAAAAAAAGTTCTGATGGGAGGGGAGAAGAGCTTGGTCCAATGTAACAGATGTGTGAGTGAGGGTAACTGCCATATTGCCTTGATTACATTTATTTTTAAATTACATGAGACTTACTGAGCCTATGACTGAAAACACAATGAGAGCAGAGAGAAACCAAAGAAGAAGTTGATACAGACAATAGTACATTTCCTCCTGAAGCGTCACCAGCCCTGAGTCAGGTACCATGGCACAGTCCAGACAATTAGAAGTCATATTCCTAATTCTTCAGTATTAAAGAGCAGTGGAACTTACTAAAATTGCCTGTTTAAAGCCTACAAACAAAGGAAATGTTAACAGAATTTACCAAGAGAATACTACTTTTTTTTTTTTTGAAAGGAAAGCATCAGTGGATTTCTTTCTTGAGACAGCAAAGAACATTCTTCTCCCCACCCTGGCTTCCTTTGCCCTTTTTCTCTTTCTCTCTTTCCTCCCTTCAACAAATAATTACTAAGCTCTAACTTCCTGCTAGGTGCTACACTAAATGCTGGCCACATAGAGAGCAAGCAAACAAACAGAACTTTGTATGAGGATCTCATGACTTACTGGGGGAAGGAGGTGTAAACTGAGAATCACCATCCAGTGTTCTAAGAGCTGTGGACACTCTGAGCTGTTTGGCAAGGCCTGATTTGATGGAAGGAATTAGGAACTACTTCCCAGAAGTTGTGACTGGAGCTAGATCTTGAAGGCGACAGAAAAGGGATCTAAGTCCGGGAGTGTGGCGGAGTGTGCTATCTTCAGGGAAATGCAAACAGTTGTGTGACTGCTGACATTCCAGGGCAGACAGAAGCCAAGTGAAGAGATTGGGGGCGGATAACCTAGAGGTCTGACTCACAAGACTGACATCTTGCCACTGAAATCACCAGTTTGGTCCAATGACTCCAGAAAACGTCGGTTCCAGAGAGGAGAGAGAATTTTTCAGACTCTCTTCTCATTCAGCCTCAAAAAAAAAAAAAAAAAAAAAAAAAAAAAAAAAAGAAAAGAAAAGAAAAGAAAAATCCCTATAAGATAGTGGATAAAGGAATGAATCTAAACTCAGACACCTTCACTAGGACAACATGTTCTATAAATTCTTGGGTCTCACTGTGGAAAACTGAGCAAACTTCTTCAAGGCTCTGAGTGTTAGCTTTTCTGTAAGACAGCATTACAATGGTAGAAAGGCTACAGAACTGGATATGAGTTATAGCTCAGTGACTCACTGGTCATGCCACCCAGGATAAGTCTCTCTGCTTCCCTGAGCCTTCTTTTGCTTCCAGAGAAGTACTCACACTCCAACTCTCAGTTTAACTTCCCTCAAGAAAGCTGCAGCCACAGGTGCTCTGGCTGGGTCTGTTGTTCCTCAGTAAAATGCACATGCACAGTGAGTGAGACAGGGAAGTGGACTCTGTCCAGTCCCCGTGAGGGTGGGTGCCAGCACCCCCAGCCAAAGTCACGTCCGGAGCATGGCTACCGGTCAGCCTCCTTGGTGAAGTGAAGACTTTAGCTAAATCAATATGCTTGCAATAGAGCTGTTCTAGTAAAAAAGCTCAGCTCAGGCATGGAAAAAATCCCAGACTGAAACAATCACAGGGTGTTGGTATAAGGAGGGGCCTTGTAGGTCAGCGACTTAAGCACTTTCATGGTACAGAGGGGAAAACTGAGACCTGGAGAGTCTAAGGGAGCACAGTTAATGAAGCATCATTAAACGCCTCATTAATTCCCTTTATTAGATCCTTTATTAGGGGAAATCTGGTGTTGGAAGAAACCCTATTTCACCTGAGCAACTGATTTTTCCTTATCTTTTTGGGCACAAACAGCCTAATTATAGATAGTGCTGCCAGATAAGATACAGGAAACTCAAATGAAGCTGAAGTTTTGATGAACAAGAAATAACTTTTTGGGTAAAAGTATGCCCCAAATATTGCACGAGACAACTTACACTAAACTTACTTATTTTTTAAAATAGGTATTCAAATTTAGCTCAGCTTCCTGTTATGGTATTTGCTCTATCTAGCAACCCTAACCATACAGTGTCTTTCCATCTTCCATCCTTACTTTGACTGCTAGGAACCTTAAAAGCAAATGCATCAACATTGCTTTCTAATAGGATTTTATGGTATTCACTTAGCTTTAGCTTTCCTTCCTATCCATTTATATTCTCTTCTTTTCTTTTTATTAGACCCCTGGTTTATTACAAAAGGATGTGACTCAGGAACAGTCAGATGCATAGGGCAAGGTATGGGGAAAGGGCACAGAGCTTTTAGGCCCTCTCCAGCCATGTGATTGCCTTAGCACCTTGGTGTGTTCACAAACCCCAAAGCTTCCTTCTCTTCTTTCTAAAAACAAATCTAATTGTTGTAAGGACTTCAGTAAATCACATCAAAAATTTTGTTTGGGTATGATTTTAAAAAAAACCCCACAACGCTAGGTAATTAAAAGGACCAGATTTTGTACTAGGTCCTACAGATGTTTGTATGAATAATACCTCTTGTCCAATCTCAAAAAACCCTAGTCGAGTAGAAGAGATAGTCATCTATTTCAGGAATCATAGTACACAGAGATGAATGAGGCATGTGTCCCAAAGTCACGTGGATAGTTGGTGGCAGAACCAAGACGTGTATTCCATGTAGTCGGCTAGTGGCTGACAATCTTTTTGTTACGGGTACCTACCTAAGTGCCTAGAGGATAGCACAGTGGGAACTGAATGTTTGGCCTTCTCAGCACCCATCTTTTTTTCTAGGACTAGCATGCCCTTTCTGGAGGAAACTGCTCTCCCTCTTCCTTAAATTTTGTAATATTAGTAAGGGCTGCCATCGGAATATTTGTTCTCCATGGTTATGGGTGATTGGTTCAAGTTGTGGGCACAGGACCTAAGCCAGGCAGAATCCTTCCCCAAGAATTTCCACACTGGAACAAGGAAAAAGGCAGTCCCTCTCTGGTGGCAAAGATGAAAACGTAAGTATCATCTATATTGCCTGCTGTGTGGCAGAAGCTGGGCTGAGCACATCAAGGTAATATGTGAAGAGCAGCAGAGACAAGCGATGAGAACACTCTTGCAACATCTGAGTTTCTAATTTCAGCTATTCTCCAAGCTCAGCTGCAAGTCTGCTTAATCCTTTTAGCCTAAAATGATTTGAGTTGTGTTTCTATCACCTGAAAACAAACAAACAAACAAAAGGTTGAATCTAATAGAGATGGTTTGAACTGAATTAAAATTAGCATTTTCTCCTGACCCGTAGACCATAAAGGGATACCAGTGGAATTCTGTGGAATTCTGTGGCTCAGAGCAGAGTTTACACAAAGCTGTTGATTCTGCTTCCAAACAATGCAGAAAGGCTCCTGCCCCTCGCTGCCAAACCCAGTGTTTCGCAACCTACTTCCAAGATACCCTCAAGATGTTTGCACTTGACAGAGTTGTATCTGGCAAAATCAAGCAGCACTACTGATTGGCCAAGACGACCTCAAGGTCTCCAAACTAACTCCGTACTGCTGTTGTAACTGCTTCCATTTCCAAAATGGGTAAATTAAAACCCAGAGAGGCATAGTAGGTTATTCAAGTTCATACATTTTTGGCTGAGTTTATTCTGGAACCGGTGTCTCTTTGCCATTTAAAACAGTGCTCTTTCCAATATGCTCACTCTTAATGGCTGGTATCATTCATTGAAGATTCTCTGTGTGGAGAGAAATTATTGATTGTGATGAACATAAAAAGAACAAAAAAACCCTTTCAGACTATATGGTTGTGTATTTAAATAGTCATTCTGGGGAGAGATCTTGAGAAAGTTGTTAAGACATAATGTGTATTTGAGCATCCCCATTTTGGCCACACATCACAATCACCTTTAAAGCCTTTAAAAAGGAATAGGGGAGAAGGAGATGGGTTCTTCACTCACCAGGATATACTGAGTCAGAATGTTCGGGAGATAGGCACCAGGGTTTGTTTTCTTTCTCTCTCTTTCTTTCCTTCCTTCTTTCTTTCTTTCTTTCTTAAAGATTTTATTTATTTATTTGACAGAAATTACAAGTAGTCAGAGAGGCAAGCAGAGAGAGAGAGGAGGAAGCAGGCTCCCTGCGGAGCAGAGAGCCCGATGTGGGGCTCGATCCCTGGACCCTGGGATCATGACCTGAGCCGAAGGCAGAGGCTTTAACCCACTGAGCCACCCAGGCGCACTGGGTTTTCTATATTTAAAGAATCCCAAAGATAATTTGGAAAGAACTGATCTAAGGACCAGTATTTGGCATCACTAATGCAGATTTTTTGGGGTCTACATCATCAGTTGTTTTATTAACAGCATTTATTTAACAGCATTTTTTGCATTTAGCAAAAAAATCTCTTTCGCTGTATTTATGTAAAATCAACAGAACTAGTTATACAACCATCTAGACTTGCTATTTAAGCAATGTTATATACCTCATTCATTCAACCAATATTTACTAATTCCCTCCTAGTTACTGGTTTCTGTGCTTGGCACTTGGATTTAAAGATGAGTCAGAGGGAAACCCTGCACTCAAGCAGCCTCGATGGAGAGAGTACATGTGAATGCATGATGTTCAAAAGAGGTTGCGATGTCAGATGACCAGGGAAGAAACCAGAGAGAATTAGGGATGGCTTTGTGGAAAAGCATCTGAACTGGGTCCTGAAAGCCTGGTAGGATTTGTATTTGCAGATGAGAGGAAGCTCAAGTCAGGCAGAGGAATAAGCATGAGCTAAGACTGGGAGCTCAGAAGCAACAGCAATAATAATGATAGAAATAACAATAATTACAGCAATTTTTGAGTGCTTGCCAAATGTGTCAATTACTGTTACAAGCGCTTTAGGTGATCATCTCATTCGATTCTTACAACAAAACAATGAAGTAGGTACTTTTATTATTCCAATTATATGGATGAAAAACGGAGTTAGAAACAGGTTTGGTAACCTACCTAAGGTCATGCACTAAATAAACTAGTTATTTCTGTTTTGTTCAACACTTGTTTGTGGATTGAACAGATATGTTACTTCAACACCTTCACTCACAGATGAGGAAACTGAGGGCCAGAGAGGTTGAGAGACATCTCCAAGGTCACCAGGCTGGTTGGTGGCCATGCCAGAATCGGCATCACTTTTGTGTATTCTCCACTATGCCATGTGTATACACGCACTGTGTATACATGCGTGCAGCGAGAGACAGAGAGGACAGCGTTAGAATGTCAGTTCTGTGTAGTTACAAAAACAAAGAGGAAACGCAATTATCTGGAGAAGTAACTAAACCCAGAGCTGACACTTAACCAAGCCCTAGCTTTTAAATGCAGGAGAAAAAAAATACAAAGGTGAGGAAGTAAAGTGTAATGGAGTAGTACTCATTTTGAGCAAATCTCTTCGTGTTAGTGTTCTCATTCACAAAATGAGGAAGTTAGACTAGAAGATCTCTAAAGGTCGTTCCATATTCTGTATGATCCTAGGAAGGGCTAGAAACAGAGATTATGCATCTGCAGACCTCTATGTCTGATGGAGTGAGATACAGTCAGCAATGAATAATCATGGTCTGAGAAACCTGATTTGGGGGGGCCAAAGGCAGCTGTCGGGTCATGGAGAGAGAGGTACTCTTTGGTTGAATCCTGGTGCTTCACTTATTTGCCCTCATGTGATGCTGAGAAAGTCATGTGATCCACTTACAGAAATATCCAGCACCTAATCAACTTCCTTCTGAAAAAAAAGGGACTTAACAAGAGAGAGTGCCATTTTCTGTGATGTCAAAAGCTGAAGAAAAGGGCACCTGGGTGGTTCAGTAGGCTAGGCGTCTGCCCTAGCTCAGGTCATGATCCCAGGGTCTCGGGATTGAGCCCGGCATTGGACTCCCTGCTGGGAGGGGGGTCTGCTTCTCCCTCTGCCGTTCACCTCACTTGTGCTCTCTCTCTCTAAAAATAATAAGACTAAATAAAATATTTTTTAAAAAAGCTGAAGAAAAGACGAGAAGATGTTAGGGATGAGGCCATCGGGGCCCTTCTGGCCTATTGTCCCACTGTGGGACGGTATACCCCAGGTGGTCTTGAGGTTGAGAGCTTCACCCCCTTTAAGGAACAAGATAGGTTCATGTGCATTCCCTGCATTGCGCTGTCATTTTTTCAAGGTAAAATAAATAAAAGAAAAACATCTGGGAGTAGAGGCTGTTTGTAATTTATTCCTACCGGTAGCCTTGCACCTACCACAAGCGCTAGCTACGTCATCTGTTGAGAAGCCTGAGAAGAGCAGGGATGCTGGAAAACATTCTCCGTCTATTGTAAACAAGATGGATGGAAAAACATTTCCCACACAGCAACAATGATTATACTTTGTATTTATACAACACCTGTTTCGGGAGAGCCTCTGAGAGACTTGGAGCGTGTTTTTTCATTTCTCCTTTTAAGAAGACTGTGAAGCCAGTTCCAGAAAGTCTGCTGCCAAGTGAAGAGATACCCTGCAAGGCACACAAGTAGCCTCCTGGTCTCCTGAGTTCTGCAGTCAGAGGGTCTGCTGTGAAAGCCAAGGGTTTACATGACCCAGCCACTAAGGCACAACAACAATTTAGTGAGTTCCTGCATCTTAAACACATTGGGCAGCTCTCGGGTGAAATGCAAAGGCAAGGAAAGCCCTTGCTCTTGAGTTTTAAAACATATCAGAGTCAATAGTGATCATAATCAGAGGAAGTTTTCATAAATATGGAAAATGGAAGTATAGAAAGAAACCTGAGGTCTTAGATTAGAATTGGATATATAAGTAAATTCATAATTTGGTTTTAAAATATTTATCTATCTATATAGATAGATGTGTATATTAATGTAGAAGAATGTCTGTTAATGTATGTATATACATGCACATTTTTCTTACCTCTGTCTGCTGAAAGAGTCTAGAAGCAATACCATTCCAGTAGCAATGAGCATACCAGCCTTCCCTATCTTGCTTTCCAACTAGAATTTTCCACTGGAAGGAACTGAGGCCCTTTGGAAAAAGGATTGCTCTAAGGCTGGGGTAGGAAAAGTGAAAGCTCAACCCCCAAATTTTTGGCAGCAGAAAGTAGGAAAGTGCTCTAAGAATATGGGGACAAATCCAAAGGAAATTGGAGTCAGGGGCTCCTGATGACCAAATCTAGATAATTTAAGCATTATAATAAATGACTGTAACAGACTACCACCTGCTGCATAAAATAGGAATTTGAGGGTATCTAGTGAAGAGAGAGAAAGGAGGGGAGCTCTTCCTTGCAGTAAAATGCCAACTGAATAAAGATAGTGAGGATGATGAAGACAGAAAGTAGTTATTTGACGACCATCAAGGTGGTGGCCATTTCAAGCAGGAATTATTAATGCATGCTAAAGCAGGTGAATAGAGTTTTGTTGAAATACAGGATAACGGTTAGTTTTTCAGTGTCTTGCTATATAAAATATTTATCCATCATAAAGATAAAAGCTCTGACTCTAGAGGGGGGAATCCTGGCAGAAAGCAAGCTGACCAGGTGAGCAAGGTTTGGTGTCACTAGGGGTTAGCAGAGTGACATCACTCTACATGGTGTGCACTGAGAGGAACAGAGCATAAGATTTATGATAGTCTGCCAACAATACATGCCCCGGGTCTGGTCATGAGGAGATCATAAGGAGGTCATGAGGAGGTCACAAGGAGGATCCACTGGATGGCTCCAGGTTGAGGGACACCCTGTGGAATGAAATGCCTTTCATTCCACAACTGTCAAGTTCAGGAAAGACTAGGAGGAACTTAAATATAATGACCAAGTGCAATATATGTTACTAAATTGGATCCTGGCCACAAAGTGAATGGGAGACATTGCTGAGAGAGCTAGAATTGAATGGGTCTGTATCCAATAGTGCTGTATTGATGCTGATGACCTGAGTTGAAAAGGTACACTGGGTTTGTGTTGGAAAGGGTTTGTTTCTGTTTGGGGATATATACATTACTCTCAAGAGACTAAAAAGAGAACAAGAACACACACAAACTGTGTGTGTGTGTGTGTGTGTGTGTGTGTTGGGAGACACAAAAACAGCTAAAGGTTCACAGCCGATAAATCTGGGTGAAGAAGATGCAGGAGCTCTTTGTACCACCCTTGCAAACTTTCTGAGAGTTTAATAGTATTTAAAAAATCAGAGCTCATTTTATGAAGTCAGACGAACGTATGCTCCAATCTGAAACATTTCCCATCCCGTCCTAACCCTAAATACAATGATTAAAAGGATCATTCTCTCCACATGAGGAATTTTTAAAAAATTTATTCCATAAATATTTTCATGTACTCCAAACAAGGTCCAAAGCACAGTAACTAGATGATAATGCCAGGATTAAGCTGTGGAGCTCAAACTGAGAGAATTTCACTGAGAATTCAGGAGAGATTTTTAGAGAAGCTGAGGTTTGGGTTGAGCCTTGAAAAGAGGGTAAAATGTGGTCAAGGAGAAGTGAGAAGAAGGCATCTAAGGGAAAGGGAAGGGACAGAACAATGACTACTTAGGTTATACGTGGCAGAAAACCATTTAAACTCTCTCAAGAACAAAGGGAGACCTTATTTGTCCCTCTACATGGAAGGTATATAAGTAGTCTAGCTTCAGGTCCAGTTAGAACCAGGTGCCTAAAACATGCCTTTAGAACTGGAGTCTCCATCTTGCCTCTGTTTCCCTCTGTATTGGCTTCATTCCCAATTCCCTTCTCCCTAGTGCTAGTTACAGTTGACATACTCAGAATCCTGGTGGAAAAAAGTTCCATCAGAAGTCCAGAAATTATAGCTCATTACTGTGGCTTGGTCACATGCCTATTTGAGGATCAGTTATGATAGAGAGAATGGAATGCTCCAATTTCCAGATTTTGTCACTGATTTTTTCCTGGGACTGAGAGTGAGATTAGTCCTCCAAGAACCACAAAAACTGAGGGTTGAAGAGGGCCAGTTTTCAACAACTCTAGTGCTATAACCAGGAAAAGAAGAAATGGACACAGGGCAATCTAATTCTTCCATTGAGTGTTTGGGGGAAAACCAAATAGTCAAAAAATGATTCTAATATGGGAAATGTTAAGGAAGAGACCAGGAATTAAAGAGGGCAGCCAACTTGGCGAGATTGTTTAGAAGGTCTTAAATGCTTGCCTGTGATCGTGGCTCCTATTTGATGGGTTAGAAGAGGCATCAGCAAACTCTTTTTATACAAGACCATCTATTAAATGTTTGATGCCATATGATCTCTAGGACAACTTCTCCGCTGTTGTAGTATGAAAGCAGCCTTAAATAATACATCAACAAAAGAGCATGGCTGTGTTGTGATGAAACTTTATTTATAAAAATAAGCAATGGTTCAGATCTAGCCTGTGGGTTGTAGAGGTTAGAGGGAGCCCTTGAAGGCTTTGAGCCTATAAATGATAACATCAGAATTATGCCTTGGGAAGATACATTTAGCTCTTGGATGGAGAATGGATTAGAGGGAATGACTGAAAGTGGGAATAAAAATTAGGAGGCTGTTGCAATGGTCCAGATGTTTGTACTGTGAAGAAACCAATATGCTTTTATGAGCCAAATGTACCTGGGAGTTTGGCCTCACAGATTAGCTGGCACACAGTTGGGTCTGTCTGTCCTTAGCTGACCTAGATTCTCAACACCTTGCCAGTTTAGCCACCTCTGAAATCCTAGCCACCTCTGAAATCCTGTTTATAAATCATCTTGGGAGACTGATTATTCCTTTTCTTTGCTCTACAGTGTTTTTGATTTTGAGGACTAAGTCTGTACTATTTGTATGAGAGGGAAAAATCAATAGAAAGAGAAAGTTTAATAAAAAAAAATACATTCTCCATTGACTTTAATTAACTTGGCCTTAGGTTTACAACTCGGGCAAGTATGGAAAATGAAAAAAAAAAAAAAAAAACCAAACCCAAAACCAAAAAAAAAAAAAAAAAAAACAACCCTCTTACAATTCACCCAGTACACCAAACTTTTAAAGAATAAAATCTCAAATTAAAATCCATATGTTATTAGCAATTTATTTCCCTGCAACAAGCTGAAGAAAAAGAATAAGAAAGCAGAGAAAAGAAATTCCCTCGTAGGATCTGACAGAACAGGCAGGCACTTCTAATTTCTTTGGTAAATGACCATATACCAGAATTGAGACAATAATTTATCAAGGTCAGAGAACACTTGCATTTTTCTACGATGGTCATGACTTTGGTGTCTTCTTCAGTCTCATGGCTTAAGACCCACAATCTCTGAAACCTGTCTGCATTTGCTTCTCTTCAGCATCAGTACTTTCTGCCTTCGGGCAGGGTTCTCTCATAAGGAGGAGTGAGGAATGATGTGGGTACCTGTCTTTGGCCAGATGTCTATAGAGAAAGCCCATGAATTTGTGGACAATGCCCGTAATTACACACTTGTGAGATTTTCCCGTCATTTGAAGTGACACATGGCTATTTGTAGACACATGCATTACTGTAATATGTAATAAGCATACATGCACACATACATACAGGAATATGTTCCATAAAGTAACATGTACATTCAATTGCACAACAGATACATGTGTGAACATCTGTTATCTTATGTACATCACACACAGACATAATCAAATAAGCTGTGCCACAGAAACATATATATACTATTTATATTTCTCTAAATGTAATAGGTATTTAGACAATAAAAAATCTGTTAAGACTAAAATGCATTTAAGACTAAAAATATAAACGTGTATACTCTATAAACATGTATAGCACCTATGTATTATCGGTATGCATTACATGATCTGGTTCCCATTATCTCTTGGATATACTCCTTATAATATTCTGTCCCTCCAACATTATATTCAAGCTCCTCCTTGCTATCCCATAAAAGTCAGGTGCATTCTCACCTCAGGGTCTTTGCACTGGTTGTCCCGTATAACTAGAAAACTCGTCCCATCAAATACCACAAAGACTATTCCCTCACTTCCTGTAAGTCTTCGTTCAAAGGTCAGTTATTCAATGAAATCTACATAACCACTCTCTCTGTTTAAAATTGCAACCCTGGGGTGCCTGGACAGCTCAGTCCTTAGACATCTGCCTTTGGCTCAGGTCATGATCCCAGGGTCCTGGCATTGAGCCCTGCATCAGGCTCCTTGCTCAGTGGAGAGCTTGTGTCTCCCTTTCCCTCCTGCTTCCCCTACTTGTTCTCTCTCTCTCTCTGTCTCTAAAATCTTTTGAAAAAAATTAAAAATAAAAATAAAATTGCAACTCCTCCACTCCAGTCATATTTTCTGATTTGTCTTAGTCCATTATAGTACTTATCACCTTCAAGATATATAATTTACTTATTTATTATGTTTACTTTTTATCACTGACTCTTTACCTTCCATGGGAATATAGTCTCTAGACAGGGTAGGACTACTTGTCTGGGTGTTCATGGATATACTCCAAGCAACTAGAACACAGTCTGACTCATTGAAGACATCTGGTATATATTTGTTGAATAAATGAATGAATGGATTCATATATGAATATCCACATATCCGTAAATCAATATCTCTCTCTCTCTCTCTCTCTCTCTCACACACACACACACACACACACACACACACACACAGAGTTTGTTGGGCCATATCCATATATCAAGAGTAACAACATTCATCCCTATAAACATGTATACTGGTGTAATGTGAATATATGTATTTGTGCATATTCCAAGAGATTGGGACACAATAGTAAAACTGTGTGTGTGCTGAAAGTATTTGCTCCTATTGAATGTGCTCACCAATTCACATTAGGAGTTAGATCGGTTACTCTGTGTACCCCAGCTATCAGAACCTATCATGTAAGCCCATAGTGAGATAAGTTCAGAGTGACCAGAAGTTTTGGAAAAGAAAGAAACTGACTGAACACTGGGAGACAGATTTTGGACTCCAAGAACTATGTTGGTTCCCAGACCTAAAGATCAGGAGTTAACTCTATCTTCTATTAAGTTTGATAACAAACTAACACAGAATTTCAACTTTGAAAACTTTGCTATAAGGTAAGGTAGAGGGATGAGGCAGAATAGCTTTTAGTCCTTTAGATCTGGGCTCAAACATGTGTGTCTCTTTCAAGATTTTTATCAGTTTCAGCCTGGGGAATATGAACTAGATGGAAAGTTTCAAGTTAGAAGCCTTGACTTTTGGAAATTTAAGAAAATATAAAAAGCCTCGTGCCTTTCTTCTCTGCTTTCCCCATCACTGTGTGTGTATGTGTGTGTGGTGTGGTAGGAAAGTGTTTGAGAGATATTTTTATTTTTCCACTACTGTAAAAAAGAAACCAAGTCCAGATCTGAGCCTTTCCCCAGCAGTTGGAGAGATTCAGCCCTTTGAAGACTCAGGGCACCCTTCATACTCCTTGAGCCTCCTCTGGAACTATCACAAATTGAATTGTCCTATCTGGCTTTCTGACTACCTTCTGACTTCTCTAGAGACATGGCAAATTTCCAAGCCCTAATCTCTCTCATATCCCTTGCTGTTTGACCTAAAAATTATCTTTGAATCAATAATGAGATACAACTACGGTGACCATAGAATTTCTTTTCTAAACTAGAACACTTTTGAGAGTGAAGGGGTGATATTGCTAGTTATGTCTCTTCTTCCTCTTCTTTCTTTTGCTTTTCTTACTTATTTATTTACGTTATTGTTGGGTACCTATTGTGTGCCAGTTACTGTGTAGGTCCTTAGCTATACAATGGTCCACAAAAATAACATGTCTTCATGCAGGTTTCAAGTTTAGTGAAGGAGAAAGACGATGACTCATTCTTTCAACACATGGTTCTTATGTACCTACTGTGTGTTTGGCACTATTTTAGGTACTGAGACAATGCAGTGATCAAAATAAATGAAGTCCCTGCCCTTACGAAACTTAGAAATGTACATAAATAAATCGTAATTACACACTATGATTTGTTCTCTGAGGGAAAGGTGTCTGATGCTAAGAAAGTCAAATAAGACCCAGTTCTAGTCTGGGATTCAGGATCAACTCCTCCAAGTAAATGATATTTGGGTGCAGATGAGTGAAGAGCTAACTAGATGAAGGAGAGTGGAAGGGTAGAGAGAGAATGTTTAAAGTGGTGGGAACAGCATGTGCAAAGGCCTTGAGGCAGGAAGAAACATGGTATCTTCGAGAAACCAGGGCATTGGAGTGCAGGTGCAATGTGGAAGTGGATAGTGGTAGATAGTGGGTGACATGAGATGGGTCTGGAGGAAGCAGAGAACAGACTTCACAGAAGATTCTAGACTGGGGTGAGGCCCCATTTCCCACTAATTGTTCAGGGAGATGGTATGTAGTTCCTCAGATAGGTCCTGAGATACTACACTGTGGCAGATTTCAGGGAAGCTGCTGCACAGAGCACTTGGGAAGATAAGCCCAAGTAGAGCCTCACAAAAAGACTCTACTACTCTGATAAGACAAAGAATAGTCATATGCCTTCCTGTGTGGTCACACACAGGAAAGGAAGTGGCAGTGAGAAATGGTGGGACAGAGGATGTCTGTGGTCATGATAAATAGATGTGGTCTCAGATGAACTGGTGTAGACCCCAACTGGGGCTACTGTTTATATTCATGAATTTATTCAGTCCTATTTATTGAGCCCTATAATGAGCCAGAAACCTTGTTAGACAGTGAAGAATCAACCATTATCATGATAGATACTATTTCTGCCACCAAGGGAATAACATTCTGCTAGACAGAATAGGTCTACGCACTATATTTTAAGGACAACAAACAGTAGAGTCTAGGCCTGACAAAAATGATAAGGAATCTAGATATGAGAGCCCATGAAGAGAGTTGAAGATGAAAGGTCAACATAGTGATTGACTTTTTATTCTCCACAGGAGAGAATGCAGGAATATTCTGCTGTTTCAGGAGGTGGGAGTAGAAGCAGGGAATAAGGGTTTTGAAGAGGTCTGTTCTAGTAAAATAAATAAATAAATAAAGTAAAATAAAAAAGAAGACTCTTTCAATGGTAGAAGAGGTTTGGGATACAGCAAGGTCCCCATTGACAGGGAATGCTTCAAATTTGAGCTAGTGACCATCCCATGTAGATACTATAGTAGGAACTGCTCACAGGGATGGAAAATGAGCTGGGAACTTGCATGCTACTAAGGGACACACACATATGCACAATGCAAAGTAAACTCAAGAGTGGGAAGTGGTGAAGAGAGATCATTAGTTGTGCAACCTGGAAGGTTCAGGCTTCCTGTTCTTACCCTAAATCACTGATGGCCCATACTATTCAACATGTCATCTCAGAGTTCTGGCAGGTAAAAGGATATCCTTTCAGGTTTGGGAATAGAAAAACAGTCTGAAGGGATATTCTGCTACTCTATCAGTTCCTAGCCAGGTGGTCAATGGGATGTAAATCTCTTCGATCTGGAACGTTTCAACTATAAAATGTTTTTAGTTTTAAGCCTGTGCTTCTAGTAGGTAATGTTTAAGCAGTGGATTATGCTCCTTAATGAAAGTTTGCTGAAAATTTTTGTTATCTTTGAGACTGCTCTTAGTCCGAGGCCAAACCCTGAAAGAAATGTGTTCTAGGGACGCCTGGGTGGCTCAGTTGGTTGGACGACTGCCTTCGGCTCAGGGCGTGATCCTGGAGTCCCGGGATCGAGTCCCACATCAGGCTCCCAGCTCCATGGGGAGTCTGCTTCGCTCTCTGACCTTCTCCTCGCTCATGCTCTCTCTCACTGTCTCTCTCTCTCAAATAAATAAAATCTTTAAAAAAAAAAAAAAAAAAAGAAATGTGTTCTAAAGTCACTTTGGGAAGGCAAATTCCTCCATCCTTAGTAATGGATATCTGGCAACACTTGACACTGTTATAATGATTTACTATTTATACGCTAATTTCAGATCTTTGGAAGAGTTGATGAAAGTAGCTTTATTACAGCTATCTCTACTTTAGAGATGAGAAACCTGATGCTCAAAGAAGAAACACTGTTCAATAATCAACACTTGTTCAGTTACAGAAAGGACTTGCATCAGTCAGGATAGGCTGGATTACGTGGTAGTAACAAACAACCCCAAAATCTTGAGGACACCAAATAATAAAAGTTTAATACCCTTTCATGCTAGGTGTGAAACTGAGAGCCCACCAGGAGACCTGTCCGGTATTATCATGGTCCTCATTCTGAAACCTCTACTGTCAGAGCAGCTATAATTGGCCATTGCCATGGCAAAGGGAAAAGAGAATTCAACTCTTAAGCCTGCCTTTTAGAAGTGACTCCCCTGACTTACTCATATTTCAATGGCCAAAGGCAGATCATAGCTAACTTTAAGTGGGTAGAAAAGTCAGTCCTACCATGTACCATGTACCCAGGACAGAGAAGCAGACTATTTGTAGAGTCCAAGTAACTGCCAAAGTGCTAACAGTGAGCTTCTAACACATTCCCTCTGTCCTGGTAAATCCATGTCCTTTCCACTGAGCTTACTACCTCTTCATGCTAAGTGTGGAATCAAGGCTAAGGCTGACATAAAGCAATCCAACTAGCTGGAAAAATCTGTATTAGTTCCTTGCTTCTCAACTTTGTTTCTTGTGTCTTTTCTTTTCCCAGACCATAGCCTTTTGGATGTTAATATAAGTCAGTTTCCCCTTTCCATGTGACAATATGGTCTACTGGGAGACATTGGTCTAGGCTCCTCTCAGAAAGTTTAACTATGGCGAACCCTGTTGCGTTTTTCAAAGTGAATTGTCAAAGGTTTACCTGGAACACAAGTCCAAAGGAACGGTAGTTATTCCCACCACCAAGGAAATCCATTTCATCTATTGTTGAAACTTGCCATTAACTCTACCACCAGCCTTCTCAATACATACATATACTCATAAAAATGCATTGATACATAAATTTATTAGTATATAAAATTACAGGGGAGGGGGAGAGAGATGATGGAGGAGGTAATCCAAGAAACACCATTCTTTATTGTTTCCAAATGCTGTCTTTGATCCTGTGGACACTCTGTCTTCAAGAGTCTCTACCTGGGCTGCTTTGTATGGAGTTGTTTCAAATAATCTGAACTACTGAAGGCAAGAGTATCCTACATTCCCTCATTTCTCCAATAAATTAATCCCAGTGCTCTTAGGAGCAGTCACAGCAGCACTGAGGGAAACACTAGCAGCTAAAAGAGAGAAATGATAAATTTGTTGAGGATTCAAACAAATTTAGTAATGAATATAGTAAATGAATAAGTAAGCACTAGTAAGAGTAAATCTCAGCAAAACCAAAAAATGTAAATGGCTGTGATTTTGACTGAAGCTTCTCTTCTCTGAATCTAGAGTATACAACTAAAGAGATTTTGACCAATATCCTTTTTAACATTTGTGCCCTCGGTATTATATATGTCGAAGTGAGATGGGCACCTAGACAAAATTGTCAAGTCAGTAGATAGTGTGTTCTTGTTATACTTTGGTCTATAGCCCCATTGTGCTGCAAAGCTTGTTAGGTTGAGGGAAGAAAGAGCACATATAAACTGATCAGGATCTGGACCTGTACTTGGTGGTAAACAAATATTATCTTACTTACTATTATGATATCCCTGGAAGTTGAGTGTTATTATCCAATGAAGAAGGAAAATGAGGATCAAAGAGACTTAGGAGTCTGCTTATAGCTATATAGTTAAGCAGAGCAGGAATTCAAACTCAGCAGCTGCTGTGGAGAACAGGATGGAGGTACCTCCCAAAAAATAAAAAAGAAAAAATGGAATTGTGATATGATATAGTAATTCCATCACTGGGTATTTATTCAAAAAATGTTAAACACTAATTTGAAAAGATATATACACTCCTACATTTATTGAAGCATTATCTACAATAGCCAAATTATGGAAGCAGCCCAAGTGTTCATTGAGAGACGAATGGATAAAGAAGTTGTGGTTTTTATATACAATGGGATATTACTCAGCTATAAAAAAGAATGAGATCTTGCCATTTGGGACAACATGGGTAGACCTAGAGGGTAATATGTTAAATGAAATAAGCCAGACAGAGGAAGACAAATACTTATACATGGAATCTAAAATACAATAAAAAAATGAACAAACAAACAAAAAGCAGAAACAGACCAATAAATACTGAGAACTAACAGCTGGCAAAGGGGAGAGGGGTGGGCAATGGGCAAAATGACTACAGAGAAATCAGAGATACAGGCTTATAGTTGTGAAATGAATATGTCACAGGGATAAAAGGTACAGCATAGAGAATATAGTCAATGGTATTATAATAGAGCTGTATGGGTGAAAAAAGGTAGCTACACTTGTGGTGAGCATAATATAATGTACAGAGTTGTCAACTTATCATGTTGTACACCTGAAACTAAGGTAACATTGTGTATCAACAAATTTTAATAAAAAATAAATAAAAAATAATTGAAACCCAGATTTGCTGACTCCCAAATGCAAGACCCTTCTTTCTTCCTTTCTTCCTCCCTCCCTGCTGCTCCCTCTTTCTCTCTCCCTTCTTTCCTTCCTTCTGTTTTATTTTTACATGCATTGCTGCCTCCACTTGATTGTAGGACTCATTCTTGAGAAGCTTAGCTGACTATCAAACCAAAATGCAATTCCTTAGAGAAATACCAATAACAAGGGTTAGAACTGTGCAATCTCATCATACAACGTGGCCCATTCCACCAGATATGGTTGGAACATAAATAGTTTATGATGGCATTCAGGATTCAGGTGATAATTGGCACAGAGGAAGGTCTTGGAATAGGAGCTCCACATCGGTTCTATTGTGCATTTATGCAGTGCACAAGCCACACAACAGTAAGTGGCAGTTTTGTCACTTAAATGATTGAGAAATGATAAATGATTGAGAAATGTGGACCACACTTGGGTTTCCATGAATAACTGTAGGCAAGAGTTAGCATGGTTCAGGGCCCAGTCCAGCCCGCTGGGTTGAGAGCTGGATTCCATTACCAACAAGAATGGCTTGTTGGTACTAACATGGCTTGTTAGAAAGAGAACAAACATTTCTCCATACACACTAAATAAACATGCACAATATAAAGACCCAACATTTTAAAATAGATCAATCCTTGCTAATGATAGGTAGTATGTTTAATTACTTGGAATTGCAAATCTGTAGGTGGGACAAAGGCCAAAATAAATGACCCGTTAAGCTACTTGGATATGGTAATGTCTGAGCTTAATCTTAAAAAACATGCGAGAGTTAACCATGAAAGGGTGGCAAAGACATTCAGCAAAATTGAGGGGTATGACATATATTTCAGTGTAACTAAAGGAGGTTGTGCCTTGATATGATGCTAGAAAAGGAGGCAGGAGGCAGATTATAAAGGACCTTTTATGCTAAAGAATTCAAATCTTATCCGAGGGCAAGAAGAGGTCAGTGCAATGTTCTAAATAGAGGAATAACATAATTAGATTTGAAATTTAGGTAGACACTTTGGTCATAGATGATAGATTGCTGAGACTGGGGAAGGGGACAGAGACAGACTGGGACAGAAATACCAGTTAAGAAACTTGTAGAAATCTGAGGTGCCTGGGTGGCTCAGTGGGTTAAAGCCTCTGCCTTCAGCTCAGGTCATGATCTCAGGGTCCTGGAATCAAGCCCCGCATGGGGCTCTCTGCTCAGCAGGAAGACTGCTTCTCTCTCTCTCTCTCTCTCTCTCTCTGCCTGCCTCTCTGCCTACTTGGGATCTCTGTCTGTCAAATAAATAAAAAAAATCTTAAAAAAAAAAAAAAAAGAAACTTGTAGAAATCCAGCACCAAAATGGAGCGAGGTAAGGGGTTACAGGTAAATAGAGAGAGAGAAGAACAAAAGATTATTTAAGTAATAGTTCCATAGGACTTAATGATTTACAGGGCATGGGGTCGAAAGGAACAAGAGAAGTCAAGGACGAATTCTGCATTTCTGGCTTGGGGAAGTATGAGAGAGGTGGTACATTCACACAAATGAGGACCAAAGTAGGAGGAGCAGGATGGGGTGGAGGAAGGAACCATGAAAAGTTTAGACTGGGGTGTGCTGGACTTCCTTGGGAACGTCCAGTCCCCATAGGATGTACCTAGGGAGTCATACACAGGAGTGTTATCCATGAGAGAGGTTTGAAATTTGGAGCCTAAGATAAGAGTTGGGACTTATCCAAGCATAGCCATGGGTGAAGCCACAGGAATGATGAGATCATTCAGAAAGAGCACGCAAATTGAGAAGATGGCCACGACATGACTCCGAGGAATACCAGTGTGTGCAGTATGGGCAGAGAAAGAGAATTCTGGCAAAAGAGATAAAAAGGAGTGATTAGAGAAACAGAAGAAAGGCCAGGGGAGTGGAGTGTCATGGAATGCCAAGGGAAGAGAGAGAGTCAAGAAAGGAGAATGCAGTATGATTAAATGTTGCAGACAAGGCAAGTAATGTAAGGACTAAACAATTTTAAGTAAAGTTGATGGGGATAGAAGCAGACTTTAGGGACTTCAGTATGAGGTGCAGAGAGGGAGTGTACACTATTCTGGAATTTTCCAACCTACGTGTATAAGGACCTTTATTAAATTTAAAGTAAGTACACATATCCCCACACGGTAGTAATTAACCCCTTTTCGCCAGCAGTTGCCCCTTGCCACTTCTTTGTCTCCTACCCTGTATACTCTGCCGAAACTCCAGATATTTCCAGCTCAGAGGCTACAGCTCCTGAAGTTTCTCTTTTGAGGAAGAGTCCATGTGAGGCAAACTGTAAGAAAGGTTGTCTCTAAAAGACTGAATATATTCTTCTCTGCCCAAGGTGGAAGAGAATGGAGCAGCTTATATAATAGTAACAATGAATACTTCAGTTATTAAAACCTAAGGTGAATTTACTTGTCTTTCCTGCAATTCTCACATGTGTGAGGGAAAGCTAGCATCACCTATGTTCTTGTTCCTCTGTCCACCAAATTCAAGTGGGAAGTTACATTCCCAAAATTATACTTTATTTTTAAAAATTATGTAAAATAAAAAGTTAAGCTCTACTTCTCTCAACAATCTCATTTAAGTTTGTTTAGAAGTACAAAACTGTAGAAAGTTCTGAAGTTAGTCTAAAAATTTAAAGTACTTTTAAAGATTATTTAGTCACGAAGCTTCTACTACTGATTTTGGGAAAAGATTATTATTTTTTTTTCATTTTAATCATGATTATTCTTGACTAAGCCAAAGAAATAGATTAGGAACCAGAAACAATTGCCCTCCCCTCACCATCCCCATACATTGGTGTGGTAGGGAATGGAGCTTAGAAAGCAGATTCTCTTCTTGGACAAAGGGTCAATGTATCTGGGCCTTGGTTTCTTCATCTTTATTTTACTTTTTTAAAAAAAATTATTTGAGAGAGAGAGAGAGAGAATGAGTGCAGGTGGGAGGAGAGCAGAGGGAAAGAATCTCAAGCAGATGCCACGCTGAGCATGGAGACAGACAAGGGGCTCGCTCCCACAACCATGAGACCCCAACCTGAGACGAAATCATGAGTTGGATTTTTGACTGAGCCACCCATTCATCTTTAAATGGAGAGAACTTTTTTTTTCCTTTTATAGGATTGTTATGAGAATTAATTAGAAAATTAGCACAGTGCCTGGCACATAGACATTCCACAGATGGTAGCTCAGTTAAAGTTCACATTGAGATTAATGAGTCATTGTAGAGGGAAAATCTCGGCTTTACAATGCAGCGATCAAATTTAGCCTTACTGATCACATAGCAGCCTGAGACATTATGTGCTTTCTGAAGGAAGAGGGAATGCTCAGCATCACCATTACAGTCTTCTTACAAAAAAAAAAAAAAGCCATATTTAACTTGAATCTAATCAAGCTTTTAGTTTTGACTTCTAGATTAGAGGAAACACAAGTAATTGAGGAACAGTTCATGATATCACAAGGAAATCATGAGACAAATCCAGAATGTGTGTATTTGGAAATCAACTGACCTAGTCTCTCCAAAAAGAGTATCATGAAAAACTGTGTGAAGGGGACTGTTATAGAGAGAGACAAAAGAGATACAACAAAGAAATTGTATGAGCTCTCACGGATCCCAGCTCAAGAAAAAGAAAAATCTATAAAATATATCTTAGGATCAACTCGGAAAACTTTGAATATGAACCAGTCATTAGATGATGGTTATTTTCTGGGTGGAATAATGGCATTGAGGTTATGTAGACTAATGCTTTTATTTTGGGGAGATACAGGTTGAAATATTTAGTATTTCATAATGTCTATAATTTACTTTCAGAAAAAATATAAATAAATTCTTTGCATATAAAAGGAGGTATAAAATAAGTATGGCAAGATGTTAATAATTGTTAAGTCTAGATGGTGGTTATATTAGCACCCCGTACAATTCCTTCAAATTTGCTGTATGCCCGAAAACGTAATAATAAATGTTTGAGAGAAAAATGGAAAGTTAATCACTTAGTAAAGTAACTAACAGCCAAACTGATTTAATGAAAAAGTAAGCAGTTAGCAGCAGAATCTTGGCACAGTATCCATAGCAGAGAAGGAAAGTTTTTGTATATTTTTATAGAAATACGGAATGTTAAAAATAAAACAGATACAAAATAAAAAAGAATGTCATACAGCATAAGCAATTTCATAACTGATTTAAATGAAAAGACATTGATCAAGACAAGGATTTATCTGGCAATAACTTTAATTTCCTGAATTTGCTAATACTGAGTACTATCCAGGTGATAGTAACTCTATTGCTCCCTCTTTTGGAGAGGAATGTAGAATCTGTCTCCCTTTTATTTTCTTTCCCCCTGACCACTGTAGCAAGAGTGGGCAGAAACGTTTTTCAACCATTCATCCGTTTATCCACCATTCATTCATTCCTGCCACTGTGTGCTGGGAACGTGGAGATGGAGGAACCCACAGCAGCATGTGGAAAACAGACACGGGAATGAATACCCACAGTGTAATATAATAGGGGATATTAGGAAAGGCTATAAAAAAGGCTTTGGGGTATTGAAGAAGAAAAAAAATCCAACTTTGGCTAGGGAAGTTTGAGAAAGTTGAGTTTAAAGTCAATTAATAGGGGAAAGCAAGGTAAAAGTCAAATGCTTTCGTTTTAGAACTTGATTTGAATTTATCTTCTGACTTTTTAATTATATCTATTTTAAATATTTCTCTGTGACAGTACTTTATGGGAAACATAAGACTCAATGAAAATTTCTGGAAGTCCTTCTCTGCATACTTCCTTTCTCGTATATTGCCTTGCAAATTCTAGCTGCCGTATCAATTCTGATTTCTTATCTATGTTTCCTTTCCCCATGCCTTCTCTTTGGGCTCTACTTCTGTGGGCAGAACTTTAAAGAATACTCCCATGCAGAAACATAGGATGAATCTGTAGTTCACCTTCTCTGCTCGCAAGATAAAAGTTCTGAACGCTTTATTGTCCAATGCCTGAAAACAGATGCTTTAGATATTTTGTCCTATTCTAGAGTTGCTTATAGTGGCTCAGTAAAAATGATGCCCATGAATTTATCATGGTGGAATTTTGTGGCTATTTAAAAGGTCATAGGAGAGTACCGTCAAGTCCTTTCCTTTCGTAAGGTAAAGAGAAGATAGACAAATAGAGATTGAAAATATATATACATATTTTATGCATATCACTAAATCACTGCATATCACATATTATATACAAAAATATGTATGTATGTGTACATTTCCTTCAATGTATTCTTTTAGAGAGATGTTTTAAAAGGGTCCTATTTATTCTTCACCTGGTTTAAGCCTGTTTGTAGAACTAAAAGACCAAACCTCTCAGGTTGGAAGAATTTTCCAGCAGTGCCTCCCTGACTATGGGATAATATCTAAACCTCAACGGCATTGGATTTGAGCCTCCCCAATGGCATTGGATTTGAGCCTCCTCACACTCTGGCCTCATTCCCTGTCATTTCATATCCCACTCCAGCCCCTGTAAACTTTAAGCCCTTAGAAATCTACTTGTGATTTCCCAAGTACGTCATACTCTTCCACACACCTCCATGCCTTGTGTATGCCATCCTCTGTGTTTGGAATGCCCTTTACTACTTTTCCTCCTTCATTCCTTCCTGTCTTTCTTCCTTCCCTCCCTCTCTCTTTCTTTCCCTTTGAAGAAATTATTTCACCTTTTCTATAAAGTCCATCTTCCTCACTAGAAAAACTAATTACCTTCCTTATTGTCTTCTTTCTTCTAACATTTTATTTATCTCAGTGAAATTCTGTTTTTATGACCAATCTCCCTATATCCCACCCCCATTAGATTAGAAAATCATAGCAGGATCAAGTCTTATTAATTGGTGTATTCCCATCACATTCACAGTAAGTAGCACATAGTAGGTCCCCAATGAGTGTTTGCTAATAGATGAATTAATAAATACATACATGGTGAAATGAAAATAGATATCTCTGCTTTCTAATGATAATTACTCCTAACCCCAGGACAGTAGGATCTAAAGACCAAGTCACATGTTCCCCATGCTGTCCAACCTCCACTCTTTTGTCTCCTGGTTGCAGATCTGAATTGTGTTATTTCTCAAAGGCCATTAAGAAGCCTTCAGAGAAAGCACAAGAGATTACCTCCAGTGCTGGTTTGCAATAATGTCCTTTTGTTCTCAGATAGTCTCCAGCTGACAGCTATCAAGGTTGTTCTAATTTGTGTCACACGGGCCATCTACAGGGAACATTTTGGAATGGGGAAGGTTCAAGAGATAGAAAAAAAAGTAATGAATATAAAGTGTAAATGCCATAGTAAAGTAATAGAGACATATAATAACAGCAAGGGAAATTTGACCTTCTGGCCGGAAACTCGATCGTGAACCAATTGGAGAACTTTAGAAAATTGGATCAGCCTCAATAGTCACAGAGTAAACATGGGAAGTGCAATCCAGTCTTATTAAACATAATGCACACTTAATGCATAATTTTATTGCAACCAATTTCATGCTACTGCTTTAAATGAAGCTGGGTTTACTTCCATTGCACCAGTCCACTACCATTAGTGCCTCTTAAGAGAACAGCAAGGCCAGTAAACTGTTACTGGGCTGATCTCTTCCTCAGCCCATACTTTCTGCTTCATAAATTCACCCTGCTCCCACAGCTTGTACTGAGATCTTGTCTCCATTCAGTACATGGCTTTTGAAACACTACACTGTTTTGCCAAGTTGTTTGCATACAGGAATGCTATAGCATTTCTGTTTTATGCCAGCATGTACAGCAGTGAACCTTTGTCCTAGTAGAATGTTTGCCTGAATCCCAGACCTAAGAGCTGGGGGTTCCTATCTCCTGTAAATTCAGGGGGCAAAAGGAGCATCTGCATTGTGATCAGAAGGGGGATGTGATTACGGACCTACAGTGTATATCCTCTCTATATCTTGGGGCTAATTTTTTCCCCATCAATATTAATTGTGGAAAATATGCCCTTAAATCATTACGTTTGTCTCCTTCTGGGGTCTGATTGTCATATGTCTAAATATAATGGGATAAAATCCAGAGCCTGACTATTTTGTTTGGGGTCCCAGCTCTGCTCTAACATACTGTTTCTCAGGAGGACACTATACCACCCTCAACTTCAATTTCTTCATCTCAAATGAAGTTCGTAGTCACCTTTGAGCAATAGGTGAGGGCAGGCTGTAAAAGCACTTTATAGTGTAAAAAGTCGTTGCAAAATTAAAAAATATCAAATGTGATAAGTTATGAGCCAACAAAATCCTGGAAAAGCCATACTTTTTTCTGTAACCTAATAGATATTGGATTTCTAAAGACATCTAAAAGTATACTGGATGTGTTTTAATTCTTTTACAAAATTCTGAATTCCCCTCCCCAATACCAACCCCTAAATAAAATTTTTGTATTGAAACAAAATTTCTGAAAATATTTCCCACCTGCTATGGGATGAGAAAGCAAGTGGAACCAAGGTCCATGAACACAGACAACAGAAGCTGATGGTCTTCCCAGATTTCTGGGGCCTTTAAAATCCTGTACAAAGCTTTGCTTTCCCCTTAAGCAACTCACTGCCCACAGGATTCCTTTGAATGGGCCCGCTCTGCAGGAGCCACCAAGAGCCCTTGTACTGCAGTTTATAGTGGCCTCGGAAGAAGTACTCTTGAGGATGCCACAGGAGATCCAGAAAGAAAACTACAGATCTATATTCTGAATTCTGGGTTTATCTATATTTCAAAGAACATTTATAGATGCAGGAAACTGTTTCCAGATAGTTAAACAGTAAGCCCAGTCGGGCTTTCCGGATTTTCCAAAACCTACATAGTATCGTAAGGAGAACAGTGTTCCAGCTGTACATCGTGCTATATCGATGTTCACAAACAGACACAGAAGCTGCTTCAGCCCAGGACAGGGTTGGAGCTGTGTCACTGGGGAAAGCAAGGTTAACTTGGGGAAGTCCAACGTTGGCATAGGCTAAAAATTCCCTTTTCCTCTGAGATCAGTAACATTCTTACATGGCTTTTTATTTATTTTTTTAAAGATGTTATTTAATTATTTATTTGACACAGAAAGAGCACACACAAATAGGCAGAGCGGCAGGCAGAGGGAGAGGGAGAAGGAGGCTCCCCGCTGAGCAGGGAGCCTGATGCAGGACTTGATCCCAGGACTCTGGGATCATGACCTGAGCCGAAGGCAGAGGCTTAACCAACTGACCTTAACCAGGCTCCCCTTTACATTGCATTAAAAAAAAATTCCTTGAATGTGTCCTCTGTCCAGTTTCATATGCAATTGGGGGATCATTGATTTTTCACCAACAAACATCAGCTGAGCCCAGGATACTGCTGGCAGGCCCTGTGCTAGGTCCTGGGATGCAGAGCTGATTGTTCCCTGAAGGATATATATAATCTATAGTGAGATAATCCAGACCTGAACATGACTAATAGGAGATAGGGCACAATCAAAGCCCTAAAGAGAGGTGAAATTCAGGTTAGAAAAGTTCAGAAGAGAGAGGGGTTATCCCAGCTGAAGAGAGATTTCTTTTGTACGATACCCAAATCAGTTGTTATCATTCTGTTATTATTATAATAATCTTTAAAACTCTTTTCAGATTAAAATAATAATTTTTTCCAAGATTTATTTATTTATTTATTTTTGAGAGAAAGAGAGAGAGCAGGGGGAGGGGCGGGGGGAGAGAGAGAGAGAGAGAGAGAGAGACTTTTCAAGCAGACTCCACACTGAGTGTGGAGCCCCATGAGGGGCTTGATTCCAGGACCTGGGCCCAAATCTGGAGTCAGATGTTTAACTGACTGAGTAGCCTGGAGCCCCTGTAACTGGTGAGTACAGTTTAAGATGGCCATCAGGTGATGTGTTGAAGAGATGCCTGAAATAAATCTAGGGTTCTAATGAACCTGATCTTTATCATGAAGCTGGCCAACTTACCTTCTGGTCACTTCTCTCCATTCTTGGAAATCATTATCTATTCTTAACATTTATTATTTTACTTTTCCTTCTCTCTCTTTCTCCTCCTTTACATTTTAAATAGAGATGTTACAATATCATAAAATTCACCATTTAAAGTATACAATTTGGTGATTTTTAATATGTTCATGTTCATAATATGATTTTTAATATGTTCATAATATGTTTAATATGTGAAACCATCACCCCACCTTCATAATCCGTAACTACAAAAGAAACCCCACACCTCTCAGCCAGTGTCCCATCACCTGCAAACTCCTCATTCTGTCCCCCTCCTCCCACAATCCTGGGCAACCACTAGAAACTTTGTTTCTAGGCCTTTGCCTAGTCCAGACATTTCATATACATCGAATCATACAATATGTGGCCTTTTGTGTCTGCCTTCTTCCACTTAGCAAAAGGTTTCATTTCTTTAGTTTTTTTTAAAGATTATTTATTTGAGAGAGAGAGTAAGTACAAGCAGGGGGAGGGAGAGGGACAAGCAGACTCTCCACTGAGTGGGAAGCCTGATGCAGGGCTCCATCCCAGGTCCCTGAGATCATGACCCCAGCTGATGTCAGACACTTAACCAACTGAACCTCCCAAGCACCCCAAGCATAATGTTTTAAGGGTTCATGCACGTTGCAGCATGTATCCTTTGTATAGATGAGTAATATTCTATTATATGAATCTACCACATTTTGGTTATTCATTCATTAGCTGGTGGATATTTGGCTTGCTCCCACTTTTGGAGTATTATGAATAATGCTTCTATAATCTTTTGTGTACAAGATTTTGTGTGGACATATGTTTTTATTTCTCTTCATTATATACATAAAAATGGAATTATTCAGTCATAGGGTAATTCTATGTTTAACGTTTTGAGGAACTGTCATATGGTTTTCCGAAGTAGTTACACCATTTTTCACTCCCAGTAGCAATATATGTGGGTTCTAATTTCTCTTCATACTGGTCAACATTTGTTCTTGTCTGTCATTTAGATTACAGTCACCCTAGTTGGTATGAAGGGGTATCTCATTGTGGTTTTGAATTGCAATTCCCTCATGACTAAACATGCTGAGTAATCTTTAATGAATTTATTGTCATTTGCACATTTCTTTGGAGAGATTTTGTATTTCTTTTTTTTTTTTTTAAGATTTTATTTATTTATTTGACAGAGAGAGATCACAAGTAGGCAGAGAGGCAGGCAGAGAGAGAGAGGAGGAAGCAGGCTCCCTGCTGAGCAGAGAGCCCAATGTGGGACTCGATCCCAGGACCCTGAGATCATGACCTGAGCCGAAGGCAGCGGCTTAACCCACTGAGCCACCCAGGCGCCCAAGAGATTTTGTATTTCTTTGGAGAAATGCACTTTGCCCATTTTTAATTGGGCTGTCGCTCTATTATTGAGTTGTAAGAGTTCTTTATTATTCCAGAAAGATATCCTTTCTCAGATATATCATTTGCAAACATTTTTTCCACTGTTTTTTCATTTTCTTGATGTCTTTTGATGCACACATGTTTTTACTTTCAATAAAGTCCACTTTTCCTATTTTTTTTTTCTTTAGTCATTGTGCTTTTGGTGGCATATCTAAAAAAAGGCTTTGTCTAACCCAAGGTCACTACAATTTATCCTTATGCTGTCTCCTGAGAGATTTATAGCTGTGGTCTCTATATTTAGGTCTTTGGTCTATTTTGAGTTAATTTTTGTAGATGGCATGAGGTAGAGGCCCAACTTCATTTTGTTGTATGTGGATATCCAATTTTCTTAACATCACTTGTTGAAAAGACCACTCCTCGTTGAATGGTCTTTGCACCCCTGTCAAAAATTCATTTTTTTTCTTGATCAACACAAGAAATCTACCAGCAGAGACTTGAGAGAAAGTTACCGAATCATCCTAGACCAGGGAATAAGAGGATCCTAGGCATCCAGATGACCCTGATAATTGTGCGTTGCTGTGAGACTGGAGGAAGAATAATTAAGCCAAAAATAATAAAGGAAAAATATGGCAACCTTATGTGAGTGTGTGTGGGGGTCCCATTGTTTTTTTTCCATTCTTTTCTAATACTAAGTGTGGGCTATACACTACAGGTTGGCAACCACAAACCCTTAGAGAAATCTGATAGCAGTGTACAGACTGATGTTTCTGATCAGAAAGAATGCCTGGAGTTTTTTGGGTGTGTATGTGCAAATCTGGAAGCAGTATACATTTCAGAGACACTAAGGACACAGCCTTCAGCATCCATAGTTGAACAAGATGGGCATTCCCAGACTCAGATGACCTAACATCCATACGTTCTGTACTAAATCCATGTAGTTCACAAATCTAATGCTATTTTACATGTTTATTTAGCATGATAGGCTTCGTTAATTGATTATCTTTCTGTACTCTTGTCTGAAGATTAACTGTCAAGACCACATGGCAAGACCCCGCCTATTCTATGTAACAGACATTCCCATGAGCACTGGAACCAGCCTTCTGGAAGTGGGAAGGTTGTGTGTGTGACTGATTTGAAAGGAATACTAGCCATGATTTCGCAACATGCCTCTTTGAGCTGGGAAAGTATCAAGAGAAGGGGACACGGTTCTCAAACAGGTAGTTCTGACTGTAAATCTACAGAAAAGCCCAAGTGGGAGAGAGTCCAGGAATAAAGAGGGCTGTAACAAAAAAAGATAGAAAATAAAATGTGTAACAAAGGGCAATAGGAAAAAGCACTGTAGAGAAAACTGAGGATGTACTGAAACTGTTGGAAAGTGTGAAACAGACCAGAGAAGGTTAAACAAATATGGTCAGAGAAAACCCAGCCATGGTTTACATCATGTTTCATATCATCTGTCTGCTTTTATATCGTTCCCTCTCACTTATGCATCATCCACCCACCACATGGTTCTGGCACATCCACCTTCTCTACAACTGCTCTACCCAAGATCACCAGGGACCACTTACATGATGTCTTCTGGGCTCCCACCAATGTGCATCATCTTCTCTGTAATACTGAGGAGGTCAACCAGTGTTGCCTTTGGACATTATCTCCGCTCTTGGCCCTTTGTTCTCTTTCCTCTCTGGTTTCTCCTCCATCTCTATCTAGCAATCCTTTGAATTCAGGATTTCAGGAGACAGCTCATTCACATCTGAGTTTTGTATAGTTTGTTCCATAACGAACTCAACATTTCTCTCAAAAATTATCCTCCTCCTCCAGCATAGTCTGTGGCTATAAATGCCAAGTTGTCTCTTGGACTCAGCCTCTTCTTTCTGCATTTACTCTGGGTACACTCTCATGCCATCTCTCTCCATCATAGCTATGAGTGTCATTCTCTAATATCTTCAGTGACTCCCCATTGTTCACAAGATCAAACCTGACTCTAACGCCTCATTTCTGTCTCTGAGTCTTTAAACCTCTTGGCTCCCAGGGCTCAGGCCCCATTGTGGCTTTGGGGTTTTCCTCTTGATCTCCATGCACTGGCCCTGGTTTCCTGCTCGTGACCTCACTTCTTAGATTATGAATAAAAGTATTGCCCCTTCACTCTTCCTTTGCATATGACATATTATCCAATGCTTTGCACAGCTGTAAGTATTCCACGTTTTGACCCACATGACCCTATCTGTGACACCTTACACACAGGCGTGCACACACACAAACACACGTATACCATATCCCTTTCAGTTGACCTGAAAACCCATTATTTACCCAAATATGTGCCTTTGCTCATGTTAAACATGCAAACATGAGCACATGCACGCACATGTAGAGCTACGTAGATCATGATAACTTAACTGCAAGAGGTGTCTAAAAGTCTTAGGATCTTTGGTGAACAGGAAGTTGAATAAAAGTCAACAGTGAGATGACTTGCCGAAAAAGAGTAGTGACATCTTGGTGTGCATGGAGGGAGGCGAATCACACATTCATTTTATGGTATTTTCGACGGTCTATGCTGGATGCTCCAGATTTGATACAGTTCCTGCCTTTTGAAGTTTAATGTCTACAGGGAAAACAGACATTAAACAATTGTAGCCATAGAAATAGGCCCCAAATTATAAACTGTAATAAATTTTATAAGGGAAAAGAATAGAATTAAGGGAAAGACTATAATGGAGAGCTAATTCAAATTAGGGGGTAGGCATGGCCTCCCTTGGGAAGGGACTGAGAGCCAAAGGGCAGAATTACGAGGTTTATGAGAGGAAAAGAGTTCCTGGCAGAAGGAACTGCATGACAAAGGCCATGTTAAGGAGCCTGAATATTGTCAATATTGTCTTTGGTTTAATCGGCCATCACTGAAGCTGGGTCTTAGTGGAAAGACATCATCTGTTTCATGGTGGTCATACCTCTTCAGTGTGGAGTAGGCATTTCATTCTATTTTGCAAATACCTCTTTAAGGTTATTATAGATAGACTAGAACTTTTAAAAATGAGTATGGTAGCATAAGAAGAACACCTGGAAACCAGAAGGAAGCTAGCAGTCATTAATTCTGAGAAGACAAAATGCCAAAAAAAGGAAGAAAAGAAAATAATTTTTATTGAGTATTCTGCGAGATGGTAGTCACTGTGTTGGAAATTGTCACATACATACATACCATAATCCTGAAAGCTAGTAATTAGTTCCATTTTGCAGATAGAGAAATTAAGATTGAGTGAGGTTTGGTAATTTGAATAATTAATAAACAGTTGAACTAGCTTTCAAACCTCATTCTATTTGATGTTGGTGCCCCTTTGCTAACCCATTTTCACAAGATCATTATTTTCAGATCCCCAAAAGGCTGCCAAGTGTCAGAAAGACAGCGCTCTTAGGTTCCCACAGCAAGAAAACCAAAGGCAGCATGTGCACCTGAGGGTAGAAAGGGTTAAGCTGAAGTGACATCCATGGAAACAATGAAGTTGGGAGCCCAGGGAGGAGGTCAGATCAGGCAAACAGACCAGGAGGACCAGGGGTCAACAGAGGAATGCAATTGAATGTCTGGAAGATGCAAAGGAGAGTCAGTGAGCAGGGGGACCTATTCAATGAGACAGAAACTGTGGCAGCCATATGTGCACTCCTTGGACGCTCTTAAAGATAAATATTATCTGGAGATCGAATGCACAGAATAGTGATTATAATTAACAGTAATGTATTATATACTTGAAAAGTGTTAAGAGAGTAGTTCTTAGATATTATCAGCACACACACATCCCACACACACAGAGTAATTATGTGAGAGGTTGGAGGTGTTCATCCATCTTACTGCGGTCATCATCTTGCAATAATACATGTATCTACTCATCACACTGTAAACCTTAAACTTACATATGTTGTAGGTCAATAATATCTCAATAAATCTGGGGGTGGAGAAAAGATGAAAGAGAAGAACCTGTCAGTCAACTGGGAGTAGACAATGTTGGAGCTCAGGCTGCTCTCTTCCTGAGCACTCTTTCCTGGCTGGTTACCAAGCACAGTTATCTATAATAGGGTCTGACCACTTCCACATTGGTGGGGTCCTTGAACACGAAATCTTTGCTCTGGAGCGTCTCAGTGAATTCTCTAAGACTCTACCAGATGGGCACTGCAGTTGAAACTCTCCCTACCCAATCTGCTCCTTGACTGACACAACAGAAGCAAACAGTAGAAGGAAACTAGGAGTCACGTTGCCAGCTTGGACCATCATAGTAACAACCAGGTTTCATAGAGCACGTAAGATGTGCCAGACACTGTTCCAGATGCTTCAGTTATATCAAGTCTTTTAATCTTCACAACACTCTGAGTGAGCATTACTCTTATTTCCAGTTATAGATGAGGATTCACAGAATAATACATGACTCCTCTAAGATCCCACAGCTAGTAATCTGTAGCGCCCGAATCTATACCCATACAGTCTGGTAGAGAATCAAAGTCTATAACCCTTGAGCTCTAGTTGGGCACTACACTTCAAGGCAGTTATAGATAAACTCAAATGACAAAGGAACAAGCTATTGCATCGCATGTGGGGTGGCTTCCTGACCTCTTTCCCACCTCACCCTTCTACATTTTGCTCCCCTGTGGTGGCCTTTTCTTTCCCAGAGCTCCCTTGGCCCTTTTTCTTCAGAACTTTAACAGGAGTTATTTCCTTGGTCTGGGACCCTCCTCCTCACATTCATCTCACTTCTCAGTCTGTCACCACGGCCTCAGGGAACTCTGTCCTGACCACTGGCCTGTGTTCAGTCTCCTGTTTCACTCACTCATGGTACCTGGTACTTTTCTTCTAAGCCTCTTAATACAACTTTGGTGAGATGACCTACTCTGTAATGACTTGCTTGTGTTTGTGACAATGCTGACTAATGGCTCTAACCTGGAATCCTACTCGAAAAAAGAGTCTGTGTTTGAAAATTAGGTCAGCATGGCATAGATGGGTATTGCGTATCCCATCACTAGGGTTAGGTAAAGAGGACAGTTGACAGTTGATGGGAACTTGGGAGGGGAGAGGTGACATGGCAGGTCTGATCACAGAGTCCATTGTAGACCTTCCATCTTGGAGAGTCCTTGAGTGACCTCTCTGAGTCTGTAGCATCCACAGGTGGCCTTTCATCATCCAGAGGATGTGATATTTGATCCTCTTCAATAAGGCATCACTGTGGAGTGACACATCTAGAAGCAAAATATGCAGCACATTCTCTGGCTTTGGTTTGGTCTTCATTCTTGCACTGTGGAAGCAAGGCCCTCCTTGCCCACATCACCTGCCCTGTTTCCTTAGCTGAGAAATGAAGAGAGACTCGATAATCCCCAGGTACCTCTGAGATTTAGAGGCCACATTTCTTCATATGACTGTTCCACCCTTTTAGATTCTTATCCTCTTTAATGTCACAGACCTTTTCCTTCCTTATTGATGATCAACAATGGAAGATTGACCTTTGAGGTACAGTAGTATAAGACTGTATATCCTTGCCTAATAGAGCAATAGTTTGAAAGAAGTATAATGGAAAAAAAATTATTTTCTATAAGACTTTGAATTTCTTAAAGCTCTTACACAAAAGTTGTTTATTTTATGTATTTCAAGAGTGACACAGATGGGATTATTTCCATTTTACTGATGATGAAATCAAGGTTCATGGGGAAATGTAGTATGCCCAAAGTCTTGGAGCTGGGGTTTGAATCAGCTCAGTAACTTAGCAATGATGTCATTACTGCCCGTCACCGAGTGGAGTTGAAGAACACATATTTAAGCAGTATTAGTACACAGTGAATGTGCAAATAAACTTGATCCTTGGCTTTGTATATGTAAGTCATAATTGAGAAATGAAAATGAATTCTTTCATTCTGTGAATATTTCACTGAAAAAAATCAATTAATTAAGAGTATTTGTGGAAATATTTACAAGTGAAAAGTCTGGTGGGTGAGGGGATGGGTGAAGTAGGGGAAGGTGATTAAAAGTACACTTACTGGGGCGCCTGGGTGGCTCAGTGGGTTATAGCTCTGCCTTCAGCTCAGGTCATGATCTCAGGGTCCTGAGATTGAGCCCCGCATCAGACTCTCTGCTCAGCGGGGAGCCTGCTGCTCCCTCTCTGACTCTCTGCCTACTTGTGACCTCTCTCTGTCAAATAAATAAATAAAATCTAAAAAAAAAAAAAAAGTACACTTACTGTGATGATCACTGAGTCATGCAGAGAATTGCTGAATCACTAGATTGTAAACTGAAACTAATATAACACTGTATGTTCATTATACTGGAATAAAAAAAAGTTTTTAAAAAAATCTGTATGTTCTTGCTCTAACTGTACTTAATACAGGAAAAAAACCCAAAGATACATGTTTTAGTCATTTAAAGTAAAAATTCCCAGTATCTCAGCTTTTACAAGTAATAACAAAGTAATAGACATAGGTGATGGGGAAGAAAAAGAAATTTTGGGAAAAACCATTTTGACGTCAATCTTTTAGAGTTGCTTAAAGCTAGATTAGAACACCTTTGTTTTTTTCTCTCTTGATGGTTGAATGGGCATTCTGTTGGAGTGCAGGTTATGTGAAGAATTTTTTTTCCAGAAAGACAGCATGGTTTAGACACAGGCTGTGGCTGGAAAGTGGTAGAATAGGTTTTCATCTTCTATCATTGGTCTCTGGGAGATATTGGTGAGTGGCTGTCTGGGCCTTGTTCTCCTTCTCTATAAACTGGGAGCACCTTGTCAAATATTTAGACATATGACTAACATAGACATAATTACTTTTATCTTTGTGTGTAAAACTGTAGACATTGTAAGTGCTTCCTCATTTATTGTCTTATTTATTTTCTCCCAAATCCCCATAAGGTAGGTAAGAAAGAGATGTTCCTGTCCTCTTGGTGGGCAAGGAAACAGTGAGGTAGATGGATTTTCCAATGATGCATCGCCAAGATGGTGTGGAACCAGGACTCAACCTCAGGTCTGACGGCTCTAAATGGGCATGTTTTCCACAGCACCACCAGGTGCTAACTTCACAGGTGAGCTCCCAAACAAAAGCTGCATGTCTCCCTTCTAACATACAACTTTTGGGCAGGATGTCTAAGGTGACTGAGCTTGGTGAGAAAGGCATTTATGTGTAAGAGGTGTCTGTGCATTAATGCAGTGAGTGAGAAGCCGAACTAACATCTAATTTTAGTATGCAGCTAGTGCAGTGTTCCTGTTAATCGTATTCAGTCAGGCTGACTGAGGAGAAAGGAATAAAATAAACATTTCACTTAACCTTTACAATTCGTATATTTTGATTGTCCTACCAGCTTAGAATACCATCCCCCCTGTAATCTCCAGCCATTTTCTATGCTATCCACACACTAGGCAGCTTCCTTGCTCTCAATTCTTTCTCTTCTGCTATTCTACCCTATTCTTCCTCTGTATTCTACTTTCTGTCACTCCTCGTGCCCACTGCCTTCAGGCCTGAGTCCTTGTCTGTCCTCCTCTCCTACTGCCCTTGTAGGCACAAAGCAGCTTGAGTGGAGTTGGAATGGAGCTCTGAGAGGACCTACTGAACATTCTGCAAGTGAGGGTCTCCAGGAAGAGGAGGCCACATGAAACTTCGTCAAGCATGGAAGCGGCAAGTTGACAATATCTCCAACGAACAGGAAACAAAGGAGAAGGAAAAGAAAAGAAGCAAGTGAAAGACTAAAGTAAAAGAATTTTATCTTCTCCTTCTCATGCTACCTAGGTAAAAACAACCAATGACAGCAACTACAATAAGGCATTACTAAAGGAAAGCTATGGAACAGAAGTGCTTTTTGTGTTACTGTGCTCCACATGGCAATTGCACAGGCAGTGACTAGACAGTGACAGCAGCAGGTGGTTGACGTGGATAAGGCTGTGGAGTTTGGTGCACTAGAATTGTCATAGCACATCTCCTTGGTTGGGGGGGGGGCAGGAAGTTGTTTCCAGGTTGTTCTGAATCAGAGAGTTATACATCCCACCAACAGGGGAACAGGATGACAAATCTCTGTTACCATGTCCACTTCATCAGAACACAAAGCCCCAAGAGTAGATTTGTGCTGTGCTATCCAATATGGTAGCCACTAGCCACATGTGGCTTTTGAGCACATGGAGTAGGACTACACTTGATTCAGATGTGCCATAAAGACAAAATACATACACAACAGATTTTGGAAAGAGTGTGACAGAAAAAAAAATGTAAAAGATCTCTAATGATTTTTAAAAATTGATAATGTGCTGAAATAGTATGCTTGATGTTTTTATATATATGTATGTAAATACAAAATTAATTTCACTTTATTTTGCTCTTTTTTATGTGGCTACAGGAAAACTTGACATTATATTATGCCGTTCATATTTGTAGTTCTCATCATATTGCTATAGGACAGTACTGGATTAGAATTCCAGAGTTGCAATTAAAAGCAAATAGAAAGAGAAATCCTCTCCAGTATAATAATCAATATGCCCAGTCGAGGCAATACCGGGGGGGTATGTGAGGTAGAACATTATCTTAAGATTGTTGTTGATTAAATCTCAGTACTCCCAGTGAGCTTGGAACAACTGTGAGTAGAGCTACAGGAAATAAGCCAGTGTTAGCAGCCCATGGTAACAGAAACAACTAATGGGAGAAGGTCGTGCATGGAGCCCAGTGGAATTAGGGCAGCTCAAGCGGAGGAATCCAGGCCAGATCAGCTAAAGACTTATTTTTGCCATATTTCCCTCGAGTTGTTTTTTGATTTTAGTGCAGAAGAATTGGAAGTTCTTAGGAGGAACCTCTTGTTACCTACAGATTATTACGTAAGACACTGCATCTATTTGCTTATTGCAGATCACACTTAATGATAAACTATGGTGGTCTTGCACAGAATGTGTGTTTGGTAATGCTCAGTGAATCTTCTGGCAGGCTTTGTCAAAGTCCATTTTCAGGAACCCCTTGAGGTCTCTTGGCAGCTCTCCATCTCAACTCGGAATTACCTGGGACAAGATTCCGGTGACCAGAGTGTCTGGAATGTGACTTCAACTGAGCCCACCTTAGCAGGTGATGCTTTGAGTCCCATTAACATTCCCGTTCCCTTAAATTCCAGTTTTTCAAAACAGTGGAAAAACAGAGTCCCGACTTCAATAAGGTCTTTGCAAACCCTGTGTTCCAAAGGGAGACGCACAATCAAGCTGTCAGTGTAACCACGTGGGGGTGGGTTACTCCCACAGAGGAAAGTTAATGAAGATCTCAACTGCTCCTTCTATGTCCTGGAGCCACGATGGCTCAGTAACCATCTGTGGAGCCAGGTGGGTCCCTTTGGCTTTCCTGCTAAAAATGTAACATTGGTTTTTAAACCAATCGAGAAATCTAATACCAGAAACTATTTTTTTTCTTTGTCTTTGGTCTTCCTTGGCTCCAAAATGCAATCTAAGAAAAGGAGATGTGGCTATTTCTTTAAATCCCAGAAATAATGGATGACCGGGAGTTTTTTATACATCTAGCATCAACATGCACAGAAAGGTGGCTGCTGCTATGGAATGAAAACAAAAGCCAGATTTGAATCCCAAAGTGGAAGACACAACCTAAGAGGCTGAAGTCTTGGATTCTCATTAGAGACAGCCTCAGTCAAGGAAGAGGTGTCTCCCACTTCCAGGTTTCAGGGAAGCAAGACTCAAGGTAGAGGCGAGTTCCATCTCCGAACACTTGCCCCAAGCACGTGTATTGAAGCTGCCTGCTTGAGGCTTACCAGCAGCCTCATGTTCTATGTTACCATTAAGGACACCTGCAGCTTATTGTTTCTCTTCTTTGTCCTGTTTTCCAAGGGTGCAGATATCCAAATATACAGCTTCCTCATTACTCTTATAAACAGAGATTGCCAAGCTTCCCAAGCTTTTCCATTTGATAGTTTAAGAATTAATATCATGTTCTGACCTTAGCGTTCGAAGTTTCTAATGGTCAGTCAAGTTTCCAGTCTGTTCCTTAAATGCCATAATGTCCTTGGCAGGTTATATAATCAGTCTGAGACTTAGTTTCCGTCATCTATAAAAGGGGGATGGTGGTATTGTCCTCACATGGGGACTGAGTGATACCCCAACTGTGACCGCCGTCCTCACACATGGCATCACTTTCTCTGTGTCTGTAACTGCCCAGCGCATCACAGGAGTGTGAATCATAGTTGCTAAATGGCTGATTCTTAAACATCCTTCTAAAAAACTATGTTAAGAGATAGCTTTGAGCAACCTCAATTTTCCCCCATGCTGATGAGAGGAAGTCAACAGTACCATCTCAATGTGGCCAATTATACCACCAGGAAGGGATGTAACTCTTTGAGCAGGGGAAAAATGCTTAAGAAGTCTTTGGACAGTTCCATCCAAGTTAGCAAACCAAGGAATAATTGCCTAAAAGTTCTCAGTTCTCAGTAGGCTCTGTCTTGTCCCAGAGCCTCACTTCCCAGGATGTTGGCTGCGGTCACGACCCAGGTGAAACACAGAGCAAGTTATCCTATCACGGTATTGCTCAGTTCATTCCTCCTGCATTCATTAAAAAATGTGCTCCTCATGGGTGGTAAGTACTATTCTAGTTCCTGGGAATAGAGATGTGAATAAGGCAGGCAGCATCCTGGCCCTCGGGCAGTGTCCACTCTGGAAGGAAACTAGCACCGAAATCACCAAAAACAAACTCCCGTTCAGGATCTATAATAAGAACAACATAGGCGACGTGTATTCCTTTGGAAGCGCATGACAACCCACCGAGGCAGTATAGGCCATATCGTGTCATGTGACAATGGGCCCCAAGAGGTGCATGAGCCCCTGGGAGACAGGAGCAGAGGTGAGGCTGGGCTCTCCTGCTCCACTGCCTGTGGTGGGGATCATGCTGGGGCTAAGGATGCAAACTAAATAAATCTTCCATTTCCTCTTTGTAAAAAGGGGAGAATTCCTCCCTCTTAGGGTCAGGAGGATTAAACAAGCTATAGAAGAAAAGCACCAAGAACCATACCTTACCGTCACAGTTCATTAAAACACATGGTAGCTGCTGTCAAAAATGCAGAGAAAACAAATAACCTCACCATAGTGCGATAAAATTACTGGAAGAAGGTGCTTTCTGAAGAGAGAGCAACTAATACTCTTTGGCAGAGTTAGAGAAGGAGCCTAGATGGGTTTTGAACACAAGGCAGGAGTTGTGCGGTGGGGCTGGGGCACCACGACAAGGAGGAAACAGCATGGACACGGCCCAGAAGAATGTGGCTCATGGCAGGGGTAGACTGTAATGGCTTCTTGTGGTCAGAATAAGAACACCGTGGAGGAGGTGTGAGAGACGGGTTGGCTGACCCCAGAAAGTAATCTCTTTTCCATGGCTGTCAGGAGCTCTTGAAGGTGACAGGAGAATAGAAATGCCAGAGAAACCTCCCCCCCGGCCCCCGCACAGTGGACCACTTGGACCTCCATCGGCTGAGAGGTGAAACCCCAGTTGAGGGCCAAATCGCTTCTTCAGGCCCCAGTCTCTCCCCACTGTGGACTGTTTGCCTGTCTGGAATGAGATAATTTGTCAGACACCAGCTGCTGATCCTTCTTTCCTCATGGGCACATTTATTATTATGTTACAATGCGCATGAAGGATCTCTACCATCACTGGAGTGAAAATGATTAAAATGTTGTTGTTGTTTTTTTCCCCCAGAAATTCTCCAACCTTCCCTCTGCTGGAGACAGCATCGGTCATAGACTACATTGGGGGAGCAAAGTGAGTGAGTGGGGGGCGGGGATTCCCTGTCATAATTAGCAAAACAGCAAGCAGAGAACCCCTTCAGAGGACCCTTCAGAGCTTGGGAGCAGACCAGGAGGTGGGCAGCACAGAGGCTGGGCTGTGCATCTCTTGGAGAGCGTGCAGAGGATGGGCTGGCTGGCTGGCTGGCTTCTAGAGCCGCACCATGTCTAATTATGTACCAGGAGGCAAGAAAAGGTGTAGGTCTGTCTTTCCAGTGCAGGGGGAGAAAAAAATACGTGGTGTCTCGCGTCTAAGAAACGAACAGGCTGACCTTTTCAGAGCGTCTGAAAGAAAAAACCAGATGTATTCCTCAAGAGTCACTGTGACTGAAGGCTCGCATTGTGCAGTCACATAAAGGGAGAGCTAACCAGAAAACAGCAGCTGAGGATCTGAAGCCGGGCTGTGCTATTGTCCAGCACACAAATGTTCTACAAGGACCCAGACCACCATGCAGTTCGCTGTGCGCAGACTATGGAGGTTCGGGGAGAGGGGGGAGCAGAGGGGGCCAGGGCTTTTTTCCCTCCTTTTCTTTCTTTCCTTCCTGAAACCTTTTCCTTCCAATCCCTCTACAGCCGCTCACATTCAGCGGCTGGCAATTATTCCCATTGACCCTCCTCACTCTCCAAATGGGGTGTGGGTCTCTGAAGGTTTTTCTCTTTGTACCTGACAACCCCATGTCGCAGGCAGGCTCCAGGGAGGAGGTGAGGGCTCAGCTCCCTGGGGACAGGGACTGGGAATGGAGTGGCTGTGATTTATTTTCCATCGAGCAGAGTCAAAGCGAGGTAAATGTGGGCTGGGAGGCAGAGAGGAGAATCCCCCCAGCCTCATCAAGGGCTCTTCTCTATTGTCCTCGGGGAAGCTCGGGTGAATGCTGGTGGTGTTGGAGGGGGAAGGGAGAAGGGGAAGCAAGATGAAAAAGGGGAGGCAGCCCAGTGAGATGGAGTGAGATCCTTTCTTCATTCCAACTCAGTGCTTTTAGATTTTCTCCAATAGCCCTCACCTTTCTCAGCTTTAGTGGCTACATTTCAACTCCCCTACAAACTATAAAGTCCCTAAAGGGAGACGCTTGTCTTACCCTCCTTCTTGTCTTTCTGTTGCCCCAGGGTTAGATTTGCCCCAAGCAGTTTTCAGTCAATGTCTACTAGCTGGAATTCACTCTATGCCCCTAGATCTTTGGATCTGGTTCCTCCTTGTCATTTGTCGACTATCCCCTCCCCTCCTAGCCGCAGCGGTCACTGACTACCTAATGTGAAGTAGCCCCTGTCCCCAGAAACCCTATCACTCTGTTTTTTTGGCCATATCTACAGACATTTACTAAATAATATTAATTGGCCAATAGGAAAAAAAAATCAATCAAGAAGATGAAATAATAATTCTCTGTGTTTTTAAGTGGTCTGACCACACTTTTCATAAGCCACTTGGGGCTGACTCAATAATATTCCAGAAGCAAGATCTTATTACCTCTGTAATTGAGATCAGAAATCCTACTACTTAATGGCTGAACACTGGGCCACTCTGGGGCGAAGTGTCAGGTGCTGTTCCTAAGGTCACAGGTTAACCCTATTTCATATTTGCTATAGCACTTTGTATTGGAGCTAGTTCTGGTCATATATAGGTTCAGTTGTTTCTTGTGTCCCTCCCCTACAGGGCTCCAAGTTCTGTACAACAATAGCAACAACAACTACTACTGGTTGCTTAGTATGTCGGGTACTATTTTAAAAGCTTCACATGTATTACCTTATTCAGTTTTTCATTTTGTAGAAGTATATTACCAGTGTCAAGAAGAGTGGTTGGCACATTTGGGATTTTATAAAAACTTGCTGAAACCAAGAGAAGAAATGAATGTCAGACCCTTCCAAGATTGCCACTAAATTAGAGCAAAGTTCTAGAAAAAGAAGACGTCATGAGAAAGTAACTAAGCCAAAGGAACATCCTGAAGCACTCTTGAAAATTCGGGTGAACCTTGCTTTGGTTGTGTAATAAATTGCATGGGTTTTTCAAGGATCTATTCTTACTTAAAAAGCATCAAGGAGTTAGCTATTTTAAGAGAATTCTGTTGTAGATTTTTTTTTTTTTTTTGTGAGGCAGAGACTCATTTTGTAATGAAAATAAATCATCCCCCTCCTCTAAAATAGTAATCACTGGCAAGAGCATCACAGATTAGCATTCTTCAAAGTGCTTTTCTACATATAGCCATATGCTTACACATACGCTTTTTGTGTCACTGGAGAACTCAGTGTATCGAGTACCTATTCAGTGACAAAGCTCCTAAATACCAAGAGCCAAATACTCCCAATTTAACAGATAAGGAAACTGAGGTTCGGGGACAGGGGGTAACATATTTTGACTAGAGAAAGCCCCTTTGACAACTTCCTCCACGGACAGGTCTTCTTAGACACGTTATCATTTTGAACCACGACCTGGGATAATTCAAATTGAGAATTAGCTTGTTAGGTTGTTAGGTTGGCTTGTTAGGTTGTTCCCTGATCAGAGATGGCTGTTTTACGTCCATATTTTCAATTTATTTTAAAAAGATTTATCAAAGGCCTCCGATTGCTTTGGGAATGGGCAGGTATGACAGGAAACAAAAGAGAAAATAATTCCAGCTCTCAAGGAATTTTCTGGAACCTCACTGGTAGCCACTCGCCACATATGGCAATTTGAATTTAAATGAAAGGAATACAAGTTTAAAAAATTAAAACTGAGCTCATCAATTTCACTAGCAAATCTCAAGTGCTCAAATACTTGAATTTTAAGCCTCTTAGTTGCCCCCTGTGACTGGTGGCTAACACACGGGAGAGTACAGATGTAGAGCTCACCACTGACACAGGAAGTTCTCTCAGACAGGACTGCTCTAGGTAAACCATCATCAAATACACCGTGCGTCTGAAGGTGGTAAGGGCTGTGAGGGGCATTAAACCAGGGTCGGGGATGAGCAGAGGTGGGCGGAGAGGTGTTCACGTGTACTGGGTAGTAAGGTAAGATCTCTGAACAAGGGCCATGATAAATGGCGATGAAGCAGGCCACATGAATCTCTAGGGAAGAACGCTCCAAGGAGGGGAGTACTTAGTACCTGATACACTCCAAGTAGGGTTGCATGTGTGTGTTTGAGGAGTAGCACGGAGGCCTCTTTGGCTGGAATGGGGGTAAATGAAGAAGCAGTGATTGGGGATGAAATGAGAAAGGGAGGCTGGGCCAGATCATACAGGGACTTGCAGGTCCCGATAATCCTTGGATCTCCACGAAAGCTGAGCACCAGCCTTTTGGAGTTTGGACCTTCCCTCGTCCCTCCTATTTTCCCCTCAGATTTTTTCTCTCTCTTTCTCTCTCCACACCTCCATAGCTCTCCACACCTCTTTCTCTCTCCGCACCTTATGACAGCTCGGGCCTCTGTAAGCGATGTCTCCTATTTGTTAATGAGACCCTTGCAGAAAGCAGAGCACAGAACCACACTGTGCCCCCGACGGCCTCGGGTCCTCTTCCCAGCCCGGAACTCTGACTCTGGGACTGCAGGATTTGGCAGGTCTGCTGCGTGTCAGGTGGGCATGGCGACTGGGAGAGTTAGGCTGTGTTAACAGTTTCACCTTCTGGCAGAGGGATACTGTAGGCGATGAATACTAATCAGTACTGTGGGTGATCAACACGAACCCTGGAGTTTTCTACTTACAAAACAAAGGTGATGAACATTGTTCTGACTGATGCACTTCACACACTCATTGAGCACATACTGTGTACCTAGTGGTTTACCCAGGGATAAGGGGATTCCCAGGACACCCGCCTCTTCTTGCTTTAGCAAGAAGGCCAGAAAAGTCTCAGGCCAATTGCAGTGAGCCTACTTGTGGCGGACATCGTGACTACAAAGACAAGACACGGGGCCTGCCCTCAAGACATCATAGCCCGGGAGACAAGACAGACAATACAGAGGTCTAAGTGCTTTGCTAGAGGAGAACACGGTTGCTCTGGCAAGTTGAGCACTTGTAAAGCCTTAGTAAAGTCAGGGCAATGAGGGAAGCCTTCCTGGTGGAGGAGGATAACTTGCTTTAAATCTGAAGGGTCAGTAAAGATCCTTGTGGCCCCAACACAAATGGGCTCTCTGCAGAGATTTCCTTAAAAGGTAGGACAACGTGCCCCCACATGTCTGACTCTTTCTCACGGTGCCCTCCCCAGCACAGAACCATCTCATCCCCTGTTTCCTGGCCTCCAAATTCTTCTAATTGTATTGCTGTGTTTGATTCAGAAACACTAGAAGGGGGGATCAATGTTTGGGCTAAAGGAAGCTGTTGATCACATCTGTAATTCTTTCTGGCATAAAGAGAACTAGGGGGCATCTACAAGAATGTATATTCATCTAAATTCGTGGGACAGAGGAGTCAGGCAGAAAGGCTTTTCAAAGGCGTGCTGCATCTTGCTTGGTAAGTGAGCATTTCTCAAGTCTTTCTTAGAAGCAGACATTAAAACCTGCAGCACAGTCATTTAGAATTTCAAAGGTTTCTTCTCCAGGGGGTGGGACACAAAGACACCACCGTTATTCACATAATGCCGGGATGGTGGGGGACAGCAGCACACCATTAACGAAGTCCGTGCCGCAAACCTTTATGGAGAAAGGCAAGAGCTATTCTGCCAGGATAAAGAAGATGCTCATTACAGTTGTTTAAAAAAAGATTATTATCATTATTGCCTTTTAAAATTCACTCCTGCATCCTACCTGGGTTGGGAGAACTTAAGAGGGGAAAGACAATTCTTAAAGGTAGTTCATAGATCACTGAAGAATCACAAAACACTCGACATTCAATGCACATCCATCTCTCTCTCTCTCTCTCTCTCTCTCTGACTTGAGGGTGTCAATCTGAATTTAGAATAAATGCAACACCCACATCAAGAGATCCTTCCTTTCTTAGGGCAGATGTCTCTCAGGGCTGCTCTGCATGGTTTTAAATGGTCCCCAAATCCTAGTCAATGGTTTGAAGGACCAAATAAGATGGAGCTTCTCACATGTAAAGCTGCGGGTCCTTCAACGTTATCTTGCATGACATTGCCTGTCTTCTCCCTCTCCTTTGTTTTGGAATCACATGAGGCGAATACCACAGATCTAAGTTGGAAAACCAGGAGCCCAGGCTGCAGAACAGCCCGCAGACAACATTGTCTCTGAACTGCTATTGTTTCTATTTTAGGAGCACATTGAGTGATTAGCTTGGGTAACAGTAACATTGCATTACCTTGCACAGGCTGGAAATGTCTTTCAATAAGGAGGCAACACGGAGGCCATGTGATACAATCCCGTAGACAGAGCCAAGTGGAATACATCAAAGAGAGCCTTGATGCAGATGTTTCATGCAGAAGAAAATTAGGTCAGAGACCACTTCAATTTCAGCTTCTGCCAGCCTCGTTTGAGAGCTTCCAGTGAATTCGTAATGAATAGCTTCTAGGGCACTTTTCTCTCATTCAGTCACAGGCTGCCACAGCCAGATGAGCGTTCCATGCGGAATCTTCTCTCATTATTTAAAACTGCTACTTTGTGTTCTGAAATTCCAGAACCCTTCCAACGCACTACCACTGCGGCCTAAAACAAAAAGACTCCCCAAATACGTTGATCTGTATCATATTCTCTCTGTCCCTTTCTTCCTCTCCCTCTCTGACTCTCTCTCCTATCCATCATACACGTACACGTGTTTTAATGCATCCTCCAGTCTCTTGTTCGTCTGCCTATGCAGGTACATAAAACCGTTGCTGGGGAATACTGGAGATGTCAGGCTTTTTAAATCTTACTCAACTTTGAAGAAGCTGAGTGGCCTATAGATGACCGAAATGCTTTGCTGGCTTCTTGCAGGAGCGTGGATGTGTGAGTGAGGGTGGCATGCATGAATTTAAAAAAAAAAAAAAAAAAAAGCTTTTCTCTGAAAAGAGCAGAGAAGGGCAGTGTGACCTCAATGAAAGTGAATGATGCATCTTTCCCCTGCCCACCCCCAGCCCCATCTCACGTGTTATTTATTATATTGGAGGGTTAGAATCTGGAGCACCCTGGACTCTTCCTTTTCCATCTGCTCTGGCCCCCTAGCTTTTTGCAGGGTTCACGCTGACAAATCCTTGCGGACTGGGGTGGGGGTGTGTAGAGGGATGACTTCAATTCATGCCAGGAGGAGAATCATTAGATTCTGAACACATTTGGAAGAGAGAGGCAGAGAGACAGACACACAGGATCACAGAAGCTCCTCCAGGCTGGGGACGCTCCCATTTCCCATGGGAAAGGAAACGATGTGGCGGCCCCAGCCCCAACTCCTCGGGACACAATTGCTTTGTCTTTGCTACCTCCAAAGCACCAGTGCGTTCATTAACTGTTGTCTCCGTTCTAGGGTTTGCAAAGCGGCGGTGGAGAGCCTCAGAAAAGCACTCAGAGGCCTGCGTCTGCTCCAGTCCAAGATGGGAAATCATCACGAAGATGTTGCCGTTCTTGCCTGCCCTTTAAAAGGCTTTATCTGGCTTTAAAAAAGATACTAGTCTTCCTGGCTTTCTTCCTCAACTGGGTCTCCTCTCCACCCAGCACTCTCCTGCCAATGTTGCTCTCTCTCTCTCTCTCTCTCTCTCTCTCACACACACACACACACACACACACGCTCATACATGCTCACACACAATCACACTCAATTTCCCGAGGAGAGCAGGAGTGCAGAGGAGACAGTGCCAGGGGAGAAGAAAGATGACCTAATAAAGAGACCTACTTTAAACTCCACCTTTGTCGAAATGGGACCATCAGCTCTCTTCCGTGGGCTCTGTGTTCTCACCTAGAGCAATGTGGGTGCTGATCCCTGATTCCCTCACGGCTTTGACACTGACCCAGTAAGAAGTCTTTCTCATGTGTTCGAGGCACTTGCTATTATTTGAAAGTGTCTGGCTGTGGGTTGTGGCCACAGATCTTGCTCCTAAGATGTCTAAGACCTTGCTCTGAGGATGAGAGATCAAGGCACCAGGCTGTGCTCACACAGCTGCAGGACAGTGCGAGTCCTTCCAGACACACTGCCGTGGGGTGACTCAGCACAACAGAAACAGCTTGCACTGCGGAGTCAGACAGGATTGGGGTTGAATTTAGGCTCTCTTACTTCCTGTCTGTATGACCTCACGCATGTTACTTAGGCTCTCTGATCCTCAGTTTCTTCCACAGTAAAACTGGGACAGTAACCATTATGAAACGTTGTTATGAGATTAAGTGAAATCTATGAAGTATACATGCATGGTACATGGTCAGTACTCAGTAAATATCAGTGTGATTTTTATCATTGTTATTAAAAATTAACAATGGAGATACAGATTGACTGATATATATAGAAATATAGAGATATCTTTATTATATATTGATGTATATTGATGTATATTTCTGCATGTATATATGCAGAAATGGCACATGTGACATAGGGTAGTCAAAAAAAATGAACATGATTTGAATTGACTTTTCCTGGGTGTGCCACATGTCTTATAAGATGCAGACACACACACACATATATATATACGCACACACACAAAATTTGATTTCCGAAGACAGTAGCAACTAATAGTCATCTGAAATGCTTAGCAGAGATTTTGGCACAGGAGTGCTTAGTAAGTGTCAATTACATTTATTTTTATTTACAACAGTATCAGGATAGTGATCTATTCCTGTTATCATGCACTCCCTTCTCATTTTCCTCTCTGAAGAGGCTTCTTTTTTGAGAGGCAAAATGGGGGCAGACAGAACCTATATTAGCAGGAGTCAAAAGCCATCGATTTGATGCTGAGTTCTTAATCACAAAATCACAGCACTTTAGATCTCGGTAGGGGAGAAACTGAAACACAAAGCCATCACGTGACCTGACCAGGGTCATGGAGAATCCCGGTCCTCATTGAGTCCTCCTCTATGCCCTTAGCTCTCAGAAGATTCAACTGAGGCCATGAACATGAACATGCTTGGCACAGACCAGGTGCTTTCCACCAGTCCGCGCCCACTCTGCCAGCACCTGCCGGCGCTCCTACAGCAGCTGGGGCAGAGGGCCATCATCACCGTGGTGACTACGGGGCTGTCTGCCACCAGGAGCACCGCTGTCAAGTGCAGCACTGCGTGCCCAGACCTGGACTTGGGCCCTGTCAAGTTGTGAGCGCAGAGGACCACACGGCCCCCAGGAAGGAGCTCTGTGGCCCATCATGCTGAGCAGCCTGGGCCAGCACCAAGCCTCGGAACTGAACATCCGTCTGCCAGATCCTGGCTCCGAGTGCTGGTATGTGACCACACACATTTACAGAAGCTAGAGAGACCAAATGAGGGGAAGAGGAACATCCACGTGTTCTTTTCTACGTTTATTCATTCACTCGCTTGCTCATTCACTTTTTTACTCATTTAATGACTTTTTATTGAACATTGTGTTTGGAGAAACAGGGCTTCTAAGAGTTCATTGAATAAAGGAGACTGCATGGACAGAGATACAAACCAATTACAGTACAAGATGGCAAGTGCTTTAATAGCAAAATACTGTGGTAACTTTCCTGTTTCACAAGTATCGGATGGAGTAGAGACTGTATAACAGTCAGCATTTGAGCAGAGAAGCAAAACTGATAAACGTCGGTATATTCCTACATGTGGACACACACACACACACACACACACACACACACACTTTATATATATGCATATATATGTAGGGATTTGACCTTACAGAATTATGGACTTTAACAGTCCACATATGACTATTGTCTTTGCTGGGGTTTGGCAAACTTTTTCCATAGACAACCAGGCTATTTCAGGTTTTGCAAGATATATGGTCTCTATGTAGCAACTAGTCAATCTTGCTGATTTAGCACAGAAGCAGCCCCTAATAGTTCACAAACAAATGAACATGACTGTGTTCCAATAAACTTAATTAAAAAAAAAAACTCAGATTTGTCCTGTAGGCTGTACTTTACTGATCCCTGGTCTTTGGGGCTGGCTGTGGAGCCCATAGTCAATGGAACGTACATTGGGTCAGAAAGATGGATGTGAAGTGGAGGAGAGCAGGGACAAAGTGGGGTCCATGAGATGACTTGGAACCTGTGTCTGTCTCTCATTGCCCTCAAGGATTCACCTTCAGTGATGTGAGAGTCCAGTGCGGGGGAGGGGGGAGGGGGAGGTCTTTCCTCATGTTGCTACACCTGCATGGGACCCAGGAATTGGACAGACTGAAAGAGGACCCAGAGGGGACTGATCTGCCTACTGCCCCATGGCAACAAGTCAGCCAAGAAGTGACATCAGGCATGATGACCTTCAGGATGTAAAATGAATATGGACTCTGTCAAACTGACTTGCCCAGACTCACGCAAAATGTCTCTTATGACCCACACAGCTGTGGAGCAGTATAGGGAAGGAAATTCTGAAACCTGGCATTCCTGTTTCTCTAAGTGATTCAGTCAAGTCCACATGGATGAGAAGGTTTCAGAGGAGAGGTTGCTGGGACTGGACTTGATGCATGAGTGAGGGTCCTCTAGGTGGAGGGCACCCTTAGAGTCCTCGCACAACGAGCTTTGTGAGTGTTCTGTTTGCAAGCGACTCCAATGCGGAGTTCAAAAGGAAAAAGGAACAACCTATTCTTTTGCCAGCCGAACACTTGAAGTATTTATTTTCCTAATTTTTCACTAATTAACTGTTTCCCTCCACATCCTGATGCAAGCCATGTGGTGAGTGCTGTGGCAGACTCAGCCCGAGTCTCCCCACGCAGGTGAGTTGGTCTGCGTGTCTGGCACCGGCAGGCTTGCTCACCCATGGGGCAAGGGGGCTGATCTGTCCCTGCAGCCCTGGGCGTCCCATGAGCGGAGTCCTATTTAGCTGCATTATAGCAGATAACTCCCATAAAATTTGTCTGAGTCACAGCACCAAATGTTTCCCCCTTTTCTAGTAACTTGTTCTTTCTTCCTGCATTTTGTATTGATTAATGCTGTCAGATTTTACTAGATGTTCTAGCACCAAAAGTTATTATTTGATGCCTTATTTTTTCCAGTTCTTTCACTGTATTGATACTACCATTCACCAAGACGTCCATCTGTCTATTCATTTTTCATGTATTTGTCCATCCATCCATCTCTCTCTTTCAATATATATATAATATACATTAAATCTATCTATCTATCTATTTCTCTCTCTCTCTCTCTCTTTTATTTTGGCTATTACCCCATTTCAATCCTTTATCATCTCATGCTTAAATGATTACAAGATCCAGTAAGTTGATTTCCTACTGAATGACTAGGATGTAGAATAATACAGGTTTAGATTTGAATTTTGTTTCTGTCCTTAACTATCTCTACAACCTTATGTTATGTTATGTAATTATGTTAAGCACATAATTGAAACTCTCTAAGTCTGCTGAGGAACTAATAATCCGTATTTCAGTATTGTGAGCATTAATTGAAACAAGGTATATAGAACAGGAAGTTCAATGTCTGGCACATAAGAGGTGCTCGAAAGTATTATTTTACTCTCCTCTTCCTTAATTTCTCCTACCCTACCTACTCTATAATTTTCTTGAATATATTTTTCATAAATACATGCAACTGTTACCTCATTCTGGCCTTTGCTGATGCCATTCTTCTTCCTAAACTCTATCCTCCTCAATTCTTAGTTTCCTATTAGGAATTGACTCTGACTCGAGGTCTTTGGTCATGGAAACTCTCTTCCCCACATTAGCCATATTCTTATTTCTCTTTGTACAGAATTTATAGGATTTCTTGGATCTACTCATTCCTCAGGTAAAATGTTATCTCTTCCCATAACCCTTCCTGAATTCCCCCAATTTAAACTTTTACTCCCCCTGCATCATTATAAGACGTTATTGTAGGAAAGGGAAAGGGAAACTGCATCTTTGGGCACAGTCTGTTGAGTGTTGATAGCTGTGTCCTATACTCTTCACAAGAACCTCATGAATTATCGTTCTCTTCATTTTTCAGCAGAACGTTCCCAAGGTCGCTCAGCTAGTAAGGACCAAGGCAAAAATCTGAACCCAGGTCTGTCTCATTTCAAACGTCCTTTCCATTTCACACTACCCTGATTTCTTCTATCCTTTACACTAAAACAGTAATAATTCCATTCCGACATTTATGAAGGATTACAATAATTAAAAACCATGATTGGCTCCATCAATGAATTCTATTAAAGGATAAGGATATTTTATTTATTCTTATTTCACTTTAAATGTCCTGGTGTAAAAATTTAAACCTACCGGTTGCCACAAGGTAAATGTTCAGTTAAATGGCATTCAATGCACAAATAGAACTTTAATTAGAGTCCTTATTCTTGGAAGATTTTAACCCAATTTCAAATGTAATAAGTAAACATAAATCCTTCAACCATCATATTCTCAGGGTATGGTCAAATTTGGCATTTTTCCTTTTTAGTAAGGAAGTCTACAACAAAGAGGAAATTATTATTAGTAGTAGTAGTGGTGGTAGTAGTAGTAGTAGTAGTAGTATTTGGTTAAGATCTTAACACTATAAAAGACTCTTCATACACAGCCCTTGGCTATTTTGTGAAAATCCTTGGACCAGCCAGTCCACCATCCATGGCATTCAGTAACCTTGTAAAAGCTAAATTTGTTTTATTTATAGATTGGAAGAGCCTTTACCCATGAGGAGTACTGAATAAATAGACTTTCACCATTTCTCTCCAAAAAGGTTGGGAAGGAACTACTCATGAGGAAAGCCTGGAGGGTACAAATTGTCAGAATGAAGTATGGTCCTTTGTTCAGAATCAGAAGAGTTAACTACTCAGATCATAAAACGCCAGCTGAAGCTTACTTCACCAAGCAGAGGGGAGCAAAATGCAAAGAAGAAAAACACGACAACACTGAAAACGCCAGAGATGTAATCTCTCCAGATTAAATCATGACAACCTCATGGGGGATCCTAGAGGTCACGCTTTGCCTAAAAGACCCGGGAAGCGTGCTTTGGGGTGGCACAAAAGAGACTCACAGAACTTTTTGTCTTCTCTTTTTAATTTAATAAAACAGAATGAGATTGATTGAGCAATGCAGAATAATCTGCCTATCTGGGAAGTGTTTATGTCTGATTATTTGTACTTGAGTGAACGAAGAGCAATATTAAATTAAGGGGTGCAAAGATCAACCCAACATCATTAAATAATCATATTATGAATTAAAAAACACGAGTTCAATAATATTCTATCTTAAGTCTGTTATTTCTTTGGAGAGAAATGAAATGGTTATGCTCTGTGATAAACCCCCAAAGTCTGCTGTCCTCATAAAAGGAACATGCTGCTGAGTCACCATGAGTACTGAGATCCTTTCCAAGAGAAAGAATGGGTTTTTGTTGCTCAGTCCACATGAACTTGCCTGGTGCCCCCTCTGATTAATGGTATTTATTCCCCCAGAGAGCTGCCTGAGGCTGAAGGCAGAGATATGACATTGAGACAGAGCTAACCTAACTGGCTCTCAAGGGGATTCATCGCATGCCTGACCTTTCACTACGGTGTTCTAAGCATTTGAGTTAACTGGGTGTGCCTCCCCTGCAAATAAGTCTCAGCCATTCCATAAAAGGGAAGATAGGATGCTCAGATATCAGGTTGCAAGCACTGTACCTTTAAGACCAGTCAAGGTTTACCTTCAAAGCTTGGTGTGGGACCTCCTAAAGAAAAGACCTGTATGGTCATAAACTATTCATGCAGGTTATCATATTTCTAGAACCACCTACTTTCTAGTTTCCTTACCTTGTCTCATTACCACCTGTCTCATCTCCTTGACAACTCTGATCTCAGATCTACCTTCAATTTATTTTTATTACTTTCATGCTCTCATCCTGGACATGTCTAGTCTTGTCAATTTGATACCTGACCTCGACTTAACCTGGCTCCATTTTCCCTACTTGTACTAGAGGTGGGTGTTGATGTCAGATCCATTTGTCGGTATCTGTTCTTGATTCCACTGTCTGCCCCATTTTTGGCTTTGCTCTTTCTGTGAAAACATCAGGAAGTCCAAGAGGTCTCACCCCAGAGGCAGGACCCACAGATAAAGTCTGAAGGGTTGTCTGAGGTTGTCTGAGACAATGTGCTCCACAATCCTTGTCATTTAAGCCATGAGAGGAGTCATGCATACATCCCAGAATACTCTTAACTAAGAAGGAGCTACACACATCGTGGACTGTACCTCAACTGTATCTGTCTTGAGAAAAGCCAACTATACCATTATGTATCACCCAGTGTGATACAGGAGAATATCAAGTGCTTTGAAGTCAGGCTGACCTAGGTCTGAATCCCAGTTCTATCCTTGTTAGCTGTGTCATCTCAATCAAGCTTCTTAACCCTTCTGAGCCTCAGTTTCTCCATCTATAAAATGGGGATAATTATACCTACTTTATACTGTTATTATGAGAATTAAAAGACATGCTGAATATAGAATACAGAATATATGATATCCAATAAGTAGGTCTTATTTTTATTGTAATTATTGCCATAATAAGGTCTTAAAGCCTAAATTCTGGCAAGAATGGAGAAAATTTCAAATATTCAGGCAGCTCATTTCTTGAGAGATGGGTCACAGGATTCTTCATGCACTGGGCTGGTGGATCTGTGTTATAAGTCACCAGTTGGCTTCCTGCCTGAACTTTTAATCTTGTCCCCATCTCGATTTAAAGAGGGTGAGAAAGCAGAGACATCAATCGTTTCCTTGTCAAGGACAACAGCCCCTTCCTTCTTCCTTAGATCTCTCCTGGGGCTCCATCCACCCAGTGCCAAGGGATGGGGACTGCTGCTGAATACAAATCACCACGTGGTGGGGGAGCCTTTGTGCCTCCATGGGAGGCAGGAGTAATTTCACTGTCTCTGTGTTAGGCTGTGATGAGTCCAATCCAGTCCCCCCACTCCTCCTGGGGTTAAGAGTCCCACCGTGTTCCACAGTCATCCTGGGTAGTGATGTAACCATGAAGATGGCAGTTACCCAAGGTACTGGGACACAGACTGTATTGATTTGTTCTTCTAATGCATTAGGAGGAAACAGGAAACCTCAGGAAGGTCACAAACGACAATTGTGCATTGACTGGCACAGACATTTACTTCATTCAGGAAAGCACAACTCAAGTGGCCTTGCTATCAGAGAGGAAAGACCACAGATGCATGACTCAAAAATAAAGACAATAAGCATGGGCTGGATCAGAAGGAATCAGAAAGGACTGAAGCACCTAACGCTCAAGCTCAAACTGGAGGAAGAGTCTTTGTTCAGTTACTGGCAAGGCCAGACACTCAATAAATGTTGCTAAATAAGCGGAGCAAGGAATAAACCAAGCAAGGGTGATCCCCTTAGGTCTTGGCTCTGTTGATTCTCTAGGCAGAGCTACAGCATTCTCCCATTTGATTCTGTGGTTACATGTCCCTATTTCCATCTCTTGAAGCTGAGCATGACAGAAAGCTTTCCATGCATTCTCACTGTTCTCAGCGTTCCCACCTTTGTGATCATCCTTGGCATCACTGGTTGCTGAAAAATCACATGTTTGGAGGTATCTCAGGCTTCCTGTACCCTCTTTCCTTCCAGACCTGGGTTCTGAATGTTTGGGGTTTGCTTCCCAAGAGTTCTAAGCTGGCTTTGTCTTCCTGGATGATTTTTCGAGGTGAAATATTCCTTTGAGGACTCCCGTTATTTCAACTTTAGCAACCAGTCTGTTTTCTGGTGAGCAACTATTCCAGAATGTCAGCTCCCATGTTAGCCCACTATCCTCTAAGAAATGAAACCTGCAAAACCAAGCTTTTCCAAATGTTTGATCTTTACTCTTCTCAGGAGATTCTGGATAGGATGCTAAGGTCTCTTCTAACTCCATAAATCTATAATGAAAACCAAGTCATCAGTCCAGGACTCTGTGGAATATTTCTGTTTTTTTTTTTTTTCTAGAAACACTTCTGTATTGCTTAGTAGAGAGTGAAAAATTATAAAACATCAAGGTGAGATGGGCCTGAAAACTGTGTTTTGTTCAAGCTTTTGTAGGCTTAGTATGGACATTTAGTCTCTAATCCTGGTCTGAGCAGCCATATGGAACACAGGAGTGCTATCTCTGACAAAATACATAATGCTAGAGTTTACTCATAAGCAACGTAGAGCTTGAGTAAGGACAGTCCAAAGCTTCTGTGGAGATCAGATTCTAGCACAGGACATTATTTATCCCAACCCTGCCAGTCACTCTCCCTATAATTTAGGCACAAGACAGAATTTTGTAGCCACAGTGGCCTCATATTTAAAAGGGATTACTAATAAATTAATTTGGGGTTACCATGAAGATTAAATGAGACAGTGGATTATAAGTAGCCTAGCACATAGTAAGTGTTCAACAAATGTGTTTATTTTTCTCTGAGGGACCACTAGATATCTAGCCACTGGTGGCTATAGTTTGAGTCTTAGGATAAAATAGCTAACACTTACTAACCATTAATTGCGTGCCAGGCAATGTGCTAAGTAATTTGAAAGTAATGTTTTCTTTACCTAGATACAATACTACATTTATATTTGTCTAGATATTTACCTAGATATGATACAGATACTAATCTTTCAGATAAGGAAAAGGAAGCTCAGAGATATTAAATAACTTTCCTTATGTTATACATCCAATCACTGACAAAGCCAAGATTCTCATCTTGGACTTTCTCACTGCAGAGCCCATTTTCTCAACCACTGTGTTGTAAGGACGTTTTTGAATGAGAACTCAGTGGTATGACTTTAATAAGCAAAAAAACCCAGTGAACTGTAGAGTCCTTGGGGAAACAGGGGTTGGAGAATGGAGGTGGAAATGCACTAAAATAATAGATTCCAGTATTGATCTAGTGAGCAGGGCTGAGGAGAACGACATTAGTAGGATTTGTAAGGTTGTTATTAGTATTTGCCAAAGATGTTTGCCATCTCCCATGTTCTTCTTGGGAATGTTTCCTTTTGAATATCTCTCCAAAAAAAAAAAAAAAAAAAAAAAGAAAAGGTAGTAAAAAGCATCCTTCTTCCTTACTTCCCCCCCTAAACATTTATTCAATCTTTTTAACTGTAGGCACCAAGCTAGTTACCAAAAGTAGAGAAATATGGAGCACGGGGCAAGATTTTATATTTGATATGTTTGATTCACAGGTGCAACATACTGAGTCTGGGAAGAAAATCTGGGGCAAGATTTGGATGAGCACTGAGTCTACACTGAGGAGTCTTGACTTCCATGACATCCTTACATACGGAGTTATTTAAGAAGAGAATGCTGTCAGGCTTGTGATTTCTAAAACCCACTGTGGACCAGTGATGATGTTAACATTTGTCACATGGTGAACATTAAGAGGTTCACAGATACAGTGAGATGAGTATCTTAAACTCATAGGTAAAAAGTTTTGTCTTATGTGTATATGGGTTTGTTTTTTTGAGGAGAGTGTCCAGCTTTATTCTCAAAGGGTCAGTGACACAAAATGATTAAGATCAAATGCCAGTACAGTTGTCTCAGAAGGGAGGAAAATAGGTGAAGGGTGGTGAAAAATACAGTCAAAAGATGAGGACGAGCTGAAGTAGTAATCATGGAAATGGTGCTGGGAGGTAGAAAGGCTATTTGGGACCTGGGACTGATAACTGGAATAGATAATCAACCAGATGTGGAAGGTGAGAGAGAGGAAAGATGAAGCTTCAATGCCTCTTGATTTTCTAGACTAGGAACCAGGAGAGGAAATACAGGAGTGCCTATAAGTTTAAGATAGGGAAGGGTTGTTAAATTTAGTATTATTCTAAGTATTGCTTGCTCCTTGGAATGTGATTATGGTATTGCTATTTTCTCTATAGGTCTTAAAACATTTACCAGGAAGTATAATTTAACTCATTGTCATAGTTAGCAAATGAGGGAAAACATGGTGATTTGAAATTTGTACTTCAAACACCAGAAGGATCTTTTTCTATAAAGCTTGGATATATACCTAAAACGGAGGGACATGACTTCATCTCCCATTTCCAGTCCACCCACCCCTCCATAGTCTCAAAAACAAAGGTGGTAATTCAAAATGACTTAGGATATGTTTACATAATGCCAGGTGTTTAGACAAATTCTTAAGAGGTGACAGTGGGTATAGAAGCAACATAGCTGTTGCCTGAATTCTTCCTTTTTATAAAGCTATTTGACATCACCTAGATATAGTTCAAGTTATATAGATGCCCTGGCTATTAAAAGGGTAAAACCTTATAAAGAAGATTTTGAGTGAACACTGTGTGCCAGTATTCTATCTCTTGGTAAAAGTAACTATTTAACAACCTATTTTTATGGTATTAACCCTGTTAAGGTAGATATTATTATCTTTGCTTCACTGATGAGGAAAGTAAGAATGAGAAACAAAAACATGTTACGTTTGTTCAAGTAGGAAGTGGCAGGCTCTGTGGCAGAACTCTTCCAGTCCCTGCTCCCTGTATTATTTGACCACTTCTGGACCTCTCATCAAGGGATCCCCTTCCTTTTCAGTGCCCCATCCCTTTATGCCTTCTTTTCACTCTGCAATCAGTTTAGACTCCAGAACCCACAGTTATAATCAACCTCTTGCAAACCCTCATTTTCCTAGCCCCCCCCCCGTTTTTCCATCTTTTTCAACCAGCAAAGCACAATCCTTGAATCCAGTCTTGCCCTCTTCATACCTACCCCACAGTCACTGTGGGCTAGGAAAAAAAAAAAAAAAAAAAAAACAGTCATGCTCACTGGTTTTGCCTCCAGTTTGTGACCACAGACCTCAAGTGGGCCCCCTACCCTACCTGGCAATCTGGCCACATTTGTCTAGTCAATTGACTCTTTCATCATTCAAGACACCCATGGTCAATGTTTCTCATTTCTCAAATTTCCTGCCCTGCTCCCTTCTCCTTACTTTCCAGTGAAGTCTTTGCTTCTTGGTTGACTAAAGAAATAGTCATGAGCTGATGGTATATACACCTATTCTCAGGACCAAATTTACCAACCAATCTGCTATCTTAACTTATAGACTCAGCCTTCCTCCTATTTATATATTTACTCATAAGAATTGTTCACACATTTATTAAGACTAATACCTCCACTGATGTACTGGAGCGTACCCCCTTTTCTTTTCTTTTTCTTTTTCTTTTTTTTTAAGATTTTATTTATTTATTTGACAGAGAGGCAGGCAGAGAGTAGGGAAAGCAGGCTCCCTGCTGAGCAGAGAGCCTGATGTGGGGCTCGATGCCAGGACCCTGAGATCATGACCTGAGCTGAAGGCAGAGGCTTAACCCACTGAGCCACCCAGTTGCCCCCGTACCCCTTTTCTAGGACTTTGTTCCTGCAGTTGTCTTCTCTCTGTCCTCATTTCCCCCCTCGACAGATCACCGCCATCACCAGACAAACAGGCTTTACTGTCTTCCATCTTAAGAAAACAAAACTTGCCCTCGATCCACATTCCCTTCCAGGTCTTACCTTATGGTTTCCATCTCTTTTAAAACAAACTCCTAAAAAGAATTGTCCATTCATAATTGCTCTACTTTCCTACCTTGAATTCCCTTTTTAACCTGTGCTAATCAGGCTTTAGGCTCCCAATCCTTCAAAAACAATTTTTAAATCCATACTTGTCAATGTCACCCAAAACAGCATGTTGTCAAATCCAATGATGAATTCTCAGTACCACTTTCAAACTCTTAGGCACTCTGACAAAGCTGTTTACTTCTTCCTTCTTCAAACGCTCTGTTCTCTTCTGGGATGATATGTTCTGGATTTTCTTCTCCTTCACTGATCACCCATTATTAGTATTGTTGCTGGCTTCTTGATCCCTGCTCTAACTCAAAGATTCAGTGTGGCTCTCTGTTGTTTCCTTGTCTCCACCTGCATTTACTCTTGGGTGACCTCATACAATCTGATCACTTCCAAATTTCTATCTCTTCTCCTCACTTCCTGCACGAGTTATGAAATACCAAACTACCCACTGAATATTTGGAGTGTCTATTATGTATATTAGATTTAATATGGCCAAAACAGAACTCCTGGTTCTCTCCTTCCCCCTCAAAATACTCTGATTCTTTTCTGTCTTTTTCAAAACCTAGAAATTATTCTTGATTTCTCTTTTCCCCTCATTTCCTGCATCAGCAAATTTTGCCAACTTTACCTTAATCTCATCACTTCCCTCCATGGCTAGCAACACTTCTAGTCTAGGTTTCTCTTGACTGGACTACAAAAGCCTACAAACTGATCTCAGTTCCTCTACTCTTCCCTCTTCCTTCCACCCAGTTCTGTTCTCCACAGAGCAGCCAGTGTTCTTCTTAAAAGGAATTATGTTCTGTCCTCCCCAAACGACTTCAATTACTTCTCATTTTACTGAGAATAAAATTCAGACTATATAATGGCCTCCCCGGTGTTACCTGATCTGGCCACAGCTTACCTTGCTGACCTTATATTCTACTACTTTTCCACTGATCAATTGTGCTGTATTTACACTGGCTTTCTGGCTTTCCTTTAATTCAGCAACTCACCCCTGCCCCAGAGCCTTTGCACTGCTTAATTCACATACCCAGAATGCTGTCAGACCAGATATTTACAGAACTCCCATCATCAAGAAGTATAGAGCATCTTAAAAGCATAGTGTATCAGAATTAGAAGAGTCTTAGGGATCTTCAGAACCCATCCTAGCATCTTAAAGCTGAAAAAATTTGAAGCCCAGACAAGTTGAGACTTGCCCAAATCCACACAGTTCGTGACCAGCCTGACACCTCGACCTCTCCTGACCAAATTCTCTCTCCTTTAAATTCTATTAGATGAGCTAATTACTCGGTGTATGGCACTCTTATTGATTTGTATTCAAATTAACTATAGTTGGTTTTAAACTACAACATAATCTGTCCAGCAGAATTAAATGCTTCCGAATCATTTTGACATCTTCTTTCCTAGGGTAATTGGGCTTCAGTGAGTGACAAAGGGTAGAGGAAAGAGGATGGGAATACAGGGGTGGTGGTATTTTGATTCCACAGAAGTATTTGGCCTTTCCGTGTGAAATCAAAGTGCCCCACCCTGGTGTTAATTCCGTTCTCTTGCTATCCTTCTGGAGCAACTTCCGGACACCAATGCCCAGAGGAGAAAACTGATCATATATAGTACTCATCTCAGAATGACTTTTCTAAAGTATAGAACTGGCTCCTTCATTTCTCTCCTTAAAATCCTTCTGTGGCCTCCTCTGCCCTCAAGATAAATTCCAGTCTCTGTCACTAGGCTGCCAGCCCCTCACAGCCCATGGTTCATCATTAACCTCCTCCCCTCCCACTTCCTTTCCTATGACTACTGCTCCTGCCCTGGTTCTCAGTGATTCAGGCACACAAGTGTCAAGTGCATTTTTACCTCTCCACCCCTCGCCCTTACATACCTGTCCTTTGTAACAAGAAGCAGGTGGTTACCTCTTCTGGGCATCCTGGGAAGGCTTTCTTAAGCAATGTCATTTGCTTCCCCAGGATCTTGAACATCTTGTGTGTGTCCCCATTAGAGCATTTGTCAGGGTAGGAAGGAGTTTTGTTTGTTTTTTCAGTTCTCACTGCCCTGCTAGATTGTGAGCCCTTGAGCTGTTATTCTTTTGGTCTCCATAGAGCCTTGTTCAGGACCAGGCACAATCATCACTGAGAATGTGCTGGATGAATGAGCGAGGGAATGAATGCGACCAGCAGGCTGGCAGGGAGTGAGAAGAGCCTCCCCCAAGAATATTTTAATGGATTCTCATCTGCTGCTACCTCGACCACGCCTCTTTCCACCCCACTTATATTTCATAGACTTTACAATAATCTTTCCCCAGGGTTAAAGAGACCAATTACTCTTGTGAGGCTCCTTCTGGCAGGCACTGCCCCTGGCTCTAAAGGGCCTCTTGAGCCATCTCTCCAGTCCCAAACGTGAATGTGCTGCGGGATTTTACATTCACTTATTTTTTGCAGTGCACTCACTCCTAGTAGAATGCAAGATGATATCTAGCCGGGGATTTTTAAAATAGATATAAATTTATTTATATATGACTTAGGAAGAAGCCTTTTCCTATTTATGATGGCAAATTATGCTGGTTAAAAAAATTATTTGGGTTTAAAAAGTGAATCAATTTAATGAGAAACATTAAATTTACATAACATAGATGTATGGCAAAACTAGTGAAGTGGTGCCTGAATGACTAATGATTGGGAAATACTGATTTCATTCATGTAAGCGTTCATTCATGTGTTCATTCATCCAGTGTTTACGCCACACCACAGGCCAAGCCCCATGTTGTGTAAGGAGTATATAGATGATGAGTACTTTCTGCCTTGGTCCCTGTCATTTAAACTTTAGATACGCCCCCTGGGCACTCTGCACATTCCTCTACTGGATGCTGAGAACAATTTGTTAACATTCCCAGTGATGTGGGATTACCAGATTGGGTGGGAATGGAAACAGGAAAATGTATGCACATATACCTGCAAATTTACATAGATGTGTGTGTTCCTATGTGTGAACATGTGAGGGTGGGCTGGGCTCACTGTTTCAAACCACAGAATATGTCAGAGGGTATATGCACACACATCCTCATTCACACACAACCACCTAAATGCTAGAATTAGAAATCTACACTGCATGGAACAGTAACTTGCCAACAGTGGAGTTGTAAGGTAGACCATGTGCAATGGAAAGAGAATAGACATTGGCATCAGATCAGAATTCAAATCTCAACTTTGCCGCCTACTGCGAAACTTTGGGTAAACTTCTTCACCTCTCTGGAGTTTCGGTTTTCCTCTGTAAAATGAGAGGACTGGACTGGATCAGTGACAGAAAATAGAGTTCACTGGTTGAGTGTACTGTACTGGCTTGGGTGGGAAGGTCTGAGGGCAGATCCTGGTTGAGTGGGAAAATGTGCTTGAATGACTAGTTAAGTCTAACATGTATGTGGGAAGGCAAATGGAACAATTGGTTATGTCTCATGTGAGTGTGAGAAGGGAGAATGGCAACATCTTTCTACATTGCATTTAGAGTTTCTGAGTTGGATTACCTTGAAGAGAAGTTCAAGGTCTGACATTCTATAGTTTTCAATTCCATATTTTTCTTAACAGTAAGTAGTGAAGGAACATAGCAATAATGGTGTTTGGGGATGGTGATAATCATGTAGAATAGCTTCAATTTATCTCTGTAGAACTTGTAGGAGGCAGCCTCTAAGATGGTGCCCAGAAATCCCCACCTCGGTATATTTGCTATTTTGTGTAATTCTCTACCTTTCACTGCAGCTGGATTTGTTTTGCTTCTAACAAAATAAATACAGTAGAAGTAATGTGATATCATTTCAGAGATTAAATTATAAAAAGACTATCTATGGTTTTTCTCTTGGGTTTGTTCTCTCTCCATCTTTCTCTCAGATGCCATGTTGTGAGTCACTTGAAGGAGAGGTCCATGTGACAAGGAACTGATATCTCTAGCCAACAGCCAAGGAGGATCTGAGCCTGCCAAGAGCCCCATGAGTGAGCCTGGAAATGGACCCCACTAACAGGATCATTAAGATGATTGCAGATTCAGCAGCACCTTGATTATATCATGTGGTGAGATCTTGAGGCAAAGCTGATATGCTGAACCTGGATTCTTGCCCCCTAGAAATCAAGAGGTAATAAATGTTTCAAGCTGCTAATTTTGGGGGTAATATGTTATGTAGCAATAGATAACTAACAGAACTCTAGGTCTGGCAATCACTAAGGCAAGTCTTAACAGGTAATGTGTAGGCCCAGGTTCCACACTCCATTCAGTAAGAATTACCATTGGCTCAGATCTTGATATGGCCATCAAGATAGCCTCTACCCATACAGCCACTTGAGTGAGGACCATGGTCACACCTTATTCTGAGCTCCAAACTTCCAACCAGTTTTCCTACATGTTCCACTGGCATCTCCCCCATAACATCTCTGAAATCCTCCCTAGTTTTGTTCTTCTATTATTCCCTGTTCTATGTCCAAGCCCTGAACTTTGGAATCATTAGCAATTCCCCCCTTGCCTTTACTCACTGTATCTTATATCTAGAATCCCTCCAACTGCTGTCCAAGTTCACTACTGTAGTGATGTCCAAGTTCATTACTGTCCATGTTCATTACTAGGATTTCACATCTGATTATGGTAATACCTTCTCACTATCTCCTTGCTTATGCCCAGACTTCCTCTGTGCTGCAACAGATAAAATGCTTTGCTTTTCTATCATTGGACATTTAATATATAATGTGGAGAAGACCATGTGGAGATAAAACTATCCCTTATCCCATCACCATAAAATCTGGTTTATTTTTGTACACTCTTCCAGTGTCTGCCCCTGTACAAAAATGTATTTCCTTTGATGGTAATAGTGATCTCTACACAATCTTTTACTTTCAGTACTTCATTAAATAATAAGTATTTTCCCAATTTTCCACCTTATCTTAGAAATTATTGCATTTATTGGTGCATTTTACTCCATGGAGGAGCTATAACCTAAGATACTTAACTACTTCTCTATTGGATATTTGAGTCGTTTCTAGTCTTTGTTGTTGTAAGTAACACTGGATTAGTCTTCCTGGGTAAAACTGTTTGCCTCTCTTTAATTAATTCACTGTGGTAAATTTGTAGGAAGAGAATTCCTTGGTCAACTCTTCTGAAGACTTTTTGGTACAGGATAGAGGTCCCAAATTTTCTAGAAGATTGATCCTCAGTGATAAGAGTATAAAGCAACATCATTTTATTCGCTTTTTAAATATATATATATAATACACTTTTTAAAAGTCCTTAACTTTTTTTCTCCTGAGAGCTTCCTCCCTCTCCTTCTCTAACTCTTCCATGTGTTCTTTGTCCTCCTCTACCTCCTTCTTTTTCTTCTTCCTTTTCCTTTCAATATCAAACTTTGCACACTGAGGTAGCGCCAGTAAAGAAGTCAAGGTAAACCGTGTGGCATCAGATTGCCTGGGCTCCCAGCTCAGCTCTTATCTCTCAAGGAGCAGGAACAACTACACAGTTCTCTCTCAGGTCCTTGCTCACCTAATTTGAAAAATGGGGATATATGACTCCTTTCTCATGGAGTTGTTATGGTGCTTAAGTAAGTCAATATACACACAACAATTCAAACAGTGTTGGCCCACCGTGAGCGTGCAATAACTACCAGCCACTATGACCAAATTATTTCAGATTATTTTCTTAGAACAGAGGCCCAGAAGGAGAATTACCAAGACACAGGTTAAGAGTACTTTTATTCTCTTTCTAGGCATAATTTCCCAAAAATCATTGTGCCGGTTTCCACTGGTTGGAGGTGACATTTTCAAGGATTCTGCCTCACAGAGGGCTGAAGAGAAAGGCACAGAGGATAAATGATTCACTGTGGCCATGATGCTGCCTCAGCACTGGGCAACCAGGCCTGCGTCTGAGGAAAAGGCAGCCAGACTCACTGACGTTATGAAATCAGCCACGCAGGGGTGTCAGGCAACAAGCTGATACTAGAGAGAAGTCAAGGAGAAATATGATTGCCTCAGGACAGGGACTGCTCTTGTCAGGAAAATTCCTAGGAACATGAAGAGAGATGTGCTTAAACGGTTCTGTGAGTCATATCCAGGAATTTGTAGAACAAAAGGGCGATCACGCCATGGCCAAGCAGGGCTCCTGACAGAGAGCTTTTATGGAAGGACCAAGGAGGGCCGGCGAACACAGAGCGGACTGAGTCATTACCACCCTGGTGATTCCTGACCCACATTCACAGGAGCCAGTTCCCTTTCTTCTTCTTCTAGGAGGGACATTAATAGTTCAGTTCTTTTCAGTAGGCAGGTTCTGGGTATCCGAGGGGCTTAAGAATGACTGACAGAGAGGTCTGCAAGGAACTGGATCCACGCTGATAAGACCTGACTACCCAAAATAACTTACTCACCAGTTCCTTGTTGCCAGTAACTCAGCAGCAGTTGGGGTGTTTTCATGACTGCCTTGAAAGTCAGGGTGCTGGTTGATGCTACTGTTACTGACGATGATGAAAAGAAGGTGAGCATGTTGATAATGATAATAAGGAAAGGAAGGAGAGATTCATGTTTTCTGAGTACACCAGGGTGGGGGGCTTTCATGTACTTGATTGTACTTTATTCTCACACCCCACTCCCTGCCCCCAGGAGAGGTGGAAATAATCACTCCCCCCGTATAGATGTGCCTCACAGGGGTTAAGTGTCTTACCTATGATCACACAGCTGCTGAGTGCCCACCAAAACCTTAAAATTTCCACCCTCACTTCAAACCCTGGCCTTTCCCTTCACACCACATGCAGTAGATGAAAACGCCGCATGTATACACCCCTTCACCTGGGTAAAAGACCCCCATGTAGCCATTCCAAAGGGCACTGGACCATTTCTTCCTCCTCGTGCTCCTCCTCGTGCTCCTCCTCCTCCTCCTCCTCTTCTTCTTCTTCTTCTCTCTCTCTCTTTTTTTTTTTTTTTTTGTAATTATACCACTAACTTTGCTGACTGGCTTAGACTCTGTCTTCTGTTGTAACAAAGCCAACTGAACACTTTATTTCTGCCAGGCCTTTCAAATAGAAACCAGCTCCAGATTTGTGATAACAGTCTGGAGATTTGGGGACCTAAGCAGCCTGATCACCCTGGTTTAGGCCACAAGAACGGCCAGCAGCCTTCTGCAGTGATCCTAAGTGACTTGAATCCCACCTGGGACAGCCATGAGATTTCTCAGCAGAGAAACTGTTCCCAGTTGATTTTCTTTTCTGAGCAGCCAGAGAGCCCTTTTGGTCTTGCCCACTGGGAGCAAACCTGAGGCTGCCCAGCTTGTCAGAGTGCCCAGCAAGTTTGTTGACCTGATTAACCTATGATAATTATCTTCTGAAGCTACATGGTGGGCAGAAGGGACCAGACAGACAGCCCTGTTGGCTCGGCTTTCACAGCTCATTTCCACAGGGCATTCCCCTCTGGGTCTCTGGACATGAGCTAAGTTCATTCCCACATATTTCTTTCCTTTTTTGGCTTGTCCTCTCCCCTGCCCTCTATCATGCACATGCTGGGGTCACCAATTTCCTTGTACAAAGAGGTGCAGAGTGGAGAAGGGAAAGAAAGGTGAATTGCTCATCTCCGGGATAAGCTAAACAGTGTAATGCATATTTAATATGAATGCTTTGCAAAGCAGTAGTCATGTCTCCCAAGAGTTATGGTGTTTTTCAGGCAAACAAGAGAAGGGAATTTCCCAGAACACTCTTCACTAGAAAAAGGAGAATGTCAACTCTTTTCTAAATTGGCCTAGTCTGGAGGAGTGGTGACACAAGATGGTTTTTATGGTTCCAAACCTGGTTTGGGGCTTGGTCTTACACTTTCTTGGTCTTCTGACCTTGAGCTGATTTTTTTTTTTTTTCAAACTTCTCAAAGCCTCAGTTTCTTCATATGTCAAGTGGGAATAGCAAGACCTAGCCACAGGGTTGTTTTAAGGCTGGAATGAGAAAACATAGGTAAGAACCTTGGCGTGGTGTCTGCTGCAGAGAACCATACAATAATTGGATGATGTCCTTGCATTTCCTTTTATTATGTGGCGTGTCACAGCGAAGGCAAAGTCTAAGAACCATCCAGTCCTACAGGTCAGGCACCATAAAGCAAAGTGGAGTCAGGAGTCCAGGAGCCATGGCATGAAGGGATTCCTGAGGGGACTCTCTTCTGAAGGTGCAGCGCTGCCTTTTCTGCCATAAAGGAGAGTGACTGAGTGTTGCGCTCAGAAAACGGTGTATGACAGGGGTGATATGCTTCAGCCCTAAGAGACCGGGAACAAGAACTTCTTTTCATAAACCACAATGCCCCTTGAGCATTATGACTTCATTTTTTACTTGAAGTAAGGCTCAAAAAAGCAACTATCAAATGATACCCATCCACTTGAAAACCCTGATCTGCCTCAGCAGTAGGCAGGGGAAGGTCACGTCATGTTCTAGGCCAGTGTGATTGAGGTCAGCTTTTCTGTTCCTTCAGATCATTCCCTTTTCTGCTCATGCGAGGGAACCTGGTGCCAAGACATGTGAATCATCTGTTACTTACACTTAAAAGGAAAAAAAGTATAACGATGCTATATAAAATTTGGAAAAAGAAAACTAGTCAAGCAAAATCACTTTGAGTTTTCTTATTTTCCTTATCTGAATCCGCTCAGATTTTAGGTAATCATAATCATTACAGACATTTAAAATGTTTGCTTCTTTCATCTAAAATTGTATCATAAGTCTTTTATTCTTTCTCATAGCCTTTGCGGCTGTCATTGTAGATTTTCCCGTAGTATTCCTGTCCCTTGATGTCGGACACTTGGGTGGTTTCACATTTTTTCATTAGTCAGGCTAATACTGAGAAGAGCATTATCTTCTGCAGATGCATTTTATTTTTTTAAATGATTTTTTTAGGGGGGATAAATTCCTAGTTCGGAATGACTCATAATTCTTGATATTTATTACCAAATTGCTTTCCACAAGACCTGTGCTAATATTTTTGCCCCCAGAATATTACACTCACAGAATTGCTGGACTCAGGTGTTACTTACTTATTTATAATTTGCTAATCCTTTGTCTAATGACTTGTGAACATAGCCATGCCTCTTATTAACTGCATTTTCCTCTCAGATGGTCTGTTTTTGCAAGAACAGAACCTAAGTTGGGTATCCTACATGTGACTCTGACAGGTCAGCCCCAGCGACCCTGAGGGGTCACATTGCTCATTCTACCCTGGCCCTGGAAATCTGGTCTTCTGACGTTGGTGCCCTGCTCTCTACCCGCTTTGCAAGCACTTAGGGAAGAAAGGGTATGCACGGTAGGGGTACAAAGTTTAGTGGTGGCGGGCAGGGGGCCAACAAGGAACACTGCAGTATGGGGCAGGGGAGTCCCCAGGATCAAGGTAGGGAGCTCAGGGAATGCCTTTCAGAGGAAAAGCTTAGGCTGACATGAGAAGGACAAATTAGAGCTTATCAGGCCAAGACAAAGGGAAGTGGCACCCCCTCTGCCATTACCACCATCTCACTCCCCATCTCCGTATCCTCACAGGACTTGAGTCATGCTGAGATGCATACTTTCATGCCCAGAGTTTGCTCACACTGTTCCCTGCGTCCAAACCTCCTCTTCATTCTTAAACACTGACTCAAGTCTTATGTAGTCTTCAAAGCCCATGTGAAACTCACTTCTTCTAACTTCCCTGTCCCAGTCTGGAGGTGGAGGGGACAACAAAGGAGAATTCCTCTTCCTCCGCGTGACCTCCCACAGCACTTCGCATGTACGGCAGCCGCAGCTTTCATCAGTTTTTGCCTCCTCCACTGAACCGTGAACTTGGACTCTGTGTGACTCCTCTCTCCGTGTTGCCTTTGCTGCGCTCAGGGCCTGACTCAGGGGGTGCCGGCTGCCTGCTGAGCCACGATAAACTCATTGAAAGATCATCTCTTGAAATTCAATCCCTACACCATTGCTGGAACTCAGTAGCTTCTCAATAAATAAATACATGCTGAATACATTTAAATAGTCAAGTTCAATTTCAACTAGGTCTCCCTTTAGGGAATCACTATTTTTTTTCCAGTGGCATTTGCACAGGAGTCCACCTCCTATTTAATGGGGTTTTCTCTATGGCCTGAGAAACCAGAGCCTTCCAGATGATCATCCGTGGACCCTTACCAGCCTCACCCACCATTGGGCAGGCCAAAGCATGTCTCCTTAACACACAGCCCTTTTCCCTCCTTGTGAGAAAACCAAACCTACTCTGCTAGCTGAGATGAATAACCCTTGCTAAATAGAACCCACTGAGTCTTCCAGCCAAGGAGGCAGCTGGCGGAGATGGGGGGAGGTGAGCATGTTTTGAAGCATAAAATTTCCCAGGATTAGGGCATTTCATTAGGAGACTTCTGGATGTGTTTTTCTCTCTAAAGACTCAAATGAAAGTCCAGAGAATTTACCAACTACAGGGAACCATTCTTTACCATCAGGAGCTCTCTTGCCCATTAACTATAAACAAGTATGTGCGTTGATCTAACAAATGCCTATTTATTTTGGGGGGGCTTACCCTGTTTCATTTTTAATTAAAATCGTTGCATTGATTTGTTTTTAAAATAATGGTGAAGACTCTGATTTTTGTAGGTTGAGAAATAAATTATCATTTGAAGGATTAGAGTGGCTCTTCTTTTGATTTTAATAAAGATTAGAAGAAGAAAAAGAGGCACAAAGGAATGAATGCCGCTCCCCCAATATAATGAGGTAGACGGCTTCCCCCCCTTGATCAAACAAAAGAACAAATGTATTAAACAAAGAGTATAGATTTGACAAACCATCTCTGCTCTCGCAAAGGATTTTCGAGAGGATTTGGAAAGTTGTAGCCTGACCGTGTTCTGTTATTTCTGAGTATATTAAAGCCAGTACTCTGTTAGCTTAGGTATTGTTTTTGTGTGTGCTTTGCTTCCCAGCAATAGAGTCTTTCTTTAAGAAAAGCAATTGGGAGATACCCTGGTCCTGGTTAATCTGTTCCCCCTTTCACACACAGACCATTGTCTGAATGTGCTTCCCGAGAGGCACGGGCATTATGTCCTGGGCCCCTCTCCCAGGTCAGCAGCCCGTACAAAGGGAACAGCACATCTTGGGAAGAGCCCGCTGGATTTCCATTTGACACCAGAGCTGCCCTGCTTTGTGCAAGCCTCCATGCAAAATGTGCCGATTCCCAAGGAAAAACAAACAAATGAAAAACAAAGCAAAACAAAACAAAAATACAAAGCGAGGAACAAATGTATGGTGGTGTTTGTAACTGTTCCATCCAGACCCTCCACCCCAAAGGGGAAGGATCTGGGAAACTCCTGCTGCCCTCATGGGTGACTGCAGGGCTCTGAAGGCTCAGTAGAAGATTCATCTCTGTGGGGTGCTGAGGGTCTGGCTGCATTTCTAGAATAGGAAGCTCTGGAACTGTCCTTTTGTTCCTGTATCCCTTGTGATTTCCCACCCAGATGCAGAGACGGGGCCGGCTCCTTCTACTCCTATCTGTCAACTCTGGCAACGCACCCCAGGAGTTTCACTCAGCCTTACACAAAGGTGGTCCTTTTCATATTGATATTCAATTACTACCCCTTCACTGGATTTTTCAGTGAATATGGGCCATATTTTTCAGTAAATATGGGCACAACACACACACAGCCCTGGATAGCTCTTGATCTCCCTCTCCCCCTTCCTCCTCTTCTTCAAAGAAGCTTCTTAAATGTGCTCTATTCTTGCCGCATCTCCCAGCTTCAACTCCTGCTTCCTGCTCAACTCTCTGCAGTGTGAGGGCTGGCTTCGTCCCCACTTAGGACCCCAGCTTGGCTGAGGTCACCAGCAACTGCCAAGTTATTAAAGACCTTATTTGTTTATTTACCGTCTCTTCTTCCAGACGATGAGTGCTTTCAGGACTGGGGTCAGACTTAATTCATCTCTGTGTTCACAGCACCATGATACCCAGGACCTATTTGACTAAATGAGCTTATTCCAGAACTATCACAGCTTCTAGAGTTATGGAAACAAAATAACATGTCCTGAGCAAATAACATGTACATTTTCTCGGTCATCTTTATTCCCAAGGGTGTTTGGCAGATGAGGCCATTGAGACTGGAAGAGACTAAGCAATGTGCTCTAGATCCCATGGCCAGTAAATAGAGAATGGCAATTTAGGGGTTGATCTCAAGGCATTTCTGTTCTTTGGGCTGGTGTGGGTTGTGGTTCAAATGATGGAGGCATTGAGAACACTTCATACAAATGGAAGACTCCCTCAAGGTATCCCCAGAGGTTCAGGAAGAGGGGGCCAACCTCCAAGCTGCCATCATGGCTAGAGAGATCGATTCTGGGAACCTCACGACTTTCATAATTGGTAAAGGGACAGTAGTGACAACAAATAATGTGAGACTTAAGTTCTTCTATTGCAATAACTGGTGCTGAATTTGTTAATTTTGTTAACTCAATTAATTTTCAAAACAACCCTATGTGAATGTTTCTATTGCTAGTCCTATCTTATTGATGAGAACACTGAGGCACAGAGAGGTTAGACAACTACTCAAGGTCATACATCTGGTAAGTGACGGAACTGAGATTCAAACCCAGACAAGTATCATTCCAGGTCTAGTACTGCAACCACTATAGTACTTCAAGAAGTAATTCCCTTCTTTCTGAAAGTCCTCAAGTTGCCACATTTGCCTTGGAGTAGGAATATCCTGAAGTCTCATCATGGGTTCTCTAAGTCAGATAAGCTGAGTTTTTTTCATCATGTGACACTTTCTCATCATTGTGGCAGTTTACTATCTTGTTTGCCCTTTGGGAATCATCCTCCACTTCATCTGCCTTCTCCTTAGAGTATGAAGTTACTCCCAAAACGAAGTAAGGCATTCCAGAAGTCATCTGATGTAGCATAATTCACACATAGCTCAGTTTTCGAGGCTACATCACATACGTTAATGTATGCTACTTATGCTGTTCTTCCTGTTGACCATACCTCCTGAGCCTTTTATCAATGGGCCACTGGGAGGACAATTTCCCATGCTTGTTTGAAGGGTATTTGGGGCATAAGTACAGGCAGGTCCTTAAATTTATCTTTGCTAAATTTCATCTCCAATAATTTCTGTGAGTACTAAAGTGCATAGGATTTGGAATAAGAGAACCTCGAATTTGGAGTCTACTTTGTCACTTAGGAGTTATTTGATCTTGGGTAATACCCACTAACTATGCTTGCCTCAGTTTTCCCATCTGTAAATTAGGGCTAATGGTATCAACTCTAGAGAACTTGGGAATTCACTGAGAGTAGAACTTTAAAAATTATATTCCTATTATCATTATAACTGCAAATGTTTCAAGAGCCTCACAAAAGTCATGAAACAATGCTTTTGCTTTTATTCTTAGGCTTTTGCTTTTATTCATAGGCATTACATTTATGTTGTTCATATAACTATTCCTGCAAGGATTTCTAGCAATTTGCATTTATTTCCTAGAAATGCTTTATAATTATTTACTGAGAAATGAGCAATGGAATATGAAATATCTTTCCTAGAAATGCTTCTAGTGAGCTTTAATATTTGTAGAACAACTTCAGTAATACAGTTGTCTGCACAAAGTGTTAATAGAGGATTATCACCTTCTGGAGATAGAACCTGGACTGAGGCACATCAAACAAACAGCCTGATGATTTTATGACTTCTGTCTCTGGCTAAGTCAGAGGCAAGGATCATCTCCAGTTTTCAGGCTTCCTCTGGGGGCTGAACTGCCAGCCCTTCATTGGAAATATGAGAGAATAAGAGAAGAAAAACGATACCTTTTATTCCTGATCCAGATCAGAATTGCACCTTTATAATACTGATCTCTCAAACCATCTGAACTACAAAATTCTGGAACCTTTTGCTAACCTGGACTTTCAAAGTCATCCCAATCCTCTGGCATTGTGCTGCTTCTCAGATTCTTCCATGACAGGCTCTGATCACTTATATCTATCTGCCTGAGCCTTGCAGATTTAGAGGGCTTCCAACCCTGCCCACCGCCTCGCTGACATCAGACACCTTCCTAACCCTCAAGTCTTCCACAATCCCCTGGCCTACAATGTGAGCTGCAGATCAAACTCTGCTGTTACCAGTGTGGAGAGAGCTATAAACTACAGTCTTGAAAGGCTCTATTAGGTCTTCAAGATGAGGAAAATTCATAATAAAATAAATTTTTCCTATGTCCAGGCAATGGGCACCTGCACAGCTGATTAAAATTGGATTTGAAGCTAATGGAAAGGCAATAAAACTTAAAACCTAGTGGTTAATTTGGTTAGGATTTTGGAGTGAGACAGATTTGAATCCCAGCTCTTTTCATTGTTGATATAACGTGGGAGCAAGATATTTCCTTCCCAAGTCTCAGTTTTATCACCTGTAAAATGGAGAGAATAATTCCCATCTCATAGGATTTTTGTAAGGATTCCATGAAATAATGTGTAATGTATCTACCACAGTGAGTACTTTATGCATAATAAGCACTTCATAAGTACTAGTGTCTATTATTTAATTTGATGTGGTACTCATTCTCCGTGATTCAGCCCAGCCTGCCTGACCTCAACATCCATGCTCTTTCCACTCTGTTGGATGGTCTCAAGTTTTCCATTTATGACTTCAAACCTATCAGGTGGCTCGTGAGGTCTTTCTCCAGTTGTAGACTATTGGATTTTTAATTTCAATGACTAGTTTTAATTTCTAGAAATTCTAGTTCATTCTTTTTAAAGTAGCTATTCTTCCTTTTTTCCCAGAGTATCTCATTTTTTGGTAGCGCTTTTTTTTATGCCTTTATACTATTTAGTACACTTGTTTTATAGTATCTTTGAAATGGATTATCTGAGTTCTTTAGAATGTAATTCTATCTTTGTTTCTGCTGACAATCACTCATGATAGATCAGTTTTGAGGTATGTTTTTAGTTTTGCATTGAGAGTTCACCTTGAGACAGGGTCTTTATTTGTGGAAGACTTGTTCATTTTTTACTGAGATTATTTGCCCATTAAAGGTGGTGATATTTACCTCTTGTAGATACCCCAGGAGTATTAGAAATCTAGAACCTATTTTTTATAACAGTCCAGCTTGAGGGTTTCAGGATCATATGAGTTAGTATAAATGAGGGCCACAAAAACACTGTGGTAAAAGTTGGTGGTTAGAAATTTTAAGCAGATATTTTTCCTAACCGCAAGCTAGTTGAGGAGACAAGCTTTCTTCTCATCTCCTGTTGGGGATACACTGATTATTTTCGGTTTATCCTTTTACCGAACATGCTATTCTTCATGGATCCTATTGTTTTGCAAATGACTGAGTTCTGACTCTTCCTACCTTGCTTCACCCATACCTCATCTCCTAGCCCAACATGGGCATTAAAACTCCAGCCCCTAGATTACTGAGAATGACCATGCCTGCCTTTGGTCACCTCAGGGCAGCTACACCATTAGCGCACACGCTTACAACCTTGCTTTTAAGTTTCTTCCACATTTCTGACCTCTAAACTTTGAGGATTTCTCTTTCTTGTGATCCAGCCATGCAACTAAAAAAAGGATGTTGGTTGTATTTTGTCAAGCACTTATAGACATTTGGAAAGGGGTATTTTTCAAAAGCTCTACTGCACAGAATGTTGGAACCAAAGTTTGACAATGGAAGCCTTTCTTCCGTTGATCAAGATATCCCATCTTTAGTGTTTCATTTACCATGAACATCTCTGCTGCAAGAATGGTGTTCATGGGAGGGGACTGGCCCGAGGGTTGTTCTCTAACAACCTGAGGGGTGTCTTCCTTAAGGCTTAGCTGTTTAACTATTTCATGCTCATTGGCCCATAAAATGGGCTCTGTCATTTCAACCAAAACTATAAGGTGTTAAGCGATATCTGATATGTTGCCATTTCTCTCAATTTGTATGTTCCTGCTCTTGCAAAATTTCTCCCAAGGGAATAAGAGAAATATCTGATGATATATGCATATGTTTCCTATGTACACAAAGAACCTTCCAGAACTGACGTCTGACTAGAAGGAAAATACCTGCATTTGCTGGGCCACATGCATTGTGGAAGGGAGAGCCACTTTTATTGCTTTGGGTAATGACAACTAATTTCCCTTCAAAAATGATTGGCCATTTCCATTGCTCAAGCCTATTAGGTCTTACCTCACCCCAAACAAGGAAAAACTAGAAGCATTTGCCAGAGCGGGAACTAAACCTCTATCAATTCAAGCACATACTGCTACCTTCCTCTTACCACTTTTTATACAGAAATAAGCTTCAGATCTTCTCAATAAAAGTCACCAAGTCTGTACAATCCAGACGGCCTCTCTTTGTCCTGGAAGATGTGCCTGTTTTGTTTCATATCACCTCATTCTGCAGTAAATTGTGACTTCTGGGGCACAGGGGCAGCACAATTACCGAGCTACTCTTTCAAGGGCTTAGGCTAGAAGAGTGAAGGAGCACAATGTTTGCTGATTGGCAAGAAGCCACAGGATTATTTTATTTTAACTAGGAATATATGAAGCATGGAGGAAAGAACATCAACTTTGGAATCAGCCAGAAATGAGTTCCAGTCTCCATTCTGTACCTCACCAACAGTGTGATATTCGGCAAGCTACGAAACTTCGCCAAGCCTCAGATGTATGAATCAGAATCAGTTTGTAAAGTGTGGGAAGCTGGTATGTGTGAGAGGACTAATTGTGGGGCACGCACGGCACAAGAGAGGAGATTTTAGAGCCATCCAGAAGTAGGCTCAAATTTTGGCTCTGCCGTTTCTTTTTATCTCAAGTGGGAACAACACCTGCTGTATAAAGAGTGTTGTGAGGACTGACATCCGTGAGAAAATCTCTTAAGCACTCAGTCCACAATGTAAGATGTGCCCCCCCCTCCCCGACTTTTATTTTGCTTGTTGGCACAGTTCTTGGTGAGGCACAAACCCAGTCCTGTCCTTTGCTCCTTGAGGGACTTGGTGACTTGACTCAGCTCTACCCTTCAGGTGCCCTCCGTGCAGGAGGGGGCAAGTCGTGCAGGTTTTCACTGAAGTAAGATGACCCTTTCATTCTCCTTCCCTTAATTTTTCAGACAGGGGAGGGGTTCTTGGGAGCAGAGAATGGCTCCAGGCCAGCAGAGTCACTTCCTGCCTAGCACCTGGCCCTCCCACAGAGCTTTCCATCTGACAACCTCTGGGACTGTGACAAGAGGACCCAGCAAGGGGCCACTGGCCAAAGCTTGGCCTTAAATTCCTGAGAGGCCTCTGGAATTTTCTGGAGACAGACAGGGCTCTGTCAGCAGCCCACAGCCTGGAAAGGGGTGAACAGGGTGTATGGCAGGCTATTACTCTGAACATGCTCCCTCCCTAAGGCTTGTGGTTTTTGAGCTTTAATCGCGGAGATCACAGCCATCCTATTTTATTATAGTGCCAAGCAGGGCCACCCCGGTCCAGCCCGGGTGATGGCAGCTCCTTCCGGAGACCCTCAGCCTGGCCTCGAGAAGCAATGGCTGCCAGGCCCCAGTGCCTCCTGTGGGGTTTGTGTTTCCCTTCCTATTAAATCCTCTCTGTGCTCAGAGGGCCGTTCCACTTTCCCATCTCTCCAGCTCTGCCTCTGGCTTCTTTAAAGGCTTCAGTGTTTCCTCAAATTAAGAGACCCAGCTGCTCGAGGCCCTTTGTTCAGTGTCTCCAGGATGACCTTTCAGATAATTCGTCCCCACTTGCAGGGGCTGAGCTTTGCTGGTATTTAGACTCAGAGCTTCCTTGGCTAATCGGAATTTATTATCTTCTTTGTTAGGGGACTATGAGGTTCTTTTTCTCCATGGAGGGCTGTCTTCTGGTGAGTGATACATGGGCTGGCCTTGGCTCTCTAATCCTGGCAAGTCCCGTTTCCAGGTTGTGTCTCCATGGGCCCCAGAGACTCTCACCCTGTGTGTGTGTGTGTGTGTGTGTGTGCACACATATTCACTTGACCATGGAAAATAAAGACTTTCAGGTCTCAGGATCCTTTGGGGATAAAGGAAGCGATTAGAGATGAAGGAACATGGAGTCTTCTGTGGTTTCACATTCACAGCTTTACTATAGCTGTTTAATTATTCTTGCAAATCTGATTAAATCTTGTTGAGTTTTTTTTATTGTGGCAAAATATACACAACATAAGCCACTGTAATCATTTTTAAGTGGACTGTTCAGTACTATTAAGTACCTTCTCACTGTTGTACAGCCATCACTGACATCCATCTCCAGAACTTTCTCATCAAGCCAATTAAAACTCTATACCCATTAAACGCAAACTCCCCATTCTTTATTCCAGCTAGCCCCAGGAAATTATCGTTCTACTTTCTGTCTTATGAATCTGACTATTCTAGGTACCCATGTGAGTGGAATCTTATGGTATTTGTGGGATAACTTCCCATTGCATGGATATGCCACATACTGTTTATAGTCACGTGTCGAGGGACATTGGGATTGTTTTAACCTTTCAGCTACTGTAAATAATATTGCCATGGACATTTGTGTACAAATATCTATTTGGGTCGACTACTTTCAATTCTTTTGGGTATACACCTACAAGTGGATTTGCTGGATCATATGGTAATTTTATTTTTAATTTTTTGAGAAACCACCATGCTATTTTCTATAGCAGCTGTACCATTACTTTGTTGTTGTTGTTGTTTTATAACTGCCATCCTAATGAGTGTGAGGCGTGTTTATTGAATTTTGAGGGTGATAAAAATGAAAATTGCAATAGTGATCATTTATTAAACTCACACCATGTATTAAATATTTAGCACAAATGATCTCACTGAATCTTCAAGACAACCCTCCGTGGTTTGTTGTTATCTCTATGTTACAGAAGGGAAAACTGAAACTCAGAAAAGTATGAACTTGCTCAGAATCAAACAACTGGAGGGACGCCTGGGTGGCTCAGTTGGTTAAGCAGCTGCCTTCGGCTCAGGTCATGATCCCGGCGTCCTGGGATGGAGTCCCACATCAGGCTCCTTGCTCGGCAGGGAGCCTGCTTCTCCCTCTGCCTCTGCCTGCCTCTCTGTCTGCCTGTGCTTGCTCTCTCTCCCTCTCTCTCTGACAAATAAATAAATAAAATCTTAAAAAAAAAAAAAAAGAATCAAACAACTGGAAAGGAGCAGAGCTGGAAATCATGTGCAGGGCTGTCGAAATTCCACATCCAGGCTCTTTCTACCATGCGACTTTTCTTCTAACCACATTTGGATGGGTGTTACATAAGTATTTGCTACTATTATTTTCCTGCATGATTTCTTTCAATTCTTCTTTCCAGTTGCTTTGTCATCCAAGCAGATTAAAGGAAAGAAACATGTCTTTTTTGTCCTTCACATTTTCCCCCACAAAACTAGTATAAGCAGTTAGTCAACTTATTCAAACATTCACCAAGCCTTTGAGATAGGTGCCCATGATCTGAATTTCTGCAAATTTTCTTCTATGAATAGTGGAACTCTCTATATACATTCTGATAACCCACCCCTCTGTCGCATGGCTATACGTACTTTCTTTTCCCACCATCAGACCCCAATCTCCCACTCTTCTAGCTTTTTCAGTGGTGTTTTCAATCTCTCTTGAACCTCAGAGATTCTTTTGCAGTAACATTAATCTCTATTGCAAAAGACTGCTACATTCTCTTAGTATGGATTTATCTCCCCAAATTTTACCCCAAATAAATAAATAAAATGGAATGCCACACTTCAACAGCAGAACCTAAAGTTTGTTTTTCTGCTGTGAAGCCGAACATTTATTGATGAATCCATATTGTACTGACAGCAACTCCTTCAATAATTTCATGGGTTGTGTAGCAGTTGGTAATAGTGCATGCATGTGGGCAGGGAGAACTATGCAAATATCAGTAATAATTATGCTTGGTGTATGCAAATTCCACCAGGTATTTTCAGAAATTAATCTTCCAAATTACTTTTGCACAATTCAGGAAAATTGAAATGTGCATTTAAATAATTGTAGAAAAATTTAAAAGCAATCTCCACTCATTTAAATCATCCAGTTAAGGTGCTATTATAAACAAAAGGATTGTAGATATTTAAGACACAGCAGCCATACTGTCAAAACAGAATTACAAGGATCAGGAGCACTATACTTTGTTTGCAGACAACTTAAACAGGGATGACATTGTTCAGATTATTTTGTTTGGCTTAAAAGTTTATTATTAATATTCCTCAAAAATCATTCCTGAAAAGAATCATTATTGTTTTATTTGTTCTCATTTATATATTCTTCATGTGTTTATATCTCCATTTATCAGCCCATCCACCCATCAAGTGTATGTTTTAAGCATGACTGTGTGCCAAGGACTGAACTAAGTTCAATTACAGGGGTAAGAAAACCTTTTATCTTGTGCCTCCTGCCCAGTGGGGGTCCCAGACTTACATGGTTTGGCCATGTTGGGGTCTTTAAATTTCCTCCATGAGTTTAATATCAACTGGAACTTTGTATGAAAGCTAGATTTTCTTTTTTGCCAATAATTAGTGCATTACACAGGTAAAGCACTTTCAGTGTCTTCTGTTTTGATGTAGTTTGAAGTAATAAAATTATGACCATGGCTTTAAATGCTGAAGATGACCTTAGATTTCCTGAACTTCCTTGAATACTTGATATGAAGTTCTTAGGGAAAATATGATTGGACTAGGAGATAAAGGATAGTAAGGTACACAATCCCCATCTATAAGAAGCTTCCACCTCATGGATGTGTGGGACAAGGACTAATAAGCCTATTAGTAAAGCTTGTGATTAGAGTGTTCTAATAACAGTCCATGGACATTTTGAGGAGCAAGGGATCTCCTTTTTCCACAGATTATTGAAATGTTTTTAGGAGATCGTTGAGTTGTGCCTTGGGAATGGGTTTTACAAAACGGGTGGTAGAAACAGCTTTGGAAGAGGGAGTTCTTCAAGGCTTTTGACCTTGGCTCACTCAACAGCTACATGACTATAAAGTCTTAACAATGAGTCTCATCTGTAAGATGAAGATGGTGACATACCAACCTCAAAGATTTTGGGGAGGACTTAGCTTATATTTTACAAAATGCTCAGTCAGTTATGTTAAGCAAGGAATCCTAGCAGATGAGATGTCCTACCACAAAGGCAAAGAAGTTGGAGGAAGAAAGATGTATTTGAACACTGGTGACAAGGCCAGCTTGCCTGAAACTTACATTTCTTCTATAAAAATCCAGAGGCAGTAACCACAAATTTGACATTTGTCTGTTCAGTGACTTTGAATTTATCACTGAACTGTTTGGATATTTAATTGCCTATCTCTAAAATGGGTCAAGAAAACAATCTGTCCCAAGTGGTAGGAGGTAAGATGCAGAAATGTCTACAAGTAAGTCCTCTCTGTTTCTCTTCTGATTGATTCATTTGATTATTTCTTATCATTTTTGCCTAGAGATGACATCCTGGTAAAAATACACACTTCTTTGGTCACATGTCCTAAGTCAGCTAAAATGTTCTTCATAATGAGCATTGTTCTAATCTAGAACATAGGTTTGAGATATCCTCACTATTTCTATTGTTACATTTTAAACCAGTAGAGCATTCTTTCTTTCTTTTTTTGAGAGCAACATTAAAAGAATCCCTTCAAGGAGGTGCATGGAGGTTAAATAGGAGATGGGGATTAAGGTGTGTACCTGTGATGAGCACAGGGTGATGTATGCAAGTGTTGAATCACTATACTGTACACCTGAAACTAATATTACACTGTATGTGAACTAATTGTAATTTAAATAAAAACCTTTACAAATAAATTAGCAATCTTATTCTCATTGACTCATTTGGTGGAAACAATTTATTCTCATCCTAACTGATGAGATCTGGGTTCTTAGGTCAGACAATCTATTGTCATGTTTTCCTACATTTTTGAAAAAGCACAGATTAGCTTTTCTTTTCTGGTTTCCCATGACTACATCTGTGATCCTAGAAATAGCACATGGATAGCAGAAATCAGAACAGGTAGAAAGGCAGAGAAAGAAGGTAGGAAACACACAGAGGACAGTGTCTTTTTCATTTTTCATTTATACATTCAACTATCATCTTGCACTTATTAATTCAACAGTTATGAAGTTCCTGCTCAGTAGCTATGTAAGAGCCAAAAAGAAAACTCGAGGAGATTTAATCTGTACCTTCAACAGAGTTGAGAGTTTAGGGTAGGGTGCTTGGTAATACCAATTGCCAATGTTTTTATGGAGGATGTTCCTATGCTCCAGAAGTGCTGGAGAGGGAATGAGTAACTGCCTAGGAGAGCTCAGAAGGCCTCACACAGGAGGGGATATTAAATGGGGTCATGAACACGAGAAAGAAAAGAGATAAAGGGCAGTCCAGGAAGGGGGAATTACTACTTCAGTGACTAAAATACTAAGGCCTAAAAAGGTTAGGCCACAGAAAGGCATAAAGCTCTAAGAGGTCCAGAGGAAGGAAACATCACATTTCATAAAAGGGGTAACAGAGACACTTCAAGGAGGAAGTGGTATTTAAAATGGGCCATGACATTCCAGACGGCACAGCAAGGCTGGTGAAGACAGTTCAGATAGAGGGAAGAGCAGGAACGGTGGTAGGGAAGTAGGAAAGTTAAGGGGACTCGGGACCCATGGAAGAATCAGGTGTGTTTAGAACAGAGGCTGGGCATAGTTAAGACTGAAAAGTTCAGGTACAGTTGGATGGTGAAGAGGTTTATGTAAGGCATTAGTATCCACTTCCATTATTTGGTAGGAGTCACTGAAATTTTGACCAGGGGAAATGAAAGTCCATTTAATTTAATTTCACCAGTATTTTCTGGGCCCTTGCTCTGAACCAGGTACTTTGATAGGATCTAGAGACACAAACTGAATCAAGCATGTTTCGGGACCTCTTGAATCTTCGGCTCAATTATATCTATGCCTGCGCCCGTACCCATGCCTCAGCCTGCTTCTGTGTCTGCATTCACACCTTCGTCCGTCTACCCGTGTACTGGGACCCACAGCTCTGGGGAGTGTAACCTGGCAGTGGTGTATAGGAAGCTTGCAGCAAGATAGGGGCTGAGAAAGCATCAGCCATTCAAGTTGGAAAGCCCTGAGTGAGTCCTGATGGGAGAGCGTGAATAGGAGGATGCTGAGAACAGCAAGCAGAGCATTCTGTGGAACCCAGGGAACTTGAGCCTGAACCCAGGCTCTTCTGCAAACTCTGATTCAACTTCTTCCTGGACATTCCTCACCCTTACTCTCCTCTTCTGTAAAACAAGGATAATAACATTTACCTTTGGGAGTGGAGGAGAAGATTAAAGGTGATGTATTAAGCACTTGGTACTGGCTGGCACCGGTGGTTGGCAGTGATAGGATCCATGAAAAAGAGGCCACAGGGTTTTGGCTTGTCACTCCCCGCTCAGAAAGAGGTAGATACTTTCTCCCAGGAACAGAGGCAGGTTTGATGGCTCCCAGGAGGGAATAACGAAGCCTGTCTTTTGACCTCTACATTCTCCTTCCCAAGTAAGGCACCCAGAGAGTCCCTGCTTGGCTGGCAGAGCCAGGCTCACCTTGGGAGGCCTTTTCATGGCGGCTCTTCCCATACCACCAATGAACCCACTGACTCGGCGCCTCTGAGAGGCTCTGGCAGCGAGCATGGCAGCAGCTGCCACCAGGCCAGGTTGCTCCATCTCCAGCAAACATTTACAGTGGCGCACTGCCTGCTGCTCCTGCCCTGACACACAGGAAGCCGAGAGTCGGGCCAGGGAGTGGCGGCCAAGAGGATGCTGCCAGCGTGGCAGGCAGGAGCTCCAGGGGCCCTGAGCAGGAGTCCGGCTGGCTTCTAGCCGTGGGGGGTTTCCTCTGCTCTCACCTCGCAGCTGGGGATGTAGCTTCTCCCAGGAGCTCGCCTCAAGGAACAGGACTTGTTCACGGGCCCTGGCTCTTCCTGGCTGACGTCAGGTGGCTTCCAGGGGGAACAAGGAGGAAGCCAGATGATGCTGAGGAACATGGCTGAACATTCCCAAAGGCAGATTCTGCTGGAGGTTCTTCTCTGTCCAGGGCTGAGACTTACTTCTGTGATCATGAGTGTTTGTGAGAGGTGTATGCTGGTAGAAGCCCAACAACCAGCTCTGTGAAGGAAGGGAGGAAGGAAGAAAGGAAGGAAGGAAAGAAGGAAAGGAGGGAGGGAGGGAGGGAGGAAGGAAGGAGGGAAGGAAGGAGGAAGGAAAGAAGAGAGGGAGGGAGAGAGAGCAAGAGAGAGAGAATGAAAGAAAAAAAGAAAGAAAGAAAGAGGAGAGGAGAAAAGCCCTTATTTGTTATTTTTGTCAATTCCTGTGATATGAAAACTCACACCGCAGAAAATTTTGAAGTACCAAGATCTCATTGGAGGTGAAGTTGAAAAGAGCTGTGCAGTAACACATCACTATCATTATACAATATTTCTACCACTGACATACGAGGTACAAATAACCTCAAGAGCATAGACAATAGTAAAAATTAGTAAAATAATAAGTGAGAATTTTCAGCACTTATCTTTGTTCTTTAGTTTATTTTTAACTTTTAATAATGGCTCAGTTTAAAAAATGGCTCACAACATTTCTGATTTTTTTTTTTCTTCCCTCAGAGCTTCTGTTTTACCTTCTTCAGAGAATAAACCTCTTGTCTTTTGAGAAGGAAAATGGCCTGGCCAATCCGTGTATGGTAGGGGATCTGGGAATCTGCTCATTTTAATTTATGGAGGTGAAATTTACATAAAATTAACCATTTTAAAGCGAACAGTTCAGTGGCACTTGGTACTTTCACAATATCGGGTAACCACCTCCTCTCTCTAGTTCCAAAACGTTTCTGTCACTCCAAGATGAAACCCCGGGTCTGTTTCTCAGGGCTGCCATCCCAGAGTAGGAATGTCAGGGTGGCTTAAAGAACAGAAATGCACTTTCTCTTGGTTCAGGAGGCTGCAGGTCTGAGACCAAAGTGTCAGCAGGATTGTTTTCTTCCGAGGGCCACGAGGGGAGATCTGTTTGAGGCCTCTCTCCTTAGCTTGCGAACGGCTCTTTTTCCTGGGTCCTCACACAGTCTTCCTGCTGTATGCATGTGTCCCAATCTTCTTTGAAGGACATCGGTCCTGTTGGATGAGGACCTACCCTACCCACGTCACCTCAATTTAATTACCTCTTTAAAGACCTTATCTCCAAACACAATGATGTTCTGAAGTCCCGAGGGTTAGGATCTCAATGTAAGAATCGGCACTGAGACGACTCGGCACCCATTGATCCGTTTCTCTCTACCCCGGCAGGTCGCGGCAACCAACAATCTGCATTCTGTCTCTTAACAATTTACCTATTCTGGATATTTCATGTAAATGAAATCATCCAATACGTGTGGCCTTCTGTGCCTGGCTTCATTTACTTTGCATAACACGTTCATCCTTATGGGAGTGTGTAGGTGTGGATCATTCCTCCTAAGTGTTGTGGTTTGAGAAAAAAAGAGAGAGCTAGCGGGCAAGGAACACCTGCTTCAAAGTTAAGGGATTCTCGTGCAGTCCATAAAACCGACCAGTAGCAGGTATTAATATTGGCAGATAATCTTGCCTCCTATTTACAAAACTGAAGGTACGAAGAGTGGTCCAGAGACCAGTGAGACAGCTGAGGCGAGACCGTTTGAAGACATGCCCTGGAAAAAGGGCTCCAGGGATGACAAGATGAAGAGGAGAAGCGTTCACCAAAGTGACTAGAAAATGCCAATCACTCCCCAAAGCTTAATTATTACCTATTTGAAAAATATATGAAAGTATAATGTAAAGAGAATTAAATGTCACTTAGGATACAACTCAATTATAAACACCATAAACATTTTGCCACATGTCAGTCTATCAAAGAACTACACCTACGGGAAAAGCGCCCAGTGATGGAATTTCGGAAAGTTGCACACTTGTGGGTCCACCACCCAGATCACGATCATGTAACATTGCCAAGACCCTAGAAGATCCTCTCATGCTTCTTCTACCAGAGGTGATAATCACGAGTTTCAGTCTGTTTTTGAGCTTCACGTAAAGAGAATCACATTATGGTTTGCATTTTTTTAAAAAAGATTTTATTTATTTATTTTACAGAGAGAGACACAACAAGAGAGGGAACAGAAGCAGAGGGAGAGGGAGAGGGAGAGGGAGAAGTAGGCTTCCCACTGAGCAGGGAGCCCGACGTGGATCCAAGGACCCCGAGAACATGACCTGAGCCAAATGCAGCAGCTTAACCCACTGAGCCACCCAGGCGCCCCTATCTTTGGTATCTTATAAAGATGTATGACAAACATCTTTTCCCTTTCTGAAACTTGTCTTTTCAGGAGCAGAATTTATAAATCTTACTGTAGTCCAATTTATTAATCTTTTCTTTTTTGGTTAATGTTATTTGTATTCAGTTTAAAAAATCTTTACCTATCCCAAGAGAATATTCTACATTATTATCTAAAACTTTATTGCTTTAACTTTCAAATTAAGCCCATGATCTATCCAGGATTTTTATGCATGGCACAAGGTGAGGGTCAAGTTTTTGTTATCCTTATGAATATCCAAATGACCAGCACTATTTATTGAAAAGACATCCTTTTCCTGGGCTAGGGCATTTTTTGTCATAAGTTAGGAGATTGTATATGTGTGGCATTGCTTCTGTACTTTTTATTCTATTCATCTAATTTTCTAGCTTTTTAAAGATGCCTTGATATTTAATAGAATAAATCCTTTAAGGTTTTTCTGCTTCGTGATTACTTTTGCTATTCTAAATAATTTGCATTTCTAAAGAAATTTGAGATCGATTTTGTCAATTTCCTCAAGACTTGTGGGGATTTTGCTAAAAACAAGTTTGTTTTTGTTTTTGTTTTTAAACTTATGAGGAGGTTTTGAATTTTAGCAAATGCTTTTTCTGCATTATACTGAGATAATGATATGGTTATTCTTGCATGGACTCGTGTTTGAAAGTTACTGGTGTTTGAACAGCAATTCTTGAAGCGAACCCAATTTGATCATGATGAACTATTCTTTTTATATAAATCTGCTAATGTTTGGTTTAGTATTTTTGAATATATGCTCATAAGAGAAATTGGCCTATGATTTTCCTTTCTTATAATGTTCTTGTTAGATTTTGTGTCCAAATTATGCTGCACTCATAATTACTTGGAAGTATTTTTTTTTTCTTCTCCAAGTTTTTATTTAAATTCCAGTTAACATACAGTGTAATATTAGTTTCAGGTGTAGAATTTAGTGATTCATCACTTACATACAATACCCACAAGTGTCCTCCTTAATCCTTATCATCTGTTTAATTCCCCACCCATCTCCCTTCTAGGAACCATCAGTTTGTTCTCCTAGTTGAGAGTCTGTTTCTTGATTTTCCTTTCTTTTCTCCATGTTTGTTTGTTTTCTTTCTTTTTTTTTTTTAAGATTTTATTTATTTATTTGAGAGAGAGATGAGCAGAGGGAAAGGAACAAGCACACTCCATGCTGAGCAAGGAGTTCAAAGTAGGGCTCCATTCCATGATTCTGAGATTATGACCGGAGCCAAATCAAGAGTTGGACACTCAACTGACTGAGCCATCCAGGCACCCCTTGTTTTATTTCTTAACTTCAACACATGAGTGAAATTTGTCTTTCTCTGACTTATTTTGCTTAATAATACACTCTAGATCCACCTGCATTGTTGCAAATGGCAAGATTTCATTCTTTTTGATGGTTGAGTAATATTCCATTATACAAATATACCACATCTTCTTTATTCATTCATCAGCTGATGGACATTTGGGCTTCTTCCAAAATTTTGCTGTTGTTGATAATGCTGCTATAAACATTGAGATGTGCTAGTTATTTATCCAAAAGATACAAAAATACTAATTCAAAGGGACACATGACTTGGAAGTATTTCCTCTTTTTCTAGTCTCTGAATTTTTTAAAAATAAGATTGTTTTAATTTGAATCTCCCTGACGGCCAAAATTAGCAAGACAGGAAACAACATGTGTTGGAGAGGATGTGGAGAAAGGGGAACCCTCTTACACTGTTGGTGGGAATGTAAGTTGGTGCAGCCTCTTTGGAGAACAGTGTGGAGATTCCTCAAGAAATTAAAAATAGAACTTCTCTATGACCCTGCCATTGCACTCCTGGGTATTTACCCCAAAGAATACAGATGTAGTGAAAAGAAGGGCCATCTGTATCCCAATGTTTATAGCAGCAATGGCCACGGTCGTCAAACTGTGGAAAGAACCAAGATGCCCTTCAACGGACGAATGGATAAGGAAGATGTGGTCCATATACACTGTGGAGTATTATGCCTCCATTAGAAAGGACGAATATCCAACTTTTGTAGCAACATGGATGGGACTGGAAAAGATTATACTGAGTGAAATAAGTCAAGCAGAGAGAGTCAATTATCATATGGTTTCACTTATTTGAGGAGCATAACAAATAGCATGGAGGACATGGGGAGTTAGAGAGGAGAAGGGAGTTGGGGGAAATTGGAAGGGGAGTCCATGACAGACTATGAACTCTGAAAAACAATCTGAGGGTTTTGAAGGTGCGGGGGGTGGGAGGTCGGGGTACCAGGTGGTGGGTATTATAGAGGGCACGGGTTGCATGGAGCACTGGGTGTGGTGCAAAAATAATGAATACTGTTATGCTGAAAATAAAAAATAAATTAAAAAATAAGATTGTTATTCCTTAAATATTTATAAAAACACTGAGGTGTGAATTCTGCACTGGTGAAGCCGCTTAGGTCTGAAGAACACCCTATAGGAAGAACTTCATTTATATATTCAACTTCTCTAATATGTATATGGGTTATTTAGCTATTAAATGTTATTTATTTATTTTAGAGAGAGGGGGGTGGGAGCACAAGCAGGGGGAGCAGGGGGAGCAGCAGAGAGAGAGGGAGAAGGAGGCTCTCCACTGAGCAGGAAGCCTGATGCGGGACTCAATCACAGGACCCTGGAATCATGACCTGAGCCAAAGGCAGATGCTTAACTGACTGAGACACCCAAGCAGCCTTGTTATTTACTTCTTTAATTTTTTTTTCTTGAGTCAGTTTTGGTAAGTTGTGTTTTTCTAGATATTTGTCAATTTCATCTGATTTTCAAATTTACTGACCAACTCTTTCAAAGTAATCTCTTGTTGCTTTTTTTTTTAAAGGTTCATAGAGACTATAATTAGGCCCCTTTAAAAAAAAAAGATTTTATTTATTTATTTGAGAGAGAGAAAGAGAGAGAGTGCAGGAGCAGGGGGAGAGGCAGAGGGAAAGAGAGTAGGAGTGGGAAAAACAGGCTCCCTGCTAAGCATGAGCCTGATCACAGGACCCTGAGATCATGACCTGACCCAGAGGCAGACACTTAACTGACTGAGCCACCCAGGTACCCCATAGGCCCTTTTTTAATTTCCAACTTTGGCGGCAATATTTTCTTCCTTTTGACTTCTTTAGTTAGAGCTTTGTAAATATTAATTTTTTCAAATAATCAGCACTTTTGTTGATTTTCAATTGCTCATTTATTTTTTATTTTATTAATTTCTGTTCTTTAAAATAATTTACTTCATCTTACTTTCTTTTGATTTTACTTTTCTTTCTCTGACTTCTTGGAATGGTTACTTAAATTTTTCTATTATATGCATTTGAAGCAATACATTTCCTTCTGAGAACAGCTTAAGCTGTACCCCGTAAGTTCTTATATAGAGTATTTTTATTATTATGTACTTCAAAATAGTTTCTAATTTTCATCAAGATTTCTCTATTGATTTATGGGTTCTTTTCTAGTTTCTTGAATTAAATAACTAGTTTATTTATTTCCATTCTCTCCTGTATAATGATAAAAGCATGAAAAGAAATAACTTCATTTCTATATGACTTTAGCTAGACCCTGTGAACTTTTATATTTAATGCTTTTATTTAGGTATTTCAAGAATACTTCAAACAATGTTTAAAATTATTTTTCTCTTTGTTTTAACAATTATTTACAAGACTATTTTTTACTTTTCCAGATGACTGGGTTTTAATGATATTCCCTTGCTACCGATTTCCTGTTTTATTATAACTCTTAAGATAGAATTGACCTGCAAAATCTCTAGTTTATTAAGCTCTTCTTGGAGGATCATAATTAGCATCTGTAAATGTTTCATAAAAGTTTCTATGAAAAGAGTTGCATTTATTGTTTGGAGACAAATTTCAAATGTGCCTGTAAGGGAAACTTTAATCTCATAAATTAGATGTTCTACATTCTGTGAAAAATTCCATTAATTTATTCTTAAGTTTCTGACTATTATTGCTTTATATATTTTAATACTTCATTATTCAAAGACTCATGGCTTCTATACTTTAGCTTGGATTATGTACTTTATCAACATAGAACATTTTTCCCAACTTTTTAATGATTTTGCCTTTGATGCCTGTCTGCCTGCCTTTTCTTTCTTTTAGAGAGAAAGCACGTGGGAGGAGGGCAGAGGGGAACTGTCTTAAATAGGCTCCATGCTCAGCACAGAGCCCGATGTAGGGCTTGATCTCACATCCCTGAGATCATGACCTGAGCTGAAATCAAGAGTCGGACACTTAACCGACTGAGGCACCCAGGTGCCCTGCCTTTGATTTTCACTTTATTTTAACATCCTATCTCTATGAATTTTTTTTTCATTTGTATTTGTCTGATATTGGACTATCCTTTAAATACTAACCTATCAAAAACAGCTTTCTTTACACGTATCCAATGATTGTAGTTGGAATTGGTTTTCTTGTCGATATTGAAGAGTTTTGTCTCTTATGATAAGAGAATCATCCTATCTAGAGCTATAATCATAGTTGCTGTTTTTTCTTACATCTATTATCTTGATTTATATTTTATATTTTCAACAATATTATGCATATTTTATACATATTTTATTTTTCTCTAATAACTTACAAGTTTCAGATCTTATTATTTATTCTACTAGTTCATGTACCCCTGGGGAGGATATGTACCCATGCACTTGGGATAGGTCATGACACAGGATAAACACATGTTCTTAAAGTATCTATTGAATCAAATGGTAAAGAAATAAAAGTTTTATTATTAAAATTGATACTGATATATAATGTGATAAAATACAAAATTCACATGACACTTTTGAAATTCTGTCTGGGACTGGGCCATTCTGGGTTATGTTCACAGATCTCTGGGGTATATGTTCACTTCCTCTGATGCTAGTTGTAGTTATGTGAAAACACTTGAAAACATCTGTGTCCATTTTTAAAAATTACTTTTGTTCCCTGCACCTATATTTTTTAACTTTCAAAGTAAAAACTGGAGTACCATTTCTTGAATTTCCACTCTATCAATGAAGGAAATTAGCACCTGTAATTTCTTTCTCCTTTTCCCCATCATATTTTTCAATTTGGTTGGTATTACCTGGAAATTGGACTCAGGTTATTTATTTTTCCAATTTGACTATGAATTTTAACAATCATTTGAAGTTTTTACTTTCTATTTATTATACAAACACTCTACAGTTATGGTAAAAGTTAGAAAATACAGACGAATACCCTCAATCTTCTATCATTTAAAAATCTAAAGAAGGGGTAATAATTTTGTCAGTGTGAGACAGAAATCAAACTTAAATGTCTTTCCAATTCTTTAGTTTACATAACATCAGTTAATTTGAGTCACCATCTTTATCATCATATATATTATTCTCATCTGTGCTTTCCTGGGCCTAAATATTATATTGCATTATTTCACATTAATGTAAGTTAAATAGTAAAAAAATGAGATCATAGTAAACTAAATAACAGTAAATAAAATAACAGTATACTAAGTAATACTACACTAGAGTTAGCTGTGCTGAAGTCTATTTCTGAATCTCCTATTTCATTTCCTTGATTTGTCCTCAATTACTGTTTCAGTATCATTGTGATATATGCATATATATATATGTATGTACATGGCATATATGTATGTGCATATACACACAGACACGTGTGCACAGTTGAATTCTCATTATTCATAGCAGTTATATTCTATAAAGTCATTGCAAACACTGAATTATTAGCAAATACTGAATCACTGTTCCTAAAAGAAATATAGGATTAGGTTCCTCTAAGACTCTGGTCACAACGCTTTTATCAACAGATCAGTACATAACCTTGTCTTATGTGTATTTCTCTTTAAGCACACACACATTTCTAAGATGCATATATGTATATGATTCATTAACATTGGACTCATGTTGTGCTTAGGAACATCAGACAGCACATCAGCATTACACTTAGGGCCATTTTAAACAGGAAAACCAACAACAAAACACACCCCAAAATGTGAAAAATGGCACTAAATATACAGCAAAAAACATACTTGTTTACAGCATGAGAAATGGAACAAAAAGCAGAGCAGTGCCTCATTTGAACTGAGTTGGGAACATGCAAATCAGGCAATTCAAAGATTCTGCAACTCCTCTGTGAATGACTGTGAGCAGTGATTTGAGTTACAAATAAATTTTAGTGAGTACAAGAATTTGCAAATACAGGATCTGCAAATAATGAGGGTTGATTCTGTGTGTGAGAATATATAATATTATCTACATATAAAATATTGATAGGCTGGTTTCCTCTCATTGCATTAAAGGAGTTCTTGGCTATGTTTTTTAAAGATTTTATTTTTACTTATTTATTAGAGAGAGAGAGAGAGAGAGGCAGTAGGAGAGAGGAGAGAGAATCTCAAGCAGACTCTGCAGGGCTCTATCTCACATCCGTGAGATCATGACCTGAGCTGAAATCAAGAGTCGGATGCTTAACTGACTGAGCCACCCAGGCACCCCATTTCTTGGCTAGTTTTGAGATTTTATGTCAGAACTATTGTCCTTCTCTGACTTCTCTCAGTTTTTAAATTTGTGGTGCTTTGTGTTTGTCTTCTTTCACTTTATGCACACATTCAGACTAATCAGCTCACTTTAGCTCATGTCCCTCTTCCCTAGGGTATAAATCTACTTTTCTTGGCTATTAGGAGTCATTGGCACAAAAGACATGGGCCTTATGGAGATCAGGATAATGACTTGCCTTTGTTTCCCCTTCGCCTTTATGTGGTGGATAGAATCCTTCCTCATATCTGTAACTAGTGAGCAAGCTGATGGGCACAATTCCTAGTCTATTTCTACTTCTCAGTTATTAGCAGTTTATCATCTACTGCGATAGTTTCCAAACCAGTCTTTAGACCAATGCATGTTTCAGATGAAGTGTTCACTGGTACAGCAGTGTAAATGGAGAAAAATGCAGGCAATGTACTGAGAATAATTTACTGAAAGGACAATTCTTTATTTGAGGTTAATTTTTCTATATTTTCACTAAATAAACTCCTTTGCTGTTACTTTTTTAAATTTTTAAAAAATTTATTTGAGAGAGAAGTGGGAGTGGCAGATGGAGAGAGGGAGAGAGAATCTCAAGGAGACTCCCTACTGAGCACAGAGCCTGACAGCTATTTTATTTATTTTTTTAGAGTGGGGAGGGACAGAGGGAGAGACAGAATCCCAAACAGGTTCCACGCCCAACATGGGCCCAACGTGGGGCTCAGCCTCACGACCCTGAGATCATGACCTGAGCCAAAATCGAGAGTCTGACACTCAACCAACTGTGCCACCCAGGCATCCCCTTTGCTCTTAACTTTTAAATGTTTTTACTTGTAAAATAAATGGCCATTCAATGTTGATTTCCAAAATTTAATTTGAAATTTTATTGATGTATGAAATCCAGAAGTCCAGACACAATTCACTCCGTTCTAGCATTGCTATCTTTCACTTTCCCAACCACATTTCTCCTTGCAAAGACAGATAAATAGATATCACTATTATTATTAAAATTATGTTCCAGGTCCTACCTAAGCACCTGACACATACAAACACCTTTAATTCTCCCAACAACTCTGTTAAGTAGAGAGGAACTATCATTATACCCATTTTATAGACTGAAAAACTAAGGTACTATGGGACCCTCAAGATCATCCAATTGGTTAGTGGCAGATTCAGGGCAGTCTGGTTGCTGTGTTCACTCCTCTAAGCACCACATGGAACTAGGTCCCTCTCTACCCACCTCACACCTATGTTCACTCCTGTGTTGTTGGGATCTTCTTGCTCTTACCTAACTTTAGTGCTTTACTACTTACAGATATTGCATTTCCAGCACAGTGTTCCTACCAGCCTCTCCACTCCTTCCCTGTTCTTGAGCATGAATGGACAGACATGACCAATATGGGTAGATGAATCAACACAGAGGAAGGAATATTATGTGTGATTCTTAATACACACAGAGCAGAGAAAGAGACCCTGGCTTCTTCCTGGTTTCCTGGTTTCTTGTGATCCTGAGTAACTTATTCTAAGTAACACTTTGGAAAAGACACAAAGTATGTCCCTACTTATTTTTAGACCTCTATTTTTTTTTTTTTCCCACAGAAGCAATTCTGGTCTGTGCAATGCAGCGTCTGTGCAATTAAACCTGGATACATTTTCCTCAATTCATCTCTTTTTGTCTTACAAGTTCAATATCTTTCATATTTTGATACAACATTTCTCAGTTTCAGCTTTTAAGGCTATTTAGAGAATCGTTTTTTTTTTTTAATTGTCTTTATGAGTATGTTGGAAAAAGCTGTTAGCCAACATTTTAAATTCCAAAAAGGTTCTCCCTCTTTTTTTTCTGTATGTTTTCGTGAAGTTTTTCCAAAAATAAATTCTGCTCCTGATTCCTTAGTGACAGGTTTTCCTTTCTTTCTTTCTTTCTTTTTATTTTATTTTATTTTATTTTGCAGCATCTTTTCACTGCTTCCATCCTGGTTCTATCTATGTTCTGTCAGGTAAAAAGAGGATACATTGTACATAAGACTGATATTGTCTTATAAGCAGAATAGGTGGATCCTTGTTGATTTCCGCTCATCAGTTTTCTCCTTTAGAAGCCCCATCTCCAATCCTAGACTAGAGAGCTAGTTACCTTCTACTCCTGTGTGGTAGCGCCCTGAGCAGGGAAGGTGGGGACATTAGCCTGGGTCTTTCCTTAGGGAACTTCCTCTGTGTGTGAGGCTCCTTCCATACCCAGAACTCAGCAGTTGCTCCTGCTTTCCCTTTCTTGACCACTATAGGGGTACATGTGCCCATCTTGTCTCCTGCCACGGGGAAAACTCACTGTCTGACTTCTCCTTGGCAGTACCTCTGCTCCTCCCCACTTGGGGAGGCTGTCAATCTTTTGCTGTGGATGGGGCTCCTGGCGCAGCATTTCCTTTCTGCACCATGGCTTTCCCATGTACCCAGGTTTCCTGTATCTTCTACCGGGGTTTCCCTCTGTGCTCGACAACTCCCCTTGGTCTTGCCCAACTCTACTCTTCCCATGAGAAAGCCCGTAAAGTTTGAGGAATGTGGTCAACAATTTTCTCAAGTTTGCCATACCAGTGCAGAATTATTGATAATTTTATATTCCTTTGGCCATGCCACTATGGATAGGGGAGACATGTACTCAAGTCACCATCTTCCACTGAAGTCTTTAATTTATATTTATTGTTGGTTTAGGCATTGTGCCAGTCACTTTCACTTAGTGGTCTCATTTAATCCACCAAATATCTCTTTAAGATAGTTTATCAGCATCCCCATTTTACAGATAAGTAAACGGAGTCTCAGAAGAATGTGTTAATTTAAGCTGATACAATTAGTTAGAAATGAATCCAGGAAGTAGAGTCTGGTTTCTATAATAGGGTGAGCTGCTTTCCTCCCGTCTTTCCTTATCATAAGCTAATTATATGTCTCGGAAGAGACATACAAGGGCACAAGGCCAGTGTTTGATGCCCATGATTTTGTCACTTTCTTACTTGGTGACCTTGGGCCCCTAATTCAGTTTCTGCTTTAGTAAAATGGGAATAATAATGTATTTCTTTTTAGAATTGGATGAGAGAGTACATGTCAGGGTTTTCAAAGTCAGATACCTCTTGGAACACAGCAGGTGGCACAAACATGTGGGCTGGCCTCACGTAAGACTGCAGGGATTGACAGAGACCGTGAGACCTGAAGAGGGCTTCTGAAGACATCAGATTCTATTTGTTAAAAGTCACTAGGCTGACTGTATGCCCACCAGAAGGGCTAAAATAGAGAGGAAAAAAGAAATAAAAATGCCAAGCATTGTCATGGATGTGACACTAAAACTCTCCTAGATGGCTGACAGGAATGTAAATCGTAAAACTGGTCTGGAAATCCAACACACATACTCTGACCCAGCATTTCAACCGCTGAGCACACTCTCAAGCAAAAGGAGTACAGATGTCCACCAAAAGATATGCATGTTCCAGAATGTGGGTTACAGTACTATTCAGGATAGGAATCTACGGCCAGCATTACCGTGGACCAATACCTGGTGGAATATTAACACAACAGAATAACACAGCCCAACGAAAAAGAAGAACCTGTCACCACATGTGACAACATGGACACATCTCATGGATGTAAGGTCAAGCAACAGAAGTGAGGTACAGAAGAAGGCAGGTGTGATTCCAAATATGAAAAAGTTGGAGGAATGAATCCATGATGTAGGAGCCAGAAGAGCAGCTTGTGCCTGGAGAAAGTTTGAGAGATGCTTCTGGAGTGCAGTTACTGAACTCCACACTAATGAGGGTGTGCTTCTTTGTAAGTATGTTATGCTTGGATATACACATTTTAAAAACAAAAAACAATAATACTTGCAAACTCTTCACACATACACAAACACATGTTGGCTGGCAGTGCATGTCACACTCTTTCTCCCTCAGGTTCCCACCACATTCTCGTGCCTTAGAATTCTGCTCCATCAGCACTGGCTACAGAACAGGACAGGTCCACCCTTTTTCTATTTGGTGGGTTTTCCAAGCAAGCAACGAGGAGACACAGACATGGCGGAGGTGCAAGAGGAAGGCCTAAATGGCGAATGCAAGAATGGTATTTTGAGAACCTTGTATAAGTCTCAGCTAATTGCTCTGGCTCTACTTCTGGGGTCTGCTGAGACCTAGATGTACCCTAGCTTGCTTCTGTTACACAAAGTGTGTGTATGCTGTGGAAGTTGAGCAGGGAGAAGCCTAGTGAACTTTTTTCCTCCCTTGAACTCAAAGCTTTATTCCTTAACTGTCCTTTACAATGTCCAGGATTCTCAGGCCAGGACAAGTGGGTACAAGTGGGTTGTTTCCATCTCCAGGGAGGAGATGTCACCTGATCACACCCAAAAGAGCACCACACTCAAGTGAAGAATCTCAATTAATTCCAACTACAGAAGCTGAGGCTTGGATCATATGTCCATTTTGTAGAAACCAAACTACAGCCCGGATAAGTGACATCATTTCCCCAACCTCACTCAGCTGACTGGCGGGGTCTGGATTTGAATTCAGATCTTCTGAATCCCACAGTGTGGCTCCCATTTAAGGGAAACTGCCAGCCCCACCTCGGGGCTTTTCCTGATCTCGCCTCCTCCCTGCTCACAGTTCCTCCTTCTTGCTCTAGCCTGCAGCTACCTCTGCCCTGCTTTCCTACCTTGCCATCAGTTTGAGTGAGTCAGAAAAAAGCCCAGATCCCATATACAGTGCTGTCAAGTCTTCAAAGGCCTTCCTGTGGCTGTGGAAAGGGCAGCGGCTAAAGGGAAATTGGCACCATCCTTTATAATTTCCTTTTCTCAGACTACGCGCTCGGGAAACCTCAGCAGACTGGGTCCCACTGCTTTCCTAGCACAGTCTGTACTCATTAGAGAAGGGCCACTGGGGCTCCATTAATGCCTTCTCATGGAGGGGCCATGTGCTTCTCTTCTTGGCAGCCATTTTGAGATACAGACCTGACCCACCTTTGCTAACGAGAAAGGAGGAAGTGTTGGGGGTGCCCAGGTGCTGAACTATAACGAGGTGGCTGGGTATGATTCAAGAGCAGGCATTCTGGAAGAAGCAGAACTGAGTTTGAATCCTGGCTTCATTATTCTTGACTGTGTGCTTTTGTCCTCCCTGAGCCTCTAGTTATCCAATTGCAAAATCAGGCTTTTAATAATATCTATGCAGAACTCGGTGAGGGGAGTCACAGAACTTGCTATGTACAGGGCCTAATACATGAGACCGATATTTTTTAAAACTGTGGTCCATATGTCCTCATACAGTGTCATTCAAATTAAATTGCTCATCCCTAGGTCCATTCCTGACTTATAGAGTCAGAATCTCCGGGAATAGGGCTCCAGAGTCTCTCTTAATAAGTCTCATAGATTGAGGCAACTTTAATAGAGAGAAGTTGGTTCTTTGACAAGCAAGGGGGTCAGGAAGATTAAGCAAGGACTGCTAACACGTCAACGGACACTTCCCATGATGTTTGAGCCAAATCCTGCAGATCGCATGGGACATGGTCTCTTTAGGAAAGAGATTTTGCCATTGGAAGTGTGCCCAATTTTGCCATTGGAAGTGTGAATGTAAGATCCATACAATCAATAGTCAGGAGTGGGGGGAAGGGAAAGAAATGGTTGAGACACTGAGGGGTGTCAGAGATGAACTGATTCAATACAATGACCAATAGAGCTTAGCAGGGTCATGAGACTCTCACCCTTGCTCATCTGTGCTGGGTAAGTCCAGAGCTGCTGTGGGATAGGCCTATGATATCTAACTGTTCTGGAGACTTGTTGAATTGTTTTCCCGGGGTTCCCTGTCCCTAGCCTAGCTCTTCAATAAATTTAACCACACTTGAATGTGGTGTGGGTATCTTGCAACCTGAAAAATTACTAACACATCATGATTAAATGTTTGGACTTTATCATGTAAAAAAAAAATGGGTAGCTGATACAGATACTACTGTTCATCTAAAGACAGCCATTTTTCTTTGCTGCAGCTTTGCAGCCACAGTCTACCTCCCATTGTGGAGGCTGAGCTTTCCAGATACTCACTGTCCCACTCTCAGTAACTCAGAGTAAACCAGAAACAAATCAGCAAGGGAAGGGTCATGTGACTCAAGTCTAGACACTGGGACATAAGGCAAAGATTTTAGAGGACTCCTGGGAAAGATTTTCCTCCATGATAAAAGGAGAGCTATGCCACTTCCTTGATTATTTCTTGCCTTTGTCAGTGTATGAAAATGTGATTTCAGAAGCCATGGCAGCCTTCTTGAGTCCAAGAAGAGAAAACCAAAAGAATTTTAGAGAAACCAATGCAGGGCTCTGACAATACTAAACTAACTTACCAACTTTCAAACCAGTTAACTTTACTCTGCTGTTTGTGAGAGAACGATTATATTTATTTTCAAGCCACTTTTACTCTGAAAGAAGTTTTACCAATATAAGATCCACTGAAGGGTTTCAACCAAGGAAAAGTAATAAAGACTTGACCATATTCACTGTAAGCCTAATATACACCAAACCGGTAATCTGAAAATATCATTTTAAATCACCTATGACTTTTTTACTCAATACTTTTTAAAAATAGCTTCCTTTTTAAGTAAAAAAACTGTCTAACATTTCACATGTTTTATGTGCTGGTTATTTTTTTCAAATACAAATTAAATGAGTCAGAGCTTGTTTCCACTTTAGATTATGACAAACTAGGTTTTATGGACTAATTCCACTATTGAGAACCACCAATTGCCCAGATAAAAATATTTCAAAAATCATGACTTAACAGGTCCAGGATCCTAAAGAAAAGAGGAGCACAGAGAAATTCTGGGACAATTTGTCCCTTGAGGGACTTACCAGTTCACAGGTAGCAGGTGTTAATCAGAACATCCAGCAGTCGCACAAGTCGATGAGACAGAAAGTCAGACTTCGAGGTCTTGTGAACACTGGATTTTCCACTGGGACTGAAGGAGGGCTGGAGGTGAAAGAGAAGCCAGAAATAAGCCAGCTGTCCCAATGACTGAAACCAAATCAGCTTAATGTCTGATGGTAATAAAGTGCATTCCCAGTAGTCTTACTTATATTAGTTCAGAATGTTATGATTCCTTTCCTTGGATCCTACCACTTTGCTTTCTCTAGAGGCAGAAGTAGGGTGAGAAAAATAACAGTGCTCCCTATTATTCAGTGAGCATTTACTATGTATCAGACCAGCACCACCGGCTTGCCAGTTTCCAGCGCCTCCACCAACATGGCGGCACTGCAGCCTGACCAACAGCGCCGGTGGGACCCAAGGCTCGTGGACACCACATGTACCCAAACAGCAGGCCTAGCAGTGCCTCTTGTAGGCAGCAGTGACCAAACCTAAGTCCCTGCAACTGGGTCAGAATTCCAAGACACCTCCCCACATCCCTACTTTGTCCACTCTCTTCCCGAGCTTTCATGGGACTTGTGACTTCACCTCATCCCACCTCATCTGCTGTTTTCTCCTACCACAGGGCCACCGTGCCAGCAATCCTTTACACCCGACCTGACCTCTTCCTTTCTTTTCAGCAGACAGCCCTCTTTTCTGAGTCCACCCCATTAATTTTTCTGACATTTATTTCAATAGAATTCAATGCATCTGGTTCCACCATTCTGACTGAGCTCTAGGCCAGGGATAGCAAACTGTTTTCACCTCACATGTTCTTGCTAATCAATGGAGAGTGCCTGCCTGAAGCACAATGGCTAGAAGGATGGTGAGGCACATTCACACTCAGAGGTAGAGCCTGCCACACTTGGTGAATGACATCTGACAGGTTGTGAGGGAGAGGGAGCGGTAATCCAAACACCACATACTGGTCCCCATTGCTCTATGCTCTGAACATGGTCCGCCTTCACCAGCTACTCTGATTTTGTTTCTAAAAGAATGAGCTGGTATTTTGGTTTTGAAATTCCCTTCCAGTAGAAGTTCTGCCAGGAGGGATGTCCCACTGGTCAGGTAGGGGGTCTTTTAAACTCATTTCAGATGATGCTTACAGAGGTGCACCTGCTTGGGAGGAAATATCAGAACAGAGACATAAACCTAGTCTCCAGAGAGCAAATTCTCCATTCTTTCTAAAGCTGCCCTCAGATGTCTCTCCACAAGCCTTTCTACAGCTGATTGTGGTTTATGAACCAAGAATTTATATACTCGATCTGACAAAAGATTTTTTTTTTCCCTGAGCTGTGACTATTTTTATATAAGCCTAGCAAGGTTATAAAAATGGAATCACATTTAGTTACACATTTAATGAATCACCTTCTTTATTGAAAAGAATCAGGTTACATGAAATCAGGATGGTCCCTGAACACCAAGCACACATCTTTTACATTAAAAAAAAAAAATGTATGAAAGAGGAGAACTGACTTACATCACTCACTTGACAGTGGTTGTGGGCACACTGGAGCAGGTTTCCCTTCTTTTTTGCCTTCGAGGTGCTTCTACACATGTCTCCCTCCCACCTTTAAGACCCTCTCCAATGAATTCCCCTTGTGTGTTCAGTTTTACTTTCTCTGCAACTTCAATTATTTTCTTCTCTCTCAGCAAGGAATCTCAGTCAAATTAACAACTTCCAGTCCCAGAACCTCCAGAAAACTTGTTTCATGTCTATGAACTGACTTCTACCTCTGAGCCAGGAAAATGTAGCTGTTCACTTAACGATACTATATAGTACTCCATGTTAATCCTGGGGTGGGGTGGGATGAAGAGATTTGTAAAGAGAGGGTGCTTACAAGCAAGCTGAAAATGATGAAATCTTGGAAAGCTGGTGCTGGAAGGATACATAGAGGTCATATAATCTACCCTCTCACTTTAAATGAGAACACACAGAGACAGAGAGCTAAGCAGAATGGTAATGACCAGCCAGTATTATGGGCTGAATTGTGTCCTCTGACAATTGATGTGTTGATGTCCTGACCCCATACCCCACAACGTGACTGTTTTTGAAGATAACGTCTTCATAGAGTTAATTAAGTTAAAATGAGGTCTTTATGGTAGGCTCCGGTCCAATCTGACTGATATCCCTATAGGGTGAGATTTGGACACAGGCACATTTGCACACGGAGGAAAGACCTTGTGAGGACTAAGCAAGAAGGTGGTCCCCTGCGAACCAAGAAGAAAGGTGTCAGGGGAAACCAGACCTGTCGCCACCTTGATTTGGAATGTAGCCTGCAGAACAGTGAGAAAAATAAATTTTTGTTTAGCCCACTTAGTCTGTAGTATTTTGTAATGGCCAATCTGAGCAAACGGATATACCCAGCAGCAGGAAAGGGATTCAAACCCACGATCCTGACTCAGTCTAGGTGCTCTCTGTCTTATTCTAGCTGGAATGATTCCTGATGCTGTTCAGGGTGGGATATGCAACACTAACCTGCCTTCTCTGTTAGATGGATGGATGGAATATTGCTATCTCAGTGACACTGCTAGCTCATATCTGAGTAACATTAAACAGAGAGAGAGAGAGGAAGAGGTTATCTGAAAGTGACATTCTCATTTTCAAAAATATAAGGAATCAATAAATTTGTAGAATAAAAAATTTAGCATATGTAACTAGAATAAAGATTAGTATGAAAAAACCCTCATTCTGATCCATCAAAAATAATAAAATGTAAAATATAGTTTAAAAACCATACAGTGGTTGGTAATAAAGTATCCAGGATTAATTTAATATTGCTGACTTCTATTTACCAATATTTTGCTAAGGATTTTTATATGTATACTCATGAGGTATACTGTTCTGTAGGTTTTTTTTTTTTTTTTTTTTGTATCATTGTTCGCTGGTTTTTGTGTCAGGATAATACTAGCTCTATTAAATGGATTGGGAAGTATTCATTCTTTTATTATCTGGAAGAGATTGTGGAAAATTTATATCAATTCTTCTTCAAACATTCAGTAGAATTACCCAGTGAAACCAACTAGACTTAGAGATTTTGAGGGGAGAGTTTTAAATTTCCAAATTCAATTTTTTAAAAGAGACAAAGTCATTTAAATTATGTATTTTATACTGAGTGAGTTCTGGTAGTTTTGTGCATTTAAGACTTAGTCCATTTCATCCAAGCTGTCAAATATCTGTCTGTACAATTATTCTTGGAATTCCCTTATCTTTCTTTGGATGTGGGAGGGGTTTATAGTGATAGACAGTTTCACTTCTTATATTGCTAAGTTGTGTCTTCTCTCTTTTTCAGTTCTGCTAGGGGTTTTCAACGTTACTGCTCCTTTCAAAGAACCAGCTATTTCTTTCACTCTTTATTGTTTTTCTGTTATCATTTTCATTCATTTCTGTCCTTACTGTTTTTTACTTTTATTATTTCCTTCCTTCTGCTCGCTCTGGGTTTATACTGTTATTCTTCCCTTAGTTTCTTGAGGTAGGAGCCTAAATAATTGATTCAAGACATTCCCTCTTTTCTAATGTAAGTGTTTAGTGCTATAAATTTTCCTCTTGGCACTGCTTTAGCTGTGTCTCATGAATTTTAATGTGTCATAGTTTAATTTTCATGCAGCTTAACATATTTTTTTATTTTCCATTGGACTTCCTCTTTGATCCATGAATTATTTAGAAGTGTGTTGTTAGGAACATCTGGGTGACTCAGTCAGTTAAGCACATGTCTTCAGCTGAGGTCATGATCCCGGGGTCTTGGGATCAAGCTCCCCATGGGGCTCCTTGCTCTATGGGGAAACTGCTTATCACTTTCTCTCTGCCTGGTTCTCTCCCTCCCTTCTTCATCCTCCCTTGTTCATGCTCTCTCTCTTGCTTTGCACTCTCTCTCTATCTCTCTCACTCAAACAAACAAACAAATAAATAAAATCTTAAAAAAAAAATAGAAGTGTGTTGTTTAGTTTTTAAGTGCTTGGAGGTTTTCCTGTTAACTTTCTGTTGATTTTTTATTTGATTCCAATGTGTTCAGAAAACACCATCTGTATGAATTTAATTCTTTTAAATTTCTTGAGGTTTGTCTTGTGCTCCAGGATGTGTTCTATCTTGGTGAATGTTCCATGTGTGCTTAAAGAAAATATGTATTCTGTTATTGTCAGTTGAATGTTCTACATATGTCAGTTAGATCCTATTGGTTGATTTTGTTGTTCAGTTCTATAACCTTGCTGACTTACTACTAGTTCTACCAAAATTGCTGACAGTGGAGAATTGAAGTTCCCAACTTTAATTGTGGATTTGTCCTTGTGGCTCAATCAATTTTTGTTTCATGTATTTCTGGCTCAGTTCCTTGGAACATAAACATTTAGAATTATGAATTGTTTCCAATCCTAATGGATTGATCCTTTTGTCATTACATAATATTCCTATTTGTTTCTAGCAGTAGTTTTGTCTGAAGTATATTCTATTTGATATTAATATAGCATGTATGTATCTTTTATAAAATTAATGTTTGCATGAGGTAACTTTTTCTATCCTTTTATTTTCAGCTTTTTTAACTTGTTTTGAAGTGGGTTTTAGAAACCACAGGGTTTTTTTTTTTATGTTATGTTATTCACCATACAGTTTATCATTAGTTTTTGATGTAGTGCTCCATGATTCATTGTTTGTGTGTAACACCAAGTGCTCCATTGCATACATGCCCGCCTCAATACCCATCACCAGACTAATCTATATAGTTTGATAGGGCTTTTTATTCATTACACCAATCTCTGTGCTTTAGTTTATATATTTACACCATTTATATTTAAGATAATTATTGTTACATTGGGCTTAAGTATGCCATTTTATTATTTGTTTTCTCTCTTTCTAGTTCTCTTTTTTTTTTTCCTTTTGTTCCTATGGGTTATGTGAACAGTTTTTTAGGAATCCATTTTGATTTACCTATATGATTCTGAATACATCATTTTGTAAAGTTTTCTGATCTGGGTGTTAAAATTTACTTACTTAACTGATCAAAGGCTTCTGGTAACATTTTACCACTTTGAATGAATTGTAAATACTCTTTATAAATTAAGGATATTAGCTACTAAATAGATAGGATTTTTTCCACATTGTGAGTTTGAACTTGATGTTTTATATATGAAAAACTCTTATGTTTAAGTTTTTTGGTATGATCTCTTTTTCTTTATCGTTTCTCTTGTTGTTTAATAATCAAAATGCCCATTTGTACCTTTGTCTGTTTAATATTCACAAAATTTTAGATTGTTTTGGTAAGTCTTTATACAAAACATCCCTACGCATCATCACCTTTAAGCATTTGAGAAGATATTAATCTTATATTTTAACAAGGAAAAAAAAATCTTTTTTTTTTAAGATTTAGTTTATTTATTTGACAGAGAGAGAGAAAGAGAGAGAGCAAGCACAAGCAGGGGGAATGGCAGGCAGGGGAAAAGTAGGCTCTCTGCTGACCAAGGAGTCCTATGTGGGACTTGATCCCAGGACCCTGGGACCATGACCTGAGCTGAAGGCAGATGCTTAACCAACTGAGCCACCCAGGCACCCTAGAAAAAATAAAATCTTAACAGTATTTGGAAACATGTACTCTCCTCCACCGGATAGATAGGTAGATAGATAAATAAATAGATGGGTAGGTATGTAGGTCGATAGATAGAGAGATATTGATATAAATATTACACCCAGTAATATTTTCTAGCTTTCCTTAGAGAGACCTTACAAATTTCTCATTACGATAACTTCTAAGCATTTTATATTTTATGCTATTCTTATGCATATCATCTTTTTACCCATTGTAGCCTTTCACTGGCTGTCAGGAAAAGAGCTATTGATTTTGAATATTTACTTTGGTTCTAAATTCTATTTTTTTTTTTTTTTTACTTTGAGTATTTCAGGAGATATTCTTGAAGTTTCTACCTTTATAATTAGATACATCCATAGTAGTATGAAAGTAGTTTAAATATAACTAGTTTATGATTTTGATCCTTTCAAAGAGAAGCAGCATAGTAAGTATAAAAGAAAAAACATGGATTTTTAATTTGAGCAGACTTGATCCAAATTACTTTTCTGTTATAGATTATCTTTACCACACTGAACTTTTCTGATCTTTTCAGTGTCCTTAGCTGTTAAAAAATAGTTTATGTCATAAAGTAGCTGTGATGATTAAATAAAATAATAATTGTAAAATACCTAACATAGTATTGATACAAAGTGAATATGCAATACATTTATATTGTTTCTCTATTATTCAACTTACAGTTTTATGCATTTTGCCTGTACTCTATTATAGAAAAATCTTGGAATTGGAAGTTAGGAAAATTGTTTCTTTCTCTAGTCTGACAGACTATAATTTCTTGCTTAGGTATCAAGACTGAGAAGGGTGAGTGCCAGATTGATTTGTTGCCTGCCATTGTGTGTATTAGGAAGGTGATGGGAGGGGCGCCTGGGTGGCTAAGTGGGTTAAAGCCTCTGCCTTCAGCTTGGGTCATGATCACAGGGTCCTGGGATGGAGCCCCGAATTGGGCTCTCGACTCAGCAGAGAGCCTGCTTCCCCCTCTCTCTGCCTGCCTCTCTGCTTACTTGTGATATCTGTCTGTGAAATAAATGAATTAAAAAAAAAAAGGGAAGGTGATGGGACATGTGTCATATACATCCTGGTTCTATGCTTTGTCTGATTCTTCGCTAGCACATGATAGGCATAGAGACAGTTCTTAATAACTAAATGAAGAAAAGAATGAATGATTCTCCTATATTCTGGCATGAAACAAATAATGAAAATCAACTCATACATGGTAAGTGTTAAACAAAATGAGAGAATAATCTTCAAATTCAATAATGACTATTGACATGATGGAAATTATGAGAAACATTATCTTGAAAAGAGTGTGAATTCCAGAATCAAACAAATCTGGGTTCAAATTTCACTTCCACTGCTTTCTGGCTGTGTGTCCTGGGTACAAAATAACTCTGAACTTGTTTCTTTTTATTAAAAGAGATAAGGATGCTCAAATGCTTTTACTTTTTCTTTATCTGATAATGTTTTTCTTTATCATCCATTCCTGGGGAATACTTTCTTGGGATACAGGATTCTCAATTGAAAGTTCCTTTCAATTTCTCTCTGTATTTGGAAAATGTGCCATTTTCCTTCTAGAAACTATGGTTCCTGGACATAAATCTGCTCTCATGCAAACTTTTCTTCTTCCTTAAAAGTAAGGTGTTATTTTCTCTTCTTGCTTGAAAACTTTTCTCTTTGTCTTTAGTTTTGAGAAGTTTGCTGATGATAAAGACTGTTGGGATGAATTTCTTTCATTTTATCTTGTTTGGAGTTCACTCATCTTCTTGGACCTATGGGTTTTTGAAAAGCTTAGCATTCTCCCTCTCTTTAATCCCTTTCCACCTTTTGTTAATCTCTACTTTCGCAAATTCTTGCATGTCCTGTCTGTTACTACAAAGTCAGAGCCCAAAGAGCTTATTCCAGTCCCTTCCTGCTCCTTCCACTTCCCTTTTGGTTAGTTCTTGAGATTGATGGGCTACCATTTGAGAAGCCACAACAACTATTTTTAGATTTTTGAAATTGTGTTCGTGTTTGCCACCAAGAGACATAGAGATATAGATAAATCTGTTCTAGTAGTGTAGAGACTCTAGAAATCTCTTAGCTCATCCAGAAATTCATGGTGATCTGACATGGATGGTATGTAGAATCCATCATAGCCTGTGGTTTCAATTCTTCTTCGAAGCCTGCACAGACATTCCCTATATAAATCTGGTATTTCTGGCTGCTAGTCCAGTCAGTTGAACTGTCGAATGCTAAGTTCAAGGACTGAGAGTCAAAGAAGGGAAGGATCCCTTGCTAAGATTGCCATATATCTACTCTACTTAATTTGCTAATCAATGCCGAAATCACCCCCATATTCTACACTTAGGGGCTGGTAGAGGGACTTTTATATCTAACCCAAACCACCTCATTTCACAAAGGAGAAAATGAGTCTCAAATTAGCAGAAATCACATATTTCAGGTTAACAGAAGGGTAACAGCGTCCTGGGCTCCCAATTCCAGTTCGGAATTCTTCCCTCACACCATGCCATATACCTGTAACAGCCTCATCCTGGATGAGTTCTGATCTCTGAAATGTGATACATAGATGAAAAGGTAAGCGGACTCAGGATGGGGACTAGCAGATCTGATCAGTGCTGACCAAGACCAGGAAACACAGAAATAGTGCCCACTTCCCCTCTATGGACCATATCACAGACACTCTAGCCAACAAATGGGAATCAGCACACATCCCTTAGGCATCATACAGTGGAAAGGACTTAGGCAAGTGCCATCCACTTAGTCACCCTCTACTGAGTATGGTGGCAACTAATCTACACATGGCCTAATTGCACCAGGAACTGGAATCTGCCCAGGAGTGAGGCTCAAGAGATCTGGGTCCTCATCCCAACTCTACTGCTTACATATTTTCAGACCTCAGGCAATACACTCCCCCTTTCTTGTTCTGAGTCTCCATCTGAAGTAGGAAGAATAATGCACCCATCCCACCCGACTCCTTGCTTCATCAAGATGTCCACAATCTATAAATAGTTATTTTACACAACAAAGGAGATTGTTGCAGATGTGATTAAGAGATAGGAAGATTACACAGCTGGACCCAACATAATCACATGGCCCTTGAAAGGGATGCACTGAAGAATAAATAAATATGAAGATATTCCTCCCAGGAACATTTATATACACATAGACACCCAAGAACTTATTTTCATAGGTAATTTTAATTTTCAGAGGTTTGTAGATCTCTTGAAGATCATCCATGGATTCAATTATAAGACACTTTGGTCACAAAGATAAAATATAAACCCTTCATCTGAAATGAGAAGAATGGGAATGCCTACCTCTTCATCATATCCTTCCTAACTCCCATCATTCCCTCTGCCACACCAAAATCCTTTCAGTTGCCCAAAGATGCCAAGCCAATTTAAGCTTCCATCTTATTCATCTGCTGTTATAGTTCTCTTCTTCTACTCTCATTGTCTAACAGGCAAACAGATACTAATTTTTGCAGACCTCTTTTAAAAATCTGCTCTTTTCCTGACCAGCTTCTTACTATCTTCCCACCTGCCTCACAGGTATGACAGGCCATACCTTCCTTCACACCCTTCAGGAGATTATGTCTGTCAGCCAGTCCAGCTCTTCCAGGTGCTCATCTGTTCAACCATTTCACATCTCCTCAACTAGATGGTACACACTGGGCTGAGGAGGGTGGGGGACAGAGACCACACCCCACCCCCATGGCAGCCCAGCACTAAATAGCAAGGTTTACAGTAAGAGCTTGAAGAATGAATGTTGAGTGGATGACTGATTCTGGAATTGACACCTACTTCAGGGTTTTGCATTAATTTACTCAACCTCTTCACTTTGCAATGCAATACTTTACAGGCCACCCAGCTTTGTTAAGTTTCTTAAGTATTTGTCTGCTGTACAAAGTCATTTAATTTCAGTGTGAAGCTGTGGTGCATGGGAATCCATTTGCCACTCTTTGACTTTGATTCATTCAGGGTAACTAATATCCACCTTGACCAACACTGTGTAGTTTTGTTTCCAATTTATGGTTCCTTCTCACCGAGGAGTATCTCCCCATTGACAAGAGTGTCTATTTACTTTCAGGAACAGATCCATTATCTGGAACACAACATGGTGCTCTGGATGATAAAGTCATCCTGTGTTAACTGTGTCACTTTTGTCTGAGGATCTCAAAATGTGGTATAAAGAACACTGAACTGGTGGTCAAGAGATCTGGATTCTGGTTCAGATGGCCACCACATGCCCTTTGACACACTACACGCATTTTCTTAGATGTGATGTTCTCCTCTATACAATGGGAGAACTCTGACTCAAATACTGTAAGGAATCTCTGGACTAAAATTCTATGAAGTGAAAGTCACACATCTTTCTAACCCTCACTAATATATTTTTTCTACTAGCAATTAGGAAAACTTGAGTTCTGAAGATGATGTGATTTGTCCAAAATTATTCAGAGTATAATTATCATTTTTGCATTCAATACATTAATTCATGCAGTCAGTCAACATGTATTTTGTGAATGTGTTATGACTGACACCACACCAGGGGCAGTAATCCAAAAATGAATGGGAGGACACCTTTGCTTTTTAGCGGCTGACAGTATACTGTGGGGATCAGATGTATAAACAGGTACCCTGCAGTGTGATAAACATGATGTTAGAGAGCAGCTCCAAGTGCTTTGTGAGGGGAGGAGGAGGTACTAACCGCCCAGGTGAGTAGCATACGGAGTCTGCTGTTTACCAAACCCTTTCAACATGTGTCATCTCTTGATTGTCACAGCCCTCCCATGAGGTAGAGAACAGGTTTTGTTTGTTTCCTCTCTTGAATCAGAAGACTGAACATGAAAAGTAAAGTAATTTTCTGAAGGCCATGTGACTGGTAAGAAACAGATCCAAGGAGTGCAAAAGGGCCATTTGAATGTCTGGTGTGATGGTGTCTCCATCACACTAAATTGTTGCCTCTTTTTGGTCAGTAGCCCTGACCCTCAGACAACTAGAGACACAATCAAAATTCATTTAGCTGCTTTGAGAGATGGGACCAGGTCTTACTTACCATTGTACTGAGGAATTCTGGTGGAACTGAAGAGGTCTCTAACAGAAGAATTTGAACAGGTCAGGCATTTGTAACGGGTTGGTAACAATTTGTATAAGCACTTTGAAGGAAGGACAGAGAAGAACATGTGTAGGTGAGGACAATTAGGAGAGCATAAGTCTTGTCCCAGAGATTGGTCCTCCAACACCTCCCCACAGACAATTTCTAGAGTCCATCACAAGCAGAAGATGAAAGAGCTATTTTCAATTACAAGTTCATGAGATTTCTTTGGGTCCGTGGTTAAAAGATGTGGTGAAAGATGACTTTGGAGGAGGATCCTGTCCTCAATTTTATGTGGAAAACAATGGCTTTGGTATGCTGAAGGCTGCAGAGAACATTGGACTCTTATGAAATTCAAGAACATCACATACCACAAAGGAGATAAGTGGTCAATCCTAAGTTTTGTGGGGTCACTCAATGGTGGGCATTAGAAGAAAAGATACTTCTCACAAGATAGCAGATGGAGGAGACCTTGTCAAGACATTTCACAGATCTGGCCTAGAATAAGATGCATTCATGAGCATATGAGATGCCACCTGGTCATCCAGAAGGAATTATGTCAGAATCTTTGGCAACTAGAGGTCAGTGAAACAAGGGTTGCATTTGTATCCTCCACACCTTCCAGTGACCTGTCACATAGAAGGAACTCAATGTCTGTTTATCTAACATCTTATCACCATCTCTTCATGGCCCACTCCATCAAAGGGCTCATGCACAAGTCTCCCAGGGGCCTTGCCCTTTCATAGGTGGCTCTGTACTTCATTCTCATCTCCTCTATCAGATATTAGGAACCCCGCTCTTTTTTTTTCACTCTCCCCATCCCCCATTTGAGGTTCTAGGGATTAAAGAGGAAAGGACAGTTTCTTAAAGGAAGTTGGTTTTTTTCACCTTGCTGTTCTTAGTTGTCTCTGATCTCCTGAGTATAATAACTCACATGAACAACTCTGATTAAATCTGTCCTCAAAGATAACTGTGAGAGAGACTAGCAGATAAGATAGAGAAATGAAGATTTGGAGCCAGAAAATCTGGACTTGAATTCTGGTTCTGCCACTTAATAGTGGGTGACTTGGAGCAGTTGACATAAATTTTTCCTACTTCATTTTCCTCAACTGAAAACTGAGGGAAATTATAAAAGAATGTACCTCATAAGGAGGTTTTGAGGATTAAGTAAGTTCACATATGGAAAGTTATTCTATAGTGTCTGAATAGTTGTAACTCCTGTATCTGCTAGCTATAGTATAGGAGTACCAGGAAATGAAGATACAGAAGTAGTGGTTTAAAAAGACACAGTCGTACACTGATAAAACATAAAAAAAAAAATGAAATGGCTCATTGCAGATACAAACTGAATTTTATTCTGCCAAGAGCATTCATTCTTGTGTGGCAATTTCTCCACAGACGAAAATGTCAAAATTAGTCATCACTCTTCACTATGTTTCTATGCCCTCTAAGCAATCTTCTGAGGACTAATTCAACTTTCCAGGTACCTTAGTACTGGGAAAACAGTGTGGCAGGTAGAGAACAGGATGACTCTGGCCACAGGAAAGTGGTAAATTGGCATTTTAAAATCAATCTTATGGGAAATTATTATCAGCATGTCACCGAGAATCTCTCCTTTCTAGGTGCACTGATAAGATAATTTTCTGGACTTTGAAGACTGTGGATCCAAGACCCCTAAGATACGGTGAATTTGTGAAAATTACACTCCTCTGGGGGTTCATTGTCGGTCTTGCCTCAGGACCGTTGCTTCTGCTTCATCATGTACTATGCCCCTTCACTGTATTCAGACTACAATAGGCCACACTTTAGTCCTAGTGGAATTGCTCAACTCTCCAATCCACAATGAAATAATACTCTTTTTAAAGGTAGGCATGATCCAGGAAACAGGACTAGAAGTTCCAAAAGATTAGAAGATATAGTATGTGTTATACACCTAGCACAGTGTCAGGCATTTGGAGGGCACTCAATTAATATTTGTCATGTAGTTTCACACACTTTGAGCAATCCTAACAACCCCTTCCAGGAAGAACTGGCTTATCTTCTTATAATAACAAATATGAACAAAATGTGATTAAACAATCTATACATTCTAATATATTGCATACAGTTCTTTACTCTAAAAACCATTTTTCAGAAAGGGGACCACTCCTTCACACATATTCCATTTCTAATACTTTCAAATCATTTTAATGGTGATGGAGAAGGTCATGAAATATCTTATTCCTCAAAGGCAATTTAAAAAAAGAAAAGCCATATAGTACATTCAGAATGAGAGATAGTCTGATGTCTATTTTAAGGAGAAGGTGAACTCAAGGTCAGAAGACAATCTACAGAATTGCCTAAAATGAGAGACTATACTTCCTGTACTGTAGGGATTATGGTAAAATTCTGACCTGCTTGAGATATCCTTAGAAGCCTGGGGTCTCTTGTTCAGATGATCAAGGGCAGTGTTCATTTAAAATACGCCATTTTTCTAATACCAAATCACAAAGCATGTATCCAGATTCACTTGAGTCCCAGACTCCACCTGGGAAAAACTGGCCAGAGCAACCAACAGTGGTACTGAACATTTTTTCTATTTCCTTAATTTCTGCTTTTATTTTTATCTTTCATTACACATTTTTTTTTAAAAGCCAGACAATAAAAAGTACCCAGATTCATAGGAAATAAGTAAAACAGTCAGTTCTGCAGATGACGTACTATATAAAGAAAACTCTAAAGATTCCACCAAAATAACCATTAGTACTAATAAATGAATTCAATAAAGTTGTTGGATACAAAATCAATAAACAGAAATCTGTAGCATTTCTATATACCATTTATGAAGTAATGGAAAGAGAAATTAAGAAAACAATCCCACTTACAACTGCACCAAAAAGAAAAAAATACCTGGGAATAAATTTAACCAAAGAAGTGAAGGACTTATACTCTGAAAACTGCAAGACATGAAAGAAACTGAAGATGACACAAAGAAATGGAAAGCTATACCATGCTCATGGATTGGAAGAATTAATATTTTTAAAATGTCCATCCTACCCAAAGCAATTCAAAGATTCAACACAATCTCTATCAAAATATTAATAACATTATTCATAGAACTAAAACAAATAATCAGAAAATTTATATGGAACCACAAAACACCTCAAATTGTCAAGGCAGTTTTAAAAATGAAGAACAAAGCTGGAGGTATCACAATCCCAGATTTCAAGATACATTAGAAAGCTAAATTAATAAAAACAGTATGGTACTGGCACAAAAAAAGACATATGAATCAGTGGAACAGAATAGAGAACATAAAAGTAAACTCATGCCTATGTGGTCAAATAATCTATGACAAAAGAGGCAAGAATATGCAATGGGGAAAAAGAAAGTCTTCCAGTAAATAATGCTGGGAAAACTGGATAGCTTCATGCAAAAGAATGAAACTGGACCACTTTCTTACATTGTACATAAAAATGAACTCAAAATAGATTAAAGACTTCAGTGTGAGACCTGAAACCATAAAACTCCTAAAATAAAACATAGGCATTAATCGCTTGGACACTGGCCTTAGTAACATATTTATGAATATGTCTCCTTAGGCAAGGGAAATAAAAGCAATAATAAAATGGGACTACACCAAAATTAAAAGCTTTTGTACAACAAAGGAAACCATCAAAAAAGGAACCTAGTGAATGTGAGAAGATACCTGTAAATGATACATCCAGTAAGAAGTTAATATCCAAAATGTATATAAAGATTTTACATAACTCTTCATCAAGAAAATAATCTGATTAAAAATGGGCAGAGGGCATTTTCCAAAGAAGACATACAGATGTCAAACAGACACATGAAAAGATGCTCAATATCACTAATCAACAGGGAAATACAAATCAAAGCTATAATGAAATATGACCTCACACTAGTAAGAATGGCCAGTATCAAAAAGACAAGAAATGACAAGTATTGATGAGAACTGTGGAAACAAAGGAAACCTTGGGCATTGTTAGGGGAAATGGAAATTGGGGCAACCACTGTGGAAAACAGTATGGTGTTTCCCTCCCCCCAAAGATTAAAAGTAGGACTACCATATGATTCAGTGATTCCACTAATGGGTAGTTACATAAAGAAAATGAAAACACTAATTTTAAAAGATATATATACCCTATGTTTATTGCCACATTATTTACAGTAACCAAGATGTGAAAGGAACCCAAATGTCGAATGATAAATGAATGGATAAAGAAGATGTGTTATTTATATATACAAATATTTATATATATGTAATGGAATATTACTCAGCCATAAAAGAATAAATGAAATCTAGCCCTTTGCAACAACATGGATGGACCTAGAGGGTATTATGTTAAGTAAAATAAGTCAAAGATAAATACCAGTCGATGTCACTTATGTGTAGAACATAAAACAAAACAAATGAACAAACACTTAAATACAAATAACAAACTGGTGGTTACCAGAGGTGAGATGGGGGCGGGATGGATGAAATATGTGAAAGGATTAAGAGGTACCAAGCTTCAGTTATAAAATAAATAAGTAACAAAAATGTAAAATACAACATAGGAATAGAGTCAGTAAGCCCTCTCCCTACTTGTGCTCTCTCTGAATAAATAAATAAAATCTTTTAAAAAAACCCTACACGGTAGGTTTAAAATAAATTTTACTGATTTATTTCCTTTACTCATCACTACTTTATGCATCTCGACTTTCCCTCCTAGATTAATTTCCTCCTTATAAGATATCCTCTTGTATAAAAGACCTCAACGTGAGACAGGAATCTATCAGAATCTTAGAGGAGAACATAGGCAGTAATCTCTTCGATATCAGCCACAGCAACTTCTTTCAAGATACGTCTCCAAAGGCAAAGGAAACAAAAGCGAAAATAAACTTCTGGGACTTCATCAAAATCAAAAGCTTCTGCACAGCAAAGGAAACAGTCAAAAAAAACAAAGAGGCAACCCACGGAATGGGAGAAGATATTTGCAAATGACAGTACAGACAAAAGGTTGATATCCAGGATCTATAATGAACTCCTCAAACTCAACCCACACGAAACAGACAAACACATCAAAAAATGGGCAGAAGATATGAACAGACACTTCTCCAATCAAGAAATACAAATGGCTATCAGACACATGAAAAAATGCTCATCATCATTAGCCCTCAGGGAGATTCAAATTAAAACCACATTGAGATATCACTTTACACCAGTTAGAATGGCCAAAATTAACAAAACAGGAAACAACATGTGTTGGAGAGGATGTGGAGAAAGGGGAACCCTCTTACACTGTTGGTGGGAATGCAAGTTGGTGCAGCCTCTTTGGAGAACAGTGTGGAGATTCCTCAAGAAATTAAAAATAGAGCTTCCCTACGACCCTGCAATTGCACTCCTGGGTATTTACCCCAAAGATACAGATGTCGTGAAAAGAAGGGCCATCTGTACCCCAATGTTTATAGCAGCAATGGCCACAGTCGCCAAACTATGGAAAGAACCAAGATGCCCTTCAACGGATGAATGGATAAGGAAGATGTGGTCCATATACACTATGGAGTATTATGCCTCCATCAGAAAGGATGAATATCCAACTTTTGTAGCAACATGGACGGGACTGGAAGAGATTATGCTGAGTGAAATCAGTCAAGCAGAGAGAGTCAATTATCATATGGTTTCACTCATTTGTGGAGCATAACCAATAGCATGGAGGACAAGGGGTGTTAGAGAGGAGTAGGGAATTTGGGTAAATTGGAAGGGGAGGTGAACCATGAGAGACTATGGACTCTGAAAAACAGTCTGAGGGGTTTGAAGTGGCGGAGGGGTGGGAGGTTGGGGTACCAGGTGGTGGGTATTATAGAGGGCACGGCTTGCATGGAGCACTGGGTGTGGTGAAAAAATAATGAATACTGTTTTTCTGAAAATAAATAAATTGGAAAAAAAAAAGATATCCTCTTGTGATTGGTTGATTGATTATTTATTTATTTAAGAATGTGATTTATACATTTTTCCAAGGCCACGTATCTCTGAAAACATCATTTGCCTTCACTCTTGAGTGAAATTTTGGCTGGCTATAAAATTTTAGACTTGAAGTAATTTTCTCTAGAACTTCTAATTTTTCTTGTAGTTAAAGTGACGTCTGATGGCATTGTGACTCTTTCCCTTTGTAAATGGATTTCCTTTTCTTTTTCTGGATACTTTTCTGATTTTCTTCACCCCTTGACCCCTTGACGTTCTGTAACTTGGATGTGATTCTTGCTGAACACCTTAAATTCATTTATCTTATCTTTCTTTAGTTCTGGGGTCTTCTATTATTTCTTCACATATTCCTTTTCTTTTGGAACACCTTTTAAACGGATCTTAGAGATTTCTTATCAGTTTCCCATGATTCTTTAAAAGCATAATGACTTGATATCCACATATATAGTGAAATGATCATCACAATAAGTCTAGTTAACATCCATCACCTCATATAGTTACAATTTTTGTCTTTGTGATAAGAACTTTTACAATCTATTCTTCTAGCAACTTTCAAATGAACTGTGTAGCATTGTTGACTCTAAGACCCCAGGACTTATTTGTCTTACAACTGGGAGTTTACTGGACCACCTTCACCTGCCACCTCTCACCCCCGCCCCCAGCTGATCTCTGCCTTGGCAGCCACCAGTCTGCTCTCTGATTCTAGAAGTCCATTTTTTAAGATCCCACATATAAGTGAGATCACACAGTATTTGTCTTTCTCTGTCTGACCTAGCTCACCTCTTAAGTCTTTTTTGCTACATTCTCAGAGATTTCCTAGGCTCAGTCTTCCAGCTCACTAATTTCATTTCTAATTGTGTGCATTCTACCATCTGACTGATACACTGTTTTTTCTTTTTCTCATAAATTTCTAATTTTCATGATCTCTAGTTAGAATTTCACCAATAAAAGTCTGTTTGCCTCTGTGTGATTTTAATTTTCCTTATTCTAAAATTCTGTTCTGTTACTCTCATTGGGTCACCAGTTTTAGGTTCTGGATTTATGTTTGCTGCTTCTCTTTCATGGTGTTGGCTTTCCTCAAGCTACTGGTAAGAGTGGACTGTGTACCTCTCCCTGCTGCTGAGTTTCTGAGTTTGGCTCTGCTCTATTTGTTTACAGAGACTGTCCTAGAATAGGAAGGGGACCCACTTCCTGGAGAGATCTGCCCTTTTCAGTGAGGTCCAGGAAGTGATGGGACTTGCCTCTGGATAGCTTTGTAAGATAACTGTCTTCTGGGCATCAAGGATCTCCTTCCTCCTCATTGTTCTCAACCCCCGTGTCCTGCCTATTTCTCCATTCCAGATTCCCACAACATCGTTCTTTCCTGGAGGTAAACACCCCAGTAATAGCTGGTCACCATCAGGGAAGGGAATGGAAGTCACATCATGGCACCTGCTCAGTCACTCTGGGACTCCTCTTCTGTTTCTCCCCCTTCCAGGCAAATAAGTCTCTTTCAGTAGAATGTCCTCCATGCCTTTTGAGTGATGGTTTCCCTTTTCCTACCAATCCCACTTACTTTCTGCTTTTAAAGAAATCTTCTTTGCTTCTGGACCCACTGAGGGCTTCATTTCTTGATTTGGGGCCACATTTTGAATTCATTTTTAATTTTATTTTGTTTCCTATTATTTTTAGGGATTTGTTATGGGAGAGGAGCTGCAGCAAAGTTGAGATTGTCATCTTGTGACAAAAATTAGTGACACTTTATTGGACCAGATTTCTGCGCCACCGCCATCCTCCTTGTTCAGTTGAATCCTGAAACAGGAGACAGAGAGAATCCTGAGGGAGAGAAACAGAGTGAGAGAGCATGCAAGAGATGAACTTGGAGAGCTGTTTGAGACTCATTTGAGGAAGGGGCATCTCTTAAGGAGCTCAGGGCTGTTTATCCTATTTCCACGTCCTGCAATGACAGGTGCCACCTGCAGCAAAGTAACAAAGAGGGCATTCTTCAGAAGTATGGGATAGAATCAGAAGCTCAGCTATAGACAAACCCCAGCTGGCCTCTTTTTACCCTGTCAATAAAAGGCCCTGTGCTTGCACTGTGGCTCCATTATCCCAACAGCATCAAAGCCAGGACAGGCTCCTCCTATCTCGGATGCTGACTGCAGCTCTTCAGCTGAGCTCTGCTTCCTGGTGCAAACGCAGCTGCACACACTCCACATGTTCTTTGAGTGTCTTCTTATTCTTTCTTCAGACTCACCAAGGGCAGCAAGACATTTTGTCCAAATGAGTTGTTTCAAATCCAATGTAGTGTCTAAATTTGCAGCTTGTCACGTTATAGTCTTTTTCTTTAATCTCTCTCTTTTTTATTTTTCCTTTTTTGATGTGCCAAAGTAATTATCATTAAACCCTCCTTGAGGAGATGTTAAGTACATGTCCCCCTGGATAAAGAGAAGGTCAAGAAATCCCTGGTATTCCCAGAGAGTCACTGAGGTATCCCTGGAGGAGGGGAATCCACAGCGGAAGCAAACAGCTATAGTTTTATCTGTTTAAAACCTTCTGTTTTCTAGTTACAGCAACCCATCTTTTGGCGGGAACTGCTCCTCCCCACTGTAAGCATGTGATTTTGGAGAGAGCAGCAGTTTTAGAGCCCTGACCTAGTCACATTACCCCAGCTTGTTCAAATACATCCTCCACGGTGGTAACCAGGGAGGTAGCCTTGGACCTGGACAGCCTCAGAGGTGGGCACAAGGCTCAGACTTGTCAATCTGGGATCTTGCTCAGAATTAGCATGCACTGAAGTTGGAGAAAGAAGCTTTTCCCTCCGGGTTCCTTCAGCTGGGAAAATGAAGTCTGGTTACATTACATGCCACCTTCCTCTCTACCACTTCACAGGGAAGATTCTCCTTCAGATAAGATAAAATGAGACCAAGGTCAGGAAAGAAGAGACAAAGGGGGTGAAGGGAGAGAAGTAGGAGAATGAGGGAGAAAAAGAGTTCTGATGACAAGATGTGAGGTCTTAGATCCATTCAAGTCTCTTACCTTGCCTCACCCATCCCATTCAATTACACCTTGTTTCCAAACATTCCACAACTGTCTTCTAGGAGTTGTTGCACAACAGGGTTTATAATGCAGGGAAAGATTTTTTCCCTTCTTTCCCTCCTTTTGTTCATGGGAAATACCTAATCATTCTCCAAGTACTAGTCCTAAATATTCTTCCTCAATCCCACCACATACATTTGGTCTCCAGGCCCTCCCCTTCTCAGATCACTTTGAGCAGACTTCCAGGATAGCACTGTCCTACTTCCATAATTACTTGTTTCTACTTCCTTTTCTTCTATCAGACTGTGTGCTCCTTGAAAAAAGGGACTGTGTCTGATGATCTTCAAGTTCCCAGTTGTGCTTCAGATAGGGTTGGGCATAAAGTGGAGTGTCTCAGTCACAGAATGTCCCTAGAATTGGTTTTCCCATGTGAGGAATGGGGGTGCTTGTATGGGTATGGGAATGAAGGTGGTTCTTCCAGAAAGGGGGCTCATTCCTGCCATCAAACCACTATCCCTCTCTCCTGAAGGTTGCCTTGCCAGAGGTTCTCTGACTGCCATTGTGAGTGAAAACAGAATCTACTCTTATGAAGGGAAATGGCAGCCTTTGAGCATCAGGAAAAGGAGGTCTTATATGTCATTTGAGTATAACAGAGCCATTGAAGGATTTTATTTATTTATTTATTTATTTATTTATTTTCAGCGTAACAGAATTCATTGTTTATGCACCACACCCGGTGCTCCATGCAATATGTGCCCTTCATAATACCCACCACCTGGCTCCCCCAACCATGAGAGACTATGGACTCTGAAAAACAACCTGAAGGTTTTGAAGGGGTGGGGGGTGGGGGGTTGGGGGAGCCACTGAAGGATTTTAATCAAGGTTATCTAAATCACAGTTGGGTAATTTAGAAAGACCACCAGACAGCAGTGTGGAGACTGGGCTGGAGACAGATTGAGGTTGAAGAGAGTAAACACTGGGGGAACCAATGGAGAGAGCTGGGTCCAGGAGAGAGCTCTTAATGACTTAGATGATACAGTGGGGATGGAAAGGAGGGGACAGTGGCCTTCCTTATCATTCTTTCTCTCTTGATCCCCTCAGCTGAAAAACTGAGACTTCCTCCCCAGTGGCCTTTCTCCCTGGCATCTCCCATTCTTCTCTGTCTTGTCTGCAAACCCCAAAATGCCTCTAAATCAGGAGAGAACGATGCTTTCTCCTTGCCCCACAGAATCCTTGGGAGTTACATCTTTGTCAGCACTTCTGCTTCCAGCTCCCATCAGATCAGTTAATGTTTCTTTTATGAAGCGAGGACACCTGATTTCTGTCAGTGCAAGGCTTAAGAGTGCCTCGTCAGCACTGTCTTCCTGGCTGGCCATATCAAATAGACAGAGGAAGAAAACAACCAAACCAGCAATCAGATTCCAAGACAATGATGCCAGGGCTTCATTCTGTTTGTGAGTGGAGCTAGACAGAACCAAGGGGTCCCACAGTGCTAGGATGACAGGGTTACAACCTCTTTCCTTGTCTGGTCTGTTTCCCACTGTAAGATGTCAGTGATCCTTGATGGTCCCTCCTAGGCTCTTCTATCCAGACTAAGGGATCTAAGGATCTAATCGGTCTCTTCATTGTTACAGCTTCTTGTGCTGGTCCCAAAGGCTAAAGTAATTCTCAGTCTACTTGGAATATAAATACACACACTCCTTCATTTATCAAACAAATCATTCACTCATTCAGTAAATATCCACTGAACCCCTACTCTGTGATAGGCCCTGTGTTCCATGCTATGGATACAGAGATCCTAAGGAATTTATACTCTGGATAGAGATTCAGAAATATAAATGGATAATCACTGTACCATGGCAAAGTTAGGAGCAAAGGGAAGAGGAGTCAAACACCAGAGTCACTACTAAAGGATTGTATTTTTTTTCATCCTCCAAGTATCTGGCATTCTTCCTAAAATACACAGGTTAGCTCCTCAATGAATGAATGCAGTGACATGTTAGCTTAAAGGATGATTAAAAGGGAAAGGGAAAGCATCAGAAACAGAGGGAGCTTTATGGGTTGAGAGCTGTAAGCATGAAAGCATTTAGCCATACTTGGGAAGAGCATGCAGTTCTGTGTGCCTGGTGTGCAGGGCACTCACTGTAAAGACCCACAGGAGACGAGGCTGGAGAATATGATGGACAGAGGATGGTAAGTCGTCTTCAGTGCCATGTCGGAGAAACTGGGATTGATGTGTAGCAGGGAGGACGCATTGAAGCAACTTTAGAAAGACTCTCCCAGGCTTAATGTAGGTGGACTGAGGCAGGAAATGCCCCATGTAGGGAGGGGCCTTCTCCAGACTGGTGGTACTCTTGGCTCAAGGCCAGCAGGAATGAACAGGGCACCTCTGAATCTGGTTCTCCTTCATCTCCTCAGAGAAGGTTGGGTCACTGACTTATGGAGATCCTGATGAGGGACAAGCAGATTATATGGAGAAGAGCTTGGCCTAAGCAGTACCCCTACAGATGGAATATATCAGGAAAACAACTGATATCCTGTCAGAGGCCAAAGGAAATAAAAAAGCACTGACCATTTGAGATTCCCTGGCTCATGTTTCCCATCTCTCCTAACCTAGACCCATTTTCTTTGATTAACAGAAACCTGGCTATCTCCTTTACTGCTCTGCTAAATGCAAAAGTACATGTAGTGGGGCGCCTGGGTGGCTCGGTGGGTTAGGCCGCTGCCTTCGGCTCAGGTCATGATCTCAGGGTCCTGGGATCGAGTCCCGGCTCGGGCTCTCTGCTCAGCAGGGAGCCTGCTTCCCTCTCTCTCTCTCTGCCTGCCTCTCAGTCTACTTGTGATTTCTCTCTGTCAGATGAATGAATAAAATCTTTAAAAAAAAAAAAAGTACATGTAGTATTTGGCTAAAAACAAATCAAAGCAATTGGGTACTACCAACCTCATAGAAAGGGACTGATTTATTTAATCTACTGCATGCTTGCTCTGGGAAGCTAAGGAGAAGAGAGGGGGAAGGATCTGGCTAAGGTCCCTCAGCAATTTAGCACCCATAACAGGATGAAAACCTGGGTCTCCTGACTTCCAGGCAACTGGCTTCCCCAGCATGACATGAGGCCTCTGGCTGTGTGTGCAGAAGGAAGAGTGAAATCAATTGTGTCTTATTAAGTACAGGTGGTCAAGCTCTCTGAGAAGATGAAGCCAGAATTTCCCCTGAGGCTTGGCCTCCTAAGACTTGACTATTATGCTGACTCATTTCTTATAAGTAAGGTCACTTTCCTGTTTAAAATCCTTGCATGCCCACAGTGGAATTTCAAACTGCTGAGAGTGGCATCCAAGGCCTTCATATTTATGTAGTTCCTTAGTCTTCATATTCATCTCTTGAGCCCAGACTTACCTGGGTACCCCACCAGTGGTCTCAATCCTGGCAACATATTAAGTTTTTAAAAAAATCCTGAGACTGAGACTATACCTCTGGAGACCTGAGGTTGGGGGTGGGCCCCATGCATTTGTACATTTTAAATCTCCCCATGCAGCCAAACAAGCAGCTTGAGCGGACAACCACTATTCACCCATAGCTAATTACATTCTGTTACCCAAATCTGCTTTGTCGTCTCCAAGGCTTTGGGCAGGGACTCCATACTCTGCCTTGTCCCCACTTTTCCCTCTGGGTCTCCCCACAAACTGCCAAGATGAATCTCTCCATTTTCTCTGGACCTTTGCACACACCTCCACCATAACATTTAACTTCCTTTACTTATATGGTTTTTGGGCACCCTAAAAAAGACTGTGCTCTTTACAAGGAAGACAGCTCTATTTATTCCTTTTTGTTGCCAGAATTACAGGACCTGACATAGTAGGTGTCTGGTAAATAACAGTGGTCTGAGAAAGAGTTTATGAACTCCAGAATGACCTCTGATCAGAAAGTTGCTCACATTCCTGTGTTGAGTTGTGTGGCAGAGCTTCTGAGAGATCCCTAGGGTACTGTGTCTGAGTAATTAGTCCTTTACAATATGTCTCCAAGGAAGGGAAATGATCAAAGACCCTCTACTCACCTGCACCTGAAAATGGGAGGGAGGTTAATCTCACTTTATGTTTCTGGGCAGCTCAATAACTAAAAAAAAGGGGGGAAGATGAGATTATTTAGACCCAGAGAGGCCTTGGATTGGAAACTCACCCTCCTCACTAACTGTATGACCTGTGTAGCAAGTTACTGGAAGTATCTTGGCCTCTATGAAATAATATATCAGGAGTTCAGTACATTGCCTGCTGTACTAGTCAGGGTTCTTCAGAAAAACAGAACCAATTATATAGAAAGAGTAGATGGGAGAGAGAAGGGGGGAAAGAGAGAAAGATTTATTATATTATAAAGAATTGGCTCATGTGATTATGGTGGCTGAGAAGTCCCCAGAACAGCAGCTGGCAAGCTAGAGAGCCAGGAAAGTCAGTGGTGCTCAGATCCAGTCTGAGAACAAGCAGGCTCCACATCCAAGAAGTGGTGATATTTCAGTTTGAGTCCAAAGGCAAGAAAAGAATGATTCAAGCCGTCAATGAATCAATCAAGCAGTCAGGCAAGAGGAGATCCCTTTTCCTCAGCATTTTTATTCTATTCAGATCTTCAACTGATTGAATGAGGCCCACCCACATGAGGAAGGGCAATCTGCTTTACTCAGTCCATTGATTTGAATGTTAATCTCATGCAGAAATCTTCTGCATGAAGACACACTCACAATAGCGTTTGACCAATGTCTAAGCACTGCCTGGCCCAGTCCAGATGACACATAGAATTAATAATCATACCAGCCATATAGCAAATTTACCAGACATGTGAAATCCCTTCCTTCCTGAAGATATAATTTCAAAATCCCCCATTGTTCTGTCCAACTGTCTTCTCCCAGGTGGGCTTAATGTCTGTGATCTCTCACCATCCCTTCACCTTCTCTCCTTCTTTTCCTCACTTCTTCTCCCTCCCATGACCCTTTTCCTTTTTTCGGTCTCCTCATTTCTTTACTTTGTCTCAACAACTGGTTCACTTAGGATTCATCCCAGGAAAAGGACTGAATACCTCTGACACTCTTTCTTCCCATCTGTGTTTTCTGGAGACATCATGAGCACTCCCAGCAGGATTCAAGCAAGTAGGGAGAGAAGTTGGATACCAACTTTTGCTCTAATCTTGCACCAGAGCAGCAAGTGCCTGGTCTCTCTCTGGGGCAGGAGGCAGGGGAAGGAGAGGAGTGAGGCCTCTGACATAAATACTGTGCAGTGTGTTTTTATTGCTGCATAATCCATGCTCGTGCCACTTGTCCGCATACCACCAGTTAATGGAAACCTCATGTTCCCCTGATCTGGGCTGCTGTGTGGTTAACTCTTGCAGGGCCAGGTGTGCACCCAGGCCAAAAGAAATCCTTTCCAGAAGGAGGCTGGGTTATCAGGCAGGCGCTGCCTCCCATGTTGAAGGTAGTCACCATGGGGTGTGGTTAATGATAAAGGCAGGAATGTGGCAAGCGGGCACTCATATAGACCTGGCTACAGAGCTGTTCATAAAATGTCACATGGCATTCGGGGGCACTCATCTAGAGGCTGAGCTACCTTGGGATTTATGGAACTCACTTCTCCTGGCTTTCTGCTCAGCTGTCTCAGAGCTTTGATTCATCTAGGAGAATGGTCTAAGGATTCTGCACAGACCAGGCACAAAGTGAATGTGCAGGAGGGGGCACTACACTGCAGTGTGCATTGTGAGTTTGTGCAAGGGGTATGGGAGCTCCAAGGAGAAAACCACTAACTCTGCCCTGGGGGTTCCAGGAATGGCAACCAGAGGAAGGGATATTTGGCCTTGAAAGTCTTGATGAATGAAGAGATGCTTTTTCAATTGGGCAGATAAGAAGAAAGATCAATCCTGGGCAGAAGACGCAGTGTGTGCAAGGTCTAGCAGTATCTTCTCCTGCAGAAAAGGAGGCAGGGGTGGCAAAGTAGGGAATTACACTGCCTTCTAACCCTGCCCTTCTCAATAGTTTGGGACCCAGTTTTATAACCTCTGCTTTTGTTTCCTCATCTGTAAGCTGAGGACTACAATGGTATTCACCTTCGAGATTGCTCTGAAGAGTAAATCATGAAATGCATAAAGCACTTAGCTCAATTCCTGGCATTTTCAAGTCCTGGATAATGTTGGCTATCATTGCCATCAGGGAACAAAGGGCATTTTGGAATGGTTGAAATGACATGCTGTCTGGGGACAATGGAAAGACCCAAGGTTAGTCAGGGACCAGATAGGGAAGGAACCAGAAGCTGCACTAAGGATTTGGACCAGATCCTGTGGGTCATGGGAAATCACCGAAGGTTAATTCATTCAAATTCTGTCCTCTGGTTGCTTTTCTTTCCTGGAAGATAGTTCCCAGAAAGCCTCTACTTTCTCATCAGGGATCTAAACTGTCCTGGGTAATACTGACCCCCTCTAAAAAGAAACATCAACCTGCATAGCATGGCCCACACTCACGGCAGTCTGTCTCATCAGACCACCTCGTTCTGACACCTTAACTCTGGGGCACTGGATTCAAGAGCCTGCACCTGGGTTTCCCTTCTCACTGTCACCAGAATGTCCATGATTACAAAACAAGGAGGAACCAAGTCTGGCCCTCACCAAAGTTCTGAGCCCCAAAGCAAAGTCTGTTGAGCAACATCTCCTTGTCCTAGTTAGGACAAGTTGCCTGGCATGTGAAAAACCCTGGAAATTTGCCACAAAGTGGTTATGCATCCTGCAGGTAACGCTGATGGGATGTGAACAGCGGTTCACCAATGGAGGCTGCCGGTCTGTTTGTGGGGTGATCAAGGTAATGGATCCTGGCATTCTGCTCGCACCATCTTTACAAATGTCACTTTCACTTTATTGTACATTAACCCCAATCTCTTCACAAGCTCCAAAATAAAACCTCTTTGCAAACAACTAAGGTCCATCTGCTGCTCTGTTAAAAATACCCTCGCATGAAAATACTGTAGCATTAGATAAATCCATGATCAGAGATATCACAGTGGACTCACCTGAAAATGTCTGCCTTTGACCAGGAGAAATCCATCTTTCTTTCTCAGAGGTGGGACATTGATTACTCTCCAGCCCCACGGTAACAAAAGAATCCCCAAACTCCCGAGGCTGGTCAGATTTCAAATACCGCATCCTACTGTCTTTATGAGCCCATTTGTATACATTCCTATGCACCCTTGATGGAATTCAGCCTATCAGCGGCTGACAGGCTGATTGTACAGTTGGGAACAAATGAATGAAGCCAGGATGATCAGCGGATAAAGGTTCTATATCCCCACTAAGTGCACAAAAATTTTATTCACTTCTTTTTCTTCCTTAATCAATTACTCTCCATTGCAGAGAGAGAACGCTGCCCGACACGTTACGGTTTAACAATCTGCAGGTTGGGTCTCCCTTCCTCCCCTGAAAGAGCAACCCCCAACAGTGAGTATTTAAATTAATCCACCTCTGCTGACACACTGCACAGCCCATCTATCACAGCAATTTGTGCAAACGCCACTCTAGTATCCAGCTCTATGTATCATGTATTTTGAGATTGCACAGTTCCTGAGGCCTTTGTAAAGCAAACCTTTCATGAATAAATCAGGAAATACCCTGATGCATGCTTTATGTAGAGGAAGATATTCTATTTAGGTCACGCAGAGAAGTTCTGCCAAGTTTGCTAAAATGAACAAATCCCCTGAGTGCAGTCTACCTCTACACATTCCGAAACACAAGCAAGGATCTCCTAGGCCCCGCGGCTGTGCTCTGTAGACACTGAGGACTCTGGGTCTAGAAAGTATTAGTTTGATCACCTGAGGCTCCACAGACTTTCAAGTCAGGAGCCAGGCAAGGAGTTTTGCTAGTCCATGGGAAGAACTTTGCAAATGGGTAATTTGTCCACTATGGTGCCTGGGGCACTGGGACTCCTGCAAGCAAAGGAAGAAGGAACAAGAAAAATTACAGTGAGCCTGTTGTCCCAGCTTATTTTTTTTTTGAATCCACTTAAGAAAGTCCCTGACTTTGTTTGAGTCCAGAGCATTGCAACTGGCTCTTTTGAGCCTCTTCCAGAACACAGGATGTGGCCTAGTGCGCCCTCCCCTTTAGAAATGGAAATTCTTCTGATAAGAATAAGGATTTCCAGATTTCTAGCCAACCTCAAATTAGAGAGGGTTATCTGGGGTAGAAGAATGCAGAACAAAAATGTTGAATGATTCCCTTCCTTTTAACAAGGGCAGGCAGACCCACCGCCTTTTGCCCAGAAAAAGCTGTACGAGATTAGAAGATCTGGTTTGAAGTCATGGATGGAACATTGACTTGGATTCTGGGGGGCTAGAGCATGGAGTCATTTTGTCCTCAAGAACGGGGGCAGGAAGTTTTGCCAGGGTCTGAGCTAATAGGACCTTGTTTGGACAGAGTCTGATGTTTGCTTTCTAGGCTCCCGAATTTGTTTTGGGCAGCGCAGTTAATGCCAATCGGCCATTCAGGGACCCACTCCTTCTAACACCAGTCAAAAGAAACAAATTCAAAACAAGAATTTTCAAGGAGTTAAGGGTGTTGCTAGCAGCTATCGGCCTATACCCTGATTCTTTGGGAAGTCAAAAGATATTCCAAAGGTTCCCTGGGAGTAGAATCTGAAAAAGGGGGCTTTTTCCCCCCTCTTATTAATCCCCCTAATGTGAGAGGGTGTCTCTACCTCAGCTTTGCCCCTTGGATTGTGTTAAATATATAAAGACCATACCCCCTTTCCTTCTCTTTCACTGTGCTCTTCTGAACATCTGTCTTTGGTTGAAGCTTTTCCCCTTATATCTGATAATGCTCAGCTTTAGAAAGTGGAACTATTCTGAGGGGTCTCTAAAGATATCATTCAGTGCCCCCAAATCATTTTAGTATCTATTAACATTTATTGCCAATGTGAATATTTTACGTATGGTTGGTCACTCACAACTCGATTTCCTAATATTTACCTTCTTAAAGTGTCACTGATTTCCAAGTTTTTAGGAATACTGCTTCTACTGGTAACACTCACATGATCCAGAAGTTTGAATTCAACCTCATCCTTCATGGACTGTGTGACTTCAGGTAAGTTTCTTCATTCATAAAACACTGACCAAAACATCTACTTGCCCCAGTCTAGAGAGAATGACCAACTAAATTTATACTGAAACATGGTACGAACTGTAAGTTGCTACACAAATAGGAAGTGATTTTGCTGAAGATTTTTCAAATAATGTCTGCGGGTTGTCCTTTTGTTTCTCAGCACTTTCTGCAGTGTCTGGCATATCGTCGGAAATCAATACAAGTTTGTTGCTTGATGGTTGTCTTGTAAATGGGAGCCTGAGTGGGAGAACCAATTCTCTAAGGAAAAGGAAGTAGGAGAGGGCTTAAAAGAGAGTATACTTTTTTTTTCTAATTATAAAAGTAATTCAAGCTCACAACATAGAATTTAGAAAATGTATGAAATTAGTAAGAAGAAAACTAAAAATATTTCATTTTTACAACCTGCTAGTATTTTGCTGGACCTTTCTTTATTATTTCCTTTGACATACACGCACGCTCACATATCTTCAGAGTACAACACTGTCCCTTTAAGTGCTGACTACAGCTTAGACCTGGAAATATATTTTCTCAGCAGGCAAAGGGATAGGAGATTACTTCCCCTGCAAATCTATTAGTTCATTAATTATTAGAAATCTGAGAAATGTCAGTGCAGGCCTGTGAAGCCTCATTCTCTCTTGGTTTTACTCTTTAAGGTAATAAAAGTAATAATAGCTAATATTTATTCAGTGCTTACTATATGCCAGGCATTGATCTAAGCCCTTTATACATATTAACTTATTTTATCCTCATGACTACCCTAAATGGCAGGTACTACAGGTCCATAATCCCTTACCTACAATTCCACTGTTGAAAAAGCTCTGAAAATAGGAATGTTTTGGCAAGTTTGGTACAAACTCCTTTGGTAGCAAACCTCGCCTGATCTAAGATGAGGCTATTCATAGTCTTTATTTATCCTACTTATGAACAGTCAAGTTTCACTGAAAAAAAAAATTTGTGTTTGATGATAATGTATTGTCCTAGAACTTTCTAAGGGTTTTATGTATTAGATAGTCGACATGCTTTGTTACTTGTATCAAATTTGAAAAATTCTACATTTCAAATTATATTCATACTTAAAGATTTCAAGTCCATGGTTGTGAACATCTATTATTATCTTAACTTTACAGATGAAAAGTTGAAAAACACTGAATTATAGAGGCATTAAGGAACTTGCCTAGGCTAGGTCAGGATTCTAATACAGACTAGTTTTAGAGTCTGCATTCAAAGTGTCTACATTTGTGTAGCTCTCAAAAGCTTATACAACCCTCTCCAGCCCACTAGCTTTATACATTACACATAAGAGGTTTTACTCTACTTCATAAACAAGTGAGATTTAGGGAAGTCCAAGGCTTGCCCAAGGTCCCTTAAATAATACAGCAGAATTAGGACTCAAGTGCAAGTCTGCTGGTTCTATTTCTAGTGTCCTCGCTACTGCTCTGGGATTACTTGGATAGTCACCAAACTCACATCACAACATCATCAGTGAGACCCTAAGACCTGACCTGACCTTTACCACCCACCTGCTTGGACTCACTTTCCCTTGGATCCACTTGGACCTCTTTCCCTTTTTCCCTTTTTCCCTCTTTCCTTAAGCTCTTCTTTCCAGCTCATCTCTTACCTCAGGCAGATGGAAACCAAAACCACCCCTTGAGCAATGGCAACTGCCCTGACAAGACCTCCGGCCTGCCCAGACCCCTCAGCCCAGGGAGTGTCACTTCAGACTCATGACTGCCCAGGACGACCATGGAGTGACCTCTAGAATGACTGACAACTACCTTTGCCTCATTTATTACTAGAATCTCCACCCAAGGAGGAGCATGAGCCTCATTTACATAACATACAATGTCTGTATAAGCATGTTTCCTTAAGGCACATGTACCGTCTTATACTCGCCTCTACATGGGATGACAAGGCTCCCCTATCTAAATATTCATTGTACCCCTAAATAAAAGGAACCCATTCATCCTTACATGAGAGGAGTCATGGCTTTGGAAGCCATTTCCTGTGATCTCCTTATTTACAGAAAATAAAGTTTTCTTTGTGCAAAAACTCAACTTAGTGTGGTTTCTGACTCACCACAGAGTGAACTCATGTTGGTTGGGTTGCAACAATGCAGCATTACTTTTTTGCTTCTACCAACATGATCACTAAGGCAGACTGCACAAAAACCATTCTACCTTGTTTAAGCCACTGATGACCAGAAAAGGTATGAGAAAGCCTGGAGCTGTGCATACACCACACCGTAGTTTGGTTAGACACCAGTGTCAATTTCCCAGACCCTTTGGGCTCCTGGGAGGCTTGAGGTCACACCTCCTTCTGGCTCCTGGCAGTCCCTTCCAGACACAGCATTTGGGCCTGAGTGTATTGCTCCACATCCAGTCAGGCCCCTGGGACAGGGCTCCTGTGCTACACTCTGATTGGGATAGGAATGAGGAGTCCACAGGTATTGGAAACTGTGTGACAGGTGGTATGGACCAAACTCCTTACAGAGAAATATGGGAGAAGGGGCCTTCAGCAAGAGGGCACCCAGATTTTTCTCATTCTAGTACTCCCCTATTACCCTATAGATCTCCCAAGACCCTTCTAGATTGGACTTCCTCCAGAAAGTGCAGTCACAGCCATAACCAATAGGCCACCTCTCTAAAAAAAATTAACATAGCAATGAAAAGGACACTAGAACACAAGACCAGAGATGTGATACCTAGGTCCATCTTTGGGAATTTGGACCAGTCATGACCTCTCTGAGCCTCTCCAGACAGATACATGTCTGTCCTACCCATGCTACACAAATACTGTATGGATTCAGAAGTAGTTGTGAAGGAGTCCAGATATCATAGTATCATTGAGACATACAATAACATGAAAATTAGCTGAGATTCAGGACTTAAATGGTCTTAGCACAGTCTAACCTTGTGAACGCAGCTGAAGAGTAGTTGACAAACAGGCACTGTCTGGGTGCAAAGTCTAGAATGGAGAAGGAAGGGACTGACCTGCCAATCCATACTTGACTCAAACACATCTAGGGCGTTGTTAGCAGTTTTGAGTTTTGACTTTCAAGACCAATAAATATAATCCTCACAAAGCTCAGATCCCTGAGGGTTAAATAGCTTGTTTATCTATTGCCTACCTTGAAAGTGAATCCTAGACTTAGTTCATGCTGTTTCCTCTGCTTGGATTGCTCTACTCAGATATGACAGAGACAATGACCACCAAAATGAGCTTAGTACATTGCAATCTGACTTCTGGCAGTTGTTTTTCCTGCTTTGTTCCTAGCACCTGGCTCCATTTCTCCTTGGTCCTAGCTTCTAACCTTGGTTTCATCAATCTCCTAGGCCATTCTTGGCCCTTGGAGCCAAGGAAGGATGAAGCATCTCTGGTTTTGACATCTGTGCTCTCTTTCTGTGCCATGCCTTCCCCTTCCCCTCTGTCCATTCACGTTTGCCTGTTCAGGATAAGGAATAGTACATTCCAGCCCTGGGCTGTGGAATTCAACCCAGGACCTACACACTTGGCTGAAGCCCCCAGGTCCAGGGGAGAGTAAAATTCCCAAAGAGTATTCCCAGAGACCCCAAGCACCCCAAGTTTATTCTTTTCTCCCTATCCTCCCGCTCTCCAGGTAGCAAGGGCCTACAGCCCTGGGGGCTCCCCTATTCCTTCCCAGTGGGACCCTAGAAAGGGACTAAGGCCCACAGTCAGCCCTGCTACTTCTGTAGAGTACCTGGGACATCTACCACTCTGAGGTTCTAATGGCTGGCTATAAACTCAATGCAGACAGGATTTAGGGGCTGGGGTAAGAGAGGAAGTTCAGGAAAAGAGGATGAGAGGAAGTCCTTTACAGTTTCTTAGTTTTCCACAACTACCATGACCCTCTCGCAATATCAAGTACATTGACCTCCAGTCCTTTGCTATCATTTCTCTCTTTTTCATCAGACTTTGAGCACCTCGAAGGTCTAGCACTACTCCTCTCACTTACCTGCTTCTAATTTCCCAGTGCTAAGCTTGGGTCTTTGCTCTTGATAGGAGCGCTGAGTGCTTGCTGATTTAAAGAATGACCAACTGAATGGATGAATGAGTGAATGAATGAATGAACCATTCAAGAGTTATGATTGGGAACACATGTTGTGTCACACATACCTATTTCAGAAATCCAGACCAGCTGGAGAGGGTTGACAGATTTCCCTTATCAGGGCAATTTCATGAAGTTAGGATATTCTGTCCCCAAACTGGATAGTGAATGGCTACTTACTCTGGGCAAGATAAAGCTGGAGCACATGCGCTGTTAATATATAAAACTTTACCCGCATTGCAGCATTGTCTGAAGTCCGAAGTTCTCTTCCCTCTTTGCACGTGCAATCACTCAACTTTTAAAAACAACCTGTGGGTTCCACCTCAAAGCAGCTGAGTCCAGATCTGAAGGTATGGTTCAGGAATTGGCATTTTTAAATGTTCCACAGCTGATACCCTTGCACAGTAATGGTTGAGAACCACTAAGTGACAGCAAAGCAGTCTACGCTTGAAATCTTATTCAGTCACCATCAGCTATGTAGCCTCAGTTTTCCCATCTGCAAAGGGGGAGTATTATATCTACCTGCAGTTTTTGATATAGATAAAATGACATAGGCAAAGATAAAGCCTTTGGGTACTAGCGCTCGCTATTATTTTCCTTAACAGTATTACTTTTATTTTTTTGTATCAATGTCTTAGAACACATAAATAGAGAAAAATTTTACTTACTTTAATCAAGGTTTGTTTCATGCTTAAAACGTGTTAAGAGTTGTACAAAATATAACACAAAGAGAAAACAATCGCAGTGTCTGGGTAAGGAAAACCTATGTACTAAATTACCTATTATGTGCTAGGCTCTTCATACACTTTATCTCTTTAAATACTCCCACTCATCCCATGAAAGGGCTATTTCCATCCATCCTTACAGAAGAGGAAACTGAGGCTTGGACAGGTTATGCCCAAAGTCTTGCAGATCCCATGTGGGAGAGCGTCGTTTGAACTCAGGACCTACTGCATCCAGGTCTGCGCTCCCTCACCGTATTGCCATTGAGCTCTTGGGATGTACATGCTGGGTACAGCCTCCCTTCTTTCAAGAAATCTGCAGGTAAGAGCAAGGGATCATTTGTGCTGAGTGGGGAAAAGGCAGAGAAGTCTTTTTGAAAGATGTGAAAATCCAACTGGAATTTGGAAGCTGAAAAGGATTTCGCCAGGTGGGACGTGGGAGGGCAAGCACATTCCTGGTGCAGAAAACCAACAGGAGGCAGCAAAAGGACAATGCCACCCTCAGATGACTTGAGGTGATGTGCCTGTACACTGGGCTACATCATTCCTTATTCCCCATGAAATAAGGAATTCCCCACTTAAGAGAGACTCCCTCCATAGGAGGACCCCGGAGGGATTGGAAAGTAGTCTCAGTAACATTCTCCTCACCACCTGTCTTCTTATCAACAGCAAAAAACCTCCTCTGCATTCCGACCTAGTGTCCTATTGATGTCCATGTGAGATTTGTGAACCAAATGCTAAATGTGCAAAAGGGAGCTCTAGCACAAACAAGGGTACTTGGGTCTCTCCTGTTCATGTCAGACACAGCATGTGCGCATGTATATGCACGTGCAAACACACACACATAAACACAAACACACACACACACAGAGTGAGGAAGAGAACCAAGAATTCTGCTGGGCCCAGATCTGTCTCTTTCAAACACTACCAAGGAGGCTGAGTTCATTTTTCCTTTGCTAACCAGACTCCAGGTCCCATCTGCTCCTTGCAAAGCAATAAGGTCAATGCCAATTTCCCTTTCATCATCCATGTCTGTGGCTGAGCTGTCTGCGGTAGCAGAAACGAATGTTCTCCTTAGCTCTCAGCTCCAGGGTGGCCACTTCCAGCCTGCCGACAAAATGCGACGGCGCTGCATTAGAGCCAAGCAAAACACACTCTGCTGTGTCAGTGTCCTCTGCACGGCAAGGCCACAGAAGGGGAGAGCCTCCTTTGGAGGAAGCTATTCCACCACCCAAGGGCTGCTTGAGCCTGTTGAGAATCACAGCTCAAAAAAAAAAAAAAAAAGCAAAGCCCAATATATGTAATATGAACTCTGTGGTTTCCCCCGGCGCTTGGCATCACCGAGGCTGTCACATCTCAGGTCTCCAGTTCTTACAGAAACAAAAAGACCATGTGTGTTAACCGTGCTGTCCCAGAGATTAGATCAAAATTCTGATTGGAGAATAAGGTTAATCATGGGTTCATCACACAGTGACCTCTGCAGGCAGGGCTGCGACCTCATGAGGTTGCTATTGTGCAAAGACCAGATTCTGAAGGAGCTCTGTGTAGGTTTCCCGGTTCAGGCCGCCTGGATTCCGAGGGGAGGGGGCTCCAAGCTCCAGGCTGCTTCTTGCAAGGGAATGGGGGTGGGGCGAGGGGAATGGTAAGGAAGTGAGATTTAGAAACTCAGTCTCCATAGATCGTCCCCTGGTCAACCAAATTAAGCCATGGGAAGGGGAAAGGAGCTTTTTTTGTAGGTTGGTTTGTGGGCTTGTTGTTGCAGGAGAGAAACTTGGTATCTCCTCTTTGGCTGAAATGCTCCAGCTCCACTTGGAATTGAACAAAGAAACATGTCCTTGTAATACAGGGTTAAGAGGCCCACGATCAGGGATCAAGGTAGAAAAATACTTCCGGAAGCTGGCATGGTGGAGGTGAAAAACGGACTCTGCTTCTTTGTTTACTATTATGGTGGTGTGTGTGTGTCGGAGGGTGGGGTGTCACATGACTTTCAACACATACCAAAGCAAGTTCCAAATGCTGGCCCTAGTTTAACGCAGTCCTCTCTGGAGAATGAGGTCCTGGGCCCCGCAGTCCCGGAGCCAGGTGTGAATCCAGACTCCTCAATTTACTAGTGATGTGATCCTGGGCTAGTCACTTAACCTCACTCAACCTGTTTCCTCATCTGTAAAATGAGTTCGTAATAAAAGGGACCATATTTGGTGAGGCAGTGCATGAAAAAGCCTGTTACGGGGTAAATACTCATTACGTGTAAGCTAGCAATCTTTTTCCAGACCTCTCAAACCAAACTCTCCCTATCGCTCCTGCCCCATCAACTGCCTCCTGCCTCTCTCTCCTTTATTTAGTCTTGAACAACAGAGAACTTCTTAGGGTCTCCTGCCACCGTCTCCATCATTCTCTTATCAACATATACAGAAACCCCGATACACACACACACACACACACACAGTGAGACAAGAAGCTGGTCCAAGACTACACAGCTCTCTGTGCTTTTACACATACTATTTCCTCTGCCTACAAAGCCCCTTCCTATTCCCAAATGTCTTTGAAACACCACTCAGATTTTGTCCTTGTAAACTTCCCTTGAGGCCCGAGTTCCCTCACAAACTACCCTCTCCCAACACAACAGAGTTCACCAGACCTATTTCTGTGCTTTTTCTTCTGGACTAGAACAGTCTAGGTCTATTATTGCATGAACCACATTCTGCATATTTACCCGTGCATGTGCCTATCCCTCCCACTGGATGGTTCTTAGTGCTGTAGCTACGTGCACAGTCATACCACTAGTAACTTATAGACACAAGACTAGAATTAAGGTCTATTTCTAAAGCATTTTTCTCCTTCAAGATTTATTGACCCAAAAAGCAATCAGTATACACGTCTGTCTTTTCCATAGCACTTGGTCCGTTCCTGTACCAGATCATGCACCATGTTGTACAGCTTCATACGTTTCTCCCCCCCAATATGTCACCAATTCTTAACCTACAGTATCCCACGATGTGCAGGAAAGATGAAGTTCATGTTGATAAGAAAGAATGAGATGGGACATACACAGGGTATGCTGTGATTATGCACAATTCTCTTGGCAACAGGGGGGAATTCCACTTATTTTCCTCCATTTAAAAAATTATAAGCAGGGATGCCTGGGTGGCTCAGTCAGTTAAGCATCTACCTTCAGCTCAGGTCATGATCCCTGGCTCCTGGGATCAAGTCCCACATCAGGCCCCTTGCTCGGTGGGGAGCCAGCTTCTCCTTCTCCCTCTGCCTGCTGTTCTCCCTGCTTGTGCACTCTCTCTCTCTCTCTCTCTGAGAAAGAAATAAATGAAATCTTTAAAAAAATAAACCAAAAATAAAAATAAAAAATTATAAGCAAATGCAACCCAAAGTAATATTATTATAGAGATACATTTGGCTCCTCTTAATTTAAAAGCCATAGGCAAATGATATTTATCTTAATTATATTAATAACAAATGATTTGCCATTTGCCTTATAATTATTCATATCACATCAACGTATCATTGAGTTATGGTGGAGAATTGCTGGACTTTCATACATATTTACAGACCCCAGAACTGTGTAGAAGGCTGGGAATAAATACTGAAAAAAGATGGGCAGTTGTTTCTGTCCTTGTGAAGATTTCAAATTGAGGTAACATATTAATAAATAAATGTGAAAGTAATTACAAATATATAATTACAAATGTGCATGATATTTATATAAAAATATATGTACAAATTTAATAATTTAAGGGAAGTACATGGGGCAGGGGTAGTGAGATCTGCTTTAGGTAGGTGGCCATGGAAGGGATTTAGAAGAGGGGACATTTAATTGATAAAGTAATGGTCTCCAGAGTGGGGACCCACAGACAAAATGCTGTGCCAGAGATCTACTGAGATATAGAAGAAATATAAATATATAGAGAAAAGTATTAAAACTTTTAAAACCTAAAAAAAAGGAACTTTTATTCCCTTCATATCTATTGATGATACCCCCCTCCTTCCCTACACCCAGATATTGGTCAGATGACCACATGTCACACACAGTAGGTTAGAACTCTTGAGAGGGAAAATGGAATTCTACAACGTCTAGGAACAGACAATGGCACCTCACTTGTTCTTTCTCTGTCCATGAATAGTAATGTATTATAGTTCATGAGTGGCCGATTAAGTAAATTTCCACATGACATTATTTAGTTTTAACTAAACAAACACTGACAAAATTAACAAATGCCTTTAAAAGATTCCTCCAAAGAAATCATGGATAGAAAATTATAGTAATAAGGTAAAATACAAGCAACATTAAGAAAACAGCAACTGCTATATCTACTCCTTGTATAAAATCTGTTTGTTTCATTATGGAGTTAAATATAATTACAATGAAAAACAGATATAACAAATATGTTCTCCAAAACATAGGTCATTAAAAGGACTTAAAATATGGATTGATAGCAACTATTATTAAAATGCAGTATTCAGAGTTTGGGAGGTAGGAGAAATGGGAAGATACTGGTCAAAGGATATAGGCCTCTGGTTATAAGATTAACAAGTTCTGGGGATCTATTGTATAGCCTAGTGAGTATAGCTAGTAATACTGTATTATTCTCACCACACACAATGGTAATTATGTGATGGGATAGTGATGCTAGCTAATGCTGTGGTGGTAATTATTTTGCAATATATACATGTATCAAATCACCACATTATCTACCTTAAACTTGTATAATGTTTTTGTCAATTATATCTCAATAAAGCTGAGGAATAAAAGAAACAAATGCACTATTAATAAAATGACATAATTATTAAAATAATTTATTATATTTCCCTTATAAATCTATATTTATATATCTCATAATGTACATATTAGCAAAGAAGTAATTATATATAATTTGAAAATAAATGAATATACCTATATTGGAAATTCAGGTTCAATGTTTTCCCCTACAATAGAGAATCAAAAACATTTGAAAACCGAATGGATGTAAGGATGAGAGCAATTAGTCATGTGACAAGCCTGGAAATAAACAATCCAGGCAGATGGAATAGTATCTGCAAAGGCCTGTGGGAGAACTAAGGAAAGGCTGGGGTAGTTGGAGTGTGAACAGTGGAGAGGAAAGAGTGATGTGAGATGTTCTTAGAGAGAGAGGCAAAGGCAGGGTCATTGAGGGCCTTGAGATGGTGGTAGAGTTTATATTCTCTTCTAGTAAAATTAGCACAGCCTGTAAGTGTTTAAAGAAGTGCAATGATGAAATAGGGTAGAAGTTTTAAGAAAATTCCTTTAGCTGTGTTTGGATGAAGGAGTCATGCTGGGAAGGCATGGAAATGAAGCAACCAATTAGGAGGCTGTCATGGTAATACGGGCAAGAGATGACGGCAGTGTATGCTAATGTGGTAACTACATAGAGAGAGGAGAACAAACTTAAAAGCACTTAGAATAGACTTCCAGATGGTTGGGATAAGAGTGAGAGGTCAGTGAAGGGAATACAGGAATCAAGAATCATTTCCAGGTTTCTGGGGCATATGGGTGGCTCAGTTAGTTAAGTGTCTGACTCTTGATTTTGGCTCAGATCATGATCTCAAGGTTGTGAGATGGAGCCACATCTGGGATGGGTTCTGGCTCTGTGCTGGGCATGGAGCCTGCTTAAGATTCTCTCTCTCTCCCTCTGTCCCCTGCCCCTACTCCCCCGACTCTCTCTCTCTCTCCCTTTCAAAAAAATAAAGAACAATTTGGGGCGCCTGGGTGGCTCAGTGGATTAAGCCGCTGCCTTCAGCTCGGGTCATGATCCCAGGGTCCTGGGATCAAGCCCCGCATCGGGCTCTCTGCTCTGTGGGGAGCCTGCTTCCTCCTCTCTCTCTGCCTGCCTCTCGCCAACTTCTGATCTCTGTCTGTCAAATAAGTAAATAAAATAAATCTTTAAAAAAAAAAAAGAACAATTTATAGGTTTCTTGCTTGAGCAACAGAGTGAAAGTTGGTGGCATTGGTTAAGTTAGGTAGTGGGTTTGCGTACAGAATCAAGATATTTGTTTTAGGCTTATTAAGTTTGACATTTCTGTGAGAAATCCAAGAGAAGATGTTATCAGGTAGTTGGATAGACATGTTTGTTATCTAGGATTCACAGGAGAAATATCATTGGCTGTCTTTAGCTGTTACTATCTTCAAGGCAGGATGCAGCATCTCTAAAGTCTTACTGATTTAGCCATTACAGTGATGGGGCAGAGTCAATGTCTTTTGAATCTAGAAGTTTAGGAGAAAAGGAATAAAGGGAAGAGTAGTTGACTAGAATTTAGGTCTAGTAGGTCAGGGAGACAGCCATTGTCCCAGCATACACCAGGCCTTCCATGGCTGATGGTCCAGTCATTCTCAACTGGGAAAGAGCAATAAGGCAGGTCAAGGTTAACAGCAGGAAAAAAAAAGGGGGGGAGAGGGGTTACCCAGGTCTAGGGACAGCTTTGAGGAATACCAAGGCAGAAAGTATATGTCCTCCTTGGATAAGAAATGTTCTGGAAATTCCAGCAGATGAAGTATGAAATGAAACAGAACAATGAGGGAGGAAAATTATTTTTCATTTCTGCTACAATCTGAGCATTAACTGAAAAAAATTAAGACCCACTAGAAAGTTTAATGAAATTACTAAATATATGATAGTTTTTTATAGCTTTCCTACATACCAAAAAGTATCAATTAGAAACATAAATACAAAAAGTACTCAGTTTGTCATTAGCCCCCCAAAATCCTAACAATAATCTGAATGGGAAATATTTAGAATAAAATTAAAGAAAACCTATAAAACTACACTGAGAAATACAAATCAGGAGTTGAAGAAGTGGGGAGGCAGATTGTGTTCCTTTATGAGAAAGCCAAGTATTTTAAGACTATAAATTCTTCCAAATTAGTGCATAGAACTAAGAAAACGTCAATCACAATTACAATGGAATTTACTTTTGGAACTTGATGAAATCATTCAAAAGTTTAGCCTGAAGAATATATGTGTGAGAATAACTAGCAAGTAGGTAAGAAAGAGTGAGAGTGGAGGTGTAGCCTATTACCCAAGGTAAACTCAGACGACGAATCAGGATCAGATATTCTCTCTTTTTACACAAGGATACCCACCCTTTCTCTAGGTGCTTAATATTGCCTTCCCATCCTAATAAGTACCCATGACCAGTTCCAGAATTTCCATTTAACTGGGGTTTATTTATTTATTTATTTATTTATTTTTTCAGTGTTCCAAAACTCATTGTTTATGTGCCACAGCTAGTGCTCTATGCAATATGTGCCCTCCTTAATACCCACCATCAGGTTCACCCAATCCCCTACCCCTTTCCGCTCCAAAACCCTCAGTTTGTTTCTCAGAGTGCACAGTCTCTGATGGTTTGTCTCCTCCTCCAGTTTCCCCCAACTCACTTCTCTTCTCCATCTCCTAATATCTTCCATGTTATTCCTTATGCTCCACAAGTAAGTGAAACCATAACTGACTCTCTCTGCTTGACTACTTTCACTCAGTATAATTACTTCCAATCCCTTCCATATTGATACAAAAGTTGGGTATTCATCCTTTCTGATGGAGGCATAATACTCCATTGGATATATGGACCATATCTTCTTTACCCATTCATCCGTTGAAGGACACCTTGGTTCTTTCCACGGTTTGGTGACTGTGGCCATTGCCGCTATGAACACTGGAGTACAGATGGCCATTCTTTTCACTATATCTGATTCTTTGGGGTAAATTCCCAGTAGTGCATTTGCAGGGTCATAGGGTAGCTCTATTTTTTTTTTTTAATTTCTTTTCAGCATAACAGAATTCATTGCTTATGCACCACACCCAGTGCTCCATGCAATACATGCCCTCCATAATACCCACCACCTGGCTCCCCCAACCTCCCACCCCCCGCCCCTTCAAAACCCTCAGATTGTTTTTCAGAGTCCATAGTCTCTCATAGTTCATCTCCCCTTCCAATTTCCCTCAACTCCCTTCTCCTCTCCATCTACCTATGTCCTCCATGTTATTTGTTATGCTCCACAAATAAGTGAAACCATATGATAATTGACTTGCTCTGCTTGACTTATTTCACTCAGGATAATCTCTTCCAGTCCTGTCCATGTTGATACAAAAGTTGGTATTCATCCTTTCTGATGGCTAAGTAATATTCCATTGTATATATGGACCATATCTTCTTTATCCATTTGTCCATTGAAGGGCATCTTGGCTCTTTCCACAGTTTGGCAATTGTGGCCATGGCTGCTATGAACATTAAGGTACAGATGGCCCTTCTTTTCATTACATCTGTATCTTTGGGGTAAATACCCAGTAGTGCAATTGCAGGTGCAATAGGGTATCTCTATTTTTAATTTCTTAAGGAATCTCTACACTGTTTTCCAAAGTGGTTGCACCAACTTGCATTCCCACCAACAGAGTAAGAGGGTTCCCCTTTCTCCACATCCTCTCCAACACGTTGTTTCCTGTCTTGCTAATTTTGGCCATTCTAACTGGTGTAAGGTGGTATCTCAATGTGGTTTAGAGTTGAATCTCCCTGATGGCTAAGGTTGATGAACATTTTTTCATGTATCTGTTAGCCATTTGTATGTCTTCTTTGAAGAAGTCTCTGTTTATGTCTTCTGCCCATTTTTTGTCATGACTATCTGTTTTGAGTGTATTGGGTTTGAGGACTTCTTTATCTTGGATATCAGCCCTTTGTACTGTCATTTGCGAATATCTTCTCCCTTTCCGTGGGCTGCATCTTTGTTTTGTTGACTGTTTCCTTTGCTGTGCAGAAGCTTTGATCTTGATGAAGTCCTAAAAGTTCATTTTCGCTTTTCTTTCCTTTGCCCTTGAAAACATATCTTGAAAGAAGTTGCTGTGGCCCATGTCGAAGAGGTTACTGCCTATGTTCTCCTCTATCTGCTTCAAAGATTCCTGAGGTCTTTTATCCATTTCTAGTTTATCTTTGTGTAGGGTGTAAGGGAATGGCCGAGTTTCATTCTTCTACACATAGCTGTCTAATTTTCCCAGGACCATTTATTGAAGAGACTGTCTTTTTTCCACTGTATATTTTTTCCTGCTTTATCAAAGATTATTTGACCATAGAGTTGAAGGTCCATATCTGGGCTCTCTCCTCTGTTCCACTGGTCTATGTGCCTGTTTTTGTGCCAGTATCATGCTGTCCTGGTGATCACAGCTTTGTAGTAAAGCTTGAAATCAGGCACCACCACTCTGTCTGTCATACTGGAGCCTTTCATTCCAGCACCCAATCCAATTGTTTTTACAATTAATTTCTTAAATGGCTGATTCCCTCACTAGATTAATTGTTTTCACATTTTTATTTCTACTGTCTAACACAGTGTTTAACATATTGAAATTGTTTGTGAACAAATAAATGACCATTCTAGAGATCCTAGAGCCTTTCTGCTCTATTACCAGATGAGGATTTCATTCAGCCAATATTTATTATGCACTGACTAATGCTGAGGGAGATAGCAGAGAAGCCAAAAACCATTCCATTGATGAGAATTAGAAAGTCTATTAGGAGGATTACTCCTAGTACGTCTGAGTATAGATTATTCATTCCTTCAAACACTTGAATACCTGTTTCTTAACCTTTTGACATTTCACAAAGGCCACTTAAGAACAGTTACATGTGGTATCCAACCTGATACCTCTAGAGATCAAAAGTACCCAATATTTAGTGTCCCAAACATGGGATGATGCAAAAGAGACTCGCAAGTTTCATATCCCCCATGTTTTCCAGGTTTAAAAGAAAGAGCTTCCTTTAGTTCACAAAAAATACTTTTATAAATATGAGTTGGAAAATTTGAAAACATAAAAATGTTCTAATATTTCTTCACAGTTAGAAATCTGGATCAGGGTTTTACTACAAACCCTAATCTCCTTGCTTTGATACACTGATGAGAAGCTGTTGCTGTGTATTGCAGTTGGTTCACTAGGTAGTCAATTTCAAAGTCATAATGGATGGATATTGATTGATGTTCATTTTTAAAATCATTTGAAAATCCTGACACTGCACTGTCTACCATGAACTCAAAATGCTGTTGAATGAACTTCAATTAACTGGAAAAGTGATTTGTCTCTGCTTTGTGCTATACTCACTGCTGAGCTCCTAACTCAAAAGCAGACATTTTGAGACTATTGTACATTTCCTAGTCAAAATACTCCTTATTAAAAGAAATATATAATAACCATAATTAGCTGTTTACAGTTATGTAGCAGAGAGTATGTTGAGTGTCAGGAGTTTAAGATAAAGAAGATGACACTAGCCCTTTTTTCCATGTTGTTCCTTCAGAACTACTCTCTTTATAGCAGCCAAAGTGAATGTTTGATAAAAAAATACAATCATATGTCTTCCTTGATCAAACTCTCCAATAGCTTCCCATCAATCCTATCCAATATGGCCCTAGTTGAATTAGTCCTTGCTTACTTCTGTTCCCCCACTCCTGGTATTCTCTCTCTTTCATTCCATTTACATCCCATGAACTTTCTACCTGCTTCATGAACCCACTAAGCTTCTCTACTTCAGACATTTGCACTTTCTATTTCCTCTATCTATCTGTAAATCTCTTCTCCATATTTCCAAATGGCTTGCTTTCTAGTTCATATATCTTAGCTAAAGCTATCTTCTCAGAGAGAACTTCTTGCCACCATCTCAAATTAGTATCATTACCACCATCACTTTCTATCCTTTATCCTTATATATTTTTATTCATAGAACTAGCAATGACCTAAAATTATGTTACTTATTTGTTTATTGTCTTTCAACCTCTCTAGAATATAAACTTCATAAGAGTATGAATTTATTTGACTTACCCACAGCTGCATCCCCAATGACTTGTGCCATAAGTCCTCAATAAATATTTTTTGAATGAGTGAATAAGTGAATGTTTGAACTTTGTTACTGGGGGAGTTTCTGCTGTGTATAGACACATAAATAGATAATTCTTTATTTTCTTTCTCCTTTTTTTTTTTTTAAAGAGAAAGTGAGCAAGAAAGGAAGCATGAGTGGGGGTGGGAGTAGAGGGAGAAGAAGAGAGAGAATCTTAAGCAGACTCTGTGCTGAGTGCAGAGTCCTATGCAGGGCTTGATCTAGGACCCTGAGGTCATGAGCCGAGCTGAAATCAAGAGTCAGCACTTTAAATGACTGAGCCACTCATGTGCCCTGATGATCATTTCTTTTAAAAATTACAACTCTGTCGAATGGATATTGTCATCCATCTTCAAGAAGTGAGGAAAAAGACACAGCAAGGTTAAGTAATTTTCTCAGAATTATTCAGCTAGTAAATTGATAGAATTCAGATTTAAATCCATAACTATTTCTACCACAGGGAATTCATTAATTTCTTCTGAATAACAGATTAATCATTCAAAGAAGATCATATAGAATTTTTTACTTCATATAACCTTCTTATTTATTTGCTTGGCATACAATTTTTAATTTTTTAAAAAGATTTTTTTATTTATTCGAGAAAGAGTGAAAGCAAAAGAGATCACAGATGGTGAGGGAGAAGCAGACTCGGTGCTGAGCAGAGAGCCAGTGTGAGGCTCGATTCCAGGACCCTGAGATCATGACCTGGGCCCTTAACCTTAACCTACTGAGCCACCCAGGCACCCTAAACTGGCACACAATTTTTAGCAGTTACTCATCTATATACCTTATATCATGCACAGGATGCAATATTGTACACAGAAAACACTAATA